>NC_138894.1:80048606-81303194 GCF_965194825.1 Balaenoptera physalus | reverse complement strand
CTAGAGCGCAGGCTCAGTAGTTGTGGCGTACAGGCTTAGTTGCTCCGCAGCATGTGGGATCCTCCCGGACCAGGGATCGAACCCATATCCCCTGCACTGGCAGGCGGATTCCTAACCACTGCATCACCAGGGAAGTCCCAGTAGCAATAACTCTTATCAAAGTAGGAATAAAAGGGAACTTTTAAAAAATTTGGTGAAGAATATGTAAAAACTCCTAAGGCAAACAATTCATGTACTGTTGAAATATGGAACAAATTATTTCTGAGTTTGGGAATAATGCAAAAAATTCTATTTTCATCACTTGTATTCAGCATTGAACTGGATGTCCTAGCTGGTAGGATAAGGAAAGAAAAACAAACAAAATTAATAATGATTAAAGAAATATAGGGGCTTCCCTGGTGGCGCAGTGGTTGAGTCTGCCTGCTAGTGCAGGGGACATGGGTTCGAGCCCTGGTCTGGGAGGATCCCACATGCCGCGGAGCAGCTGGGCCCGTGAGCCACAACTACTGAGCCTGCGCGTCTGGAGCCTGTACTCCGCAGCAAGAGAGGCCACGATAGGGAGAGGCCCGCGCACCGCAATGAAGAGTGGCCCCCGCTTGCCACAACTAGAGAGGGCCCTCGCACAGAAACGAAGAACCAACTCAGCCATAAATAAATAAATAAAATTAAAAAAAAAAAAAGAAAGAAATATAACTGACATTACTTCAGATCTCATTACAATGTATCTGAAAGTGCAAGAGTCTACAAATAATCAAAATTAAGAATTAAATTAAAAAAAAAAAAGAATTAAATTTAGATTACTGTGTAGAAGATCAATATAAAAATCAATCATATTTTCATATTCCAACAAAAAAATGAAAATTAAAATTAATAAAAAACATAAAGCATCAAAATCATGCTAGATCTTGGAATACCCCAAAAGCAGATCCAAATAAAAGGAATAAGTGCAAAGTTCATAAACTGGAAGATTTAACGCTTTAAATATGTCAGTTCTCCTGATATTAATCTATAGATGCAATCTAATTTCAATTAAAATTACAGTGCTTTATTTTATTGAAAATTGTTAAACTGTTTGGAAAAAATCAGGTTAAGAACAGCCAAAGTATATTATAGGGATAAGAACAAATCCAGAGGATTTAAACCACTGGATATCAATAACAATTATAAAGCTATGGTAACTAAGGAATTTTGAAATTGGCACAAGGACAGACAAACTGTACAAAACAACAGGGTAGAGTCAAGATAAGTATCCACATCTAGAAAGGCAGGTGATTTACAAGAAAATTGACACTGTAATGAGTGGGGAAATGGTGGCCTTTGAATATGTGATGCTGGTTCAAATGTATATCTGTATGGGGAAACAGAACATTTCTCTTTGTTTTATTTTCCTACCTTAAACCGTATACAAAAATTAAATTTAGTTGTAAAGCTAAAACAAGCAATCTTCTAGAAGAACACCAAAAAGAGTACCTTATAAACTTAGAGTATGTAAACATTTCTTAAACAGGACATACAAGGTACTACACATTAAATAAAAAACTAATAAATTATACTCCATTAAAAGTAAGAACTTTTGTTTATCAAATATATCACCAAAAGAGTGAAAGGGCAAGCCTCAGACTAGGAGAATATTTGTAATACATAAACCATTCATACCCAGAATACTTTTTGAAATTCCACGAATCAGTAAGAAAATAAAAATTAAACAGATTAAAAGTTGGGATAAGACTTGAATATACATTTCATCAAAGACAGTACTCAACCAGTATAAAGTAATCAACATTATTAATAATCAAGGAAATAAACATTAAGTCCACAGTGAAGCACCCCTATCAGAGTAGTCAAAATTAAAAATATAGGCATTGCTCAATGTTGGTGAGAATGTGGAGCAACTGGAACTTTGATACATTAAAATTGAATGTGTAAATTTTTTCAACCATTTTGGAAAACTGGTCATATCTGTTAAAGCTAAATAGAGCCTAGCCTATGACTCAGCAATTCTACTCCTAGGTATTTGCTAAATGGGTATATGCCCCCCAAAACACAAACACAAGAATGTCCCTAGCAGCTCTATTAATAATAGCCCAAATCCAAGAACAAACAAATCTTGGACAAATAAAGTGTTGCATAACTGTACTGTAGAATACATTATAATAATTGGAAAAGATAACAAGGATAAACTGAAGATATACACAAAAACTTCCAATTCCATCTGTAATGGAGTAACAGGCATCAGATTTAATCTCCTACCTTAATCAACAAGGAAAGTCGAAAAAAATATATTAAAAAAAAAAAAGAGAGACTTTTTAAATTCTGGAAAACGAAGTATGCAAGACTGAGTTTCTTGGGAGAAGGGAAACAAAAAAGATGACCTCTGTGATTGACCCAGCTTAGTGACTGAAAAAGGCTATCAGGCCACAGGTGTAAATGGAGAAAATGCAAAAGAATCTAGAAGTCTGTTGATTTAAGAATACAGAAATAAGACTCAGGTAAGCCAAGCTGATTAGACTGCAGTGAAAAATCCTGGAGAGGCAGGAGCTAAAAAAATAGAAAGTTTGTGTGAGCTGCAGAGTTATTCCCTTGAGTCTTTGACTGAATACCAATCTGTGGGTTATTAAGAGAAAACTGCATGAGAAGGGAAAGAACCACTAGAAAGCAGTCAACTGCACAATTTCTAGAGGTCACACAGGCTTAGGGATAGTTTTCAAACCAGTTAAAGTGGAAAGACCCCATAATACACACAGCTTACGGTTTTGAAAAGGTCATTGCCTCATTAGTAAGAATAAATTATCCTTAACCTAAAAATGTCTCTGGATTTCTCCCAATCAAGCCCAAAAGAAAACTCGAAAAATCAATATTATTCCAAGTAATTTAACTACTACATGTCAGAGCCAAGTTCAACACTATTTAAAGAAATATTTAAAAAGCTACTGCCAACACGATAAAGTTAATGATGTCTGACATGCAATGGAAAATTACCAAGCTCATAAAGCAGGAAAATATGAACCATAATAAGGAGGAAGACAATCATTAGAAATGGGGAAAGAGAGGATAGATAAATTAGAATCGATAGACAAGAATGTTTAGGTCAATATCTTGTAATAACCTATAATGGAAAATAATCTGAAAAAGAATATACGTACATATATATACACACACACACACACACACACACACACACACACACACACATACATATATAAAATAAAAAAAGAAGTGGAGATTCCCTGCCCAGTCTCCCTCTTTTCTCCTTTTTTTAAATTTTATTTTTTTATTGACGTATACTTGATTGACAGTTTTGTTAGTTTCAGGTGTACAGCAAAGTGATTCAGTTATACATGCATATCTATCTATCTATCTGTCTATCTATCTATCTATTCTTTTTCAGATTCTTTTCCCTTATAAGTTATTACAAAATATTGAGTTGAGTTCCCTGAGCTATACAGTAGGTCCTTGTTGGTAATCTATTTTATATACAGTATGCAAAGGACTTCAGGGCCATAGGAAACAGAGGAGTTGTGGGGAAGGAAAGAACCTGTTTCCTTTCATCACCACTAGGAGAAATCTGCTTGGTGACAAGCAAGCCTGCTTTGGATTACTAAATGAGCAAAAACAAAAACAAAACAAAACAAAACAAAAAACCTATGTTAAGTCCTTAAATGTAAAGTTTTATTTCTTACCTAAATCACTGTTAACCTAATACAGAATTACCTATATAATTAGTGAAAAAAAAATTAACTTCAGAGTGGGTTCATTTTTCAACCATTGGAACATCCAAATTTATGAAAATCACAGCATGATTGCATAGATAATTAGTTCTGTTACTATATTAATCAGTGCTAAATTTCTAACTATTTAGGTACAGAAATACCTATTCTATTGAATATTCCTTTAAAGGCAAGAACAAGAAAAAACACATTGATATAATCTAGCATGATCCTCAATTTTTATTTTTAAGGGTCTTGGTTATACTAAGGTATATGTAAATATAATCTTGTCATCTCAACTCCAAGGTTAGAAAAATTTTTGTATTAAAGAGAAACATAGCTATATATATATTTATAAACAGCAGCATTATTTTTTTATATAAAAGAAGTATAAATAGAACCAAATTTTATAGGTGGTAACACTCTGAAGTGTTGTGTATATCATAATAAGAATTAACCTATTTAGTTTTATAAATTATTGCTAAAATAGCCCTAACATTTCAGGGACTTAATTTTGTTTTATGGTATCAAGGTAGTTTAATAATGTTCTTACACTTTCATTTAAACCCAAGAATTAGCTTGCTCAATCACATAACGTAAACTAAATGTAATAGTGAATTACCAAATAGTTACAATTACAATGCAATATTTCTTACAAATTAAAATATTATGTATGTATTTTTCGACTTTGCAAATGGTTTTCAAAAGTTATTATGATTACAAAATTCTATTTTAAACTTCTAAACCTTACAGTAACCCGATCCATGTATTTATCAGTGCCAGTCTCAATACTAGTGTGTCTATCTGTTTATTCATATTGACATAATAGAAATAAGGAACAAGCGTCTGTCTCCAGATGATACATATTTCCTTAAAAAACTTGGGGACCTGAAAGAAGAGGAAGGGTGGGTTACAGTTCCATACTTTCTCTATTGAATTCTTTTATTTTCATAACCTTATTTTCTTTGGAGCATCCAGATTACTTTTCTGCCCAAGGCCTTAAGACCAGTTCCTATTTTTTAACCAATAAAGAGTTTTGCTTATTTTTTGCTTTTGTTCTCTGAAAAGATTCTGTGACCTATATGAATCTCTAAGTCTTATTAAAAAGAGTGAAAGTGAATGAAATTGCCCTTCAGTGTCACACAAAGTAGATTTGAGAAACATCTAAGACTATGTTTAAAGTACTGTTTGTTAATAATGCTTTCTTGTTGATTATTGTTCTTGCTAATTTATTTCATGGTAAATTAAATATCTTAATCATTTAAAAAAGAACGTTTAAAAGCTAGCTATCATAAAGTCCTCCATATATTCAAGAAGTTAGAGGAAAATAGGAGCATGATGAGGAAAGAAACGGAAGATAATAAAAAAGAATAGAAGTTCTAGAAATAAAATATACCATGTCTGAAATTAAAAATAATTGAAAAGAATTAATAGAAGATTAAAGCACTGCAGAAAATAAGGATACATGTACTTGAAGACACAGAAATAAATGTTCCAAAATGAAGCAGAGAGAGAAAAAAGACTGAATAATAATTTAAAAAATGACTTATGGGACAAATCAAACAGTGTAGCACACATGCTATCGGATTGCAGAAAAAGGGAAGTCAGGTGAAGGGAAAAAAGTTTTGAAGCAATAGTGGCAGAAATTTTTCAAAATTTTCTGTAAACTAAATCTATAGACCAGGAATCTCAATGAACACCAAGGAGAATAATTACAACAATAAAAACAACAAACAAAAAACACTACACCAGGACACACCATAACTAAATTTGTGGAAACCAGTGGTAAAGAGAAAATCTAAAGAGCAGCCAGAGATAAGAGATATATTACTTACAGAAGATTAAACATACAAATGACACCAGACTTCTCGTCATAACCCCTGTAAGCCATAAGACAGTGGAGTAAAGTCTTCAAAGGATTTAGCCACCACCACCACAGCAAAAAACAAACTAAAAAAAAAAAAAAAAACTTTCAACAATCATTGATAAACGTCTAGAACCAGAATATATAAATATATAAAGAACTCCCACAACTCACCAATAAAAAGACAAACAACCCAGTATTTAAAATGTGCAAAGGATTTGAACAGACACTTCTTCAAAGAAGATATAAAGATTCCTTTGTCACAAAGGTGGAGCATGGCTCCCCACATGTAATTATAGGCTACTCTTAGTGACTTATTTATAAAGAGGATAATATGGAAAGGAGGGAAGGAGTAATTTTACAGTGGGAAAATTTGGCAAACACTACCTTACCTGGATCAAGGTAACCATTATCAGTGATAAATCATATTATAGAATATACCTTTTGATATAGTATGTTGAGAATGGCAATTTATCTCTGTTATCCTTCTCCAAAAAATCCATAACCACAGTCTTACCATGAGAAAAACATCAGAAAAACACAAACTGAGGAATATTCTATGAAACACCTGATCCTTATCCCTCAAAACTGTCAAAGTTATCAAAAACAAAGCAAGTCTGATAACTGTCAGAGCCCAAGGAAGCCTAAGGAGACATGATAAGTAAATGTAATGTGGTATTCAACATTGGACCCTGAAATAGAAAGAGAACATTAGGGAAAAAGTAGTGAAATTGGAATAAAGTATGGATTTAGTGAATAATAATGTATCATAACTGGTTCATTAGTTCGCAGTTGTGACAATATACAATAGTAATGTAAAATATTAATAGAAGAAATGGTATATAATATATAGGAAATTTGCAACTTTTCTGTAAGTATAAAACTATTGAAAAGTTTAATTAAATTTTAAAAAGATAAGAGAATATGATAAACAATTTTCTAACAAAGGTATCAATTAGTTAAAATGGACTAATTCCTTGAAAGACACGAACTACATAATTTCACTCAAGAAGAGATACATAAACTAAATAGAGTGATATCTGCTAAATAAATTGAATTCATAGTTTAAAACTTTCAAGCAAAACAGCATTTTAGATTCATTTGGCTTCACTGGTGCATTCTACCAAACACTTAAGGAAAAATATAACCTACTTTAAAAAACCAAAAAATATCCAAAAAATAGAAAAGGAGAAAATACTTCTCAATTCATTTTACGAGGTCAGTGTTACTGTGATATCAAATTAGACAAAGGCATTAAAAGAACAGAAAACTACAGACCAATATCTATCATGAACATAGATACAGATATTCTTTACAACACTGTAGTAAACAATGCAGCAAAATATATATAAAATGAACATCACAACCAAGATGGATTTACATCATGAATGCAAGGTTGGTTTAAAAAATCAGTACATACAATCCACCATATTCAGATAAGTAAAAAGATCATATAACGATATGAATGTATGTAGAAAAGTGTTTGCTAGATCTCAACACCCATTCATAATAAAAGCTCTCAGTAACTAGGAGTAGAAAAGAACTTCCTCAACCTGATAAAGAACCTACTTGTGGATACTTATGGATGAAAATTTGTTTTTCCTCTTAAGATTGGAAACAAGGCAAAGATGTCTGCTCTCATCACCTGTTGTCTGATATTGACTGGAGGTCCTAACACCTAAAGCAAGGCAAGAAAAAGAATACCTGATCTAATATTTTATCTCTTCTGTTTTCCTCTCCCCTTTCATCTCCAGGTAAGAAATAAGGAGAAACAGGCAAACAGACAGAGTAAGAGAGCGGGTGGGTACAGGGGGAGAGAGGTTGGTTTTATCTTTTCTCTGAAGCTTCAGTGCCAGCTAATTATACCCAGGGTCAACTGTAGCACCATTTTTCTTCAAACAAAGACATTTCCTTTTACTTGATTAATTAAAATGCCAGTGAGAACAATACTTTTACTTTTCACAGAGAATGGAAATATATTTAGGAATCTAGTTTATCTCTCCTTCCCAAAGGCTGTATAGATACACGGAGAAGAACAGCTGATCATTATAAAGTTTGGGCTAACTATCGTTTAGCATCTTGATGGAAAAAAAAGTACAGCTACCTATTAAAGACACCTCCTGGTAAACTTCATGCCATGAATCCTTTTTAGATATACACTTTTTCAGTATTTTCTAACTGCTAATCATGACCCATTAATGCAGCGGTCCCCAACTGTTTTGGCACCAGGGACTGGTTTCATGGAAGACAATTTTTCCACGGACCAGAGGGGGACGGTTTTGGGATGATTCAAGCACATTACATTTATTGTGCAGCTTTATTTCTATTATTACATTGTAATATATAATGAAATAATTATACAACTCACCATACTGCAGAATCAGTGGGAGCCCTGAGCTTGTTTTCCTGCACCTAGATGGTCCCATCTGAGGGTGATGGGAGACAGTGACACCTGAAGTGTGTTGCTTATGTCCAGTCTACTCCATAAGATGCAGCTTAATTGTCACTTGCCACTCACTGATAGGGTTTTGCTATGAGTCTGCAAGCAATTGATTTATTATGGTCTCTATGCAGTCAAACCTCTCTGCTAATGATAATCTGTACTTGCAGCCTCTCCCCAGTGTTAACATCACCACCTCAGTTCCACCTCAGATCATCAGGCATTAGATTCTCATAAGGAGCGCGCAACCTATGTCCCTCATGTGTGCAGTTCACAGTAGGGTTTGCACTCCTTTGAGAATCTAATGCTTCTGCTGATCTGACAGGAGGTGGAACTCAGACGGTAATGGGAGCAATGGGGAGCGGCTGTAAATACAGATGAAGCTTCACTCAATAGCCCCCCGTTCACCTCCTGCTGTGCAGCCTGGCCCCTAACAGGCCATGGTCCAGTATCGGTCCATGGCCTGGGGGTTGGGGACCCCTGCATTAATGGCTCAAGGCTGTGACGTCATTTTTAAAAAATAAAGCAGAGAAGAATATATTAGAAATGATAATTTCAATGAGTCTCTCACATATAGTGATATTAATAACTGTTTTCTGCAAACTTTGGCTTGGTCACATATGTGTATATATACATTTACATATGGAAGTTTTTGATTACAATATTTAATTTATTTTTATTCCAATTGACAATAAAATGTTCAAAATAAACTACATTAGTTGGTTGCTAATTATTTATCTGAAAAGAATATAGAATTCTCCCTAACAATGGCTGAATGTGTGCTTTAGGGTAAGTTTGTGGGTGTCTGTGTGGTAGAATATACATAACATAAAATTTCCCATTTTAACCATTTAAATGTACAATTAAGTGGCATTAATTACATTCACAGTTTTGTGCAACCACATATCAATATTTCCAAAACCACTCAAAACAGACACTCTGTAATCATTAATCAATAACTCCCCATTCTTCCCTCCACTTGGCCCTTGATAACCTGTAATCTTCTTTCTGTCTCCATAAATTTATTTTAGATAGTATTTTATATAAGTGGAATAATAAGATATTTTTTCCTTTTATATCTGGTTTATTTCACTTAGAACAACTTTTTTAAGGCTCATCCATGTTGCAGCATGTATCAGAACTTCATTTTTATGGCTGAATAATATTCTATTATATGCCATATTTGTTAATTTATCTTTTATCTTTGGATGGACACCTGGATTATTTCTAACTTTTGGCTATTGTGAATAATGTTTTTACAATCATTGGCATACAAGTTTTTGTATCCTTGTATTCAGTTATTTTGGGAATATACCTAGAAGTGGAATAACTGGGTCAAATGGTAACCCTATGTTTAGCTTTTTGAGGAACTGACCTTTTTCCACAGTGGATATATCAGTTTACTTTCTTACCAATAATGTACAAGAATTCTGGTTTCTCCATATCTTCTTCAACACTTGTTCATTTTATTATTATATTATTGTTATTATTACTGTCACCTAGTGGGTGTAAAGTGGTACTTCTAAGTGGTTTTGATTTGCATTTCCCTAATGCTAATCAAATGTTTTTTAATGTGTTTACTGGCCATTTGTATACCTTCTTTTTTTTTAATTAAAAAAAATTTTTTTTTAATTGAAGTATGGTTGATTTACATAGCCACTGTTTTTTATTTATTTATTTATTGGCCGCACCCTGCAGCATGCAGGATCTTAGTTCCCCAACCAGGGATTGAACCTATGCCCCCTGTATTGGGAGTGCGGAGTCTTATCCCCTGGACCACCAGGGAAGTCCCATTTGTATACCTTCTTTAAAGAAATATTTACTCAAGTCTTCTGTCCATTTTTAAATTTTTTTTAATTTTTGTTTTTCAGTTTTAGGAGTTCTTTATATAATCTGGATATTAAACCCTTATCAAATATATGATTGATTTCCTCCCATCCTTTTTCATTTTTTTGTCTTCATTTTATCCATTGTGTTTATATTTTATTAATAAAATTCTCTGATGCAGAAACATTTAAAAAAATTTGATGAAAATCTTGTTTCTTTTGTTGCCTATGCTTTAGGTGTCATATTTAAGAAACCAAGACCAAATCTAAGATTATGAAGATTTCCCCCTCTATGTTTTCTTCTATAAGTTTTATAATGAAGCTCTTAATATTGTCTTTGATTCATTTTGAGTTACTTTTTCTATGTGTTGTAAGGTAAGGATCCAACTATAGTTTTTTACATGTGAATATCCAGTTTTTCCAGCATCATTTGTTGACGAGACTATTCTTGTCCTATTGAATGGTCTCAGCACCCTTATTGAAAATTGTAACCATATATATGAGGGCTAATATTTATAGTAAAAAAAAAATAACACAATCAGTTATAACATCTGTTATATTTTATCTGAGAATCTGGATGCAAAGCTGGAGAGAAACATGCCATCCTAAGTATTAAGCATTGATAAAAGTCTAGGAGTAGGGGGCATTTAGAATAAGGACAATCAATTGCATAATAATTCAGTAAACCCACAAGATCAGCACTGGCAAGCCCCTTACCCTTTCCCGAAAATGTAAAGAGGAGTGTATTTTAAACAACCACCTGAAAGAAAACCAAGCCTAGATTATAAAAGTGGCTGTGGATTGTACAGATTGAAAAAGTACAATTAGGAAGGCAACGACAACTTCTTTAATAAGTAAAAACATTCACAGAGAAAGTAAGTTTTAGTTCCACCTCTTTGTAAGACTTTCTCCTGGAAAACTTACGGAAATGTCATTGCATAAAATATTGGTTTCACAAATACATTAGAATATGGGTCAGGGTGATGAATTATACTGGAAATGGCATAACTACAAAATGTTATGTCTTATAGAGCTACATCAAATGACTATTTGTAGAAAATTAAGCCCCATGCACTTAAAACTGGATTCATTTCTTTCTGATTTTATTGAACAGGATTTACCATTAAAGTGGACACTGAGAGACCTTGATATTTTTACATATCCTGCCACAATTTTCTTTGACACCTTGGAAAATAATTTAAACTCAATAAAATGAAGATAATTGCACTTACCTCACAGAGATGTAGAGGGCATTAATGAGATCACGTCTACAAAGTGATTCAAAGTCTTTAGTTGGTAATATAAATAGCAAGCATAACTATATTTTTCCAGATGTCTAATAATGATAACTGTAAATATGATGAACTGAAAAGTTAAAAGGCTGTCAGTAAAAGTAAAATGTTTTCATTTTAATTGCTAGTCATTTAAATGTTCCCTCTTGCATGTTTGGATTATAGAAAATGCACAGAAGTGTTAATTATGAGTTCCATTTTAATAAGGACATGTCCCCCAAGTTTAGATTCAAGAGTACTTAACTTCTAGCCAAATAAGGAAAAACCGAACTACCTCTTCTTTGCAATTATGTCTAATAAATCACTGTAGATAAAATAAATCACAGCATAAATTTTAATGAAACCTATATATTACTTCTTCAAAATGTTTCTTAATATGAAATACAAGATCATGACTTCAGTTCCAAATCCCATTACTCAATTGTCATACCTTCGGTGTGTCTTTATTCCTGAGCTGATAAAGCCAAATACTAATATCCTCCATTCAGTTCCTATCTTGTTAAATATTTCTCAGGGCAGAAATACTTGTAATAAGTCCCAAACTATTTTTAAGTTCAGAACCTACACTATAATCCTACTGCTGTCAACCATTTGTGAATTAAAGTACTTATCTTTAAAACTGAATTGCATTTTACATTAAATGAGCCAGAAAAAGCAATGTTGATTCTAACGGGAACAGGCATGATAATCTTCTGGAAAAGATGCTTTTCAAAGTACTGATTCTTGGCAGCTATGGTGGTTCACTGTCTACTCTACTTGGCCATGGGATAAGCATTGCAGACAGGGACTTTGAAATGAGACCAGACATAAGGTCTGGATTCAATAAATACCAGAGGAAAAGAGGTCACTCTGTACAGCAACCAGCAGGGTAATTGCATCCTAAAGGACAGCAGAATTTCTTGTCATGTCCCATGAGAGCAGTTTGGGTTGCATTGATCTCACTGCTTATTGTTGGATCTCATCCAACAGGTTGTCAGGACCCAATAGTTGATCATGCTCCACACACACAAATAAGAAAAGCAAGCTGAGACAGAAAAATTCCAGTGACTTCTTGGAATAAGAAAACAAATTGTATTTCCTTTTAACCTCCTTCTGTAATCCATCAAAATTAATGAGTTCATTGCTGTACATTGAAGTCAAAACAAATGCATTCAGCTTCTGCACACGGCCCCTCGAGCTGAGGTGTCGCTGTCGTCATTTCCCATGAGAAACTCTGGTCTGAAGTGCAGGGGGCGAGGCCTCTGAATGCGGCCCCCTGTGAGCAAGTGGAACTAGACTGAGCACAGAGGAAAGGTAAAAAAGTTTGGAGAATCGTGAAGTCATAAACCTCGGGTCCAGATGTAAACCTGGGTGGAAGGTGTAACCTGGGTCTCAGACACTTGTCAAACCACCCGACACTGAACTCTGGAGCAGAGAAAGCAAGTGCCCAGCGCCCCGCATGACTCAGACCTGACGCCCGGCCCTCAGGAGACTGCACCTGATTGGGAAGCCCCTGACAGGAGGCTGACCCTCAGACGTCTGTGGGACCCGAGGAGAGGAGCCCTCACAGAATGCCCAGGCCTTAGGTGACTCCGTGATAGGACGGGTGCCCGAGCCATGTGGCTGACAGGGTCTTGGCGCTCCGGCCTGGTGTCAGGCCTGAGCCTCTGAGATGGGAGAGCCAAGATCAGGACACTGGACCACTAGAGACCTCCCGGCCCCATGTAATATCAATTGGCAAGAGCTCTCCCAGAGATCTCCATCTCAATGCTGAGACCCAGCTCCACCCAACGGTCAGCAAGCTGCAGTGCTGGATGCCCCATGCCAAACAACTAGCAAGACAGGAACACAAACCCACCCATTAGCAGAGAGCCTGCCTAAAATGATACTAAGTTCACAGACACCCCAAAACACACCACCGGACGCAGACCTGCCCACCAGAAAGAGAAGATCCAGCCCCACCCACCAGAACACAGGCACCGTCCCCTCCACCAGGAAGCCTACACAAGCCACTGAACCAACCTTATGCACTGGAGGCAGACACCAAAAACAATGGGAACTAGGAACCTGCAGCCTGTGAAAAGGAGAATGCAAACACAGTAAGTTAAGCAAAATGAGATGACAGAGAAATACACAGCAGATGAAGGAACAAGGTAAAAACCCACCAGACCAAACAAATGAAGAGGAAATAGACAGTCTACCTGAAAAAGAATTCAGAGCAATGATAGTAAAGATGATCAAAATCTTGGAAACAGAATGGAGAAAATACAAGAAACGTTCAATAAGGACTTAGAACTAAAGAGCAAACAAACAATGATGAACAACACAATAAATGAAATTAAAAATTCTCTAGAAGGAATCAATAGCAGAATAACTGAAGCAGAAGAATGGAGAGTGACCTGGAAGACAAAATAGTGGAAATAACTACCACAGAGCAGAATAAAGAAAAAAGAATGAAAGAATTGAGGACAGTCTCAGAGACATCTGGGACAATATTAAATGCACTAACATTCGAATTATAGGGGTCCCAGAAGTAGAGAAAAAGAAAGGGACTGAGAAAATATTTGAAGAAATTATTGTTGAAAACTTCCCTAACATGGAAAAGGAAATAGTCAATCAAGTCCAGGAAGCGCAGAGAGTCCCATACAGGATAAATCCAAGGAGAAACACAACACACATATTAATCAAACTATCAAAAATTAAATACGAGGAAAAAATATTAAAAGCAGCAAGGGAAAAGCAACAAATAACAAACAAGAGAATCCCACAAGGTTAACAGCTGATTTCTCAGCAGAAACTCTGCAAGCCAGAAGGGAGTGGCAGGACATATTTAAAGTGATGAAAGGGAAAAACCTGCAACCAAGATTACTCTACCCAGCAAGGATCTCATTCAGATTCGACAGAGAAATTAAAACCTTTACAGACAAGCAAAAGCTAAGAGAATTCAGCACCACCAAACCAGCTTTACATCAAATGCCAAAGGAACTTCTCTAGGCAGGAAACACAAGAGAAGGAAAAGACCTACAAAAAGAAACTGAAACAATTGAGAAAATGGTAATAGGAATGTACATATCGATAATTACCTTAAATGTAAATGGGTTAAAGGCTCCAATCAAAAGACATACACTGGCTGAATAGATGCAAAAACAAGACCCATACATATGCTATCTACAAGAGACCCACTTAAGACCTAGGGACACATACAGACTGAAAGTGAGGGGATGGAAAAAGAAATTCCATGCAAATGGAAATCAAAAGAAACCTGGAGTAGCAATTCTCATACCAGACAAAATAGACTTTAAAATAAAGACTATTACGAGAGACAAAGAAGGACACTACATAATGATCAAGGGATCAATCCAAGAAGAAGATATAACAATTGTAAATATTTATGCAACCAACATAGGAGCACCTCAATACATAAGGCAAATGCTAACAGCCATAGAAAGGGAAATTGACAGTAACAAAATAATAGTAGGGGACTTTAACACCCCAGTTTCAGCAATGGACAGATCATCCAAAATGAAAATAAATAAGAAAACACAAGCTTTAAATGACACATTAAACAAGATGGACTTAATTGTCTTTATAGGACATTCCATCCAAAAACAACAGAATACACATTCTTCTCAAGTGCTCATGGAACATTTCCAGGATAGGTCATATCTTGGGTCACAAATCAAGCCTTGGTAAATTTAAGAAAATTGAAATCGTATCAAGTATCTTTTCCGACCACAATGCTATGAGACTATGTATCAATTACAGGAAAAAAAACTGTAAAAAATACAAACACGTGAGGTTAAACAATACACTACTAAATAACCAAGAGATCACTGAAGAAATCAAAGAGGAAATAAAAAAAAACTTAGAAACAAATGACAATGAAAACAAGATGACCCAAAACCTATGGGATGCAGCAAAAGTAGTTCTAAGAGGGAACTTTATAACAATACAATCCTACCTCAGAAACAAGAAACATCTCAAATAAACAACCTAACCTTACACCTAAAGCAATTAGAGAAAGAAGAACAAAAAAACTCCAAAGTTAGCAGAAGGAAAGATATCATAAAAATAAAACCAGAAATAAATGAAAAAAAAAAATGAAGGAAACAATAGCAAAGGTCAATAAAACTAAAAGCTGGTTCTTTGAGAAGATAAACAAAATTGATAAACCATTAGCCAGACTCATCAAGAAAAAAAGGGAGAAGACTCAAATCAACAGGATTAGAAATGAAAAGGGAGAAGTAACAACTGACCCTGCAGAAACACAAAGAATCATAAGGGATTACTACAAGCAACTATATACCAATAAAATGGACAACCTGGAAGAAATGGACAAATTCTTAGAAAAGCACAAACTTCCAAGACTAAACCAGGAAGAAATAGAAAATATAAACAGACCAATCACAAGCACTGAAATTGAAACTGTGATTAAAAATCTTCCAACAAACAAAAGCCCAGGACCAGGTGGCTTCACAGGCGAATTCTATCAAACATTTAGAGAAGAGCTAACACCCATCCTTCTCAAAATCTTCCAAAATATAGCAGAGGGAGGAACACTCCCAAACTCATTCTACGAGGCCACCATCACCCTGATACCAAAACCAGACAAAGATGTCACAAAAAAAGAAAACTACAGGCCAATATCACTGATGAACATACATGCAAAAATCCTCAACGAAATACTAGTAAACAGAATCCAACAACACATTAAAAGGATCATACAACATGATCAAGTGGGGTTTATCCCAGGAATGTAAGGATTCTTCAATATACGTAAATCAAACAATGTGATACAGCAGATTAACATACTGAAGGATAAAAACCATATGATAATCTCAATAGATGCACAAAAAGCTTTTGACAAAATTCAATACCCATTTATGATAAAAACTCTCCAGAAAGCAGGCATATAGGGCACTTAGCTCAACATAATAAAGGCCATATATGACAATCCCACAGCCAACTTCATTTTCAATGGTGAAAAACTGAAACCTTTTTCACTAAGATCAGGAACAAGACAAATTTGCCCACTCTCACCAGAATTATTCAACATAGTTTTGGAAGTTTTAGCCACAGCAATCAGTGAAGAAAAATAAGTAAAAGGAATACAAATCAGAAAAGAAGAAGTAAAACTGTCACTATCTGCAGATGACATGATACTACACATAGAGAATCCTAAAACTGCCACCAGAAAACTACTAGAGCTAATCAATGAATCTGGTAAAGTTGCAGGATACAAAATTAATGTACAGAAATCTCTTGCATTCCTATACACTAATGAAGAAAAATCTGAAAGAGAAATTAAGAAAACACTCCCATTTACCATTACAACAAAAAGAATAAAATACCTAGGAATAAACCTACCTAAGGAGACAAAAGACCTGTATGCAGAAAACTATAAGACACTGATGAAAGAAATTAAAGATGATACAAACAGATGGAGAGATATACCATGTTCTTGGATTGGAAGAATCAACATTGTGAAAATGACTCTACTACCCAAAGCAATCTACAGATTCAATGCAATCTCTATCAAACTACCAATGGCATTTTTCACAGAACTAGAACAAAAAATTTCACAATTTGTATGGAAACACAAAAGACCCCGAATAGCCAAAGCAATCTAGGGAAAGAAAAATGGAGGTCGAGGCAACAGGCTCCTGGACTTCAGACTATACTATAAAGCTACAGTAATCAAGACAGTATGGTACTGGCACAAAACCAGAAATATAGATCAATGGAACAGGATAGAAAGCCCAGAGATAAACCCATGCACATACAGTCACCTTATCTTTGATAAAGGAGGCAAGAATATACAATGGAGAAAAGACAGCCTCTGCAATAAGTGGTGCTGGGAAAACTGGACAGCTACATGTAAAAGAATGAAAGTAGAACACTCCTTAACACCATATACAAAAATAAACCCAAAATGGATGAAAGACCAAAATGTAAGGACAGACACTATAAAACTCTTAGAGGAAAACGTAAGAAGAACATTCTTTGACACAAATCACAGCAAGATCCTTTTTGACCCACCTCCTAGAGAAATGGAAGTAAAACCAAAAATAAACAAATGGAACCTAATGAAACTTAAAAGGTTTTGCACAGCAAAAGAAACCATAAACAAGACGAAAAGACAACCCTCAGAATGGGAGAAAATATTTGCAAACGAAGCAATGGACAAAGGATTAATCTCCAAAATATACAAGCAGCTCATGCAGCTCAATATCAAAAATACAAGCAACCCAATCCAAAAATGGGCAAAAGATCTAAACAGACATTTCTCCAAAGAAGATATACAGATTGCCAACAAACACATGAAAGGATGTTCAACATCACTAATTATTAGAGAAATGCAAATCAAAACTACAATGAGGTATCACCTCACACTGGTCAGAATGGCCGTCACCAAAAAATCTAGAAACAATAAATGCTGGAGAGGGTGTGGAGAAAAGGGAACCCTCTTGCATTGTTGGTGGGAATGTAAATTGATACAGCCCCTATGGAGAACAGTATGGAGGTTCCTTAAAAAACTAAAAATAGAACTACCATATGACCCAGCAATCCCACTACTGGGTATATACCCTGAGAAAACCATAATTCAAAAAGAGTCATGTACCACAATGTTCATTGCTGCTCTATTTACAATAGCCAGGACATGGAAGCAACCTAAGTGTCCATAGACAGATGAATGGATAAAGAAGATGTGGCCCATGTATATAATGGAATATTACTCAGCCATAAAAAGAAATGAAATGGAGGTATTTGTAATGAGGCGGATGGACTTAGAGTCTGTCATGCAGAGTGAAGTAAGTCAGAAAGAGAAAAACAAATACCGTATGCTAACACATATATATGGAATCTAAAAAAAAAAAAAAGGTTATGAAGAACCTAGGGGCAGGACAGGAATAAAGGCGCAGAAGGAGATAATGGACTTGAGGACACAGGGAGGGGGAAGGGTAAGCTGGGACGAAGTGAGAGTGTGCCATGGACTTATATATACTACCAAATGTAAATAGCTAGCTAGTGGGAAGCAGCTGCATAGCACAGGGAGATCAGCTCAGTGCTTTGTGACCACCTAGAGGGGTGGGATAGGGAGGGTGGGAGGGAGATGCAAGAGGGAGGAGATATGGGGATATATGTATATGTATAGCTGATTCACTTTGTTATAAAGCAGAAACTAACACACCATTGTAAAGCAATTATACTCCAATAAAGATGTTAAAAAATTATCACAAAAAAAAATAAAATTAAGAAAACAAGTCCATTTGTAATAACATACAAAAACTTGGCATACCTAGAAATAAATGTAATAACTAAAAGAAGAGTAAGAGAGGTGCAGTAAAAACTACAAAGCATGTTGAAAAAAATAAAAGACCTAAGTAAATGAAAATGTATCTGTGTTTGTGGATTAGAAGACAAGATTTTTAGGATGGCAATACTTCTTGTGTCAATCCAGAGATCCCATGCAATTCTTATCAAAATCTCAGGTGAACTTTATTTTTCCAGAAATTGACAGGCTGACTCTAAAATTTTATGGAAATTCAAGGGACCCAGAAAATTTCATCTTGTAAAAGGGGAATAAAGTTGGAAGATTCACAGTACATGATTTTAAAACTTACTACACATCTATAGTAATCAAGACCGTGTGACAGTGGCTTAAAAATAGATTTATAGATAAAGTTAATAGAATTAAGAGTTCATAAATAAACCCATACATCTGTGGTCAATTGAATTTTGGCAAAAATTACAACGCTATTCAATTGGAAAAAAGATTAATCTTTTTAGCAACTGGTGCTAGCACAGTAGGATATTTACTTGCAAAAGAATAAAGTTGGAATCCCGTTTCACAAAGTATACAAAAGCTAACAAAATGGCTTGAAGAAAAAAATGTAAGTACTAAAACTGTAAAATTTTTAGAAGAAAACAGGTGAAAGATTTTGTGACCTTGCATTTGGCAATGGTTTCTCAGTTATGACATCTAAAGTACAGAAATCAAAGAAGACAGATAGATTAGACTTCACTAAAATTAAAAAACTTTGTATTTCGAAGAACACTATCAAGAAAATAGAAGCTTAACCAAAAGAATGAAAGACGGTATTTGCTAATCATGTGTCGGATAAACTCTAGTATACAGAAAAAAAGAAATTATATTACCTCATGGTAGGCACAAACCAAAAAAATCTATAATAGATACACACCCAAAAAAAGAGCAAGGAATCTAAACATAGTACTAAAGATAATCATCAAATCACAAGGGAAGAGAGCAAAAGAAGAAAGAAACAAAAAACAAAACAATCTTGAGAAAAAAGAAGAAAGCTGAAGTTATCACACTCCCTGATTTCAACCTATAATACAAAGCTACAGTAATTAAAGCGGTATGATACTGCCACAAAAACAGACAAATATATCAATGGAACAGAATAGAGAGTCCAGAAGTGAACCCACACTTATATGGTCAATTAATTACAATCAATGCCAAAGAAGGCAAAAATATACAATGGGGAAAAGACAGCCTTTTCAATAAATGGTGTTGGAAAAAACTGGACAAATACATGTGAAATAATCAACCTGGACTACTTTGTTACACCATATAGAAAAATAAACTCAAAGTGGGTTAAAGGCTTAGATATAAGACCTGAAATGATAAAACTCCTTGAAGAAAACATAGGTAGTACTATCTTTGACATTGGTCTTTGAAATATTTTTTGGATATGTCTCCTCAGGCAAAGGAAACAAAAGTAAAAATAAACAAATGGAACTACATCAAACTAAAAAGCTTTTGCACAGTGAAGGAAACTAGCAATGAAACAAAAAGGCCACCTACTGAATGGGGAAGATATTTACAAACAATATATCTGATAAGGGGTTAATATCTAAAATATATAAAGCACTCATACAACTTAACTTAAAACATTATAATCTGATTAAAAAATGGGCACAGGACCCGAGTAGCTGTTTTTCCAAAGAAGACATACAGATGGCCAATAGACACATGAAAAGATGCTCAACATCACTAATCATCAGAGAAATGAAAATCAAGTCCACAATGAGATGTCACAACACATATGTCAGAATGGCTATTATCCAAAAGACAACAAATAACAAATATTGGTGAGGATGTGTAGAAAAGGGATTACTTGTACCCTTTTGGTGGAAATGTTAATTGGTGCAGCCACTATGGAAAATAGTATGGAGATTTCTCAAGAAAAATAAAATAAAATTATCGTACAATCCAGCAATTCCACTTCTGGGTATTCTTCCAAAGATGACTAAAACACTAATTCAGAAAAGGTATATGTACCCTTTTGTTCATTGCAGCATTATTCACCAAGGGAGCAACTGAAGTTACCATCAGTAGATAGATGGATAAAGAAGATGTGGTATATATGTATATACAAAAGCACACTACTCAGCCACAAAAAAAGAATGAAATCTTGCCATTGTGATAACATGGATGGACCTAGAAAGTATTATGCTAAGTAAAATAAGTCAGGAATCTAAAAACAAAACAAATGACAAACAAGCAGAAACAGAGTCATAAGTACAGAAAACAAACAGGTAGTTGATAGAGGGGAGGGGAGCGGTGGGATGAGTGAAATAGATAAGGGAAATTAAGAGGTACAAACTTCCAGTTACAAAATAAATGAACTAGAATATAGGAATACAGTTAATGTAATATCTTTGTGTGTAGGCTGATGGGAACTAGACTTATCATGATGTTCATTTTGTATAGAAATATAAAATCACTACATTGTACACCAGGAACTAACATAGTGTTGTAGATCAATAATACTTCAAAAAACTCAACCAACCAACCAACCAAACAAATCTGATCTCTGAAAAAAGATCATATTTGTAGTTATGAGAGGAGGGGGCAGCAGTAAGGGGAATTGGATGAAGGTGGTCAAAAGTTACAAAGTTTTATTTATATGATAAATAAATACTAGGGATGCATGTATAATATGATAAATATAATTAATAGTGCTATGTCATATATGAAAGTTTTTAAGAGAGTAAATCCTAAGAGTTATCTTCCCAAGGAGAAAATATTTAAAAATTTTTTCTTTTATTTTGTATCTATATGAGATAATGGATGTTCACTAAACTTACTGTGGTCATCATTTTATGACATATGTAAATCAAATAATTATGCTGTACACCTTAAACTTATATGGCACTGTATGTCAATCATATCTCATTAAAACTGGAAGGAAAAAAATATATACGTATTAGTGGATTGGTGCATTTCAAACTTGGGTTGTTCAAAGATCAAGTGTAGTTTACATCACTTTGCTCAGAGCCTTCTAATGACTTCTCATTCTACTCAAGATACTTACATTAGTATAAATTCTATTCTTTTTCTTTTTTTCAGCTTGAATTATTTCTGATAAGAAATGTCTTATTTCTCTGGTCACTATTAAGAGTATTTCCTTTTCACTGGTTTTCAACAGTTGGATTTGGATCTCTCTTGGTATATGTGCTCTTTTGTTTTTTATGTTTATCCTCTTAAGGTTCTTTGAGTTACTTAGGTCTTTGCATTTATCGCTCATCTAATCTGGAAAATGTCCAATCATTATTTCATTAAATATATTTTCTGTCCAAATCTTTTTCCATTTATTTTTTTCTTACTCTTTTGCATGTGTGTTAAACATCTTTGTATTGTCCCATAGGTCACTGAGGCACAATTTACTTTTATTAGCTTTTTTTTTCTTTGTGATTTAGCTTTTATAGTTTCTATTTCCTTCTCCAAATAAACTGATTTTTTCCTAGTGTTCAACCTGCTGTTAAACCTATCCAATCAATTTTTTTTCACTGAAGGGTTTATATTTTTTAGTTGTAAATTTTCAATTTGGTCCTATTTGGTAGCTTCAATTTCTTTATTGAGATTCCATATTTGTTACCTCAGTATGTCAAAGAATATTCCAAAATATAGTGATCAACAATAACGATTTAGAAAATACATTAGAAAAATATGCTGAACTCACACTGGCAAATATTAAACAAACCATAAAATTGCTATTACAAAGTATTTTTTATTTGACCTTATTCATTAAAAGGACAATTTATTGATTTGGACATGATTGTGTGATTCATTTCATATTTAATCAATTTATTATTAGCAGGTCTGATTTAGAAATGATCACCAGGAAATAACTACTGGGGTGACTCTTGACACTGTGAACTAAAGTACACGGCTAAAGGTTGTGTGAAAATTGTGAATGTATTCTGTGGTTTCTGGGATTAGAAATATCAGGGTAATAAAGGAAAGATAATATTGCTTGAATTGTGCTAGAAACTATTCTGTTTAAATTCTTCAAATCATCAGATGTAAAATGATAAGAACAGAATATAGTTCTCAGAGATTTGTGTTCAAAAGTAACCTTCTATACTTAAGAAAAATATATATATGTACATACACATATACATTTATAAAAATATATGTATGTATATTTATTTATTGTTAACATTTTATTAAACAAATAAAACTAATTATGTTTCATTATTTTATTTGTCATTTTTTAATTTTTTATATATATTCAATACTATTCTGAATCTTACATCTCAGCTATAAAGAAAATTTAGTTTCCCCAAATTTGACTGTCTCAGAATGTAAATAACATATCCAATAAAACATTATGAAACTAAGTAATCTTTCCTAAACTATCAATTATTAAAGGAAATTAATTTATATCACTAGAGGAAGGATTGAATTGACTGTATTCTCATGTCAGAAGTTATAATTACAAAATCATTTTCAAATAAAGGAACAGTTAAAGAAAATGCAGCCAAAATAAAATAGTAGGAAAAATAAAGAATTATGTTAAAAATTTTATAAATAAAACATTATATTGCTTTCCTGGATCTTATTATGATTATGGTATTTATTGTAATTTCTTTTCTCATTATGAATAAATGTTTACTAATTTTATTTTTTTTCCCTATAGAAGTGTTTGTCAAAATTGTATATGCTTGAGGCCAGAACAGAACAGAGAACTCACACAATTATGCACACTTCTATGTGGGAATGAACATAAAAATATAATTCATAACCCCCAAATATAAGAATATTTAGCAAACTAATGCCAAATATTTTTTCTCTTTACCTTATCCTCTTCCCCCTTTCTTCTTCCTCTCCATTATACTTCTGTGTCCAATATCCTCCAGCTTTTCTGCAGTCAGCTACCGATACATTAATGACTTTAGCTTTAGAATTTTTAAACTTAAGCTACACTTTTAATGAGGGTGAAGACATCAATCAAAGAGGACCTAGTAGAGATCTTAGTATATGAGAAAACATGGCCAACTAGAGCTCTCAGCCCACATACATCTCCAATTAGTTGTGCTACTTTGGATATGTTATTTGAACTCGCGGGTTTCACTTTCCTCCTTTATAAAATGGAGTCGAAAAGCCATGTGGGTGTTTGTTCATTTCAAATAAAGTAGTGCAAAGGTAAGCACAAGGAAAATATAAAAGTTTCAAATTTTTATTGCTTATTTTGTGTCTTAGTAAAAGCTTTCTATGAAAAAAAATGTAAATACCAGAAGAAACTGTAAAAAAAGACAACAGATACAAAAACAATATTTTTAAGGCACATACTGAAAGAAAGAGGATACCTCCCAAGTAAAAACTGTCAGATAAGAAGAGAAACTTTCACGGAGTAAAGCGAATTAAATAAACACAGTCGTCTTCGTAATTCGGCGAGCATCTCGTGAAGGAGGCAGAGAGGAAGCTCAGTCCTCTGGCGTCCCACTGAGCACGTGGTCGAGTCTCCCCCCGCAGGGGCCGCCGCTAACACGGAGGCCTGGGGTACATGACCAAATACCAGGTCGTAGGGAACATGAAATTTAGTGAGAGGGTGAGGATCTTCTGTCAGCTTTGGCATCCATTTTCCAGTCACTTGACACTGTTCCCCAAAGACGTCGGCGGAGCATCTGCTCTGTTGACAGCCTGAGCTGCTTGACATTTCTTCTGAGGAATGAACGATTAGGGTTCTTGGAAAGCAGGATGGAGCCGGGCAGCAGCCGCACAGCTTCCGTCCACCTTCGCAAACCGCCTCCCAAACGTCATGGATGCGATTACATTCAAATTTTTCTCTTAATAAGTAAATGAAGGGCTAAACCACAGCCTGCTTCTGTTACCAGATCTGCTCTGGGCATAGTTCCGAGGTTTCCACACTGACGGCAGGAAAGGATGAATGAAAGGTTTTCTTTCGAAAGCATGTGTGTCTGGTGCAGGCCTTGGGGTGGACCTGGACCACACAGAGTTCATTGCCTGTTTTTATGACCTTTTCTCATTACTAAGACAGGTTTTGAGTTACTATGCTGCTTATTTCTTAAAGAAAGTGTATATAATGGTATCAAATGCCTATAGTAAAAACTTAAAAACTTGCAAGAGGTATAAAGAAAAATAAATCAGCCTTTGACTCCACATTTCCAGGATACACTGCAATGTTAGCCGTCACCAGGTTCTTATGTATCCTTTAACCAGCATTTATAGATTTACAGCATTTTTTTTCTTAATGACTGCTTGGTATTCCACTGCATGAAGGTATTTTCTAAAATTCCTATATTGTGTGGTATTTACATCATACCAATACTGTTTTGATAGAACTACTGCAATGAACAGCCTCACACATTCAGGGAAAGGCAACCAAATTTGGTTAAGAGCCTGGAGTGTAGAGTCAAACTATCTAGAATCAAATTTGAGTTCTTCTTCTTTTTTTTTTTTTTTACTAGCTTTGATCTTGGGCAACTCACTTAACCTTTATTTGCTTTAGTTTCCTCATAAGTAAAATGGGATAATAAAGTAGTACTGGCTTCATGGAGTTTTGTGAGGATACAATTAGCTGATGAGTACATACAGAAGTGGAATACCTAGGCTAGTATTGATATGCCTTTTAAAAGGTATCGCATACTTCTATTCCCACCCATAGAATATGAAAGAGCCAGTTTTCATTCTTCCTCAGTAGCAGAATATTCTAACATACAAATAACCTTTGCAATTGATAGGATGAAAATTACATTTCACTGTTGTTTTAAATTTTATTTCTTAATTACAAAAAAAAAGGGTATTTATATGTTCTGCACCATTTTAACTGATTTTTTGGTGAACTCTCTATTACTATTTCCTCTCCCTATTTTACCATTTTGTTGCTCATCATTTTTCTATTAACTCATGGAGATGCTCTATATCTTAAATATGACAAGTATACTTCTATCTGTGTGTTTTTTATCTGTTGACGTTTATTTTGATATTTATATTAGGCCAAGACTTTAAAAAATTATCTATTTTAATAATACCAAATATCAGTAAATATTAGTAAATTAAAATATTAGTATTTTAATTTATGACTTCTGGTTTCTTTTATGTGCCTTAGAAGACCTTTCATCTTCCTTTAGTAGAATGGAACAGAGAACCCAAGGGGAAAATCACCATACTTGGGTGTTCAATTTGTTTTAGAAGTGATTCTGTAGATCAGTGGGAAAAAGACTGTTTTTCCAAAGGGAGATTGGATATCCATATGAAAAACAAAAGTTATTTGGCCTCTTTGTCACAGTACAGCAAGTCCCCTACATATGAATGAGTTCCGTTCTGAGAGAGCATTCGTTAAGTCCAATTTTTTCATAAGTCCAACAAAGTTAGCCTAGGTACCCAACTAACACAATTGGCTATAAAATACTGTACCGTTATAGGTTTATACTTTTCACACAAATAATACATAAAAAACATACAAAAAATAGAGAAAACATTTTTAACCTTATAGTCCAGTACCTTGAAAAGTACAGTAGTACAGTACAACAGTTGGCATACAGGGGCTGGCATCAAGTGAACAGGCAAGAAGAGTTACTGACTGGAGGAGGGAGAGGAGGTGGGAGATGGTAGAGCTGAAGGATCGTCAGTAATAGGAGACAGAGGGCAAGCTGCAGTTTCACTCACGGCTGACACTGATGGCACAGGTTCTGGTTCCTTGCTGGATTCAATTCTATTTACCCTCTTGATAAAATGATCCAGTGATATCTGGGTAGTAGCTGTATTTTTCTTGTCATAGATGACACAGTAGCACTGGATTGCATTCTGAATGGCTGCTGCAACCTTCGTGTACAATTCTACATTTGGGTCCTGTGCCTCAAAAACTAACAGTGCCTCCTCAAATAAAGAAAATCCCCTTGCCATTTCCTGCATTGTGAATCTCTTCGGTTCCTCAGTTACTTCTTCCTCTTGTCTCTCTTTGTCCTTTCTTGGTGCTTGGAGCTTCTTAGCAGTACCAGCTATATCACTGTTGCTTTTACACTTGCTTCCGGACATCCAGAAATAAAGATACGGTACTACTGTACTCTATACAGTACTGTATAGTAAAGTATACAAAAGCATAACCACTTGTAGAGGTGTATGCATGTGACAATGTACACCAGACACGTAAACTAACTTACGTGATTGGATGTGTGAATGCATGTTTGCATCTTTGAAAGTTCGCAGCTTGAAATTTCGTGTGTAGGAGACTTACTGTACACACAAAATCAAATTCTGGGAGATTGTATACCTATATGTGAAAGACACAACTTTCAGAAAATCATGGAGAAGAATATATTCATGACCTTGTGGTAGGAAAATAGAATAAAAGAAACTGATACCATGAACCATAAAGGAAAGTTTGATAAAATTTGACTACCAAAAGTAAAAATTTACCTCCATCAAAAGCTACAATTAAAAGGAAAACCCACAGAGTAGAAGACGCTTACAACTCATGTAATCAACAAAGGCTTTATTTCCAGAATATATAAAAAGTGTCTTCAAATCAATAAGAAAAAGTACATTATTGTAACGTAGTTTAAACAGAAACTCCATGAAAGAACATATCCAAATGGTTAATGTGAAAATGTGTGATGACTCATTAGTAAGCAGGGAAATGCAAATTCAATAAAAATAAAATGTCACTGCCTATCTACTACAAAAGACTGATAATGCCAAATGCAGAGAGAACTTAGAACACATTGCAAGTCTAAGTGCAGAAGCATTACTACATCGGCAAAGAGTTTAGCATCATCACGTGAAAGAGGATGGTAACTTGGGCAGGGTGTGCAGGTGAAGTGGTGGAAGGTAGTAACATTATGTACCTATTTTGAGGAGAGACGATAGATTTGCTGTTGGAATGTATGTGGTGAGGAAGAAAAAGATAGAGTGAAGCATCATTTCAAGGATTGGTCTGAACAAAGGGATGAATGAGGTTGTCATCAATCAGTGTAGGAAAAACTGTAGAAGAGCTTTTATTTTTCATGGAGGAGGGGATGGTTCAGTAATTCAGTTTCCTGCCATGTTAATTTGAAATACCAGTTATGAATCCAAGTAGGATAGTTGCAGATATAAATCTGGACTTCAGGGATAAGAACCAGGCTAGGAAACTATACTTGGATTCATCAGTAAAGGGAAAGTATTCAAAATTAATGTAACTGGAAGTAATTACCAAGGCAGTGAATATAGGGAATGAAGAGTCAGTAAGAAGACTGACCACTGAAGTTTAAATGTTTGTGGAGGTGAGGAAGAACCAGCCAAGGATATGGAGGATTGGTAGTGAGATAGAAGGGCAAGCAGGAGATGGCGGTAACCTGGAAATCAATCAGAAAAAAATATTTTTAGGATCAGACAGCAATCAGCTGTTAAATTCTGTTGATAGGCAAGGCAAGGCAAGAACCAAGAACTGAGGCCATTGGTGACCTTGAAAAGAAAATTTTCAGAAGCCTGGTGGAGATGAAATCCTGAATGAAATGGGTTCAAAATAGGGGAGAAACCAGTAGTAGAATATAGACAACACTTTTGAAGAGTTTTGCTGTAAGGGAAAGGAAAGAAAAGGCAATAACAAGAGAGGGAAGTAGAGTAGAGAGAATAGGATATGTGTATGCTGATGAGGGAGATACAGTAGAAAGATAAATTATAATGGCATAAAAAAGAGCAGATATGGAAGCAATATCCTGGAATGGGCAAAATTCATGAAATCTCATGTGCAAGTTGACAAACTTCTGCTAGGAGTAGAAGTAATTCACTTATTATAATACCAGAGAAGAAAGATCATTGGAGCACGGCTGCAGATAGGTGGTCAGATGTATTAATAGAAGCTCCTGAAATATTTTCTAATCACTTTTACTTTCTCAGTAAAATAGGAAAGAAAGACATCGGCTCTACATAGAGAAAGGGGAGGTCTATAGGGATTTTTTAGGAGCGAGAAAATGATATGCTGTTATCTTCCAGAAGAGTGGGAGAGTGAATGGGCAAGGGAATTGTAATAAGAACGCCAGGAAGCAGTAAAATACTAATTTGCACAGATTTTTATGTAAATATGCAACAATATGACTTTTTAAATCACAAAACAGTATTTTTTCCTTTTATATACTGAAATCATTTATTGTGTTCTGAGAATACTTGACGGACCAGATGTATGTGGTCATTGTTTTTAGGGAGCTTACAAAACTCTTCCTCCTCTGAGGTCCTCTTGGGAAGCTAAAACATTATTTCCATTCATAGTAAACTACTGAGAAAACAGGTTTTGGTTCATTCTTTAGATATGCATTCAGAACATACAAACACAAAAACTATACGAAGAAATTTAATTTCTGACGTATTTCATTTTAAAGAACATAATTATTCTCATATTATTTCAAAGTAAATTATCTGTGAATTGCTTGTTTCTTATCTGTCTTCTGGATTTTAGGGGCAAAGAGGGCAAAAACAACGTTTTCAACACCATTCAATCTTCGGGTCCTGGAATGGTGCTAGCACATGGTAAGAGCAAAGTGACTATTTGTTGAACATATAAATTAATGGAAGGAACACAGTATACCAGAATATGCTACTTGAAGAAATACCTGAAGAGAAAAAAGAAACCCACATATTTTCCATTTCTATATTCTACACTATTTTGTTGAAGTGGAGACTTAATAAATATTGGATAAATGTGATTAACCTATTCAAAATATTTTGACTATAAGACATATGTAGCCCTAGAATATCACAGGAGTACAGTATAATGGAACTTACAGAGAATTTTGCCAGATAGTGTTTAAAAAGATTAAGAAAAGTTCTCAGCTCACTGAATTTCCATCTTCAGCAAATAAAGAAAATGTCATTAATTATTAATGAAAGCCTTTTCACTTATTAATCTGTGAATTGTACGTGTAAGATGAATTCGCTGTTAATAACAAAATGTGAATATGAAAGATAACATGCCCAACTATCAAGTTTGCCGAACAAAGTAAAGTTCTTACCTCTCCTGGGGATGAATTTCATTAGGAAAAATACATTGAGTATTGTTAAGGATGGAGCACAATTGGGCATGGATGAGGAAGTTATGACATTGATGCATATTCCTCTATAAATACTGAGATTTATCCTGTGCATCATTCAATACATATTTGTTAAAAATAGAGTTAAAGGACCTCACATCAGTGATCTAGGAACATAATGTGAGAAACATGATAAATTAAATGATTGATTGTTCATGTTTTAATGCTTCACACATTCACCGATACTGAAAAAAAATTGTTCATTTATTTAGGCTCATTAATTGTGAACTCAGGATCATTTAGGGATAAAAAAAAAACAACGTCCAAGTTAATATTTTGTTGTCAGTTTCTGAATAAGTTTCTTAAGAAAACTGGTGAACTGGTTAGCTATGGAATCCATTATTTCAAGTTTCTCATTTTGACTTCAATGTGAACGTTTACTTATTTATTTATTAAATATAAGCTGTGGTGTAATTTATTTATTTATTAAATACAAGCTGGTGTATTATGTTTTAATTATGAAAACATCTGTAAAATATGTATGCTTTTTATTGAATTAAACAATTAAAGAGACATATTTTGTACTACCAAAAGTCAAATTTCAATAGGACTACATTGGGTTGCTTAATGGCTTTTTAAATTTTGTAAACATGACTAATTCTGTTTTATTGATGACTTAATAACTTAAAATCATGCAAGTATAATTTATTTTGCCTTGGCACTAATGCAGACAGTACTTGCAGTAAGCATACAGTTCTCTATAAATGGTACTTCTCCTCAATAGGTGAAAAGACAACTGGTAAGTATAGTAGAATCCTTTTCCTCTAAAAATAGTGATGATTCCAATAAGTTATTGCTACTCATTGACTACGGTCAGAGTCTTATAAGTTTCAGGAATGAAATTTCTGTTGGCAGCCTTACATCTCCCTACTTGCAAGGAATGTGCACGTTAGGGGACCCTGGTCTTCTCTCTTGGTCTGTTTCCTATAAGTGGGACTCCTTGAGGATGGACTATGTTTCTAAGATCTCTGGCTTTCTTTTCAGACAGAATACTTGAAATGACTCAGCTATATATTTAGCATGTCCACCACTACACTCAGCACTCTGAAATGGATATTGCCTCTGTCATCATTTTTTGTTTTTAATGTATCAGTTTTTGGGTGCTTATTTTTAAAATCAACCACTTTACTGAATCATCACACCTTGCAAGTGCATTGTAAACAATAAATCCAAACATCAGTTAAGGGCAACACTACATTACTAATTGTATCGTAACCAAGATAAACCATTCTTCATCTGAAAAAACTTTCCCATCTTCATCATATATATATTTTCAATGACTAGAACATTAAGTCTTTCATTGTGGACCTGTATATTTATATATATTTATTTTATGTATATTTGGTAGATTTTGTGTGTGTGTGTGGCATCATTTATTGAATCATTTTAATGCTTTTTGAATGTCTGACCTGGCATTGGTACGTCACCTGTGTTTGTTTGAATCAGTTCCTGACTTAATATTGGCTTGAAGGCTATGGGGTTACTAGCAAAGTGTTGCTCCTATATCATACAATCCCTACTGCTTTCCCACTACATCATCACTTCATTGATTAGGCAGAGTTCATCGTACTGCTCCAACATGAGCAGAGATTCTTTTCAACAGAGCTTGACCTTTCTATAACTTCTTGCTATTGATAATTCCCTGAATTGAACTTATTTCTAAGAACTGCATCACCATTCTCACATTCATGAAAAAGAGCCAGCTTTCTCTTTGTTCTATACACAGCCAAAAGCTATGAAATACATGTGTCTTCTCTGGTCAGCACTTAACTCAGGAAGGCAACTGGCTACCTGAATCCAGTTCCTCTCTCAAACTCACCAGTATGATAACTTACTTCAACTCTATATGGGGATAGTAAAAGGGAGGGGAAAGAATTGCTACAATAATGGGGCTTTAACACCATGTAAAAAAACATCAGTTTGAGAGGAAGTGTTTTCCCCAAATATTCCATGTCTTTCCATATCCTAACTCACTGGGTTTAGCCACTAAGCTTATGGTCAACCAAGAATGTGATTATTCTTCTACCATGAAGGAGATCAACATTGCTGCCTTACTGTCACGAGGCCACTTCCCCAACGATAACAACTGCTCTTCTTGATCATCTTCTGGGAATACCACGACATAATACAGATTTGGTTACCCAGAAGTCTAAGATATATTACAACAGTGCATTTACCAGTTCCATTCTAGTTCCATACTGTACCTAAGACTAGGGTTTTCCAATGTTCCATCCCAAATTATTTCAAGCCACTTGGTCCAGAACAGTTTTTTAGAGATTCTGTAATGGGGTCAAATGACCACATCAAGACTGATGTAAATTTCAATAAATACATGGACCAATTTGAATACAAATCACTTGCCATTATCAGATTTTTAAGAATAAAATTATCTATAAAGCTGAAGAAAATAAACATATGCAATTTTTGAGTCAATCTAAACAAAAAAATGTTAAAATAAATCAAAATCCCCTATTAGCATATCTTATATTAGTATACTTCTTCCTGGAAACAAGAAGTCACATATTCCTATGTTCCTTAAAAAAAAAAAAAAAAAAAAGAAAAAAAAGAAAAAAGAGGGAGAAGGAATAGGGAGAAGAAAAGAAGAAAAAGAGAGGGAAAAAAAAAGGAAGAAAAGCATGTTCCATGTCAAAATTCTCCAGAAGTGTAAATGCTATCATACCAATTAAGGACAAGCATCAAATTAATTTCTAAGGGTTTTTTAGTTGCTCATATTCTGGCATGAACAAGGTACCAGAATGTGGAGTACAGAGGCTCCTTGTCATTTGTCTTGCTGTGTTTCAGAGCATCTAAGTGCCTACTCTTCTACGATCAAGTTTCCTTTCTACACTCTAAAACTTTTCTACCAATGCTGCTTTCTACTGACAGTAGGGTGTTTATATTGATGACAGGCAATCCTACTGGCAAAATACATTGATTTATAATTTGGACAACTCCAGTTATTTGATCTCCAAATAGTGCTTGATCTCATTCAGTCATATTTGGGTGTCTTCAATTTCCTGATATCCCTAAACATGTATCAACCTAATTCTGTCTGTTCTTCCAACTTGGGAGGTGCCCTCAAAATAGTCCTTGGAGTCTCTCTTGATGTATAAATGTGTTCATTGTTTAGATTGTTGGGAAAACAGCTGTGCTTAATTTTCTCTGTTGAATGGCCTTTTACATTTTTTTAATAATATATGTCTCAGACCCTGCCGGAATCCTCTGTTGTAAGAGATGTGCTGCCTTTCATTTCTGGTTCTGTCAGAACATTTCTCTTTTTGTTCTCCTGAGTAGGGAAATCGTTTCTAAGAGTATGACTTCTCTGAACCCCAAATCTAGCCCAGATCTGGATTCTACCTATTGAGATCTGCCTGTTTTCCCCCTGGTTCATATCATCCATCCTTTATCTTGCCTTATTTTATACAATTCCCACAACATATTCTTTGAGAAAACTACTGGGGTCCAGGGCAGGCCACTCCAAAATGCACCTCAATTTTATATTGATATTTTGGAGTTAAAGTTACCTAAGAAATGGCCGATGCAAGAGGAACACTTTGACTCCCGGTCTCTGTCTTCTTGAAAGCAGGAAATAAATCTCCCATATGAAAGGTGTCCTCCCTGTACAGGGAGGTATAAAAATATCCTTATCATCAGAGATAGGGAATTCAGGGTCCAGAAATCTGTATAAATAAACCTTGTTACTTTGTTAATTTACTACCCAAGCCCGAACTTTGCTGAAGTCCCTTATTAATTAAGTACCCAAACCTATTTCTTTATCTTGTCAACTCCTCACAAGTTTATTGTTTCTTTGTGTAAAAAGATATAAAATCTGCCTGCTTTGGGTCACTCTCTGAGCATCATTTTATGATCTCCTGTACACATGAAATGAAATTGGGTTTTCTCCTGTTAATCTGTCTTGTGTCACTTTTATTATTAGTCCAGCCACAAGAACTCAAGAGGGATAGAGGGGGGAAATTTCCTCCTCCCGACAGAATGGGTAATACTGGTGACTCTGTTTATAATAATCAATTTACCTTGAAACTCACTCAACAATAATTTGAGCATCTTACACAGATACTCCTAGTCTTCTCCTATTACACCTGTTCCAATAGTATATAAGCTGTTATTATAATTTATCACAATCTTCAAGGATGCAGTTTTCCATTCGTTTTTAGTGTGTACTTTATCTGTAGCTTTGAGATGGCATTTCTCAATAGTTTCCTGGGTCCTAGCTCCATCCAAAGGAATTATTTCAGTCTGATCTCGGGGATCTTAACTATATTCTTCTGTTAGCTTTCTCAAGCCCTGATCACTTTTTCTGGCTTGCTTATCAATAAAAATATTTACCTCTTGTCTAGCCAAAACCTTAAAAGTAGGTAAATCTTGGTATATTGTGTCCTAAGAACATTTTTTTACCCTTTCATTTGAACCACGGCCTCTGAAACCTTGAATTTCTTTGATGAATATGCCTTTTCTCTTTTTGCTTGGTTCTCCTAGATCATCCTCAGTCGTTTTCAAAGATAGACTTTTCTTCAGATACCATCTCCTATTCATCTAAACCATGCTTCAGTTTCTCTACCATTTTCCTATGCTCCAACACTGTTTTCATACCAGGCTAATTTTCAAGATTAATTCACCCAGGCATAAGCTTTCTTGAATAATAATAATTGAAGAGGTGGTTCAAGTATTTGTGATCAGCTCTCCTCTAACTGTATCTGTGTGAAGGTTATATATTCGAACCTGGCAGGAGCCTTCATTTCTATTTGTCTGTTCATCAATACAATCTATCATATTTCAGTACATAGGGCTACTATTTGGATTTCCAATATTCACAAGCTAATTATAGAATGATGGGTATAACTTTAAGGTATGTTAATAATAATAACAAAGGACATATAATTTTCTAGCTGGCCTTGCATCAGCCCTGGTGAAAAACAGTAGTTACAACCTCACAGCTTTATAAAAATAAAATCTTAGTAACCTACAAACCTGTCTGAGAAACAACATAGAGGTTATTAACTGCACAGAAGTTACTCTAAACTGGGTATTAACAAGCTTTAAAGAAAACCGTGAAGATAAGACACCGTGTCCTGGTTTCCTCAAAATGTCTCCGCATGTAACTTCAGACTTCACATTCTTAAGCTTCACTGCTTGACGAATGAGTCGTGAGGATATGAGGACACTACACAACCAAACCCGCAGGTCTCGCCACTGAAGGGACAGGATCCATGACTGTGAACCTTAGGATGGAGCAGAGCAATTGTGAACCTCCAACAGACAGGAGAAAGAAAGGAGGTGGACCATACAGGCTCAGTCTCCTCTTCCCAACCTCACTATCAGGTAAGCTCTCCGTCCTCCTGGGGATGAGTTATGGAGGGGCCAGAGACTGGCCTGGACTAGTATCCTAGCGGGCATCCTGCTCTACAGATGAACATTTCGGATGAGGGCAGGTCATGGGGGAACTGTCCATTTCTGAAACTTGTAAGCACACTTATACATGTTCTTCAAGGAAAGGCTTTTGAATGATGGAGAACAAACAGTTTCACATTAAGCCCCACTGTGTACTCAAGCTCTCTGTATCAGAGAACTCTGTATCAGAGAACTCTTTTGGACCTTCACTCATAGAAATATAAGACAAGAAAATCCAAATGTAACAGGAGGATCTGTGGCCATCTAATCCTGCTGTCCTGTTAGCTTAGCCCAGAGCAGTGTCTTCTTTTCCGTGTGAATTTTCTTCTGAATTTTCTTGATCCATTAAAAGACAGACTCATGCTTTTTACCTGCTGGAGTCAATCGCAGATCTCCGCTGCTCCTGAAGTTGCCTGTGGTGTGAATGTAGACAAAGCAACTTTTATCTGATTTGTGTTGTCCATTGTTGGGTGATATCTCTATTTGCAAGCAAGCAAGAGAGCAACTACTCAGAGGAGATGGACTTTTTTTTCCCTTGATAAAGGTATAGTATGGGATTTATATAATAGTAGCAACTTTATTTTGACTAGTAGGTATGTTGTGTAATTCCTGAGATCCCAGCAGCCTTTACTGAATTTCCAGAAATAAAAGGTAGGGACTGAAAGAAAAATATAATAGAAATTTATCTCTAACGGTGAAGACCTACAATAATAGCTTATCACATTGAAAGAACAGCATAGTCTTAGTTAACATATATAAGAATTGGGTTGATATTGCTACTAACCCCTTTATGCTATAAAAAAGAAAGCTGGCGCAGTTGTTTTCATCTAAAAAATTGTTAAGGGACCAATACATTCACACGGCCAGTGTGGTCGTCTTCACTGGGTATACGGCTTAGTTTCAGTGCCTTGAGAATCACTACCAGTTGGTTTTGGTTTCTAGAATGTGTGCCTTAACATAGTGCCTGATGTAGGGTTTATCATTTCAGTAGCCACATCCAGGAATTTATTCTATACCACATTTGGAAAGGCAACATGTATGCCCTCTGAGGTAGCCTTGCACTGTCGAGTTATCTTCCTAGATAATATATCCCACACACGTATTTTTGGAGCTGGACTAAACTGAAGGTATTATAGTAGCTTCCCTAAATATTTCTGACCTGAGATGATAATAATTATAATAGTAGTAATAAGTCTATCACTTTAGGTATTACCATAGACACAGAATTTATCTATTAGTTACCAGTTAAAATTAAACTGATTTACACTCTATATTTAAAAGATATTAATATACTCTTCCATATATTCCTGTTAAAAACCTGAGAATTGGATAAGGTAATATGTCTGTTTAAGAGATAATAAATCTGCCTTATGAAGAAATAAGCAACAAGTTTATGAACATTCAATAAATAGGTGGCTAACTTGAAGCCAGGTTTATATCTCTCCTGAATCTGCATCCTTAACCATTTCATGAAACTTTCTCTAAGGAGTAGAATACTTTAGCATACAAGCTGACAAGGTGCTTCTTTATAGGACCCTGGTAGCCTAGTTCATACAGCCCTTAAGCAGAAATACTAGTAGTGCTGAGCAGAAAAATAAGCCTGAGCCAAGGAACCTGTGTGATGCCCACCTGAGCCTCCCCATGACAACAAATATGTTCCAACAGGTTTGAAGCCTCAACAGACAGGGGATCAAGACCACCTCCCTCCTGTACAACACTCTTTTTTGTCTGTACACCCTATAGCTGCATCACGATACATCCCAAAGCCTTGATAAATCAGTTTAGTCCTGGCAGTGAAGGCAAAAAAAATCTTACAAGCCGCTGGAGAGCTAAAGAACATTCACTAAATATCTACAGCAAGAGCAAAACCTGGATAAAGGTTTGAGGAAAATCATGAGGACGAGGTTACAAGGAGTGCAAACACCGCTACAAAGGTACTAGCATAACTCCGAGAAATTTTCATCCTTGGGAAATTCCAAGCAGCCTTTGACTACCAGAGTGCTCATTCTGTGTATTATACCAGTGTATTATTTCCTAGGGCAGACTTACAATCTGTGAGGTGAAGAGCGAGAAGGGGTAACCACCAAGGTGAGACTACTCATTGGACAGAATGTCAAGGTCAGGAGCAATGAAAATGCTGAATGTCCTTTGTCTGACCATTATTTGACAACAATGCAGTTCTTTCATGGGGCTGACATCTAGTCACTTAGAGAAAAACTCTTTGAACTTTTAGTTTCGGAAAATAGACCTCATACAAGACAACACATAATAGGATGATAGAGTATTTTTTTTTCTGGTCCAGTCAAATACTTGGCATCAAATAGTGGGGGAAAAAGTAGGAAAAAAATTCCTAGCCTAAGCTTTTTCTGTAATCATCTAAAATTATCTAGATTAAACTTGAATCTATCTACTGTACCTCATTAAGCACCCTGTTCCACTGCCTGCCCTTTCTATCTGAAAATGTTCTCTCATTTTCAAATCGAATTTCTCTCCCATTAACTTACTGCTTAGGTATATTTTAATGGCTTTCCTTTCAATGTAAGCCCATTTGTTTTGGTCGTGAAATTATCTCATTTCATTGTATAAAGCCCAGCTTCATTTCTAATTTTCAGTAATTGTGTCCATTTCTAGGTGAAAAATGTAAGCCCAAACAAAAGTCCTCTTAAAACAGGCCTGTCATTTTCAATTCTTTCGCTTGCAGACAGTGGTTGTTAATTTTCCTTACAATAATGCATGTCTGTTCTCACCCCCTCCAATGTACCGTTATAACAATACAGTGAAGCATCTGCACCTTGCTGTATGAGGTCATCCTCTGATAGGAAGCTGACAGCTTCACACAGTAATAGATAGTACAGGTGTTGTAGCCCTCAGGTAGCCCATCACCCGTTTGCTTTCCGAATAAAAGCTATTCAGAACCACAGTCCTATCCTTAATTTTCCATTAGCTAGAAATTCACTGGCTGAAAGCTTTGTCATGTAGAAACTCTGAGAAAAGTATATTTTATTTTAATCCTCAATATATATTCCCCTACACACTCACACTTAAAACATGCACACATTGGATATACATTAGTATGCATGCACACTCACACATATACACTCCGAAAAAACCACATATATAATACACTACACACACACACACACACACAAAGACACACAGAGTCTTTTAAAACCTTGTTTCAAAATGAGTTGCCAATACCCTTCAGTCTTTGATTTGTGTCAATTTGCCAATGGGGGAGAATGAATGGAAGATGACATTCCAAGTAGAGAAATGAGCTTATAGAAAGACACCACATGCAGAAAGGACCTTGAAATTTTGCAAAACATGGGAAGGTAGGTACATCTGGTAAAGAAAAAAAACCCACAAAAATGAGTTTGTAGCTGAAACTTGGAGTAAAACTGCGAAGAGCCTTATGTGCCAATCCTCAGACCCTGGGCATGATCCAAACACACGGTGTGTGAATCAAGCATCTGAACTTAATCCAAGTGATACGAAGGGCATGCAAATCATTTGAAAGAAAATAAAACTTATCAACCACTTTTATACACACGCACAATATTATTAGTTAAAATGCATTTATACGTCTTCCCTTAATGATCCACAAAACACAGAAGCAAATAATAATAATAAATACCTATGTAGAAGTAGAACAGGTAGTAGGGTGATTATCAGTATAAGAATGAGGAAACCCAGATTCGAGGCATCTAAATGAATTTTCACGTTCACACAATTCCACTGCACTGATGCTTTCTGAGTAGCTTGAACGCTACTACACCAATCTGGAGAAGGTTACTAAGAAGAATTGGCAAAGAGGTAGATCGGCTTATAAAAATGGGTCTCAGTGTAGGTGCACTAAATGATTTCCAAGTTCCCATAGGAAGACCAGGCACCAGAGCAAGGAAGCATAGAACTGTGAAAGATTAATATTATATCTAGATTCAGGGAAAGATTTTGACAGAAATGTTTGCTAGGGGATTATTTATAATGAGAAAAAATGGAAATAATGTATGTGTTACTGAATGTGAAGGCTAAATAAATAATGTGTGTTACATATTTCAATATCATGTGGGCATCAGGAACAATTTTTAATTAAATGGAAAATGATTCACTGGATAATGTTAAGAAAAACAAAATACACACACACACAAACATCAAAAAAATAACAATAAAAAAAAACCCCAAAACTATACACACAGCCACATTCGTTTTCAAATATAATTACAATTTATCCATTCATCCAGCTCTATGTCATCTATTGATTCTCCAACTAACCATGTTTTCAATCTGTCTATCTACCAGGCTTATAAAGGAGACTGGAGGAAACACATTAATTAGATATTAGGGCTTTTTTTTTCCTTTTAAAATTATTTTTCTCCATATTCTTCCATGTGTGGTAGAGAAACTTGGTGAGGGAACTCACGTGCCACTAGTTCCTAAGATAGATAATTTTGCCTCCTCTTTAAAATACACACAATTAGTTACTTATTGGCTTGTATTCAAATGGCAAGTGAAGAATCAGGGCACAAGAAACTAACAACACAATTATAAGTCAATAAGCATTTGCCATAAGTGCCTACTATGTGCTGAGCGAGGGAGATTCCCTGTCTTCATGGAGTCAGGTGGTGTCTATAGATGATTAAAGAAACCCCATAGCAACGCAAATGTGATACATGTGATAAACAAGGAAATGCAAGGTATTTGGAAACTACATATTCAGAACATAGAATCTGATTTAGGAAAAAGTCAAAAGGCTTACAGAAGAAGAGCTATTGAGACTAAGATCCTAACGGAATTTTAGCAATATATGTGCAGAAAGAAAGATCAGGGCGTATGAAGGCACTGGCATGTGAGAATCCTGCCACATTTGAGAAACTGAATGGTATTCAGATCAACTGGACTCTAAGGTGTATGTTTTGGGGGGAAAGAATTAAAAGACGAGGCTTTAGAAGTAGGCAGTGGCAAGTCGTAAGTGCTTCTAGAAGTATGAAAAGAAACTTAGGGTCTATCCAGAGGGCAGAAAGATTCCAATGGAGCTAGCTGAGGGGTAGAGGTAATCAGGTCAGCATTGTAGTGGGTTTATTCTGGCTGCACTGTAGAGTGCTGATTGGTTGTAAATAAGATTAGTTGGAGGAATATCTGTTAGGAGGCTGTTTCAGTGGTCTCTGAAAGAGATGATGGGGGACTTGATTCTTGCAATCTAAAAACAGAAATGAAGGAATGATGATAATCCACAGACTTCAGAAGCAATGATATGGATAGAATGGTGAGGCCCCAAGTACAACTGAATTGTTTTCTTGAGAGAGTTTGGATGATATATAAGTAGCAGAAGGTGTAAAAAAATAGCTTTTTCGTATGAAAAACTTAAATTATCATTTAAAAACATTATGTTATATATGTTAGAGCATACCTAAAAACATTTATAGAAGCACTAGCCTTGGGACTCCCTGGAGAGTTTTTATTTGTGTGTGCCTATATGTGTGTGTTGGGGGGAGTGTAACTTGAGACTTTGGGGACAAAATTAGAGAGAGTGAGGAACAGCAGACATCCTTGGGGAGGTGTGGGAAACACAGGCTTGAGTGTTCCCAGAGATAATGGGCGCTGGGTGGGGGCTACTTGGAGGTCTGTGTCTCCACCTGTGCTGGGGAGAAGAATGTCATAGGAAATGAAATTGGAAGTGCACGGAAAAAATATAATTATGGCATAGATGCAATTCATACCCACTTCTCAATGACATTTGGGTACAACTGTATTTTTCAAGTTTTCTACAATAAGCAGATATCATAAGACCCTTGACATTTACAAGGGATAAATCCCAAGATCTTTGCAAATTTCTAGCTCTGCAAATACAGAGGAGTTTGTATAGTCTCTTGACTTTCTCAAAAATTGTATTTTCTTCAAGAGAAATAAGTCTCTAGTGCATTTCCTTACATGATCAGCAAGTCTTACTGCTTCTAACCCTAACTACAGCACATATGTGGATTCTATCCTCACTTTTCCAACTTCACTATGACCACTCTAGTTTAAACCACATCATCTTTTCCTCGGAGAACTGCAATAGCCACTAAAACTGGTATCCACGTTTCCACTTTTGAACTATATACAGACCAGAATATTTATAAAATGTATATCATATCTCACCCCTCTGATTAATATCTTTCAACATCTTTCCATAATTTTTAGAAACTAAAATCCACACTCATACTGCTATGACTTAAAAAGTTCTTTATAATCTAAACTTCCTAAATGTAGAAATTTTTCTTGCACTACGCTTTTCCATCTTTAATATGCTGCAGCCACTCTGACCTCTGGGAGCACAAACTGACAATAACCAGCATATAACCTTACTGTGGAAAAGATTAAAATTCATCCTTAGAGACACTGAAAACAATTTCAAATCACAGACACTCAGCAGTGTTCATGGTTTTAGTCAACATGAGCTAAGGTATGCTGCTTTAACAGATAACCACAAATCTTTTGGGCTTCACACAAAAATGATAACTTTTATTTATAAAAATTTGCCCTAGGTCTAGGAAACTCTCAGTGGCAGCTGTCTTCCACCCAGCCTGCTGCAGTCTTGGGACTTGGCCATCACAATAGGAGGACTCCTTCATAAAAGCTGCAGTCGTAGAATAATGAAATTAAAAACTTCTCAGAGTGGTTTTACTGCCTCTGCTTGAAAGTGATGTGTTTTACCAGCCAGAACCAGTCACATGGCCTCATCTCACTTAAGGAGGTTGGGAAGTGCAGTTCCTGTAACTTGAGGCAGGAAAGGAGAATTGAATACTGATGATCACTGGTAAATTCTGCTACAGTTTTTCTCCCAGTTCTAATACATTAAGTTTAATCTTCATGCTAATACAAACCCCCTTGCCAAGGAAGACCACCTCAATCTTATCCAACAAGAGCTCTAAAGTTTAGGTGCTGTGCAATAACGGTCTCTCCATCAGATCTGGACGTGGCTCCTCTTGGACTGGAAACCTATGAATTCAAATGACATTCATCTCCTCCTTCCCCTACACGCTTTGTATATAATGGTAAAACAAGGCTAGGATAATTGTAATAAACATTCGCGTTCTGAAAAAAGAAAACTGAGAGTTACATAGCAGTTACTGGTCATTAGAAACTCTGAAATCCCACTGAGCAGACATAGTGTGAACCACCTATCTTGAAGGTAGAGAATATTCCTTATCCTCTCTCCCAGGAGAAATTCCCTTTTCCATTGTTCTCAGAGGCCTCCTAGCTCCATCTTCTGAAAGCTTTTTTTCCCTCTGTCTCTCATTATCTTCCATGTCCTTATCTGAAGTGGACTTTGGGGAATAGGTCCTTCCTAACGATTATAACAGTTTATCAATCCACTATCTGCCTGCAGAAGTGTGAGGGCCCAAGGATCGTTTTGACAATGAACATTAACATTTATTGGATGCCTTCTATGTGATAGAAATCACACTAAGCAACTGCATGCATTTAATCCTCACAATGACCTCCAGAAATGGCATTATAATTACTCTTGTTGAAATTGCCCAGTGTTCCATAGCTAGTCCATAATGGAACTTGGATGCTACCCTGCTCTGTTCTGACACCAATCTGCAATGTTTCCCTTACTTCTATTGTCTTTATACCTCAGAGTTAAAGGAATTGTTTCAGGAATTGTTAAAAGTGATTCTTGGGGGTAGCTGGACATAATCAATACTTCTGACCAGTTCAAAGTCTCAAGGAATAACAGGCTTTATCAGTCTAGGCTCCAAGTGTCTTTAGCAATATGATACTCCACACACACACATACGTACATACACACCTGGTAGGGCTCTTACATATTTGAATCCATCCAGATCCACGTATCAGGAACCAGACATTTCTTTACATGTTCTCAGGTCCAGTATTTTCTCTGATTTTATTTATTTATCTGTTCTCTTACTTTTTTTCTATCCAAATTGATTTACTGAGTCAATTTTGAATAGTGTAAGAAAAGGCTCCACTACAAATAAATCTGATCTTTACCACAAGGTATTTTAAATATTGATATTAATTTATTGGGCATTGACCTTTAATCTGATCTTTGTTTCAAGGCACTTAAGGCTTTTGAGAAGTTTTAACAAAAGATAGGAAGGCCTTTAATTTATTCATTGTTACATGGCTAAGTTCTTACAGATTTTTTACTTTCAAAGTTTTTATAATATTCATCACTTGTATTTTGGGATCAAAAGCTGTCTGCTTCACCAATATTGCAAAACCTGGAATGCTTATAATTCCATCATTCCTTTCCATAGCCAATTATTTCCTGAGCTCATCACTTTCTTGAAACATCATATAAAATGTGGCCAATTTTATTCAAAACACACTAACGAAATTCTATTTTCCAAAATTTTCCCTACGCTCTGAGTTCAAGAGGAAAAGTTCATCATTTATATGCTCTAATTCTTAAATTACTCCAGGCAAGAGTTTTACCACTCTATCATGTATGACAAATGCTCTGCCACTTTTTGATATAAATCATCATATTTTAAGGCACCTATAACAGCAATGTCACATATTTTAGGTTTTTGTGATGACAGCACCCCACCTCCAGTGCTAATTCTCTGTATTAGGTAGGGAAGTGTCTTGGTGGTTCCCAAGATCATCCCTACGCTCAGTAATTCACTAAAAGGACTCATAGAACTCAGAAGTCATTGTACTCATGGTTATGGTTTATCACAGTGAAAAGGTACAAGACAAAATCAGCAAAGGTGCATCAGCCAAGTCTGGAGGAAACCAGGAGCAAGCTTCCAAGGGTTTTCTCCCAGTGGAGTCACCCAAGACACACAATTCTTCCTGCTATAAACTGTAACAAACATATGTGAAGTGTTGTCTACCAGGAAGTTTTCTTGAGGCTAAGTCTCAGGTTTTTATTGGGGGTTGACCATGTAAAAACACACTGCCTTCACGACTGACTGCAATTACCAAAACTAGAGACTGCCAAGAAGAAAGCAGGTGCCTACCATAAATCCCACTGTTTGCACGAACTGTCTGGATAAACTGGTAGAATTTCCTTCAAAGCTCCAGACATACAAAACACACTTATCAGAACATTTTAAACGTTCAATTGCCTGTAGCCCACCAAGGGCCAGTTGAGAAAATCAGCTTTTCTGGGAATGTACAAGTTTTAAGCAACTCAAACCTGATGAATTTACTGTTTCCTGCACATGCATATTAGAATATACTGTGATAACCAAAACAACCCTCTAATTTCATTGACTTAATACAACAAAAGCATTTCACCACCACTGCCTATCCCATTTATGTCAACTTTATTAAACACCTGGAGGACTCTCCCTGGCACTTGATTGCCCCTCAATAACCCATGTTGCTTCAGTTCTTTGGTTCTGCCAAGTGAGCATAAAGCTTTGTCTGCCACTGCAGTGGCAGAGGAAGAAGATGGTGGAGAACCCCATAGGGATCTTCATTGCATCAACCTGTAGCAGATGCTATTTTTGCTCTCATTTCATTGGTTTTCCCAGGGGTCTACCTAACCTCAAGGGGCAGGGATTTTAGACTTGTATATGCCCAAGATGGAACAGAGAGCCAGTCGTCAATGAGAACTAGTGGTATCCGTCATATTTTCAAATTATCAGTATTGTGGATGTTAAATCTGTGAATGACAAAGAGCTCATACATTTAGTTTATAATCAGGAAAATCATTTAAAAAATTACTGAGAAGTTAAAAAAAGAAAAAGCAAGCCAACCCAGTGAACTAATGGGAACCGAAAGTTTCCGTTGAAATGAAAAAGTCTGTCCTCTTGTTTACTCAGATGTCAGTATCAAATCTTTTGAAAAAGAACAGTACTTTCCCCCAAACTAGAGAGATACCATCTCCTAATAAAAACAAGTAAATATTTTAATTACTTTGAGAGCCTGTAGAAAAATCTGAGACAGTCTTCTAAGAGGAAAGAAAATTTCTCCACAGCCTGATGGTATAAACCCTCCTGAGGGGTAAAGGTGGAATTTCTACAAATTTTGAACAGGTTAGCTATTGAATGCTTTCTATGGGCCTACCCTTTTGGTAAGAAATTTATATTTACATATATCAGATTAATTATTCCTCACAAAAATCTTTTGAAAGAAGCATTTTAACAACTCCATTTTACAGATAAAGAGTCTAGGATTAGACAGGTAAATCAGGTATATTAGGAAGAGTCATAGTCAGAACGTAAACCCAGGTCTGTCTTGCTCTAAAACACATGCTTATAAACTACTAGGCAAATTTTTTGCTTGAAGGAAGATGAGCTCAGAGACTTGAATGAGGCTGTGGTCACCAGGCATGGACAGATGAAGCAATTGAGAATATCATTCACTCTAAAAAATTTTGCTGTCCTATTCATCTTCCAGCCATTATCATAAAAATGATGAACATGTGTCTGGAAATAAGGAAGTTTATTAACTATAATTTCTCTTATTTTTATGCTGACTTATTATCCAGCTTATCTTGATGTGTAGAGAATTGTGGTTCAAGGTAGGGCAGAACACATAAGGATGCAGAAGACATAAGAGGGCAGGGGATAAAAGAGGATAGGGGGTACAGAAGGTCAGAGCCTTGGGGATATAGCGGGGCCAATGGTAAAACAGGGCAGGCAAAGAAGAAATAGATAAGATTATTGCCCTAAAAGATTTTTATTGCTTAGTCAGAGAAATAGAATAGATGCATAAAAATGATAGCTAGCATCTTGAATTCACTTATTTTCTGCTAAAAGTCCAACTGATGATCAGAACAAGATATCACTCAAGGAAGAAGGTTATTATATATACTCTGATTCACAGAAGATGTTGCAAAATGAGCCGATTAGGGAAGGAAATGACCAAAATTATGAAGGGTCAGTATGGTAAATTTGGTAGAACATGGAATCCAGAATCAGATTTGAAATGAACTTTTCCCTCTTTAAGTTATTGCAATGTTTTTAGCCTCAATTGTTATCTGTAAAGTGTGGATAATAATACCTACATCTCAGGTTTGATGGAGCATTAAATGAAGTAATGTATATAACATGCCCTGCACCTTTCCTGAAACAATGTATCTGTTCTTCCTCATCTTTGCTTCAAGCCTGGAATGATCACTGTTCCTCTGCCAATCAACCCCTTAATTAAAGAAACATTTACTGAATTCTTGCTAGATAGTATTCAGTCCTCTAGTTGTTTCAGATTGAGTGGTGAGCAAACCAGGTTTCTGCTTTCTTAGAGTTTATATTTTGTGGGAGTCATAAAAAGCAGAGTAACTAAATAATTACACATGCTTATTTCACATGTTGATACATTTTATGAGGTATTAAAAGTGTGATGTGATAGTGAAGGGTAGAGGGGTGTACAACCTCTCTGATAAGGTGATACCTGAATGAGGGGAAATGGAGATGACTTTTTCCAGGGGGAATAACATGTGTAAAGACACAAATCTGATGGCTGCGCTTCAAGTATTGGTGGAAGGAAAGAGTGGCCGGAGCTTAGAAAACATGGGGGAGAATGATAGGAGACAGGCTGGCGTGAAGGCACGATCCAGAAGACATAGGTTGTTTTAAACCTCAGTAAAGTGTCTGGGTTTATTCTCAGGAGCAGCTGTGACAACGACAGAGAGCCCATGCCAAGGACCCAAGGAGGAGGTGCTGTGGGAGAAACCCTGTGGGCAGATGGTAAGGACTCAGTGCCATGATTGGGAATTTAAACAGCCTCCTATGATCGCTTCCGAGCTGGATCCAGCTCTTCCCCAGCAGCCCAGAACCTTTTTCTCGCTTGACCAAATGTGATCATTAGACAGTTCACAGTTTTCTCGGCACATTTTTTTTTCCAGGCCATTGAAACATGTAGCCTGGTCCAGCCATGCTGAATTTTCATTCCAATGAATAAACTCCCTTTCACTGCCTCTCTGACTGTCCCTTCTGCAATTTCCTGGATGTTTCTCCTATTTGGTTCCTAGTCATGCCTCTGTTACTGTTTTCATTATTCTAAAAATGGAGAGGATGTGTTTCTGCTGAAGTTGCCCAATCTTGTTTTCACTCTATTGGACTCCAAAGTGTGCTATCTGGGTGCCGGCAGATGGATGAGGCAGAAAAGCCACTGATTTGATTTTCCCTTTCAATTTTCAGATCTTTCACTGCTTGCCTGGTTTTGTTTTCTCTCCTAACTGTGCATCTAAATATATGCCTTTCCTTTCTCTCGAGGTAATCCTTTTTACTGCTTTTACCTGTAACATTTGCCTTTGATGGTTTCTGGATATGCCTTTAGGATCAAAGATGTTCTGTTCTATGCTTAGTTATCATGTCTGTGCTTTAACTTAGTTATTTCCTTTTGTACTGTGATTTCTATTTTTGGCTTCTTTTTTTCAGCTTTCTCTTTTTAGAGATTCTTTTACTTAGGGTGTCACAATAGGGTTTTTCAAATAAACTTTTTGGCCTCCAGAACTTTTAATGTGTCAGATGGTACCTTACTGTTGGTATTTTGAAAGAAAAACACCACCTGAGAGGCTCAGTATTCCCACACAAGTTCCGTGTTTTTCCTCCTGTTTTAACACCCCGCAATCAATTAGTTGGTCTACACTCCCTAAATCAGGTCTCCACTGAAGCCAAAAAGCAGCTACCCAACCATTGTGCAGTAAATCTAAGAAGCCTACTCAAGTAAGTGTCTTTAGGAAATTTAAAATAATTTCCTGCTACTGCTCCCTTACTTCCCAGAAATCAAAACAATCACAGGAATTCAAAATGCCGTGTCACATGTCCACGATGGTGCCAGAGTGCACACAAATTGTATGTTTATGAAAGGACATCTTCCTAGCTAAATATCTGGAATCTCTCTATATTGTATAATTGCCATCTTTATTATTTCCTCCTTCTGTTTTAAGTTTTTAAGGACACCTAGTTTTCTTTGTTAGCTGACAGAGTTTACCCTCAGCTATATATATTGTGTTTTGTAACAATACTTATTCATTTATGTTTGTCTAAATTATTTGCAGTTTTCATGCTTTAATATACTTTTCAATGACATATAGGGTTGACTTCTATGGACATGCACCGTTCCTTTTTCATATAAGTTTTGTTCAATTTTGACCCCAGATTTCAAGTAAACATTTAAAGTTTGTCATGAAATATATCATACTTATATCTCTAGGTATTTCTACAATCTGCTGGTTGAAGAGTGGTATTGATAAAATTATAGATAGACCTTAGTATGCATCGGCATCCTATTTCATTTTGTTTGAATGCATATATTTTCATCATTATAAAAACAATATAACCACAGTGTAAAATTATGAGAAAGTTAAAAATGAAAACTTACTATCTTAATGTAATCATACTATCTTACTCTAAACACTGCTTGAACTTCAGATCATATAGGTTCAGTTCTTGGGATGCTTATGATGCTGCTATACATGCAGAACTTGCTAGATCCTGGGAAGATAAAGAAGAAATGGAACAGTCTCTGAGCTCACAAAGGGTCCCAGTGGAGACGGAAGCCTCCTACAAAGCCAACAAAGAGACCACCTTATAATAATGTGTCAGAGTCTAGGATAGAACTGTTAGCAGGAACCTTAGGTGTACACAGAAAGGAAGTAGAGATAGAGTCTCAGAAAAGATAATTCCTGGATGTTATCTTAAGGAATAAGTTGGGCTGCCTCAAAATAGGAAGGACAGGAAGATCATTCCAGGAAAAAGAAATACACAAATCAAAGCTCATACCACAGCTTTACTTGGAGTACTATAAATAATTCACTGTTGCAGGAATATAACCTAAGTGGTGAGAAATATTAGACATTAAATTTTTGGCCACTTCAATCTAGTCTGTGCATCACACTTTTGAAAATAGTTTTAATCAGAGGAAATGTAAATATAGAGCTGTATTTATTTTTATACACACATATGTATATGTATGTATATATATATTTATGCATATGCATGCATATATACATATGGCTGGGTGTGTGGCATATTGCATTTAATATAAAGTCATATGGCTACATTGCATTTTATTTAACAATTATTGTTGCATATTACATATTGTTAAATATAAATTTAAAATAAATATTGTTCAATATTAAATATTATTAAATATTGTTAAATAAATAAAATAATATTATGGCTACTGCTCAAATTAATATCATTAATCTCAGGTTTTTGTTTTTATTTTGTGTAGCCTGGATTATTCCTTTAGAGTATGTTTCAAGGCTTAATCTAACAAAACATAAAACACCTTCACGTGTTTTATGTTTTATGTTATCATGGCTCTTGATATATATTAGAAATTACTTAATAAGGTGGTTTTTGCACAATTTAACCTCCCATCCACAATGCAAGTTTGAATTCATACATTTCCCAACAGCCACTGCTAACACTGGTGATTATTTTCCCCCTTAAGTTTTGCTAATTTATTTGGCAGAATATATCTTAGTCTTTAGTATCAGTCCTTGTGGTACAATGAGAATTATTCTCATGTCTTAATGATGTTATAAGGATTAAGTAATGAATGAAAATTGCCTAACACACTGGCACATGTAAGTGTTTGATAAATTATGGCTATCATGTTATTGTTATCACTCTGACTAATAAAGACTATCTTGATCTATTTTTTTTCTCTTCCTGGATCTATTGGGGAATTAATAACTTAATCAATACTTAATGCTCATGTTAGAAAGCATTTTTATTTTATACTAGTGACTGACTACCAGCACACAAAGCCCACAACTAAGATGAGGTGCAAATGTAATGCAACGATTTCAAATCTCCCCCAAAATATCAGTCCATGTAGACTCTTTAGCTTCATTACAATTTAGTCAAATTCCTAAGGTTCAAATCAAGGAAAAATAAATAATGTTACCAAATGGATTGCCACATTCTAGGGAGGGGAAATGACTCTTAGCTCTGTATTCTATATCAAAAATCTTCACTTGTACTAGAAAATATAAAAAAGTGGAAGTGAATCAAGTGTCTTAAATACAAGATCAGTTAAAGAAAAATGATGGAAGGAAAAATGTGGAAATAAATGTGTACTTTGTAGATATTATGAGATTGAGCTTTAAGCACCTGTGTATAATCTTCATGTTGGCCAAAAATGTTAGGCTGAGCTATAAAAACAACAATTAAATAAAAACAACATTATAAAAAAAAGAACATATCAGTGTAAAGCATATCAAAGAACATATCACTTATAGTTACAGCAGTGGTACTTTTGTTTCCTTTCCTGAATAACCCAATCTCTCCTTTTTTTAATAGTCAGGTTTATTGAAATAACATTTACATATAGTAAAATTCACCCTTTTTAGGTATTTATCTCAAAGCATTTGTCCATTCAACCTAAGCTGTCAAATTTATAGTCATAATGTTGTTCATAATGTTCCTGTATATTTTAATGTCTTTGGATCTGAGGTGAGGTTCCCTCTTTTATTCTTGACATTGGTAATTTGTATCTTCTTTTTTTCTTAATTAGTCTGGCCAGAGTTTTATCAATTTTATTATTGATCTTTTCAGTTTTGGTTTTTTGATTTTTCTATATTTATCTTATATTTTGAGTTTTACTGATTTTTGCTCTTTTATTTTTTTTTGAATTTAATTTGCTCTTCTTTTTCTACTTTCTTAAGTTGAATCTCCAAAGATTGATTAGAAACATTTCTTTTTTTCCCGGTGTTACCAATTTTTTCTAAGCACCACTTAAACTGATCACATAAATATTGATATGTTGTATTTTCACTTTCATTTAATTCAAAATCTCTCCTAATCTCTTTTTTGTTTTCTTCTTTGACACAGGATTTATTCAGGGGTATATTTTTAAAGTTCAAAATATTTGATAATTTTCCAATTATTATCTATTGATTTCTAGTTTCATTCCATTGTGGTCTGAGGATATATGTTGTGCAGTTTCATTCTAGAATCTGTGTCACAGAATATGATCTATCTTGGTGAATAGTGTGTGTGCACTTGAAAAAAAATGTATTCTTCTGTTTTTAGGTTTCTGCCCTCTGTCCTGTAAATGTTAAGTAGGTCAAGTTAGTTGATAGTGTTGTTCTTACTGATTTTTACTTTACTTATCCTATCAATTACTGAGATATCTCCAACTATAATTGTAGATTTTATACTAGTCATTTTTTAAATGCCATGTGCAGTGGCACTGATTCTTAATGTCTAATAAATTAGCAAACTTTTTATATTTGCTTAAAGCCACATAATTAGCCAAAATGTGTCTGCTAAATTCAGTGTAATTTGGGTTTTAGTCACAATAAGAAGCATCAGATACTTTTCACTGAGCAACAAATAATAGCAACTATTTATGTGTTCACAGATAATATAATCAAAGACATATTTTGGTATTTGGGGATCTATCCCTATTTTTAAAACTTTCTAAGTATCACTAACCAAAAAGCAAGACACTAGAATTCTTCTGACATTAAGATCCTGGGCAATGACTTTTAGAAAATTCCCATTTTAAGGCTTAATTGCATCAGCTGTAAAAGAACAAAAGTCAGCTAAATGAGATTTTAAGACTGCTTTCTGTGACCTCATCCTCTTCATCAAAATCAGCATACTTATTTTATTTACAATGTTTTATTTTTAGGGCCTACCACTTTTTTTTCTATGCGGTAACTTACCAAAATGAGCCTCACTTTGTCAATTACAAAATAAGACCATAACACAGCCCTGCCTATATACCAGGAAGTTGTAATAAATGAGAAGATAAATAGAAAATTTATTTTGCCCTGGTCAAGAATTGTATACAACCAAGGTGATATTATCATAATGATCATTATCTGCCAAAAACACTGACATGGTAGTGAAAGTTGCTACTTTCCTCTGAAATACACAAAATAACACTTCTGCCCCAGAAACTTAATTATACCTGTCCTATCATTTTGTATAAGTCTTTGAATGGTCTTACATTGTTTCTACCTCAACATTTCATGATCTTTCCTTCCCTAGGCAGCTAATTAAATCGGTGATGGAACTGTTCAATTCATACTAAGGCAATCAGGAATTTCTGTTTCTTCTCAACTAGTTCCCTCACATAATTGCACAGTTTCTTTTTCTAGAATCTCAAAGAAGCAAGATTGAATGAACTTAATGGCTTACTTTCAGAGCCACAAACAGAACTGACTTCTCAAGATTTTGGCCAACTGGCATCCATCTGAATGGAAGATGGTTTGACTGGTCAAAACTGAGCTAGAGGGACTTCCCTGGTGGCGCAGTGGCTAAGAAACCACCTGCCAATGCAGGGGACACAGGTTTGAGCCCTGGTCCGGGAAGATCCCACTTGCCGCAGAGCAACTAAGCCCGCAAGCCACAACTACTGAGCCTGTGAGCCACAACTACTGAAGCCCGAGTGCCTAGAGCCCGTGCTCTGCAACAAGAGAAGCCACCACAATGAGAAGCCCGGGCACCACAACGAAGAGTAACCCCCGCTTGCTGCAACTAGAGAAAGCCGGCGCACAGCGACGAAGACCCAATGCAGCCAAAAATAAATAAATAAATAAATTATTTAAAAAATGAGCTAGACTGTGCCCTAATGTGGCTTTTGATTAATCTACTGGAATGCTTCTGAATTTGTGCCATCTACTTTAAAAAGAAATGGAAAGCATGATTTCTTATTTTTCATCCAGAGAGGATTAGTGGAGAGAAAATTAAGTTCCCTCATCTAAGTAAGTACCTCAGGGAACTATTCACGTATCAATGTATAGGAGAGTTTCAGCCTGTAGCTTACCCAATTTCATTAGCATTAATGGGAGTTTTTTGTGAAATCCTGTGTGAATCATCGCTTTAGGAGTTCTGTAAGAGTATGTTGATTACTGTTATTTTTGTAATGGCTCTGTTCTGCAGTTCCAACTTTTAACTCATTAGGCTTGCAATAGATGCTAAATTTTGGAAGGAATCAGACTTGGACTTCTGAAGGTAATTAAATCAGAGCAGTATCACATAGAATCATTCACCATTGTGAATGTTAGATGCTGTTACGTGTTAGGTCCCAGGTGTTCTACTGGCTTGCTGTCTACAGTGTGCAAAGACTGAAATTTAAGTTCTTAGCTTTCACCTAATTATGTTATGTTTTATTACTGTGTACTCATCGACGAATATTCTTACTAAAGCCCTCTTTCTTTTCGTCGTTGATGGGCCATGAATTCTGCACCCATTCGAATGATCCTTCACGCACCCTGCCCTCCCTTTTACTCGGCTTCATAATATTTAGTGACCTTTATATAGCATGAAAAGAGAATTTGTGTCCAAACCTCGGCAATTTTGAAAATGAAAAGGGGAATTGGTGGAGGATGGGGAGACTTGAGTGCGCATGTGCAAACGCCCAGTGACGCGCAGGGAGACCCGCGCAAGCCGGAGCCCCTTGAGCCTGTGAGGTGTGCGTGCCTGAAAGGAAGATGCGCAGAGAAGCCCAGCCAGAGGGGTATCCCTAACGCCTCTAGGGGTCCCGCTTCTTTCACCCCCCAGAAACCTCCTCCAGACCTAGTGTGTTCCTGAGCCCCAGAGGCCTGGGATGAGTGGTTTGGGAATTCAGAGGAAGAAGCGATGACTTCTGAGAAGAAAATTCAGATGAACTACCTGGAGAATGACAAAGAAAGCACAGAAATCTGATAGCGTTTCTCTTTCTTTGATGAAAGCCTGGTTTTCTGCATAATGAGGGATATATATTGTGGAAGAAGTAGCAGAGAATTCACAGAGATGCCATCAAATCCGGACCGTGATGCTGGTGTAAGTGAACATTCAGGTGGTTGGAGCAGGATTCAGTTTCAGATGAATTCTCTGGAATTTGAAGTTGAGTCTCGATTCAGAAGATGATAGCTTTAGTGCAGAAGAATAACTCTCCAGAAAGATGGCGAGGTATACCAAGTTCCTGTACATCAGACATGGAAGAGTGATACAGACTCACTTGAAGAAGATCCTGAAATGTCTTTAATTGACTACCGGAAGTGTACTTTATGAAATGAAATAAACCCTCCCCTTCCACTGCCTTGCAACAGACGATGGACCTTTTGTGAGACTTAGCTTCCTGAAGATAAAGGGAAAATGTCAGAGAAAGCCAGTCTAGAAAACTCAACACAAGGAGAAGAGGGATTTGATGTTCCTGACTGGGAAAAACAAAAAACAAAAAACAAAACTCTACAGTGAATGATTTCAGAGTCATACGCTGAAGAAAATGATAAAATTCACCTGAGCTTCCCAGTCCCAAGAAGGTGAGCATTATTCTCAGCCATCAACCCTTATAGCACCACTTCTAACAGCCAGGAAGATGTCAGTGAGTTTGAGAGGGAAGAAACACAAGACAAAGAGGAGAGTATGGAATCTAGCTTTCCTCTTAATGTCATTGATCTTTGTGTGATTTGCCACAGTCCACCTAAAAATAGTTGCATCCTCCGTGGCAACACAGGACATCTTATGGAATGTTTCACATGTACAAAGAACCTTTAAAAAGTATGCAAGATGAGTAACTTCTAGAGATTTGCTGTACAAAATAGTTTATATATATGTATATACATATACATATGTAGTTAACAACATAGTACTGTGCACTTAAAATATGTTGAGGATAGATCTCATGTTAAGTGTTCTTACACACAAACAAGAACATAAGGAAATTGTTGGAGGTGATGGATTTGGTTAGTACCTTGATCGTGGTGATAACATTACAGGTGTATGCTTATGTCCAAACTCATCAAAATGTATACATTAAATATGTGCAATTCTTTTGTATATCAATTATGCATCAAAAAGCTTTAAAAAAGAGAGAGAGAGAGAAGTAAGCCTTGCCCAGTATGAAGACAGCTAATTCAAATGATTCTGCTAATTTATTTCCCCGAGTTGACCTATCCATAAAAGTAGCATTATATATTTCTAACCATATAACCCTAAACATTTAGACAACCATAACAAGTGCTTTTATTTTTTTACATCTATCAAAGCAAGAAAGTATCTCAGTCCATGTATATTTTTTCTCTTAATAGTATAATTTACCTACTTTGGCGAGGATAGTGCATATTTGCTTTCATTTAGGAAAATGTAACTTCTGTTATATTTTATATTTGGAATTTAATACAATTTGAATTGGATATACTGCTCATCCTTTACCCCTACTCCTTATGTTTTAAATCTTATCCACTTTCTATTCAATGAGAAGTATCTGAGATAGATAGATAGATAGATAGATAGATAGATATATGTGTGTGTGTGTATATACACATATATAGAGCATTTAAATGTAACTTATTTAGTACTTTTCGTGTAAGGAGAAAAATTCTGTGTGAAATATTCAATATTAATATTTTAGATACTCTTTAATCTTGTGAGTCTTAGTTTCTCTGCTCTTTCAGAGCCTCTTAAAATACTCTTTCCAGATAAAAAAATAAATTGGTAGTTATATTTGGTGTTATGTAGTTAAATTGTACTTCTTTTTCTTTGGCTACTTTAGTATATAAAGAATTGGTGGTAAAGACGTTGTCGATTGAGAAGTCTTTGAGAATAATCATAATTTATCCACAAGACAAAACTTTCTAAGGCTCCATAGTAGAATATGGAGTTGTCCTGGTGGGAGGGGGGCTCAACTCTGTGTATCAGGCCTTTTTTCACACTCAGTTTCAGGATTTAGTGGAATCTATTGTTTCCTCTAAGTTGAAAACAAATCTAAGACACTCTGAAGTACCCTCTTGGTCTGGATTCCATGGTTCCTGGCAGTTTCCTAGGTTTCAGACATTCGCTTAAGGCTAGTTCTAGAAACCAGTGAATTTGGAAAGATGAATTCAGAAATGTGATAACAGAAAAAAATGTTCATTTTAAAACTAGCCAGAAAGGTCGTAGCTTTTTTCTGAATTATCCAAAAATTATGTATCACTTTTCTTCAAGAAAGACAGGGTCAGAACATAGGATTCTAAAGTATCTCTCAAACTGTGTACATCAACTTCTTGATTTATGTTTAAATGTGAGTCATATTTGAAGCAAAGTAGTATAGATTATCATTTCTATTTAGGTTCCAGTGTTTCTCTCCTGTATATGACAGTTGTACGTACTTAGGTGAGGGCAATAAAATCAACGGAGATCCCTCATCCTGGGGTCCTCGGGAAGATGGCGGAAGAGTAAGACGCGGAGATCACCTTCCTTCCCACAGATACAGTAGAAATACATCTACACGTGGAACTGCTCCTACAGAACACCCACTGAACGCTGGCAGAAAACGTCCGACCTCCAAAAAGGCAAGAAACTCCCCCCGTACTTGGGTAGGGCAAAAGAAAAAAGAAATAACAGAGACAAAAGAATAGGGACGGCACCTGCACTAGTGGGAGGGAGCCGTGAAGGAGGAAAGATTTCCACGCACTAGGAAGCCCCTTCGTGGGCGGAGACTGCGGGTGGCAGAGGGGGGAAGCTTCGGAGCCACGGAGGAGAGCGCAGCCACAGGGGTGCGGAGGGCAAAGCGGAGAGGTTCCCGCACGGAGGCTCGGCGCCGAGCAGCACTCTCCAGCCCGAGAGGCTTGTCTGCTCCCCGCCGGGGCGGGCGGGGCTGGGAGCTGAGGCTCGGGCTTCGGTCGGATCGGATCGCAGGGAGAGGACTGGGGTTGGCGGCGTGAACACAGCCTGAAGGCGTTAGTGCACCACAGCTAGCCGGGAGGGAGTCCGGGAAAAAGTCTGCAGCTGCCGAAGAGGCAAGAGACTTTTTCTTCCCTCTTTGTTTCCTGGTGCGCGAGGAGAGGGGATTCAGAGCGCTGCCTAAACGAACTTCAGAGACGGGCGCGAGCCGCAGCTACCAGCGCGGATCCCACAGCAACAGGGGCGCAGAGGGAAAAACGGAGAGATTCCCGCACAGAGGCTCGGCGCCGAGCAGCACTCTCCAGCCCGAGAGGCTTGTCTGCTCCCCCGCCGGGGCGGGCGGGGCTGGGAGCTGAGGCTCGGCTTCGGTCGGATCGCAGGGAGAGGACTGAGGCTGGCAGCGTGAACACAGCCTGAAGGGATTAGCGCACAACAGCGGGCTGGGAGGGAGACTGGGAAAAAGTCTGCAGCTGCCGAAGAGGCAAGAGACTTTTTCTTGCCTCTTTGTTTCGCGGCGCGCAAGGAGAGGGGATTCAGAGCGCCGCCTAAACGAACTCCAGAGAAGGGCGCGAGCCGCGGCGATCACCGCAGACCCCACAGCAACAGGGGCACAGAGGAAAAAAACGGAGAGACTCCCGCACAGAGGCTCGGCGCGGAGCAGCACTCACCAGCCCGAGAGGCTTGTCTGCTCCCCCGCCGGGGCGGGCGGGGCTGGGAGCTGAGGCTCGGGTTTCGGTTTCGGTTGGATCGCAGGGAGAGGACTGGGGCTGGCGGCGTGAACACAGCCTGAAGGGGTTAGCGCACCACAGCTGGCTGGTAGGGAGTCCGGGAAAAAGTCTGCAGCTGCCGAAGAGGCAAGAGACTTTTTCTTGCCTCTTTGTTTCGCGGCGCGCAGGGAGAGGGGATTCAGAGTGCCGCCTAAACGAACTCGAGAGAAAAGCGTGAGCCGCGGCGATCAGCACGGACCCCAGAGACGGGCGTGAGACGCTGGGGCTGCTGCTGCCGCCTCCAAAAAGCCTGTGTGTGAGCACAAGTCACTCTCCACATCGCCCCTCCCGGGAGCCTGTGCAGCCCGCCACTGCCAGGGTCCCGTGATCCGGGGACAAGTTCCCCGGGAGAACGCACTGCCCGCCTCAGGCTGGTGCAACGTCACGCCGGCCTCGGCCGCCGCAGGCTCACCCCGCCTCCTCTGTACACCTCCCTCCCCGCGGCCTGAGTGAGCCAGAGCCCCCGAAGCAGCTGCTCCTTTAACCCCGTCCTGTCTGTGCGGGGAATAGACGCCCTCAGGCGACCTACACGCAGAGGCGGGTCCAAATCCAAAGCTGAACCCCAGGAACTGTGCGAACAGGGAAGATAAGGGGAAATCTCTCCCAGCAACCTTAGAAGCAGCGGATTAAAACTCCACAAACAACTTGATGGGCCTGCAGCTGGTGAATACCTGAATAGACAACGAATCATCCCAAATTCAGGAGGTGGACTTTGGGAGCAGGATATATTAATTTTTCCCCTTTTCCTTTATTTGTGAGTGTATATGTATATGCTTCTGGGTGCGATTTTGTCTGTATAGCTTTGCTTTACAATAGCTTTATTTTACTTCACTATATTATAGCCTCTTTCTTTCTTTCTGTCTTTCTTTCTATTTTTTCTCCCTTTTACTCTGAGCCGTGTGGACGAAAGGCTCTTGGTGCTCCAGCCAGGCATCAGGGCCGTGCCTCTGAGGTGGGAGAGCCAACTTCAGGACACTGGTCCACAAGAGACCTCCCAGCTTCACGTAATACCAAACGGCAAAAATCTCTCAGAGATCTCTATCTCAACATCAAGACCCAGCTTCACTCAACGACCAACAAGCTACAGTGCTGGACACCATATGCCAAACAACTAGCAAGACAGGAACACAGCCCCATCCATTAGCAGAGAGGCTGCCTAAAATCATAATAAGGCCACAGACACCCCAAAATACACCACCAGACGTGGACGTGCCCACCAGAAAGACAAGAGCCAACCTCATCCACCAGAGCTCAGGCACTAGTTCCCTCCACCAGGAAGCCTACACAACCCACTGAACCAACCTTAGCCACTGGGGACAGATACCAAAAACAACAGGAACTACGAACCTGCAGCCTGTGAAAAGGAGACCCCAAACACAGTAAGATAAGCAAAATGAGACGACAGAAAAACACACAGCAGATGAAGGAGCAGGGTCAAAACACACCAGACCTAACAAATGAAGAGGAAATAGGTAGTCTACCTGAAAAAGAATTCAGAATAATGATAGTAAGGATGATCCAAAATCTTGGAAATAGAATAGACAAAATGCAAGAAACATTTAACAAGGACGTAGAAGAACTAAAGAGGAACCAAGCAATGATGAAAACCACAATAAATGAAATTAAAAATACTCTAGATGGGATCAATAGCAGAATAACTGAGGCAGAAGAAAGGATAAGTGACCTGGAAGATAAAATGGTGGAAATAACTACTGCAGAGCAGGATAAAGAAAAAAGAATGAAAAGAACTGAGGACAGTCTCAGAGACCTCTGGGACAACATTAAACGTGCCAACATTCGAATTATAGGGGTCCCAGAAGAAGAAGAGAAAAAGAAAGGGACTGAGAAGATATTTGAAGAGATTATAGTTGAAAACTTCCCTAATATGGGAAAGGAAATAGTTAATCAAGTCCTGGAAGCACAGAGAGTCCCATACAGGATAAACCCAAGGAGAAACACACCAAGACACATATTAATCAAACTGTCAAAAATTAAATATAAGGAAAACATATTAAAGGCAGCAAGGGAAAAAAAACAAATAACACACAAGGGAATCCCCATAAGGTTAACATCTGATCTTTCAGCAGAAACTCTGCAAGCCAGAAGGGAGTGGCAGGATATACTTAAAGTGATGAAGGAGAAAAACCTGCAACCAAGATTACACTACCCAGCAAGGATCTCATTCAGATTCGATGGAGAAATTAAAACCTTTACAGACAAGCAAAAGCTGAGAGAGTTCAGCACCACCAAACCAGCTTTACAACAAATGCTAAAGGAACTTCTCTAGGCAAGAAACACAAGAGAAGGAAAACACCTACAATAACAAACCCAAAACATTTAAGAAAATGGGAATAGGAACATACATATCGATAATTACCTTGAATGTAAATGGATTAAATGCTCCCACCAAAAGACACAGGCTGGCTGAATGGATACAAAAACAAGACCCATATATATGCTGTCTACAAGAGACCCACTTCAGACCTAGAGACACATACAGACTGAAAGTGAGGGGATGGAAAAAGCTATTCCATGCAAATGGAAATCAAAAGAAAGCTGGAGTAGCAATTCTCATATCAGACAAAATAGACTTTAAAATAAAGACTATTACAAGAGACAAAGAAGGACACTATATAATGATCAAGGGATCGATACAAGAGGAAGGTATAACAATTGTAAATATTTATGCACCCAACATAGGAGCACCTCAATACATAAGGCAAATACTAACAGCCATAAAAGGGGAAATCGACAGCAACACAATCATAGTAGGGGACTTTAACACCCCACTCTCACCAATGGACAGATCATCCAAAATGAAAATAAATAAGGAAACACAAGCTTTAAATGATACATTAAACAAGATTGACTTAATTGATATTTATAGGACATTCCATCCAAAAACAACAGAATACACATTTTTCTCAAGTGCTCATGGAACATTCTCCAGGATAGATCATATCTTGGGTCACAAATCAAGCCTTGGTAAATTTAAGAAAATTGAAATCGTATCAAGTATCTTTTCCGACCACAACGCTATGAGACTAGATATCAATTACAGGAAAAGACCTGTAAAAAATACAAACACATGGAGGCTACACAATACATTACTTAATAACGAAGTGATCACTGAAGAAATCAAAGGGGAAATCAAAAAATACCTAGAAACAAATGACAATGGAGATACGACGACCCAAAACCTATGGGACGCAGCAAAAGCAGTGCTAAGAGGGAAGTTTATAGCAATACAAGCCTACCTCAAGAAACAGGAAACATCTCGAATAAACAACCTAACCTTGCACCTAAAGCAATTAGAGAAAGAAGAACAAAAAAACCCCAAAGCCAGCAGAAGGAAAGAAATTATAAAGATCAGGTCAGAAATAAATGAAAAAGAAATGAAGGAAACAATAGCAAAAATCAATGAAACTAAAAGCTGGTTCTTTGAGAAGATAAACAAAATTGATAAACCATTAGCCAGACTCATCAAGAGAAAAAGGGAGAAGACTCAGATCAATAGAATTAGAAATGAAAAAGGAGAAGTAACCACTGACACTGCAGAAATACAAAAGATCATGAGAGATTACTACAAGCAACTCTATGCCAATAAAATGGACAACCTGGAAGAAATGGACAGATTCTTAGAAAGGCACAAACTGCCGAGACTGAACCAGGAAGAAATAGAAAATATGAACAGACCAATCACAAGCACTGAAATTGAAACTGTGATTAAAAACCTTCCAACAAACAAAAGCCCAGGACCAGATGGCTTCACAGGTGAATTCTATCAAACATTTAGAGAAGAGCTAACACCTATCCTTCTCAAACTCTTCCAAAATATTGCAGAGGGAGGAACACTCCCAAACTCATTCTACGAGGCCACCATCACCCTGATACCAAAACCAGACAAAGATGTCACAAAGAAAGAAAACTACAGGCCAATATCACTGATGAACATAGATGCAAAAATCCTCAACAAAATACTAGCAAACAGAATCCAACAGCACATTAAAAGGATCATACACCATGATCAAGTGGGGTTTATCCCAGGAATGCAAGGATTCTTCAATATACGCAAATCAATCAATGTGATACATCATATTAACAAACTGAAGGAGAAAAACCATATGATCATCTCAATAGATGCAGAGAAAGCTTTCGACAAATTCAACACCCATTTATGATAAAAGCCCTGCAGAAAGTAGGCATAGAGGGAACTTTCCTCAACATAATAAAGGCCATATATGACAAACCCACAGCCAACATTGTCCTCCATGGTGAAAAACTGAAACCATTTCCACTAAGATCAGGAACAAGACAAGGTTGCCCACTCTCACCACTATTATTCAACATAGTTTTGGAAGTGTTAGCCACAGCAATCAGAGAAGACAAAGAAATAAAAGGAATCCAAATCGGAAAAGAAGAAGTAAAGCTGTCACTATTTGCAGATGACATGATACTATACATAGAGAATCCTAAAGATGCTACCAGAAAACTCCTAGAGCTAATCAATGAATTTGGTAAAGTAGCAGGATACAAAATTAATGCACAGAAATCTCTTGCATTTCTATACACTAATGACGAAAAATCTGAAAGTGAAATTAAGAAAACACTCCCATTTACCATTGCAACAAAAAGAATAAAATATCTAGGAATAAACCTACCTAAGAAGACAAAAGACCTGTATGCAGAAAATTATAAGACACTGATGAAAGAAATTAAAGATGATACAAATAGATGGAGAGATATACCATGTTCCTGGATTGGAAGAATCAACATTGTGAAAATGACTCTACTACCCAAAGCAATCTACAGATTCAATGCAATCCCTATCAAACTACCACTGGCATTTTTCACAGAACTAGAACAAAAAATTTCACAATTTGTATGGAAACACAAAAGACCCCGAATAGCCAAAGCAATCTTGAGAACGAAAAATGGAGCTGGGGGAATCAGGCTCCCTGACTTCAGACTATATTACAAAGCTTCAGTAATCAAGACAGTTTGGTACTGGCACAAAAACAGAAATATAGATCAATGGAACAGGATAGAAAGCCCAGAGATAAACCCACACACATATGGGCACCTTATCTTTGATAAAGGAGGCAAGCATATACAGTGGAGAAAAGACAGCCTCTTCAATAAGTGGTGCTGGGAAAATTGGACAGGTACATGTAAAAGTATGAAAATAGAACACTCCCTGACACCATGCACAAAAATAAACTCAAAATGGATTAAAGACCTAAGTGTAAGGGCAGACACTATCAAACTCTTAGAGGAAAACATAGGCAGAACACTCTATGACATACATCACAGCAAGATTCTTTTTGACCCAGCTCCCAGAGAAATGGAAATAAGAACACAAATAAACAAATGGGACCTAATGAAACTTAAAAGCTTTTGCACAGCAAAGGAAACCATAAACAAGACCAAAATACAACCATCAGAATGGGAGAAAATATTTGCAAATGAAGCAACTGACAAAGGATTAATCTCCAAGATTTACAAGCAGCTCATGCAGCTCAATAACAAAAAAACGAACAACCCAATCCAAAAATGGGCCGAAGACCTAAATAGACATTTCTCCAAAGAAGATATACAGATGGCCTACAGACACATGAAAGAATGCTCAACATCATTAATCATTAGAGAAATGCAAATCAAAACTACAATGAGATATCATCTCACACCGGTCAGAATGGCCATCATCAAAAAATCTAGAAACAATAAATGCTGGAGAGGGTGTGGAGGAAAGGGAACACTCTTGCACTGTTGGTGGGAATGTAAATTGATACAGCCACTATGGAGAACAGTATGGAGGTTCCTTAAAAAACTACAAATAGAACTACCATACGACCCAGCAATCCCACTACTGGGCATATACCCTGAGAAAACCATAGGTCAAAAAGAGTCATGTACCAAAATGTTCATTGCAGCTCTATTTACAATAGCCAGGACATGGAAGCAATCTAAATGTCCATCGACAGATGAATGGATAAAGAAGATGTGGCACATATATACAATGGAATATTACTCAGCCATAAAAAGAAATGAAATGGAGGTATTTGTAATGAGGTGGATGGAGTTAGAGTCTGTCATACAGAGTGAAGTAAGTCAGAAAGAGAAAAACAAATACAGTATGCTAACACATATATACGGAATCTAAGGGGAAAAAAAAAAAAAAGAAAAAAAAAAAAAAAAAAAAAAAAGGCCATGAAGAACCTAGTGGCAAGACGGGAATAAAGACACAGACCTACTAGAGAATGGACTTGAGGATATGGGGAGGGGGTGGGGTGAGATGTGACAGGGTAAGAGAGTGTCATGGACATATATACACTACCAAATGTAAAATAGATAACTAGTGGGAAGCAGCCGCATAGCACAGGGAGATCAGCTCGGTGCTTTGTGACCATCTAGAGGGATGGGATGGGGAGGGTGGGAGGGAGGGAGATGCAAGAGGGAAGAGAAATGGGAACATATTGTATATGTATAACTGATTCACTTTGTTATAAAGCAGAAGCTAACACACCATTGTAAGGCAATTATACTTCAATAAAGATGTTAAAAAAAAAAAAAAAAAAAAAAAATCCCTCATCCTGGGACTTCCCTGGCAGTCCAGTGGTTAAGACTCCATGCTTCCACTGCAGGGGGCATAGGCTTGATTTCTGGTCAGGGAACTAAGATCCCACATGCTGCGCAATGAGGCCAAAAAAAAAAAAATCCCTCATCCTTAATATTCATCTGCCTTTTTAGTACTTTGAGCTTATCGTTCTTTGGGCAGCAGCTATCACCCATGATCTATGGATGCCTGATTCCCTCCCCAGTCAGTGCCTTCAATGTGAAAAGTGATGAGAAAAAGAACATCTGAATAAAAACCACTTTTCAATAAAAAAAAATAAATAAATAAAATCAACGGAACGGTAAGTTTAGAATAGAACTGAGGGGTCATTTTGCACAGCAACTTGTATGCTACTGACTGACAGAACATGGCTATTATAAATTTCAAAAACAAAAATACACACTCACACACACACGACTTACCATGTATGCATATGTAAGTAGGAAACAAACAGCTGAAGAGATCAGTCCTCAGCCAAAGAGTGATAGGCAAATACAGTAGAGCTTTATTAGTTTGTAACTTATAATATATCAAATAGAACAAAGTAGAATTCATCCTTTCTGTGGAAAGTTGGTGGTAATAATGAGAATATAAACAATGTATATCCAGGGTATATGCATGTAATGATTATACTATTTATAAAATACTCATAAATATATTTATGAGTATAAAATACTCATAAATATATTTATAGATATTTATAAAATATCTATGTGCAAATGGAGTCTCATTCCACATGCCTATGGATTACTAATATAGTCTTGATTACATTTTAGGTTTAGTATTCATATTTATTGATTTACAAATAAATACATGATTTATTAAGTGCTTGATTAAGAAAAAACTAAAAGGGGAACTATTAATGATTATGTAAGGATGACAAGCATAAAATGAGTCACCTTACCTCTAACCCCAACCTTCTGATATACCCCCTCACCCTGGTACACCCCTGGTCCTTAAATTCTGGAAAAGTTTCACTTATAACACCCTAGTTTTTTAATACAACTTTCTACCCTCCAAGTTCTCCAGTTAGTATTATTCCCAACGTATCTGTATCCTATTCTACTCCTGTCCACATCCTTCTCAATTTTGAATAGATTTCAAGTCGACCCACTCTCTGATATCCTCCTTTCACTTGGTCTATTGTCATTCTCTCGCACCCACCTTACAGAACACTGATTTTGGACTACACCAATTGTCCTTCCTTAATCAAGAGCCAGGCTAGGTACACTGTTCAGAGAAGAATGAGTGCCTCACAAAGTACTGTTCCTTTAAATATATTTTCACTAACATGAATAGGCCCTCAAGACCCTCTGGCAATCCTGTTCTCTCATCATCACTACACTGGTTATTTTAAGGCCGTCTCCCTTAAGCCTTCTACATTCTACCTCTTATTTCAGAGAAAATAAATGCCATTTAAATTGGAAATGTGTCAACGCCAGACCCACAAAGGTAAATGAACCTGGACCCTAATTTTTGTCTTTTACACTCACCACAGTGTAAGAGAGACCTTCCTCCTTTGTAAGATTAATTCATTCACTTCCGTTCTGGAATCTATAGCTTTCTACTTTCCAAGAGACCTTACTACATTGATTGTTCCCTCTTTTAAAGAAAACAATTAGCTAACATGGGTTGAAAGTATATTGACACACATTTACAGATGAAAAGACTGAGACCGGGACAAATGTCCAAAGTCATGCTGCTTGAAAATGGAAGAGCTAGAATGGAGATTGACATGTGTGACACCATTGATAGAGGAATTATTTGCTACCATATATTGACTGCATCACATAATCATTTAAGCAGCCTCAGCTCTCTCTCATCCTAAATATAATCTTGGAATCAGTGTCTACTCTTCCTGTCTCTCATTTTCGTATCTCCCATTTACTCATTCGTTCACAAGAATCAGGCTTTACCTTGCTAGGTTCCTCTGACAGCTCAATTTCGCTGTGATCATCTCTGAGCTCCTTGCTGTCAAAACCACTTCTCCATTCTGAGTCTTACTTGATATTTGATGTTTTTAATCACTCAATGTTTTCAAAAATGTTCTTTCACTGGGCTCTGTGACATCACAAGTTTTAGCTTTCCTTCTACCTCTGGCTGCTCTTTCTTGGTTTCCTTCATATATTCCTATTTCCTTAAATGGTTCTCAATTACTGATTGTCAATAGGATTTAGTCCTTGGCCACATCATCTGTTATGATGACCTAGATGCGTACCTGTTTTGCAGAGCTTCCCAGAAATGCAAGGAAAGTCTGTTTGAGCTCTTATTCACCACCATCACCTCCACCCTCTCACATACTCTTAAAGTTTTAGAGTTTTCTCTTTTAATATGGGCAGTGCAAATCTTTGAACTACTAACTGGCACTGTGGCTGAGGAAGTATTTTGGTGGCCACCCTTAAATATGAAGGGTGCTGTCTTTTTGGTTCCTCAGTCTGCAGCTGGGATTTCTCACACCCATTTCTTTCTTTTTTTTTTTTAATTAATTAATTAATTAATTTATTTATTTATTTTCGCTGTGTTGGGTCTTCGTTTCTGTGCGAGGGCTTTCTCTAGTTGTGGCAAGCAGGGGCCACTCTTCATCGCGGTGCACGGGCCTCTCACTGTCGCGGCCTCTCTTCTTGGGAGCACAGGCTCCAGATGAGCAGGCTCAGTAGTTGTGGCTCACGGGCCCAGCCGCTCCACGGCATGTGGGATCCTCCCAGACCAGGGCGTGAACCCGCGTCCCTTGCATTGGCAGGTGGACTCCCAACCACTGCGCCACCAGGGAAGCCCTCACACTCATTTCTGATGCAGCCTGATAAGCCGATTTTCACTCCTATTTTACCTTTTCATCATCTCCCTTCAGTGTTACTAGTGCTAAGGTGGAAACCATTGTCATGTGCAGCCCTTCTTCATTAGACATTGCAGGTATCCAGATAACAGTTTGAGTTCTTGAAAATATCTGCCAATTTGTGGGTTGTGGGGCTGCAGTGATTGTTCTCAATTTTATAGAAACTATAAAGTGTGACTTATAAATAATAATCATAGGAGTTTTGTGGTTTAAGACTGAGGTCTGTGAATCCTCTAACTTGCAGATCTGTTTGCATTCCTGACTCTTCTCCAGTTTGGATCTGCAAACATCAGTAGCTGTGCAACAAAGGTACTCTCACTGGTAATTCAGCAATGAGTGGTGTTAACACACAGGGCTGACACCAGCTTACTTAGGGGACAGACTTGGCTTCATGGCCAGCATGGACCTGTTTACTGGCAAATGGAGAACAGGTGTGATGTCTAATAAGCAAGTGCTGAGATATAACATTAGCAAATTTTGCTGCCAAGTTCTTGAATTCGTCTTAACCCAAAGGTAATTATGGTATTCAGTGAAGAAACGGTATAGGATAGAGTGTACTTCTCTTTAATTAGATTTCTTTGCCCATTATTTGCCCACCCTTTATCTTTTATTTCCCAAGGTACTATTTTAGTCACTACAGAACAGAGATAGGTGACTAAGGAAGAAAGGAAAATTTAGTTGAAATTCAAGAAGAAAGTACAGGCTAAGGCCGAAAGTCCTAGGGTACCAGGTAGTCTGACATGGACGTCTGTGCATATCTATATTGCTGTACAGAGAGCACTACTAACTTTTCAGTATCCCCTTTTAGAGAGTAAGATTTTCAGAAAAAAAAGGACATTTCTTTACTAGTCTAAATAAACCACAGTGTCCAGCACTGTGGCTAATCCAGAGTAGTCAATAAATGTTTATATTCTAGATTTCACTAAATAAACCTTTGCAACCACCAAGAAAGCCTCAATGGAGTATTTGTCTTCTCAGGAAATAATCGCAACAATTTTGACCACATTCCACTAAAGGCTGTAGTTTTACTGTTACCTCTAGATGAATTTCAGATATGAAACTCTTCATATAATGATTATATCCTACTAAAATGTTAGACAATTGGCTCCATTCATTACAAAAATGTTTGTGAAAGAACCAGGAAAAGTTTGTTGGCAATCTGTATATCTTCTTTGGAGAAATGTCTATTTAGGTCTTCTGCCCATTTCTGAATTGGGTTGTTTGTTTTTTTGATATTGAGCTGCATGAGCTGCTTGTAAATTTTGGAGATTAATCCTTTGTCAGTTGTTTCATTTGCAAATATTTTCGCCCATTCTGAGGGTTGTCTTTTTGTCTTGTTTATGGTTTCCTTTAAATACAGGTCAGATCCATAGTAGTACCTTTATATCACACAAACCAAGGTATAAATTTTTGGACTAGTCTGATGCTGCCATGTACCCCTACATACCAGCTTCAACCCCACAGTTAAGAGTCAGATATAAGATAGGTCACGATAATTCATAGTATAACCTTCCCAGGTTTGTTCTGTCTTTCCATGCTCTCAAGAGTCTATATATATACATACACACACACACACACGTATGTACACATATATAAGTATATATACACATACAAACATATATATGCACACACAGGTGTATACATACATATAAATGTTTATTATATATGTATAAATATAAAGGACATTATGGGGGATGTAAAACAGTACTTTGAAAATGAATTTCAATTTGGAAATATTTGGAAAGATTTCCCTTGAATATCCATATGTTTTGATCCAAGAATTCTATGTCCAATAATTTATTCCATAGTTATTGAGAAACACAGTAAATATTGTATGCAATATAAAAAATGGACAAATATACTCAATAATTATCTACTATTTATTTATTTATTTTTGGCTGCGTTGGATCTTTGTTGCTGCTCGGGGGCTTACTCTAGTTGCAGTGAGCAGGGGTTACTGTTCGTTGCGGTGTGCGGGCTTCTCATTGTGGTGGCTTCTCTTGTTGCAGAGCACAGGCTCTAGGTGTGCAGGCTTCAGTAGTTGTGGCTCGCGGGCTCTAGAGTGCAGGCTCAGTAGTTGTGGCACACGGGCTTAGTTGCTTGCTCCGCGGCAGGTGGGATCTTCCCGGACCAGGGCTCTAACCCGTGTCCTCTGCATTGGCAGGCGGATTCTTAACCACTGCGCCACCAGGGAAGCCCTCTACTATTTAATTAAATATAATATACTCATACTGTCAAATATTATTCAGTCCTTCCTAGAGATCACATTTCAAAAGAACATTAAAAATGCAATAAATACCCATAAGGTAATTTTAAGTGAAAAAAGCAGCATATAAAACTGTTACACATATAATTGCAATGGTGATGCCTTGGGCATTATATATATTTTATTTTTCCTACCTTTTACACTTTTTCTGTACTAAAAGTTATTTTATTTTTATGGTCATAAAAATTAAGGGGCTGTTAAAGGAAGATTTTCTAATAGTTAAAATCAGAAACAGCTAATAGAATGGGATCTAATAGGGTTAAATATAATGTCTACGTTTAGGAATAAATATCTGAGGAGACAAAAAATTAATAAATATTCGTGATCTTAATGACTCAAGATCAGTTTTAGGCAACAGTTTGCAATGCCTCCTGACAAGACAAATGTAGTCTGTGAATTATTGTAATATTTCTACTAGGAAAACTGAAAGTGAAAACTCCTCTACTTTGACTTGGTCTGGCCATATTTGGAGTATTGTGTTGGGTCCAAGAACCATATTTAAAGAGGATCAGTGACCTGTAAGCTAGTGTAGCCAGAATTACAAATGGCTTCCATGTGGAATTACAAACTCCTCCGGAGTAGTTGTGCTGAAGGGGCATCTGTTTTGGGTAAATACAAAGGCATATTTCTCAAGGCTAGAACTGTAACAAAATGGAATCGGTTTTCTTGTGACATCATTATCTTGCTTTCACAAAAGCTAATGGGAGAGTATCTGAGTGGACCCCTTGACAAGAAACCTGGTCCACAAATAACAGATTAGCTCCACCACCATGCTTCCAAATCTGTAGAATCCTGAGATCTGTAAGGCAAAGCAAAATCTGCGTGTTTTCAGGATAAAGAAACTTCCTTCATTACGAGGATTCCTTCCCCATTAATAAAACATGAAAAATATCGAAGAAAAGGAGATGAGTCTGAATCACAGAACAGAACGACTTTTGTAATGTAGCATGTTATAAGACTCTTGAAGCAGATGTACATAGAAAGTTTGCCAAATTATTTTACAATAATATTATAAAATATTTTTCTCAATTAAAAAGCTTGTGGCTATCAACCTAAGAAAATTCTGTTGGAATGTATGTGTTCAAACCTGTCTTCAAAAACTACTTAATATGTTGATAATTACTTATAAGTCTATTTAATGTCTGGTTTTGAATTGCCTTTTCTGTGATTCACAAAAAAGTAGTACAAGTATGCCAGATGGCAATGCATAAGATGAGAATAATTTCATGCTTTTGCTTAACAAAGTAGTGTAACTTGGTTTACTGTGAGAAGGAAAAGTATTTTTAGGATATCAGTCTTCACATTTAAACGTAAGTATGTAGGTATGTGTGTGTACGCATGTACATAAACGCAGAGTATAATCTATAAAGGAATTTTTCACATCTGTATCTTGTTTAGTTAGTGCATTTTGTGTATTCGTCAATGTAACTTAATGGGCATGTACTTTGCAGTAAATTTTCTTTGTGATATGTTTATTTCATTACAGAATAGGGGTGAGAAGATGAGTCTGACAAAAAAATTTTTTAAAAGTACCCGCATTGGGCTTCCCTGGTGGCGCAGTGGTTTAGAGTCTGCCTGCTAATGCAGGGGACACGGGTTCGAGCCCTGGTCTGGGAGGATCCCACATGCCGCGGAGCAACTAGGCCGGTGAGCCACAACTACTGAGCCTGCGCGTCTGGAGCCTGTGCTCCGCAACAAGAGAGGCCGCGATAATGAGAGGCCCGCGCACCGCGATGAAGAGTGGCCCCCGCTTGCCGCAACTGGAGAAAGCCCTCGCACAGAAACGAAGACCCAACACAGCCAAAAATAAATAACTAAATAAATAAATTAAAAAAAAAAAAAGTACCCGCATTAAGACCCTTATTCAACAAATACAATATGACTATTAACCAAAGCCAAGATAGTAAACTCAGGAAGGCAAACCTATTGTTCAAACATTTCTATTGGAACTACATGGACTGCACAGTTATAAGGCATATTTACTAATGGAGTGAAACCCCAGATTACACAGCATGGATGTGCTAGGTAATTATGAGTTCATGTAACAAACTATGTAATTTTGCTTATTCCTGATCAGAAATGGACTTAAGGTAATAGATACATTTTTAATAAAATAAATGGAAACTATTTAAAAGATTGGGCAAGAACAAAGAGTCCTACTTAATAGTCTGTTCTTTGTTATTTTCTGCCACAGATTTTAGCCAACATTTTGTATTTAGCTGTAATATAAACATAAATCAGCTAAAAGCAGAAAATGTCTTCAAAGTATCCTGTACTTCCAATGCATTGCCAAATCCTGTTTTCTGATCTCTCATTTCATAAAAATCCCAGAAAGTTATCTTCTCTTTAATGCTTCTCCACAAAACCTGCATCTTATTTCTGCAAAATCACCGATCTCATCTAAAACTGCAAAAACTAAAGTTATCTTTATTGCATTTCATGTCAAACAAATTAACCTATTCTCTTTTATTCTCATCTCTTTCCAATTGCCTTAACTTCTTGCTGCCAGTTGGTGAACGTCTGCTGTTCCAAATCATACCAAATCATTTTACTTTCCTCTGGCTCTTCTGTTCATATTCAAGTATTTTTTTTTTAATTACTAAAAAAGCCTTGATGCTTGTACATGCTAGGTAAGCCTCAAAGGCATCTGTTATTTTCAGAGTCCCTTTATCTTATAAAAGACATCCTTTGCCATTTTGCCTGAAGCTAGTATGTCCTTCTTTGAAGTTTTCATATAGTTAGGTCTCCTCCACTGAACCCTTCATAACTCAACTTTCCCTTCCTTTTAATCATAGACACATTATTAACCATCCTTGGATTCTCAGTCAACATTGAGTAGCTAATAAACAAGTTAATTTCCCAATATTTATGTCAGGGTTGGATCAAGAACCAAAATAATTTATGTTAATAATTTTGATTTACTGAATTAATGGCTCTATAATAATTGGTACTAAATTGGTCTTTATCTAAGTGAACCAAAAACAATGATGAGGACATCCTACACCCTTACAAGCCTCAGGGGTCATATCTCTGTTACAAAATGCTAGGGATAAAATGAGAGTACAACTTGCCTACTTAACTAACCTTGAATCTCTAGGATTCTGGAGTCACAATAGAAAGAATAGGTATACAGATCCCTACTTGGCATTTGAAATCACAATGCCGATCTGTCATCATTCTGTAAGTAATATATAAATGCTATCTGCAGCTGCAAAAGGATTCCTGTCTTCTGCACCCAATTCATTTACTTGAAAGGAAAACAACTTCACTCTTCACAGGTATGGTGCCTGCCTTCTCTACAATTAATTAGGCTCCATTCGTTTACATAATATTAAGGAGAATTTCAGGCACCGATCTTTCAAGTTGCCAACAAAACACACATTGTTTTCAGTTTCTTAAAACATAAATAATCTGTAGACTTCTGTGCTAGGTTAACTCAACTGATTGTTTTTCCTGCCCCCTCCCCACTTTGTCACTTGACAGCTTGAAACTGGGCCTGCAAAAGCTCATTTGCATTCTGGCAGCAAGGCTGGAGAATAAACCCAGCAAACGTGTCTATTTGTGTACTTCAGTATATGACTGTGCTGGCTTCAATCAAGACTTATTTTCAGTATCATGGCCAACAAAAGCATTAAACGAGTTTTCTCAGACATGAGTGATAAGCTGTAGAATATATTTCTTTAAAGGAATATTTTTTTTTCTGGTGACGCTTATGGAATGCAATAAAAATAAAATAGAAGCAAGAGTGCAAATCTCACTAGAAATTCAATGCTACCTTGACATTTGAACTCTTTCTTCTTGTTTCCTGACACGCTAAATACCTTCATTATAGTTTAGGTTGTACCTGATTTTAAGTTTGAAAGGTTACAGTTTTATTTCAAAAGGAAATATGTTTAAAAAAATCAGTATTTCACATTGAACTTTAAAGATTGCATTCTCAACCCAAGATTGTCATTTCACACACATCTCTTTTGGGAGTTGATGCTGGTATTGGCTTCTTAGAGTGAAAAACATCTAAAGTCTATTTTTTTCAGGCACTAGTATTGTTTCAACATAATCTCTTCTGGATATTTTTTCTAATTCTTCCCCCATGAAAATAGCTGGTGCACTTTTATGTAAATTATTTCTTCCTTAAGTACTCACCCTCCCAGGGCCAAACATTTAGCCTACCCCAATTATTTTTCTGACTATAAACTCACATGGTTTCATCTACAAAATGGAAATCTGTATGTGTGTGTGTGTGTGTTTGTGAGAGAGAGAGAGAGAGAGAGATCTGTGTGTTACTGGAAAAGTACAAGTGAAAGAAAAAAAATCACTTTCTTTGTGTTCTGTGTAATACTGTAGTAGCATGTTAATGACAAGAGATGATATTCTCAGTGATTCAGTCAACACATTCTTCTTTTCACAACATAATCTCCTTCATCTGAAAGAGAAATATATTTTTAGCCAACTCTCTGGGACCAAGTCATTGATTTATGAATATAAGGTGAAGGACTTCATGAATTTTTTCCTGACCTCCATCTGTCATTTCCTCAGTCATATCTATTTTAAGAAATATAAAACAAATTGCCATAATGGGGCACGTTATCACCTTGATATATCACACAGGAAGAACTCCTCCTGATTCTTATCACACCCCTACAGAAAATTAGCTTTACACTGTCCTAAGTTGATTTTCTCTCTATTCTTTATTATTTTATACTGATGATGATATACATTACTCAAATGCTGATTCATTCTGAACATGCTCACAAGAAATTGGAGTAAGTAACTTCAAGTCTTTTTGAGATAAGGACAAACAACCAGAAACAATTGTTCCTGCATCTGAGAATTTCTGGGAAATTAATCCACCAAAGCTGCCTGACAGATCATTACAGTGACTGCTAACATTTCCTTTAGGACATACGAGTTCACATTCTAACAACACTATCATTTATGTCTTTGACAGACATCACATCTGTTAAGCCTCAGGCCTCATCCCAAATAAGCCTGAAAATCAATTGCTTACACCATTAATCATTAGGGAAATGCAAACGAAAACTACGAGATACTGCCTAAAATCCATTAAGATGTCTACTACCAAAAAACCAGAAAATAACAAGTGTTGGTGAAGATGTGGAGAAAGTGGGTATGGTTGGTTGGATTGTAAAATGGTGCAGCCACTATGGAAAACAGCATGGTGGTTCCTGAAAAAATTAAACATAAAATTCCCATGGAAACAAGCAATTCCATTTCTGGGTATATATGCAAAAGAATTGAAAGTAGAGTCTCAGTGAGATATTTGTACACCAATGTTCATAGCAGCATTATTCACAAGAACTAAAATGTGGAAGTAACCCAAGTTTTCATTGATAGATAAATAGATAAGCACATGTGGTATGTACATATGATGGAATATTATTTCGCCTTACAAAGGAAGAACATTGTACAATATGCTATGACATGGATGAACTTTGAGAACATTACGCTAAGTGAAATAAGCCAGGCGTGTGTGCACACACACACACACACACACAATATTGTTCCACTTATATGAGGTCCTTAGAGTAGTCAAAGCCATAGAGATAGAAAGTAGAATGGTGTTTTTCCAGGGGATGAGGGGAAAGGGGGAAGAGAGGGTTATTGTTTAATGGGTATAGAGCTGCAGTTTTACAAGATGAAAAGCATTTTGGAGATGGCTGGTGGTGATAGTAACACACTATGAACATATTTAATACCACTGAGCTATATACTTAAAAATGGTTAAGATGAGAAATTTTATGTTTGTGTATTTTGCCATAGTAAAAAAAAAATAGAAAAAATACACAATCACTTAGTTTTTAAAAGAAATATAATTAGATAGGAACCAAAAAATTGAAATTTTGAGGGATATTTGCCTGAAACTCCATGTAGTCTCATTTTATAGCTGTTTCTAATTACACATAGAATTTAAATTCTTCTCCACACTTGGACTCATTTTCTCACTTCCTTTCTCTCTCTTTCTTCCTCTCATATACACAGTCACTCACACACACATGCACATCCTATGTACTACAAAGAAAGTCTGGATGGAAAAAAATATGAGGATATGAGTAGTGACAATTTATTCTCTTGCTAGATGTGGAGTGGGCATAAGCCAATACATTTTAAAAGACCAAATTAGAAGTTGACGCATGAATAGGGTCCATTTCAGGACAAGATACGATATGTTTTAGGCAGACTGATGTTAATATAATACAGTTTCCTTGTAAGGTATTGTGAGTTTTCCTGTGTGGTCTTGGAATCCCTGATAATATACTTCATAATGGGAGAATATCACCTTTATTCACATGCAGAGATTTGGAGCTCTCCTTAGGGGTTGGTATTTTTACTTCTACAAAAACAAATGACAGTTGATGAAAGGGACCTGATTTAAATGAGGCTTATAAAGGAGTAAGCAACCAGAGTGTCATTAATCAAATCAAGATGTACAAATAATTACTTTGCTTGGCTTTGATCACAGTTGAGCATTAGTCTTATCCTGACTCCTACATTTTAAGAACATGGACAAACTAAAGTTTTGTTGGAGCAGGGTGATCTGGAGGATAAAATATCTAGAATCCAAATTAGGACCGAGGAAGAGCTACTGGTATGGTAACTATTTAGCTTGGATACATAGGCAAGCCATTGATTGTATAGTTTTACACATCTGAGGCACTACCATAAAGGAAAAAAAGAATAGTCTCCTACTGTGCAGCTTTAGAAAATAAAATTAGGTCAAAGGGGGCACAGTTGTAATATATGAGGTTTTATCTTATTTTAAAGAAAAGTTTTGTAACAATTATTGCTGTCCAACCACACAATGGGACCCTTTTGAAGTACTGTTCAACTTGTCACTGGGAGAATTCAAGTAGACTGTTCATCTACGAGGAGTCAAAGGGAATTCTGCATTGATAGAAGTAGGAAAGTGAGACCTTAGATCTATTTCTATCCCCAAGATTAAAAATTCTAGTAAATCAGACAAATTGGAAACTTGCAATTATCTCTTTGAAAAACTCTTGGACTTAGAAATATATTGGGATGAGCCAATGTACTCATTTACTTTTAATATTAAACAATAAAGAAGGTGATTTAAAGGACATTCATAAGTTGTAATGATCACTAAAGTGAGTCCATGACATTTTATGACAGAACTAAACCTAGTTTTTAAGTAAGTTTGGAGAAACTTAGGGCAGGACTTTTACTATGTTGAGTCATTATGTTGAGTGCTAAAGTTAACACAAAAGTAATAATGATCTTGTTAGCTATGACACTAAAAGCATTAACAAAAAAAGAAATAGATAAATTGGACCTCATTAAAATAAAATAAAATACTTGTGCATCAAAAAACATACAGAGAATGAAAGGAAAACTTAGAGAAAGGGAGAAAATATTGGTAAATCATATATCAAATAAAGGTCTAGTATCCAGAATATACAAAGAAGTTTTATGACTCAACAACAAAAATTATTAAATTTAAAAATGGAGTAAGGACTATAATTGATATTGGTCCAAAGAAGATATTCAGAGGCTCAGTAAACACATGAAAAGACACTCAACATCACTAGTCATTAAGGAATGCAAATCAAAACTATAATGAGATACCATTTCATACCAACTAGGATGGCTAGAATAAGAAAAGTGGAAAATAACAAGCATTGGTGAGGAAAGGGAGAAAATGGAAACTTGTATGTGCTGATAAGAAAACAAAACGGTTCAGTGGCAGTGGAAGTTTGTTGGTTCCTCATAAAATTAAAGATAGAATTACCACATGACCCCACAATTCTACTCCTAGGTATGTACCCAAAAGAATTGAAAACAGGAACTCAAACAAATACATGTACATGCATGTTCATAGCAGCACTATTCATGATAGCCAAAAGGTAGAAATAGCCCCGATGTCCATCAATGGAGGAATGGATAAAGAAAATATGTTATAAACATATAATAGAATTATTATTCAGCCATAAAATGAATGAAGTACTGATACGTGCTATTACATGGATGAACCTACAACACCTAACGTCACATATCACACAATTCTATTTACATGAAATATCCATTATAGATAAATTCATAGGGAAGGAATATAGATTATTGTTTGCCAGATGCTGGAGGAAGGGGAAATGTGTACAGGGTTTTACTCTGGAGAAATGGAAATGTTTTAGAGCTAAATAGAGGTAATGATTACATGACATTGTAACATTTAGTAGAACATTGTACCAAATGCCACTTAGTTATTCATTTCTTTTTTTAATAAATTTCTTTCTTTCTTTATATTTATTTTTGGCTGTATTGGGTCTTTGTTGCTGTGCGCAGGCTTTCTCTAGTGGTGGCGAGCAGGGGTTACTCTTCGTTGCGGTGCAGGGGCTTCTCATTGTGGTGGCTTCTCTTCTTGCGGAGCACGGGCTCTAGGAGTGTGGGCTTCAATAGTTGTGGCATGTGGGCTCAGTACTTGCGGCTTGGGGGCTCTAGAGTGCAGGCTCAGTAGTTGTGGTGCACGACATGGGTTTAGTTGCTCCGCAGCATGTGGGATCTTCCCGGATCAGGGATCGAACCCGTGTCCCCTGCATTAGCAGGTGGATTCTTAACCACTGTGTCACCAGGGAAGTCCCTAGTTATTCATTTTTAAACAGTTTTATGTTTTGTGAATTTCACATGAATAAGTTATTTAAAAAATACTATTGTACTCTGGAGGGGACAGTTAGAGGTTAGTTCAACCTTTAAATACCTAAAAGATTCAAGCATGGTGAGCTTTCTCACATCTTTATTTAGTTCAAAGATGTGGCACCTTGAGAAACTGGAAGGATCCTGGAGAATGGCTGCATTCTATGAGAGCCCTAATCAAGTGGCAGGCCCAGCTGTAGCTGCAGTGCTCAATGTGGTGTTAATCTAATAGATTAATAAGGTCTCAGGTACATGACGTGCAGCCACTGACTTGGCAAATGTGTTCTTTTCCATTCAGATTAGAAAACAAGGTCAGAAAGAGTTTGTATTCATGTGGGACAGACAACAATATTTATTTACAATTCTGCTCAGGACTACGTTAAGCCTCCTGCCTTCTATCATGATATAGTCCTAAGAGATCTGGACCACCTGGGCATCTGAACACCACCCCCACGCTGCCTCATTACCGCAAAGACATCATGCTGAGTTGGCAAGATGAGAAAGAAGTGACTAGCGCTCTCTAGTTAGATGCACATCCCAGAGAAGGGAAAATAAACCTTCCAAGGTTCAGAGATTGGACACTTCAGTACAATTTGGAGGGATCTAGTATCAGAAGAGTGCCATGATATTCCTTCCCAAGTAAGAGACAAATTGCTGCATCTTGCATCTTCCACCACAAACACAGTGCCTGATAGACCCCTTTGGGTCTACAGGCAACACAACCACACCTAGGAATAATTACTGGGAAACATGAAAGACTAAGCTTTCCTGGAGTAAGAAAGGACACTGGAGCAGGTCCAGGCCATAGTGCAATCAGTGCCACCACTTGGGCCACACAATCTAGCAAACACTATGGTGTCGGAGGGGAAGGATGCACTGTGGTAGGTCTAGTGGAGGGTCACAATGCAGGCCCCTGGCATTCTGGGGCCATGTGATTGACCACCTAGAATTATCAGCTCTTTAAGAAATAAACATCTTTTGACTTCATACTGAGTCCTGTTAGTGTTGAAGCACTAGAATGTGGGACAGAAAGTGACAATGCCTTTGGAATTTCCCATTATGAGCTTGGGTGCTGTCAGGTTCATGAAGTCATGAGGTCAGAGAGGCCTAGCGGCCCCTGTCCATATGCACATCTGGGAATGAACCTGAGCAGGAGCAGAGAGCACATGTTACATCCATGATATATAGACCAGACCCTACACCACCTGTAGAGTTGCATCATTGCCTGTCCATCAGTTTGCACCTATGGCCACAAGGAGGTTTCCTCCAGCTGAGGGAGGAGGGAAGCAGCCAGCCTTGGTTTATGGCTAGTTCAGCTTGGTACGTGAGTGCAAACAAAACGTGCGCAGTGACTGCAGGCCCACATTCCTAGGTGGCCCTGAAAGATAGTTGAGAGTGATAATTTTCCAAATGAGCTAAGTGATGAGCAATTGCCTATTTTTTTGGAAGAAGAAATGGCCTAAGCTTTCGTGTTAAGGGCCCAGGGGGAAAAGAACTAGAAGATTGGAGTCACCCTCCAGATAAAGACATGAGTAGGTCATATGGAAGTGGGCACAAAATGTGATTTTTGCGTTACATGTTAGCCCCTATTGGAAGGCATGCATCACAGGAGAGAGACTGAACAACCAAACAGGCAATGTAACTGAGTCAGTTATCCTTAGCCAGCCTTTGTCATCATCCGCTCCAGGAGTGGCATGATGGGCACATGAACGGAGTGGTCATGATAACAAAACCAGAGGCTATAAATGGGCCCAACGGTGCAGACTCCCTCTTACCAAGGCAGATCTACTGATACCTCTGAATGCCTAACTTGTCAGTAAGAGAGACCAACACTGAACACCCAGTATGGCACTGCTCCTTGAGGAGACCAACTGGCTACTGGGGACAAGTTGATTACAATGAACCCTTTTTATCCTGAAAAGACCATCCGTTCAACCTCATATGGATAATAAACACATTCTGGGTATGGGCTTTCTCTTCCTCCCCTACACAGCTGTCTGCGGGCTTACAACATACCTGATCCACACACATGACTTCACACACTTCATCAGATCAGGGACTGATGTGAAGTGAAGGAAGCACAGGAGGAGAAGGTGGTACTGCAATGGCCCCCGCCTATGAGAGTCATGGGTCATATCATACACGATGCCACTGAGAGGCTTCTGGACTCATAGAACACTACGATGAACCCCTAAAGGTGCAGCGGAAATGCCAATTCAAAGCAAACACCCAGAAAGGAATGGGTGCCGCTCTTCCTAACCCAGAGCATTTATTAAAACAAAGATTGCTCTATAAGGTGCTCTGTCCCCATAGGAAGTACTCGTGTGTTTGGAAACCAAGGTGTGGAGGCCTGAGTGGCCCTGCTTACCATCATTCCCAATGATTCACAGGGGGACCTTATAGTTTTGTCCCCATAACTTGAGGCTCTTCAGGGTTGGAGGTCCTGGTCCCCAAAGGGTTACACTCTTGCTAAGGGACACAGATAGGAATCCTACTGAACTAAAGGCTAACCCAGGCACTTTGGACTCCTTGTTCCCAGGGAAAGGCAGGCAAAAAGGGAGTCATTATATTAGCAGGGGTAATTGACCTTGGTCAACAGGATGAGATAAGTGTCCTTTTATGCAATATGGAGGCAAGGAGAGATATCTGTGAACCCAGTACCTGTGGGCTTGGGCACCTCCTGGGACTCGCTTGCCACATTAAACTGTGCATGGTTAATGGCAGCCATCCAGAACCGAAAAGAGAAGGACTACCAGAGCTTCAGACCATTCAGGAAGGAAGGTCTGGGTCACACCCCCAGGTGAGCCACCCAGCCCTGATGCAGGGGTAGCTGAGGACGAGGGGACTTAGAATGTAGTGTGGAGGCCCAGTTGCAGCCTGAGATCATCTGCAGCAATGGGGCCTCTAATTCATCCCATTAACTGTCCTCTTCTGAGTTTCTCCTCAGAAAAGAAAGCCACAGAAGACGTGGAGGAAGTGCCCCCAAGCCTGAGTAAAGAAGCAGACCTGAACAGTGCAAGAAGGAAGGATGCGTCTCACCGACCTTTTCTCACAGGGTGCAACTGACAAAGGACCTCAGCTGCTGAGCTTCGGAATCATTGCTGAATTATCCCCAGATCACACTCCCTTGGGCCGCTTCCAGCCAATGACCGGGGTGGCAGGGATACTAAGAACTTCTACATATTGACATAGAAATTTATAAACAGATCAATAGCACAAGAGATTAGAGAAATCATCAGGCATTTATCAGAAAAGGAAAGCAAATAGTAAACATGAAAAAGTGCTCAGTTAGCAAATAATCAGGACACTCAAATAGCGACAACAGTTTGCTATTTTACAATTACCAGATTGACAGATAACAATAAGGACCATGAGGAAAAGGAGGAGAAGGAGAAGTAGTAGTGATCCGACAATCCCGAAAGTCTTTGAGGTCTTAGGGAAACGGGGACTCGTATATGTGGTGGTGTAAACTGGTCTAGTTATTTGGAAGAGCAGCATGGCAAAATTTAGTAAAAACTAAGATATCTAATTTCTAAAATCAAGTGCATCAGCCATGTTTCAGTTGAATATAATGAAAACAAAACTAGAGATCGGAAACAGAAAGTAATTCGAGACAGGAGGGTAGGAGCACATCATATTGTCAGAAAGGCTGAAGGAACAAGACCCCTGCAGGGCCCTTGAGAATGATTTCCATGGCAGCCCCTCTCTCTGGCCCACCTGGGATGTTGCTGTCCCTGCCACAATGAGGACACTGGGGCATCAGGATGGAATACCACCATATAGCTGTTATCCCAGGCTCAGAAGCTGTCACCACAACTGTCAGATCCAGGGCCATAACACAACTGCAGTTCACAGGCAAAAGTGTGCCCTGTATCCCAGATCTGGACAGTGGGACAGCGGGACATTGTCTGTTGCTGGAAAAATAAAGAAATAAAAAGCCTCTGTGGCTGCTTATCAGAACAGCCTCGCCTTCACCTCGCTTTTTCCCTTCCGAGTTTCCATGTGAATATCTGACTGGAAATCTAAAACAAGCCTGCTATGACAGATTGAAGGGAACCCTTAACTTTCCAGATTTTGCGATAGGGTCAGGCAAACAAGGGGACATCTAAAATGGAAGTTGAGCACCAATCTACTAAATCCGTCACACCTAGCAATTTCACTTTTAAGCATACACCCTGAGCACTCTTTATCCATAGGGGAGGTATCGGTGTTTTGGACGGCTAATTCATTATTGTGCCAGGTATTTTTTGTAGGATGTTAATTAAAAAAAATTTTTTTTAATACAGCAGGTTCTTATTGGTCATCCATTTTATACACATCAGTGTATACATGTCAATGTCAATCTCCCAATTCATCCCACCCCCACCCCCACCCCCCACCGCTTTCCCCCCTTGGTGTCCATACGTTTGTTCTCAACGCTGGCCCCCTGGTATCAATTGCCAGTAATGTCCTCCAGATATCAGTATGAACAAGCTGCACAGACACATTTCCAAACATATCCCAGGAGAAGAGTATGCCCAACACATGTGAACAATTTCCCTGAAGTGTTTTCAGCCTATTTGCATATGGCTATACACAGGAGCCTTGGCAACTATAGTGGAAAAAATAACAGCCTATATGACCAGCTATAGTGGGATAAAATGGAGAGATACACTCTGCTGTATAACTTGCAGCAATTAAAATGCATGAGTCATCTACATGGTATCAAGAAGAACAATTCTCAAGCAGATCATCTTTTATGGGGAAAAAAAAAAAAACAAGTTGGAAAAGGGCTGCTACTATTGTGTCCAACACTTGACAGTACTGTAGATAGAACTTCAGGATTTGTAGATAAAATTAGCCTCTCGAGCGAGTGTGAGTCCTGTCTTTTGGGAATACAAATGGCTCCCACTACTTTGTTCATTCTTCTGCATGTCTGTTGACATCAAATGATTAGAGATTACAAGGTAGCAGGGGCCATAATGATGTCAGTACACACAGAGTATGATAATATTTGTAGAGTAGACTGTGGTAATTTGATAAGGCTGTTTGAGGCCGGAGGTGACAAGCCCAGGGGCTGGGGCTGCCTGGAGTTGTAACCCAGCCTCCACAGGGGCTGGAAGGATCAATACTGCAGGCAACTTTAACCCATTTGATGGGTTAACCTTTGGGAAGATTTGTATTAATAAGGATCAACAAACAATGTTCACATTGGCCTCACCATTTATTCTGCCAAATCAGACTTTTCCTTAAAGGAGTTAGATGTTTGAGAATAATATCATCAATACAAACAAATTAAATACAATGAAAAGAAATGTATCTAGAAGAGGTAGCCTACAAGGACAAACATCCTGTTAAATCCATTTTGGTATTTCCACCTACTCCCTGAGTGCTACAAGTCCAGTTCTTGGTACACCTAAATGTTTGTTAACTTAAGGGCTTCTGTTTTCATTGTCAGGGTTCCCATGCTGACTGCCATTCAATCCCTCGCTTGCAGCCCTAGCCTTTATTATGTGATGATGAAAAGGACAGAGAATTAAAAGTTTCTGATTACAGAGTATTCCCAGAGGAAGATTTTCTCCTAAAAAGAATGTCCAGGGCTGTCTGGTGAGCAAATACAGGCTGCCCTCAAATCCATGAAATTCTCCCCAAACCCTGAAAACAGCTCCAGTCTTCGCAGTCACTACAAACTAAATCAGTCAGAGAGGAGTACACAAAGGAAGATTTACTTTTATAGTATGCTCAAAAAATTTTGTTACAAATTCTGCCAAGCCTGTTTCAGAACAACAAAAAAATGTTTTTAAAAGTAAAAGAGGAAGAAAATGAAGAAGAAGAAAGAGGAAGAGGAGAAGAAGCAGGGGAAGAGGATGGGGAGGAGGGAACGGAGGAGGATGGGGAGGAAGATGAGGAGGAATGGGAGGGTAGCGGCAGCAACACCATCAATGATTTCTTTTACCCCCTCTTCAAGCAAATCAGACCATCCCATGTGGTCTTAATGCTTTCTTGCCCTTTGAGCCCATCCCAAGGTCCTGGAAATCTTTTCTTTTGAGGAGCAAGTCCCCTTCTCTCCTTGGAAGAAGCAATGCCCCTTCCCTCTTCAGGATGTTTTGGGGTCGGTTTGCTTCCTATCGCACCCTCTGCCTCACCTGATCTCTCTGATCTTTTCTGATCGTTAAAGCGACGAAGAGATGGCAGGTGAAGCAGTGCACATGTTGGAACTCACACGCGATATTGCTTCCATCAACACTTGATCCCTCCTTTCTTCCCAAAGCTCTATTTTAGTGCCTCCTGCTCGTGAATCAAATGTTTCCTGCCTCTGAACCACATCATGCACCTGGCTGAAGCACTGGTTAGATTTTCTCTCTGGGGTATAGTTTGTGTGAAGCCCACTGAGTTGAAAGTCCTTCTGCATTTGCTCTTTCCGACACCTGGGAGGCAGAGACGCTGTAGAGCGTTTTGTATTCTAGCTGCTGAATGTTGGAAAGTCAGATGGAGACAGAAAGTTCAAGGTCTGGCCACATTAAGCTTTGGTATCACAGGGCTGCACACTTCGACTATCATTTGTGAGGCAGGAACGCTGGCTTCAGAAACATTTTACATTTGAGACATAAGAACAGCCAAATCCTCTAAGTCTTCCATTTTATTCATTCACCAGCCCCAAATCATAAACCCTGTCCCAAAAATCACTTGTTCTGAGGCACTGTCCAAATGAAAGGGCAGAGTTTTCTTATGTTTTCCGGGAGCCTGAACACGGATTTATCTCACAGGAAAGTGAGAGAAAGGGCCTGGGTTAGCATGTCCAGTTCATTGTTTTCCGAAGAGACTACAGGGAATAACACCAGTGGGAATTTAGCTACGATAGGTAAAACATTTATCCTGGAATCCAAAACACAGATACTCAAATAACAAGGTACTTCTCAAAGCCCCATAAAATGGTAATTGAGGGAGAGGCATGCAGCCTGCTAGAAAAAAACCAAGGCTTTAGAATAGCACAGACGGGAGAAGTGGAGATTGATACAGACTAGGCTACCTCTTGGCTGTAGGCACCTGGGGAATTCTCTTGCCTTCTCTGAACTTAAGTTTCCATATCACCAACATGTGTCTAATGCCATCTGACTTTAGGGATTGTTGTGAAATTTGTTAAGTATCTACTACATGTGCCTACTTATGACCAAAACACCATACATTTCTTAATGATAAGCCTTATAAAAATCAAGGAGAGTGATTTCTTCTGATGATGTAGCGTTTGGTGTCCTGAAGCATTAGCAGAACTCAAAGCCTTCCTGAAAACCAGATCTTTGAAAATTTTGGTAGACTAAATGGGTTCTTGCTTATTTTATTTATTTAGTTAATATAAATTTAATTGCTCACCAGGCTCCCAGCACCTAGCTGAGAACAAAATACAGTTGACCTTTGAACAACATGGTTTTGAATTGCCTGGGTCCACATATAGGCCACATTTTCAATAAATACAAGTGTACGACATATCTGCCATTGGTTGAATCCGTGGATGCTGAATGGTGGATATGGAGGGCCAACTATGGGACCTGAACGTCGTGGACTTTGATATCTGAGGAGTCTTGGAACCAGTCACCCACAGGTACCTAGGGATGGCTGTAGTGGATGATCAGTCTTCCCAGTTCACATGTTAATGCAAAGACTGGGGAAAGGTATGGCAAGATTTTTGGACAAACTCAAAAACCCAACCTGAAGGTTATATTTTAGTCAAAATTATAAGTATTGCTTGTAGAAATTTATGAGTATGATAATTTTTAAACCAAATACATAGATTTTTTTTGAGATAATGTCAATTCTTGAAAGAGAATCTGTTAGGATAATTAAAATTTACTGAAAAATTCTATGAGCATAGAGAAAAATTAAACAAGTTTTTTTGGTTTTATTTTTTGAATAATGATTGGATAAAAATAAGAGCTTACCCCCAGCGTGCTGAATCCTGAGATACAGCTCAGTTCTAGGCAATTAAAATACTTAAGGACTGAAGAGGAAAATTTGGAAACTCATTATTATTAGTAAAACCAAAGGGATATTTTATGATATCCTGAGGAGACTGGCCTAGCCTTAGTGGAAGCTTAAAGATGTACAGGAAGATTTAAAGCTCAGCCCCAAACTCCTTGTAGTCAGAGGGACTTTTCAGTCTTACCCTTAAGGTAGATATTTCAAAAGCCTCAGCCCTACTTACTTGCTTCTCACAATCTCCCATTAGTGAAAGGCCATTTTCTCTGAGACTCTTTTGAACCATGCATTTTAAACTGCTGAATCTGCTCTGAAATTTTGTCTCAGAAATCCATGCTTTCTATTCAGTTACTCTTTCCCAGGGGCCCCTACTCCCAGATCAGCTGAAGTTTCTACAATTATTGATCCATTGCAGTAAAGGCTGGTTTCAGAGCCACCTATCTGACAATGCATGTTTGTGCAGAATCTTTATTAATTGCCCAGGGGAGCTCCATTGAGCCCTTTAGAGTTGTAAATTTCATGCTTACAAGGATCTCTTCCTTTTCCCTAATTTTACATGCCAGCTTACCAACCTCCTCTTTCTTACTGCCAACACTGACATCTTAGCTTTGACCCTGTCCAGAGCTAAAGCAGAATGGCATGAAATATATTCAATTCTTGTCTCAGTTTTCCTAACGCATTAAGTCTGTCACCCCCTTTTAGTGTGTGTCCAATCAGTATACCTTAGGTCTCCCTTTCTAATTGTTTGGGCAATGTGTCATTTAGTGCCTTTTATCTTTGGGTTGTTTGAAGGAATGGAAAGTTTCTCTCCCCTGAGATCTAGAGCAGCATTATAATAACGGACAATGAAATGTGTGAGGACAGCCCAGAGCTGAACAATTCATATGAGATTAAAAATACAGAATTTCATGGTGTTTCTTTACCTGAGTGGAGAATCATTATTAATAAAGTTTATTTGTATGGATCATTCATAGTCTTAATGAAACATTAGAAAGGTAGATGGAAATAATACTGTGGATTATACAACTGGCCTTGAAGTCAATTGAGTCAGCTTCCTAGTAAATGTAAGCCCATGGGCTAGCCGAATAACCTTAATACGAACCTTCTTCTCTTCATTTGTAAAATTGGGATAATAATTCCTATTAAACCTGGTTTCAGTGTTGTTGTAGGAATCAAATGAAAACACATTAAAAAGTGAATTGAAATATGAAAAGCATAACCAAATGGCAATTTACTACTATTAGATTCTGAAACTTGTTATGATAAAGAGGGACTATATATTCCAGAAAAAGCAGTTTTCCTTCAGGAAAATTAATTACTCTTCAATCAGATAAGAGACTTGCATGTTGTGGATGAACAATAAAGATGCATCAAATTGAAATCCATGTCGGTGGTAAGTAAATTCTGAAACATTTAATAGTTGTGTAACTATGAGAGTTGTTTAGCTACTCACAGTCTCAGTATTTTTGATCTATAAATTACGATAATATGAATATGTATTTTATAAAATGGTTATAAGAATTAAGTGAACTAACGCATGCTTGACACAGTACCTGGCACAATAGTGCTCAAATAATGGTTTTATATATGCTAATTCAGCCCCAGGGAAGGGACCATATAACTTCTTTTAAAATATCAATACTACACTGAAAGGGAAACATATTAATCTCTCAAAAGTGGCTAAATTGCTTATTGGTTTAAGACATAATTAAGACTATTAGCTCCATAATTGTTGGGATTTAGTCTATTGTGCTCACTTTTCTGTCTACCACAGTCACTCATCTGATAATTACTGCCTAAGTACTGTTACTTTTTGTTTGCTTGTTTTAGGCACTGAGAATATAAAATTTAATAGAAACGATTCCTAACCTTGGGTAGTTAAGGAACGTTTTGACAAAAATGCAGGATGGATCTGAACTAGGCACTTGATTTTTTAACTGTTTTGCTGTTCTTAATATCTATTTTTAAAAACTGAGATATAAGTATCATATTGCAGTGGGTTGAATAAATTTATATCCACTCAAACCTCAGAATGGGACCTTATTTGGGAATAGGGCATTTGCATATTTAAATAAATATCTCAAGATAAAACAATCCTGGATTTGGGCTGGGCTCTAAATTCAATGACTGATGTCTTTATAATAGAAAGGAGAGGGTGATTTGACACACACACATACCACAGGGAAGAAGGCGGCAGAGATGAGAGTGATGTTGCCAGAAACTAAAAAACACCAGGAGCCACCAGAAGCTGGAAGAGGCAAAGAAGGAGTCTCCCTTAGAGCCTTCAGAAGGTGGATAGCCCTACCAGCACTTCAATTTTAGACTTTCTGCCTCCATAACTGCGAGAAAATAAATTTCTGTTGTTTTAAATTGTGATTGGTTGTAATGTCCCTAGGAAAGAAATACACATACCAAAAAAAATCTATCCTTTTAAAGTGTACACTTTAGAACATTTTGGTATATTCACAAATTTGTGCAAAAATTCCAAATTCCAAAACATTTTCACCACCCAAAAAAGAAACCCTCTATCCAATAACAGTCACTCCCCATTCTTCCCTCCCCGAGTCCCTGGCAACCACTAATCTTTTCCTGTCCATGGATTTGCAAGTCTGGACATTTCATATAAATGGAATTGTGTGTATGGATATGCCATATTTGTTTATTCACCCATCAGTTAAAGAACATTTGGATTGTTCTCATATTTAAGCTATTATGAATAATGCTACTTATGAACATTTGTTTACAAACTTTGTGTGGCGATATGTTTTCAGTTCTTTTGAGTGTATGTGCAGTAATGGAATTGCTGGGTCATATGGTAACTCTATGTTTAAATTTCTGAAGAATGGTTAAATTTTTCAACGTGGTTGGACCTTTTTATATTACCACCAACTTTGCATAAGCCTTCCATTTCATTACATCCTTACAAGTACTTGCTATTTTTCATCTATTGATTATAGCCATCCTACAGGGTATAAAGTAGTGTCTTACTGTGGTTTTGATTTGAATTCCCCTAATGACAAATGATGTTCTTTTCTTGTGCTTATTCGTTATTAATCAGTCTTCTGTAGAGAAAAAAGAAAAACTTTTAAAACCCTTTGCTCATTTTTAAATTGGATTGTCTTCTTATTGTTGAGCTGCAAGTGCTCTTTTCATATTCTGAATACTGGACCTAAATCAGTTATATGGTTTACAAATATTTTATCACATTTTCTGGTCTTTTCCCTTCCTTGATAGTGTCTTTTGACACAAAAAAAGTTTTTAATGTTGATGAAATCCAATTTTTCTATTTTATTCTTTGGTTATTTATGTTTTTGGTGTCAGATCTAAGAAACTATAGCCTAATCCAATGTCACAGGCTTAAGTTTACTTCCAAGACTCTAATAGTCGTATCTCTTACATTTAGGTTTTTGACCCATGTTGAGTTAGTATTTGAATATGATATGACAAAGAGATTAAATCTGGATATAAAGTTGCCCCATATCATTTGTTGAGAAGATTATTCTTTCCCCAATGAATTGTCTTGCACCCTTATTGAAAATAAATTAATCAGATATGTATGGGTTTATTTCCAGATTCTCAATTCTATTCCATTGATTTATCTGTCATCCACAAAGAGGCAAGTTGATCTTTAAATTGCAAATCTAATCACGCTATTCACACATTTAGAATAATTTAGTAATTTCAAATTTTCCTTAGGACAAAACCCTACATGTCGGGGCCTCTGTCTTGTTCTCCAACCTTGCCTTGCACAGTTCGCTTCCTTTCAAATAACATTACTCTTTAGTTAACCCCAAAATGTACCCATCTTGTTTCTGCAACAGAAGCCACACTTTGTTATCAGAGGCCCTTTTCTTCTTTTCCTCTTTATCTTATTGTTTGAATATTACTTCTTTGAAGGATAATATTTGATTACTTGTACTTATTTTTCTCTTAGAGCCCTGTGATTTTCCATCACATATTACATCTGTAATGTATCTGTTGTGTGTCTGTTTTATATCCTACTAATCCACTATGGAAAGAGACCTACTGTGCTTCATTCAACACTTTAAACGCAGTTTTCAGTGGCATGCCTAGCACATCATAGATATGGAGCAAATATTAGTTAAATGAATAAATAAATGAATGGATCAACTTCTGTACACCCAGGCCTAGACGCCTTTTCACAGAATGCCCAGTATCAGTGGGACTGGATACCCAAACATATTGATACAAATTTTTTGAACAAGAAACTTACTGACACAATACCAACTAAGAAGTAGTATAAGTTCTTATTTTTATCTGGCATTGTGTGAATTATGACTACTCCAAAATAAAAATAACGTTGACAGACTTAGATTTTACATCCAAATGAGATGTTTTTCCTTGAAAGAGCCATCATTTTTGTACATTGTGCTCCCAGCAATGGTGTAATTGTCTAATTGGTAATTCCTACTTTTGTTAATACCAACGCAAATTTACAAGACAAAAAATAAAAGTCTCATTATTTCAATTTTTATATTGGATTTCAGTCCAAGAATAGAAAGTCTTCCAGCTCAGAGAGGGAATGGGTATCCACCATGACTGCATCTTTCTTTTGCAATCTCCTCCTAACATGATTCTTCATTCACAGATAATCACAGATAACTAGACATCATTAAGCATTTGAGAAGAGGAAAAATAAATAAATTTGAAAGAGAATGCCAACAATGAAGGAATGAACAATAACCCTGAGGAAAACAGACAAACCAGTAAAAAGAAGCAAACTTTACAAAATGTGTTCATAAAGCAAGACAAGACTGTTTTAAATAGAGCAATCTGACAATAAAAATTTATATGTCCATATACATATGCATATATATAATTATATGTGTTATTTATTAACTTTAAAATATACATTTGATAACTTGCTTAAATTTTATAAAACTAGATAATATAAATTACAAAATAGACATGGATAAAAAAATAAGATGGTTATCTACAAATATATTTGAAACACATGCTCAGAATATAGATAAACAAAGAACACAGGTACGGAAGAGGAGCAAAGAGTAAGCACACTGAGAAGCAAGCCACAGGTTTTCAGCTTACTCCTAGTAAGAGGTCCAGAATGAGAAAGAGGAACAATGGAAGGGCGGAAATAACCAGAGAAACAATGGATCTAAGGGAAAACACGGTCAGATATGAAATGTCTATCCATGTTAACTGAAACAGAATTAATGAAAAAATTTTAAACCTTGAGATGCATTCATGATTTCTTACAACTACAAGGATAACGAGAACATTATAAAATTTTTCAAAAGTAAAACAAGTTACTTATTCCAGATGATCAGACTCCTTATCAGGAATATTGCATCTATAGAGAAGTGATATATCTTCACAATTTTGATGAAAAACATTTTCCAGAGACTTGGAGATATAGTCAAACCATTAATACGCATGAGATATAGGGAACAAATGTAAAAGAAGTCTGTTCACATGGGTAAAAGACAGATTGGTAACTGAACCTGATCTAGAAACTAGAGTTCATCAATTATTGACATTTGGTAGATTCTTCTTTAAGCCGTAATTTAATCACACTAGGTTGTATTTTCTTCTCTAAAGAGTCATTCATTTTATTTAGCTCCATAGTGAATTGTGCTTGAAGTTTTATATTGATGTTAGTCATCGTGTTTTAAAATCAAACTATGGGGGGAAACAGAGACTCCACTCTTGGAGGGCACACACAAAGTAGTGTGAGCATCAGGACCCAGTGGAAAGGAGCAGTGACCCCATAGGAGACTGAACCAGACATACCTGCTAGTGTTGGAGGGTCTCCTGCAGAGGTTGGGGGTGGGGAGCTGTGGCTCACCATGGGGACAAGGACACTGGCAGCAGAAGTTCTGGGAAGAACTCCCTGGCATGAGCCCTCCAGATTATGCCATTAGCCCCACCAAAGAGCCTGTAGGCTCCAGTGCTGGGTTGCCTCAGGCCAAACAACCAACAGGGAGGGAACTCAGCCCCATCCATCAGCAGACAAGCAGATTAAAGTTTTACTGAGCTCTGTCCACCAGAGCAACAACCAGCTCTACACACCACCACTCCCTCCTATCAGGAAGCATGGACAAGCCTCTTAGATAGCCTTATCCACCAGAGGGCAGACAGGAGAAACAAGAAGAACTACAATTCTGCACCCTGTGGAATGAAAATCACATTCACAGAAACAAAGACAAAATGAAAAGGCAGAGGACTATGTACCAGATGAATGAACAAGATAAAACCCCAGGAAAACAGCTAAATGAAGTGGAGAAGGCAACCTTCCAGAAAAAAAATTCAGACTAGTGATAGTGAAGATGATCCAGGACCTTGGAAAAAGAGGCAAAGATTGAGAAGATGCAAGAAATGTTTAACAAAGACCTAGAAGAATTAAAGAAAAAAACACCTGGAAGAATTAAAGAACAAACAAACAGAGATGAACAATACAATAACTAAAATGAAAACTACACTAGAAGGAATCAAGATCAGAATAACTGAGGCAGAAGAATGGATAAGTGACCTGGAAGACAGAATGGTGGAATTCACTGCTACAGAACAGAATAAAAAAAAAGAATAGGGCTTCCCTGGTGGTGCAGTGGTTGAGAGTCTGCCTGCCAGTGCAGGGGACGCGGGTTCGAGCCCTGGTCTGGGAGGATCCCACATGCCGTGGAGCAGCTGGGCCTGTGAGCCACAATTACTCAGCCTGCACGTCTGGAGCCTGTGCTCCGCAACAAGAGAGGCCACGATAGTGAGAAGCCCACACACCGCGATGAAGAGTGGCCCCCACTTGTTGCAACTAGAGAGGGCTCTCGCACAGAAACGAAGACCCAACACAGCCATAAATAAATAAATAAATAAATAAATAAATAAAATTAAAAAAAACACAATAAAACAATAAGCATATAATATGCATCTTAGATAAAGTAGTGTTTAAGCTCAGAGCAATTTGTCAAAAAAAAAAAAAAAAAAAGAAGAAAAAGAAATGAAGACAGCCTGAGACCTCTGGGACAACATTAAACACACCAACATTCACATTATAAGGGTCCCAGAAGGAGAAGAGAGAGGGAAAGGATGCGAGAAAATATTTGAAGAGATTATAGTTGAACATTTCCCTAACATGGAAAAGGAAATATCCACCGAAGTCCAGGAAGTGCACAGAGTCCCAGGCAGGATAAACCCAAGGAGAACCACGCCAAGACACATAGAAATCAAACTGACAAGAATTAAAGACAAAGAAAAATTACTGAAAGCAACAAGGGGAAAATGACATATAACATACAAGGGAACTCCCATAAGGTTAACAGCTGATTTCTCAGCAGAAACTCTACAAGCCAGAAGGGAGTGGCACGATATATTTAAAGTGATGAAAGGGAAGAACTTACAACCAAGATCACTCTACCCGGCAAGGATCTCATTCAGATTCGATGGAGAAATTAAAAGCTTTACAGACAAGCAAAAGCTAAGAGAATTCAGCACCACCAAACCAGCTTTACAACAAATATTAAAGGAACTTCTCTAAGTGGAAAACACAAGAGAAGAAAAGAACCTACAAAAGCAAGCCCAAAACAATTAAGAAAATGGTAATAGGAACATACATATCGATAATTACCTTAAATGTGAATGGATTAAATGCTCCAACCAAAAGATACAGGCTCGCTGAATGGATACAAAAACAAGATCCATATATATGCTGTCTACAGGAGACCCACTTTAGACCTAGGAACACATACAGACTAAAAGTGAGGGGATGGAAAAAGAAATTCCATGTAAATGGAAATCAAAAGAAAGCTGGAGTAGCAATACTCATATCAGATAAAATAGACTTTAAAATAAAGAATATTACAAGAGACAAGGAAGGACACTACATAACGATCAAGGGATCAATCCAAGAAGAAGATATAAAAATTATAAATGTTTATACACCCAACATAGGAGCACCTCAATACATAAGGCAACTGCTAACAGCTATAAAAGAGGAAATCAACAGTAACACAATAATAGAGGGGAACTTTAACACCCCACTTACACCAATGGACAGAAAATAAGTAGCAAAACACAAGCTTTAAATGACACAATAGACCAGATAGATTTAATTGATATTTATAGGACATTCCATCTGAACAGAGCAGATTAAACTTTCTTCTCAAACGCATATGGAACATTCTCCAGGAGAGATCACATCTTGGGTCACAAATCAAGCCTCAGTAAATTTAAGAAAATTGAAATCATATCAAGCATCTTTTCGACCACAATGCTATGAGATTAGATATCAATTACAGGGAAAAAAACGTACAAAACACAAACACATGGAGGTTAAACATTACGTTACTAAATAACCAAGCGATCACTGAAGAAATAAAAGAGGAAATCAAAAAATACCTAGAGACAAATGACAATGAAAATACGACGATCCAAAACCTATGGGATGCAGCAAATGCAGTTCTAAGAGGGAAGGCTATAGCAATACAATCCTACCTCAACAAACAAGAAAAATCTCAAATATAAAAACTAACATTACACTTAAAGGAACAAGAGAAAGAAGAACAAACAAAACGCAAAATTAGTAGAAGGAAACAAATCATAAAGATCAGAGCAGAGATAAATGAAATAGAAACAAAGAAACAATAGCAAAGATCAATAAAACTAAAAGTTGGTTCTTTGAGAAGATAAACAAAATTGAGAAGATAAACAAAAGCCACACATCAGGAAAAAGAGGGAGAGGACTCAAATCAGCAAAATTAGAAATGAAAAACGAGAAGTTACAATGGACACTGCAGAAATACAAAGCATCATAAGAGACTATTGCAAGCAACTCCATGCCAATAAAATGGACATCTGAAAGAAATGGACAAATTCTTAGAAAGGTATAACCTTCCAAGACTGAACCAGGAAGAAATAGAAACTATAAACAGACCAATCACAAGCACTGAAATTGAAACTGTGATTAAAAATCTTCCAACAAACAAAAGTCCAGGACCAGATGGCTTCACAGGTGAATTCTATCAAACAGTTAGAGAAGAGCTAATACCCATCCTTCTCAAACTCTTCCAAAAAATTGCAACAGAACAAACACTCCCAAACTCATTCTACAAGGCCACAATCACCCTGATACCAAAACCAGGAAAAGATACTACAAAAAAAGAAAATTAGAGACCAATATCACTGATGAATATAGATGCAAAAATCCTCAACAAAATACTAGCAAACAGAATCCACCTACACATTAAAAGAATCATACACCATGATCAAGTGGTATATATGCTAGGGATGCAAGGATTCTTCAATATACGCAACTCAATCAATGTGATACACCATATTAACAAATTGAAGAATAAAAACGATATGATCATCTCAATAGATGCAGGAAAAGCTTTTGACAAAATTCAACACCCATTTATAATAAAAACTCTCCAGAAAGTGGGCATAGAGGGAACCTACCTCAACGTAATAAAGGTATATGCAACAAACCCACAATGAGCAAACCTTATTCTCAATGGTGAAAAACTGAAAGCATTTCCTCTAAGATCAGGAACAAGACAAGGATGTCCGCTCTCGCCACTATTATTCAGCAAAGTTTTGGATATCCTAGCCATGGCAATCAGGGTAGAAAAAGAAATAAAAGGTATTCAAATTGGAAAAGAAGAAGTAAAGCTGTCACTGTTTGCAGATGACATGATACTATACATAGAGAATCCTAAAGATGCTACCAAAAAACTACTAGAGCTAATCAGTGAATTCGGTAAAGTAGCAGGATACAAAATTAATGCACAGAAATCTCTTGCATTCCTATACACTAACAGTGAAAGATCAGAAACAGAAATTAAAGAAACAATCCCATTCACCATTGCAAAAAAAAGAATAAAATACCTAGGAATAAACCTACCTAAGGAGGTAAAAGACCTGTACTCAGAAAACTATAAGACACTGATAAAAGAAATCAAAGATGACACAAACAGATGGAGGGATATACCATGTTCTTGGATTGGAGGAACCAATATTGTGAAAATGACTATACTACTGAAAGCAATCTACAGATTCAATGCAATCCTTAAAAAATTACCAATGGCATTTTTTACAGAACTAGAACAAAAAAATCTTAAAATTTCTATGGAGACACAAAAGACCCCAAATCGCCAAAGCAACCTTGAGGGAAAAATTGGAGCTGGAGGAATCAGACTCCCTGACTTCAGACTATACTACAAAGCTACAGTAATCAAGACAATATGGTACTGGCATAAAAACAGAAACATAAATCAATGGAACAGGATAGAAAGCCCAGAGATAAACCCACGCACCTATGGTCAACTAATCTACAACAAAGGAGGGAAGGATATACAATGGAGAAAAGACAGCCTCTTCAATAATTGGTGCTGGGAAAACTGGACAGCTACATGTAAAATATTGAAATTAGAACACTCCCTAATACCATACACAAAAATAAACTCAAGATGGATTAAAGACCTAAATGTAAGACTGGACACTATAAAATTCTCAGAGGAAAACCTAGGAAGAACACTCTTTGACATAAATCACGGAAAGATCATTTTTGATCCACCTCCTAAAGTAATGGAAATAAAAACAAAAATAAACAAATGGGACCTAATGAAACTTAAAAGCTTTTGCACAGCAAAGGAAACCACAAACAAGACGAAAGACAACCCTCAGAATGGGAGAAAATATTTGCAAACGAATCAACGGACAAAGGATTAATCTCCAAAATATATAAACAGCTCATGCAGCTCAATATTAAAAAAACAAACAACCAAATCAAAAAATGGGCAGAAGACTTAAATAGACATTTCTCCAAAGAAGACATACAGATGGCCAAGAGGAACATGAAAAGTGCTCAACATCACTAATTATGAGAGAAATGCAAATCAAAATTACATGAGGTATCACCTCACACCAGTTAGAATGGGCATCATCAGAAAATCTACAAACAACAAATGCTGGAGAGGGTGTGGAGAAGAGGGAACCTTCTTGCACTGTTGGTGGGAATGTAAATTGATACAGTCACTATGGAGAACAGTATGGAGGTTCCTTAAAAAACTAAAAATAGAATTACCATATGACCCAGCAATCCCACTACTGGGCATATACTCAGAGCAAAACATAATTGAAAAAGACACATGCACCCCAATGCTCATTGCAGCACTATTTACAATAGCCAGGTCATGGAAGCAACCTAAATGCCCATTGACAGACGAATGGTTAGAGAAGATGTGCTACATATATACAATGGAATATTACTCAGCCATAAAAAGGAACGAAATTGGGTCATTTGTAGAGACGTGCATAGACCTAGAGACTGTCATACAGAGTGAAGTAAGTCAGAAAGAGAAAAACAAATATTGTGTATTAATGCATATATGTGGAATGTAGAAAAATGGTACAGATGAACTGGTTTCCAAAGCAGAAATAGAGACACAGATGTAGAGAACAAACCTATGGACCCCAAGGGGGGAAAGCGGGGGTTGGGGTGGTGGTGGAATGAATTGGGAGGTTGGGGTTGACATATATACATTAATATGTATAAAATAGATAACTAATAAGAAACTGCTGTATAAAAAAAAATTAAATTAAATTTAAAAAAAGATATGATTCACACACACACACACACACACACACACACACACACACACACACAGTGGAATATTACTCAGCCATAAAAAAGAATGATATTTTGCCATTTGCAGCAACATGGATGGAGTTGGAGGGTATAATAAATAAATAAATAAATAAATAAATAAATAAATAAATAAATAAAATCAAACTATAGACACAATTTTAAAAATCCAATTATAGATTCAGGAGGAATGTAATGTTATAACACTTGATGTAAAATAACAAAATGACTAAGATGAATGGAAAAGGATTAGTAGGAATGTTAGTAAAGAAACAATAAGTGCCCTAATTCCACATATTTTATTAAAGAAAGAACAACAGATTCTGTCTACCATGGATGCATCAAGGAATAATAATTTAAACTGATTATTTTAATTAATGATGTCAATCAAAAGGGAAATGAAATACTTGCTAACACATTCATACATATGTCCTAAAAATTAGGCAGTAAAGTTGTAGAGGGGAGGTGTTTAATGGTATAAATATAATACACCTCTAATTTTCATGTTATTTCAAAATTTCTATCTATCAATGGTATAGCACATATCTATGAGTTCACTGTTTAAAGAGAAAAGATAACCACAAAAAAACAGAACAATAAACTCTTAACACTATTCGTCTCTAGGAAGTGAGATTAAGTTTGGGTGGGGGAAGGAAGCTTTTAATTTTAAAAAATTTTCTTTGCTACATGGATTATTTTTTACCCAAAGGCATATATTAGTCCTATAATTAATAAACTACCAGGTTAGGAAAATAATTTTAAAATGTATGTACCCTGATCTAATATCCTCATTTATTCACCATAATTGGACCTAAAGAATCAGGACTGGTTGTAATAAATAAATCTATCCTCGAAAGATAAAAGCTCAGCATTAGAGAGTACTAAAAATATTGTCAATACCAGGACCTTTCCCAGTAGTGGCCTCTTACAGTCTTGAGGGCAACGTAGGGTTAGGTTACAAAATCTTGGGCTATACTAATATCACAGTCGTGGCACCTAAATAGAGTTCACACTTTTCTACCAACTCTACAAAGACCCTGCGTGGAGTATGCTTGTTTCCATATTTCAATGTCTTCTTCTATTTTCACTCTTCTCACAAATAGGCCTTCTCCTCTCCTCAAGAAAACTCAAGCAACCATGGGTTCATAAGTAGAGGATTTTGATGTTTATTGTTCCCAAAGCCTCCACCTCCTCCTTTTACATTCCATAAAGTCACTGCATTCTGTACTTCCCTTTGCTATATCATTTTATGTATCGAATAGAAGGTTATAAAAGATAAGCCAATCAGAACAAAAGGCATTTTGTAAAAGTGGAGAAGCATTTAGTCTCAGAGAAGAAATAGTCCATATCTGGTACCCATACAAAGAAAACAATAGAGGTCAGTACATTGTAAATCAAGAGGCTTTTCTGTTCCTCTAGGTTCCAAAACTTTCTACTTGAACAGTAGACCTAATATTAATCATATTAAGTCACTGGGGCATTTGTATATCCAATGCTTACCCTTCAATACTAACAGAAAGTATTCACATGTTTCTTAAGAAAATAGATTTTATATCCTCAGTGCCTAAAAGCAGTGTGTGCTGGGTCTGTTTGACTCCAAAGGGAGTTCTTAGACTACACATGTTACAAGGCATCAGCATCCCCAAAGGACTACTTTCTAGGGCACACCACTTATCAAATGGGTAAGCATCGGACTGTTAGCTATCAGGTACAGTGATAGTCACACATAGGGATTTCAGTGTCCTTTGAAGGATTAACCCATCTCATTAATGGTAAGTGAACAACTAGACATAAAATTGCATCTCATTATGTATCTGTCACCAAATCTGTTTTTCAGTCTATTCGTTAAGAACATCTCCATTCTGGCACCAGAGGTGGAGAGATTACAACCCTTGGGTACACCCTGCTTAATAATAAATTTGTAATATAGTTAAATTTTTCACATTTTTGGAACCACTATACTACCAACACAAATATATCACATTTTGGATTTTAAAATATGACATGTATATAAATGAAGATTTTATAGACTTCAAGGAACCGGTACATTAGACAAGTCTTCAAAATCAAAGCCAAGTTTATTCAACTTTTCATGCTTATATATATGAGTAGTTTAAAATCCAATGCAGAAATATTACTAGGTTTAGTAAATGGCATTATGAATCTGATTTTGCTCTAAGTCAGGACCAATCCTTGTCACTTTCATTCTTCAGTTATTTCTACCCATCAGATGCCCAGGACCTGAAATAGCCTAGAGCACTTCCTATTAGGAAATCAAACTGCCTAGCTAGTACAGCCTAACCGCATATTAATTCTATGCATTATACAACCTTAAATATCATCAGGACGAGATTCCAAATCTTTATTTTAGAAATTGAGAAGATGGATACAGAAAGCAAAGACACATGGAAAGGACCACACAGAACACAAAAAAAACTGTCCCAGAGGTCTGAGGATTTTTTAATATCAGCCCGGGATGAAAGGGAGATATTGGGTTGAGGGATATTACACCTATAGTGCAATGATCCACAGCACATAGCAGGCTGCCCTTTTGTCTATCACTTTTAGTTTGAATGGCATCCACCTCCAGATCCACTTTGGAATCTAGTGACATTGAGATTTAGAATATCACATTGGGATTTAAAATAGTCTGGTCTCAAGGCATGTTCCATAATTCCCATAAACATCTCCTTCTAAAGCCACAAGAGCCTGAAGTTGTTTAAAAAAATCAGATAAGTGATCACACAATATCAGGGCAGGGAACAAGGAAACAGCGGTCACAACAGCAGGCTCTGCAACACCTGTGTTGTAATCAAGATCCTTCCCTGGTTTTATCTGAGAATACTCTTCTGGCAGAGAACATGAGCAGTGGAGGCGGTCTGCTTTGGTAATAATGCCAAACATTATAAGCCTAAAGATAGAGTGAATACCTTTCACTCTAAGGAGCACTCGCAACTTACGACTCAATACCACCAGCACCCTACTTTTCACGTTGCTACCAAAAGTGAGAATGTATACCGTGTTTGGGTTGCCTTCCATGACATACCTATGAAGTCTCTCCTTCAATGTCTCCCAACTAACTGGGCTGATACCAAAATAAAGGCAAATTATTTTATCTTCGTGCATGTTTCTGAAGTGGTCAGAACTTGATCTGTAGACATTCTTGAAACTTCATAGGAAAGGAGATCACAACAAGATACAATAACTGTGCATGTTTAAGATACTTAGTTTCCCATTTTCTCTAAAATGACCCACACTGAGAAAATTGCTTAACATGCACAGGGTAACCCATTTTATAAGCCACTAATGGAGAAGCTGCAGCAATTAATTAGCTCCAACCAGTTCAAGTCAAACTGTTATTAACAAAATCTGAAAGTTAAATAGAGGTTCATTATTCCCCCAGTCATTGGCTCCACCTCCCTGGGGTATGTTTAACTTGTAGCAATGATTTTGGCTTTGCTTGATTAAATCTCATTACGAGAAAGGAATAAGCACTTGTGCCCAAGTCTGAAGGAACCCAGAGGTGTGCCAAGCCATCCATTAATCTGGAGACGGTCAGAAATTGGCATGGCAGACATTTCTCTTCCAATTCAGTCTGGAGCATGGTGAGAAATACTGTTCCAAGTCTTTTGCTTTTCCTTATGGGTTCCTTTTACACTTCATTGAAAAATGGCCCATCTGTGTCTTTCAATTCAAGAAAACCATTGTTAAATAGATTTGTGTTGCTTTCTACTCTTCTATGAACCCTTCAAGGGAACACAGGGGACACTGCATGTCCAACATACAGTGTTAGACAGTTGGCAGTACGTGAAAAGGAACCAAGACAGTGTTTATAGTCAGTTTTCCAAAGAAAGCAAAGGCTGAGGCAGGCCTATAGCTTAATAATCAAGAACGAGCCCAGTAAGCAGGAACAGCCTTGCTGAAGTTAACTCATAACCTGCCATTAGCTCTCCTCCTGCTTAGAAGACTGTGTTTGTCACACCCAGCAATAAAAGATATTTACAGATAGAACCTCTGTATAGGTCCACAGGCATTTTTATCCTCTCTATACCTTCAGCTGGGAGGATACATATAACAAAACTTTATATACATACGAAATTTGTTTGGTATCTTCCAACTGACTGAAATAGCATTTATAACCTGTGGTTTATTACATTTTATTGGATCACTTCTGATTTAGGTATTCAACTTTGTAAATAAAGGGTAATACTATACTTTGCCAGAAAAAAAAAAAATATCTCACAGCTTCTAGAGTTGGCATCTAAAAAACAGCATTTAAATTTTGGCTCTTTATCCCAGTCCCTTGAGTAAGTCACATGTGACTGGCATGGCCACCCCCATCTGCAATCCGCACTCTGCATCTCTTACTATGGAGAAAACACAGGTAAGCAGGTGTCTTTGCTGCAGAATATTTCAGAATTTCAAATTGTATGTTAAAATAAGATTGAAAATATAACCTTCATAGAGATTGTTCAAAAAGGGAATAGAATATATAGCACATCCCAAAGTTCTGTTTTTAAAACCACAAACCTGTTTTTCATAGTATACAGAAATTCCATGGGACAGTTTGGAAAATATTTGGCTAACCCAGGGTTTCTCAATCTTGGCAGGACTGACATTTTCAATCAGATAATTCTTTATTGTAGGCGATATTCTGCACATTGTAGAAGGCATAGCAGCAACTCTGGCCTCTACCCACTAAATGCTAATAGCAACCCTCCCACTCCCAATCATGACAATAAAAATATGTCTCCAAACATTTTCAAATGTCCCCCAGAGGAAAAATTGCCCCTGGTACAGAACCACTGGATGAATCAATTTTCAGGTGCTCTTTTAGCCAGCATGTGACAGTTCCCTGTTCAGAAAAAAATGTCCTACAGATCACTGAGAGGCAGTATATGGTAGTCATTTACAGTGCAGGATCTAAAGGTAAACTCTGAGGGTTCAAAGCCAAGGTTCATGCCATGTGTTGAGTACCACAGAACTTAAAATATGGGAGCTTTACTTTTTGCATCTGCAAAATGGTGACAGTAATGATAGCACTTACCTCATGCAGTTGTTATAAAGCTTAAATAAAATTATGTTTGAAAATCATTTAGTACAATGCCTGGAAAAAGTACAGGATGTGATGCATATCAGCTCTAATATTCTGTCTGGAATTCATTCTCTATTAACCTTAATTCATTTAGTTGTTAATTATTTTTATAGGTCACTTGCATTTTTAGAAGCAGGTTACATCCCAAATAATTTCCTTTTCCTATTAATTCTCTCTTTTATTTCCTAAAAGTACTCTCATCCATGCATTCATCCAACAACTCTATGTTTGAATCTTCCCTGTTGCCCTTCTGTGCTGGGTTCCTAATGATGGGGTTCTGATTCACTTGGAGCCATGGAAAATACCTTGTTCTCAAGTTGTTGGTTCTAGAAATTTTACTCTAACCCTTTCAAAGAAACTCCTAGATAACAGTGCAAATTGACCATGAATGCTTAAAAATACAATAATGACATGAAATAAGATGATTTAAATTCTGTTTTCCTTGAAAATGTGGAAATGATTTTTCTTGATTTTTAAACTCATTTTAGTTTGTCAGCAACTAAGAGAACTGGTTTAAAGCTTACATTTTTCCCTTCTCAGAAATTTTGCAAGACAACTACCTTGTTTTTTAATTAGTTAATTAATTTATTTATTTGGATGCGCTGAGTCTTAGTTGTGGCAGGTGGGCTCCTTAGTTGCAGCATGCGGACTTCTTATTTGTGGCACGCATGTGGGATCTAGTTCCCTGACGAGGGATCGAACCCGGGCCCCCTGCATTGGGAGTGTGGAGTCTTAACCACTGCACCACAAGGGAAGTCCCAAGACAACTACTTTAAATGAAGCCATCTCTATGTATCTAAGCAATGAAGCAACGATTGACTTCTGATTCATTTCTGATAAGGCTACTTTTGGTCAATTATTGGCCATCCCAGGAGTGCTCAGGGTTCTTTCAGTATATGTCCTGATACCACTATGTGATTCCACTGGTAATTACTCCTAATGTCTTTGGAGTGCTCCTCCTTTGATGGAGAGATCAATGTTTCTGTGGCTCATGTAACAGAGCTCACTCTGTAGGCACATAGCTCAGCATTCTACACTTCATGGTCAATTTGCATACAGCTGAATAAATGCTCCCCCAGCCATCACTGATCAGTTGGGGAAGAGATATATCAAATAACTATAACTATCCTAGAGGAAAAGTAGATGTAAATCAGTGAAAATGTTTTTCTGGAAGTCTACAGTTTATCACCTAAGTGATGATCCCTTTACGTTTTTACTTTGTGCTGAGATGCACAAAACAATTCCAAAAGACACAATGACAAAATTGCGTGTTCCCACACTGGAATATTTAACTGCTCTGAGGCTGTGATTCAGATATAGTTTGCATTCGAGATTAGCATTGAAAAACCCCCAAATTTAGGACTAAGGTATTCATAAAACTACAAATTCATTCAACTGGCAAAATTTATATTGCTTAACAGAGATTGCCCCACTTAAAACAAAAATCAGAGATGACTAACTCTCTCCATTAATTCTGACAGTTCATCATGAGGGCTGTTCCCACTGATAAGCTCTCCTCTTCATAATTTCCACCTGCCATGAACCTAGTTTAGATTTTTATGAGGAAGCACACTAAATTGGTTTTGGTTTGGAAACCACTGTCAAGCTAAATGATTGTTTATATGGTGTTTTTATTTTTCATTCATACCTTCATTTGATCATTCACTCAAGAAATTCATTGAATGCTTATTCTCTGATTAATAAAGATGTACTCTCCTAAACACCTGAATGTTGACTTTGAATTATATTTGAATGCAAGATTAATCCTGATGTCAGTAAGGTTGGTCTGTCCCTATCCAATCCATTTTCCATGTAGTAGCCAGGGTGATTTTTTTTTTTTTTAAACATGTAAGCAGATTAGGTCCACCTCCTCTTGTTATACTCTCTCCTTGAATCAGTTTCCTCCCTTCATGATGATTCCATACTGTTGCTAAAACACAAGGTCTCTTTGACCTTCCTTGGGGCCTTTGTGCTCACTAGTTTCTCATCCTGGAACTCCATTCCTATGTTTGTTTGTAAACCTGACTCCTTCCTTCTCAAATAGACCTATCCAGACCACCCAATATAAGAAGGATACCCTCTGATAATATCTACCAAAATTCCATGAGTAAATCCTTATAGGACTTATCACAATGAGTAACTATTTTATCTATTTTTCTATCCATCGATTGATCTATCGATCTATCATCTCTCCTAGCCACCCCCCTTATGCTCTCATGCATGTGCACACACACACAATAAAATTTAATTCTTTAGGGTGGGGAACTTATTCTGCCTTGGGGAGACAAAGCAGGCTTCTGTTTAACAACCCCAAAGATTTCACAGGGAACAATACATGTCTCCCCGTCCTCATGAGCATTTTCCCCTACAGCTAAGTTACTCACCCAATCTCTCCTCTCCCTTTTTTCCCATCTGGCTCACTTTTCCCCATTCCCGTCAAAGTAAACAAAGAAAAGATGAAACCAAACAAAAACACTTTCATTTTTGTAAGCAAAACTATTCAGTTCAGGTCTCTACACGTCCACCTCAGACTTAACGCTTCCTTTTTTATTGCAAATGATTTAATTTAAACTTTGAAATTATAGTTTATGACTTAACAGAATGCAGTACCTTTCCTCAGTCTCTGCTTGTGGGAGGGAGAGAGTCACACTTGTAGTCTTGCTAGCAAGAGTGACATATTTCTCTTACAGGATTAGCCCTGCATTTCTCATCATTTTTACTCAATGAATACACAACAAGCACTGGATTGGGGCAGTTTTAAAATTACTTCCTTGAAGAAAAAGAAGTATTATGGTTCTCATGGCAAGTATGATAGCATTACATGAAATCACCTTGAAAAACATGTAGTTTCGACTACCCAAATCTGAGCACACACTGTTTTAGACTGTCAGCTTATTTAATGATCACATCAATTCCTTTAAGAATGAAAGTTGGATGATTGTTCCCCCTTACAGATGGATTAGGGAGATCAAGTCCCTCTCCAAGTCTTAAAATCATAAGCCCACATAAAAGGGCACTGAAAGGAGGTCGGTACAGAGGAGAAGATTGGAGGCAATGAGGATGAGCTGGAAACGCCACGGTTTGTGTAGACAGCACCTCTAATACTTGTCCTTACGCCTTCCTCTTGCTGGGATCACTAGTGATAACTACTGATTTCCGCTTCTATAAAACCCAACGTGTCAGACTTGACACTCAGCATCACCACCATCCCTTCATGCCAGAAGGCAATGGACTTCGAGTCACATTTACATGTTTTGATGACCTAATTCTCAACCCACTTAAGAAGATAAATACTTTCAAATTTGTTAAGTCTTCCTACAAGTGAGAATCAGGAAAATTTCCATTACCAGGGGGAAAAGAAGGGCGGGGGATAAATTGGGAGATTGGGATTGACATATACACACTATTATATATAAAATAGATAACTAATAAGAACCTATTGTACAGCACAGGGAACTCTACTCAATACTCTGTAATGACTTATATGGGAAAAGAATCTAGAAAAGACTGGATATATGTATGTGTATAATGGATTGACATTACTGTACACCTGAAATTAACACAATATTGTAAATCAACTATACTATAATAAAAAATTTTTAAAAAAAGATAGGAAGTGGAGAGAGAGGACTTCCCGTGTGTGAAGTTTGAGACATCCTTGGCGGGGTCAGCTTCCACCCCTCTCCCACGTCCAGCAAGAGCACAGGCTGCACGGTTATATGACTTCACTGAGCAGCCAGCTATCACTGCTGGATTCAGTTGGTCTCTGCCTCACCACACTTGCCTAAGGTACTAATAAGTCATTCATTTAACATGGTCACTGATCACTGATTATCCATATTTGCTCTCATGGCTGTAGAGAGTTCTTAAGTTTCTGACTAATCAGAAATCATCTGATCGATTAAAAGTTAAAGTGGCACCGAGTGAGGAGTCGGGGAGAATCTTTGCTCCAAATGATTTGAAATGTCTCCAATCAGTAGAGAGTCACGGCCCTCTGATGAGTGGCCTTTGATAACAAGCCCACCGTTCGCATGCCCATGTCTCTCTGTACAGGCCAACTTGTTTCTAATCAGGGAGTATTGATCTTCTTCACATTTATTTGTTTGTTAAACTGACATCTACAACAAACATTCAGACACCAAAAATAATATCTACCATTCTGCTACATTATCTTAATTGAATGTCAAATTCAAGGAATGCGTTTTTCAGCAGTAAATAAAAGAGCCCACAATGACTCTTGGTGAAAATCTCCTTTTAAATCGTTCCCGTTCCTGAGCATTGTCTGTACCATGTGCTTCTGACCACTTTATTTTATTGTTAAATTGCAAATTTTGCTCAAGCTAGTGTAGTTTCCAATACATATAAAGCACAAAGAAGTCACTGATATCATAAAACAAACTTACACTGGTATATGTGGAACCATGGCATGTATCTTGATCACTTGAAAACATCTGCCTATAAACAGTTCAAAGTTTTAGAGAAATATCATAGGGTCTATCTCTTAGAGCTCTATAATCTAAACTAATAATCAGCTAATTAGGTCTCTCTGGACTAATATAATTTGAATCAAGTGAGTGGATATATACGTTGTTTCTTATATACTTTTGTGCTAAGTCCGTGAAACTAATTCTTTAAGAAATATGCAAAGCAAATGTTGATTTTTTTTCTCAAAAGTTCTGCAATAAAGTAGCAATGATTTTTCTGTTTGTGATAGTTACTTCCTAAATTTATTTTTAAATTTATATATATATATATATATATATATATATATATATATAAAATCTTAGAAAATACATACACAGAGACCTTTCCAGAAAAATTCTGTCCAAGGTAAGCCAGAAAAAGTAGAAAGTATGCTTTCTTTTTAAAAATAAGATTGTAGTGTGCTATATAGATAATAATTTTAAATATATAAAAACTATGATTGATAAAATGGACTTTAAGATAGTACCTTTAAGAGAAATTAGTTTTTTTTCTTTCTAGCACTGAAATGTGCTGGTTCTTTTTTTATTGAGATATAATTGACATATTATATTTGTTTTAGGTGTTCACCATAATGAATTGATATATGTACATATAGTGAATGATTACCACAATAAATTTAATTAACATTCAGAACCACACATAGTTTCACTGTTTTTCTTGTGACGACAACTTTTAAGATCTACTCTCTCAGCAACTTTCAAATATACCATGGAATGTTGTTAACTGTAGTTATCATGCTGTACATTACATCCTCAGGACTTATTTATCTTATAACTGGAAGTTTGTACTTTTTAACCACCTTCACCCATTTCCCAACTACTGTTTTCCACTACTTAATGCCAGCTATATATAAATTTTCTATAATTTAATGTTTCTACATTGCTTTTCCTGTTAATCAAGCAACTGTATACTTACTGTCTTATTAACCTTGTGATAGGTAATAATAAAAATATCGTTTGCATCTGCAAAGTTCTTTCACTTATTATTTCAACTGATAATATTTCAGTGACTTATTAATTTTACCTTATTAACTATAGTCTAGCTCACAAGAGAAGAATGCAAGGACACACTCCCATGCATAGTCTAGAGACACAAAGAAACCACCAAAGTCAGCAGACTTCTGTATCCCTTCTGGGCAGCTCAACTACTTTGGTTGATAATCCTTGAATAATAAATTGATTTTAAACAACATAAACACCAAATCCATTCATTTGGTTTCACTCTCCTACAGCAAATACTGACCATCTCATTAATAAATAAAAACCACAGCTGCTAATGCCTTGGAACAAGATGGCTAATTTACATATCCTGAACTCTGGCAGAGGTTCTCCATCATGTTTCCCCAAATCCGTGGAGGGTTATGTTTTCTCCCAGGGAGCTAAAGGGCAGAAAGACATCTACAGCTCAAACATGAATATTAATAAAGTTGTAAAGTAGCAGATAATTGAACCATATCAATTATTTATCTAATTATGAGGTTATTAGTCATCTAAAATTATGCAGTGAGCAACTCCAGAGACAATGAGGTACTAACATACAAAGTGTAGTCCAAAATCATCAGGCCTGCAAAACTCCATCTGACAATGCTTCAACATTAATTAACTTTAAGATCTGAAGGATGAGTAGAAAAATGGGGATACAGTAAAACATTCTATGTGGAAAAAACTGGATCTTTGAAGACAGAAGTAAGAGAAAGCACAGTGGTTTTGACAAAATGATTCCTTATCTTTTTGGGGAAGCACATCCTTATTACATGGTGTCAACTGGCTCCCTGGGACTGGAGTTATTCCTTGGAGCAATTTTTAAGTCCAATAATTTAATACCAAGGTAGGATTCTCATTCATGGCAAGCCTCAACAGTTGTCCTAATATCTGCATGCAGGTAGTGAAGTTTTTCTTCACTTTGGTAGACAGAATAATAGCACCCCAAAGATGTCCACATCCTAATCCCCAGAAACTGTGAATATGTTACCCTACATGGCAAAAGGGACTTTTCAGATGTGATCAAGTTAAGGATCTTGAAATGGGAAGATCATCTTGTATCACCCAGGTGTGCACAATATAAATGTGAGGGTGCTTATGAGAGCGAGCCAGGGGGGGTCACAGTCAGAGAAGGAGATGTGATAACAAAAGTAGAGGCCAATAAAAGGAGAGGGAAAAATAGAGAGAGACAGAGATTTGAAGATGCTATGATACTGTCTTTAAAGAGGGGAGGAGGGACTACAAGCCAAGGAACACAGGGGGCCTCTTCAAGCTAGAAAAGACAAGGCAAGGGATTCTTATCTAGAAGCTCCAGAAGGAACACAGCCCTGCTGACCCATTTTAGACTTCTGACCTCCACAACAGTAAGTTAATATACTAACTTAGTGGTCATTGCTATAGCAGCAACAGGAAACAAATAATTTACCAATCTCTCACCACAATAAATTCATCAGTATCTTAATGTTTCATATTTCTATTCCAAGCATTAGGGATGACAAACAAATTAAATAGCGCAAAAGGTGTAATATTTCCTGTTTGCATTTAAGAGAAAGTCATTTTTTAAAACAACCAAGCAAAAAGAGTTTTGAAACTCCCTTCATGAAAACATGAAGAAGTAATCTAAATGTACGAGAGAGAAATTGGGTTATCCAGTTACCTTCTTGGATTCAGAGGAATATAAAATAAAGCATAAAATAAAATTGTCAATATGGGAGAGTTCCATTAGAGAAAGGTTAAGAAATTCCCATAAGACACATTATAGCTTACAAGAGATAAAAGTTTATGATGAACACTGTAAATCCTAAAACATCTGAATAAGAAGTGTATCCAGGGAGAGTGGATGGAGTCCCCAAAGGCACCATACTTATACCTCCTAAATCAAAACGGGGGCTGACAGCAACCAAGGGGTCTGAGAATTATCAGTTGACGTATAGTCTTGAGCCTTGGGTCCTCCTAAAGATTCAAGTGACTGAAGACTTAGCCCTAGCTTACCCTTGGCCCTAACAACATCCTAGGTGAAGTGGAAGCATCATAGAAAAGTTAAAGAGTTGAGTCATTTCCACTTCCACAGTCAAGCATAATCTTTTGTCTCCAATTCTTCCAGAACTTTCTCTTTAATGGAAATAAAAATGACTCCAGTATACTAATACTGTACTATGTACAGTCCAATATCCTTCCCAATATTTTGGAAGGTACCTGGGGGTGGAGAAAATTTTGTTTCCATGGTTGGCTCTTATGCCACAGGCCCTCTGAATGGTCACTCCAGTCCCGGCTACAGTCTCTATTCTCTAAAGCACCACTAATACAACCCCACAATTTGTAACAGATGACTTCTGAAGATTTAGGCATAACCAAAGAGTTCTATACCACATCAAGTAACAGTGAACAACTTAAAATTAAAGGTTAGGCATAACTATATTGAATTTCCTAGGCTACCCAGACAGACTGAGGGCTCCTTCTTCTTCCCAAACCCATTCTTTTTTCCATGGTCCTTGCCTCTTTTTGATCCTCCAGTGAACAACTCTAATTCCTGTTACTCTGCTATACAGAGCTAGTCACCTTTTTTGTCAGTCTCTTCCACCAAGAGGAACTGCACCACCTAGCACAATGCCCATTAAGGTGTTTCCAAACAAAAGACTCATGTGCTCCTATGAGTCCCGACTTCTCCTGAGACCACAGGTGCAAACGGTAGGTAGCTTCTAAAAGAGCCACTAAGTCTCCTTGGTACACAAGGAAATAATCTCTCTGGCCCAGCAGTGATTCTCTGGTCAAGAAGCCTCCCGCTGTAGCTTATTTCCTCCTCTCAGTGAGCACCTGGAACGCACATTTACAAAGAAAGCCTGTAGTTGGTTTAAACTCTACCCCTTCATTGGGGCTTAAGAGATTTGATAGGAACTCACACAACTTCTGAAAGAACCCATGCTAAATCCCAATATTGGACAAACAATCCCTGCTGAGAAAAATTGACAGACACATGAAAACGTTCCATAGTTTAAAAGTAGGCAACCAATTTGAAGAAAGAGTTCAAATGCCACACTCTGCAAAGAATTAAAATGAAAAAGAAGCAAAGTTATTTCATCAAAGAAATTTTATAAATTATCCAATTCCTGTTTTTAAAGACATTCAAGGAGATATTACATTTGTTAAGCTAAAGGAGTTATTCATGAAAATGTAGCAACTGCTTTGATATATTTCTCCTCAGTGTCAGTAAATTCTAGAAGTAAGTGGGACTTCCATAAATTGATGAGGGGAAAATTGTTTGTACCCAATAATTACACTGTATATTTAGCTAAATTTTCATTTGTACTTAGTGGGAAACAAAAAAAAATCGAACATGGAAAAGCTTTAAAGTATTTCATTTACAGTCTCTTCTTAAAAAAATAAATATTTAAATATTCAAATAAACTGAGTAAAAGAACTCATGATAAATAATAAAAACAGTGCCTACAAAAATACATGGTGATGAGCATAAAAATCAGTAAACCAAAGTGGAATAACTCAGTGGTTGGCAATCCTGACTGCACATTTTAATTACCTGGTAGCATTAAAATAATATATAAATGAATAAATAATATATAAAGAAATAAAAGGACTTCACAGGCCACATTCACAGAGATGTTATTAAACTGCTGTTTTGCAGGAGCCCAGAAATGGGAAGCTTGTAGAGTGCTCTTGGTGATTCCAATGTACAGAAGTGGGAACTTTAAGTAATTTTGTTTATTTTTGGTGGGCATATGGATATGTGGGATGGAGATAGGAGTGATCTGGAGGACATAAATTTTTAAATGTTATATTTCTTATCTGTCATGAATAGGAGATGATAATTGATGTTTCATTCATTTCTTTCATCTAAAAACATCACTGAAAAGCTATACTCTGCCAGGCTACTTAATAATTGATGGGGATCAGTAATGATCAAAACAGGCCCAATCCTGAAATTCAAGGAACATAGGATCTAGGAACAGAGATCATCAAGAAAAAGATGGACACAGAGCACAGAGTTAAGAGATTCAAGGAGATCAAGCAGGAATGTTAGGGGAGCTCCAGGGAGTCAGAGGTACCTGCCCAGAGAAGCTGATATCCAAACTAATAAATGATTTGCTTTTTTTACTCATAAATAATCTGTTTAGGCACAACTTAACAATATCTTTTTCTCTTATTCTAGTCCACTATTAATGGTCTTCTAGTTCATACCTGATTAAAACCAATAGATTACACAGAAGGAAATAAATCTGTAGGGGCATGACTACTGATTAGAAAGAAGTGGGTCTGAGAACTGATAGCAACAGATAAGCCAATAGGTGAACTCAGTGCAGATCCCCAAAAGCAACCCCATCTCAGGACTTTTTAAAGAGGAAAAATCATCTTGCACATCTCAATATTTCTCAAAGGCAGTAATGAATGAGAATTCATCACGTCTGCAATAGACATTTAATAAAAGGCTAACTACTGCTGTCACTCCTTTTTAAGTGTGTACGAAAGTATTAGGTTGGCCAAAAAGTTCTATATATATATATATATGATTATATTATATAATATAATCTTGGTGGTAAGGGTACATTTCCTGTGAGGCATTTGAGAAAAGGAGTTGTCTTCCTTCAGCCCCCGAGTTGTATCCTTGGGCTGATATGCATCTCTGTTGTGAGCTTCTGAAGGCATACTTTGCCCAGATTCTTAGGGGTTACTCATCTTGGCAACCACCTAGAACCTCTCTATCACAGTTCTTCAACAAGATGTCATTCCTTCCTCACAGACTTCAAAATCAGGAAAGAAGAACACAGGGCGGGCTGTGCGCTCTTTAAGTGCCCAGTGTTTATTTCTCTCAATACAATCACCAATTTCTATGGATATACTGATTTTATTAGGGAATTTGGGTAACAGAAGGAATTGGCAATGTATTAAGGAATATTTCAAAATAAGAACCGCATGCTGCATAGGACTACCTTCCAGTCCAAAGGCACCACAATATCAGCACAAGAAAATGGCACCTTTCACGTGAGTTGTCTTATCGACATAGTCCAATTTCTGGCTTACTCCCTTGTACTGAGATCCATTACCTTCCTGGAGAGTGTCTCTTGTTCACACCTGAACAATGCAAATCCCTCCTCTATTCAGAGAAACCCCAGTCGTTTATCTGAGTGGGCTTTTCTGACTCTACAAGCCAACCAATTCTCCCTTCACTGAGAAAATCTGTGTACTGATTTGCTTTAGTACACTTTCCAAAGCATAAGTAATTCATACTACAATAGTACCACAGAATAAATAGGGAAGAGGAGAATGGCTAGAAAGCAAGCTAGGATAAACTTGGCATTCAGTACCACTCTGGACCCTGTGATGTCTCCCCATTAGTGTGAGGTGCAGAGATGATTGCTCACTCTTCTTAATCGTCCAAATGGTAACTATTGAGTCAAACACAGACACCACTTCCAAAGACAAACCTTGCATTTTCTGAGACAGAAAAGTCAAAATCCACCTAGAAGATAAACATTTTCTTAACTGCCACCTAGTCTGTTCAGCTGCTGAAACTCACTGCAGAGGTAGCACTTTACACATATGTGTCACCTGTACAGAGCAGGACTGTTCTCCTTTATTTCATGCTGCTCACACATGGCCTTTCTCTGCCCATTGACATTTGAGATGTGACCTGTTACAAAAGGATCTTCATTCCCTTTACCACTCTTCTCCAACAATACCCAGTAGCAATTTTAAAATGTAAAGATCTTACTTTTTTTCTTCAATTTGCCTTTTGAGACAATTCAAAATTTTGATCATGGCTTTCTGAAAGATATTGCTTTGGCATCCAAAGTGCATTTGATTTAATCAAAGAGAGTAAAGTATTTGAGCTTTCTTATTCTTCTGACTAGAAAGATAATTATATGCATGCTACCCATCCCAGGATATTTTTGCAATTATAAGGGGAAGACAAGGTTTTATGTAAGGAAGAAGTTTTCAGAATCTTGGGACAGGCCAAGGACCATGAAATTCCTATGAGCTGAATCTATGCTTTGCAGGGGAATTGATGTACCCTTTATTGGTTAAAAGGCACTGCTAACCCCAATCTCAAAATCATGAGTTACTAAATAATAGTCCTGTAAATACTATTAACTAATGATATGCAATAGAGCTTTCTTGGGAAATGAGAGTTATTCCAAGAAGAGAGAGAGTATGTTGGAAGCCTATTCTCAGCAGGTGTTATTCTATTTGTCCATGCAGCAAAGACTTCAGTTATTTCAGGTCATGAAGGAGAAATAAGTGTTCCTCTCACCAAGTTCTTTTCAGAGACAGTCCCAGCAATTTAAAAAGAGACCAATATTTATCAAGTCAACGTTTTACTCAATTAGATTTGGCTTAATATTATACTCTTATAAGGTTAGTACTTTAGCTTTACTGGAAAGCTCTTGGTTATAATCCTAATTGTCATTATAGAATTCTGGTTCTGTTAAGCCATTAGCAATGGCTTATCAAAATTAATTTGATACATACATTTTATATTTAAAAGGAAAGGGACTATAAAATAATCATATGAACCTTATAGGAGTAAATACCCAAAATACAAGGTCCAGAATTGAGGAAGAGGATTATGTGAGATCCATGTGAAAGGTTGATTTGGGATTTGGCAGAAGAACCATTCAGCTATAGCCTGAAGATAAAGAGATACAGGAAAATCAAAAACTAACTGGTAAGGGAGAAGTATGCAAATAGGGCTGTGAGTTGGAGACAGCCTTATTAATTTTCAGGGGAACCTTGCATACAATATCATGAACAAAGAACACTTACATTACAGATTCTGTAGAGATTCACTGAGGAATAGAAAAGAAAAAGGAAGAAAACAAAACAAAATAAAACCAAGGCCAAATTCAGTGCTGTTGAAAGAGTATGTGTATGTGTGTGAGCACATCCACGCTTAAACTCACACATGCATTAAAGCTTGATGCTGTCTAGAGCATATCCAATACCTATCACTAGAAATCTGCTTATGGTTTTCATCTTCTAACACATCTTTTGCAAAGAACAGGCCTCCTACATTATTTATATTCAGAAGACTTGTATAATAATGTACAGGTACATTTCCATTACATTGCATGCATTTCTATGAAGGTATTCAATAGCAGAACTGACGTGGAGACTAATGTATCTTGCGCGAGGAGGGTGGCTTCGTGACTAAGTTAGGCTGCATGCCATTTTCACATATCACTACATTATTTTTATTGCCACTGTTATTTCCTAACATTCATTTTAAAGACTAAGCATCCATGCCCTTATTTAAGATTTTTCCATCTTCTGAATGATTCTCAGGATTATTCAGCCGAAAGACACTTCGAAGACTATCAAAAAACAATTTATTGAACTAAACTCATTTCCTTAAACTGTCCCTAATGTTTGTCCCACAAAGCATTTGTTTGATGGACCAAATATATATATGTGTGTGTATGTGTGTGTGTGTGTGTGTGTGTGTATGAGTGTTCACTCTTGGATTCTTGGTGTTGTATATTCTATGGGTTTGGACACATGTATAATGACATGTATAATATAATACAGAGTATTTTCACTGTCCTAAAAAGCCCCTGTGCTCTGCTTCTCCTCACTCCCCCAGAGACCCTGGCAACCAATGATCATTTTATTTTACTTTTATTTTTTTGAATTTTATTTTATTCTTTTTTATACAGCAGGTTCTTATCAGTTATCTATTTTATACATATTACTATATATATGTCAATCCCAATCTCCCAATTCATCCCACCACCACCAGCCCCCTCCCCGCCTTCCCCCCTTGGTGTCCATACATTTGTTCTCTACATCTGTGTCTCTATTTCTGCCTTGCAAAGCGGTTCATCTGTACCATTTTTCTAGATTCCACCTATATGCGTTAATATACAATATTTGTTTTTCTCTTTCTGACATACTTCACTCTGTATTACAGTCTCTAGGTCCATCCACGTCTCTGCAAATGACCCAACTTCATTCCTTTTTATGGGTGAGTAATATTCCATTGTATATATGTATCACATCTTCTCTATCCATTCATCTGTCAATGGGCATTTAGGTTGCTTCCATGACCTGGCTATTGTAAATAGTGCTGCAATGAACAATGGGGTTCATGTGTCTTTTTGAATTATGGTTTTCTCTGGGTATATGCCCAGTAGTGGGATTGCTGGGTCATATGGTAATTCTATTTTTAGTTTTTTAAGGAACCTCCATACTGTTCTCCATAGTGGCTGTATCAATTTACATTCCCACCAACAGTGCAAGAGGGTCCCCTTTTCTCCACACCCTCTCCAGCATTTGTTGTTTGTAGATTTTCTGGTGACGGCCATTCTGACAGGTGTGAGGTGATACCTCATTGTAGTTTTGATTTGCCTTTCTCTAATAATTACTGATAGAGTGCTTTTCATGTTCCTCTTGGCCACCTGTATGTCTTCTTTGGAGAAATGTCTATTTAGGTCTTCTGCTCATTTCTTGATTGGGTTGTTTGTTTTTTTAATATTGAGCTGCATGAGCTGTTTATATATTTTGGAGATTAATCCTTTGCCTGTTGATTCAGTTCCAAATATTTTCTCCCATTCTGAGGGTTGTCTTTTCGTCTTGTTCATAGTTTCCTTTGCTGTGCAAAAGCTTTTAAGTTTCATTAGGTCCCATTTGTTTACTTTTGTTTTTATTTCCATTACTCTAGGAGGTGGGTCAAAAAAGATCGTGCTGTGATTTATGTCAAAGAGTGTTCTTCCTAGGTTTTCCTCTAAGAGTTTTATAGTATCCAGTCTTACATTTAGGTCTTTAATGCTTCTTGAGTTTATTTTTGTGTATGGTGTAGGGAGTGTTCTAATTTCATTCTTTTACATGTAGCTGTCCAGTTTTCCCAGCACCACTTATTGAAGAGACTGCCTTTTCTCCATTGTATACCCTTGCCTCCTTTGTTGTAGATTAGTTGACCATAGGTGGGTGGGTTTATCTCTGGGCTTTCTATCCTGTTCCATTGATCTATATTTCTGTTTTTGTGCTAGTACCATATTGTCTTGACTACTGTAGCTTTGTAGCATAGTCTGAAGTCAGGGAGTCTGATTCCTCCAGCTCAGTTTTTTTCCCTCAAGACTTCTTTGGCTATTCAGGGTCTTTTATGTCTCCATACAGATTTTAAGATTTTTTGTTCTAGTTCTGTAAAAATTGCCATTGGTAATTTGATAGGGATTGCATTGAATCTGTAGATTGCTGTGTGTAGCATAGTCATTTTCACAATATTGATTCTTCCAGTCCAAGAACATGGTGTATCTCTCCATCTGTTTGTGTCATCATTGATTTCTTTCATCAGTGTCTTATAGCTTTCTGAGTACAGATCTTTTACCTCCTTTGGTAGGTTTATTCCTAGGTATATCATTCTTTTTGTTGCAATGGTGAATGGGATTGTTTCCTTAATTTCTCTTTCTGATCTTTTGTTGTTAGTATATAGGAATGCAAGAGATTTCTGTGCATTAATTTTGTATCCTGCAACTTTACCAAATTCATTGATTAGCTCTAGCAGTTTTCTGGTGGCATCTGTAGGATTCTCTATGTATAGAATCATGTCATCTGCAAACAGTGACAGTTTCACTTCTTTTCCAATGTGGATTCCTTTTATTTCTTTTTCTTCTCTGATTGCCATGGCTAGGACTTCCAAAACTATGTTGAATAATAGTGGCAAGAGTGGACATCCTTGTCTTGTTCCTGATCTTAGAGGAAATGCTTTCAGTTTTTCACCATTGAGAATAAGGTTTGCTCATTGTGGGTTTGTTGCATATACCTTTATTACGTTGAGGTAGGTTCCCTCTATGCCCACTTTCTGGAGAGTTTTTATAATAAATGGGTGTTGAATTTTGTCAAAAGCTTTTCCTGCATCTATTGAGATGATTATATGGTTTCTATTCTTCAGTTTGTTAATATGGTGTATCACATTGATTGATTTGTGTATATTGAAGAATCCTTGCATCCCTGGGATAAATCCTACTTGATCATGGTGTATGATCCTTTTAATGTGTTATTGGATTCTGTTTGCTAGTATTTTGTTGAGGATTTTTGCATCTATATTCATCAGTGATATTGGTCTGTAATGTTCTTTTTTTGTAGTATTTTTTCCTGGTTTTGGTATCAGGGTGATGGTGGCCTTGTAGAATGAGTTTGGGAGTGTTCTTTCCTCTGCAATCTTTTGGAAGAGTTTGAGAAGGATGGGTGTTAGCTCTTCTCTAAATGTTTGATAGAATTCACCTGTGAAGCCACCTGGTCCTGGACTTCTTTTAGTTGGAAGATTTTTAATCACAGTTTCAATTTCATTACTTGTGATTGGTCTGTTCATATTTTCTGTTTCTTCCTGGTTCAGTCTTGGAAGGTTGTACCTTTCTAAGAATTAGACCATTTCTTCCAGATTGTCCATTTTATTGGCATAGAGTTGTTTTTAGTAGTCTCTTATGATGCTTTGTATTTCTGTGGTGTCCACTGTAACTTCTCCTTTTTCATTTCTAATTTTATTGATTTGAGTGTGCTCCTTCTTTTTCTTGATGAGTCTGGCTAAAGGTTTATCAGTTTTGTTTATCTTCTCAAAGAACCAGCTTTTAGTTTTGTTGATCTTTGCCTTTTTTTTTTTTTTTGCGTCTATTTCATTTATTTCTGCTCTGATCTTTATGATTTCTTTCCTTCTACTAACTTTGGGTTTTGTTTTTTCTTCTTTCTCTTGTTCCTTTAGGTGTATGGTTAGATTGTTTATTTGAGATTTTTCTTGTTTCCTGAGGTAGGACTGTATTGCTATAAACTTCTCTCTTAGAACTGCTTTTGCTGCATCCCATACGTTTTGGATCATCGTTTTTCATTGTCATTTGCCTCTAGGTATTTTTTGATTTCAATCTTTGATTTCTTCAGTGATCTCTTGGTTATTTAGTAACGTATTGTTTAGCCTCCATGTGTTTGTGTTTTTTACGTTTTTTTCCCGCTGTAATTTATTTCTAATCTCATAGCATTGTGGTCAGAAAAGATGCTGGATACGATTTCAATTTTCTTGAATTTACCAAGGCTTGAGTTGTGACCCAAGATGTGATCTATCCTGGAGAATGTTCCGTGTGCACTTCAGAAGAAAGTGTAATCTGCTGTTTTTGGATGGAATGTCCTATAAATATCAATTAAATCTATCTTGTCTACTGTGTCATTTAAAGCTTGTGTTTCCTTATTAATTTTCTGTCTGGATGATCTGTCCATTGGTGTAAGTGAGATGTTAAAGTCCCCCACTATTATTGTGTTACTGTCAGTTTCTTTTTATTATGGCTGTTAGCAGTTGCCTTATGTATTGAGGTGCTCCTATGTTGGGTGCATATAGATTTATAATTGTTTTATCTTCTTCTTGGATTGATCCCTTGATCATTATGTAGTGTCCTTTCTTGTCTCTTGTAACATTCTTTACTTTAAAGTGTATTTTATCTGATATGAGTCATGCTACTCCAGCTTTCTTTTGATTTCCATTTGCATGGAATATGTTTTTCCATCCCCTCACTTTCAGTCTGTATGTGTCCCTACGTCTGAAGTGGGTCTCTTGTAGACAGCATATTGGCTTCTTTCACTAGTAAGATTCATCTAAGTTTTCTCCATGCATTTTCATTGGTTGATAGTTCTTTTTTAGAGTTGAATAATATCTCATTGTCTGTATTTACCACAGTTTGTTTATCCATTCACTTACTAAAGGTCATCTTGACTGCTTCCACATTTTGGCAATTATGGATAAAGCTGCTATAAACACTCCTGTGCAGATTTTGTGTTGACATATATTTTCAACTCTTTTGTGTTAATACCAAGAAGTGTGATGGCTGGATCTTATAGTAAGGTTATATGTATTTTTATAAAAAAACACCAAACTAACTGTCCTCCAAAGTGGCTGCACCATTTTTCATTCCTGCACCCTTTTTCATTCCATCCTTCATTCTATTTTTCATTCCTCCACATCTTTGACAGTAGTTGGTGTTGTTCGGGTTTCAGATTTTTGGCCATTCCAATAGGTGTGTAGTGATATCTCACTGTTGTTTTAATTTGCATTCCCCTGATGTCATATGATATGGAGGATCTTTTCATATGTTTATTTGCCATCTGTACATCTTCATTGGTGAGGTATCTGTTAACACCTTTGGCTCATTTTTTAATTGGATTGTTTGTTTTCTTATTGTTGAATTTTAAGTTTATTGTATATTTTGAATAACAGTCCTGTATTAGATGTATCTCTTGCAAATATTTTCTGTCAGTCTTTGGCTTGTCTTCCAATTATCTTGACATTATGTTTCTCCAGCAGAAATTTTAATTGTAATGAAATTCAGCTTATATATGACTTGTTTCACAGATCAGGCCTTTGATGTTGTAGCCAAATAGTATTACCATATCCGAGGTCATCTAGGTTTTCTCCTATGTTATCTTCTAGGAGTTTATAGTTTTGTGTTTTATATTTACGTCTGTGATCCATTTTGAGTTAATTTTTGTGAAGGACATAAGGTCTGTGTCCAGATTCACTTTTTTGCATATGGATTTCCAGTTATTCCAGCACCATTTGTTGAAGAGACCATTGTATAGTCTTTTCTCCCTTTGTCAAAGACTGGTTTACTATGTTTAAGTGGATCTACTTCTGATATCTTTACTCTGTTCCATTGATCTATTTGTTTATTCTTACACCAGTACCACTCTGTCTTGATTACTGTAGCTTTATAGTAAGTCTTGAAGTCAGGCAGTGTCAGGCCTCCAACGATGTTCATCTCCTTTAATACTGTGTTGACTTATCTGAGTCCTTTTCCTCTCCATATAAACTTTAGAATCAGTTTGTTGATATCCACAAAATCATTTGCTGGAGTATGTATCCTTTTTGTCTGACTTCTTTCACTCACCATAATTCATCCACATTAAATCATATGTCAGTTGTTCATTCTGTTTTTTTTAATTGCATTGTTGTTTCATTTCTTTTTTAAAAAATTTTTATTGGAGTATAGTTGACTTAAAATGTTGTGTTAGTTTCTGCTAGTTAGTATTTCACTTTATAGATATATTGCAACTAAAAATATCATCCATTCACTTATTGACTGATATTTGGGCTGTTTCCATTTTGGCCTATAACAAATAAATTACTATGAACGTGTCTTTGTATGAACATAATATTTTCTCCTAGATAAATATGCAGTGGTAGAATGGCTGGATCATAGTAGGTGAATGATTTACTTTGTAAGAAACTGCCAAACTGTTTCCAAAATGCCTTCATCACTTTACATTCCCATCATCAATGTATGAAAGTCCTATTTACTTCACATCCACCGTTAGCAACACTTGGTATGGTCAGTCTTTTTAATATTTTAGCCATTATAAATAGGTCTGTAGTGATTTCTCATTGTGGTTTTAGTTTGCATTTCCCTAATAATGATTTGGTCATATTTTCATGTGTTTATTTGCCATCCTTGTGTCTTCTTTGGTAAACTTTCTATTCAAGTTTTTTGGCTACATTTTAAAACAAATAAATTGTTTTCTTATTATTTTGAAAAGTCTTTGTATATTCTGAATATAAGTCCTATATCAGATATATGCTTTGCAAATATTTTCTCCCAATTTATGGCTTATCTTTTCATTCTCCTGAGGATATCTTTCAAAAGACAGAAGCTTTAAACTTTGATTAATTTAAAATTTGATTTAAAATTTTGACTACAATTGTTCTGCTATTGTTTGTGGAAAAGATTGCTCTTTCTCCATTGAAATGCCTTTGCATCTATGTCAAAATGAGGTTTTCAGGTCTGTTTTGGAATTCCAGTTCAAGAAGGGAGCACAGGAAGATCCTGAACTCACCTCCTCCCACAGACACACTGATTCTATAGTTACATATGGAACATTTCCACTTAAAAAAACTAAAGGTTGGCTGAGAGACGACTACACATCGGGTAAACGAGAAGAAAACTACATCAAGGTGGGTAAGAGGGGCTGGGACACAATCTCACCATAAACCCCACCCCTGATGCAGCAACCCAAAACCAAGAGGGAACGTGGAGCCCAGAGCTTCTCCCTGAGGAGGGAAGGGTTGGGATGCCACATCAGACATCCTGACTTTGAGGAAGTACACTTGAGAGATGAGCCCCCCAAACATCTGGGGCTTTAAAAACCAACTAGGGCTCACATCCCAAGACCTACAAGACTCTAACAATCTGAGAAGCTTCTCTTAAAGGGGTCTGGTGCTTGGACTCACCTGCCCCAGGGCCCAGCTCAGAAAAAGCCAATCATGCCCAGACTTAAAGTAAAGGAAGCTCACCTGCTTATATTAAGTGCTGGCCTGAGGGGTGGGCTTCTATATTAACACACACATTCAGGAGCCTGTGAGAACACTCTCTGGGACAGAGACTGGTGGGCGCCATCTTTGCAGTCTCCCTCAGCCAAGCTCCAGAGCAACAGTGTCTCCTGGAGGAGAGTTTTTGCATGAGTCTGGTGCTCCAATTTTTGCAGCTGTACCAAGGAAATGCCTCTTGATCACCTGGCACTGGAGGCCAGAAAAGCTTATGTGCCTGGTCCCATGGGACTGTAATAATCAGTAACACACAGAAAGGACATATATGTGTAGGTCTATTTCTATATGCACTATGTTTCACTGATCTATTTGTCTATCTTTATGCCAATGCCTCACCATTTGTTTAACCTTAGAGTAAGTACTGAACTCTCAAAATTTGTTATTTTTCAAACTTGTTTTGCCTATTCTGAGTTTTTTGCATTTCCAGATGAATTTTATAATCAGCTTAGCAATATCTACAAAACATGAGCTAAGAGTATAGTATAGTTTCATTGAATCTATAGATCAAGTTGAGGAGAATTAACATTTTAAAACTATCAAATCTTTCTACCTTTGAACATAGTATATCTCTCCACTTATTTAGATATATTTTAACTTCTCTCAGCAACATTTTATAGTTTTCAGATTGAAAATCTTATACATATTTTGCAAGATTTCTGCCTACATAGTTTATTTTTTTATGTTATTTTAAGTGGTATTTTTAAATTTCCAATCATAGAAATAAAATTGAGTTTTGTGTATGACTCATTTATCTTACAAACTTGCAGATTAACTTCTTAGTTCTCATAGTTTTTTTTTGGTAGATTCCCTTTAATTTTCTACGTAGATGATTTTGTCTTTGAATAAAACACTTTTACTCCTTCCTTTTCAACTGAATGTCTTTTATTTTATCCTCTCTCACTATTGCAGTGGTCAGTGCAATAGAAAGAGAATAGGAGTGATGAGAGAACATCTTATTGTTGATCTTGATCTTTGAGGAAAGGCATTTTGCCTTTTACTATTGAGTATGATGTTAGTATTAATAAATTCCCTTTATCAAAATGATGAAGTTTCCTGCTGTTCCTAGTTTGCTGAGTATTTTTATCAGGAATGAATGTTGAGTTTTACCAAATGCTTTTCTGCATGTACTTAAGACGATCATATGTTTTATTTCTTAATTTGTTAATATGTTGAGTAACATTGATGGATCTTTGCGTGCTAAACCAACATTGCACTTCTGTGATAAACCCCAGAACTGATCATGATCTATTATTCTTTTTATATACTGTTAAACATGATTAATAGCATTTTACTTGAATATTTGTAATCAATACTCATGAAGGAGATTACACCCAAACGTTTGTTGTTGTTGTTGTTATTTTTATGTCTTTGTCTTATTTTGGTATCAATAATTCTGGTCTCATATACTGAGTTGGGAATATTCTCACCTTTTCAATTTTCTAGATAACTTTGTGTATAACTGATTTAATTTCTTCCTTAATTACTTGGTAGAATTCACAAGCAAAAACATCTGGGCCTGGAGTTTTCTTTGCAGAAAGGTTTTAACTATAAATTCAATTTATTTAATAGATAACAGGTCTATTCATATTATCTATTTAATCTTTGAGTGAGCTTTGATAGTTTATGTCTTTCAAGGGATATGTTTATTTTATCTAAGTTGCCAAATTTATCGACATAAATTTGTTTATAATATTTTCACATTACCCTTTTAATATTTCTTAGAATATGTAGTGATGTCAATTGTCATTCCCAATATTGGTAATTTGTATTTCTCTCCTTTTCTCTTATTAGCCTGTCTAAAGTTTTATCAAGTTTATTGATCTTCTGAAAGAACCAGACTTTGATTTACTTGATTCTCTATCATCTTTCTTTTGAATTTTTCAGCGAATTCAACTCTGGTCTTTATTATTTCCTTTATTCAGCTTACTTTGGTTTTAATTTGCTCTTATTTATTTAGTTATGCAGTAGAAGCTGAGGTCATTGATTTAAGACCATTTATCTTTTCTAACATAGGCTTTTAGTGCTATAAATTTCCCACTAAGTACTGCTTTAGCAATATCCCACAATTTTTAATATGATGTGTTTTCGTTTTTCATTCAGTTCAAAATATTTTCTACTTTCCTTTTTTTTCCTTGGTCCTTGGGTTATTTAGAAATGTCTTATATCATTTTCAAATACCTAGGGATTTTCCAGAAAGCTTTCTATTATTGATTTCTAATTTAAATTCATTGTGGTGTGAGAACATACTTTATATGACTTGAATCATTTTAAAATTTATTGAGGCTTTTTTTTGTGGGCAAGAATGTTGTTTAATTTGGAAAATATTTCATGTGCCCTTGAAAAAAGAATGATATTCTATTGGTTGGAGTGTTCTGTAGCTGTCAGTAGGTCAGTTGGTTGCTATTGTTGTTCAAGTCTTGTATATCCTTGACAATTTTGTATCTCCTTGTTCTATCAATTATAGAGAGAAGGTTATTGAAATCTCCAGGTATAATTTGGTTTTATCTCTTTCTCCTTGTATTTGCATTCATTTTTGCCTCATGTATTTTTTTTTTAGTACTTTATTTTTGGCCACGCAGCTTGTGGGATCTTAGTTCCCCAACCAGGGATCGAACCCAGGCTCTCAACAGTGAAGCACAAACCCAGGCCCTCAGCAGTGAAAGCACAGAGTCCTAACCACTGGACTGCCATGGAATTCCAACCTCATGTATTTTGAAGATCTGTTATTAGTACATACACATTTAGGCATGTATTTCCTTTGGATGTATTGACTCCTTTATTGGCTGAAATGATCTTCCTTATGCCAGGTAATATTCTTTTCTCTGAATTATACTTTGTCTGGTATTAATATAGCTACTACAACTTTCTTTTGACTAATCTGAGCAAAGTACTTCTTTATTTTTCCTTTTCCTTTTTGTCTATTAGTGACTATATAATTAAAATATTTTATATGTGTGCAGTGTATAGTTGAGTCTTGTGTTTTTTAATCATTAAAATTTTTTTTAATCATTTAGACCATTTGTATGTAATGTGATAAATCATTTAATTAGGTTTAATTCTATCCTCTTACTCTTTGTTTTTAACTTTTCCAATTTTTTTGTTCCATGTTTTTCTTCTTTTTCTGCTTTCTTTTCTGTTAATAGATTCTTTAATCATTCCATTTAATATCCTTTGCTGACTTATCAGCTATAATTTTTGTTTTGTTATTTTAGTGATTGTTTTAGGGATTATAGTATATGTCTTTAATTTATCACAGTCTACTTTCAACTGATAGTTCGCTACTTCACATATAAGAATATTACAATACTATACTTTTATTTTGTCCCTCTAGGCCTTTATGCTAGTGTTGCCATATATTTCCATATAGTTATATTATAAATTCCCACTTCATTCCTACTACTTTTGTTTAAACAGTCAATTATTTTTAAAAGATGTTTAAACAATAAAAAAAATCATGTATAGTTGCCCACATCTTTACTATATTTAATGTTTCTGTTCTTTGGTGTCCTCAATGTCCACATAACTTTCTGGTGTCATTTTCCTTGGCCTCAGGGACCTCCTTGAACATTTCTTGTTGTGCAAGTCTGCTGCTGATGAACTTTTTCTCTTTTCTATTTAAGAAGAATTCTTTATTTTATGTTTATTATTGAAAAAAAATTTTCACTGGGTATAAAATCTAGGGTGACAGTGTTTTCTTTCAATACTTTAAAGATTTTTTTCTTCACCATCTTCTCACTTGCACTGTTTCTGATAAGAAATGTACTGTCATCTATTTTTTTCTGAGCACTTTCTTATTTATGGCTCTATAAGATATTACAAGCTTATTTTGTATATTTCCTGTCCTAGTCATAGAATCAAACATTTCTCTAAAGAGACTCTGTTCCTTTTATTGGAGAATTGTATTAGAAACAAGATTGAAGTCCAGAGTTTTCACAGCCATTCCCTATTGTCTAAATTGCATAAATTGCATGAACATAAAATGTAAAATAAGTTAATAATAGAGAACATAGAAGAATACCAAAAGAGACTCTTAGAGTAGGGACAGATTTCTTAATAAGAATACAATAAGCAAAACCATACAGAAAAAAATAATGAATTTCTGTATTAAAAAGAAATGGAATCTTCCATGGAAGATAGCACAGTATAAGCAGAGAGGAGATGGTTTAGGATTAGCTTTTTGAAATGTCTTTTAATGATAGGGAATTAAAATCTAAAATATATTTTAAAAGAGTTCCTTAAAATTAATAAGAAATGCAGGAAATACTGTATAAAAGTAGAAATGATAAGCAAGGATAATACACAGATTATGATATCCAGTTGGTCATCACGTATACAACCCAGTGCATGAGTTCACCAGTAGACAGAGAACTGCAAAACATCAAGGAGAACACCACCTCTTCCAGCTAACATGGAGGGGAGGGCAGGTAGTTTATGGCTAAACAGTTCTGTCAACCAGAACCAACCAGGAAAAACAGAAAACATAGCAAAATAAGTTTATTTGAAGGCATTGAAGGCTCTCTGAGGCATCCAGGAATCAAGAACATAGGATCTAATAAGAGAGGAAACTTCGAAGAAGTGAACCAACATCCTGTAGTTTCTTTTAACCTTAGGGCCTTTGTGGACTCTGGACCCTGGGCAAAGGGCCATGGTAGAAGGTCTGCCGCTCGAGGGTAGAGAAAAAGAAATTGAGCTGGAACTTTCAATGAATTAGCAAGAAAAACTAAAGCAAACAATCTAATGGAAATAAAAACCTACAGATGTGAAGAGCTAAATCTTGATGAAAAATAAGGGGAATATCACTAAGTCCTACAATTAGATAATTGCCAACTTCGTAAATTGTACACTGAAAGAGACTAATATGCTAAGGAAAAAAAAAAAATCTCTGAAAAGTAGAGCCAAGTATTTGGCAGTCTTTGGTGCTGAGGAACAAAGGCCTAGAGTTCAGGACCCATTATGTGAAGAGGGCTCAGTGAACACCACAGGCTCTTAACTGTAATTCCTATAGAGATATGTCCTGAGAGAGGCAATGAATCAGAAGTAGAAGGAGGCTTACCTAAAAAGCAACCCAGCTTCAAGTCAACTCAGTCTCTAAGAATTTATATGAATAGGCTCTCAATCGATCTGCTTAGCAGAAAAAAAAAAAAAAAAAGATAAACATCCTCTCGAGGAAGACAATATCAGCTAGATCACCTACAATTATTTTGTTACCAAAAAAAAAAAAAAAAAAGAGAAAACTCTTTATAACTGGATTCACAGAAAGAGAGGATAGAGAGAGTGGAAGAAAGCAATACTTGAAGAAATATGAAATATTGGGTGAACAATTGCTGAAGATATCAATCCACAGTTTCATGAAGTTTTGTGATGCTCTGCAAACTCCAAGCAGAATAAATACATAGAAAATCACACCAATACACAAAGTAAAACTGTTGAAATCTACACAAAAATAAAAGAATCCTAAAACAGTACAACTTGGAAAGGTACCTTTAAAGGCACAACAATAAATTAGCAACTGACATCTCAACAGAAATTATGGAAGACGGAAGTCAATAATAAAAATTTTTAATGTTCTGGAAAAAAAGACTGTTAATCTAGAATTCTATATGTAGAAAACATATTTTAAATTTAAGCAGAAATAAATACATTTTCAGAAATGTAAAGATTAAATAATTCATTGCCAGCATACCTGAATTAAAATAAATTCTGAGATAATTTCAGATGATAGTAAAATAATCCCTGATGGAAACACAAAAATGAAGGCTGTAAGGAAAAGCAGAAGAAGGTTATCGTGGTTTGTATATAGATTAATTCATGTCTTCCCCAGGGAAATCAGCTCTGCACTACAGATTTCAAGCCATAGAAAATTATTTTGGGTTCCTATGTCTAAGACAATGGTTGTCTACACACCTTATATTGTAACAAAAAGTGTCTATCAAAAGGTTTTTAAATAGAAAATTAGGTAACCTGAGATATATCCTTAGATACAGGAGAAGCTGTCATTCTCTTTATCCTCTTCAATGAAAATTCATTAAATATGTACCTTGAGACATCATGTAATAACAACTTGTTCAATATTAGGGAGTCAGAGAAGCCTTCCTGAAATGTGATATCATAATCTGACCTCTGAAAGTCAAACTTTCCAGGGGGATACATATACTGATGTTAAAAAGAGCAGGGTGCATTCAGTAAAATACCAGTCATCTAGTATAATTTAAACTTAAAATAAGAAAATGTTCAGAAAAATGTCAAGATGTTGAACTTGAAGGGAAAAAAGGAAGGTGAACAGATCATCAGTGGGTTTCTGGCTAGTTTTTGGTGCAAAAGAAATGCACTTTAAAGAATGGGTTGGTAGTATATAAATAAAGGCAAGAAAACCATTAGGAGACTTGGCATAGGGTCTGCTTTTAACATATAGAATCCTTAGTTTTTATGGGAAGCAGGCCCAAGCCATCCCATCCCCTTCCCACTTTACACCAAAGAATGAGAACACCTATCTGAATTCATCATCTTCACAGGCATTGAGTAGACAACAATTTTCTAGAAAATTACCTATCCTTCCTTTGGTATTAAGTCTTTTAGAGATCTCTGTCCTCTTCCCAGGACTTATGGAGGTAAAGACTTGGCCCAGTATCTGTTTCCTCTCATCAGGAGATAATATCTCTTTCTTTGAGCCAGCTTCTCCCCCATCTGACATCTCATTATCAATCTTACTCTCTTTCTCATCGCTTTTCCTCCTACATTGCTGACCCAGATAATTTATGCTAGCTGCCACAACACATCACTCCTGAAATCTCAGTGGCTGAACACAACAAAGATTTATCTCTGGATCAAGGGGTCTGGTAGGACAGGAAGTATGCTTCATGGCAGGAGAACAAAAGAATGGAGGAAGCACCCTGGTTGTAACTGCCTCTGGCTGGTAGCGACACACACCGCTCCCACTCACGGGCCATCCACCCACCAGAACTGGTAACCAGTTACCAGGCCTCAAGTTAATGGCGAGGGAGGCTGAGAAATATGAATGCATCCATGGAATGTTGCTTTTCTCGCCTGAAGAGACTTGCGTGGCTGTTCTGGAGTGTCTCTCTCATAAACATATCTGCTTAGAGTTTTTTGGAACTTTCAGTTGTTTCAGTATTTACATATGCATTATCTCATTTAAATTATCTCAACAACCCTGAGATACAGGCTTTGTTGAGTGTGAATAATCTGCCTAAATTCACAACAGCACTAAAGAAGCGGTCCAAGATTTTAACTGACAGCCCCTATCTCCAAACTCTCTTTGTGGTTCTCAAACTTCAGCCTCTTCAGCCTGCATCAGAGTCACCTGGACGACTTGTTAAAGCACAGATTCCTGAGCTCCACTCCAAGTGTTTCTGATTCAGTGGGTCTGTGGTACCCAAGACTCTGCCTTTCTAACAAGTTCACAGTGATGCTGATGTTTCTGGTCTTTTTTTTCATGTACACTAAAATCTCCTCTCCTCTTTTTCCTTTTTTCTTAAGAAATATCTTAGTAACCACTTACTAAACTAATTTCATAACCCATTAATGAATATATACTTATGTATATTAGGATATTTTGATATTTCTCCTATAACATGTGCTCGATTGAACCATAAAAAAACTGGAGTTTGGCTGAAACTTGAAAGGATAGGCTATAGGCTAATAGACTCTATCTTAGATCCCTCTGTTAATAAAAAGGGGAAAAAATCAGAAATTTGCATACGAGGCGGTAAATAAATAAATATTTGCTGATTTCAGTGCTTGTTGGTATTTTGAAAACTGACCTTAAAGAAGGACCAGTAATAATAATAGCTAATACTTGTGGATGCTAGGATAGCAATCATAATCTTGTCCTGCCTAGATTCTACCGGAAGAAGCAGATATAGTCATCATTCTGATCTTGCAAGTAGGGGAATTGAGCCTGTAAATGTGAAGTCACTTGCTAACATCCCCAGGCTGATGTTAGGTGAAGGCAACTAGGTGTCAGATCCCAGGAGCTTAAGTATCGCATGGTATGATGGCAAAACTGAAATAAGAAATCTGTTTAGAAAGTTTAACCTTAGGCCACTATTACCCGATACCAAAAAACAGACAAAGACACCATAAGAAAACAAACACAGACCAATATCTCTTAAGAACAGAGATGCAAACATACTCAGGAGAATACCAACAAACCAAATGCAGCAACATATAAAGAGGGTTATACACCCTTTTTCTTGAGACCAGACTTTTGATGCAGGGCTGTATTACATCACAACAGCCTCCACAAGTGAAAGTGTTACCTGTAATAAAGTATTGAAAGGAATAAATCTTTCCAAATCAGGAATCATTCAAGGACGGGACGTACTGTCAGCAATGCTTGCAGACTCTTCATAGCTCTCTTTCCCGGTGTTTCCCCTTCCGCAGGCCAACGTGCAGAGCAGAGGCCAGGCTGTGGGTTCCGAGGAAGTGAGGCCCGTGGGCTGGCCTCCTCTTCTTCCGAGGAAGGCACTGTCGGCCTTTTTCTCCTAAGCCCCTCATCTGCCCCACCCCACGACCAGCCCTGGTGCGCATGTTCTCTGCTTAAAGGGGAAGCACAGCAGGAGCAGTTTTTCATTTCTTTCTGCCCATGCCTCCGGCAGGCGTAATCACGGCCCCTCTGTTCTCTTCTCAGCCCACCCTTGATCTTTCTTTTTCTTCTAGACTTCACACTTCCCAGAAGAATAGAATGATTTTCAGCTACTCCTCCTCAGCTCTCAACTTCTCAGACTGTCTGAAATGCCCTCTCCCTCCACATTGCAAACCTCAGTTTCTAAAACAAAAAGTCCCTGGGGACAACAAAATCACCAATTTATACACATGTATAAGTACCTCTTCTTAATGATACACCTGGTATATAAGTAATAAATAAATAAAATTAATAATAACAATGATGATAATAATGTATAAACAACTGAATTTTTCAGTATCCAAACTAGCCTATTCTAACATGTACAATGAGAAAAATTGAGATTTTTGTGGCTATACCTCACTTATTGCCTCCAAAGCCACCTGTCACCAAGAAATCCCAGGAGTTCCAAGAAGGGATATTGTCTAACCAATCTGATAATGTCTATACTATTTCCTGAGATTCATTTCCTCAGCATCCTGTTTTACCACTCTTCTCCTAAGGAAAATCCCAGCAAGCTGAGGTAGAGATGCTTTGTGAGAGGTGAGCTGACCTTGACTCAGTCCCAGGGCGACAATGTGAGACTGAGTAAATACCAAGCCTCCCTAAGGGTACACAGGTGCCAGCGTTCAGGTAGTTTGGGCAGCTGAGATAGAGTAACCACAGTCCCAAAAGCAGTCCCCAGGTTCCACACCACAGTACAAGGTGACGGCTGTGTTCATTAGCTGTGTCTGTGGCAGCACCGACCGGCCAGTCCCCACCCACTCATTCACCCTTCGGGGAGACAGTAAGGATTAATCACAGCATGTCAGCCAACATGTACTTGGAAATGCACAATGCTGCATAGATGGAAGTAACAAAAAGCTTCAAAAAGTCTCTTAAAAAATCTCAACTGGTTGCATTTCCCATACAGGGAATGGAGTGAGGCAACAACTGTGCATCAAACAGAGACAAGGGCGTATTCACCTGGGACTGGGTTGGTTTCTACAAACACACCAATCTTCCCCAAATCTTCCAACCTTCCTAGAGGCTGACTGGCCAGAGTCCCTGCTGGATTCATAGGAGGACCCCGTGAAGCCGCTGCTTGAGCAAAGAGACAAATCCATTCAGAGAACAGGATATTTATAGCAGGAGGTAAAGCCAAGTTACCTGGGTGGTAGGGGGTTATAGGGGGTGAGTAGGAAAGAGAGGAGAGATTTCTGAAATAAAATTCAATACCTCATTTCAAATTTGTCATTCTTCTCTTTCTTCATTTAGGCAATAAGCACTGAGTGATCAGCACTTACTTTGTGGCCTCAGTCCTATACTCTGGCCTCCACAGCACTTATATAGTTAGTATCACAATTTTTCCAGTGCACATCTTTTAATTTTATTTTTGTTTTTAATTTCACCTTGATCCATCTTCTTCCCACAAGTACTAATAATAGCTCATTTGCATAATTATTCATAGATTACAAACACTTCAGTGTATATAGTCTTAGGTGTGTTTTGCAACTATCTTGGTGGTCATTCAGTTCAGGTTGTTCTCGTCACATATTATAGATACACAGACACACACACACACACAGATGTGTATCTATATAATCTCACTCTGTGTGTTTCCAGTTCTGTACTAGGCATCGTAAATAACAAAGAAACTTTGAAGAGATTTTAATCTGCCCTGAAGAGTTCACAGTCTAGGAGGATGAAGGGATATATGAACAGACAACCCTTTTCAGTTTGATAAGTGGTAGGAGCTTGTGGCGGAGGTAACAGTTGACACTTTCTAAGGGAAATGGGAAAGTCTCAGACCACAATCCTTCTAACATAGAATGTTCCACTTAGAAATATTCTGAAGAGACAGAATGAAAGAGGTTGTGATATTTGAGCTGAGTCTGCAAGGAAGAATCAGGCACCATCCCACCCCCTGTCCAGCTAGTACTGAAAATTCCCCACTGCCTTAGGAAAGAAAGGTTGTATATCTATGCAGATTCTGATCTGAGGTACCTGCTCTGCTTCTTGGCTATGATGGCTTTTATCCCCCAGAATATTTTAATCCTTAAAATATTAGAACTTCTTTTTATTGGTAAAATTTCCAAAAGGTGAGAAAACCAAAGCACAACATGTGTTTAAAGTATACGGAAACTGCTGTAAGTACCCTATTTTAAAAACCTTTTGAAAACACAAACAAAATTTTTAGGACATGTGGAAATATAACTCAGACTATCTAAAACAGGGACCAGCAAACTACTGCCCACAGGCCAAATTTTACCTGTAGCCTTCTTTTGTAAATGAAGTTTTATTGGAACACAGCCATGCTCATGGCTGATATACTGTCCAAGGATGCTTTCCTGCTACATTTGCAGAGTTGAGTAGTAGCGACAGAGACCGTATGGCCTGCAGAACCAACACTATTTACTCTCTGGACCTTGTCAGAGAAAGTTTGCCAATTCCTGGTCTAAAGCATGGAAAAAAGATGAGGATATAAAACTCATTATGCTTTACAGCAGGACTACTCAAAATGTGGTCTGTGCAAAGATGTCAGTTTGTGATTCAATAAACACAGAAACCAAGAGTAAATGTTTAGAAACTTCTATAGCAGTTTGACAAAGTAATTTTAATGTCTCTTGAGTCTAATAATTATTAAAATATTGGGCTTACATTTTACAATTTTACTAGTTATCATTTTAAGTAGTGCCCTGCAATTTGTTATTATTTTATCAGTGCATAAAGGAATGGAAATTTAAAGAGTTCTTCCTGTTAGATAGTTCAAGTAGCCCTGCCCTAGAGCACAGGTGGCCAGACGTATCCAACCAAGGGGCCAGAATTCACCACCACAAAGGCTCATGGTGTGCTGTCTTCGCTTGCAAAATATGTGATCTGGAATATTTCAATCCTTCTGTCTTTTGGTAGCTTGAAAAGCATTTATCTCTGCATTTAGACACCAACCCTTCATCATAACATCAGTGAACCTCACCGTGACAATGGGTGCACCCTCCTTCAGCCAAGTTGCAAGAAGAAGCAAAGAAAAACACATGGACTCTATCCTGACATTCATCTTGGATTTGCAGCCAAAGAGTTCTGTGGTCTACAGTGTGTGTGTGTGTGTGTGTGTGTGTGTATGTGTGTGCATGTGTGTGTGTGTGACTTGACCTTAAAAGAGAAAAATGGGGAAATAGGGTCTACGCATTTTAGAAATAACTTTAGAATTTCCAGTCACTGGCATCTATCAATGTACATTTAAATTATGTTGGAATTCGATTTTACACCAGTACATAGCAGTAGATATTAAACTGAAAAAAAAATGATACTCTTTTCTCCTAGTTTAAAAAGAAAAAAAAAATCCTTATAAGATGTAAGGTATGAAATGTTGATCCTGTGAGCCTGAAAATTACTTATCAGACACTCAAAATTCCTTCAAGACATCAGTAGCCATAAACTTTCGTTTCCTGTTGCTACTGATGATTTAAATGTTTTTGTATGTAGCACTGAATGAATTCATAACATCCGGTTGGATAATAACCCCCAAAGTGACAGCCGACTGCAAGAGGGGTTTGTCTTCCAGGACTCTTGATCCCTTTGTAATATGCACAGCCTAATCTGCCAGACTCTCTAATATGTGGTTGCCTGGATTCATTTCTGCACACCAAAGCCTTCTGTGGGGAGAAGGCCATTGCTGGGTACTGCTGGTAAACAAATTAGAGAAACTCCATTATGTTGTATGAAAGGCCTAATGTTTTTCTCTTGCTGATTGTAATTAAGTTCATCTAAAGGTCAGCTGCGAAGGGCCCTCCGCTATCACAGCAGCCGTATATGGAGGAGCTTTGCCATATTTAATTCTGCAGCTTCTCTGTGGAAGGTTCATAAGAACTGGAACCCATCCAGCCCCAGAACTAGACTGCTTTGTGTCTGTGAACATTTACAGCGCATTATGTTCTTCAACTCCTATCACCCGCGGCAGAGCAGGAGAACGAAGGGGAGGAGGTGAGCTTTAGCTGCAAACACAGCTGCTTTTGAGGAAGCAATTCTCAATTAATCCTCTACTACGAATGGCTAGTTCTCCCTACTCCCATGTGATAAGGTCCCTTGTAAGTTTAATATAATTTATATTATTAAAACTGTTTATAAGTGCCAAGTGTAAGTTAGCATTTGGCAAGTGCTTTTAATTCAGATGCTTCTGCAACACCACCAATTCAAAAGTCCCCATGATGCCACAAATCGCATGAAGAGCAACTTCAGGTTTGATTCAGGGCCCTCTGCATTTCCTGGTCGAAGGTTCTTCAAGCCGAGATGAACAGCTCGTGCTTGGGTCTTCACAAACTGTCCCCCCAAAAGCTGATATCTATCCCCTATCCTCATATACTGTTAAGAGACCTAACCAACTACAGAGATGATTCTAGGACCTGGCTTGAATATGGAGATATCTGGGTGGCCTCGTATAAATCTTTTAATCCTGTTTGTTTTTATTTAAAATATTTAATCCTGGCTCACTGTTTCCACACTGCAATGTGAAGAAGTGCTGTTACTCAGTCTGTAATTAGGTGACAATATAATCATCCTAAGTGGAACACTTCTGAGGATGAAAGGTAGTGCTGGGATGATGGGTAGAAATCAGGCTGTTCCAGGCAAACTAAAATCTATTGTCACACTATGGTCCTCTTTCTAACGCCAACTGTTTGAGGAAACGAAGGTACTTAGATATGCCCCCAAAGGCCTACTAAGTCCAGAGTTACTTCATTTTCTTTACTATCTCATCTTCCTTCTTAAACTCTTTTTTTTTTGAATTTTATTTTATTTTTTTATACAGCAGGTTCTTATTAGTTATCCATTTTATACATATTAGTGTATACATGTCAATCCCAATCTCCCACTTCATCCCACCACCACCCCCCCACCTCCACTTTCCCTCCTTAGTGTCCATACATTTGTTCTCTACATCTGTCTCAATTTCTGCCCTGCAAACCAGTTCATCTGTACCATTTTTCTAGGTTCCACATATATGCATTAATATATGATATTTGTTTTTCTCTTTCTGACTTACTTCACTCTGTATGACAGTCTCTAGATCCATCCACATCTCTACAAATGGCCCAATTTTGTTCCTTTTTATGGCTGAGTAATATTCCATTGTAGGTATGTGCCACATCCTCTTTATCCATTCATCTTTTGATGGGCATTTAGGTTGCTTCCATGACCTGGCTATTGTAAATAGTGCTGCAGTGAACATTGGGGTGCATGTATCTTTTTGGATTATGGTTTTCTCTGGGTATATGCCCAGTAGTGGGATTGCTGGGTCATATGGTAATTCTATTAAAAGCATAGAATCAGACTCTAACTCTTAAAAGCATAGAATCAGACTCTAAATATTAATTCTAACACAGAAAAAGTCAATTATCTAGAAAGTAATATGCAGAATAACTCCTGGAAATTAGTATAAAGCTGTGAATAGTGACCTTATTCAAGAAAGGCTAAGAACATTTTAAAATAAGGGTACATATATATTTTTTCCCTGAGAATTAAGGTCATTCGTATAATGCCAAAGGCCTAGGTAGATTCATGAAGTGGTAGATGCATCAGTACATTGAACTGGGTGTTGTGTACTCTGGTAGCACAATAGTTTCCTATTGCATAAGACCCTGTGTTAAGAAGGAAGTTGAATTTTGGGGTGACTTCCTGGATTAAACAGTGCATCAGTTCTAACCCAAGCTTTAGCCCTTCACGTTTATAAAGAGCACTTTTTTCCAAACATGAGTTCCAAGACACTGAAATCTGTAAAAAGTCTAACTCAAAAAAGGTATATTCCATTTGTCCAAATGGCCTCAGTTATTGTTTTTAATGCTAACATCTTACACAACAACCATGGTACATTTGTCAAAACTATGAAATAAACTTTAGTGCATTACTACAAACTACACACTTTATTTGGATTCTCAACTATAATCTTTAATTTCTTTTTATGTACTTTGGCTCTCCATTAAGCATTTGCTCTTAGAACTATCTTGACCCCCCCCCAAAAGTTATTTAAGCATTTCCCAAACACAGGGAGAAGCAGGCAGCAGTAACAAAATGGTTAATTTCCATATCAAGAGAATTGCTTTTTCCCACTGAAGATGGTTGGCATTGAGTATGTATGTGAGTATGGGGTGGGGATGGTATTTGTTTTCTCCCCTTCAACCAATTTCACAACTGAGTGAGCCTCAAGCTTATCTCTTGCCTCAGCAACTCAGAGAGACGCCCAGCACAGAGCTGTACCCAGCACTTGCTGATAATCTGAGTACTGCATGTAACAGTCCCCTGTGTGTTCCCAGGAGACTATCCACACGGAGTCAGGAGGCAGTGAAGCAGCGCATCTATTTCCAGATACAGCCATGCTTGTTTTTGGTCAATTTGTGCTCGCCCCCCACCCCCCAATACTGCCCATTTCATCTTCTAAATCACTGTCTTGAGGCTTCCTTTACAGAAAGAGTGGAGCAGGCTTTCAAGTGGCTAATGCAAGGAGCTGGAAACCAGAATTTGTGGCTGGAATCCTAGGTTAGCTGTACTATCTCATACAGTGGCGCTTGGCTCTTCGGAAGGCAGTAGCAACTGAAAGAACACAGAAGTCAAAGCTCCCCCCAGAGCCTGAGTTTTGATCCTGGCTTGAACATGTCTTCACTGTGTGACCTTGGGAAATGGCTTAAATTCTCTCTGCCTCAGCTTCACCTGTTATACAGCAATGGCAATGCTGGCTTGTGGAGTTGTGAGTAGTCAGATGGCACATGCTCATGTCTGGAGGTAGTAGAGGCTCCACATGTATAACTCTTCCTCCTTAACCAGGTCCATCATCACAGAAAGAGAAGAAAGATGCTGAACTGACATTCAAAGTGGCAATGGACATTATTGACTCTTCTTTGACACCATCTCTTATTGAGGAATTCTGACATGCTAGACTTTCATGGTTATTGGTCGCAATTCCTAAACTTATCCTTCAGCCAAAAGTTTCCAGTTCTAACTAAGACCAACATATAGAAAATAATCACTATCCAATAACTGAAGGTTTTCAATTTGGCTCCCAAGCCCCAAGTGTGACTATCTTTATGCCCAAACAAAGAGAATTCCAGGGCTTTTGATCTTCAACTGAACTCTAGTTTTAACCTGGCTGTCATGACCTTGCATGACCTGAGCCAACCTTACATAGACAAACTTGACCTCCATTGCTTTTCAACGTGCATCCTGTATCTCTTACCTGCTTGATTTCTCTTCTGAACCTCCTTAATATAATAGATAATTTTCTTGTCTTTGGAAAGTTCTGTCCTGCTGCCTCTCCAGCTCAATTCTCTAATCCTTTCTGAGGTCTTCGCTATTTCATACCTCTCTTTGAATGCTCACTAGAGTTTAGTATTAAGTGCTACTTTGTGCTCCAACTATTTCTTGGGTCTCTACTTTGGTTCCCTAAAGGAAATGTAAACATTGCATATACAAAGACTCAACCCCAAACATCCTTTACTACCCCACAGTCACACTTGCCACCCAGGGTATCTTTGATCAACACTTTGAAATTAATTGCTCTGGAGGCATTTCTTACACGAAATAAAATTTTGATAACTCTCTACGTGCAAAATCATTTCAGTGGATCACTGTGTCTTGTGATATTGGGTAGTTAGAGAAGGGCGCCTTTATCACTTCTGGAGGGAATCAAATTTTAAAAGTAACTTTAGCATCTCCAGTGGGAAAAGATAAAGAATATGAAAAATAGTTTGGAATTTCCTGGCTACCCCAAAAAAAGAAAAAATCGATCAGTAGCTGAGCTGTTCATTTCAAAATGTTGAAATTTAGGTCTCTGTTAGGTATGGAGGCAAAAACTAGAATATATGGGTATTTATAACTTTGAATAATTTGGTTCTAGAAAATTCTAACTAAATATATATAAATCTCACAGAATAATGCCTTTAAATTTCATGTTAATCAAAGTAATATCTATTTTGCCAAAATAAAATGAAGAAGCCTCTTATAATGGAATGGGCTTTATAATATTTATCAATTTTTCAGTGCTATTTTTTTAAGAAAAAGTGTCATAATACTAGAAATACCCTATAACAAACACTCATGTTTCCAACCCTCTGAACTGGTGACTGTTTACACTTCATCATTTTTAAAAAAGTATTGTCATGTCTTTAATTTCAAAAACATCTAAGGGATAGTTTCCTTTTTCCATTCACAGCCAGTTCCATTCTGTATGCTCCTTCTTACAGTTAACAGGTATCATAGATTTAAAATGAGCATTCTAGCCTTTATTATACACATAATATGGCATATTTTGTGTATGTGATTAAACATTTTCAGTAAGTGGTGTAGTGCCCTACTCATTTATCCATCTGAGCTTGCTTTTACCTCTCAGTATCATAATTTCTCTATGTGTGTGTGAGTTTCAGTCTGTTCTACACTATGCATAGACCACATTGTGTTTATCTGTTCATATTTAATGGGTATTTAAGTTATTTCCAGATTTGTTTATGAGTTTTTGCTACTCTAAACCATGCAGTAAGGGATGCACTTATCCAAAAATGGAAATTACTGAGACATGGAACATGTGCATTTTTAATGTTATTAGAGAGTACAAAATTACTTTCCAAAATGGTTGCAACAATTTACAGTCCCCAAAACAATATGTGAAAGTACCAATTTCCATTCCTAACACTTGCAATTGACAAAAATTTTATTGATTGAAAACTTGACAACTGAAAAACCATCACTGTTGTTTTAATTTACAATCCTTGTTATTAGAGATGTTGAATGTCTTTCCATATGTGCCGTTGCTATTTAGATTTCCTTTTCTGTTAATTGCCTGTTCATATTTTTACATTTTTACCCAGAGTGGGATATCTTTTTTAGTTAATTTCTATCACTTTATATATTATAAATTCTGTAATAATTCTAATCTGTGATGCATATTAATTAGGATATAGGTTAAGGTGTTACAGCAAGTTGGCACTAAAATCTTGTGGCTCAAACAAGATAGATATTTAATTACCTCTAATATAAAAGTCTAGATTGGTAGGACAAGGCTGGTTCCATATCTTTGTATTGTACGAGATCCAAGCTATTCCTTTCTTGCTTATCTGTAGTCCTCAAAACCTCCATCTCACAGTTCATGATGACCCATTCAGTTCCTACCATCATAAAAGCACATAGCTGGTAAGAAGGTAGAAATTGTAAGGGGAGGACCTATCTCTTCTTCTTAAGGACATGACTTTGTCACCCACAGCACTTGCTTTCATTTTGCATTGGACAAAATTTAGTTATGTGGCTTCGGTTATCTGCAGGGGAGTTTGTGAAATACAGTTCTCAGCTGCGTGCCAGTGCACACAGCTGAAATCCTAATGCCGTGGAAATGAAGAGATATTGGCTTTGGTGTAACAAACCATGGCTTTGTCACAATTCACCTATCCAGAGATCAGAATTTTCAAATGAACCCTTATTCCCAAAGTGAGACAAGCTCACTTCTTCCCTAAGAAAAACAATACAAAGCCCCACCTAATAACTACATCTATTTACTAGGGTTCCAATACCATGGTTCCTAAGTAATATGTGAACGTCTCCATTAAACTTAGATAAGATGATATCTCTTATCGCTGCTTTAGTTTTGGATTTTAACTCTTGAATCCCCAAATGAATTAGACACAGTTCTCAGGCAGAGAAAGTATCCCTTTGTAGAGTTTATTCATTTCCATCTCTGCTTGCAAACTCACTAAGTATAAGTTGAGTTTATCTTTCTCATAAATGTTTCCTAAAATTGCCAAGAATAAGACGGTTAACATCCATATGTTGAGTTTTTCTGAAAAGTTTTAATAATGTTGAAGGTTCAATGGGTCAATGACATTTTCTAAATCATTGCAGGCATGAGTTTTGCATGTTCTTGCAAGCATAGCAAAGGTTACTGTGATGGTCTCTGAGGTGGCAACGTGGCTGGACTACAGCTTCCAGTTATTCAGTCACATACTAATAACGGTATTGCCGGGGAGGTGTTTTGTAGATATGATTAAAGTTCATTATTAGCTGACTTTAAAATAAATCTGAGGTGGCCTGATTCAGTCAGTTGAAAAAACTTAAAAGTAGAGCTGAGGTTTCCCTGAAGAAGAAATTCCTCCTGTGGACACTAGTTTTAGCCCATGCCTAAGAGTTCCAGCCTGTCCTTCTTGATGGCCGGCCCTATGGATTTCAGACTTGCCTAGCAAGCCCTCACAGTCATGTAAGCCATGAAGATAGTTACACAGATGACGGTGATGATGATGAAGATGATGAAGATAGACAGATAGATGATATAGATAATTGATAGATGGATGACAGATAGATGATAGATAAATTATAGATGATAGATTGGTTGATAAGTGGATGATAGATATTGATAACTAGAGAGATCCTACTGTATCTGTTTCTCTGGTCAAAGGCTGAACTCTGACTAGTAAATACAGTTGCCACTCTTTAGCTTGCAGCTTGTGCCCTGCTTATCTGTTGCCTCAACATTAAGCCAATGTCATTTATTACAGTTTTGTTGTGACAGGATCCCACTTCTGTTAACCAAAATCTGTATTAGTTAAGTAAAAGTTAAGTGTCTACAACAGAGAACACCTAAAATTCAAAGGCACCAATGAGCCACAAGATCACTTGTCTCACACGCAGAAGTTTGAGTAAATCATCCAAGGCTGGCACGGCTGTTCAGTGCTGACATCCTTTAAAACGATAAGTTTTAAAAAGTACTTCTTGGGCTTCCCTGGTGGTGCAGTGGTTAAGAATCCGCCTGCCAATGCAGGGGACATGGGTTCTAGCCCTGTTCTGGGAAGATCCCACATGCCGCTGAGCAACTGAGCCTGTGCGCCACAACTACTGAGCCTGCGCTCTAGAGCCCATGAGCCACAACTACTGAGCCCACGTGCCACAACTACTGAAGCCTGTGTGCCTAGAGCCCATGCTCCACAGCAAGAGAAGCCACCACAATGAGAGGCCCATGCACCACAACGAAGAGTAGCCCCTGCTCGCTGCAACTAGAGAAAGCCCACTCACAGCAATGAAGACCTAACACAGCCAAAATAAATAAATAAATAAATAAATTAATAAAAAGTACTTCTTTATTCTTCTACCACATCAGAGTTAAATATTGTATTTATTCTTGTTGTTTGTATGTTTGTTTTTAAAAATTCTAACATATGTTTCATATCTTTAACACATTTTCTAAATGTGATCAGTGTTTTATCTTCTTCCAAGAATAAGGCTTTAGAATCTTTTAACTTCTCTCATTCTAACTATCCTCTTCTCCATCTTCCATGCACTATTGTTAAAATTTCCATTCTGGCTCACTTTAAAGTAAAATAATTCATGCTGTTATCATTATAATGTATGATTAATTTGCAATGAGATTTCCAATAAATTTATCAATTTACTTTATAAATATTTTTGTATTTTATTTATTAAATTTGAAGTTATTTTTATTTTTTCCATTTCAGTCTCTATTTAGTGCGTCTTAATTTTTCTAAGCTTGATAATGTCTTTATACAGTCCTCAACCTCGACTCCTGATTTAAATGTGTATAGACAGTTATTCCTTCAACCCTTTGGAGCTATTGCATCCTTATCTTCTAATAGATATTATTGGTGATGAGAAATTTGCTGTTATTCTGATCATCCTTTATAGAAATGACAATGTGACTAGAGTCAGCACCCTAGAGGGGTGGTACCCTTTTAGTCACAGCATACTGGAAAGGTGCAAGATTTAATCCCTATTTACACATAGGAAACTGGGTTCTTGTTTCCTTCCAAGTATGAGATACATTTGGCATCTGTCGCTCAGTTGGCATTGAAAGTTGGACCAGATCATTTATATGTAGTCCAGACTTTCCATAGGCCCTTTGACTCTGGGTTTTTCTCTTTGTGTTACTCATAAATTGTGCTCATGACTTTGAGTACAGACATTTACCTATATATCTATTTAAAATTGTAAAACATACTTTATACATCATGTCTATGTATTTTGAATGGAGGGTTAGATTTTGCATTGCTTACAATTTCATTTTGTAATTTCACCTTTTTTTTAAAGGCAAAATTCCTGGGCCATTATTATTTTAATGTGTATTATTTCCTAGTTATAAATGTAATGTGTGTTAGCTATAAAAATTAAAACATTACCTACCGAATTACATTTTCTTAACATTCTTCCTAGAAAGTGAGGCACTTTTAATGACTTTAAAATGTAGGGCTGAGATGCCAGCAGAGATCTTTCAACCAAATAATGCAAAGACATTTAAAAAGCAGTTGTATATTAACAATTTTCTCCAATTCTTTTAATCAATCTGAGCACATTTTGAGTTTGTTCTGATGGTCACTGATGCCTTATATTCCATTATTCAGGCCAATTTTGTAACAATGTTGACTGACAAATTACACATTTTGATATGTTATTAATATTTACAGAGCACCCATCCCAGGTTTGTCACTGATGTCACCTCGAGTGGAAGAATGATGCTTAAACATTTAAATTTATGGCAACAAGCAAAGGCAATTATTATTATTTTTTTACTTTAGAAATCGATTCAAAGAGTTCATTTCAAATGGCTATCGCATAGAATATTTATAAAACTGGATTGCTGTCAACTTTTTGAGAAAGAAAGGGAGTTTAAGAAAGCTAATAATTACAACCACAGATAAAGCAGGAGCCCTATGAAAATGTACTAGTCTCATCTTGCTCTTCTGGAAATAAATTTGTATTCCCAAGATTCTTAGAAGACAGAGAGCAGGGAACATTGCTTTGTAAGTTGCCCCAAACCTGGGAACACAGTGAGGGGGGTGGGCCCTGTTGGCAGAAAGACAAGGAGGAACCAGAACTTCCCATGGGGCTGGGGCAGGTGTAGACCAGCTGCTGCCCTGTTCTTCACAATGAACCTATCCTGACAGGTAAAGAAAAACAGAGCATGGGCCCTTTTTGTTCTTTCTTCTGAAAAGAGCAACGTATATAACCAGCCTGTTCCAGCTGAACATCATGACATTTTACTGGAGAAATGCATATGTGATTTATAATATTTAGTGAGGTCAGAAACAAGCCAAGGCTCTTTTCAGGGGAGAAGCTGAGAAGCTAAGTTTCAGACAAGAATTGAGGTCAGAGTCTGATTTAACTCAGGGTTAAAGAAGGTAGCCCACTGTTCTAAATTCTCCAATCAACCTCCCTTGAGCTTCAAGCAACCAGAAATAACTATTCTCTCTTTTCAGTCACTTTGGTGCCACTTTGTAATAGTTCAGCTTCCATAAGCCAACACTCAGGACTCCATGAACGCACAGTTAATTCAATGTTGGAACATCACATCCTCAGCCCACCTCCCCTCCCTCAGACATCCCTCCTGGTTAGCAGAAGTGCTTAGAAGACTCTTTACATCGTAGCCCCAGGTTGGCATCATAAGTAACATAAGAACATGACTTTGAAATCCCTCTTTATTTCCACTAACTAGTGGTCCCATGTTTTCTTATAAAATTTTCTTTTTATTTTTACTTATTTATTTTTTAACATCTTTATTGGAGTATAATTGCTTTACAATGGTGTGTTAGTTTCTGCTTTATAACAAAGTGAATCAGCTATACATATACATATATCCCTATATATCTTCCCTCTTGCATCTCCCTCCCTCACACCCTCCCTATCCCAACCCTCTAGGTGGTCACAAAGCACCGAGCTGATCTCCCTGTGCTATTCGGCTGCTTCCCACTAGCTATCAGTTTTACATTTGGTAGCGTATATATGTCCATGCCACTCTCTCACTTTGTCTCAGCTTACCCTTCCTCCTCCCATGTCCTCAAGTCCATTCTCTAGTAGGTCTGCATCTTTATTCCCATCCTGCCACTAGGTTCTTCATGACCATTTTTTTTTTTTTTTAGATTCCATATATATGTGTTAGCATACGGTATTTGTTTTTCTTTTTCTGACTTACTTCACTCTGTATGACAGACTCTAGGTCCATCCACCTCACTACAAATAACTCAATTTCGTTTCTTTTTATGGTTGAGTAATATTCCATGGTATATATGTGCCACATCTTCTTTATTCATTCATCTGTCGGTGGACACTTAGGTTGCTTCCTTGTCCTGGCTGTTGTAAATAGAGCTGCAATGAACATTGCGGTACATGACTCTTTTTGAAGTATGGTTTTCTCAGGGTATATGTCCAGTAGTGGGATTGCTGGGTCGTCTGGCAGTTCTATTTTTAGTTTTTTAAGGAAACTCCATACTGTTCCCCATAGTGGTTGTATCAATTTACATTCCCACCAACAGTGCAAGAGGGTTTCCTTTTCTCCACACCCACTCCAGCATTTATTGTTTGAAGATTTTTTGATGATGGCCATTCTGACTGGTGTAAGATGATATCTCATTGTAGTTTTGGTTTTCATTTCTCTAATGATTAATGATGTTGAGCATTCTTTCATGTGTTTGTTGGCAATCTGTATACCTCCTTTGGAGAAATGTCTATTTCCTACGAGGCTACCATCACCCTGATACCAAAACCAGATAAAGATGTCACAAAGAAAGAAAACTACAGGCCAATATCACTGATGAACATAGATGCAAAAATCCTCAACAAAATACTAGCAAACAGAATCCAACAGCACATTAAAAAGATCATACACCATGATCAAGTGGGGTTTATCCCAGGAATGCAAGGATTCTTCAATATATGCAAATCAATCAATGTGATACACCATATTAACAAATTGAAGAATAAAAACCATATGATCATCTCAATAGGTGCAGAAAAAGCTTTCGACAAAATTCAACACCCATTTATGATAAAAACCCTCCAGAAAGTAAGCATAGAAGGAACTTACCTCAACATGATAAAGGCCATATATGACAAACCCACAGCCAACATCGTCCTCAATTGCGAAAAACTGAAACTATTTCCACTAAGATCAGGAACAAGACAAGGTTGCCCACTCTCACCACTATTATTCAACATAATTTTGGAAGTTTTACCCACATCAATCAGAGAAGAAAAAGACAGAAAAGGAATCCAAATTGGAAAAGAAGAAGTAAAACTGTCACTGTTTGCAGATGACATGATACTATATACTATATATAGAGAATCCTAAAGATGCTACCAAAAAACTACTAGAGCTAATCAGTGAATTTGGTAAAGTAGCAGGATACAAAATTAATGCACAGAAATCTCTTGCATTCCTATATGCTAATGATGAAAAATCTGAAAGAGAAATTAAGGAAACACTCCCATTTACCATTGCAACAAAAAGAATAAAATACCTAGGAATAAACCTACCTAAGGAGACAAAAGACCTGTATGCAGAAAACTATAAGATGCTGATGAAAGAAATTAAAGATGATACAAATAGATGGAGAATATACCATGTTCTTGGATTGGAAGAATCAACATTGCGAAAATGACTATACTACCCAAAGCAATCTACAGATTCAATGCAATCCCTATCAATCTACCAAGGCATTTGTCACAGAACTAGAACAAAAAATTTCACAATTTGTATGGAAACACAGAAGACCCCGAATAGCCAAAGCAATCTTGAGAAAGAAAAACGGAGCTGGAGGAATCAGGCTCCCGGACTTCAGACTATACTACAAAGCTACAGTAATCAAGACAGAATGGTACTGGCACAAAAACAGAAATATAGATAAATGGAACAGGATAGAAAGCCCAGAGGTAAACCCACGCACATATGGCCACCTTATCTTTGATAAAGGAGGCAAGAATATACAGTGGAGAAAAGACAGCCTCTTCAATAAGTGGTGCTGGGAAAACTGGAGAGCTACATGTAAAAGAATGAAATTAGAACACTCCCTAACACCATACACAAAAAGAAACTCAAAATGGATTAAAGACCTAAAGGTAAGGCCAGACACTATCAAACTCTTAGAGGAAAACATAGGCAGAACACTCTATGACATAAATCACAGCAAGATCCTTTTTGACCCACCTCTTAGAGAAATGGAAATAAAAACAAAAATAAACAAATGGGACCTAATGAAACTTAAAAGCTTTTGCACAGCAAAGGAAACCATAAAGAAGATGAAAACACAACCCTCAGAATGGGAGAAAATATTTGCAAATGAAGCAGCTGACAAAGGATTAATCTCCAAAATTTACAAGCAGCTCATGCAGCTCAATATCAAAAAAACAAACAACCCAATCCAAAAATGGGCAGAAGACCTAAATAGCCATTAATTTTAAACTATAACTTTTGTTAGATACTGCCCAGCATTTGTGTATGTTTACATTTGGACCCAGCCGGGTGGGGTTGAGGTTTGCAATGTTTTCAGTCCTGTTATAAGAAATCTATTTTTACTCTGATAATTAATGTCCATTTAGGTAAATTTTAACTATATTTTTTATATCTGGAATTTCTAATTAGTTATTTGCCATGTTGTTTTTCTTATTTTAAAGATTTTATCTCTTTAAACATTGTCATCATAATTGTTTGGAAGATTATTAAAGATAATTTAAGCATTTATAATTCTTGGTGTATTAGTCAGCTCGAGTGCCCATAATAAGATATTGCAAACTGGGTGGCTTAAACAATAGAACTAATTTTCACACAGTTCTGGAGGCTAGAAATCTAAGATAAGGGTGCCAGCAGGGTTGGTTTCTGGTGAGACCTCTCTTCCTGGCTTGCAGACAGCCTTCTTCTTGCCATATATTCACATGGCCTTTCTTCTGTGTGCATATGGAGTAAGGGAGAGAAAGAGATCTCTGTTGTCTCTTCCTCTTCTTATGAGGACACCTGTCCTATTGGATTAGGGCCGCATTCTTATGACCTTATTTAACATTATTTATCTCTTTAAAGGCCTTATTTCTAAATACAGTCACATTGGGGTTAGCGTTCCAATGTATACGTTTGGTGGGGACACAATTCAGTTCATAACGAAGTTCAAAAATTTTGCTTTATGGACTTCCCTGGTGGCACAGTGGTTAAGAATCCGCCTGCCAATGCGGGGGACATGGGTTCGAGCCCTGGTCCGGGACAATCCCACATGCTGCAGAGCAACTAAGCCCGTGTGCCGCAGCTGCTGAGCCTGCCCTCTAGAGCCCGCGAGCCACAGCTACTGAGCCCGTGTGCTGGAACTACTGAAGCCCGCGTGCCTGGAGCCCATGCTCCGCGGCAAGAGAGGCCATTGCAATGAGAGGCCTGCACACCGCAACGAAGAGTAGCCCCCGCTTCCTGCAACGAGAGAAAGCCCACGCGCAGCAACGAAGACCCAATGCAGCCAAAAATAAATAAATAAATAAAATATTAAAAAAAAATGTTTTTGCTTTGTTCAGCTTGCTGACTTGTCAGTATGGTGACTGATTTCCCCAAGACAAAATATAAATTAAAAATTTAAAAATGTGAAAAAACTTTAAAACATGATTACTATGTTCAAAGAGATAAAAAAGGATCAAAAGTCAATAACTGAATAAAATTTCCAAAATTGAAAAATATAATTACTAAATTAACGAAAAGCACATTTGTCATTTTTGGCAGAGAACTCATCTTCAGTACTATTCCACATCCACCACATGTGCTCCAGATGATGAAGGAATCCCTACAGGGCAATTTTGCACTTTACTTTTCACAATTCTTAGTGTTGTAGCAATTCTGGATGTGGTTTATTTCTGGATAATTTCTTGCCCAAGATTTCTACAAGATATATGTATTTTGATTTGGGACCACAGGATCTGAAATTTAGATCCCAGTGAGAGGTCTAGGGAATCTGACAAAGATGGATAGATATATATATATAAACAGGTACATTAGATTATCTATACAATATTATTAAATATTATATAATAATATTTCCCCAATCACTTTCTCAAACATGCTCAAGGGACAGTCTTTTAAAAATATGTATATACATTTAACACATGTATTGATATATATGTTTCTTTAAGAAATCTTGCTAAATTCCATAATTCTAATGAAGATGTCCCATGTTATTCAGTTTTCCTGCTGCCATAAAAACAGCAACAACATCAACAAAATAGCAATGGTAGGGAGGGGAGCTTTGCAATGTGTTTATTAGGATATGATGACAATGTTCTGTATGAAATGCACCTGTTGTGTGACTTGTTGCTCAGTTGATTTATTTAACTGATTATACACACTTGTGAAAGCTTTAAATCACATGGGTCTATTGTTCATATTTGATTAAATCTTAACTTCGTGGTCCTTTCTCAATGCCAATATCAGTAAGGCTCTCAGTACTCTCAGTACGGGCTGGGAGAAATGCAAATGAACATATCCGAGGTTGTTAATGTGCAACACACACTGGAGTATGTGCTTAAATCTCTTGATTCATTTTATATTTATAGGAAGTAATTTGAGGTACATATAATTTTATTTTACAAATATCACAAATCAGGACATTGAGTCTCAGAGAAATAGACCATACTAAGTCATCCAGCTACCAGTACAAGAACAGCATTTGAGATTTCAGGAAAGGGAGGGATCAAGATGGCAGAATAGGAAGTCCCTGAGCTCACCACCCTCCACCAACACACTAAAACTAAAACTAAATATACAGCAACTCTTGATGAGAATGACCTTAAGACTAGCAGAATGGCTTCTCTGCAACAAGGTTATAAAAAAGAGAACTACATGGGATCTGACAAGAGGGAAAGAAAAGCAATCAAGTTGGGACCCACACCCCTAACAGGTGACCGAGAAGAGAAGTGGGATGTCACAGGCTCAGGTATCCTTCTTAAGAGCAAGGGGTTCAAGCCCCATATTAGGCACTTCAGCCCTGGGATCTGGCACCAGGAAGATGAGTCCCCTTGGCTAGATTGAAAATCAGTTGGGATTACCAGAGTACTATAAGAAATCAAGACTCTGCTCTTGAACAGAGCATACATAGATTTGCTTTCCCCAGTCATAATGCAGAGGTAGAAGAGTGAAAACCTGCTGCTCTGGCTGGCCTGCCAGGACTGCCTTAGCATGCCCTCCAGCCTGCACTGGGCTCCTGCTCCAGCCCCTCTGGCTCCAGCACTGCTCCCTGCCAAGGCAGAGACTCCCATCTTGTGCACCAGGGTGAAACACAGCCAGCTCAGAAGTGCAGCTTCAGCCCCTCAGGCCCTGACACTGCCCCTAGCCAAGGTGGAGACCACCACTGCATGCACTAGGGAGGAAAGGAACCAACTTAGAACTGCTGCTCCAGTGCCTTGGGCCCAGCCCTGCCCCCAACCAAGGCTGAGACTGTCATCACTCCAGGGAGAAGCCTAACTCCCTCAGGGGTCCTGCTCCAGCCCCTCAGGCCCCAACCCCACCTCCCAACAGGGCAGCCATTGAGCCTGGGAGATGCTCCTGCTCACACCAGACTCTACTCTAGCCCCTTTGACTCCGGCTCTACCTCCCACCAATGCAGCAGCTGCCAGCACATTCTGGAAGAAGATGCAGCTCATGCTCACTTTAGACAAAGATCTCCCACCAAAGCCACTGGGCACACACAGACTGCATAGAGATTCTCCCACACATGGACACATGTTCAAGACCAGTTACCAGGAAAGGTAGCTGTTTTGCCTAATTTCATAGCCACTTCCAGCCCCTGGGGAAAAAAAAAAGAAAACTTAATGAAATGGAGAGAAATAATTTATCTAATAAAGAGTTCAAAGAAATAGTAATAAAAATGCTCACTGAAATTGGGAAAAGAATAGAGAAACACAGTGAGAACTTCAACAAAGAACTAGAAAATATAAAAAAGAATAATCAGAGCTGAAGAATAAAATAACTGAAATAAAAATACACTAGAAGGGATTAACAGCAGATTGGATGATACAGAAGAATGCATAAGCAACTTGAAAGAATAGTGGAAATCACCCAATCAGAACAGCAAAAAGAAAACTTTTTTTTGTAAAATGGGGATAGTTTAAGATACCTCTGAAACAACATCAAGTATACTAACATTCTCACTTTAGGGGTCCTGAAAAAAAAAAGAGAGGGAGAAAGGTGTAGAAAATATATTTAATGAAATTATGACTGAAAACTTCCCTAACCTGAGGATGGAAACAGATATCCAGATCCAAGAAGTACAGAGTCCTAAACAAGATGAACTGAAAGAGACCCACACCAAGACATATCATAATTAAAACGGCAAAATTTAAAGATAGAAAATTTTAAAGGCAGTGAGAGAAAAATAGTTACATACAGGGAACACCCCCCCCCATAAAGCTATCAGCTGATTTTTCAGCAGAAACTTTGCAAGTCAAAAGGGAGTGGTGGGATATATTTAAGGTGCTAAAAAGAAAAAGGATACAGCCAAGGATATTCTACCTAGCAAGGTTATCATTCAAAACTGAAGGAGATCTAGAGTTTCCCAGACAAGCAAAAACTAGAAGTGTTAATCACCAATAAACTGGCCTTACAAGAAATGTTAAAGGGTCTTCTTTAAGCAAAAAGACTTCTCTAAAGGCTATAACAGGAAATAAGAAAATATGTGAAGGGAAAAATTTCACTGGTAAAGGTAAATATACAATAAAGGCAGTGGATAAACCACTTAAATAAGCTAGTTCAAAAAATTATAAAATCAACTATACTTATAATAAATAGTTAAGGGAGGGCTTCCCTGGTGGCGCAGTGGTTGAGAATCTGCCTGCCAATGCAGGGGACACGGGTTCGAGCCCTGGTCTGGGAAGATCCCACATGCCGCGGAGCAACTGGGCCCGTGAGCCACAACTACTGAGCCTGTGCGTCTGGAGCCTGTGCTCTGCAACAAGAGAGGCCGCGATAGTGAGAGGCCCGCACACTGCGATGAAGAGTGGCCCCCGCTTGCCGCAACTAGAGAAAGCTCTCGCACAGAAACGAAGACTCAACACAGCCAAAATTAAATAAATAAATAAATTAAATTAAAGAGGAAACATTAAAAAAAAAATAGTTGAGGGATAGGTACAAAGATCTAAAATATGATATAAAAAACATAAAACATGAGGAGGCATAAAAATATAGAGCTTAAGAATGTGTTTGAACTTAATAAATGTCAGTTTAAAACAAGTAGATATAGGTCTATATATATAAACTTCATGGTAACCACAAATAAAAAATCTAAAAGAGATACAAAAAAACAAAGAGAAATGAATATAAGTACATACCTATCAATAACCACTTTAAATTTGTATGGACTAAATGCTCCAATCAAAAGACATAGGGTGGCTGATTGATTGGATAAAAAAAACAAGACCTATACGTATTTCGCCTACAGGAGACTCTCTTCAAAACTAAAGACACATACAGACTGAATGTAAAAGGATGAAAAAGATATTCCATGCAAATGGGAAGAAAAAGACAGCTTTGGTAGTAATACTCATATTATAAGACAAAGTAGAATTTCAAACAAAGTCTATAACAAAAGATAAAGAAGGGTTTTATATAATGATAAAGGGGCCAATGCAAGTAGAGGATATAACATTTGTAAACATATATGCACCTAGTACAGAAGCAACTAAATATTTCAAGCAAATATTAACAGACATAAAGGGAGAGATAGACAGTAATGCAATCATAGAAGGGAATGTTAACACCACAGTTACATCAATGGGCAGATCATCCAGACAGAAAATCAAGAAGGAAGCAGTGGCCTTAAATGACACATTAGACCAGATGTCTTAATCAAGATCTACAGGACATTCCATCCAAAGAGCACATTACACATTCTTTTCAAGTGCACATGGAACCTTCTCCAGGATAGATCACATGCTCAGCCACAAAACAAGTGTCAATAAATTTAAGATGATTGAAATTATATCCAGCATCTTTTCTGACCATAATTGTATGAAACTAGAAATCAATTACAGAATAAATATGGAAAAAACACTAACATGTGGAGACTAAAAACATGCTACTAAAAAACCAATGGGCTGATGAAGAAATCAAAGCGTAAATCAGAAACTAGCTTAAGACAAATGCAAATACAAACACAGCTTTCCAAAATCTATGAGATGTAGCAAAAGCAGTTCTAAGAGGGAAGTTTGTAGCAATACAGGTTTACTTCAAGAAACAAGAAAAATCTCAAATAAACAACATAAAGGTACATCTAAAGGGATTAAAAAAGAAGAAAAAACAAAGCCTAAAGTCAAGAGAAGAAAGGAAACAATAAATATCAGAGTGGAAATAAATAAAATAGAGACCCCAAAAATAGAAAAGATAAATAAAACTAAGGGCTGATTTTTTAAAAATATGAACAAAATTGGTAAACTGTTAGACAGAGTCACTAAGAACAAAAAGAGAGGGCCCAAGTAAACAAACTTAGAAATGAAAGAACAGAAGTTATAACCAATATCACAGAAAAACAATGAACAGTTATACGCCCTCAAATTGGACAACCTAGAAGAAATGAATGAATTTCTAGAAACATCCAATCTTCCAGGCTGAATTAAGAAGAAATAGGAAATCAGAACAGACCAAATACTAGTATTGATATTGAATCAATAATCAAAAGGCTCCCAACAAACAAAAGTACAGGACCAGACAGCTTCACAGGGAAATAATAGCAAACATTTATAGAAGTTTAACACTTATTCTTCTCAAATTATTCCAAAAACATGAAGAGGAGAGAACAATTCCAAATTCATTCTATGGGGTCAGTGTTATCCTGATACCAAAACCAGGCAAAGACACTACACAAAAAGAAAACTACAGGCCACTATCCTTAATGAACATAGATGCAAAAATCCTCAACAAAACATTAGCATTCTAAAGTCAACAACACATAAAAAGGATCATACATCATGACACTCAAGTAGGATTTATTCAAGAGATGAAAGGATGGTTCACTATCTGCAAATTAATCAATGTGATATACCACATTAACAAGTTGAAAAATAAAAATTACTTGATCATCTCAGTAGATGCAGAAAAAGTTTTTGACAAAATTAGACATCCATTTATGATAAAAACTCTCAATAAAGTGGGTATAGAAGGAAAATATCTCAACATAATACAAGCCCTTATGACAAACCCACAGCTAACATCATACTCAATGGTGAATGAAGAATGATTGTCTTCTAAGTTCAGAAAAAAGACAGGGATGCCCACTCTCACCACTTCTATTTAATATAGTATTGGAAGTCTTAATCACAGCAATGAGATAAGAAAAAGAAATTAAAAGCTTCCAAATTGGAAGGGAAGAAGTAAAACTGTCACTTTTTTGCTGAAGGCATGACACTATGTATAGACAACCCTAAAATCTCCACCAAAAAAACCCAAAAAAACAATTAGAACTAATAAATGAATTTAGTAAAGTTGAAGGATACAAGAATAATATACAGAAATATTTTGTATTTCTATATACTAATTTCTATCAGAAACAGAAATCACAAAAATCTCATTTATAACCACATCAAAATGAATAAAATATCCAAGAATACATTAACAAAGGAGGTGAAAGACCTGTACTCTAAAAACTATAAGACATTGAAGAAGAAATTGAAGATGACACAAATAAATGGAAAGATCCCATGTTCATGGATTGGAAGAATTAGTACTATTAAAATGTCCATACACCCAAAGCAATCTACATATTTAATGTAATCCCTATCAAAATATGCACAATATTTTTCACAGAACTAGAACAAATAATTCTAAAATTTGTATGGAACCACAAAAGACCCTGAGTAGTCAAAGCAATCTTGAGAAAAAAGAACAAAGCTTGGAGGTATCACACTCCTGATTTCAGACTATACTACAAAACTAAAGTAATCAAAACAGTATGGCACTGGCACAAAAACAGACACATAGATCAGTGGAACAGAATAGAGAGCCGAAATAAACCCACACATATATGGTCAATTGATTTATGACAAAGGAGGAACAATACACAATAGAGAAAAGACAAACTCTTCAATGAATGGTATTGATAAAAGTAGATAATTACATGTAAAAAGAATGAATTAGAATATTTTCTCACACTGTGTACAAAAATAAACTCAAAATGAACTGGAAACTATAAAACTCCTAGAAGAAAGCCTAGGCAGTATGCTCTTTGACATTGGTCTTAGCAATATTTTTTTTGGCTCTGTCTCCACAGACAAGGGAAACAAGCAAAAATAAACAAATAGGACCTAATCAATCTTAAGACCTTTTGCACAGTGAATAAAACCTACAAAATGAAAAGGCAACCTACTGAATGGGAGAAGGTATTTGCAAATGATATGTCTGATAAGGTGTTAAAATCCAAAATATATAAGGAACTCATACAACTCAATATCATGAAAACATACAACCTAATTTAAAAATGGGCAGAGGACCTGAATATGCATTTTTCCAATAAGAAATACAGATAGCGAACAGGCACATGAAAAGATACTCAACATCACTAATCATCAGGGAAATGCAAATCAAAACCACAATGAGATATCACCTCTTACCTGTCAAAATGACTACCAACAAAAAGACAAGAAATAACAACCATCAGTGAGGGTGTGGAGAAAAGGGAACCATATAACACTGTTGGTGGTAACGTAAATTGGTACAGCCACTGTGGAAAACAGTATGGAGGTTCCTTAAAAAATTAAAAATAGAACTACCGCTGTGTTGGGTCTTCGTTTCTGTGCGAGGGCTTTCTCTAGCTGTGGTAAGCGGGGGCCAAAAAAAAAAAAAAAAAAAAAATAGAACTACCATACGATCCAGCAATTTCACTCCTGAGTATTTACCTGAAGGAAACGAGAACACGAATTTGAAAAGATATATGCACCCCAATTTTCATGGCAGCATTATTTACAATAGCCAAGATATGGAAGCAATCTAAGTGTCCATCAACAGATGAATGGCTAAGGAAGATGTGGCATTTGTGTGTATACACACACACAATGGAATATTACTCAGACAAAAAATAATAAAATCTTGCCATTTGTGACAACATGGATGGACCTAGAGGATATTATGCTTAGTGAAATAAGTCAGACTGACAAAGACAAATACTGTATTTTCACTTATATGTAGAATCTAAAACATAAAACAAATGAACAAATATAACAAAACAGAAACAGACTCACAGATACAGAGAACAGACTGTTCTGCCAGAAGGGAGAGGCATGGTGGCAGGGGCAAAATAAATGAGGGGAACTAAGAGTTACAAACTACTCGGTATAAAATAGATACATTATAAGGATGTAATGTACAGCACAGGAAATATAGCCAATATTTCATAACTTTATATGGAATATAATCTATAAAAATATCTAATTTCTATGTTGTATTCCTGAAACTAATATAATATTAAGTCAGCTATACTTCAACTAAAAAAAAGAACACTATTTGAATCTCAGCCTTTATTCCAAAATACATACTTTCTACAGAAAATCCTTTTGTCTTAGAATGTAAAACTCTATTAAAACATGCCTTTAATAACATCATGCAATTCAACATACATCCCTGTAATTTAGTCACACTTTGCAAATATAATCTTTTATCCAAACTTTTTAATTTTTTTTCAGTAGCTACTACAATAGTTACTCATTTTGAGTAACGAGAAAAGAGACAATTGTGGAGGAGAAACTCTTTTGTTTTCAATCTGGGAAAGAAATGTGTAGGTCAAGTTTTGAGAGTGGCTGCATCTTGGGATTATATTAGTTCAAGTGGTACAAGAGAAGACCACATACATGCTGAATGCAAGGGAAATTATTGCAAAATATATCAATTTGATGTACTTAAAAATTTATCCCCTGCCTTGGATCCACAGAGAAAATTGGAAATAACATAATCATCTATACTAATAACTGTGAAATCAGACCCCAAACTCACTTTCATTTAGCCTTGTCATGTCCATGGCAAGAGGTTCTCCCTCAGAAAAGCCTCCATAAACCAGGTTGAGATCATGATTCCTAATGTCCCATAGCATTTTTAGTTTAGCTTAGGTGTTTCCATTTGAAGGAGCAACATCTTTAGAGCCAAGAATGTACCCTGCATTGCATATGCACATAGCTTCAGAAAGCTCAGACTGCTAGTTGTGATGACTACTCTCCCCAGATTTTTCAAAGTAGTTCCAATTTCAAATGTTATGTTCCAGTGTCATTTTATAAGCTTAATTAAGCATATTTCTCATGATTATAGGTCTTTATTAAAAATCAAACATATCCAAGTACTGGCATACCTCAGAAATGCTGTGGGTTCGATTCTAGACCACCACAATAAACCAAATATTGCAATAAAGCAAGTCACACAAATTCTTTCCTCTCCTAGTGCAAATAAAAGTTATGTTTACACTATACTGTAGTCTATTAAGTGTGCAATAGCACCATGTCTAAAAACACCAGTGTATATACTTTAATTTAAAAATGCTTTATTGCTAAAAAATGCTAACCATCAACTGAGTTCAGCGAGTCGCAGTAGTAACATCAAAGATCACTGATCACCATAGCAAATATAGCAATAATGAAAATGTTTGAAATATTGCGAGAATTAGCAGTGTGAGACATAGACATGAAAAAGCAAATGCTGTTGGTAAAATGGCACCGATAGACTTGCTTGATGCAGGGTTGCTACAAACCTTCAATTTGCAAAAAATGCAGTATCTTTGAAGCACGATAAAACCAGGTATACCTGCATATCGTCTTAACAAATATTAACGAAGGAACTTGAGCAGGTGCCATTTAGCAGGTCTAGTCGAACTTTTGAATCTCTCATTCAACATGAAAACCAACTACCAAGAAACAACCATATCACACTGAACCCTCCAAGTCTCCCATTTATATACATAAGGCAGGCATCTGAGTGTTTGTCACATACTAGGTACACAAAAATAGCAATTTTAAGTATTATTGTTTTCATTCTGAGGGATCCTCTACTTTTTCAGGAAATATATACTGATATACATTGTAAAATATTAAGAACATAGAGCATGTAAAATTTTAATGTGCACACAAAACTCTTTTACAACCTTCTTACTCACTAAGTGGTCCCACATTAAAATAAAATAAATCTTCACCCAAAGAGAAAGCACTTAAAATGTGCAGCCTTTTCAGATTTTAGTCCCCCAAAGAATTCATTTTTCTTAATAGTGTCAGATATAATAAAACCATCCGTTTCAAGGAAAAAATAATTAAAGCACTTAGCATGATGTTTTACTTTCAGTATTTAAAAATCAGCTATTTCTTATGATCAGTACTTTGGGATTCCATTAGATTTTATCATACTAAACATAGATTTACATAACAGATACTAATGACTGGACTCTTATTAGACACTTAACTAAGTCGTAAACCAGGATATCTGCCAAGAACATATGTTCTTAAAAATTATGCGGAGAATGCAAAACGATCATGAAATTGGAAGCACACAAAGAACACAGATCCTACCAAAAGATGTTTTCCATGCGTTTCATTTCTTTCAAAGCCACAGCCATGCTTATACAGAAACAGCTTAGTTGATTAGTTGTTTTTATCCATTCATTTCAATATATTCGTTCATTTCAATATATTCGTTCATTTCAATATATTCGTTCATTTCAATATGCACTGGGTGCATCCTATACACTAGGCACTATCGTTGGACCAATGATCTTAAAAAGTAAGTAAAAAGAAAAAATAGCCCCAGTCCCTGTCCTCAAAGAACCGACAAAGTAGTTGGAAACAGTATAAAATAAAATAAGTATAGTTCAATGTGCTCAGGCAGTATTACTGAAAGGACATGTAGTGGGCACTGGGAAATTGCATTTACTTGCAGAAGGTGATCTGCAAAGGTTTCAGAGAGGGTGTTAAAATGAACCAGTTGAGATAAGGGGAAACATTCAGTAGAGAAGAGAAAGGCCATATGGAGGCACGTTCCTGGTCTCTGCTGGTGGGAGGGTATTTTAGATCTGTGCTCCTCAATGTGTTTTCCTTTAAGAACCAAAATCAGAATTCCCTCAAGCACTTGTGTAGATTTCTGAGTTTCACCTGGAGCTATTGGATCAGAATCCGTAAGGATGTGGCCAAAATACATGCTTATCCTGTCCCTATGTAGGACGTGTATACAGTATCACATGCGCAGAAGGAGAAGTAACATATCACTTAGAGCTAACAGTAGTCTCTCATGAAGGTATTACCACCTCCTCCTTATAAACTGTCAGTTATAATGTCTTCTGTTCTAAATAAAATTTTTTTATAGTTGTTTACATTAAATTATTTTCATTTTTGAATAATAAAAATACAACAAAACAAATTCCTTAAAAAACAGCATTTATGATGACAGACATTTCTTACGCTTCCTTGAATAAAATCACCTTCCTAAAATCTAGGTCATTTTCAGAACTGTGTAAATTTTTCCATTCACTGCCACAGGGTGAAAAGGGACTTTAAGTATTAGTACTGGTTGGGGCAGTTTGGTTTCTAATGCGCAGAAATACCTACATGCTATTCACTGAATAGCATGCATAGTTATTTAAATTAATCCACACCAATATCTCTATTTTGATAATAGTAATAATAATAAATCCCTACCATTATTTGCAAATCACATTTAAGATAAGATCTAGAATAACTTTAAAAGTAGAAACACCTGGCTATAATTTGCAATTACCCCACACAGTAAATTTCAGCTGTTATCTATTACTCAATAATTTAAATCTGATCGCATCTCCCTTATCTAAATAACAAATATTCCCTGACCCCTTTCTTAAGTTTAGAAGTCTTCTAATCTTCCTTCATTTCAGTGATAAGCGTGGACAGAGAAAATCTTGTCTCCTTAAAAAGTAAAAAATAACATAAAATACCATATGTGGGCCAGATGCAACCTTTAAATGGCTGCTAAGTTTTCAACAAGAATTTGCCTTCTTACCATCCCTAACAATCACCATGTTCTTTTACTTCTTGAGATACATCTAAGTTTCAGTTAAAAACAGCTTCATCTGACTGTTATTTTTTCTTCCTATCTAATAAAAATAAATGTACACTCATAGGGAGTGTAGCAAAATTTGGGAATAATTTTGTTCAGTCTTCTTACCCTGACCTCCAACATAATCTTTAAAATTAATAAGAAGAGTGAAAGGTACTCCTAAATTTTACTGATTACTTGGAAGTTTAAAATCTGCTTGAAGATTTGTCATCAGAAATTTCTTGACATATGCCGTTTTCCTCAGTCTGAAAGTTACAATATTTATTAAAACAGAATTGTGTTTAACTTTGCTAATACTGTATTTTTATCATTCTATCAATTCCTAAAAAACAAACAGTAGTAAAGACTAGCATATTTGCAATATAAACAAAAGTACATTTAGGGCAAGAAAGGTGTATATCAAATATATGCTCAGTTCTTTATAGAATTTCAGGTAGCTTCTTCCCAAAGGACACAATCTAAAACCAAATATAGATCTTCTTAGATTTACAATGGGGTTACATCCCAACAAGCTCATTACAGCTGAAAATACCGTGTCAAAAATGCATTTATTACACCAAACATACCAAACATCACCGCTTAACCTAGCCTACCTTAAACCTGCTCAGAACACTTACATTAGCCTATACTTGTGTAAAATCATCTAACACAAAACGTATTTTATAATAAAGTGTTGAATATCTCATGTAATTTTTTCAATATTTTACTGCAAGTGAGAAACAGAATGGTTGTCTGGGTACGGAATGGTTGTAAGTGTATCAGTTGTTTACCCTTGTGATCACGTGGCAGACTGGGAGCTGTGGCTCACTGCCCAGCCTCACCAGAGACTATTGTACCACATTTCATTAGCCCTGAAAAGACCAAAATTCAAAGACAGTTTCTACTGAATGCATATTGCTTTTGCACCATTGTAAAGTAAAAAACTCATAAGTAGAACCATTGTAAGCTGGGAACCATCTGTAAACAGCACAAATGACAGCTATTGTCATGCAAGCTAAAAGTAGTGACAATAACATTTCATTATTTAACAAAAAAATGAAGGTTGGACAAATAATATTTCTCTGGTTAATTCCAAAGATGACTATTATGTACCAAAAAAACTTTGTCATATATCTATGATGTGAATATGAAAAGGTATAGTCCTTAAGCAGCTCAATATCTAGTGGTGGGTTTAAAGAACCAGACTAGGGGACTTCCTTGGCCGTCCAGCAGTTAAGACTCCATGCTTTCACTGCAGGGGGCATGGGTTTGATCTCTGGTCAGGGAACTAAGATTCCGCATGCCACGTGGTGTGGCCAAAATAATAATAATAATAATAATAATGATAAGATTAAGAATTAGACTAAATAAGTTTGGTCATGAACTTGGAACTTCATGAACTTGGTCATGAACTTGGTCATGAACTTGGAATATCAACTTTGGAAATTTTTTTCTTCAGCTATTGTATGTGCCTAAATTGCCCTACCCATGAGTATTTTACTTGTTTTACATCAATACAACACATCGCTAACAATGTCCTTAGTTTGTTTCTTTGTAATGAGTTCCCATGATTTCTGTATGGCATGTCTCCAAATTTGTGTTTACTCATAAAGATGTGACTAGCATCATGGCTTGTTCTTGGCCCATTCAGCCCTTTATCAAGGTGAGAAGCGCTGTGATGAATAAAATGCTAATCCAAGTTTCGTGATTCATGAGACATTTTTCACTATTTTCCAACATTATTTAAATTAGCTTATAACCATATACATTTCCACACTTACTCCAGATGTAGACACAAAATAACCTCAAGAGTTCATAAACACTTTCATTTTCTCTTATCAGATCATCATGCTTTATAATTTTGAAGTTTACTTTCTTGTTTGAGGAATTGGAGTAAATTAAAGAGAAAAAAACTATGTACAAATGCAAAAAGCTTAAATAAGTGCCAGATGTCGAGAAAATTGCATTCAGATTAATCAAACTCTGAAATATATTAGCAAAATTTTCTGAGGGGAAAATTTGAAGGAATAAGGAAAGTTTAGAAAGATAGGCCTTAGTCTCTGTAGTTATTAGTTAGTCTCTTGACTGAAAAGTACCAATCTATTGCCCTTGGCTTGTAAATACTGGGATCACCTTAATACCAGCTTGTTTCCAGAGAGCCAAACAAGATTTGTCAGGTTCACAATAGGTGTAAAATTACTGTCAAATAAACTTTTTGTTTTTTGTTTACTTTTCTTGCTTATTTACTTCTTGAGCAATGTGATTTTTTTCATTTAAACATTTTTGTTAGTATTTTAATTGTGTAGGTTAGTTCATCCAAACTTTCACCTTATTGGCAAACTAGTACAACCACCTAAAAAATAGAGGGGAACACTGCAGAGCATCCCTCAGGTTATGATTTGTACACGGAATAAATAGGGCAGTAAAAAGAAGTCACAGCTCTGTAAAAAAATTAATGCCAGTATGAGACTGATAACTAGCGTATACACATCGTTTTTTTTCAGTCCCAGTAAATCACTGCCATTAATTCATTCAACAAAAATTTATTGTGTATCTACAATGTACTACACAAACATATCAATAATTCCAGACTTTTGGCAAGTGCTATCATTAACATGAGAAAGTAAGGTGATAGAAAAATCACATGTTGGGGTGAACTATTTGAGATAAGGTAGTTGCGGGTTTAGATGAAACTAAAGGATGAGAAGGAGCCAGTCATGTAGGAATCTGGAGGTATGAGGCAATGGCACCACAATCCAGGCAAAACACCTAGAAAATGCAAAGTCTCTGAAGTCAGAAAGGACACGGCCAGGAGAGGGAGAGACTGTCATGAGGTAAGGATGGAGAGAGACTAGGGAAAGGTCAGGCAGGGCCAAGCAGGCCAAGAAAAGGAGTTTGGGTTTTCTCCTTAAATGAGTAGAAAGTCACTAATAGTTTTAAAACTGGGAAATGACGTAATTTTACTTATGTTGGAAAAAAATATCAGTCTGGTTGTTATGAAGAAAATGGATCATAGTGGAGTAAATGGGAAAGACCAATTAGGGAGCTATAGGAACCATCTTGATGAAATAGGATTGTTTCTGAAAATACGATTATACAAGTAATTATCAAGAGCAAGGGTGGGTTCAAGGCGTATTTTGTAAAAACACTAATGAGTTGTCAGTAAATTTGATTTTGTGGGTGAGATAAAGAGAAGAATCAAGAATGTATTTCAGATTTCTGATTTGACCAAGTTATTGAGTAATAATCAAATCATTCTTGAGTAATAATGGTGCCCTTAAAAGAGATGAGGAAGAATAAGGGTGAAAATGTTTTCTGGAAAATTTTCAAAGTAAGAAGTTTCCTCATGTTAAATTTGAAATGGTCTTGAGGCATCCAAATATAGACATACAGTAGACAAGTTTGAAATATGTCCCTTTGGTCTAATGGAGAAATCTCAGCTGGAGATATGAATTTTGCAGTTACTATCATGCAGATACTGATCAAAACTATGGTAATGAATGGACCACCTTAGGGGTAAAGGTGGAGATAAGTAAGGGGTCCATATTGTTCTGTGGGGCAGTTCCTGATTTAGGCAAATAGTAGAAAAAGAGAAGTAAATCAAGAAGATAATGAAAATAGATGAAAGCCAGGAACAGCGTATGGTGTCCAACAGGCTAAGAGAGGAACATCCTTCAGAAAAGAGAGTATGAAGTTGTTGGGTAAGACAAAAACGTGTCTGTTGACAAGAACACTTTCACTGGAGTGATAAGGATGGAACTGCCCTGGAGACAAGATTGACAAGGGAAGAAGTGGAAACACTGTGTATAGGAAACTGTTTTATTTGTTTAGAGTGTTGCTCTAAAGGGGAGCAGAGAAATGGGAGGGACATGAGAAGAAAAGGGACCCTTTTTTAAAATTAATGAGAGATACTAAAGAATGTTTCTTTGTTTATAGAAATAAAAAAAAATAGAGCAGAGAGTGCTGAGACAGAAGAGAAGGAATAAATGAAGGAACAAAGTCCCTGACAAGGCAAGGAGGATTGAGATCCAGGGTCCAAGGGGAGAGACTGGCCCACCAGAAGGGTCTTTTGGTAGATGGTGTCTTTTTCATAGGTCTCAAAGTAATTCTTTTCCAAATTAGGCCTGGAAAGTCAGTCATCCAATATATTTGAAGGTTACCAATTCATCTTGAGGAAAATGTCCTTCAGTGTGGAAATGTGAAATGCATTCATTTTTTTTTTTTTTTTTCTCCCAGTATCCTGAAGGGAGAAGTTTGTTCTGGCTCACAAAGACCTACATTAGAGACTTGCCTATATTCAAGGCAAGTAAGAAACATACTTGGAAAAATAATAAAGACTCCTGAGGGATTGTACAGAGAAAAATCACCAAATTCTGAAATGAGACAAATGAAAGTTAGTTGGGTTTTTATTTAACAACTGCATAGTAATTCCAACTTGGGGACATGAAGTAGTGTAAACAAAATCCTAGACAATAGCATGACGTCACTGTCCATTACAGGAATATAATTTGCAATTAAAAGAAAAGCTAACCTGAATGGGCTCTAACAAAAAATGAAACCTATTAGAATCTGGATATTCCAGCGATAACATTTAGGCATGCCCTTGGCTCAGGGTTCAAACAAAGTGATCATGGCCTGCTTCTTCTCTCTCTATAGAAATCTGTTTTGCTTTCTTAGTGTTGTCTCAATTATCAAGCATGCTCTTCTCTCTTGCATAAGATAATCGCACAAAACTCTTTTTAATGCTCATCAGAAACACTTTAAAGAAAAAAAAAAAAGATGCGCAACAAACAGGGAGAAGGCATTTGAAACATGTAACAAACTAATAATTTGTAAAATGTATTACTACAAAATTCCCAAAGAAAAAAAAATGGCAAAATCATGACTGGGCAGTAGCAACTAGAATAAGAAACATAAATGGTTCAAAAACATTGAAGTTGTTCAATACCATTAAAAAATAAGAAAATCCAAAATGAAATAACAATAAGGCATTATTCCATAGGTACTAGAATGACTAAAATTAAAATGTGCTGACAAGGATGTGGAGCAATGGAACAATGCAACTTTTACACTTGTTGGTGTGAGTTTAAACTGTCACAGTTACTTTGGAAAAGTTTGATGTCACTTAGTAAAACTGAAGATGAACATATCTACACCTGGCCTTTTTATACTTAGGTGTATATCCTAGAGAGACTGGCCACAAGGAGTCATGTACAAAGTGTTCAAAACAGTAATAATGATGAAAAATTTGATCAACAGTAGAGAAGATAGATAGATGATAGATAGATAGACAGATGACAGATAAATTGTGGTATATATTCTGCTTATTCAGTACAGCATTATAAAGCAGTGAAAATAAATGAACTATAGCAAGTAGTCACAACATGGATCTCAAGAATGAAATGTTGAGCAAAAGTAGCTGGTCAAAAGGAATATATAACATATGATTCTATGTGTGTAAAGTTCAAAGTGGGCAAAGCATTTCACCAAATAGTTTTTAAGGTTATATACATATATGTTAGAACTCAACGTAAGTATAAAGAATAGTACAGCACTTAAGGAAGTGGTTATCCCTGTGAAGGGGTAGGTAAAGAGGATGAGTTAATGTGGGAGGACTTCTATTCCATTGGAAAACTATTTATTTATTAAGCTTAGTATTGGATACATGCATACTATGCATATTATATACTTTTCAGTATGTATGATATATTTCACAATAAAGAGTTAACCAAATGAAGTTAACCAAATACACCTAAGATGCTAATTATATTTGTAACACCAGTCATGTGCTGGTGAAGCTGGTGTGCTTATGCACACCTTTTGCAAAGTTCTTGGCAATACATACCCAGAACTATAAAAATCCTCTTTTTTTCTGACCTCATAATAATATCACTCATTTTATTATAAAGAAAAAAATACAGAAATTAAGTTTTTGCTCTCTTTGCAAATGCATTTTCCACTACTCTTACTTAGATGTTTTAAACTATCACACCAAACAAACTGCTCCCTCCAGTTTTATCTCTGTGTCTTTCTATAAGCTTTGAACCTCTGCAAAAATCTTAATTTCTTCAGAATGGGTTGCTACCCACCTTGCCTTCCTGCTAAATATCTCTGTACCTTTCAGGGCGCAATGCAAATTCTGTTTCTTCATGTCAACTGTATTTGATCCATATATCATAGTTAAATTTCCCTCCATTGTGTTTTCATATTTGTATGTTTATCTACTATGGCATGGTTCATGTGATTTCCTATGAGATTGTTAGCTCTATGAAGCCAAGTAGTGGTTTATTCCCATCTGAATCTTTCCCCAACAGGAAATTCTATAAATAATTGTTTAATGAATATTTGTTAATTGAAAGAGAGAAGAGATGACCTGTTTACAACAGCATTGTTTATCATAAGAAAACTCACAGCCCAAGTGTCTACTGGATGGGGGAATGATCTCTTAATTATAGTGTATCCATTTGATGAAGTATTATACACTCATTAAAATGCTATTTTAAAGTCAGTGTTAAGATATTAAAAAAACTTAATGATATAATGGTAACTAAAGTAACTCATGAGGAAGAAGGAAATTTTATTGAATATCTATATTACAACTATGCAAAAATATACATACACGAACAGGAACTGGAAGACAAAATAAAGTAGCCTACATATGAAATATTTACATATATTTATATTCACATAAATATGAAAATGTGGATTCTTTGTTGAAATTTTTTCTTCATAATACATTTTTTTAGAAATTGTATTTAAAGTTTAATGTTTTCATACACAATTGACTGAGATTTTGATTCTCATAATATGACGGTCTTATTCAGGGCAATCTCTATTCCCTTTCTTAGCATACAGCTCAATATACACACTGGAGGCCAAAAAAGCGGTTTCATTGCTTCACTATGAAGCAATTTCTAACTCCAACCAATTAAATGATAATGAACTTTTTAAAAATAAGCATTCAAAAATGAATTTTCAAGAATAATCCTAGGTCACCAACTAGTAAAGTAAGGAAAAAAGTAAAAAAAAAAAAAAAAAAAAAAAAACTGTTGAAATGCATAATTACAAACTGTAAGGATTTCATAAAATTTTAAGATGTTCTATGAATCACTCAGTGTAAGCATCTGTGATTGCACTAATTACTGTCCCTTCCTGAAGTCACAGGCAGCATATAATGCAGGACTGCTTCCCATGTGGGAGCATAAATGTACAAAATCAGCACTATTTATCATCTTTGCCTAGGTTACACATCTAAATCGGCTCTGGAACATTACAAATAGATTCCTGGGCCCCATCCCAAATGAGTCTGGGGAGGTGCTCCAGGCTTCCCTAGTTTTAAGAACTCCTCAGGAGATTTAAATGTATAGCCCAGGTTGAAAAATACTTGCTTAGAAAATGAAAATCATTTTTAAGGTTAGCATAAAGCTTAGTAAAATAAAGAACTCACATTGAAAAAAAGGTATTATTACATATAGTATCTTTGGCATAACAATGGGTAATCAAAAGCTCTGGAGATCAGGTCATTGAAGTACCTGGTGTGGTACTTGAATTCAACATGTCTGAAACCAATCTCTCTCTTGTCTTTCTCCACTACTGAGCCAGCGATTTTTAGCACACTTTTAGCTAAAGTGCACTTTTAGCACACTTTTTTAAGCTTTATTGAGATATAACTGAAAAATAAAATTGTAAAATATCTAAAGTGTGTAACACAATGATATGATAAATATATACATTGTGAAAGGATTCTCCCCTGGCACACTTCTGATACTAATTCAGACTCCCTAACTCCAACCCCCATAGTTGAATCCATCCTGAATATCATTACCAAATGTACCTGCCTTGGGCATAACTCTGCTCACTAATCTTCGGTAGGTTCCCATTGATTACTGAACAAAGCTCCAGACTTCAAACTGCCACTTAAGACCCTTGACTATCTGACCTTAGATGATCTGCCCCAACTTACACTTATTTTCCTTCACAGACTGTACATTACAGCCAAGCCATCTAATGTTCTCTGTACCTGTCCCTATCCTTCTCCACATGTGTGTGTTTTAAAAAAATTCTTCACAGAGTACATCTAGCTTACACAAATTCAAATCCTAATGATCCTCCAATTCCAGCCCTAATTTTGTCTATTTTCCAGGCTTTCCCTGATGTCTGTTCCATTTAAAAGTCTCTACATAATCAATCCAACTAATATAATAATTTGTACTTTTATACCCTGTAACCCTTTACCTTACAGAATCATTATCATCTTATTACCTGTAGGATGTATAAATGTTTTAAAGATAGTATTTCTGTCTGATCGATTGTCTTATTTCCTTCAGTGTCTTACAACTATTTATTCCCCAGAAACTTTCATTAAATTAATATATGCATTAGAAAGACTTTTGATGCTTCCAGGAAACTCAAAGCATGAAAACAGATAAAATTCTCTATGCCCTTGACTCCCCCAACAATAACAACAAAGTTTCCCCTGTGTCTTTTGTCTGGCTCTATACATTTTTGATGTATTCAAGCCTGCATTAAGTTCTATACAAACTTCCATCAGATTCCAGAGAAATAAAAATAAATAAGACCTGTCACCTAGGAAAGATATAAAAGAAATATCAGGGTGCATATTTTAGGGGTTGAGATAAGCAAATAAATACATATTTCATAAAGTTTATAATTTCCATTATATTTAATGTAAGATATGCATACATTTCCACAGGAGTACAGGACAGGTGACTTTGATTTAACTGTGATTTTTAGTAATGCTTAGTTGTACTCTACTGGGTCCTGAATAAGTGGTGTTGGGATTTCTTCTCCCAATCTATTTAGTCTCACCCTGAGCTGACCTACCCGCCCTGGGCTGTCGCTTATGCTTCTTCCCGGATTCCATTTCCCCCCACTTCTGCCTCTGCACTCACTTACCAAACACTATCTAGGCCACTGGAGAGAGTCAATTCAGTTCCACGTTTGCTGGTCAGTCCATAAATCACTGACTTCGATTTGAAGAGGAAGGTGGATGTACATTAATTTATTCTGTGTTCTCTAGAAGAGAGAGCACTTGTTACCCCCTGCAGTTCTGACCATGGAGTGATTTTCCATCATTAAATGTATCTTCCCCATGCTTGAGGAATACTCAAAAGAGGAGATCACATCCCATTCTTCTTTTGACACCAAAACACTTCAAAAACATCTATTTCTCTTTACTATTTTTTTTTCTAATTCTTGGAAGGTCTCAAAAAACCTGAGAAGCCCTGCTCCAAGTTTGCTCCTCTAGGAAAGAACCAATTTTAAACCACTTAATTACCAATCAATCTTAAGTAAGTCAAGCAAAAGCAGCGTCTGACCCAATTTGTTTAGAAACCCATTCATTCAACCTTGTGGCTTCTCTGCCATGCAGGAGGCCTGTCAGACTGGAATCAAGAAAAAGGCTGATCGAATTTTAATGTTGAACTAATGTTGCTTCTGCAGTTGCCTGCATTACAGGGGTGACGGGGAGTCCAGGAAGGAAGTGAAAAATGGTCTTTCTCTCTCTCACTTTTTTTTTCCTTTGCAAAGAGTTCAAACGTTCAATCTGTCCTTTCTATGAACCTACTATTTATGGCAACCTCTTTTAACCTATATATAATGCATGAAGAAATCTAGGCAGAATAATATTGCATGTAGGCACTCATATGACTGATTGCGTTGAACCCTGAAAGCTTTTGGATGTCAGGATCCGGATATTGCGAGGTCCCCAGCTAACTCCACCTGCTAAGGCAACTCTCATCTACCCTCAGAAAAATTACATATAAATTTATAGTATGGGACTTCAAGTGTGGATCCTGTCTCGATCTAGAGAACTTATATGTCTTCCTCATTTCTCTACATCATTTTTCATAATATTATGCCTTCAATAGGGTTTCATTAATGCTTTCAATTGAATGACAGACTCTATAAATTTGTGCAGTGATTTAAAGAACATCTATGACATCTGAACAGGAGGGAATGCGGTAAATGAATACTGATTTTCTCACCTCCTCTTTCCCAGTTATTACAATAGCTAGTTCTTTTTCTTAACTCCCTTATCACATACTCTACTCAGACCAAAAAAAGTAAAATGAGTGAGCAAGAACAGTAGATATTACTTCTACAGTAGGAATTTCCAGCTCTGCCTCAGTACACAGGGTGCACAAACCTTCATATCTCATGCCTTAGTCATATAAATGACTGAGATCAATGAAAGTGACTCACGGGAATCTGTTTAGTTTTGACTAATTTCACTATTATATTTCCAATGTGTCCAATAGTGGATTTGGAATAGCTCAACTTTCAAACCCTCGTTTCATCACTTCTGGGTGTTGTTACTTTTTTTAAAGGACTATCCATTGCCTAAGTTTGGGTTCATCCCAAAACAGAGCTAAGACAGGCACTTGGGTACAGGTAGTTTATTTGAGAATAGGAGTGATAGAGCAAGGAGAGCAAGAGAAGGAAGGAGAAAAATCCAAGAAAGTTATTACTTAAGAACACTGGGTCTCAGTCCCACAGAGAAAGGTCTGAATAACCCTGTAGAATGTAGGTGAAAAAAATAGTCTCTTAAAATACTTGTATGCTCAGTGATTTATCCACCAAATCCTATTCCACAATGGTTAAGGTTGTCCTCCAAGACCACTGACTTCCTGCCACTCCCGGGTTGCCCAGCATACATGACTTCAGGCTAACCAAGTGCCTAAGCCTTTGGGAATAAATTCCTGAGGTTAAAAAACACACACACATAAATATCATATGGGCTTAAGGTGGCACACTGACATAAACCTGAAATCAAAGGTGTATTAAGGAGATGTGGCTAAGTATCACAAAAATTATGTGCTATATCAATGTACCTACCAGGATTTCTCAAGCTCAGCATACTGACATTTGGGGCTGGATAATTATTTGTTGTTGGAAGCTGCCTTGTACATTGTAGGATGTTAAGCATTATCCCTGACTTGTATCCATGAGATGCCAGTAAGACTCCCCCAACTGTGACAACCAAAAATGTCTTTAGACATTGCCAACTGTCCTCTGGATGGCAAAGTCGCCCCTTATTGAGACCAGTGGCCTGAGGCAATTTACGAAAGGTGATATGAGATATTGCTCTGGTTGTCTAACATGCCAGAGAAACACACAGATTATAGATAACCCCCAGGAACCTCCCACCATCACAGAAAATAATAGGACCAATTCATTTATTCATTCATTCAAAAAAATCTGTTTAGCATGGGCTATATTCTAAGCACAGTTTTTAATGCCCTAAGGAAGGATGTAATTTTGAATAAGAAGTAGATTTGCCCTGCCTTTGGGGAGCCCACAAACTGGTGGGGAAAAAGACACCGGAAGATATAATAAAGTGCATCAAGTATATAGTATTGATCACAATTTTGTTATCAGTTTTAGCAGGGAAAGTTGAGACCTGAAGAAAGAAGTGACCACTCAAGGAAATCAGGACCAGGTGTGTATTACACAACAGCTAAAGCTAAGAGTCTAGAATTCAGCACAAGTAAACCACTTAACAATAATAATATCTTATATAGTGCTATACCAAGTGTGTTATAACTGTTTTATGTATGCTTATTGCTTTAATTCTTACAATAATATCATGAGTATTATTATAGCTATTTCAAAAATGGAGAAACTGTGGGTAGGGAAGTCTAGTACATTTTCCAACCTCTGGTGAATGCTGGAACTGGAATTATTACAGAGTCTAAATTTAGAGTTGTACCTAAAATTACTGTGGTAAACTGCCTAAGATAACTGCAGTCACCCTTCACTATTTCCTCCTCATCCAAAATTTTGCCCTAAATGTCTGCATTCCAGCTAAAATCTAGGTACACTAAATTTTTTCCTACAATTCACTTTCTTTAAGGATCAATCCAATTTAGTTTACAGAATTTTAGTCTCAGATGACAGGAACTGTAAAAAAGGAATAAAATGAGACACATCCTTAATTATGCAATGCTTTTATATTTCTTTAGTAAATAGTGCAATGGTCTGAATACAATTATATCATTTATAAGTCAAACCAGGACACATTCAAGAGTGACATTGGACACTACTGATGATTATGCTGGGACAGTGGGTATAAATGTTACCTATCTTGGGTTAGTTAACCCTAGGATCACCCTATGAATCATAGCCTATGCGTCACATATCTCAGGTCTGGAATAGGGAGGAAGAATAATATATAGTTTGCAAAGCCCAAAAAAGCTTTGGTGACTCTGTGTTTTCTATATAGGTATAAATAATTAAAATGTTATTTTCCCTAACTGAGCCCTAAATACTTCTGCAGTCTCATCTCCTGCCACTGCTTATTTCACATTCCCCACTCCAAGTCTTTAAATCACTTAGAGCTCCTCAGAACTTACCTCTTTGAAATTTCTTGACTTTGCTTATACTATTCTGTCTCTGTAATGGTCTTCCCCTCCTTTTCTGCTGGTTAACTAATCACTTGGTCCACCACTCCCTTTGTAACTACTCTCCTGGATAACATCTCACTCCTATTCATCCTTTAAGAATGAGATCAACTCATGGAAGATTTTTTGAGTCTTCTCCCATCCTCTTTCCCAACCAGGCTTAATCTGTTCCTTGACTTCACTCCCAATTCTGCTAAACCCTGCTCCTGAGGAACAAGGCTTATGTTTACCAAATCTTTGTACACTACATACTTAGTATAGAGCATGCAACATGATAAATGCTCAGTAAATATTAAATGACAAATGGACACATTAACAAATATGTTTTTGCCACCTTTGCAGCAAGTCTATATCAAGATCTCAGATTCTTGATATCAATGCATAATTCTACAACTCTTCATGCCCATTTTGCAATAAATGAGACTTTTAAAAAAGAAATGTGGCAAACTAGTGTTTTGGAGCACTTGACAGAGCAAAAAGAGTTCATAAAACTGTGGGCAGATCTCAAGAAAGTGGACTGTGTCCTAGGTACATGTAGCATACTACTACATAATCAATCCAGGTGGTCATCTCCATAATGTTTGCCCCACATCAGGCTTCCCAACCTGGGGGTCTGGCAATGGGAGGAGGAATTCCCAGAGAATCAGACTTTGAAGGATAGCTGGATTTGACTGCAGGACTTTGACAGGACTGGGGAAACAGAGACTCCACCCTCGGAGGGCACACACAAAGTAGTGTGTGCATCAGGACCCAGGGGGAAGGAGAAGTGACCCCATAGGAGACTGAACCTGACCTACTTGCTAGTGTGGAAGGGCCTCCTGCAGAGGAGGGGGCGGCTGTGGCTCACCACAGGGACAAGGATATGGGCAGCAGACGTTTTGGGAAGAATTCCTTGGCATGAGTCCCCCTGGAGTCTGCCATTAACCCCACCAAAGAGCCTGTAGACTCCAGTGCTGGGTTGCCTCAGGCCAAAAAACCAACAGGGAGGGAGCTCAGCCCCACCCATTAGCAGACAAGTGGATTAAAGTTTTACTGAGCTCTGCCCACCAGAGCAACACCCAGCTCTATCCACCACCAGTCCCTCCCATCAGGAAGCTTGCACAAGCCTCTTAGACAGCCTCATCCACCAGAGGGCAGACAGCAGAAGCAAGAACTATAATCCTGCAGCCTGTGGAACAAAAATCACATTCACAGAAACATAGACAAAATGAAAAGGCAGAGGACTAAGTACCAGATGAAGGAACAAGATTAAACCCCAGAAACACAACTAAAAGAAGTGGAGACAGGCAACCTTCCAGAAAAAGAATTCAGAATAATGATAGTGAAGATGATCCAGGATATCAGAAAAAGAATGGAGGCAAAGATCAAGAAGATGCAAGAAATGATTAACAAAGACCTAGAAGAATTAAAGAACAAACAAACAGAGATGAACAATACAATAACTGCAATGAAAAGTATACTAGAAGGAATAAATAGCAGAATAACTGAGGCAGAAGAATGGATAAGTGACCAGGAAGACAGAATGGTGGAAATCACTGCTGCAGAACAAAATAAAGAAAAAAAGAATGAAAAGAAATGAAGACAGCCTAAAAGACCTCTGGGACAACATTAAACACACCAACATTCACATTATAGGGGTCCCAGAAGGAGAAGAGAGAGAGAAAAGACCAGAGAAAATATTTGAAGAGATTATAGTCAAAAACTTCCCTAACATGAGAAAGGAAATAGCCACCCAAGTCCAGGAGGTACAGACAGTCCTAGGCAGGATAAACCCAAGGAGAAACACGCCGAGACACATAGTAATGAAATTGACAGAAATTAAAGACAAAGTAAAATTATTGAAAGCAACAAGGGAAAAATGACAAATAACATACAAGGGAACTCCCATAAGGTTAACAGCTGATTTCTCAGCAGAAACTCTACAAGCCAGAAGGGAGTGGCATGATATATTTAAAGTGATGAAAGGGAAGAACCTACAACCAAGATTAATCTACCTGGCAAGGATCTCATTCAGATTCAATGGAGAAATCAAAAACTTTACAGACAATCAAAAGCTAAGAGAATTCAGCCCCACCAAACCAGCTCTACAACAAATGTTAAAGGAACTTCTCTAAGTGGGAAACACAAGAGAAGAAAAAGACCTTCAAAAGCAAACCCAAAACAATTAAGAAAATGGTAATAGGAACATACATATTGATAATGACCTTAAATGTGAATAGATTAAATGCTCCAACCAAAAGACATAGGCTCGCTGAATGGATACAAAAACAAAATCCATATATATACTGTCTACAAGAGACCCACTTCTGACCTAGGAACACATACAGACTGAAAGTGAAGGGATGGAAAAAAGATATTCCATGGAAATGGAAATCAAAAGAAAGCTGGAGTACCAATACTCATATCAGATAAAATAGACTTTAAAATAAAGAATGTTACAAGAGACAAGAAAGGACACTACATAATGATCAAGGGATCAATCCAAGAAGAAGATATAACAATTATAAATATATATGCACCCAACATAGGAGCACCTCAATACATAAGGCAACTGCTAACAGCTATAAAAGAGGAAATTGACAGTAACACAATAATAGTGGGGGACTTTAACACCTCACTTACACCAATGGACAGATCATCCAGACAGAAAATTAATAAAGAAGCACAAGCTTTAAATGACACAACAGACAAGATAGATTTAATTGATATTTTTAGGAGATTCCATATGAAAACAGCAGATTACACTTTCTTCTCAAATGCACAGAGAACATTCTCCAGGATAGATCACATCTTGGGTCACAAATCAAGCCTTGGTAAATGTAAGAAAATTGAAATCATATCAAACATCTTTTCTGACAACAACACTATAGAATTAGAAATAAATTACAGGAAAACACCCGCGAAAACCACAAACACAGGGAGGATAAACAATATGTTACTAAATAATCAAGAGATCACTGAAGAAAACAAAGAGGAAATCAGAAAATACCTAGAGACAAATGATAATGAAAATATGAGGCTCCAAAACCTATGGGATGCAGCAAAAGCAGTTCTAAGAGGGAAGTTTATAGCAATACAACCCTACCTCAAGAAACAAGAACAATCTCAAATAAACAATCTAATCTTACACCTAAGGGAACCAGAGAAAGAAGAACAAACAAAACCCAAAGTTAGTAGAAGGAAAGAAATCATAAAGATCACAGAAGAAATAAATGAAATAGAAACAAAGAAAACAGGAGCACAGATCAATAAAACTAAAAGCTGATTCTTTGAGAAAAACAAAATTGATAAACCTTTAGCCTGACTCATCAAGAAAAAGAGCGAGAGGACTCAAATCAACAAAATTAGAAATGAAAAAGGAGAAGTTACAATGGACACCACAGAAATACAAAGCATCATAAGAGACTATTAAACGCAATTCTATGCCAATAAAATGGACAACCTGGTAAAACGGACAAATTCTTAGAAAGGCATAACCTTCCAAGACTGAACCAGGAAGAAATAGAAAATATGAACAGACCAATCGCAAGTAATGAAATTGAAACTGTGATTAACAATCTTCCAACAAACAAAAGTCCAGGACCAGATGGCTTCACAGGTGAATTCTATCAAACATTTAGAGAAGAGCTAACACCCATCCTTCTCAAACTCTTCCAAAATATAGAAGAGGGAGGAACACTCCCAAACTCATTCTACAAGGCCACCAGCAACCTGATACCAAAACCAGACAAAGATACTACAAAAAAAAGAACATTACAGACCAATATCACTGATGAATATAGATGCAAACATTCTCAACAAAATACTAGCAAACAGAATGCAACAACACATTCAAAGGATCATACACCATGATCAAGTGGGTTTTATCCCAGGGATGAAAGGATTCTTCAATATACAGAAATCAATCAATGTGATACACTATATTAACAAATTGAAGAATAAAAACCATATGGTCATCTCAGTAGATGAAGAAAAACATTTGACAAAATTCAACACGCATTTATGATAAAAACTCTCTAGAAAGTGGGCATAGAGGGAACCTACCTCAGCATAATAGAGGCCATACATGACAAACCCACAGCAAACGTCATTCTCAATGGTGAAAAACTGAAAGCATTTCCTCTAAGATTAGGAAGAAGACAAGGATGTCCACTCTTGCCACTATTATTCAACATAGTTTTGGAAGTTCTAGCCACAGCAATCAGAGAAGAAAAAGAAATAAAAGGAATACAGATTGGAAAAGAGGAAGTAAAACTGTCACTGTTTGCAGATGACATGACACTATACATAAATAATCCTAAAGATGCCACCAGAAAACTACTGGAGCTAGTCAATGGATTTGGTAAAGTTGTAGGATACAAAATTAATGCACAGAAATATCTTGCATTCCTATACAGTAACAATGAACAATCAGAAAGAGATATTAAGGAGACAATCCCATTCACCATTGCAACAAAAAGAATGAAATACCCAGGAATAAACCTACCTAAGGAGGTAAAAGTCCTGTACTCAGAAAACTATAAGACACTGATGAAAGAAATCAAAGATGACACAAACAGATGGAGAGATATACCATGTTCTTGGATTGGAAGAACAAATATTATGAAAATGACTATACTACCCAAAGCAATCTACAGATTCAATGCAATCCCTATCAAATTACCAATGGCATTTTTTACAGAACTAGAAGAAAAAAAATCTTAAAATTTGTATGGAGACACAAAAGACCCCAAATAGCCAAAACAATCTTGAGGGAAAAAACGGAGCTGGAGGAATCAGACTCCCTGACTTCAGACTATACTACAAAGCTACAGTAATCAAGACAATATGGTACTGGCAAAAAAACAGAACTATAGATCAATGGAACAGGATAGAAAGCCCAGAGATAAACCCACACACCTATGGTCAACTAAACTATGACAAAGGAGGCAAGGATATACAATGGAGAAAAGACAGTCTCTTCAATAAGTGGTGCTGGGAAAACTGTACAGCTACATGTAAAAGAATGAAATTAGAATACTCCCTAACACCATACACAAAAATAAACTCAAGATGGATTAATGACCTAAATGTAAGACTGGACACCATAAAACTATTAGAGGAAAACCTAGGAAGAACACTCTTTGACATAAGTCACAGCATGATCTTTTAGGACCCACCTCCTTGAGTAATGGAAATAAAAACAAAAATAAACAAATGGGACCTAATGAAACTTAAAAGCTTTTGCACAGCAAAGGAAACTATGAACAAGACGAACAACCCTCAGCATGGGAGAAAATATTTGGAAATGAATCAACGGGCAAAGGATTAATCTCCAAAATATATAAACAGCTCATGTAGCTCAATATTAAAAAAACAAACAACCCAATCCAAAAATGGGCAGAAGACCTAAATAGACATTTCTCCAAAGAAGACATACAGATGGCCAAGAGGCACATGAAAAGCTGCTCAACATCACTAATCATTAGAGAAATGCAAATCAAAACTACAATGAGGTATCACCTCACACCAGTCAGAATGGCCGTCATCAGAAAATCTACAAACAACAAATGCTGGAGAGGGTGTGGAGAAAAGGGAACCCTCTTGCGCTGTTGGTGGGAATGCAAATTGATACAGCCACTATGGAGAACAGTATGCAGGTTCCTTAAAAAACTAAAAAGAGAATTACCATATGACCCAGCAATCCCACTACTGGGCATATACCCAGAGAAAACCATAATTCAAAAAGACACATGCACCCCAATGTTCATTGCAGCACTATTTACAATAGCCAGGTCATGGATGTGACCTAAATGCCCACTGACAGACAAGTGGATAAAGAAGAAGTGGTACATGTATACAATGGAATATTACTCACCATAAGAAGGAACGAAATTGGGTCACCTGTAGGTACGTGGATGTACCTAGAGACTGTCATACAGAGTTAAGAAAGTCAGAAAGAGAAAAACAAATATTGTATATTAATGCATATGTGTGGAATCTAGAAAAATGGTACAAATGAACTGGTTGGCAAGGCAGAAATAGAGACACAGATGTAGAGAACAAATGTTTGAACACCAAGGGAGGAAAGCAGGGGGTGGGGGTGGGGGATGAATTGGGAGATTGGGATTGACATATATACACTAATATGTATAAAATAGATAACTAATAAGAACCTGTTGTATAAAAAAGTCAGATAAAGTATAATTCAGAGCAAAGTAAATTACCAGAGACAAAAGGGGAAGTTGTATAATGATAAAAGTCAGTCTATCTAGAATATATAGTGATCCTAAATGTGACTGTACAAAACAAGTTGCTGCAAAATAAGTGAAGCAAAAAACTTATAGTGCTAACAAGGGAAAAAGACAAATCTACAATTATAGTTGCAGACTTGAATACTTCTCTGTCAATAATTGATCAAGCAACTACACAGAATATCAGCAAGGATATAGAAGAACTGAAAAACACCATCAATCAAAAGGATCTAATCGACATTTCTGAAATATTTCACTTAACAAGAGCAGAATACAAATTGTTTTCAAGTGCCCACAGAAAATGTATCAATATATACTCTCTTGGATGTAGATATTTGATTTACTTGGTCTTTCAGTGTTTGATAGAATATGTCATAAAGCATTCTGTCTGATGCTTTCTCTGCAGGAAAAATTTTAACCACTGATGATTTTTAATGGCTGTAGAATTGCTCAGTTTTCTATTTCTTATTGAGAAATATTTGATGTTATGTTTTCTTATACATTTGTCCATTTCACCAAAGTTTTCAAATTATTATTATTATAAAATTGTTCCTCATGTCCCTTTATTACTTTTTACCTTTGAGGTAACTAAAGTTATATGTTTTTATTCATTCTTAATATTGATCTTTGAGCATTTTCTTTTATTCTTGATAAATATTGCTGGAAATTTATGATGCTTTTCTGTATTTAATCATCTTTATCATTTTTCTTTTTGTCTCGCCTCTTTTAGACTCTTTCTCCCACTTTCATGAACCACTCCCAAGACAAAAAAAAACACAAAAAAACATAATTTGGATGCTTAGGCCATTCATTTTCGGACTTTTTCTTTTAATCTTAAGGCTAAAAATTTCCTTCCAAGTTCCACTGTAACTCAATCCACAATTTTGATACATAACATATTCATTGTTTTGTTCTAAGCATATTCTTAACTCCATGATGATTTTTTAAATATGTGTTAAGAAATGATATTGTTAATTTCCAAGAAATAAGAATGTTTCTAGCAATATTTTTATAACTGAGTTCTAACTTACATTTATTAGGACAACAGAATATGTTTTTATGTGTTCTGAAAAATTTTTTAATGTGTTTTGAAATTTGCTTAATGGTCCAATATGTGATTAGTTTTCATAAATGTTCTCTGAGTACTTGATAATAATATATATTAATCATTTCTTGGGTGCAACATTCCATGAATATTAATTGGGTCAATGCATTTAATTTTGCTATTCAATTCTTCTATAATTTTTTTCATTTATTTTGCCTGTGTAATTTATGAATTACTGAAGGAAGTATATTTAACTCTCCTGATACGATGGTTTATATAAATTTAGCTAGTTATTAGATCATATAAGTTTGGTATTACTATATATTCCTGGCGAATTAAATATTTTATTAGTGTGTAGTGACTCTTTTACATATGTTAATTATTTTCCTTAATATACTTTAGATGCATCACTTGTAAGTGGCGTGTAGTTTAGTTTTTGTCAGGAGTCTAACAATCATTTTCTTTTATGTAGACTATTTAATCAGTTTACATTATTGTAATTTCTAATATATTTGGATTTATTTAAGACCATTTCAATACCTTTATTTATTCAAACATTTCTATTCCTTTTCCTCTTTTTTTGCCTGCTTTTTAATTGTTTTTCATTTCATTTTCCAATTTGTCAATTGGAATTTACATACTCTATTTTCTTTAAGTGATATCCAAGGAATTTTAATATGTATTCTTATTAAAATTTTTTAAAAAACCTTTACTTTTGTTCTTCTCTGAAACCATACAAAAATATTTGTACATAATAATATTAATAACTCACTTCTCAAATTCTATGTCATTGTTTTTGTTTATTTTTATTTTATCCTTTTTAACCCCATGAGACACTATTACTATTTTTGTAGGAAGTAGTTGTTTTACATGTCCTCCTGTACCTTAGGCCTTCTGTCTTTCCCTCATGAAAATTTCCTTTAGTGAATGCTGAGAGAGAGAGCGTGTGCTTGTGTGTGTGTGTAGGGAAAAATACTTTCTGTTCTTAATTTTAAAAAATGTTTTAAGATTTTCCTGTTCTTGAAAATATAATTTTTCTTGGTATAGCAGTCAAATTTAAGGGTTACTTAAAAATAATCTTGCTGGGTATAAAACTCAGTATTAACAGTTATTTTCTCTCAACTCGCTGATGATATTCTGCTATATTCTGGTGTCCATTATTATTATTATTTTTTCATTTAATGTTGTTCAGTTGTATTACTTTTAAGTCAAAGTGTGAAGACTTTCCTTAAAACCTGTGTACATTTCATATTGCTTAATGAATCTGAGGATTTCTGATTAATGGAAAATATTTCAGCCATTATTTATCCTTTCTTTGAGAACTCCATTTAGACAAATGTTAGATCTCCATATTCTAGTTTCAACTTCTCTTAATCTCTCTTTCACATTTCCCTTTGTTTTTGTCAGCTGTATTCTGGATAATTTTTATAGATCTATCTTTCAGGCCACAATTCTTTCTTCTGTTCTTTCTAAATATTTTATATTTTATTTCTAAATTTCTGCTTGATTCTTTTCAACTTAGTTAGTACCTTAGTCCATTTGAGATGCAAAAGCAAAATACTACAGATTGGGTAGCTTATTTCTCTCAGTTCTAAAGGCTGGAAGTCCAAGATCAGGATGCCAGCATGATCAGGTGAGGGCCCTCTTCTCAGTTTCAGATTTTTTGGTGTATCCTCACATGACAGAAGGAATGAAGGAGGTCTATGGTATCTCTTTTATAAGAATATGAAGTCCATTAATGAGGGCTCCACCTCCATAATTTAATCATCTTCCAAAGGCCCCAACTTCTAACTCCATCACAGTTGGGTGTTAGAATGCCAACATCTGAGTTTGGGAGGGGATACAACCATTAAAACACAGCAGTTAGCTTTTATATTACCTTTTTCAATAATATTCTATTTCACTTTTTTATTTCTTGATAGACATCAACACTTGTTTTATATTCAATGTCTGATTTTTAAATTTCTAAAAAAATTTTTGAGTTTCTTTGTTATCTGCCATTTCTGCTGGTTCTCCCTCATGTTACCTTTTTTCCCCTTGCTTGTTATGTTAATTTTGATGGTGAATTCATATTCTTCAAAAGTTTATCTGTGGAATTCTTTGAAGCCCAGCTTTATGGTGCTTTTCTCTGGAGGGTATTTATGTTTTCTTTTTTCAGGCATCTAGAAACTACCAATGCAGGAGTCCTTTAAAATAAGTTCTCTTTCTTAAGTTTTAAGTCTACCTGCTTAGTACAAATTCTGGCTACAAATCCATATACATATGAGATTTAGTTATTGCCTCTTGATTTTTTTATTTTTTTTACCTCTATCTAATATCAAAATTGATGATGGGATATTATTCTTGATTTCACCAAGGTTCAAGTTCATCTTTATTCTATATTTTACACTGAGAGTGTAAACCTTGAGTGTCCAAAGTTCCCTGTAGTTTCCTGTAGTAACTTTATTTTTTCCACACTGATGTGTGTATCTATTTTTATATGAAGAACTTCTTCTTTGACTTATTTTTTACATAATTGAGTAGGAAATAGGCTAAGAGATTGAGTTAGGACATGAACAGTGGTTTATGTCAGGTTCTGCAGAACCACACCCTCAGATTGAATTTGTATGCAAATGTTTTATTAAGGAAATACTCACAAGAGAAACCTGCAAGTAAGTGAGGCAGAGAGAGACAAAGGAAGAAGACAATAAAGGGTATGATTTTAGGAAAAGTCTATCTTGATTATATCTTCAGTATTATCCTGCAGGAGAGCATTCCTTTAGGAGTGGGTATTTTGCTTCAATGTTTGTTTCAGTCTGGGCCTTAGATGTCAGTATTGGCTATTAACATCTGAGGTATAGGTTGTACATAAATCCCCAGACACATTTTTCTCTCTACAAATATCTGCAGTGAAAACAACTCCACTAGATCAAAGTCAGTTCTCTGAAAATTTCCAGATTCAGAGTTGAAAGTAAAAGTACATCTACTGAGGAAGACTCAAAAAATTTTAAATACATCTTGGAAGGGATCAATTGTTTCTGAGGACTTCAACATGTGGCTCCCCTCTCTGGGTCTTTACAGGCAGCTGTTCTAGTTGTAGCCATTCATAAACCAGTAGAGAGGGAAGAACAGAGGAAACGGAGAGGAAGCAATTACCTTACAAAAAGTGACATGAATGTGGTACTAATTTCATCTGCTCATATTTCACTGATGAAAACTTACTTATATGCCTCCATCTAACTGTAAGAGAGGCTGGGAAATTCAGTCCTACTTAAATTCTATCACTGAAGAGCATGGAGAAAACAGATTTGGGGAGGGACAACTTGCAGACTTCCACAGGTGTTGCCAGCTTATGGTTTTAGTTGCACCTGTGGAATGAGACATGGTTCAAAAAAAAAAAAAGAGTCAGGATAGTTTGATGAGAAAGGAGACTTTTAGACCACGGGTAGGGCTAGCACATCATTTAGAAGCCTGGCATAGCTGAGTCAGCACATGAAATTATAAGCTGCTGGCTGGTGGTAGGAAGAAATAAACCAGGAGGATATGGCATTACTAAAACCTGGAAGAGAAAATGTTTCAAGAAAAGGATGGGAAATGACATGCATATTCTACAATATTCCAGACAGTAAGAAGACAAGAGTAAGACATAAAAGTCTGTTCTCATGGGATTGGCTTTGGAGTTTTGGTCACAGAGAACTAGAGAGCTAAAGGTCAGAAAGATGGGTATTAGTTCAGGGTGGGTGAGGATATGAGAGAGGATAAAAGATCAGAGACATATTTTGAACTTTCTACAGAAAAGAAGCAAGAAGTTGCCATTTAGAGAGTAACGAGAAAAGACTTTCTTGGATAAGTTTCTTATGAGGTTCTTTTGGCCTTTCTCTTTTTCTAAAGAGATACATTCAGGGTGCCCATGGTGACTCTCACAACAATAGCAGCTCCTCTTTTTTGGTATTATTAGAAGCACTCAAATCTCAGTGTCTTAAAGGAAGTACGGAGAAATTCAAGGCCAAACATGGGAAAGGATCCTGTCAAGAGTCCAACAATTTAGGGCAAAGCCACAATTTGGATATTTGTGATGAGAACTTAAAATTCATCAATTAATTGTTGTCAACCATTGAACTATTTTGGACATCAAGTACTTTGGAAGTATATTTCTTTGTTTGAAATAAAAATAAATAGGCTTTTTAAATGTATTTATTTTAAAATTTACATTCAATAAATTCCAGTACTTCTTGTGTACAGTTCTATGAGTTTTGGAAAATGGATAGAGTAATGAAGCAGCACTACAAGATACAGAAGAGTTCCATCACCCAAAAAATCCACTGGAAACTTCTTTTATAGTCAACCAATCCCCATTCCCATATCCTGACAACCACTGATCTTTTTGTCTGTCCAGTTGGTTTTTTGAGAATACCATAAAAATGTAATCATACAGTGCATGTAGCCTTTTTGGTCTGGCTAATTTCTCTTAGAGTAACCTGTGTGAGATTCATCTATGTTGTTTCATATATACATAGTTCATTTCTCTTTATTGCTTTGTAGTACCCAATTGTATGGATATACCACAGTGTTTATCTATTCACCAGTTGAAGGACATTTGGGATGGGACATTAGAAATGAAGCTGCAAATAAACTTTCATATACAGGTTTTATCTGAACATAAGTTTTCATTTCTCTTGAATAAATATGTAGGAGTGGTATTGGTGGGTCTCATGTTAAGTATACGTCAACTCTATTCCAAAGAGGTTTTATCAGCTTGTATTTCCGTAGTAACAAATGAGAGTTATTCTTGCTCTCATTCAACGGTATCCTCAACAGTACTTGGTATTGTTGGTTGTTTTTGTTTGTTTCAATTTTATCCATATTAATAAGTATGTAGAAGTATCTCATAGTGATTTTCATTTGTATTTTCCCAAAGATGAATAATTTCAAACTTCATTTCTTGTGGTGATTTGTCATCCATTCATCTTCTTTGCTGAGCATCTGTTCAAAAATTTTTGTTGGGTTTTTTGTTTTCCTGTTGTGGAGTTTTGAGAGGGCTTTATGTTTCCTGGATACAAGTCCTTTGTCAGATATGTGACTGGCAAATATTTTCTTAAAATCTATGGTTATCTTTTCACTCTCTTAACACTATCTTTCACAGAGAAAAATGTTTTATTTTGATGAAGTCCAATTTCTCAATTTCTTCTTTGATGAATCATACCTTTGGTGTCATATCTAAAAATGCTAACTAATTCAAGGTCACAAAGACCTTCTCCCATGTTTTCTTCTAGAAGTTTTATAGTTCTAGGTGTTACATTTAGATATATAATCCATATTTAGTTATTTTTATATCATGAGAGATGGATTGAGGTCTTTTTTCTTTTTTAGTGGATTTGAATCGATTGCTAAGATGGGGGAAGAAAAAAGCTGAACTCTATGATTGTTGTGACTTACTATTAGAGATAGTTTGCAGGCTGCAGGACGAGAAAGAGAGCCCAGTCAGAGGGTGGCAGTCTCCCTGAATTGAGAAGACTAAGATGAATCTTCAAGAAGGCCAGGAGGGTAGAGGGTAGAGTCTGCAAGACAGAGTAGTGGAGACCTACACAAACACACACATACCCACAAATACACAGAGAAAGAGACAGTGAGGAAAAGAGACAGAGAGAGGAGAGTGCCTGGAAAACTGCAGAGGTTCACCCTTGAATGTTGAGCAAGGTATTGATCAACATATGCCTGTGAAAAGATGACCTGAAGCTGAGGGAAAAAAGACACAACACACAACACCCGAAATAATTAAAGAAAATGTGCAGAGCTCACACAGAACCAGGAACAGGTTGTCTTCTCACCAGGTGGAGTGGAAAAACTGAATAATTCCCCTGGCATCAAGTAAAGTATTCAAAGGAGTATTGCCTAAATAAAGGCCCAATGTCAGCCTTATACTAAAGGCTGTCTTGATCATGCCATCGCAAAACTTAAACCTCAAAAGGTTTAAACTATATCCAAGTAACTAAAATGCATCCCAGAACAAAGTTCAAGAATACTTATACGAATACAAAAATAGTTGACACACCAAAATTCATAATGTTTGATGTTTGGTAAAAAATGAACAGTCATGCAAATAACCAGGAAATTTCAGCCAATCAGTAAAAACAGACTCAGAAATGACATAGACAAAGAATCAGAAAATAAGGACATAAAATAATTATAACTGTTTTTCTTATGTTTGTGGAGGTAACAGAAATTTTGAACATGTTAAATAGAGACATGAAAGGCATAAAAAGATTGAAATCAAGCTTCTAGAATTGAGAAGTAAAATGTCTGAAGTGGAAATTACATTGGATGAGATTAACAGCAGATTAGCTACTATAGAATAATATAATTCATTAACTTGAAGACATAGGAATAAAAGCAATCCAAAGTGAAACCCACAGGGAGGAAAACAGCTGATAAAAAATGAACGGGGCACCAGTGAGATGTGAGACAATTTCAAGCAGCCTAGTATACACATAAGTGGAGTCCTCAGAGAGCTGCTTTTTGTATTTTACCCAGAGTTTTTCATTGTAATCAGTGAGTGAAACAGGCTGCAGTGGAATTATCTCACCTGGTCAAGCTCTGAACAACTAATAGGCTTTTATTACCATTCATAGGACCATAGAGCTCAATCACTTTTCTTTTTGGCAACTGATAAATCTTCATTCAGTTGACTAGTTATTAATGATTAACACCATCCGTTTATCACCTATTAAAAGGAAGTACCATTCTATAAGATGGGCTTTGCTGATTTGTTTCACTCTCCCCTCTTGTGCTTTGCTCTATGAAAAGAGCAGTTTCCCATTGCAGATTCTCTCACCTCCAGCAGAGAAAATATGATTTGTCCTAAAATAAAATTAAACACATAACATGAAGAAAAGCCACTTAATGGCCTACTGTAATGCTACTCATGAAGGAAAAGTATAGCTAGTTCACTTGGCTTATTGGTCTTTAATAAAATCCTAATATATGCTTCCAATTTATTAATACAGTGAGCTTCAATCTGACCAATTACCCTTCAGAGTAAATATTTGGCAACCTGTGCTTTTTTTTTTTTGCTGTGCTAAATATTGTGAATTTATTTTCAAAACATTGTTCACAGTATTCATTTGTATATACGTAAGAATATGTAAGTTGGAAAGGTTTGCAATAAAATGTGCAACCTGTGCTTAATGTTTAAAATCTTGTTATTCAAAGATCATTTCAACTGTGAGTTAATGTGTTTAGTCCTCACTTAAAATAACCATATAGAGTTCACTAAAAAGAATTAAAAAAAAATAGTTTTATTAGTTCTCCCACAGAGAATGAAGGATGATTCCCCTGCAGGCTGCTGTGCTTCAGAGAGACATTTCCAGTCCCTGGCAGGACTGTGAGAGTGAATCCCACGCTGATCTGGTGGCATAAGTGGCTAAGCTACCATACCTCCTGCACTCTGGACATCTATCTGACCTTTGCTGAGATGTTGCTATCCTATGGACCTATAGAAGCAAGTTGCCAGTGTATGATCCCAGGGCACAGTCTGGTTCAAGTTTTATAATCTTTTATCTAAATTCCTGCAACAATCTCTTAATTGGACACCAGATCCCTAGGTCCCTCCTACAGCTTCACACTTCAGTCTGGATAAAGGTCCCATTTGACCTTACTGCCTACCCTCTAGCTCTTATTCACTTCCCTGTAGCACACAGGCCACCTAGATGTTACTCAGGACCTTTGCACATACTGTTCCCATCACTTGAAGCTCTCCTCCTCCAGATGGCTTCACCTCCTTCAAGTCTCTGCCTACATTCACCATAGGAGTGATGTCTTCCATATCGACCTTATGGAAAATATCATTTCCTAACCCCATTTCCTAATCCCTACTGTCCTTCTTTATTTCTTATATCATGATTAATATTATTTGCAGAATATGTATTGCCATCTGACATATTATCTTTAGTAGGCTGAATAATACACCCCAAAGAGCTCAGGTCCTAAATACCAGAATCTGTAAATGTTACTTTATTTGCAGATATAATTAAATTAAAGATCTTGAAATGAGGAGATTATCCTGGATTGTCAGGGTGGGCCCCGATTGCAATCACAGTATTCCTGTAAGACAGAGGCAGAGGAAGATTAGACACACACACACACACACACACACACACACACACACACACACACACACACACACACACAGGAGAGGGAAGAGATTGATGTGGCCACAAGCCAAGGGATGTCAGCAGTCACCAGAAGCTGGGAGAGGCTAAGAACATAATCTCCCTTAGAGAATCTGGAGGGAGGGTGGCCTGCTAACACCTTAATTTTGGTCCAGTAATACAAAGTCTGAATTTCTGGCCTCCAGAACTGTGATAGAATAAATTTCTGTTGTTTTAAGCCATCCAGCATATGGTAATTTGTTACAAAAGCCACAGAAACGTAATACAATTGAGTCATTATGTGTTTATTTCGTCTGCTCCCACCACATGCACACATAATGTGTGTCCCATGAAAGCAGAGGGGTTGTCTATTTTTCTCTCTGCTCTATCTTCAGTGCCCCAAAATGGTGCCTGACACACAACAGAAGCCCAATAAATATTTTTGAATGAATAAATGATTGAATATTTGTATCAAAGATATTCAGTGAAGTAGTAGCTCAGAAAAAGCTCAAATCAATGGGCTGGGGGTCTGAGGGAAAGCTTCATGAGAAGGTGATGGAATGAAGTCCTCTGAGAAGCTCAGATCACCAGACTAAACCTTGTGTGTATGGAAATGACTTCTTTATTCTCCTAAGTTATGCTGAGATTCATTTCCAGAAATTGCTTTTATCTCTTGAACAGAGAGTGATGATCAATATGAATAACTGTCCCTGGATATAGCTTGATGTTGTCATTGGCCACAGTTGTGCCTAAAAAAGCATAAATGGCAAGATGTTCTTTGTTCCTGTGTTAATCGTCCTTTGTGGAGATGATAGTATAACAGGTGACAGGACGTAAAACACATAGGCCTGGGAGACCTGAGCTTAAATCCAGGCTCTGCCACTTCTAATACTGGCGAACATTTATTTAACACTTGCCATGTGTTGAGAATTATACTGTGTGCTTTGTGCACTGATTCTTTGCCAGCTGCATAAACCTGGAAGTCATTTAACCTTTCAGTCTCATAACAACTCTGAAAAGAGGCTATTTTCATCCCTATAGTACCGATGCGGAAACAAGCACAGAGAGCTGAAGTAACTTGCTCAAGGTCACAGAGCTAATCATTCCTGAAACTGGGATTCACATCTCAGGCCCGTCTGACTCCAAATTCCACTTACTTTCCAATATTTTGTGCATCTCTCTTAGCTAACTTTGTGACAGTCACTGAGCTTTTTTTTGAGCCTTAGTTTCATCTATAAAACAGAAAGAATGTCACAGGATTATTGGCCAAATTAGTCAGTGGATATGATGTAAAATGCTCAACAATGGAACAGATACATTGTTTAATAGAATATGTATTTGGTCTTGGGCTTTGATAATATAGTCATAAATGTAGACTTTGGTGTCCTTGACTATGTTTTTTTTTTTCCCCTGAGGTTTCTGCCTCTGCTCTCCTCCTCCTCATCCCTTTCACAACTTTTCAGCCAGTCGTTTTCTTTATCCTACTCTCTCTAGAACAATTTATCAGACGCTTCTACTTCAGTGTATGTTTGTCAGCTCTTCCCCCACACTGTAAGGTTTTATTTTTAAGCCCATCTCTCGCTATTAAAAGACAAACTTTTTCCAGAGTGGGGTGGAGAGGGGTAGGTTCTGAGGCATCAGATGGGTTAACTAGTAGCTTGGGGAGCCCTGAGAAAGTGGGGGTCCTCTAAAAACCCTTTGCCTTCGAGTAAGGCTCTCCCTAGCGGGCAGAGCACGTTCCTAAAACCCTGGCCATCATCGTTCCCTGGAAGCTGTCACATGGAGTGTCAGCAATTCCCCCGGTCAGATGTGAGCACTTCAGACCAATTGTTTCTCTGCAGATACGACCAGCCCACACTCCTGCTACTTTGCAAGCTATGCAAACATGTGTGGGCTCGAGGCAGCTCAGTTTTGAGACAGCCCTTCATCTGCCCTCCTCCTCCCATGTAGACACGCGGCCAGGTTCTGAACTGGGGAATCCATATGACAAGGAGTCCTGCTGGGGAGATGCGGTGTCCCCCAAGCCCATCTTCCTGCAGACGTGACCCAGAAACACAGTTTTTTCTTTCATTAGAGACGTGGTGCTGTGCCAACCCCTCTAACAAAGCACTCGAGGGTGGGTTCCGCATCACGCATCTCTTGCTTTCAGCAGATGTTCCACGAGAGTGCCTGCCAGGGCATTTCTGTAGCAGTGACGGTGTTAAAGCTCCAAGGCCTTCAGAATATGTCTGTGCCGACAGATCGGGGAAAACACGCTAAAGCACTTACAGGGATGAGCATGTAAAACTAGGGCACAGATGCCTAATTTCAAAGACAAGAAAAGTTCTTGGCATTTACATCTTATTAGTCATTACTATGTTTTTCTTGTATTTTATTCACACATTTAACTTTGGGTGTTCCTCTGATTTGCTTTGCCAACTGCAAGCTACCATCCCATAAACCAAAAAAAAAAAAAAAAAAAAGGAAGGTACTAGGTACTATACATTCCAGAAGATCACTAAGAGTAATGGTTAATGTTCAGTGATCTCACCTGGGCTTCAGTGAGATGTTCAAACTAATGTGTCCACACAGTGGGCCATCTTGCCCAGATTCTGTGACAAAGAAGGAACTTGGATGCTTGCAAGATGTGTCTCTGAGGAGGAAAAGGCATTTTAAAAATTACCTCCAGAGGGCTTAAAAAAAAAACTTTCTTTGTTTTAACAGTTAGGCTTTTATTAAGGTATATGATGACTTTAGTAGTTTTACCCAATTTCCAACCATGGGGTGCTGAACAAAATCTGAGTGGAATCAAAAATAAGTGGTAGATCTACAGTTACATAAACACTTCTATCCATTAGCTTTTTATAAGGCTTTCTATTAGAAAAAGACTGGTTCACAGACTAAATGGAGGGGAAAGATTTTAACTCAATAGACAGAGCTTTGGAATCTTCAAAATTCTAGACAGCTGGCTGTGTTCACAGACAAAAAGAGAAAACAAAAGCAGAGAGAGAAACTGCAGTTAGATGAATGGTTTTCCTTTCCTGACGTACCTTAGGGCTAGTTTCCCAATAGTACTAAGAGGAAGGATACTGATCCCTGTTGATGGATAGCTCAGAGCAGAAAAGAGGAAAACGCTGCATGCTATCAACGTCATCAAAGCATGTGCTAATTAAAAGCATAACACTGCTTGCTGCTGTGAGACTAGCTGCCCCTTTTCTCCGTGGCTCATAATGCAAAGGCACACACACTCACACACACGCACACACACACACACACTCACACACACAGAAGGGACATTACATCAAACTACCAAATTAAACAATTGATAGCTTAATAGCTAAGAGATCCTATAAATACTTGCATACCTACATCTCAGTTATACTACATGTTGTCTGCATGGCACTGGAGAAATCAAGAAAGTTCTTTAAGCCTCAGTTACCTTACAAGAAAGCAGGGATCGTATTACCAACTCACTCAAACGCTATAGCGTACACCAAATGCTTGTCAATATCTTGCACATTCTAAACACTCAACAAATAGTACCTTTTATTAGTGTTTGTTGATCTCTTTTTTGATGCAATATCTTTAGAGACAGGTTCAAGGACAATCAATACACAAACTAGATTCTCGCTTTTTAGCAGGCTTATTTATCACAAAACTTTATATATAACTGCACATACCAGTATTCCTTTTGCACAAGAGCTCAGCATTTTCAGAAGCTGATAACAGACTTAAATATGTCAGACTCAGGACAAAGCAGATATGACTTTTGCTGTAGTCTGCATGGGATGCTCCTTTCAAGGTTGTGTGTGTTGCACGAGCCTCCTATCTGTGCGTGTGGAAATGAGCTCCCTGCACAAGATTCCATGGAGAGTACTCAGAGTCTATCTTAAATATTCTCCCCTTACTGATCTTAGGAGAATGAGGTTCAGAAGTGCTGTCTTTATAATGGGAAGTCCTCATATGTGGAATTCTAATGAAATCCTTCTTCAGCTAATTCTTTCCTCTGAAAACTGCCTAGGTATAAACTCCCTCGAAACTCACAGAGGGTCCCTTTTCTCATTAATCCACACCATCAAAACATTTTTAAGCAGTTAAAAGAATGTCTGTGGAGAACATAGCCCAGTTCCTATGCAAGGTAAGCACTTAATAAATGGTGGCTATTATTATCATCATTATTATTATTAGTCCATTTATAGAAAATTTCTAGCACACTTTTAAGGCAATCATTAAAATTAAAATCATAATGCAATCATTATTTGTAGTACCTAATTTTATTATAATTATCTTTATCTTAATAATCCAAATACTACTAATAATTCACAGCTATTTCAATTATCATTAATTACTTCTAACTTCATGGCAATCTATAATATCCTGGCAGGGCCAGCCCTCAGCTACACACTGAAGTAGACATATTTGTGTTTGCTTCCTTTCCTCTGTTCTTTTGGTATACCTCTTTCCTTTCTCCTGTGAAGACCTATTAGTGGAAAGGATATGGATAAATTAATTCTCCACTGGGGGAGCTGGCACACACACACTAAGGTGTGATCCTTTGTCCCTCATTCAGTACTTGTTCTATGTCATCCTCTCTCTAGCTCTGGCTTTTTCTGGCAATCAACCAACTCCTGGTGGGTAACATGAGAGTAGTTCAAAACTGTGGACGTGAATGACCCAGAGTCATTGCTCTTCAGTAGAGTTCTCTGAAAGGTCAACATTTTAAATTCAGCAGAGGTGATTTCAAATGATGGACCAAATGCCAGGAGTCATAACTGAGGACTTTTTGTGTGTGTGGGGGGGGCGGATTTTGTAGAGGGAGATTCAATGTCAGAGACGTTTACTTTACTGGGAAACCCTGAAGAGGCCACAATGCTAAGTGGTGCTAACTCACCTGGAAGGGACAATGAATGCCAGGTAGCCGCAGAATGGCTGGCTGCCTCCTGAACAGGAAGAGCCTGTGAGCAGGGCTGGCCTGTCTTAGAAGAGCCTCATCACTGTTATCAACACTTATAGAAAACATGTTCTGTGTACTGGAGAGGGAAATTGGCCAGGCCATGCCCAGGGGAAGGATTTCAGTCACAAAAGCTGATGGCACGTGTTAATTACGCTTCAGGGGTCAGCAAGATTTTTCTGTAAAGGGCTCACATGCTTTCCATTATTCTGTTTGTTACAGTCCTTTAAAAATCTAAAACAAATTCTTTGTTCAAAGGCCACAGTTTGTCAACTCCTGCAAAGTGACTAGAAGAGTCACGGAGAGGAAAAGCACGGTGGAGTATAGGATAGTTTGGAAAGGCTCCGGAAAAAAAGAAGGCAAAGATGTGGACTCATCCGTTCACTTCCCCATTTCCAAACCCCATAGAGGTACAATTATTTAACATCAGTGTGGACACGTCCTAATGCTCTAAGAAAAAACAATACGAAATTCCAGCTATCCTTGGAGGCCTAACAAAGCTAGCTACATCACCAAGCAGGAAAGAGGCAACTTTCTCTCTGATTGAGCCCACTCTTTTTCACCATCCAGCCCAAAAAGATTACATAGGCAAAATGACCTCTCTAAGAATGGTTAGCAGATAACAGTCAGCAATATGGAAACTAACAACCTGGAGGAGGTGTCAGAAAGGCAATATGCAGCTGGAGTTATGAACTCATTAATTAAATATCAGTGTATCAAATGGGCTATGAGCTATTAATTCGGAAGCTATTACTGGCTTTGAAGTTGAAATTATAAGCAAAGCAATTAAAAAGTAACTTCTCAATGAGAGTGTTTAAGGGAGCATCATATCTGTTTATATACATCAGCTCTTTAATTTGGGAATTGAATTGCTCTCTTAAAAATAATGATTATATAAATGATCAAACTGCTTATTTTATTGCAAAGCCTGGATGCTAGAGTTAGAAGGAAAATCTGCAATATTTCCTCTGCTTCAGTAAGACCATGCACTGGCAAGTATTCTTCCTTTTTCACATGAGTAAATAGGGATCACGGTGAAAAACACAAATCAGGAAGAGAGTGAAGACATTTAAGATATTGATATTTGCTTTTGTTTGTTTCCTCCTAGACACCATGCCTTCAGGGGGGTCAACTGTAACCAGGTGATGGCAGGTGGCTGTGCAGTTGAGGTGTGGCTCTTTGAAAGTATGTCCTGACTCATTACTCCAGTGTTGTTTTTCCTCAATGTATGTAATATTTTTAATCATATCCTAATAGTCAATTTACAGACTCATTTCCTTTGAAATATAATGGAATTCCCTTTCTCGTTGTCTCACATTCTTTCTATCTTCTGTATCTTGTCATCTCTATTTTACTTGCATAAATCTCTTTCCTCTCATTTTATGCCTTTCTATCATTTTTTAAAAATTTGTTATCCTCTCTCTTGGTTTTAAACACACATAGACAAGCAAAGCAGCCACTGGAATCCTATGGCAGTCAGGTATCTCTCCTAATTTCATCCTTACTAGAGGCATATTAATTAGGAACAAACAAACAACCTCTTTGAAAAGAAGTTGTTTCTTTGGACAGACTTAGCATTCTGGTTGTTTAGACCAAGGCATCCTTTTCCTCCTACCATGTATGCACCAACTATTGCTGGTAGGGGTTTGATTAATGGACTAAAACTTATTCTGAAGAAAAATGAATGCTTTTAGTGGATTGGAAGCAGAAATGCCTATAGTTTATAACCAGTGGTGAACCACTCTGAAAGAGCAGCTGCAGACTTTATTTAGCTGTGGCTTGTAGGAACTTCTGTTATTTTTTTCTCAGTGAATTCTAAATGGTTCATTTATTCCTCCAAAGTGCAACCTTTCTTTTCTGCAACAAAGCAGAAATAATGGTGAGCATCCCAAAGTTGGCATGGGAAGTGTTCTCAACCTGGAAAATGCATTCATTCAACAGTTATTTCTTGAGTTCCTCCTTTTTTGCCTATCACTCTTCCAAGAACACAAGGTCCCACACTGAACCAAATAGACAAATATCCTCACTAGATATTGATTTGCCTCACTAGAGCTTGAACTCTAGCATTAATAATATTTTAATTAAATGTCAACATTATCATGTAACAACAGCATTCTTAGCACACAGTGAGGTAGAACTTCTTTCTTTCCATGACTTGTAATATCTTATACTATCTACCAGTTAATCTCCGGCATCAAAGGAATGGAATGGAAGGAGGTTCTAGGGCTAATGTTACCAAGAGATCAGTGCTGGGAAGCAGTATATTGTACCTGCTTTGATGCCAAGCAACTGAGGCTCAAATCCAGGTCTTTCCATTTAAAAGATATATGTTAACAATGTAGTCCTTTCTGAGATCCATTTTCATCATTTGTTTAATGGAGACTCTACTCAAAAGGCTTTGAGTAGGATATAAGGATATAATAGGATAATGTATGTAAAACACTTAACACAGTGTTTTCTCCTCAGCAGGCAAGTGTGAGCAACCCCACGAGGCTCTAGTTTGTTTTGACAGCCAGAAGCCTGCTAAAGAAATGCTGGCAGACTCTCTTTCATCCAGGTGCAACCAAGACTGGGGATGAAGATACTGAGTGTGAGAGAGGCTGTCTGATGTCTTCCCCTGGGCTCCTGAAGACACATGGGTAGTGTCTCCTGGGCCAGACAAAAATTTTGTAAGTTTTATGAGAGTGCTGGGTTCTGTACTTATATCTCACATTTTTTCTCCACAGGCTTTCTGGAAATAATTTATACTGTTTACCAAAAACAGAGCCAAGACCATCAGATTAGCAAAATCCAGGATTCATACTTATCCTGTTGTTAATGAATGATGGAACAGAGGACACAGTCACAATTATCCCATCATAACACATTTGCCTCATTTCTGCGACGTGCTAGATTTTTGATCTTTGAAACAAAAGGAGAAAATAAGGAGCTGCATTCTTCATAGGTTTTCCTGGTGCGTCAATATTCTCTTCCAAATGTGCTCCTGATTCTTTTAATTAGGGGCAAAAAAATCACAATCACAAAGGCATTAATGCTCATAAAGCTTAAAATCTCTTAAATCTCTGAAGAAATACTTAGTGTAATTAAAAAATGAAAATCTATCATTTAAAAAATAGTTTGACATGGCATATTTGTTATTTTGCATTATAATAGTTAAGGCTGATATTTATTTGTGGTTTACCAGCTGAAAAGGCCAAAGAGAAAACATATCTCTATTCTCATTCCAAATCCATCATTTTGCAGCTAGAAATGATTATAAGAGAAAGTGTATGAGGGAGACATGAGTGTATATATGTGCTGGTGGGGAGGGAGGTAGAAAAATTCATGCAAGATAAAAATGTTCATCTCCTCATCTTAAAAATGAATATGTTCTAACTCTAATAGTTTATCTCTTCCCCTCAAACATTATATTGTTCAAAGAATCTACAAGTCTAAGATGTAATTCAATCATGACAGCAAGTAGAGGTCATCTCCTCTAGGTCTAACATAATTAATGAAGGCAAGTGGGCAGTCCAGAAGGGATTTAAGAAAATTAATTTAATAAGTCTTTGTGAGGATATTTTACATGGCTGGCTCTGTGCTAAGTGCTGTGGGAAATGTGGAGCTCTGTAAGACAAGGTCACTTGCTTAAATAAGACAGAGATCCAGGGCAAACACAAAGAAAGATGACAGGTTCATTAGAATACTAACAAACTTTAAAAATCATAGTTCAAACTTGATACGATTGAGCCAAGATAGGATAATTGTGATCTATGGATTCCGTTACCTTCTTTTTTGATGCAAGTTCTGTGGCACCTTTATACTCCGAAACACTTCATATTTTCATTTGATTTGTCCTATTGCTTTAGTATATCATTGTATTTTGGGATGTTGTGTCAAATATATAACATTAGGTCCTCTGATGGTGGGATTATCGACTCAAGGTCAAGCTGGTTTCTCACACTACTCCCCACCACCAATCATATATGTATCAGTATGAAGGCGTAGGAATAATTTTGATACAGTGTGCTAGGTGTCAAAGGAAAGTTGGAAGGGATGAGTGAACATCAGAGAAGCTACTGGAAGAGTTCACAAAATCTAGAAGCCCAGGAAATCACAGGTCAGTCCCTGGAGGCTGCACTCAGCTGCTTGCAGTAGGAAGCCTGGGATTTGGAAGGGCTTGTCCAGGGAGGCAGTGGTTGTTGATCTCAATTGGCTGCAGGACTGAAGTGAGTGGTTTGAAGAAGCTCTTCAGGAAGGGGACCCATATCTCACATCTGCCATTCACTTACAACTCTGCCAGCAGCTGCCACCAGAGAAAAATGCTTTCCCTTCGCTTCTCACTGAACTCTCAGACCCTTGCTTTTCTTCGGCAGAATTTAATTTAAAAGTTTATTGGAAAAAGACCTGGGGGAAGGTAGTCCCAGCTCCTCCACTGTGATGCAAAGGACAGTATAGAAGAGGGTGGATCTGAGGCTGAGTTGATGACTCTCTGGCACAACACCAGACACATATGATCCCATTGGACACTTTCAACAACCTTAACAGACAAGCATTATTCAGCCCATTTTCAGAGATGAGGAAAAAGACACATAAAACGTTATGTAACCTGTCCAAGGTCATACCTAGTTTAGCCATGATTTAATCCCATATTGTATGTTAACACAAAGGCCTTGTCCTATCCATTACCCATGCTATTTCCCAATATCAAGTGAAGGAACATATATTAAAATACCCTTTCTACCATCTAGTTTACTCCACCTAATGCATTTCATTGATTGGCTAAGTTAGTTAACTTATTAAGATACCTAATTAGGATAGACCAATATAACTTACTCTTAATAAAATCATGTGCCTGTTTCATTTTTAATCACTTACATATTTCCTTTTTAATATCCATTCTAGATTCCAGCTTGGCATCCATGCTGTGCTCGTCTCAACTTTCAGAATCTAATTTTTTTTCTTATTTCTAAAGTAGGAACTGAGACTTCTAGTTAAACATGGAAGTTTGATTACTTTTGGTGACCCCCAAATCCTCATGACAAAGCCAAAGGAAAACTAGGGAACAATAAAAAAAAATTTAGAATGTGGAGAATAGATGAATAAATAGTAACTCACTTAACAGATGTAGAGAATACATACATACATAAGCTAGCAGTGAGAATAACAAGAGTCAAGTGAAAATTAATATATGCTGGAAAATCCTAGAAAAAACACATGCTAGAGGTTCAGTAATGTCTAAAAGCAAGGTCCAAGTGAGACTAAAGAGAACTGGATGAAAGTCTGTATGAGAAAAATGTAGATTCTCTAAGAAACTCACATATCACTGATCATGAAAAAATGAGCAGCTGCCCCTACTCTTTTCTATCATATGACTCTGGATTTGGAACACCAGGTACAGGGGCTCTACATTGAAAAGGCAGAATAATAAAAACATGTACATACTGAGTTTGCAACCTCAAGCTTCTTTACCTGACTTGCCTCCCCTTAATACCTGCAAGCCAGATTTATACTGCCAGGCAAACCCAATGTCTAGATTCTGACAAAATTAAGTAGCTAACTTAACTAACTAAATAAATAGAGTTATAGGTAGCAACAGTTGTGGGAACTCCAGTGATATAGCCCAAACACATCACACTGTAGTGAAGCCCACTAATATGAAAAAAAGAAAAAATACTAATGTACACAGAGCTTTTTAGTGTTTCACTGCTAAACATAAAAGGAGAAACAAAAATCAACAGATGGGGAAAAAAGAAACTTACTGAGAAAGCGATGTATGAAGAGAGAGAAATAATGCTGAGAGATAAAACAAAAACAAATAAATAAAATTAAATGAAAACAAAGCAAAGCCACAACCATCTTTAAATGCGTGTATCTTTACAGCAACAAAATAAGGCATTCCATGCATGGACAAGAACAGAACGCCATGAAAAGAAATATCTGGAGAGCCACAATGAGCTCTTGAAGATTAAATTCACTGGAAAAGATGCAAGTTAAATCTAGGAAATCTCGCAGAAAGAAAAGAGAGACAAGGATGGAAAATAGCAAAGACAAAACAAAAAGTAAAAGATAATTAAAGGGCTAGCCCACCTTGCTCAACAATCAAATAATATAAATTCCACAAAAAAGAAAAAAAATAAATTAAAGGTAAGAAAGAGAAAAGCAGTGGAGAACAGGCCTGGCACTCTCAGCTGGGCCTTGGTACTGCTAGGAGGTGACCCAGCACTGCAGCCGGCTATTGCTGTTCTCCTGTCAAACATAAATACTGTAGGCCATCCATATCAGCAGTTTCTGCAAACATGGATTCAACCACCTTCAGATCAAAAACATAAAAAATAAAATAAAATTCCAGAAAGTTCCCAAAAGCAAAACTTGAATTTGCCTCTCACCAGCAACTATTTATATAAGCATTTACATTGTTTTTACAACTATTTACATAGCATTTATATTGCATTATATAAGGTATTGATATTATATCTCTAGGTATTATAAGTAACCTAGAGATGATTTAAATAATAGTGGAGGTTGAATTTAGGTTATATGCAAACACTATGCCATATATAAGGGACTTGAGCATCGTTGAATTTCCATATCCACAGAGGCCCTGGAACCAATCCCCTGCAGGTACCAAGGGATGACTGTAATTTTACAAAAAAAATAACATCAGACAAAGACACTCTCTGACAATAACAGAGCAGGACAAAAATAAGACTACTCTATAAACATGAAGAGCACAGACAGAAATGAGAACATTGTCTAAACCACAAAAATACTCAAATAGCCTCCTTTTCTAACTAATGAGTAATTCTGCTTCTTTATCATTTCTGTTTGAGCAAGCCTTCATTTCTCCTGCCTTCTAGATGAGAATGACTAAGATACTCCAAAGAATGACCTTCACTTCCCAACAGCATCTAATCTAGAGTAGAATCCACTTTCTTTAACCTTTCCCAGACTCACCACAAGACCAAACGCTGTAATTGGTCCTTTCTTACACACTATTTCTGAGATCTCCATGGTTCATCATGGTGTACATTCTCCATCACTGAAACAAGTCAATAAAAGCAACTTTGCTCAACTACAGACAGGTTTCCTTTGGTTAGAGGGTATTGAACAAAGGAAATTATCCATGAAATAATTCAAGAAAGTGTCCCATAACTGAAAGTTATCTTTGAATTAAAAGGAACTATTGAATTCCCTGAAAAATGAAGAGAAATCTGACCCAAACACATATCATTATAAAAATTTGAAATACCAATAATGAATAGAGGACCTTCAAAACTTTTGGGGCAGAAAAAAAAAAACAGATTGCATAAAAAAGATCAGGAGACAGAATGGCATCAGTTGTTCAGTAGCAACCCCGGAAACAATGTCCTCAAATGACTCAATTATAAAAACAGAACAAGAATTTTTAACATATACACAGTTTCACAAATTTTTACCTAAACTGGAAAATACTGGACTATATTCACTGCAAACCAATGAAAAACAAAAAGTGAGTAGTCAGTCAAGACACAGGGATATGTGGAAAAGAAAATTCAACCCAAGAGAAGTACAAGAAGTCCCAAGGTGATGGTCAAGGGAGATCTTAGGACAAGGGCTTGGCAGAAGGCCTTAGGGAACAAGCAGTCAAACTGAAGGAGGAAGATGCAGAACTTCTCTAAGAAAAATACATGAATATGTGTGTGTGTGTGTATATATATAAACACACACATACATACATACATTTAGTTTAACAAATCTAAATTAAGTAATTTCCTGATGTGCTTAAATACATCAAGAGGAAATAACAGATTGTTGCTTGAGAGTTTGGGGATGAATTAATGATAAGTATAGTGAAAAAAAAGCAAATCAAAAATTAACTCTAGGAAAATCAAAAACATGATAAATAAAAATATAATTATACTATACTATGTGGCTCAGCAACAAATACTATTTCATAAGCAAATAATAAAAAGCCTGAAATTAATTGAAACAAACCTGTGATATATTCATATTTTAGGGATGGAAAGATGAGATGCATGTGTGGAGAGCAATGTAAGATGGATAAGTATTTTTTCTCAATAGTAGAAATTTAAATGAACGTTATCCTTAAAATAATTAAAAAGTAACAGTATAAGTACGTCACTTAGAATTTTGAAGGAAAAACAACAGCTTTCTAAAACAGTGTATGCGAATAACTTTTATGAAAATAAAAAACTAAAAAAGGAAAAAAGAAATGAGCTGATTGAATATCAGTGTGGTAAAGGCTCAGACCTTCCCGCTTCCGTTAAGAAGTTCAGAAGCTGGACTAATTGCAATGGGAAGCCATTGCAGGTTTTAGGCTAGAAGGGATCATCTCCAGATTTTATTTTATATAGATTCTTTGGTCGCAGTATAAAGGTCTTTTCTGAGAGCACCAAGATGAGGAGGAGATAGAAGTAAGGAGACACTTGCCCTAGGAGTGACCTGAGGAGACTCAGCCATAGTTAAGACATATTCAAAAGGAAAATATCTCGTAATTATCACTACGAATGTTCAAGCGTAGCTCAGATGTCTCTAGTTTGCATAACGGAACACAGAAAAGTAAATGAGCTTCAGCCATAAAAAAGATCATGGGGAGGTCATGAGTTCAATTTTAAACCTATAGAATTTGAGTCGAATTTGAATGGAGCTGCCAAGTAAGCGGCTCGGAGGAGAAATCTGAGTGGCAAACCTGAATTTAAGAGGCAGGTCGGTATTGCAAACTGGATATAGAAAAATGGACATGATGAACTTGTGAAAAGTTTGTTGCCAAGATAAAGTATAGGAAAAGAAGACAGAGAGTCTAGGACAGAGCACTGAAAATTGCAAACCTATGTCAAGGCTTGCAAGAGAGGAAAGAGTTGTCATAGAAGGCTGAGGAGAAAGCAGAGGATAATGAGAGATGCCGCTGCAAGAAGCAAGGTGAGAACTGCAAAATGTCCTTTGGGTCGAGGTTTGTAAATGAGACAGTGCCAATTGGGTAGTAGGAGTGTTAGCCAGATCACTGGACTAAGGAGTTCAGTCAGATGTTAGGAAGTACAGACAACAGGAAGTTAGGTTATTAAGGATTAAAAAGAGAATTCAGCTGTCATTCCCAAGTAGCATGACTTTCCCTTTCTAGGTCATCTTCCTTTCCTGAGAAAGCACTAGGCATCTATTTAGGAGAAGGGGGCTTAACGTTGTTCGCGACTCTTAGCTCCTTGGAAGATGTGATTGTGCTTGTCATCCTTAGGAGTCTCCATTACTAGATTAGACTTATCTTTGCTCTGTGTTGTTCTCACTTCCTTTCTCCTGCACCTTTCAAAATCCCACTCAGTCTGTGAGCTCCTTGGCCCCTTCCTAGGGATCCTGAGGAATCCCCCTCAGCATTGATCCTCAGGAGCATTTACCACTGTGAACTTGGAATGCACTTTGGAGACATCCCCTGCAAGACTGGCGTCACCTCTCCACTTAAAAACTCACATTATGAATTCCTGTATGATTTTTCTCTTGGTCTTTGACCAATCTAGATTCCTAAAGTCCGGTTCCTTTTAGCCCAGCTATGATCAGCTTTGGGGGTTATGATCTCCTTTTTCCAAAGTACTCTGGCTTTCCGTATATAAACTCTTTCTTCTTTGTTAGAGGTAGATCTCTGTTGAAGGTTCCCCTTTCAGGAGATTAATTTTTCAGTAAAACAAACTTATAATTTGTTAGATGTTCTGCAATGAAACTTCTAGCGTATATCTGGTAACTTGAAATCCCTATCATTGCACCCTGCCTCTATAACATACTGGAGACCCAAATTGAAACACATGATTTCCTCCACTGAGCTGAGTGGCTTGGAGTGCACACACATGTTCCTTCACTCAGAAAATATTTATTTGGTACCTACCGTGTGCCAAACACTGTCTTTTCAAAGTGATATGACTCGTTTTCCTCCTATCATCTCTATTTTTAATGACATATTTCAAACACATCTTTCAAATATGAAGACTTGGGTATTTGAAAGGATAAATAAATCAATAAAATATAGTAAAATACTCTACTCCAGTTTAATTCAAAACCAAAAAGAATTTTAAAATGTTGATCCTGTGGACAATGCAATTTTGATATTGTAGAGGTTCAAAAGAATAATATTTTAAAGTAGCTCCCATATACTAATGTTTATTATGCTCCAGTTGTACATATTATGATATTCAATCCCACATCAACCTTATGACATATGTTTATCTTTTTTTTTTAACTCAAGAGGAAACTGGGATTAAAAGAAAATAGTTAAATAAACTTGCTGATGTCACACAGCTAGTAATTGGTGAACCTGGATTTACAATCCAAATATGTCAGGTCCCAAGATGACCTTGAGGAATTTAACGTGTTTGGGGGAATAGAGACACCTACCGAGAACTCAATGAGAAAATACTAAGAACAAACAAAAGAACAATAAAAACGCTCCCTTTAGGAATAATGCTCACTCTTCCATCCCTCCCATTCCATCTGAGCCTCCTGATTTCACATGTTAGGGGTTCACCCTCAGCTCCTGGACCTCCCACTAATAGGCAGCATTGTTCATTTCTTTGCATCACTCAGAATATAGACTCATATTGAAGATCACTTCATACTCAAAAGTTCGAACCCATAAAATGAACCTTCTTGGCTAGGAAGGAATCCTGATAGATTTCAGAAATCAAATTCCTTTCATTGCCATCTTTGAGACACACTTGCAGGTATCAGTTGGATTTTATTGGCTCATCTAGATGATTTTGTGTGTGTGAATAACAATTATCTAAACCTGGAGAACAGATAATGGTAGCTACTGGACAGCAAGATGGGGAAATATACAGCTTTGTTAAAAGCAGACTGAATCACAAATTTCTGTTGTCCTTGAGTCTTTTTTGGCCTTCCTCTGTCCAAGGGGGTCAGAAGTTTGAACCACTTGAGTTAAGTGACTAAGAGACTGACGTTCTGTCAAATAGGCAAACCAGAGGGTTTTCTGAAAAACACTGTATTTGGGTGAAATTCTGATGAAAAAGGTAGAAAATATGCTGTTATGGAGGTACAGAGTCAGATCACTGAAACCCCTAACTCCCATGAATTACTGGTTATTACATGTGGAGGAAAACACAAACTTTGTTAATACTTTTCCCATCCACTGTGAAATATTGAAACTCAGCTGTGATGTAGCATTTAACTGCACATCGAATCAAGAGTCCAGTAATAGAAATTGCCTTTTTGCGGTAGAAAACAGGGTTAGAAGCAAACCAAAATAACACATAAAACAGATCTCCATGGAGAAAATTGAAGACTGCTTCTAGCATGTAAAGATCAAGGGTACAATTCCTGTTCTGTGAAAGCTTTTTTCCTGGGGTTTTAAATTTTCCTCTTGATTATGTGTAGAATCAAGGGGGGGTCTGTGTGATTGCGCCCATGCATGACTCCAAGTAACAGAAATGGGGCAGACACAGACAGACGGTGATGGGTTCATTTTTAAGCCCAACTATCAGGGATAGAAGTCAAGAATCTAAAGCGGATCATGAAAGTTGGCATCAGATTTTCACTTCCAAATCCAATATCTGCAGTCGGTTAAAGCTAAGTTTACTTCACTGGTAAACAATAGATTCCAAACAAAATAGTAATGAGCTTTTTAAAATCTAACTGGCTAATTTACAAATTAAAAAAAAATATCATCCATACTCAGTGTTAGCAAGGGTGCAGAAAAATGGATGTTCTTATACTATTACTTGATATATGAATTGAAACAGATTTTCCAGAAAACAATTTAATACACAAATAATTATTTGTAATGGAGAAGGATTAGAAACAATCTACTTTTTCAAAAGGAGAAGACTCTGATATCCATTAAACCCCATCAATACAAATTAAGTTTTCAATTAATTTTCAGGATAGAGGAACTTGGTCACAGTACGCTATGTTACGAACAAAATAAGATACAAATCAAATATCCAATATAATTCTCATAGAGTTTTATATAGTGAACTTTTTTTCAAAAGACCTGATATACTCCAAAATGTTATTAATTGCAATCTCTCATGTTGGACAATGGGTGGCTTTATTTCTCCTACTATAGCACTTTAAAAAAATATTGTTTTATAGTAAGTTTTGTTTCAGTGAAAGATTATTTAAAAAACAATATATTCTCTTCCTTTTGAGTGCAAATCCTTTTATATCTGCCGATGCATTTTTCAAAGTATATCCCTATATAATCTGAGAAAGAGAATCCTCCTCACCTACGAGAAACACATCTTTACTGCTTTTGTTGAGTCTAGCCTCATAATCCCTTTCTTCTACTCTGTGATATAACCAGAGTTGGATGTCAGACTCAGGATCACAGCTTATAAAAAATACAAACACTATAGCTCCATCTCTCAACTACTTCAACTCTCTACAAGACCACGTGCACAGGAAAATAATTGCCACACATTCAAGGGGCGCTCCCCTTGAGTACGCTCTCTAAAGAGCATGAGTCTACCCGTGGATTTGCAAAGGAGAAAACAGAAAAGGTTCAAGACACTCAACTTGAAGAAAGGTGAATCCTTTATGATTTTGTCCAAAGACTCACCCTTGCACGTTTTGTTTCCTTCTCAGGTCATGGGAAGTGTTTCCTTGAAGGCTTCTTACTCTCTTCCCCCTTGAGTAATGTAGAAATTAATTAAATTGAGGTACAAGTGCAGGCAAAAGTACTGGAAGAGTTCGGTTGAACTCCTTTCTTTTGGGGGAAAATGAATTCTCTCTCTCTCTCTCTCTCCCACTCTCTCTCCCCCTGTCAATTAATTTAACCAGCAAAACAACCTTATAAGGTAGGTACTATTATTAGCTCTACTGTGCCAGGAAACCTGAGGGATTAATTAATTTTCCCAGGATCACAGAGTTAACTTGTTGCAGAGTTAGGACTCAAACTCAGGCAGTTTAGCTTCTAAAACTGCCCCCTATCTATCTAGCTAGCTATCTACCTATGCAGATACTATTGGCCTACTTCTTCCAAGAGCATGACAATTCATCAGGCCACAGGAAAATCTCTGATCCACAATCCAGTATGCCTTTTCAAGTTAGCAAAAACAATTTAAAGCCTCAAAGTCCTCACAGGCTAACTTTCAGCTTCACCTGTGATAATGTGAAAAACGCAAGTTTTTGTACTACCAGCACAAGCCCTCAGCTGTACTGAATCAAAATCTCTGCAACCCATTAACCTAAGGGTTGAGGCCTTTCCGCTAGGACCATTTGAATGGTCACCAGCAGATGGAGCAAAGCCATTTGCGCTAGAAGAATTTTTGACCCAAGGGGATAACCAGGACTCTTAGTTTTAGATTTTATTTATCAAGGTGGCTGTTTATCATCAGACTCTACTTCCCTAAAGTTCTAAGCACGTTTCCAACACTGACAGGCATCACTGCAGGACAATTTAAACACACAGGTATGTGCTTTTTTGGATGGATATATGAACGGATGGGTGTAACTCTTCATATTTATATTTGAAAAAACACGTATAGTATCAATATCTGGAAGATATTAATCATGCCTATTCCATTTTTTTCATAAAAAGAGAAGAAACGTACTTTTTATATGCTATTGATACTTTCTTTTTCATTGCTTTCTAAATCAACCAACAAAATTTTTTATGCACACCTAGGGTATCATGGTATAAATGATAAGGTGTGGTTGATTTGGGTAACCTTCAGCATTGCAATGATATTGAAATGAATTCTACTGAATCAATCATTTCTTTTACTGATTTATAGTGAAGTTGAGAGTATTATGTGAAACCCGATTGGAGTAACTATAGAAATACGGTTTTGCCAACATTTAATTAAGACACCAAAGGATATTCCTAAAGTGTAGAAAGAGTTAATTCCTTATGTTTGATGTATATTTGAGCTATTTGAACCCTGGTCTATCACTTAAAATGCTTTGATCTCACCCTTAATGTAGTTGGTTTAGATAATATGGTCTAACGGTGCTCATCTATTCTAAGTTTTATGACTGCAATCTGCTTGAATCTGCTCTTACTCTCCAGCCTGAAGTTTATTCTATCCTAGAAACTCATTATTGGTCAGTGGTTAGATCAACAGACTGTAGAGGAAAAAGTCTGGAGATATTGCCCATCTGAACACTTTATCTCATTTAAGCCCATTTCTATGGGGATATTTTCCAATCAGTTAAATAAAAATGATATTCAGCCTGTGTATGGCTACTTCCTTTAGCCAAAACAATAAAGAATGGATTTATTATCTACTTTTCCTTAAAAAATGCTTTTGTGTGGAAGAAGAATTATGATAAACTCACATAAAAACTGTTTGTGGGGCACAATTTTCAAATAAAACTCATTATATTGATAGACATTGAAATTACTGCTCGATGTGCAGGGACATAAATATCCATTCTGCCCAAAACAAATTTAGCAAAATCAAAATATGTAACACTAAGAACATTTCAGCTTTTCTCTAACACATGGAGCCAGCCATACATGCCAACCTGATTCTATCGCCTCTCTTCATTTGAAAGCCTATTTTGTGTTGCTTTTAGCAGCTCCTAAAATTTCTTTGTCTCTTAGTACAGCACCATAAAAGTTCCCACCTGACAGATCATAAATCGTTCTCACACAGCAGCCTGTCCCCTGGCACGCACTGGCTACGTCCTATTCTCCAGACCCATTACTAAGAACAGTTATGCACTTTTGCACAAAACTTAGTTTCAGGATCTGGAAAATGCTTGACCCTGTCCTATCAATTCAGAGCAGGGAATGGTCTACTGTAGACAAAGCATTCATTTTCACTAGGAGTGAAAGGAGACAGTGTTTCCTCTGTGATGAAATACATTTGAAACAATAAAAAGTGGGTTAAATCTGAGGTCAAGGAAATCTGACCACACAACTATGCCCTGGATATTTAGGACTCTCTCACGTACCATAGCATGTGTAATTATGGTTTCTTCAACTTCGTCTCTAGAGGATTTTGAAGGACGTGTAATTGGTATGTCATCCTGTTATTTGTTCCTTCATTCCCCAGACATTTATTGAGAATCTACTTGATTCTACACGCTTTGCCAAGTGATACAATCACAGAGATGTAGAAGACGCTGTTCCGGTCCACAGCTGTACATGGATTTGCAGCTATGCAGGCATTTACAGTAAAGTGTAAGAGGTGTATTATTAAACAAGGAGAAACACTCTGTGGGAGAGGAAGAGGAGTCAGGAAAGTTTTTATGGAGGAATGAAAATGTGAGCAGAATTTTGAGATCTGAATGGGAATTTCTTAGGTGATCACTGGGTAACAGGTAATATATAAAAGGTACACAATTTTGAAAGTATAACATATCTGTAGAATAGCAAATAGCTCAGAATGAGTGGAACCCATGTAGTATGTGGTGAAAAGGGGATGAGACCAGAGAGGAACACAAAGTCGAATCCCAAAGGATCCTGAATGTTAGTAAGAGTTATAGGGCTTTTTTTATGGAGAGCCAATCAAAGATGTGACTCAGGGAAGTTAAATGACCAGATGTTCAGATATTCTTATTTAAGTAATAATGTAAAGTAACTACAAAAGCCAGTACGACAGATTGCAAAAGCAGCTACAAATTCTCACCATCCCTACATGTGTATCCCTTTGCAAAGTGACTCTGAAGTTTCTCCCATCAAGAGGCAGAGTGAGTTTCTCTAATCATTGAGTCTTTGCTTGGTATGTGACATCCTTTGCTCAATGGGATAGGAGCAAATGTATGCACTCAGAGACTGGGAAATGGCTTTCATAGAGAGGCTTGCTCTCGAAAACCTCCAGCTGCATGTGAAGCAGTCTGGGCTGCCCTCCTGAGTGACGAGAGGCATAATTCTCAGTTATCCCATTGCCCTATCATCTTGTTAATAGCCACATATATAAGCGAGGCCATCCCAGATCATCCAGCCACCAGACAATCCCTGATGTGACCTTGTGACCTGACAACTGACTATAGATGCATGAACAAGCCCAGGAAAGATCAACTGAGCTATCCCAGACCAGAAGAACTAAGCAATAGCCCCAAATAATTGTGAGCTAAATAAATGATTGTTTTAATCCAGAGTTTTGAGGCAGTTTTTTTTTTTTAATGGAATAAAGCTAACAGATATAACAAAGAGCATTATTAGAGACTTATAAAATTGCAGTAACTATTCCAAGAATTTCACATGCATTACTTCATTTAATTATGTAAAATCTTATGATTTATGTCCTCATTTTATGGATAAGAAAACTGATCTGTAGCCATTGCTTTTGACTATTGAGTAAACCGAACTACAGAGAAAGTAAAATAATGCAAAACAAAACAGACAAAACATGGACTGAAAAGAGAGTAATTCCTGATTAGTGATGGTGATGCTTGGTCTTATGGGAATTCTATTTACCTCCAGGTAAGTAGAACTTATGAGACAGACTTTGTGATACATATGTGTACCTGGTTTGTAAACTTTTAGGTAGACTCAGCCAGGAATATAAATGAATGGGACAGAAATGTGTTAGATGTAAGAAGAAAACAAACAATGTATAGCCCATGCTCCATCTAAAGTGGGCAACCTCCATCTAATCGTTGTCATGCAAAATGTGAACCCAGTATTCTCAGTATTTTCAGAACTTGTAAGTTTTTTTTTTTAAAAAAAAGCTAAAATTCTGGATTTAATGTGAAATATTCTAGGATTTAAATAATTATAATTAATTTATAACAATGTAAAACAAGTGTGTCACAAATAAGCATTCTTGCTAGCATTTGACTGGTGGATATCTAGTTTGTAATCTGAAGTCAATACTGTTGAGTATGGTGGGTTTGGTGGCATTGGCGTGTTGATTATTAGGCTACTTAAGTCTGTCAGTGTACTTCTATGTTCAGTGTAGGGTTGCTGGTGACAGAGACAGTTTGCCTGGGGAATCTGAACCTGAAACAATTGTTTTTTTGTTTTGTTTTGTTTTGTTTACTCAAGAAAAATGTCCACCAATTGGGAACTATCCTGATGTTAGACATCCTGAAAACTTAGCACCTCTGGCTTCTAACTGAGCCTTCAAAGATTTAGTATAATCAACCTTTCCTAACTATAAGCCAGGAAACATCTGGATACCTTCATCCCTAAAGAACCCTGATTTACTTCTACAGGTACCCTCCTCCCTAAAGTAATAGCACTCCTTGGGAGATCAATCATCTCCCTCATTTACCTCTGGAAGCATGTCCAGTTGTACTTGGTTTCTAGTCATTTGGCCCTATCCATACTTTTCTAAGAAAACTGTCATGTTATTTTCTTGGGGTCCTGTCTGTCTTTCTCTGGCTGGTTCTAAGAGCTCTGATTGACTGTGTTGATGAGAGAACTCAGGAGCTTCTCTGTCCTTCTCCATCTTTCTCTGCAGGGGCATGGGAGGGTGGTGGGGCATCGAAATGAACCCAAGTTCTGGTGAGATACCCTGAAGTTCACATGATGCCCAGCATTGAGAAAGGGCCTAACTGCCATGGCAAGGACCATTCAACGGGAGAGAGGACCCCTTATTTGGCAAACTTTATTGTTTCCAACACATCTTGCTTCTTCTTTGCTACCCGACCATCTGCCCTGTGCAGGTGACAGTGGCAAATGGGCTGGATTTTCAATGTCTTTATTATATCGATTTCAATTTCTTTTGATCTTTACAGTCTTTTATCTTTGCCAGCAAAAGTTTCTGACCAAGGGAAATGCTCCTCAGAGTTGGCTTCTTTCTAAGTTGTAGCACTTTAAAAAACACTAATAAGTAATAAGACAAGTGACAGGTAAGGGTCAAAAGACGAATGGTCAAGGGTAAGTTGTAGGAAAGCACATCAAGGCAGGGTCAGGGAGAAAAGCAGAGCCTGATACCCAGATCCATGTTTTCCTCTCAGTTCTGTCTCAGGCTCTGAGAATAATCATATCCTTAGACAAGAGAATTTGGCTTTGCAGAACATGGAGCTAAGGGGCTCAGAAAATTTAAGATCAATTAGTTATATCCTGATCACACTCTGGTCTGTGCAACAGTACTAGAATCATGGCTTGTGCTTTTAACACCTGTTCTAATAGCTGGTTCTCCTTCAGTCACCTGTCAATAGTTCAGCTCCTTCAGACATGAGGTCACAGCTTTCTTATTTCAGGTTATTTCATTGTATGAAGATGCCTAAAACCCAGCCAAGTTTTTGGAGCCTATTACTTGTTGAAAAATTTTTCTGATGTTTTCCTGCACGTTGTTTTCTAAAACTCCTCATCCCTCTGTGGCTCGCTTTCTTTTTTTTTAAACAAACACTCATCCCTAAACTCTCATAGACTTATTCTGTGCTAATTGACTTTGAATAGCTTTTCAAGAAGTTGGGTATCCATCCATTTATCATTTGGATGCACCCCACTTGGTTGCAGGAAAAGCCAGTATACCTAAAACCTTCTTCCATTTCTGCCTTCATTTAGCATTCTTGGTCTGTTGCTATTTCAGTATGATATGTCTAAGTGTGGTTTCTTTTCAGTTATTCTTTCTGAGTAGAATGCAGTCGGTCACATTAGGTTGACAAAGTTTATTTGTAACACCTAAAAAAATAGATAACAAATGTTCTATTTTAAAAGACGTAAGAGAGCTGTGAAAGTAATGAAGACTAGATGAATTAAAATTCCAGAAAGGAAAGACTGGGATTTTTAGTGAGTTAACATTCACTGGCCAGTTTTTCTCTCCTGAAGGCATTTGTCCATTCTAGACATGGGCTAATGATCGGACTTGATCAGGGCAGAAGGAGTCTGCTGAAGGAAAGAGAAAACAGTGGGGCTTTGGAGGTTTGCACAGGCTGGTGAAACATAATGGAATGTGATGGGGTCCTCCAAACACAACTGATTTCCTCATAGAGCATTTGCTGAATTTTGGGTGGCATGGGAGTTTGGAGAGATAGACCAGAAACTTCTAAAAGGCAGCAAGAAATCTCTTGTGGTCTCACAGTATTTTGAAAGTAAAGTCCAACCAGAAGCACTCAAACTATGACTAGTTTCTCCTGAAGACTCTGGGCATGAAATTAAAGAGTTAAGATGAAAACTCTAGAGGGCAGAAGTGAATCTCAATCTTCTAGAATTAAATCAAAATCCCAAGGATGCCACATTTTAGAAACAGAAATGAATCCAAGGTGGACGGTCTTACTAATAATACTGAAGCCCAAGACAGAACATTCTAATCCTTGGTTGTGATGATTAGTTGCTCACAGTCTCCCTAACAGAGGGCAGTGTGAACACTTTCTGCAGGAAAGTAGCATCATTTCCAGTCTCTGTGGTTCTTTGTACCATAAAATGTCATGAAACATGAAGAGGCAAGAAAATGTATTTGAAAATCAAGACAAAAGGTAAATAATGGAAGGAGATTTGCAGGTAATCTAACTATCGGCTTCGGCAGACAAGGACATGGAAATGACTACTTTAAACAGGTTAATCTTCTTACGGTTTGTTGAGCCTTTTTGTATCTCTTAATCTTTCTGGAATTTTTCTCAGCCATCATCATTTTGAATAGTACCTCTGCTCCTTTGTTGCCTCTGGAACGCCGATGAGATATATCATGATGTTAGTTATTGTTCTAACCAGTCTATCTAGCATAATTTGAATTTGACTTTTTAATTTTATTTTTATTTGTTTCTCTTCCATTAGAATACGTATTCCTTTAGGACATGGATTTTGAACGTTTTGTTTATTGCTATAGTGGGCTATAGCCCACTAAAAAGTCATTTAATCTAATAAATTCTACAGACTATTCTGATTAGAGGAAAATAATTCCTCTGAAAAATATAAGGAAAAAATATCTGACAAAATTCTGAATGATACATACAACAAACTCAGTTATATGCATCAAATTAAGAAATAAAAGCTATCATACTATAATAGTGAAATATATAAATGTATCTACTAAAATAGGAATAAATAAAATAATAGTTAATATTCAAAGTAATGCTTACTTTGAACTTCTATTCCACCTTTCCATATACTAGTCTATATGGCTTCAATGTATTATTACTTAACATAATCTTGGGATTCTTATTTAAATCAAAAATATAAAATAAAATAAATTAATAAAATCACAATTATTTGTACATACTATACTTTTCTACTGAGAAAGCTTTGGACTATCAGCTGAAAATCCATTAAAGTTAACAAGAGAGTTAGATAAGTGGCTGAATACAAAATTAATTAGAAACTATTTTCTACATACTGGCAACATTTGTTTAGAAAATACTTTGGAAAACTTACTCATAATAACAAATTCAAATAATATATTGAAACAATTTTAAGAAAACTTATGGGAACTATGAATAAAAGAAAACAAAAGACAACTTTTCTGAGACATTTAAAAAAATAGAAGGAAACAAATGGAGAACTATTACATCCCTAGTTAAGAAGGCTGGGTGTTATAAAGATTACATTTATTTTCAGAATTATTTATGGAAGTGTATCCAAATGCCAATGCTCAGGACACTGATTTAGAGTATGTCAGTACAGATGACACACACACAAATACACACACACACATGCTCACGGCTCATGACAAAGAAGTTCAAGAAATTCTACTGACTTTTTTTATTGGACAATCATATAAACATTCAACTGTTGGCTGGTTCTCAGAAATTCTGCCATAGGTGAACCTACAGTAAATATAGTTTGTTTAACCAAGACTTATTTAGATATATATCTTTGGTAGCACCTAATTAACCTATGACATAGTGTTATACAGAACAACATTTTGAAAAAGTGCTAATTAATAGGCTTACCCTAATTTAAAGCAAAATCACAGGAGAAATTTGATGTTAATCTTAAAGTGATTCTAATATTCCCCTGAATGAATAGCCAGCGGTCACTGATATAAACCATTAACAAAGGTATTAGCATGAGCAAATTCTCCTTTCACATATTAAAACAGTGCAAATTGGTAATAATTAAAAGATCATTTTAGAACTACAAGGAAAGATATATCAATAAATTGATGCAGAACAGTTCAGAAATTCCCATGCATTAATCTATCCATTAATAAATGTTGACTGAAGAGTTATTGAGCCAGAATACAGCATCTCTGAGCATGCCTTAGTTTATCTAAGAACTTTATACCTACAAAGGAGAAATCAAAAATCTTTGGGAAAGAGAAAGATAATTTATTAAATCATGTTAGAAAATTGTTTACTTATTTGGGGAAACATCAAACCTTATATAAAATCTCACATAATGTATCAACAAAAAAAATCCATATTGGTATTCAGACTAGTTGTTTAACTATAAAAAATTTGAGAAAATATAAGCAAAGGTCAAAAATATATTTAGAGGGGGCAGGACAATCTAAGTTTAAAAGTATTAGAGGGATTCCCAAAGTAAAGAATCAATAAATTTAACATCATAAAGATTAAAAATGTTATTTCTCAAAAATTAGAAACAAAAGAAAAATAAATTAATTAAATATTAAAAATAATTAATTTTCATAAGAAATGCATAAATATTGATATTTTAAAACTTTGTAATCCCATTTGGTAAATGTTCTAGGATCAGGAGCTATAAAAAATAAATAGGAAAATTCAAAGAAATAAGTATAAATGCATATATACACATCACATGCACATTTCAGTTCATACGATTTAATGCATATAATACTGATATGTAAAATTAATGTACACATCAAATTATTAGAGAATGATATGTAGTTCACTCTGGAATTCCAAAGGTTAGTCTTATCACCCAGGCATCATGTACCTCTCAAAATAAATATTCTAGATTACTTTAAAGAATTGCATAATGACCACATAGCACTAACTCCAAAGCTGTGAAAATGCATAAGTTAATGGGTCTCTTTCCCTTTTTGAACCTGTGAGAAATCTCAGCAGAAGAAAGGAGGTCACAGCACCCCACTGACTGTTGTAGTTTCATTTTATTTGCTGTTTTGTTTTCTGAATTAACTAGCTACTGATTTGACTGCTATTGCAAAATGCTAAAGAGTGAAACTGGTGACAGGTGTGGGAAAATCTGGGGATGGGGGAAGAGAGTTGGTCAATGGATTTCCCCAAATAAGTTCTATGCATCAAAAACAGCCTGCCACATTTAGCAAGGGAAGAAAAATGGACCTATTGCTTTTCTTACCAAACCAATGCAAAGGAGATCAACAGCCCCACAACTAAAGGGCAAGAGAAGAGCAGTGTTTCTGTCACATATACCCGCAACCAGATACTACAATCTATTCTTGGAAAGGTAACTCAGGAGACATGGGAGGCCTGTGGTAGGCCTGCGTGCCAACTTCTCCAATAACATGGGCATTAGAAATGCCACCTTTTGACGTCCATAACTCATGAGGTTCTTTGCATTGCAAGGGCAAAAATTTGGAGCAAAGTTTCTTAAACAAGCCCTGTTCTCCAGAATTGTCCCTGCAAAAATGAACCCATAGTTGTCTGAAAGTTGAAAGCAGCTCTTCAAAGAGGCGGTCTCTGGAGTCTTAGAACTATCATGAACAAAATGGCCTTTTCATTGGAATATGCTAGAGAGACTATTCAACTCAGGATGATGAGATTTTTCCTCATGCCAGTCCTAGTGATGGCAGCCACATAGCCTGGCATGGGCTCTCTTTACCTGGTGCGGGACTTGGGCTCTGTGTAAACATCTTTGTGGTGAGACAGCAGAGGGCTATCCCTGGAGATGTGTTAAAACAAAGCTGTTAACAACAACGACAACGACAAACTCAAAAGACAAGAAGTCTTGATGAGGATGTAGAGAAATTTGAACCTTTGCACACTGTTGGTAGGAATGCAAAATAGTGCAGCCATTATGGACAACAGCATGGAGGTTCCTCAAAAAGTTAAAATAGAACTACCATAGGATCCAGTAATCCCACTTCTGTGTATTTACTCAGAAGAATTGAAATCAGGATCTCAAAGACATTAGCATTCCTATGCTCATTGCAGCATTATTCACAATAGCCAAGATATGGAAATAACTGAAAATAACCTAAATGTCCATCAACAGATGAATGAAATAAAGAAATGTGGTATATACATACAATGGAATACTATTCAGCCTTAAAAAAGAAGGAAAGCCCACCTTGTACAACAGATAAACTTTAAGGACATTATGCTAAGTGAAATAAGCCAGTCACAGAAAGAAAAATATAACATGATTCCATTTATATGAGGTGTTTAAAATAGTAAAATTCATAGACTCAAAGAATAGACTGATGGTTTGCCAGGGGCTGGAGGGAAGGGAAGTTACTAATCAACAGGTATAAATTTTTAGTTAAACCAGATGAATCAGTTCTAGAGATCTGTTGTATAACATTGTAACTATAGTCAACTATAATATACTGTACACTTAAATTTGTCAAGAGGGTAGCTTTCCTGTTAAGTATTCTTACCACGATAAAATCAGATTAAAAAAAGGTCTAATTTCCCATTTATATTAATCAGTAGCCAGAAGTGGTTTCCCAAATAGGCAGCCCTACTTTTCTCTCCCCATAACCTTTTTACACCTTCCATTCTTCCTGACTGCAGCTTTCTGTAGCCAGAGGGCCCTGTATATCTTTTCTCTCCTTACTCTGTACAACCAGCTGGGCAAAGTTTATTCTGTTTTATATACCATAATCTGTCATGGCTGATTTTGTTATAACAAGATCTGAACAGATGGGGAATGGTTTGCTCAAGAATTACTTGCAATATGAGTGACCTATAGAAAAAATTGGAAACTGGAATGCAATCCCTGCAATAAAATCCCAAACTCGTTATCCTCCCCACAGGATGCCCATGGATCTCGCCTCCACATGAAGGTGTTAATGACTAATCCGGAGACCTATAAAGGAGCACAGTCCTCTGGTAAATAGCACGTGCACAAACAAAGGAATAAGACAGCAACAGAGAAAGGCAGTAACATTTCTTTGCCATAACTTGTCTTTCTGATTTTTTTTCCTATTAAGTGACATATACTTAAAAGATACAAACACAATCAGTTAACAATGGAATGGAAATGCTGCAAATAAGGCAATTTCCTTAGATCTGGAAAATCTCCAGAATTAGACAGATTTCTATCAGCATTTAATACATTTTTTTAACACCTACTGAGTCCAACTTCATAGTTCTTCAAAGTTCTCCCTAAGCATAACAGGGAAGATAATCAGAAACCATTATGGACAATATGCTGTCTGAGAAGAGTATTAAAAAAAAAAAGAATCAGGCAATGAGAGTGCTATTAATCCTCTAATCCAACTGCCCATATTTATGTTGATTTTACCAAAAAAAAAAAAAAAAAAAAGCCATTCTGAGTGGTTAATGCCTCCACCGTCACTCCAAAGAGATCATACAAATAAATTTAAAAATCCTTCTCTGCCTAAGTTCTCTGTGGTTTAGTATGTTTTACAGCAACTGCTCAGTTAGAACCAGTCTGAGGCCATTTCTACATTTAAAAAATTGCAACATTAACCATATGATCTTTGAACAGCATTTGTGATATGACTACATATTCCCTGCAGTTCCTAAAATAACATGAGTAGAGAAAATAAAGAAAATGAAGAGAAAGAATGCTTTCGCTATTATGTTACTATTACATTATATTACAGGCTTCTCTGGTTGAAATCTGCTATTCCTTTTAATCTACTTACCCATATCTTAGGCATTTTCTAGTCTCTACCAAGCCTTCCTGACATCTTGAGTCTGTATCAAAGCCTGGGCATTGTTTTTTAAAATCAGAATTAATCACTTGATTGAACTGTGTCTCTATTGTTCTTTTAGGTGAAATAGTTTCTTCTGCACAAGTAAAATTAATTTTTTGAAGGCCGAGACCACTGACTTTCATCTTCCATAATTATCACTAAATAACACAATAAATAAGTGCTACCTTCCATATTTAATACTTAATAGTAGAGTATCAATGTCTAAATTTCCTTTTTTATGGCCAAACAATTCATACCATGCCTAATGAAAAACAGCTTAAGGGATAGAAGTCATGTACTGAATGGATAGATCTGAGGCTGTTTCATTAAGTTTGGTAACAGCAGATTTAAGGAAGCACCTCGTGGATCCAGCACTCCTCCACAGGCAGCTTCATGTCTTCAGAGAAAGTGACAGAAGCTTCAAGATTGTCATCCTCCAGTTTTATGTGTGTCCTGTACCCTGAGTTCAGCGTGGTTAGAGATCTAGGGCTTTACTACTCTGGAAACTTTCCCCACTGTGACTCACAAACTTTGCCAATCATGCTCCAGAGCCACTCTAAAAAATGAGTCACCAGGGTAATGACACTCAATGTTTCAACAGCTCTTTACCCCTGTTAGTTAATTATCCTACAACACAGAAAATGACCATGGTTCTTATTTAAGAGGAAAATGAATGGTTTTGTTAAAGTTGCAAAAGTCAGTGAAATTGGTTCCTAGATAACTGGGCATTTTGCCTCACATATAGCCAGGAGGATACATTTGCCTTCCGGCTTCTCTCTACCAACCATCCCAGCAACAAAGACCTTTTCCCCGGATACGTTGCCCTCCATTTACCAAGAATTCTTTCAGCAAACTTCCTTCTGCTGTATCCCTTCCATGAACAACCCCAGTGAACACCTGAGAGTCATTAGGCGAATGGTTCCCGGCTTTGTTTAAAGCTAGGAAAAGGTTCATGGTTTGAACAGATGAACAAGTTGGAGGAAAAATCCACAGGATGGTTGCTGCTTTCCCACCACGTCTTTCCATCTACCTTCCCTAAGCACTATCATTTACTCGTCAGTTCATCACCGTCACCATTCCACTGTCACACTCACAACCACACACACACACTCTTTCACAACCACACCCATACCCACTGCTTTCATCAGTCCTAACCTAAAGCTTTTCCTGTCCTCTTCAGTGTGAACGATACCAAATCCTTTTTCCTTTTTCTTATAAACAAAGCTGAGTTGGGGTAGACTTTATCGAAGGTTTATTAATTAGGGATTAAAAAAAAAAAAGTACAGAGGATGTGTTTATGACTGCCACTTCACTTTCTTCCCAGCAGTTCTGTCTTCATTCTTTCTGAGGTAGAAGTGACCTAGGAAATTAGAGTAGGAACAGCATTTTCTCTGAATTCTACGGACCCTGAACCCTCTCCTAAATCTGGCTGGCACCTGTGTGTGTGTGTGTGTGTGTGTTCTCTACAGTGGATGGTTAAGTGAAAACCCAACTCTGCCAATGGGCGGGCCATGCTCAGAATGTTGGCCGGTAGGTCACAAAGACATTATTTTTCTCTTTATTGAAATAGAGAAAAATACATACTACATATGCCATATACCCAGTACTCAGAAGAGAAACTGTTAACTTTTTGTCACATTGACTATAAAATACTGACCCTTGTCTCACATCCCCTGCCCCATTATTTGCCCTGACTCCCTAGAGGTACACACTGTTATGAATTATGTGTATCTTTCCTGTCCATATTTTGCTTGTTTTACTTAATTTTTTCTTTGTTTGTTCATTTTACCTTATACACATAAACACACACACTATTAAGTGCATATCAAGGGCTTTTGAAATGTGTTTTAAATATAGACAGTGAGTACTTATTTTAAATATTGTTTTATAATTTTCTCTCTTTAACATTATGCTTTCTAAATTTCACCACATGGATGGATAGATAGATTCCTACATACATGGGTACCTATATATACAGATTATAAAGAGAGAGAAAAAAAAGGAGAGAAAGAAAGAGAGTGAAGTGTTTGGGGACAGAAGGGAAGAAAGAAAGAATATGTTTACTTTCAAAAGCTATAAAGTATTTTATTGTGGGAATATGTCCCATTTCATTAATTAACATTTAACATTCTAGCAACTGACATTTAGGCTAGTTCCAGGTTGTTATTTTTATGATTGCACACAATGTTTCCATGTTGTGTATGGTACAAGACCATTTTTATCCCACATCATTTACTGACTAGCTTGTCCATACCTTATTGAGTTGTCCTTTTGTAAACCTGGAAATATTTTTGCCATTATCTCTTCAAATATTCCTTTTGCCCCATTCTCATTTAGCTTTTTTTTTAACTACTAGAGGTATTTTAGAGATTCTCAGATCATCTGCCATACCTTTTTAATGTCTTTTTCAGTTCTTCCATCTCTTTATTTTGGGGACCACATTGTTAGTGATTTTCTCAGACCTATAATCTAGTTCACTAACTTTCTCTTCAGCTGTGAACATTTCTCTATTTAACCCATATTGAGTTGTTATGTGTTTTAATCTCAAGGGCTACATTTCTTATTGCTTGAATTTCTTTTTTAAAAATACGCCTTTTTTTTTTTTCCGTAATATCCTATTCCTGTGTTAATAGAGTCCACCCTTCTCTTTATCTCAATAAAAATTAGAAATATACTTTTTAATTTTCCTTTTCATGTTCTTTTATATCTGGTCTTTGCTTGTAAATTCTCCTGTTCATTGAATCTATTATTTTTGCCTGTGACAGTGGGCTTTCTGATGTGCTTGTAATTTTTGCTTGTGAGCTTCTCTCTTCTGGGAGATATCTTGCTAGAGGATGTTATGCTTGTCCAGGGTTGTGGATTCATTCTTATACATCAGTTTCAAATTTTGAATCCTGGAGGGGTGGGGGAATAAATTGCATTTGTTTTAACAAAAGTGACTTATTCTCCACTCTTGGCCTGGGTATGTGGCCTGCTTTTATGGTGTGTTCAAAGGCTGATGGTCACTGCTCAGATTTATGCAATGAACCTCGTTCCAGCTTCCCCTAATAGCAAGCTTTGACGCTCACACTGGGATAGGCATTCATCCCTAAGGGGGCATCCACTGGCCTCTGTGGTGCCAGTATCTAATCTCCTCAGATTTGAGTTCCTTCTTCATTTTTGGCTCTTAGAAAGTTATCTTTCTCATTTTTGATATCTGCTATGAGTTTAAAATTGAGCATGTGGTCTTCTCAGTCAATTCTTCTTCTGTTCTTTGGCCAGAAGTTCACTTCCCCATGGACCTGTAACTACATCAATCTTATTCCATTTCTCCATAGATGCCTAGGTCTGTCCCTTAACTCTCTTTTTCTTTCTGCTTCTGTATCACTTACGCCTACATTATTACCATGCTGCTTTTATTACTATGATTACCTAATATCTTAATATTTTAAAAGGTAAGATTCGCTCTCCCTTCCTTTTTAAAATTCTATTGGCTATTCTTGAACCTTGACTTTTCTGTGGGAATTGTGGTGGAATCAGCTGGTGGTAGACTTATCATGATTATGGGACACACTGTTCCCACAAAGGTATAGAATATCATACCCGGGTAATAAATAATGTGTCGATAACCCTGTGACCAACCCCACTCATAAGATGACCTTGTTACTAAATTGTAACAGACCACTATGTGCAAGTTAACTGGGATGTTCCAGAGCAAATGGTTCCAATTCTGTTCTCTTGCTCCGTAGAGAAGCAGCTAGAGAGGTAATGGGACAAGTGAACAGGCTTGCCTCCCATCAATGGGAGGACCTTTCAGAAATGCACAAATTCCTTCCGTGGAAAGCTCTATAGAGGAATTATTCCCATATCTACGTATGAAGGAAAGACAAAGCCCACGATATCGTCTATTAATATTTGTAAGCTTTTCGAGTGAAAGTGGTAACTCTGAGATTTTTGAACCTAATACCAACACCATTAAGGGTCTGATCAGTGAATAAAAGAAGGCTGGATGAAGAGGTGTGGGAAGTGGATTCCCTTCACTGCATTATACTTTTGCTCTCCTTCAGCCATTCAACACAGGCAGTGCAATACCTTCCAGGCAATGTCCCATAAGGAGGGCACCTTGAACACCTGGAAGCCAGGTGGAGACTCTGTTCAACTCCCAGAGGCTGGTTAATGTCTCATTTCTTGGGAGAGGAGGAGTGAGGGGAGAGTGTCAAGAAGGAAAATGAATCACCGCACGGAATCTTCATCAATCTTACCCATGGCCTTTGAGCACAAATTGAGGCAGGTAACTGTGGTAACCCTAACCTCATTACAAGGACAGTGTATTATCACGAAATTACTAATTTGTTGAGGCGACAGTACAATTTACACATCTCCAGTCCCATCTCTAATTGTCTGACACTTATCTGTTGCTGTAAAGGAGCACACAGCAGGAGAGGGTCTGAGAGGCAAGCCAATCAGTCAAAGGCTTTCAGAGTCACAATGGGCATACTTCTGCCTTACAGGACTTCACAAGGGAAGCCTTCAAAGGGGAAAAAAGCCCCGTTTCTGATGGGAAAAGAGATTTTTGAAACAGAAAACATTGTTTGATAGAGATAATATAAAAATTGGGACAATTTCTGCTTTTTTCTTACTCCTAAGGCTGCAGTGAGGGAATTTGAGATCATGGAAAAATGCTTTGAAAATGCAGAGTGCTGACAGATGTGAGGGAAGCAGGCAAATACTGGGGGCTGTGTCATTCATCAGAGCTGGAAGGTTAGAGGATTCTCCAGCTTGTTGGATAATCCTCTATCTCCATTCTCTCTGGAGCAATCCCCTGCAGGAATGGCCACCACTTGTCTCTCTCTCTCTCTCTTTTATTTTTCCTTTTAACCCCTCTAGATAGCTAACCAACCTTAGGCTGCCTGGTTTCATCCCAGTTAAATATTTCACAAGGAATGATAAGCCATGTCATGCGGGAAATGACAAGAGTAGTGTCAGCCATCTTCATTGCCACAAAGGCAAATGGAAACTTCCTGAATGAACGGAGCCCCACACTGGAGGGATAAAAGTCAGAAAGATCCAAATGTAGCAGGAAACACAGCCTCTTCCTCAGCCCCCCAAAGACCACAGAAGTAAAGAGGAACAATACATTTGGAATAACCCACCTTGTAAGTTAAATGCAGGCAACAGCTACTAGAATTGCAAAGCTATGTTGCAAAGCTAAAAAATTATTCAAAAACCTATGAAGGTGAATTGTATGAATACTTTGTGGAATTACAAGATAGCCCCTGCTAACAAGGGACTATAAATGTCTTCTAGGAGTTTATACACACAAGGACACACATCCATTTGTGTTTAGAGACAATTAACATTACAAAGTAATAATGTATTTGATCAACTGTCAGATGTACAGTGCTCACACATAAACGTGCTTTGAGATTTCAGAGCATGAAGAAATCCCTTCCTGCTGGGGAGCAGGTAAGGTTCCATGGAGGAGGCCTCAATCAGGTATACTTTGAACTTCAGGCTTATATATTTATATACGAAAAGGGGAGGCAAGCTATAGACTGAGCAGTTGGAAATATTATTAGTCAAGGCTTCAAAGTGAAACTGAGCAATCCTTGTAAAGAAGATAGTGGGATCACTTAAGTGGAAGCAGAGGATCTGTGGAGGAGAGAAAAGCAGATAAATCTTGAAAAGAGTCATTTAGTGAGATTGCAGAGGTCCTTCATTACCAGAATAAAAGGAAAGACCACTAGGATTAAGGAGAGATTTAGTCATCATGCCCAGCAGCAAACAGTTCCAACTTTGGCTGAAACTGAATGAAAAGAAGATTAGGCTCAGGGGATAACAGAAATGTTGTTTTTTTCCAGAGGCCACCCATCAATTAAATGTGATTTTTACATGTTTTAAATTCCTTATAATATTCAGTGTTTCAATAGTTCTTCTCAAATAAGCTTGTTGAAAACCAGCTCTACCTTGTGACAATTTAACTTCATTAAATCATATTATTATCTGGACAAGTCAGCAATGGGTTGATATGTCATAACTTTGACAAGATTTTAATTCGTTTCAAACAAAACTATCAAAAAGCTAATTGAAAAAATAGTTTACATCTACCCTCTATTAAATCATTAGGCATCAAATACTTTGTGTCAAAAAGGTTGGCATGATGTATAATCTTGGGTCATATATGGATCATAGCAGAGTCTAAGCTTACTCTGCATATTACTGTGTATATCACATTTACATAGTGACCATGAGAGAAGGCTGAATAACTAATCATGTAGCAAGTGGAGAATCACAACCACTCAGTCTGTACTCATCAATCCTAATCACTAACTCTGTTCACATGTAAGAATACAAGATACTTAAAGAAAGAGAAAACAAGTCTGATTTCAACAATGGAAGATAGTACTTAAATGTTAATGTATTAGGATTGTTTATCTGGAGAGTTGCTCGCTAGTATTTATCAAGAATATACATAAATTTACTTAGAGATTATGAGCAGTTGATGAACCCCCTCTGATAAGAGGTGAGAGGGAAAAAATGATATTAAAAGTTGAAAAGCAGGGGAATTCGCTAGTGGTGCAGTGGTTAAGACTCCACACTCCCAATGCAGGCAGCCCAGGTTCGATCCCTGGTCAGGGAACTAGATCCCACACTCATGCCACAACTAAGAGTTTGCATGCCACAACTAAGGAGGCCATGTGACACAACTAAGGAGCCCATGTGTCACAACTAAGACCCAATGCAACCAAATAAATAAATAATACTATATGTTTTAAAAAAAAGTTGAGAACCAACTTTTAAACTATATACTCACTTGGTCCATAGATTAATTCATTTAGTAAATATTTATTGAGTGTCTATGATATAGTATTCACCATTTTGGGTATTAGGCATATAGCAATGAACAAAAATAATCTCTGCCTCCATGAAGTTTTTTTTGTCTGTTTTTATATATGGTTTTTTAAATTTATTTTATTGAAATATACTTGATCATAATGGCACTATTTATAGTAGCCAAGACATGGAAACAATCTAAATGTCCATTGACAGATGAATGGATAAAGAAGATGTGCTGTGTATATATATATATATATATATATATATATATATGTATATATATATATACACACACACACACATATATATATATATATGTATACACACACACACACAATGGAATACTCATCCATAAAAAAGAATGAAATAATGCCATTTGCAGCAACACGGATGGACCTAGAAATTATCATACTAAGTGAAGTAAGTCAGAAAAAGAAAGACAAATACTATATATCACTTATATGTGGAATCAAAAATATGACACAAATGCCTCCATGAAGTTTTTATTCTAGAAGGAGACAGATAATGAGAAACAAACAAACAAACAAAAAAGGTATCTAGTGTTATGTCAAGGAATGGTAAGTTCCTGGAAGAAAAACGAAGCATAATGGGAGAATAGACAGTTTTAGTGGTGTTTTGTTAAATCAGGTGATCAAGGAAGGCTTGTACAACGTTTAGGAAGAAACCAGAACCAAGAAAGGGAGATAGTACTGAATACATCTGGGGGAAGATTACTAAAGACAAAAGGATTAGCAAGTGCAAAGGTTTTAATACAGGATCATGTTTACTACAAAGGAGGAAGAGAAATGAGCCAGTGAAGCTAGATCAGAGTGAGTGAGATAGAGAGCTTGGTTGGTAAGATTGAAGAGTTAGCAAGAGGCCCAAATATAAAGCACTGATTTAACGTTAAGGACCTTGAATTTGAATCAAAATAAGATGGGAAATCTTTGGAAGGTTTTTTGTGGAAGACTGATCTCATTTGATTTGTCTTTCAGAGGGTTCATTCTAGCTGCTTTGTGAGAAATAGATGTTAGGAGCAAAGTGGGAAAGCAGGGAAACAACACCTACTGCAATAATATAGGTTAAGAGCTTGTAGAAACTGGAACTATGGTGGTAATTATGGATATGATGAGAAGTGGTCAGTTTGGGGAATAGATTTTAAACTTTAGACCAACAAGATGGATTGAATGCTGGGAGAGTGAGAAAAAAGCAATCAAGCATGATATCTAAAGTTTCGGGCTTGAACAGTTGAGTGAATGGTGGCACCACGTCCTGATGGAGATGCTGAAGGAGAAGCACGTTGACGCTGGGAATGAAATTGAAAAGCTTGTTACGGAAATGTTATGTCTGAGATACCTATGAACATCTAAGTGGATACGCTGAGAAGGTACTTGAATATAAGTCTGGAGTTTCTGAAAGGTCTTGGCTGGAAAGAAAATTTTAAGAGCCTTCAGCATCTAGGTGATTATTTAAAACCATGGAACTTGTTGAGGACTTGTTTGAAGTGAGTACAGACAGAGAAGAGATTATGGGACTAAAAGGGGGCATTCAAATTAAGAAGTTGCAAACTGAAGAGGAATCAGCCAAGGAGACTGAAAATATAGACTGGAAAATAGGGAGGACTGCTAAAAGGTGTCCCGGGGCCAAGTGAAGATGAGGTGATCAATTACACCAACAAAAACTAATATGTCAAATAAGACAACGGCTAAGAAATAATGACCCAGTTTGTTAACGGAAGTCATTGGTATTAGAAGGGAAAAAGGGTTTCAGTGGAGAAATGGGGACAAAAATCTGATTGAAGTGAATTCAAGAAAAAGCAAGAATAGAAAGCTCAAGAAGGGACTTCCCTGGGGGTCCAGTGGTTAAGACTCCATGCTTCTCCTGCAGGAGGCACGGGTTCTATCTGTGGTCGGGAACTAAGATCCCGCATGTTGCGCAGCACGGCCAAAAAAAAGAAAAAAAATAGTTCAAGAAGGTTTTTATGTAATGGGGAGAAGAGAGTGGGAAGACAACCAGAGGCAAAACTTGTTTTCTAGTTTATTCTGTGTGAAAACTGGACAATTTATACCAATGGAATAAGAGCAAGTGCATCTCCTTGAATGGGTAAAAACTCAACCCAATTGCTTACTGTCCAGATGCAGGTAATGGATGTCAGAGAGCTTCTTTTAACTATATTTTATTATTAAATATATCTTACATAGAAAAATGAGTATATGTACATGTATTTATACATGCATATACATATATTTGTATAGTATGTGTATGTGTAGAGAAAAAGAGAGAGAGAGAAAAAATGCATTCACATTTTAATATGAAAAGGAATATCATGTATCTACCGCCCAAATTTCGGTATGGAACATTAGCAGTACCTATGTCACTCCTTGACTGCATCTTCCTCCCTTTCTCCTACTACTCTGGATTTTGTATTAATCATTCCATTGCTTTTTTAAATGGTTTCAACACATATTAATCTATACAAAACAATATTATTGTTTAGTTTTATTCATTATATTTTAAGTGGAAACACACTGCCTATATATTTTTTAAATTGAAGTATAGCTGATATTTTTTTTTAATTAATTAATTTATTTATTTATTTTTGGCTGTGTTGGGTCTTTGTTTCTGTGCAAGGGCTTTCTCTAGTTGTGGCAAGTGGGGGCCACTCTTCATCGCGGTGTGCGGGCCTCTCACTATCGCGGCCTCCCTTGTTGCGGAGCACAGGCTCCAGACGTACAGGCTCAGTAGTTGTGGCTCATGGGCCTAGTTGCTCCGCGGCATGTGGGATCTTCCCAGACCAGGACTCGAACCCGTGTCCCCTGCATCGGTGGGCCGATTCTCAACCACTGCGCCACCAGGGAAGCCCTGCCTATATTTTTATGACTTATTTTTTCAACAGACGTATTTTTGAGATTCATCTATTTTTGTTTTTTAAATATAATTTTTAAAAAAAAATAAATTTATTTATTTATTTATATTTATTTTTGGCTGTGTTGGGTCTTCGTCTCTATGCGAGGGCTTTCTCCAGTTGCGGCAAGCGGGGGCTGCTCTTCATCGCGGTGCGCGGGCCTCTCAACATCGCGGCCTCTCCCGCTGCAGAGCACAGGCTCCAGATGCGCAGGCTCAGTAGTTGTGGCTCACGGGCCTAGTCGCTCCGCGGCATGCGGGATCCTCCCAGACCAGGGCTCGAACCCGTGTCCCCTGCATTGGCAGGCAGATTCTCAACCACTGCGCCACCAGGGAAGCCCGAGATTCATCTATTTTGATCCATGCTGCTACATCCCATTCAGTTTCACTGCTATATAGTATTCATTGTGGTATATGAATATGGTAACATTTATTTATCTATCTTATTGCCAGTGGACAACTTTCAATTGCTTCTAGTACTTTGCTCTTCAGAAAATGCTGCAATGTACTTTTTGTACATAGTTCCTAAAACACATGTACTTCTTTCTCTTGGGTATATATCTAGGAATCAAATTTGTGGGCCATAGGACTCATCCATCTTACTTGTATTTGGTAATGACACACTGTTTTTCAAAACAGTTGTCCTAATTTACACCCCCTCCAGCAGGGTATCATGGTTCTTATCACTTCAAAATCTTGTCAACACTTGGAATTCTCAGACTAATTTGTATTCATTTTGTGGTTGTGAAAGAGCAATTTAACATAATTTAATTTGTATTTCCCTTATTGTTAATAATGTTAAGCAGCTTTTCATGTGTTAACATTCCATTCAGGTTTTCTATTTTGTGATGTCTGGGTTTTTTTCCTCATTTTTTACTCCTGGGCTGTTTGCCTTTTGAGAAATCTTCACAATGGCAGTATCTTCCTCATGATGAACTACTGTCCCCTACAACTTCTAAGCACAGTGAGGTAACAGGTTTGACACAACCTTCCACTGAAGTGAATGGCACTGGAAGGTCTTGCTTTGCTGTTTCCTAGTATTAATTGCGATAGTTCCAAGTCTGAGAAAAAGAGAAGAAAGGCAGAAGCACTCACCCATGCTTATTGACTTCACAAGCTCTTAGGGCCACGTGTATTAACTGAGCAGATTGACTACAAGATGGCAGCCTTCTCTCATCCTGTACTTCATCACTCCAAACAATGTCATTCCCAGTGCAGGACTGACAGGCACTCATGTCCGGCCTCGGTTCTGTATCCCCAATCCATTAGTATTGGCTCGAGGTCAGCTTTTTGAATACAAGATCAATTCTAATATAGTTACACTGACTTCACTTTGTATCAGAGAGTAGATAGAAAGTTGAGAGGGATCAATAAATGCCAAACAACAAATCAGAAAATACATAGTGTATATGAACCAGTTAGCATGCATGGATTTCTCTGTGCTAGTCATTGATTCAAATATAGGTAGTCCAGAAATAATGTGCTCATGTTTGTATCTGAAGCCAAAATGGAAATCGAACTCCTCAGGCTATGTCTTTAGCTGAATAGAAAATAGGAAATGACGAAATTCTTGGCCTTGTATTCAAAATCTTAAGTTTTCTGGGTCTGTGTTACCTCTTCAAACTTAGTCTTATTTTCTCTCCAGTTGTTTCTGTTGGACTAGTCTCATTTGCCTTGTCCTGAATATATATCCTTTTGTACATATTTCCACCTCTCAACTCCATCATAAACATTAATGTCCCTCCCATCTCTTTTCTGCCTATAAAAACCACCCTCTAACCAAGGCCCTGCCCAAATCTATCTCTTCTATGAAGTCTTTAACGCCATTGCTCTGAGGCTCAAACTGCCAAAATCTTCTAGCACTTATTCTCCTTAGCACTAATTTACAGCCTTACATGTTTGCCTTATCATGTCTTCCTAGTAGGGTTAGTTTGCGATCTGTGTTTGCAACCCAACAAAATAATGACACCTGAAGATCTGGGACTGTGGAGTATCTCCATCTGTGCCACCCATACAGCACATTGCCTGCATACGAGTAGATGCTTAATTAAAACTGATTTGTTAGTACAGACATGTGCTTGCACTCATACCTCTTGATAATGTCATGTCCATCAAAGTTGACCAATTTCCACTAGGATCCTGCTCTCCTTTTAACTTGAGGCACTAAGTCAGACAATTTCTACATTTCCATGTTTTTCTTCCACCCATCCTGACCACAGTTTCATCTTTAAGGTGAGCACCTGCCATTAAAGAAAAATCAAGCTAAAATAGCCAGTGTAGTCCTGGCTAAAATACGTGAGCTAACGGACACCCTATTCCTTCCTAAGGTCTACCGGCACATCTTGGTATTCAGGGATCCCAGCTTCTTGTTCCTAAATCTCATCATAGAGATTTCAAATTAGTCTAAAGATGAGACAATCATGTTCCTACAGAATCCTAAGCTGTCTTTGGGTCTGATAACATATGAAGTTATCAGTATTAATAAAGGTAATAGTAAATGTTTTTGACCAAAACAAAAACATTATATAATGCATACTTCTTAGTGCTTTACAGATATTTACTCATTTAATTTGTATAAAAATTCTACAAGATAGGTACTATTACTCTGCTGAACATTGCCTCTTATCCACTCTACATCCAGTCCCCTCCATTCTTCACTCTGCATCAGGCTCCTTGTCCTCAGGCTTATCACTGAATCCAGCCACTGGGAGAGACAAGCAATATATTAGAGAGTGGGAGGAGAGAAAGGTCAATATTTTTACTTTTCAACTTCCTTTTCACCAGGCTGTGGATTGGCAATACATGCTTTTCTCTACCAAAGTTCACAACTGCCGTAGCTAGCCCACTCCTAAAGCAATAACTCTCCTAAGAGTTATTGCTCTCTCTCCCCTTGCCCTTTTACCTAGGAAAGGTGAGGTTTTTTTATTGTCAAAGTGTTTTATTATCCCTTGTTAGTTTTTCTTAAGCCTGCTCACGCCTTTGTAAATATTCCTTTTATTAAACTCTTTTAAATTGTCCCTTTTGAGTATAGCATCTTACTGCCTGGGCATGAACCTTTGTAAGTAAGGAAACTGAGACAATGATATTAAGTAACTTGCTCAAGATCATACAACTAAGGAGTAGCATAGCTGGGATTCGAATCTTGGCTGTCTGGCTCCACAATCTGTGCTCCTATCACATATTGCTCTATGCTCTCCCTGGGTCTCCAAATTTAGCCAGGCAACTGGTTTTAACACCAGTATAAGCCTCCAATATATTCTTGTCAGCTGAAGCCAAGAGCAAAGGCTTCTTTCTTTGCCAGGAGAGAAAGATCATCAGATCAATTTCAGAAGGGATGTGGGCAGAGTTAACCATGAAAAAGGAAAGTATTACATTTGGCCATGGTTTTCCTGTGATGTTCTTCTAGGGTCTACTGTTGTCTGTTTTGCATTTAAACAGTAAAGATAGGCATGGATTTAAGAAAAACTAAAAATAGTACACAATTGAAAACAAGGGATAAGTGGGCAACAAAGAGCTATAGTATAAAATCAAAATCCCACTGTGAAAACTTCAAAGACTCAAGTCAGTCCTTTGCTCAAACTAAAACCAATAACGAGGTTGAATTTAAACCAAAAGATAACTTTGGAAAGGAAACTCTCATGAAGTTACTCAAGGTGGCTGATGAGATACTCCACTCAAATCCTACAATAAAGCAGCCGGTGGTTTGTCCTACAATTTACCATGAAGACAGCATTGTTTTAATGCCACTGTGCATTAGATGCCTATTATATGTGAGGGACTCTACCTTCATATCGTTGTTAAATTTCTCCACATCCTTAAAAGGTAGATAATATTAGTCCCACTTATCTGGTGTAGAGTGGAGGATCAGACTGATTAAATTATTTTCTCAGCATCAAAACATGAGTGGAGAATCAGGATTCAAACTCAAATATGATTCTTAAAATTATGTATGTTTTTTTAAAAAAAGCACTATTGTACTCACAGGTGTAGAATTACACAACAATTCAAAATTCAGTGCCCTGGGAAAGGTGAAAACCACCTTGAATTCTATTTAAGCTTTTCTACATTCTGTAGTGCATATGTTATTTTGGCTGACTTTTGAGATTATACAGATAAAATAAAATGCACTTGTTTTCTTTTTATAGTTCCCTGAAAGCAGCCACAAGTGAAATAAGAATAGATTATAATTCCATGTATACAGCTGGAATTTTCACACCTGATAGCTGAAATAATTTAAACTTGTTAGCTCTATCAAACTCTGCCAATTGCAGAATATACTTGTTTTTATGCAATGCACATAAAATCTTTTACAATCCAAAAATATTGGGAATCATGTCCTTTTCTGATAACTTCTAAGATCATTTAAGAAAGAGAAACCTCAATTTTGGATGGAGTTTCTCTCCTATTATTCTTTTCCCCTTACTTCCCCATCCTCGGCAATGTGCTCAACAGTAACTCAAGTACCTTATTTAAAAGCTAACTTTAAAAAAAAAAAGTGTGTGGTTTGGTAGATGTAAGCCATGACTTTCTATAATAATTATTCAGTTCGGGGGACTGCAGTAGATACAACCACAGGATCTGGTTCATGAGCTTTTCTTTGTTGCATACAATTTTCTACCCAGAGGTAGAGAGATCGTAGGCTTCTGCTGTTGTAGGAAGTGCTGCTAACAGTGTTTACAAAAACGGTTGAGAAAACCCATGTCTGTCTAACAGCTTTTTACCACATCAATTATAAATGCATTTTCCCTTGGGTGGTATTATCTCTCGCCCAAGGAATCTCCCACTGTCCTGGAGCATTTGCTGAGGAGAATTGATTAGGAAGGCGGCTTCCCAGTAGATGGGGAGAAACTGCAAATGCTTCTGTTTGTTGATGCTGTTGCCCTCGTAGCATACGTACTGCAAGAATGTGAACAATTACAGCCGAAAATTCAAGCGAAGCTGCTATGATAGGATTGGTAATTCACCCCTGCGGAGCACAGCAGAACCAGATATGTGCTGCTGGAATATAATTCCTGGGCAAAGTGATATCTGCTGGTGAGGGAATTACAGACGTCAGCCATTTGTAGGGGTAGGAGGAAGACACATATTTTGTTTGGGATGGGCTGGAATTATCTTGATTGGCCATACTGAACAGTTTTTCACTGATTATGTTTGTATAGACCCAGTTTTCTCTTCTTTTTTTGGTTATGATCGTGGGATATTAACTCTAAATTAATTATTAAGAAGAGGAGTTTATTTAAAAATGCTTTCAACAATTCTGGATATATTTCTCAAGCTCTTTTGTTTATTAATGTGACCAACCTTTAAAAGTTAATAACTTATTTGTTTATTTTATTTTTACTATATAAACCTTGGTGGTATTTGATCCTGACTAAGGCAATTACATCTCAACCTTCCTTTCAGTCTTATTTCATATTGGAGTTGAATGGCAAAATTTTGTCTTGAAGGACTTTTTCTGTAACATGTAGCTCAGGATCAATATACAGGAAGTATTAAATTAATTAGTGATTAAAAGAAAAAATACAGCTTAAGTTGATAGACTTATTTGGGAAAGTGAATATAAGAAGCAAAAGTCTTAAAACTGCTCAGCCTTTTGAACCAGTAATCCATGACTATGAATTTCTCTTTAGGGAATAAATACAACTGTGCTGTTCAACACAGTAGCCATAAGCCACGTTGAGCACTTGAAATTTGGTTAGACTGAGATGTGATATAAGTATAATACCTACTAACCTTTACAGCAGAGGGTTGAATTGGGAGTTTGGGACTGGCAGATGCAAACTCTTATATATAGAATGGATAAACAATAAGGTCCTATTGTATAGCACAGGGAACTATATTCAATATCCTGTAACAAGCCATAATGGAAAAGAGGATGAGAAAGAAAAAAAGTATAATACATACTGGATTTTGAAGACAATATAAAAAATGTAGGTTATCCCTTTAATATTTTAATTTAATCACATGTAGAAATGAAGTATTTTTAATATACTGGATCAAATAAAATATATTATTAGAATTAACTTCACCTGCCTCTTCTTACTATTTTAATATTCCTATTAGGAAATTTAAAGTTATGTATGCGGCTCACATTTGTGCCTTGCATTTTATTTCTATCAGACAGATATCCTAAAAAGAAGAAAGGACTATATGCATGTAAAGATATTAACTACCACATGGCTTATGATGCAGGCATTTTAGTATAAAACTGAAATATGTATTTATCAATGAGAGAATGGCTATGAACATTAGAATACAGATAAATGATTAGATGGTATGCAGATGATAGAAATGGCAATACGTGGAATACACTCAACTCACTATGTATTGAAAAGCAGCAGTCGTTCACAGTGAGAGAGCACAGGAGTGCTGATCTTGAATAAAGACCCATAGAAAGGCAACTGACTGTTAATCTACAGGTAAGAAAGTGGTTGTTTCTTTAGGTTTTCATTGTTTTTTCCTAATCAAGAGGGGCAAGACATTGTGAGAGAAATAGTTTAGGGAAACTATTTTGTGCACTGAGACTAGAGGGGTAGGGAGAATGGAGGCAGAGAGCTCAGAATAAAAATATGAGACATTGTTGAGATTGGTTCAAGATGGCGGAGTAGAAGGATGTGCACTCACTCCCTCTTGTGAGAGCACCGGAATCACAGCTAACTGCTGAACGATCATCAACAGGAAGACACTGGAACTCACCAAAAAGATACCCCACATCCAAAGACAAAGGAGAAGCCTTTGGTAGGAGGGGCACAATCGCAATAAAATCAAATCCCATAACTGCTGGGTGGGTGACTCACAAACTGGAGAACACTTATACCACAGAAGTCCACCCACTGGAGTGAAGGTTCTGAGCCCCATGTCAGGCTTCCCAACCTGGGGGTCTGGCAACTGGAGGAGGAATTCCTAGAGAATCAGACTTTGAACCCCACGTCAGGCTTCCCAACCTGGGGGTCTGGCAACTGGAGGAGGAATTCCTAGAGAATCAGACTTTGAACCCCACGTCAGGCTTCCCAACCTGGGGGTCTGGCAACTGGAGGAGGAATTCCTAGAGAATCAGACTTTGAAGGCTAGAGGGATTTGATTGCAGGATTTTGACAGGACTGGGGGAAACAGAGACTCCACTCTTGGAGGGCACACACAAAGTAGTGTGAGCTTTGGGACCCAGGGTAAGGAGCAGTGACCCCATAGGAGACTGAACCAGACCTACCTGCTAGTGTTGGAGGGTCTCCTGCAGAGGCGGGGGGCGGCTGTGGCTCACCGCGAGGACAAGGACACTGGCAGCAGAAGTTCTGGGAACTACTCCTTGGCGTGAGCCCTCCCAGAGTCTACCATTAGCCCTAACAAAGAGCCCGGGTAGGCTCCAGTGTTGGGTCGCCTCAGGCCAAACAACCAACAGGGAGGGAACCCAGCCCCACCCATCAGCAGTCAAGCGGATTAAAGTTTTACTGAACTCTGCCCACCAGAGCAACACCCAGCTCTACCCACCACCAGTCCCTCCCATAGGGAAACTTGCACAAGCCTCTTAGACAGCCTCATCCACCAGAGGGCAGACAGCAGAAGCAAGAAGAACTACAATCCTGCAGCCTGTGGAACAAAAACCACATTCACAGAAAGACAGACAAGATGAAAAGGCAGAGAGCTATGCACCAGATGAAGGAACAAGATAAAACCCCAGAGAAACAACTAAATGAAGTGGAGATAGGCAACCTTCCAGAAAAAGAATTCAGAATAATGATAGTGAAGATGATCCAGGACCTCGGAAAAAGAATGGAAGCAAAGATCGAGAAGATGCAAGAAATGTTTAACAAAGACCTAGAAGAATTAAAGAACAAACAAACAGAGATGAACAATACAATAACTGAAATGAAAACTACACTAGAAGGAATCAATAGCAGAATAACTGAAGCAGAAGAATGGACAAGTGACCTGGAAGACAGAATGGTGGAATTCACTGCCACAGAACAGAATAAAGAAAAAAGAATGAAAAGAAATGAAGACAGCCTAAGAGACCTCTGGGACAACATTAAACGCAACAACATTCGCATTATCGGGGTCCCAGAAGGAGAAGAGAGAGAGAAAGGACATGAGAAAATATTTGAAGAGATTATAGTTGAAAACTTCCCTAACATGAGAAAGGAAATAGCCAGCCAAGTCCAGGAAGTTCAGAGAGTCCCAGGCAGGATAAACCCAAGGAGAAACACGCTGAGGCACACAGTAATCAAATTGACAAAAATTAATGACAAAGAAAAATTATTGAAAGCAACAAGAGAAAAACGACAAATAACATACAAGGGAACTCCCATAAGGTTAACAGTTGATTTCTCAGAAGAAACTCTACAAGCCAGAAGGGAGTGGCATGATATATTTCAAGTGATGAAAGGGAAGAACCTACGACCAAGATTACTCTACCTGGCAAGGATCTCATTCAGATTCGAGGGAGAAAGCAAAAGCTTTACAGACAAGCAAAAGCTAAGAGAATTCAGCACCACCAAACCAGCTCTACATTCTAATCTCTAGTTTACTTGATTTAACTGCAGGAGTCTAAATAATTCTTAGTCTGGTTAACAAAATACTGGTTAACAAAGTATTCATCTTGGAAGGCTTCGCCTAACTATCACCTTTTAATGAAGTATTTCGTCTACTATATACTGTTTTTTTGGTACCTAATTTAACAAACACTCTGTTATCACCGAAACCTATTCAGTCCTCAAGCTACAAATAGGAGCTCAAAACCTCACTCTGTCTTCTCTTGTATCCCTTTATCAAGGCACAATTTTCGATTGGTGATACTTTATAACTAGCTCTTCATTTCCTCTCTTCATCTCTCTACCTTTTCTCCGTTTTAGGCTCACCGTTTTTAGCATGCCTGGATCTTGGTCCCTCCTAAGTGGTCTCACCTATTCTGATCTTGTTCCACCAGCCCAACCACTCTCCTTATAACCACCAAAGAATTATTCCAAAAACACAACTCTGATTATTCATTCCCCTCCTTGGAGGGCTTTACTTACTCTCCATCATCTTCAGGGTAACATTTCTAGTGGTTTACAAAGCTCTCGGTTGCTGGCTCTATCCATCTGGCAACATCTCTCAGTATTTACTATTTTATAGTTTATGCTCCAGCAACACCAGTTTGTTTGTTGCTAAATACAGCATGTGGTTTTTAGGTTTTGTGTCTCTTCTCCTAATCTCCTCTCTGCCTCTTTGACCATTCCCGACCGCAGTGCATATAAACACATTGCATGTGACTTATTCCCTCTTATCCTTTGAAATTAAAATGAGTGTGGTCTTCTCTAGGAAATGATTCGAAAATCAGTTCTGATATTGACAGCTGGTTTCACTGCAGTTCCTCTACTCTCTCCACTCCCATGTCATTTAAACATAGAGCTACCTATTCATTTTCACGATGTTTCAAAAATATCCATGTTTGTCCCCCTCAGCAGGCAGTAAACACCTTGAGAGAAGAAAATATATCTTATCTGGTTCTCTGTCACCAGCTTCTATATGTGGTGGGCACTCAATACCAGTTTGCAGAATGAACTAGCAAAGAAGGCCAGCTGAGCCCATTGAACACAAAATAGTTATAATGACAAGAGTTTAACCCAGTTTTAATTGTATTACTGCTAGTGATCAAACTAACATTTACTTAATCTAAAGGCTCTCTCTTTTTTGTTCTAAACAAAATATTAGTGCTAAGGTGAACAATTCTCTTGGCTTCTCTGGAATGTTAGTTTCCATGTAACAAAAGATCCTGACACAGACTACCTAGAGAGACAGGAAAGGAATGTGCAGGCAGACGTCACCTTGAACTTGCTGGGTATGTTTCAAGTTTATAAGATCAGTCAGTTATGGCTTGCAAAGGTGAATTCAGGTCCAGGTAAATGTTAGTATTAGATATTTGAGTTTTGTAAGAAAAACATTTTCCATTGGGTTGCTCATTTTAAATACCATGACCAGAAGTGTCCACGGGGAAATCAAAGAAATGTGTTTGCCTTTACCTCTCCTTGTTATATGTGCTATCTATTCCAGGACTGTGACACTGTACTGCTTTTGTTTGGTGAGTATGGATTCCCTCAGGGACCCTGACGTAGCTTTTGAAATTCCAGAGAAACAAATTGTCACCTTATACAGTTAATTGGATAAGAATTTATGTTAAATTTACAAAATGCATGCTACGGAATTTTTAAAAATCTGGCCACATTTGCAGATATTCCTCCTCTTATACAATTTATTATAATGGGAACTACAAATAAATGTTTCTGTTAAATGAGTAAGTAATGGAGTGAGACCTAGTTCTAAGTGATGGAAAGGTACTTCAAAAGAAAACAAAATATGTCTTGTCAAATAAAAATACGTTTAGACTATAATTTTAAAAGCTGCATGAAACAGCGGGTTTTGATAGTTTGATAATTTCCTTTGTAATTCTCTACTAAAGAATAAGACCACTGGTGAGTTTTACAAATAAGAAATAAAGTGAAAAAATCTATTTAAAATGTTGCTAGACTATAACATTCATTTTTTTAAAAGGAGACTTTTTTTTTCAGAAGACTTCTGAAAACTGTGACCTTATACCTCAAAAGCGTGCTTCCAACAGCTGTTTTTAATCTTCTGTTGTTCTCAATGAGTGTCATCATTGATTAGTTAACAAATACATTCTAAATACCTATTGTTGTCAAGCTAGTATGCTCGAATGTAAGAACTCTAAGACTACACGACAATTCAGAGAATCTTCTAAGAAGATTGAGACAAGATCCCAATGTACATATTCAGTAAAATCACAAAGTCAATTTGGGAGACGCATGTTAAGGCCACACCATATTCAGAGGTCAATAAAGGGCAGTCAAGGAGAAAGGCACAATTTCCTCCATTAATCAAAGATGTCTCCAGAGTAGAAAATATCACTTATAATCACATATCCATATTTCCCATTGACAGGTTTAAAATCCAGAGATGGTATAGAAAAGGGTGGAACCATAACAAAATAATTTAAAAATTTTAAAGCCTTCCCTTGCCAAGACCAGCAGGTGGGAATCATATGCTGTGTGCAAAACTTGGATCAGGTTTGTAAGGGATGATCTCCATAGCCCCTGTTTTTCTACAGATGACCCACTGCAAAGTCAGGAGCAAAGGCCACCTTTCTGGCCAGTAGCCACTCTCTAATGCGGTTAGATGGCAGTAGCTCAGACTTTACATAGCAGCTGATGGCCAAATAATCCAAGTGTAATTAAAAGTCATGTTCAGAAAACAAAAAGAAATCCCCATAGAGTGGTTTCCAGCAGGAAAGCTATCAGGAAGCCAGACAGGAGGCCAAATACAAAGGATATATGAGCCAAAAATTACTTGGGAAGCAAAGGGACCTGGCTAAAGATGGCAGCACTGAGGAGAGAGGCTGGAAACTCACCGGCTCCAGAAGCAATGGCTGCTCAGAGCTGATTAGCTTACCTGAAGTTGACAGGAAAGGAAAATAAGAAAAATCCCTGCCTTGGACCTGAAACAAGAGAAATGCCCTAAGCTCATTAGTATCAGGGAGCCAAAGGCTTTGTTCCCACACAAAATTAGCTGAGAGAATTATAGAATAATGACCGTCTTTGGAAAACAGTCTTAATGCCTGGATGGAGCTCTGGTGCCCCACATACATGATTTCTATTATGGACGAAAGGGAACCTTTGTATGGAAGTTTGTGACGTCAGCAAACAAGTTTGGCTAGATTTCCCTGGTGGGCATGAGAACTTATTGAGGCAATGAAAAATTATAAAGTGGTAAAATAGTTTTGATAGGAAAACCTTTTGGAAAAAAAATGTTCTTCCTTCATCAAGGCAAGTTTCTGTGATTTAGGTTAGAAAAGGAACATGTCAAATGTGTACTCCAAGAAAATTGTACTACCTGAGTCTCCTCTTTGGGCAGGTTTATAACTAAATACAGAAGGCAGCTTCTTCTGGTTGACGCATTTTTTTCTGGATTATCTCAATTTGGTGGAAGACATGATCCTTAATGAAATATTTATGTGATAGGAGGGGAGATAAATTTCCCTCTGTATAAGCAGAATTATTCGCCAAAATTACTTTCAGACTATCTGATTTCTGCTTGTTGAACAGTAAGAGGGCATTATTTGGATAACCAGTCTTACAGCGCAGAAGTGCACACAGAGCCTGGACTATTTTGTGAGTGCAGGATAGTGGGATTTTTTTCTGAACAACTGCTGCTTTTAAATAGAAAGTGCTTAGTAATGAAGTATACGAAATTTTTATTTTTGGTCTAATACAGTTTCAATCCAAAAGGCTGGAAAAATTGGCACCACATATGTAGCATGTGGCTGGCGTCATCTGGTTTACAATACAGACTATGTACCATTCACGACATTCACTTCTCGGGCAAGTGCTCTGGAGAATCTCAAAAATATCACTTACCTCCAGAGCAACTAAAAGTAAGTCTCAATGAGAGGCTTCTGTGACTGTCAACCAGGAGGGAGGAATCCTACATAATAAAATACTAGGTAGGAGAAATACAAACAGTGTAAACTCAAAACTGAAAGTCACAAGCACAGACATTTAAAATCACAGGCAGTGATGTGTGACTTAGCTTGTTTTCTTATCAGCAACTCTAGAATAAATGTCTGCAAGTTTGTTTGCGTTCTAAACAATACTTAAATAGTCCAAAGATACCTTAGGGAGAGCATATATTTTAGAGAAACTATAGAGATTTTTTTTCAAAAGTATATTGAATGGAACTGGAGGTTTCTTTGGTGCAGTGAGGTAGCTCCTGGTTTTGTCCTACAGATGAATATGGAAGTTTTCATGGAGGCAGTGAAATGGAGCAGTTAGAAATGATGATTGTAAAATAAAATAAAGCTAGAATACAGTCCTAGTTCTGCCTGAACATTCCTTCATTTTCCTGAACTCCATTTTCTTCATCTATGAAATGGAGATAATAAGAGAACCTATGTCGACAATTGTTATAAGTACTAAATGAAATGATGCTTGTTCCATGCTTAGCACAGTAGAGGATAATCATTCCACAATCATGCAATAAAATAAAATTAATTAAAGAGACTGAATAAGTCAGAGATGACTTTCTATTTAGTGAGCTGTTTTAGAGATTCACAGTGACTGACGGTGAGTAAAATGTTTCTTTGATAAGGAAAACTCGGTGAACATAAAGTCTTATTACTCCACGAGAGGTAGTTGTAGCAACTGCTCTTATTATAAGGATACCCAGGAACTCAACAGAGAATTCTTATATCTTCCACTTTGTCTCCCTGGATTTCTCAAGGTGATAAATGACAGACGGTTCCATGTGACCTTCCTTTTTCTTTCTGTGGTTGTACCAGTTTGCTTTATTGTGCCTCTTGCATGAACTTGACAAGACCCACCCATATGTAAACATTAGTAATTTATTTCTTCAAATTTTAATGATGATTTTGGATTTTTAAAGTAGGAAATAAAGAACCAAACAAAATAACATTCTTCATATATGTGATGAGGGTGGAGTCTGGAAACTGAGTGAAGTGGGAGGAGAAGGACGGTGTTATTGGGTGTGGGAGCTCAGAAACACTTAAGGAGGTCTTTATCTCTCAAGCAATAAAGGGCTTTTCCTGACTTCCTTTTGCAACCTGTTGTATACCATGTGACATTATATTTCTCCCAACCAAGAGGGTTCTTCTAAAGCAAGCCAAGATACACCAGATAGCCACATGTTTTCAGGAAAAGCAACACTTTATGTGTAGAACATATATGATTTGGTGTTTTGATGAAGCAAGTCACTGTTATTCACTGCTTTTGAGAACCATGAATATATGACACTTTATAGTTTGATTTAAAGAAATCTTGTCTTATTGTTATGCAAACTGTTATCTTTACCAGCCCCAGACCTTGAATCATCACCATTTAAGACAATTTTCAAGAAATTAGAGTAGAAAGTGAATATCGCTACTCTATAGAAATTATTTAGCTTACCAGGGGAATTCTTAAAACTCTTGAATGAAATTCAAATACTATTTTTTTTTGCCTTTTTTTTGAGAGAGAGGGTAAAAAATCCATCTCTTAAGGCAATTTCACTAGGAAGATGGTCTTCATTCATTGACTCACTCGCTGCCTGTATTTGACCTTATTGATAAAGATGTTCAATATATAACTGGACATCATTGTTATGACCACAGCTGGTAAAGCGAGGCAGAAAGTAAATTAGAAAACAAAACTATGACCTTTCTTGGATAAGTTAAGTTTCCACTCTGGGGGGAAAGACTGTGCCTTTAAAAAACGAAATATTTAAAAAAGCACTTCCGTTGGCTACAGCCAAGAGTAGAGAATTTTAAGAAACTTTTTCTTTTCAGCAATCAGAAGTCAGTTATACCTTGAAAACAAACATACAAAAACAACCACCACCACCAGCACATCAAAACCCCACAGAATTTTATTTGGAGGTTAGTTCGTTCAATAATTTCGAAGTTTAGTTAGATGCATAGAGGTTATAAATTCATAAACTCTCTCATGCTGACGTAGGTAACATCGATGATACAGACTTTGCCAAGGATTGCCTAATTGACTTGAGGACAAAGAAAGAAAATACTGGGACATGAATTCAACCTGAAGGGTTTTAAAGAATTCTCTTATTCCTTGAAGAAATCCTACTTTCATCTCCAATGCGAGCCCTGGCAACTCTGATACTCTGCTTACCCCTACTTTTGTTAAGTTAAGCATTCAACACTTGTTGGAATCAAAACAAAAAATCAGCATCAGCTGGATGTCAAAGCTGGTATCTCATTGAAATTTATTTCTGAGCAATAAAATGGTTTATATTCTGTTTATTTTATACATTTTGGGCTTATTCGCCCTTTTCCAGGAAGAAGGCATTTATTTTTGCATGAAAAATGAGAGGTATAATATTTGTGAAGATTTTCATAGTCAATATATGTAAAGGAAATACATTTCCAATGCAAAAATAAGTTGCATAGGGGAAAAAATTCTTGCATGTGTTTCTGCGCATTTTTCTGTGAGGGAATTTCATAGATTTTACCAAATTCTCAAAAAGTCTAGAGAGTGAAAAATGTTATTGAACAACTAGTCTGTAGGAAAACTATTCTGAGTGATTAAAAATAATAGAACCAATGAGTAAATAAGTACAGGAAGTTTAGATTTTGAAGGATATTAAGTAGAGTTGTAATTAGTCTTTTAAATGCTGTTATTAATAGGAGAGAAGAAGGAAAGAAAAGGTTATCTTTTCTGAAGTTGCTTAGGAAATGTCAAGTGTTGGGGCCATACACATCCAATATCTCAAATAAATGAAGCCAATGAACTTTTCTGTAAAAGAAAGTACCAACCTCCTGACCCCCTGCCAGGATACATTTAATTTTGAAAGTAGGTACTTCATTAATCAGAGACACAAAATCACCTAGAGAAATTATTAAAATGCAGGTTCAGATTTGGTACATCTGTGGTAGAACCTGAGACTCTGCATTTCTAACAAGTTCCCAGATGAAATCACTGCTGTTGCTCTGTCACACATTGAATAGCCAGGCCTAAGGCTAAAAAATAAATGCTGTGGTGAGCAAAGGAAAGAGTGCATGCATTTTTTTAAATTTTTATTTTTTAAAAATTAATTAATTAATTTATTTATTTTTGGCTGTGTTGGGTCTTTATTTCTGTGTGCGGGCTTTCTCCAGTTGCGGCGAGCGGGGCCACTCTTCATCGCGGTGCGCGGGCCTCTCACTGTCGCGGCCTCTCCCGTTGTGGAGCACAGGCTCCAGACGCGCAGGCTCAGTAGTTGTGGCTCATGGGCCTAGTTGCTCCACGGCATGTGGGATCTTCCCAGACCAGGGCTCGAACCCGTGTCCCCTGCATTGGCAGGCGGATTCTTAACCACTGCACCACCAGGGAAGCCCCAAGAGTGCATGCATTTTATCTGACTTGCTAATTTATCTTGCTTTGGCACTTGGTTGACTTTTCCTTGTTACCTACACACTAAGGCAAGCATCAATGCCTTATATCTGCATTATTGTCATGCATTATTATGCATTATTGCATAGACTAACTATTCTCTCTACCTCTTATCTGCCCTCCTCTCCAAAATTATTAATATCATTATTATTGTTTTTGTTATTACTATTATTCATGCTATCTGTCTTACACTCTTTTAAACTCTTCATAAATATTGGCTCATTTATCCATCTGGCTGTCACACTAGTCACCTTGCAAAGTATTATTTTTATCATATCACTTTCACGCTCCAAACATTTTAGCAGCTCCAATAGTTTCCTTAGAATTGGTTCAGATTTTTTTCTCCTGAACTCTCCCATTGACCATCATTGTTCCAGAGTCAGAACTTCCCAGATAAGGTAAATTTGTGCCATTCTGTATTAAATGTAAACTCTAACCTACCATAAATTATCTAGTAAACAGAGTCACCTTTGATTATCTATAGTCTAGAACATGTTTTCATCTTTTCCCTAGTTGACAGGCAAGGCCTTTATAATTTTGATAATTCTCTATGCATGAGAGAGAGTACCGATCATTAATGTGTCTGGATTATTCAGTGTTTAAGAGTAGATGTGAGGGGCTTCCCTGGTGGTGCAGTGGTTGAGAATCTGCCTGCTAATGCAGGGGACACAGGTTCAAGCTCTGGTCTGGGAAGATCCCGCATGCCACGGAGCAACTGGGACCGTGAGCCACAACTGCTGAGCCTGCGCGTCTGGAGCCTGTGCCTTGCAACGGGAGGGGCCGCGATAGTGAGAGGCCCGCGCACCGCGATGAAGAGTGGCCCCCACTTGCCACAACTAGAGAAAGCCCTCACACGAAACAAAGACCCAACACAGCTTAAAAAATAATAAATAAATAAATAAATAAAGTAGCTATTAACTAAAAAAAAAAAAAAAAAAAGTGGTAACTCTTGGGAAGAAACAGAGAAAGATCGCTTTAAAAAAAAAAAGAAAAAAAGAGTAGATGTGAAAAAACTAAAAATAGTACTACCATATGATCCAGCAATCCCACTCCTAGGCATACATATGGAGAAAACCATAATTAGAAAAGATACATGCACCCCAGTATTCATTGCCACACTATTTACAATAGCCAAGACATGGAAACAACCTAAATGTCCATCAACAGATGAATGGATAAAGAAGATCTGGTACATACACACAATGGAATATTACTCAGCCATATAAAAGAATGAAATAATGCCATTTGCAGCAACACAGATGGACCCTAGAGATTATCATACTAAGTGAAATAAATCAGACAAAGAAAGACAAATACCAGATGATATCACTTGTATGTGGAATCTAATTTAAAAAAATGATACAAATGAACTTATTTACAAAACAGAAACAGACTTACAGATATTGAAAACAAACTTATAGTTACCAAAGGGGAAATGTGGGTAGGAGGGATAAATCAGGAGCTTGGGATTAACATACACACACTACTATATATAAGACAGATAACCAACAAGGACCTACTGTATAGCACAGGTAACCCTACTCAATGTTCTGTGATAACCTAAATGAGAAAAGAATCTGAAAAAGAATATATATATATATATATATATATATATATATATGTATAACTGAGTCACTCTGTGTACACCTGAAACTAACACAACATTGTAAATCAACTATAATCCAATAAAAATTTTTTAAAATGTAGATGTGAATAATAAAGATTATGAGAACGTTCAAGGGGAAAACAGGAGGAGACCTAGTAGGACCAAAAATAAGTTGGCATGTACATCCTAAATTTTTTTGTATATCCTGATATTAAGTTCATCCATCCTGTGTCTTTGTTGATATAGATGGCTATAATGTTAGGTGAGGAATACCTTAAAATTATGAGGGAGTGTAGTTTTCATGAACTAAACAACTCTTGGGAAAAAGTGTACAAGTTCACAAATATTCATATCAGCACTATTCACGATAGCAAAAGGTGGGAACAATCCAAATGTCCATCACCTGAAGAATGGATAAACAAAATGTGGTATATCCATACAACAGAACATTATTCAGCTCTAGAAGAGAATGCAATACTGATACACACAACAATGTAAATGAAACTTGAAAATATTATGCTAAGTGGAAAGGGCCAAACACAAAAGGTCAGATATTGTATGATACTATTTTTATGAGATATTCAGAATAGGCAAATCCACAGAGACAGAAAGCAATCAGTGGTTGCCAGAAGCTGAGGGGAGAAGAGATTGGGGCGTGGAGTTTCCTTTTGAGGTTATGAAATATTTTAGAACTAGATAGTGTGGGTAGTTTTACAACACTGTAGATGGAATAAATGCCACTGAATTGTACATCTTAAAATGATTAAAATGATGATTTTGTAGTATGTGAATTTTATCTAAATTCTAAAATATGTATATGCTTGAGAGAAGTTTGGGGTATTATATTGTCTATATATCACTGGATTATTTGGTCTCATGAGGTTACTGAAATCTCCCATAACTGTCAGTAGATTGGGCTGCTTCTCTTTAAAGTTACCACCAGGACCTCAAATGGCCAAAAGGTTGCACAGATTTCCAATTCATTCATGCTAATCTTACTAATTCAGACCAACCTATCTAGAATTCTGGCCCTTTATAATGAGATTTATTGTGACTTGACCTTAGTAAACATAGCTCCCCAAATTTAACCTCTGCTCCATATAGATAAATCACCTCAGAGTCCCATGAATGCATGAGCATGATTTTCACCTTCATACTTTTCCTGATGTTATTAACCCCAGCTGAAATACTCCACCATCTCCACTAGACACATCTTATCCATTCTCTAAGTAGTAGCTAAAATTGCATCGGTATTTATCACCACCCTTTTCTGAAAGACCTTGTTTCCTTCTGAACTGATGGGGTATATCCAACCCTCAACTCCTTTAAGTATTTCCTCTGCTACCTTGTCTTCTCAACCAGTTTACGAGAATTTAAAATTGAGACCATCTGTGTTAATATGACTTAGCTAAGTCTGTAGGCCACTGATCTCAAAATAACTTATTTGTTTGTTCCAAGAAAGCTTTGCCCAGAAAAGAGAAGCTGTAACCTAATAAGTAATTTCAGTTTGCTTCAGGAACTTCCCACAGATCAATTTATGTGACACCTAGGAAACAGCTTACTTATTAACCACAGATTACTTATCAAGACATTCACTCTGCTGTACTGCCATTCTCACAATTGTATTACAAATTGTACCCAATCCCAAACAATCCCACCTTTAAAGATCTACCTTAAACCACTTGAAATCAGAAGCCAAAGCCCTATAAATATTTGAATTCTGGTTTCCCCAGTTCAGGCATTGCTTGATTACATCAAGATGGTGCTTTCCCTTAATGCAGGAAATCCTAACAAAGGTTTAGTTTTGTTCGATTAGCAGCTTTCTAGTGATAATTTGGGGGAGTTCAACATCCTAAAGCATGAACAGGGCTTCATTATACTCACTTTATCCACTGAACTGTGATGGCTGCAGAGAGGTGCACTTCATAGTGGAAGAAGAGTGGGAAGGAAGGGCTGTGTGTGAAGAAGGAAGGAAGGAAAAAAAGAAAGGGGGAGAGAGAGAGAAAGAAAGAAAGAAAGAGAGAAAGAAAGAAAGAAAGAAAGAAAGAAAGAAAGAAAGAAAGAAAGAAAGAAAGAGAAAAGAAAGAAAGAAAGAAAGGAGGAAAGAAAGAAGGAAAGAAAGAGAGAGGAAGGAAGGAAGGAAGGAGGGGAAGGAAGGGAAGGGAAGGGAAGGGAAAGGAAAGGAAGGAAGGAAGGAGGAAAGAAAGAAAGAAGGAAAGAGAGAGGAAGGAAGGAAGGAGGGGAAGGAAGGGAAGGGAAGGGAAGGAAGGAAGGAAGGGAAGGGAAGGGAAGGGAAAGGAAGGAAGGAAGGAAGGAAGGAAGGAAGGGAGGAAGAAAAAGAAAGAAGGAAAGAAAGAAAGAAAGAAAGAAAGGAAGGAAGGAAGGAGGAAAGAAAGAAAGAAGGAAAGAGAGAGGAAGGAAGGAAGGAAGGGAAGGAAGGGAAGAGAAAGGAAAGGAAGGAAGGAAGGAAGAAAAAGAAAGAAGGAAAAAAGAAGGAAAGAAAGGAAGGAAGAAAGAAAGAAAGAAGGAAAGAAAGAGAGGAAGGAAGGAGGGGAAGGAAGGGAAGGGAAAGGAAGGGAAGGGAAGGGAAAGGAAAGGAAGGAAGGAGGGAAGGAAGGAAAGGGAAGGGAAGGGAAAGGAAAGGAAGGAAGGAAGGAAGGAAGGAAAGGGAAGGGAAGGGAAAGGAAAGGGAATGAAGGAAGGAAGGAAAGAAGGAAGGAAGGAATTAAAAGAAAGCAAGCAAGCAAGAAAGAAAGAGAGAGAAAGAAAGAAAGATAGATTTCGGGGTTCCATTTCGTAGAGAAAACCTATAATGTGAGCCATCATCATCCAAAGAGCATGTGCTATTAAGAGCTAAGGTCTGGGAAGAACCTGGTTGTAAGTGAGCGCTTCTCTTTTAATCACACACCCAATCATTAGCCACCTCTGGGACACATGTTTTAAACAGAAAAATGTCTTCCCCAGAATTTTAAGGTAATTCTTTCTTAAATTGTAGCGTAGCTCTCTAAGAAAGCCAGGATCCATAAAAGACTTCCTGAAGCTGCAATGGAGAGATGCCTCTGGATTCTGTCTCTCCTATGGTGGTTGAAGTGACTGAACAATTACTGATACCTAGAATTCTGTAGAGTGAGTTCATCTCTCCATTAACATGTCTAGCACTATTTTTTTTTTTTTTAAAGAAATTCACGTTCTTTTATTTATTTATTTATTTATTTATGACTGTGTTGGGTCTTCGTTTCTGTGCGAGGGCTTTCTCTAGTTGCGGCGAGTGGGGACCACTCTTCATCGCGGTGCGCGGGCCTCTCACCATCGCGGCCTCTCTTGTTGCGGAGCACAGGCTCCAGACGCGCAGGCTCAGTAATTGTGGCTCACGGGCCCAGTTGCTCCGTGGCATGTGGGATCTTCCCAGACCAGGGCTCGAACCCGTGTCCCCTGCATTGGCAGGCAGATTATCAACCACTGCACCACCAGGGAAGCCCATGTCTAGCACTATTATTCCCAATTGTATCCCTGTGTATCACTGTTGATAACCACGTGGATTATTCATTACATTATGACCTGAAAATTAAAGGAAGAATGAAGGTGTATAAATAAGGGAAATAACACTGACTCAGAACTAGGTACAACCGGGGAACCAATAATCCTACACTTAAACCCTGGATGGAAACAGCCCTTAATCATACTATTAGGAAAGCCTTAGAGCTATTACTAGAGAGCAAATTATAAAGGATACCACATTACAGTATTTGGATGAAGGGGCTTTTTAGGCAATAGGCTAAATCCTAATCACAAAAAGCAGTAAGCAGAAGAGGGACAGTCTTTTTTTTTTTTTTGTAACATCTTTATTAGAGTATAATTGCTTTATAATGGTGTGTTAGTTTCTGCTTTATAACAAAGTGAATCAGTTATACGTATAGATATGTCCCCGTATCTCTTCCCTCTTGCATCTCCTTCCCTCTCACTCTCCCCATACCACCCCTCTAGGTGGTCACAAAGCACCGAGCTGATCTCCCTGTGCTATGCGGCTGCTTTCCACTAGCTATCTATTTTAAGTTTGGTAGTGTATATATGTCCATGCCACAGTCTATCTGAATGAAGTCTTCTCTCACCATTGGCTTTACCCTTGCTTACTTCACAACCTTAGGATTTCCAAACATAGTAGGACATGACAAAATTTCTGGATGATATATACTCATATTTTTCTGTTTTATAATTACTAATCATGCATCCTAGAATATCTTCTTGGAGGAGCTTCTTAAAATTTATCTTCTTCCTATGGCTCAAGAATAGCAGGGCTCTGTTATTCCAGTAATTTGGGAAAACAGTAAAACTCTTCTTCTAGTACTTGTTCTTAAGTTAAATAATAAATCAATATATGATTAATAAACTAGAGATATGAAAACCTACCAAAAAGCAAAGGAAAGGTTTCCAGGCCAATTAAATTCTATTAAGATAGTAACTGAATATATTACCATATATAGGAAAGCCTATAAGGAGCATTGGTCCCATGAAAGCTCAGTAGAAAGATAATAGGAAAGACCAATGCTGTTTGTGTCCCCCTGGGGAGGAGCTGGGGGAGAATGTTCAGGTCCCACTGGCACGACCTTCCCTGGAAGTGCAAAGAGTGTTCTTCAACCTACCTTAGCCAAAGATTATGTTCTGAGCGCTTCCCTGGTGGTGCAGTGGTTAAGAATCCGCCTGCCAACGCAGGGGACACAGGTTCGAGCCCTGGTCTGGGAAGATCCCACGTGCTGCGGAGCAACTAATCCCGTGTGCCACAACTACTGAGCCTGTGCTCTAGAGCCCGCGAGCCACAGCTACTGAGCCCATGTGCCACAACTACTGAAGCCCGCGTGCCTAGAGCCCGCGCTCCACAACAAGAGAAGCCACCGCAACAAGAAGCCTGTGCACTGCAATGAAGAGTAGCCCCCACTTGCCACAACTAAAGAAATCCCGTGCACAGCAATGAAGACCCAACACAGATAAATAAATAAATAGATAGATAGATAGATAGATAGATAGACAGATAGACAGAATATGTTCTGAGATTCTGTAACATACTGTGATGGTTCCATGACAGAGATCTGGCTTCCCATGTAGGCCTTGCTACTACAAAGAGCTGGTCATGCCCACATGGGTTCTAACTTCTCTGCTTGTGACCATCTTATTTCTCAATACATATTAATAGTTTCCTTGTTTAGCTATGTCTTCAACAACTTGTTACTGTGATATCTCTGAAAGATAGAACTGTTCTCACATAATGATAAAATTAACATTCTGAGCCTGCAAAAGTAAGGGCTGCTCTGTCCAACTCACTATACCATTTTATTTTGAATTCTTTTACATAACCACCATCCTCTTCAACACCATTACCCTCCTCCTCAAATATTTAAACTCTTCCTTCCTCACTTTCTATGTTACGGACAAAATAAAAACCACAAGATAAGACTCTCTCATCTTCTCCATTCTCTATTCCAAACCCATCAAATCAACTCATCTACATCTTCAACCATGTTATTTTCTTTTCCTGCTTCTCTGCATCCCTATCTTTCTCATTATATGTAGAGATTAGATATAGATATACAGATAATATATGTATATAGAGAGATAGAGATTGAGAGAGATAGAGATGAGAGTTGACTCTTGAACAACACGGAGGGATTAGGGGCTGCAGACTCTCTGCACAGTCCAAAATCTGCCTATATCTTATAGTCAGCCCTCCTATCCATGGTTCCTCCTATCTGTGGTTCTGCATCTGCAGATTCAACCAAACATGGATCATGTAATACTGTAGTATTTACTATTGAAAAAAATCCATGTATAAGTGGACCCCTGCAGCTCAAACCCATATTGTTCCAGGATCAACTGTATGTGTGTGTGTATGTGTGTGTGTGTATATATATATACACATACACATGCACATATATATGTATATATATGTAATTTTTCTGCTTTAACAGTACATCCTTCCACTGTGCTTTGAATTCCATTTCCTCCCTTTTAACTGGCTCTTTCATGTTGCCAATATTTCATACAACACGTATTACAAAACGCTTATTATATTCCAGATACTATTCAGCAGCACAAATTTCCTCTTACTCTCATTGAAACCTCTCAAGGTTGGCATTTCTATCTGAATTTTGCAGAGAAAGAAACAGTCACAACAAGGTTAAGTACAATACAGATGGTAAATGGAACAGCTGATATTTGAAACCAGGTTATTGACTCTGGAGCACTTTTTATTGTTCATTTATTTTTTGTGTTGCTTCTTTCCTCCATTAGAATGTAGGTTCTATGAGAATCTTGTCTCTGTTGTGACACATTATATCCCCAAATCCTCAGTGACTTGTGCATAGTATATATTCAATTAATAGGGAAAGCAGCTCTTTTGTCCTTTTCCTGTTTGCCCATTTTTGTTCCCCTCTAACCTTGAAAGAACATAATTATAGGAATGAGATCACTAGGCAGCTTAAACTAAATTCTGATTTATGCTCCACTGAATGCACACCATGCCTTGCCTAACCTGTTGATTCTTTTCCTAGATTAAAAGAAGTAAGAATGAAGAATGAAGTAGTTAAAGAATGACTAGCTCTCTACCCTCAACAGCCCCCTTAGCAATCCTGCAGGCTGATCACATGGGCAAGGTAACATCTGAAGAGTCAGCTGTCTTTCCCCCCCTTTTCCCTTTCAAAACTTTCATAGCTGAGCAGAATCTTCAGAGTTGGTCTCGGGACATGAGTCCACCTTCTCCCCAGATTGCCAGGTTTTCTGATTAAAACATCTTTCCTTTCTACTGACACCTGCCTCTTGATTATTATCATTTGAGCGGAAACCAGCCGAACCTGAGTTTGGTAACAGTAGCAGTTAAATAAATTCATGAATGAATAAATAAATTCTCCTTCTACTCTCATGGATATGGAGGTTGAGAATTTGTTCTTTTGACCCCTTTGTTCACTATAGCCTGATGTTCCTACCCTACCCATTGCCACATAAGTGCCTTGTGATTCTTCCTTTTTCCATGGAATTCTTTAACTTGGTCAAAATACGGCTTACCGTTTTTATCCATATGTTTCCTCTTGTCTTATTTCCAATTATTTCTCTCGAAATTATTCTTCCTTGAAAGAGTCTGGCTATCGCTGGAACATCCTGTGCAGAAGGCTGGAGGGGCGCAATTTGCTGTATTTATCAGCCTCTATATAACCTTGTTGTTTCAAACATCCTCAGGCCAAATCTAATTTATTGTTTGCTTCATGAGCACGTATTATCCTAGTTTTCTATATTCACTAGCTTGGTGTGGCTCAAATCAACGTCCTTTAGCTTATAGAACCTCTAGTTTCAATTCACTTCCTCACCAGATTTTCTTCTAAGTGAACAGGTTATGTTTTTTAGATAGAAATAGCTGGTAGGTATGCTTTCTCCTTAAAATCCCCTCCTCTACTACTGAGAGCTACTGAGAAATTTTTCCACAGGCTTATTTTCCACCTCTTCCTTACCCCTTCCCTGACCCTAGATCTCATAATGCTAATCAATAGATTGTTAGATATGCTTTTTGAGGAAATCTTTCAGTTGCTAGAAGTCTGCAGTTGTGTCTTTTCTCTTGTTATGCTCTTGCTTTGGGCCCATATTCATGGAATTTGGCAGAGCGGCTTTAAATTTTTGATCTGAAGCAGTTTGCTCTGTGGAATTTGGTGCCCTGCCCCCACCTGCTTTGCCTTTGGTCTTTTATATTATATCTAGTAGCTAATGCAAACTAGCCATAATACTTAAAAAAAAAATTGCTTTTTAAAAAATACAGATTCTCAGGGTCCGCCCTTGGAGATTCCGATTGCAGGTCTGAAGTTGCATCTGCAAATGTACATTTATGAAAGCTCCCTAAGTGATTCTGATGCTTGACTAGTCTTAGCAACACCATGCTACTGAGATGAGTTTTCTTCATAGAGGATGAGCAACAGCAATAGGTCTGTTATTGTTATCTTTCCTAAAAATTAAATTGTGATAGAGGTAAGAGACTTGGCTTTGTTTATCTTTATTTCCAACACATTGCTTGTGAAATAATAGTTAAAACATCTCATCAAAGCTTTTCCGGATTTCCTGAGGCTGAGGCTTCTGTATCAATAAAGAGCAAAGCCGGAAGCTAGAGTTAAGTCAGTTTTCACCTAAACATAAATGAGGTAGAGAAAGAGAAAGCAGATTCTGCCTCTGGAGATTTGAAAGGACTTAAATGTTAACACTAACATATTGAACCTAATTCTCAGCTTCAGAGGTAGTCAGGGCAATCACCCAAGAGATCAATGCTTGCTCTCCCCTGGGTACAGATGCACCCCTGCCTTTCCGATTCCAGACCCCAAACCTCATTTCTGACCAACTTCCCAAGATGAAGAATAGCTGTTGTTGTTTTTTTCTTCTTTTTCTGTGAAAAATTCATTTAGGACATAACATCGTAATTCTCCACTCCCACTCGTTTTTCTTCTTTTTGTGAAAATCAATAACCTATAGGACTGGATTTTATGAAGGCTGAAGCAGTTAGGAGAAAATAAAGGAATGAATCTTTGGGCTCAACTTATTTCACACACCCACCTGCTTACAACCTTTGTGCCAGTAGGGACTAGGGAAATACCTAGGTACAGATTCCGGGTGTCTGGGCAGTGTGTGTGATGGATGGGAAGCACAGACAACAGACAGAGGGAGAGAAGGATACAGACACACACACAGACAGAGAGATACAGACAGACAGAAAGAGAGAGAGAGAGGGATAACGGGATAACAAGGGAGTTACATGAACTCAAGTGCCAAAGGTCTGGTTACAATGCTTGTTCTGTGAGTAGAAGCCAACTGTTAAACATATATTGACTAGCTGCCTAAGTTAATAAATGCATTAATAAATGAATACAGAAATGGATATTTAGCAGCAAATGAGAGGATTCAAGTTGGGAGGATGTTAAAAAATATACCAGAAGTCTTTAACTTTCATGTTAATAGTACTGGAAGAAATTCTACCTCTCTGATTATAGGGTGTCATGATCAAAACAGTATTGAAGGTTGCTTCATCTATCAGTGATGTGTAGGATGGATTAGACTAGGGAATAATAATTACGAGCAATCCCATTTGGAGAATGGTATCATGCTTTTGGCATGTGAAGAAGGTCAGCCCTGGGAGAAGGACAAAGGTAATAGAGAGAAGGGAATAGTAAGGGGTAGTATGTCAGAAAAAGAAGTGAGAAGATTTAGAAAAAGATTAGATTGTGGGGCTAAAGGAAAAGAATCTTCAGGGAAAACATACGCCTGCATTTCAAGAAGTTATCTACTCTGGGATAAATTTTCCATACGGCTAATCACAACCTTCTCTGGATGTTCACTGTAATTTGTACATGCTTTTTGTAGAGTGTGCATTGTGGGCTTTATTGCTATTTATTTGCTTTTTATCTTTCTTTGTATTGGATTGTTTTCTTCTTTGGAAAAGATATCTACTCTCAAACAAGAAGGAACTGCACTGGTTCCAGGTATGGATTGGAGGACCCTGGGATAATTGTCAGTGAGGGACAAGACTTGCCTGGTGTCAAGTGTTTTAAAAGAGGGAAACCAAAAGACAAGTTTCAAGGGTAAGCCAGGATTTACAGCTAATCATCATAATCTAGTAGAAGCACCACCTGCAGTCAGGGCACAGATATATAAGGTCATAGAGCAGAAGTCAGAGACAAAATGAATATATAACAGAAGGTCTAAACCAGGAATAAAAATAATAATGATGATGATGATAATATATTTTGAGTATTTACTGCATGCCAACACAATGATAAATGTTTTTACTTGTTAATCCTTACATCAACACTAAGTAGAATATATTCAAAATTAGAAATCCTAAGTAACACACTGTGTGTGTCTCCTCTTTCTCCTTAAGCCCATTAAAGTTACAATAAGTATAGTAATAATATGTACCTCAGGAAGACAAAGCAAGTAAAAGAGAATGCAGGGGGAAGGGTAAGCTGTGACAAAGTGAGAGAGTGGCATGGGCATATATACACTACCAAACGTAAAATAGATAGCTAGTGGGAAGCAGCCGCATAGCACAGGGAGATCAGCTCGGTGCTTTGTGACCACCTAGAGGGGTGGGATAGGGAGGGTGGGAGGGAGGGGGACACAAGAGGGAAGAGATATGGGAACATATGTATATGTATAACTGATTCACTTTGTTATAAAGCAGAAACTAACACACCATTGTAAAGTAATTATACTCCAATAAAGATGTTAAAAAAAAAAAAGAGAATGAAAACAGGAGCAAATATTTCTGCATTTTTTTCAGTGATGGGAAGAGGTTGAATAAGTGAATACTGACTTAGCCAAAGGCAAGAAGTTATAATCTAAGTGCCTCCTAACTCCAGAAATCTCTGCCCTTCCCTGATGGGGATAGAACTTTTTTACAATTGATGGTGATACTTTGTGGAGAAAAATGACACAGACTTGGCCCAGATAAAAAGAAACACACTCTGTCCTACCTTCCACCTCTTCTTCCCTTCTCCGAGCTCCTGTCCAAATTTCTGGTGCTCTTAGGATGCTCCCAGGATCTCCACTACAGCCTCCACTCTGAATCACTGACATGTTCACAACTTGACGCGTCCAAAGTTCTAGTCTTTTACAGATCTGATTCACTTAGGTCTATGGAAATAATTGTTTATAAGAGATATTGCCTTCAGATATTAGTCCTCATGTATTTGTGATTTTGCCCATTTTGACATGACCTTCAGTCCTAAAGAATAAGGCAGAAACTTCAAGTCTAATGACTATCCATTGGATTATCCAAGAAAAACATTGGATTATGTTGGCATGCAATTAAGAGAATAAGAGCAATAACATAAAGGTACAATATTAAGTATAAAGTTTAGTGAACCTGGAAAGAAGCTGCTAGATATTTATTCCCCCCAATCTCAGTTCTAGGCTTCTTGAAGCAGAATGTTTTTGAATGGTCAGACATTACATCGTGATTCTCTTTACTCTCTCATTCCAATAATTGTGTTAGTTTTTCCATTTTAAGAAAACAAGTCCTCAGATTTTGAGATTAGTCACAATAATTTTTAACAAGAGCAAAACAGAAAGAAGTAAATAATATATCTTTTCTCCCATCTAGCATGTCAAATTTTGATAACGTAGGATAGTTTTCCTATATTTGTCATTGATACACAAATTATCTGGAATAGATTAGTTGCAGTATCAAAAGATTATACCTCTCCCACCAACTGCCTCCCTGCCCTGCCCCAAAAAGATAGAAAAAAACAAAGACAGGGAAAAACAAAGTCTTCTCAGAAAAAAAAAAAATCTATCTTGCTTCCATTAAAAATGTTCCTTTCTTCTATCAGTCCTCCTTTATCATTGTTAGGTGATAAATGGTTTGGCAGGATAAATATAAGTAATTAGACAATACTGAAAGTTACTGTAAATGTAAAATTTTTGGATAAATGTCTCTGAGTCAGGTTACTTTAATTGTATTCACAAGACAATTTTAAAAGGCATAAATTTTAAAAAGTAAATTAAAACAGTACTTAAACCATATATTTTCATGTCTGGAGGAAGCCTCATTTGTCACCTGGTTTTACCTTTTCCCATCATCCCTGATAAGTCATCACCCTTCCTAGTCTTAAAAACTCACCCCCACTAAGGAGGTGCAGTGGAGATGGCTTTAAGCTGCACTGCACTTCATTTCTCTTCTCTTGCCACAGAATTTATCCATTCAGTCATTCAACAGACCTTGATTAAGTATGTCCTGAATGCCAGGGCTTTCTCAGCATTATAATAGAAGGATCTACACATCCATCCACTCTTGTGAGTTTTAGCTAGTTGTTGATTCAATGACAGGGTCAACATTTGGAAACCCTTTCTATCTAAATCTACATCTTCAAAGCTTGGAGCAGTATCATAGCAGTGAGACTAAAGCAATCGTGGTCACAATGCCCGTTAACACATACTCATCAAACAAATACAGTACACTGGAGTAGGTAGGCAGAGTGGGTTAGTATGATCTAATTTACAGAAGGTCTCTGCCTTTTAGAGATTAATTGTCCAGGAGAATTCATAACAAACAAAATTTTAAGTATCGAAAGGAAGATATACCCAATGTGTAATGAATTTACAAAAAAAAGGGGCTACTGCTACAGACTAGGAAGTCTTCAAGGGGGGGGGTGTCATTTGAGAGGCCCAAATGCTAAAAAGAGTTTGAACCCCAAATGTGTGAACTTGAAACCTGAGCCTCCACTTTTAATGGGAAAAAAAAATTCACCTTCCTTTCTTACCTCACCCAAAGATTTCATGAAGAGAGTGGAGAGGTAAAAACGAATGTGATAATTCACAAGATTCAAAGGAAGTTTAGATGCAAAAGATGTGTGCCTTTATACAGCACAAAGTTCATACAGGAATCAGCACCCAAATGTCGTAGAGGCTGAAAATACAAATCACCCAGAGCATTATTTTAGAAGTCCTTGGCTCTTTACCTGGTTATGAAGGACACAGAGAGAGAGACACGATTACATCCCTTATCCTAGAACATCCCATGTGCTTTCTCCACCTCTGCCCACAGATGGGCTCATCAAAGCCAGAACACTGGTAGATATGACCTATGGCAAAAATTCAGTGGCCACAATCTTCTGTAATTTGGGGGTGCGTCTCAAAGCCTCTGAGGTTACTGTACCCATCAAAGCAATGGGAATATAGTAGGGTGACCAAATATGCCAGTTCTCCTGGAACAATCCTGGTTATTAGTACTCCCATTCACTCTCAAAAAGTACCTGTTTAGATGGTTAATTATATGGACACCTTAACTATACCCTGCTTTCCATAGGACATGCAGAGGTGGGCCACAGACCCCCATTTTCCTATGAGCAGAGTTCCAAGAAAAGCCATAAGGGCAGATGAAGGTATGGTTGTAGAGAACACAAAAACTGCCTAGAAACTATACCACAGGCAAAAAGCCTTCCCATGCTTTGCAAATAATGAGCTGTTATCAATTCAATCTGGCTTTATGCTAGCTGATATTTGACCTTGCATATATATTTTTTTTACTTGCTTCATTGGGTTATCAGCTGTCTCAAGTTTAAATGAGAAGCTTCTGGAAGGCAACGACTCATGTAACATTATCAAGATCATGCCAATGATGAGAAGAGAGCATGCATACCTTATTTCATCCTTTACAAAGAATTCATGACAACTATTTCAACTGATTCTCAATTTTCTGGAGTAATTCTACTCGTAAAGGCAAAGAAACTGAATCCCAGTTCATTACTGAGCATTAGTCAGTGTTGAATTGATGGTGTTAGGACTCAACCAGTCCCTCTGAATACATATTCTAACCCGTGTCCACCAGACTGTACCTGTTTTATTGATAATGATTATGATTACAACAATCAACAGCCTGACAAAATGGAATGGGATCCAGAGACTTAATAGGCTTTTTCGAGGCTCTAAATTATCTCACAGCTTCTTGCCTTGCCATCCCCTAACTCTCACCCAGGTTCTTCTCCTGCCAGCCATTTGATCTAACCTAAAAGGATTTTCCCTAACCAGCCGTATACCCTCCACATGTTTTTCAGGTCCTCGCCTCCTCCAGGAAGCCTTCCTTGGTGCTTCGGGTCCATAGGGAGTTCTCACTTATCTAAGCACTTATGCCCTTGACTTAAAGAAACACTCACTTGGAAACTCAGTTGTTGACTATTTTTATATGACTTATTTTGTTTCCCTAATATCTTTTGAACTCACTGGGGACAGAGACTATACCTGTTCATTGCTTTATCCCCACCCCTCCTGCCCCCATCTACCCTTGCATCACAGGCAAGGACTTGGCAAGCAAAGTAAACCCTGACACAAGGAGACTGAATCTTCTTGGGAAGGCCCGGCAGTATTGTTTCTCACTGTGAAACTCATTCTCCCTAACTGAGATTAGGCTCCTCTGTGGGCTGTGAGAAGGAAGAAATCAGGCTCAGGGACCCACAAGCAGAGGCACTTGCTCTTGGCCTGCCCTGATCCCTTACATACCTGAGGACCACAGGGTTTTGCCCAGGGCAGATGCAGGGAGGGAGGCCTGAACAGATTTCCGCAGGGAAACCTCTCTCCCTGAGGCTGGAATGTGTTAACGACTGTGACAATTTCTAACATGTTCCAGTCTGCAACCATCACGTGGACTAAGCCTCATTCCTGCCGCAGGCTGTAGTGCCCATCCTTGGGTTTTAATATCAATCATGACACGCTGTATCATTTCAAGCCTGTTAATTTAACTCATATTTCAAAATGTTGGAGAAATCTCAGAGGGAGAGACAGGGCAGGCATACAATTATTAAAAATCTGTTACACCATTAAAAGGCAATGTAGAGGAGACCTTCAAGATGGTGGAGGAGTAAGACGCGGAGATCACCTTCCTCCCCACAAATACATCAGAAATACATCTACATGTGGAACAACTCCTACAGAACACCTACTGAACGCTGGCAGAAGACCTCAGACTTCCCAAAAGGCAAGACACTCCCCACGTACCTGGGTAGGGGAAAAGGAAAACAGAGACAAAAGAATAGGGACAGGACCTGCATCTCTGGGAGGGAGCTGTGAAGGAGGAAAAATCTCCACACACTAGGAAGCCCCTTCACTGGCGGAGATGGGCGGTGGTCGGGGGCAGAAGCTTCGCAGCCACGGAGGAGAGCGCAGCCACAGGGGCGCAGAGGGAAAAGCGGAGAGACTCCCTCACAGAGGATCGGCGCCGACCAGCACTCACCAGCCCGAGAGGCTTGTCTGCTCACCCGCCGGGGCGGGCGGGTCTGGGAGCTGAGGCTCGGGCTTCGGTCGGATCCCAGGGAGAGGACTGGGGTTGGCGGCATGAACACAGCCTGAAGGGGGCTAGCGCACCACAGCTAGCCGGGAGGGAGTCTAGGAAAAAGTCTGGACCTGCCTAAGAGGCAGAGACCATTGTTTCGGGGTGCGCGAGGAGAGGGGATTCACAGCACCGCCTAAACGAGCTCCAGAGACGGGCACGAGCCGCGGCTATCAGCACGGACCCCAGAGACGGGCATGAGACGCTAAGACTGCTGCTGCCGACACCAAGAAGCCTGTGTGCAAGCACAGGTCACTATCCACACCTCCCCTCTCAGGAGCCTGTGCAGCCCACCACGGCCAGGGTCCTGTGATCCAGGGACAACTTCTCCGGAGAACACACAGCAGGCCTCAGGCTATTATTATCTCACAACATCATGCCAGCCCCTGCCTCCACAGGCTCGCCCCGCATTCTGTATGCCTCCCTCCCCCTGGCCTGAGTGAGCCAGAGTCCCCTAATTAGCTGCTACTTTAACCCCATCCTGTCTGGGTGGGGAACAGAGGCCAGAGGGCGATCTACATGCAGAGGCGGGGCCAAATCCAAAGCTGAACCCCGGGAGCTGTGCAAACAAAGAAGAGAAGGGAAATTTCTCCCAGTAGCCTCACGAGCAGTGGATTAAATCTCCACAATCAACTTGATGTACCCTGCATCTGTGGAATACCTGAATAGACAACAAATCATCCCAAAGTTGAGGTGGTGGACTGTGGGACAACTGTAGACTTGGGGTTTGCTTTCTGCATCTAATTTGTTTCTGGTTTTATGTTTATCTTAGTTTTGTATTTAGAGTTTATTTTCATTGATAGATTTGTTTATTGATTTGGTTGCTCTCTTCCTTTTTTAAAATATATATAGATATATATATTTTTTCCTTTTTCTCTTTTTGTGAGCGTGTATGTGTAGGCTTCTTTGTGTGATTTTGTCTGTATAGCTTTGCTTTTACCATTTGTCCTAGGGTTCTGTCTGTCCTTTTTTAAAGAAGAGGTTTTAGTGCTTCTTACATTGGTGGATTTGTTTTTTGGTTTGGTTGCTCTCTTCTTTCTTTCTTTCTATTGTTTTATTACCTTTTAATTTTTTTATTTTTAATAATTAAAAAAATTATTTTAATAACTTTATTATTTTTTCTTTCTTTCTTTCTGTTATTCTCCCTTTTCTTCTGAGCCGTGTGCCTGACAGGGTGCTCCGGCTGGGTGTCAGGCCTGCGCTGCTGAGGTGGGAGAGCCTTGTTCAGAACATTGGTCCACAAGAGACCTCCCAGCTCCTTGTAATATCAAATAGCGAAATATCTCCCAGAGATCTCCATCTCAATGCTAAGACCCAGCTCTACTCAACAGCCAGCAAGCTACAGTGCCAGACACCCTATGCCAAACAACTAACAATACAGGAACACAATCCCACGCATTAGCGGAGAGGCTGCCTAAAATCATAATAAGGTCACAGACACCCCAAAACACACCACCAGATGCAGTCCTGCCCACCAGAAAGACAAGATCCAGCGTCATCCACCAGAACACAGGCACCAGTCCCCTCCACCAGGAAGCCTACACAAACCTTAGGCTTAAAAGCAACCTTAGCCACTGGGGGCAGACACCAAAAACAACGGGAACTACAAACCTGTAGCCTGAGAAAAGGAGGCCCCAAACACAGCAAGTGAAGCAAAATGAGAAGACAGAGAAACACACAGCAGATGAAGGAGCAAGGCAAAAACCCACCACACCAAACAAATGAAGAGGAAATAGACAGTCTACCTGAAAAAGAATTCAGAGTAATGATAGCAAAGATGATCCAAAATCTTGGAAATAGAATGGAGAAAATACAAGAAACGTTTAACAATGACCTAGAAGAACTAACGAGCAAACAAATGATGATGAACGACACAATAAATGAAATTAAAAATTCTCTAGAAGGAATCAATAGCAGAATAACTGAGGCAGAAGAACGGATAAGTGACCTGGAAGATAAAGTAGTGGAAATAACTACCGCAGAGCAGAATAAAGAAAAAAGAATGAAAAGAATTGAGGACAGTCTCAGAGACCTCTGGGACAACATTAAATGCACCAACGTTCGAATTATAGGAGTCCCAGAAGAAGAAGAGAAAAGGAAACGGATTTAGAAAATATCTGAATAGATTATAGTTGAAAATTTCCCTAACATGGGAAAGGAAATAGTCAATCAAGTCCAGGAAGTGCAGAGAGTCCAATACAGGCTAAATCCAAGCAGAAACATGCCAAGACACATATTATTCAAACTATCAAAAATTAAATACAAAGAAAAAATATTAAAAGCAGCAAGGGAAAAGCAACAAATAACATACAAGAGAATCCCCATAAGGTTAACAGCTGATCTTGCAGCAGAAACTCTGCAAGCCAGAAGGGAGTGGCAAGACATATTTAAAGTGATGAAAGGGAAATACCTACAACCAAGATTACTCTACCCAGCAAGGATCTCATTCAGATTCGACAGAGAAATTAAAACCTTTACAGACAAGAAAAACTAAGAGAATTCAGCACTACAAAACCAGTTTTACAACAAATGCTAAAGGAACTTCTTTAGGCAGGAAACATAAGAGAAGGAAAAGACCTACAATAACAAACCCAAAACAATTAAAAAAATGGTAATAGGAACATACATATCGATAACTACTTTAAATGTAAATAGATTAAATGCTCCAACCAAAAGACATAGACTGGCTGAATAGATACAAAAACAAGACCCATATATATGCTGCCAACAAGAGACCCACTTCAGACCTAGGGACACATATAGACTGAAAGTGAGGGGATGGAAAAAGATATTCCATGCAAATGGAAATCAAAAAACGGTGGAGTAGCAATTCCCATATCAGACAAAATAGACATTAAAATAAAGACTATTACAAGAGACAAAGAAGGATACTACATAATGATCAAGGGATCAATCCAAGAAGAAGATATAACAATTGTAAATATTTATGCACCCAACATAGGAGCACTTCAATGCATAACATAAACGCTAACAGCCATAAAAGGGGAAATCGACAGTAACACAATCATAGTAGGGGATTTTAACACCCCACTTTCACCATTGGACAGATCATCCAAAATGAAAATAAATAAGGATACACAAGCTTTAAATGATACATTAAAAAAGATGGACTTAATTGATATTTATAAGACAGTCCAACCAAAAACAACAGAATACACATTCTTCTCAAGTGCTCATGGAACATTCTCCAGGATAGATCATATCTTGGGTCACAAATCAAGCCTTGGTAAATTTAAGAAAATTGAAATCGTATCAGCTATCTTTTCCAACCACAATGCCATGAGACTAGATATCAATTAGAGGAAAATATCTGTAAAAAATACAAACACATGGCGGCTAAACAATACACTACTAAATAACCAAGAGATCACTGAAGAAATCAAAGAGGAAATCAAAAATACCTAGAAACAAATGACAATGAAAACACGATGAAACAAAACCTATGGGATGCAGCAAAAGCACTTCTAAGAGGTAAGTTAATAACAATACAATCCTACCTCAAGAAACAAGAAACATTTCATATTAACAACCTAACCTTACACCTAAAGCAATTAAAGAAAGAAGAACAAAAAAACCCCAGAGTTAGCAGAAGGAAAGAAATCATGAAGATTAGATCAGAAATAAATGAAAAAGAAATGAAGGAAATGATAGCAAGGTCAATAAAACTAACAGCAGGTTCTTTGAGAAGATAAACAAAATTGATAAACCATTAGCCAGACTCATCAAGAAAAAAAGGGAGAAGACTTAAATCAATAGAATCAGAAATGAAGAAGGAGAAGTAACAACTGACACCACAGAAATACAAAGGATCATGAGAGATTACTACAAGCAACTATATGCCAATAAAATGGACAACCTGGAAGAAATGGACACATTCTTAGAAAAGCACAACCTTCCGAGACTGAACCAGGACGAAACAGAAAAGATAAACAGACCAATCACAAGCACTGAAATTGAGACTGTGATTAAAAATCTTCCAACAAATAAAAACCCAGGACCAGATGGCTACACAGGCGAATTATATCAAACATTTACAGAAGAGCTAACACCTATCCTTCTCAAACTCTTCCAAAATATAACGGAGGGAGGAATACTCCCAAACTCGTTCTACAAGGCTACCATCACCCTGATACCAAAACCAGACAAACACGTCACAAAGAAAGAAAACTACAAGCCAATATCACTGTCACTGATGAACACAGATGCAAAAATCCTCAGCACAATACTAGCAAACATAATCCAATAGCACAGTAAAAGGATCATACACCATGATCATGTGGGGTTTATCCCAGTAATGCAACGATTCTTCAATATATGCAAATCAATCAATGTGATACACCATATTAACAAATTGAAGGAGAAAAACCATATGATCATCTCAATAGATGCAGAAAAAGCTTTAACAAAATTCAACACCGATTTATGATAAAAACTCTCCAGATAGTAAGCATAGAGGGAACTTACCTCAACATAATAGAGGCCATATATGACAAACTCACAGCCAACATCATTCTCAATGGTGAAAAACCGAAACCGTTTCCTCTAAGATCAGGAACAAGACAAGTCTGTGCACTCCCACCACTATTATTCAACATAGTTTTGGAAGTTTTAGCCACAGCAATCAGAGAACAAAAAGATATAAAAGTAATCCAAATTGGAAAAGAAGTAAAATTGTCACTGTTTGCAGATGACATGATACTATACATAGTGAACACTAAAGATGCTACCAGAAAACTACTAGAGCTAATCAATGAATATGGTAAAGTAGCAGAATACCAAATTAATACACTGAAATCTCTTGCATTCCTATACACTAATGTTGAAAAATCTGAAAGTGAAATTAAGGAAACACTCCCATTTACCATTGTAACAAAAAGAATAAAATACCTAGGAATAAACCTACCTAAGGAGACAAAAGACCTATATGCAGAAAACTATAAGACACAGATGAAAGAAATTACAGATGATACAAACAGATGGAGAGATATACCATGTTCTTGGATTGGAAGAATCAACATTGTGAAAATAAGTATACTACCCAAAGCAATCTACAGATTCAATGCAATCCCTATCAATCTATCAAGGTATTTTTCATAGAACTAGAATAAAAAATTTCACAATTTGTATGGAAAAACAAAAGACCCCAAATAGCCAAAGAAATCTTGAGAAAGAAAAACGGAGCTGGAGGAATCAGGCTCCTGGACTTCAGACTATACTACAAAGCTACAGTAGTAAAGACAGTATCGTACTGGCACAAAAACAGAAACATAGATCAATGGAACAGGATAGAAAGCCCAGAGATATACCCATGCACATATTGTCACCTTATCTTTGATAAAGGAGGCAAGAACATACAACGGAGAAAAGACAGCCTCTTCAATACGTGGTGCTGGGAAAACTAGACAGCTGCATGTAAAAGAATGAAATTAAAACACTCCCTAACACCATACACAAAAATAAACTCAAAATGGATTAAAGACATAAATATAAAGCCAGACACTATAAAACTCTTAGAGGAAAACACAGGCAGAACACTCTATGACATAAATCACAACAAGATCCTTTTTGACCCACCTCCTAGAGAAATGGAAATAAAAACAAAAATAAACAAATGGGACCTAATGAAACTTAAAAGCCTTTGCACAGCAAAGGAAACTATAAACAAGATGAAAACACAACCTTCAGAATGGGAGAAAATATTTACAAGTGAAGCAACTGACAAAGGGTTAATCTCCAAAATTTACAAGCAGCTCATGCAGCTCAATATCATAAAAACAAACAACCGAATCCAAAAATGGCAGAAGACCTAAATAGACATTTCTCCAAAGAAGATATACAGATGACCAACAAACACATGAAAGGATGCTCAACATCACTAATTATTAGAGAAATGCAAATCAAAACTACAATGAGGTATCACCTCACATCAGTCAGAATGGCCATCATCAAAAAATCTACAAACAGTAAATGCTGGAGAGGGTGTGGAGCATAGGGAACCTTCTTGCACTTTGGTGGGCATGTAAATTGATACAGCCACTATGGAGAATAGTATGGTGGTTCCTTAAAAAACTAAAAATCAAACTACCATACAACCCAGCAATCCCACTACTGGGCATATACCCTTGGAAAACCATTATCAAAAAGAGTCCTTTACCAGACTGTTCATTGCAGGTCTATTTACAATAGCCGGGACATGGAACCAACCTAAGTGTCCATCGACAGATGAATAGATAAAGAAGATGTGGCACATATATACAATGGAATATTACTCAGCCATAAAAAGAAACAAAATTGCGTTATTTGTAGTGAAGTGGATGGACCTAGAGTCTGTCATACAGAGTGAAGTAAGTCAGAAAGAGAAAAACAACATATGCTAACACCTAATATGGAATCTAAAAAAAAAAAAAATGGTTCTGAAGAACCTAGGGGTAGGACAGGAATAAAGATGCAGAAGTAGGGAATGGACTTGAGGACACGGGGAGGGGGATGGGTAAGCTGGGACGAAGTGACAGAGTGGCATGGACATATATACACTACCAAATGTAAAATAGATAGCTAGTGGGAAGCAGCCGCATAGCACAGGGAGATCAGCTCTGTGCTTTGTGCCCTCCTAGAGGGGTGGGATAGGGAGGGTGGGAGGGAAACGCAAGAGGGAGGAGGTATGGGGATATATGTATATGTATAGTTGATTCACTTTGTTATAAAGCAGAAAGTAATGCACCATTGTAAAGCAATTATACTCCAATAAAGATGTTTAAAAAAAAAGGCAATGTATGTGTGTGTATATATTTGTATATATGTAAATATAAATACTCATATTGTAAAGCCTTTTCACTGACTATTTATTCTGCCTGGGATACTCTTTCCCCAGAAATGTACATGGCTAAATTCCTCAGACCCTTTAAGTTTTCACTCAAACATTACCTTCACAAGGAGACCTATCCTGATCATGAGACTTAAAATTGTTACTGCCTCTCTTTATACTCTTTCTTCCTCGTTACTCTCCTCCTTTTCTAACATCTTATGAAACCTATTTATTTATTCCATATATCATTTATTGTTTGTCCCCTCACTGGAATGTAAACCCTGTGTGGGTGGAAAATTTTTATTGTTTTTGTTCACTGGTGAATTGCAAGCACAATAGTATAGTGCCAGGCACTTAGTAGGTACTCAATAAATCGTTTTTATGGAATTGAATGGAAAGAATGAATGAATATCGCATGCCTACCAAACTCTGGGTGTTTCAGGATCAAACGGCTCACCTACAGATAGTATAGCCAGAGCAGGTGTCAGGAGACCTCCAAAGACACAGTGCTACCTGGGAGTGTGCAAACGAGTGCAGACTCATGTTCTCTAAGAATGGATCTCAGAATCCTCCCTGTAGTATGGGACCCCACTGGGATCTTTGCTGTTACAACTGTGAGACAACCTGGGGGCATGCTAGTACTACCACTTTCTAAAGACCAAGAATCTGAGACGTTATTCTTGGAAGAATACACATCATCCCCGCCTATACCTCCAGTGGACAGACAGCATCATGCCATGTTCCTAGAATTGCTCATAGCACTTTAGCAAGGAAAAATGTAAGGGAGCAAACACTGACCTTGATATCAAGGTATCTATGGTCAGGACCCAGGGGACATTAAAGGAATAATGAGAGTAATGTGAAATAAAAGAGATGGTAGAACAAATACATGGAATCCAAACATTTACAAAACCTCTACTGTGATTTAAGTTCTCTGTGAGTACTGGACAGATGATGAGACAACATATGGTTTTATCCATACATCCAGGAATATAAGGAGGGACTGTAAATGCATAATTATAATACAGTGCAATAAATGCTATAAGATTTGTATACAGCAAGTGCTATGGGAACACAGAGATAATGGTGAACACTTTTTCCCATAAATGTAGGGAAAGCTACAGTGACAGGGTAACATTTCCTTTTGGCCTTGGAGGATAAATCAGAGTTTGTCAGAAGAGGAGGGCAGGCATCTCGTGAAGGAAAAAATAAGTGGAGACGAGGCGCAGATATCAGGATGGCCTGTGCCGGGGAAAGGCAAGACCAACACTTCCCCGAGGATCTTCCTTTGTTCACAGTCCCATGGCATGTCTGATCCTTTTCATCTCTCTCCCAAGACGTGAGACACTACTTCCTTCACAAGACACACTCAAGTATAAATAGAGTCAATGCATGAAACAAATGAAAACAATCAGGGCCTAGCCAGATCACCAAGCAAGGCTCCTAGCCTATGTCCTTATTTTTAACCGAAGTTCTGATGTCTTAGAAGACCAGCTCTTATAATCCATGCTTTTATGAGTCTGTACTCTGTACGCTGTTATACCCCCTCATTCTCAAGGTGACGATTAGACCCTGTGATCAGGGGTCACAATGCTGTTCCTGGCCCTGGAGTGCCTGGCACAAGTTTGGGCACAGAGTGGTCATTCAGAAAATGATATCGAGTCAGGACAGTATGGTGAGGCATTCGGAGAGTCGGACTGGCTGCTTGAAGGTTTCTCCTGCCAGCTATTAGTGTGTGATCTTGGACAACAACTTAATATCTCTATTACTCTATAAAATAGGAATAAAAGGATTTAGGTCTTAGTGTTACTACAATAAATAATACTATGCAAAATCTTTGAACAGTACTTGGTACAAAATAGGCACTTAGTAATAGTTAGATGTTGCTGTTATTAAGAGTTGTTACGGTACTGATTTTCATGATTCCTTGCCTACACTGCTGCTCTGTCACACCTCTGACAGATTTAGCCAGTAGACGTAGCAGAGTACCAGGAGGAGATCAAGGTCCTGGTCTTGGCTTGCCCCAAACTATCCATCTCATCTAAGGTAAATAACTTTCCTCTTGGAGCCTCATCTTCTTAAGGGGGTTTTGGTTAGGCTCAGATATGACTATAGGGATAAAAGAACTGTACACACATTCCTATAAGACTCTTTGGGTTTTCAGTTTCTCCTTGACCCCAGGACAGACACAGAGTGTTGATAAATGTTCCCCCAGGGGACTGGGGCTTTTTTTTTTTTTTTTAACAACTGATTAAGAAGCAGGGCACAGAGAGAAAAATCTAGACTCAGAGATGAGAACCTGACCCCGCATCCAACAGAAGTGTGTGGATGCTTTATCGCCAACCCCCCACCAACGGTTCAAGGGCACCTTGAGCTGACCAGGTGCATTGCTCTGTACTCCTGGCATGTGCTAAGTGGAGGGGAAAGCTACCACCCTGAAGCAAGCACGACATGACAGGGATGTGAAAGTTAAAGTTTCTATTTTCCCTTCTACTGTGGCACTTAACTTTCTGAACTATAATTTCAGGATTTTCTCATCTGTGTTTCCTGCCAGAGCACGAGCTCAGTACAAGGCAGACCAAGTATTATTTGTATTTATATTCATAACATCTTACAAGGCACCTGAGACAATAAATATTTGTTGAATGAATAAAGCAAGAAATAAATGGGTAATAGTAGTATCAACAAGAACAAAAAATGACTAATGCCTTTACTTTGTTTTACTCTGTGCAAGCACTGTGTAAGTGCCACTCAAACATTGTTCCAATTAATCCTCAGTGCAGGACTACAAGAGAGGCATTTCTATCTCTATTTCACGGACAGGAAAACAAAGGCTCAGAAAGAATAAGAAGCACAAACAAGTTTATACAGACAGCAATCAGAAGAACCAAGATTCACACTGCCCTCTGCTTGAATACAAAGCACTGGTACAACCAGAGGTCAGATATTCAGCATGTGAACGGACTAATCAAAGGCCCTCAACCTAGAGCTCACCTCAAATTGAACTAACTTGGATTCCATTATTTTATCCTTCTCCACCTTTTTTTTTTTTTTTTTTTTTTTCAGTAAAGCACATATACTTAAAATCTTTGAATTCCTAGTCTTCTCAGCACCAAGTCTTTACCTGGTTTGGGTTGGCAAGTCTGTGACACAAGAGTCCTAATAAAACCATCACCGACAACCAATTCCAGGAGTCCAGAACATGTATGTCTAGGGGGAGGGGAAGGAGAACTTCCAGCTCTGAAAAGTCAGCACAGATGCTTTGCTCTTTCAAAAAGATTGTTCTCCAAAATTTCAGTCTAATTAAATCTTAATTTACCATCACATTGCAAATCGTAGTTTTACTATAATTGAAAGGAAAGCTCTACAACGTCCACTCTGGTGGGAAGCAAGATTTTTAGTCTAAAGCCCTGTTTGTTAACAGGACTGTTAGCTGAACATCATGCAAAAGTAAGTCTCTTCAAAGCACTGATTTGTTTGTTAGGTGCCTGATAAATTGCAGACATTGGAAATTCTGGGATAAAATAAAACTCTACTGACATTATGGACAAATTTAATCTGGCAACAATTAGTTTGATTAAACACAAGTGAGAGGCTGAGGGAAGAAAGAAAAAGCAAAATGATCCATTTTAAAAGCACTTTTTAGAAAAGACTGATTCAGGATGATTTATTTGCATAGTCACATTATAATCTGAAAAAGCAATAAATGAAATAAGAATTGTTATTTTGTGGGACCACTGTTTCCATTATTTTTTTTAATGTGGATTAAATGTGGGGAAGGGATTGACAGCCTTAGAGAATTAAGAATCATGCTGTTTCAGAGAATGGCTGCAGAGATGCAGCCAAAGAAGCAGGAATAAAAGGAGTAAAAGACTTACTAGGGAGGTGTGAAGATGCGGGGGCTGGCTCAGAAGTCTCCCCACCGCAGGAGCCATAACTACTGAGCATAAGGCAGAAGGGGACTCTGCCTTGTGGGTCACATCCACATCACAGGATACGGGTTTCCCCAGGCTCACAGATTCGTTGAAGATATTCTGATTATTTAAGAGAGGGGATGTCCAAAGGCCCCAGTATCGAGACAGGTGAAGTATAGATAGCTCTAATTAGGAGTGTTACAGAAAAAAAGACAGCTATAACATGGGAAAAAACACATAACAAAAGAGGGCTTGCAGGTCACCAGGGATAAACTCAGACTGAGGGAAATGGACACTGAGGTCTCAAAGATGAGCAGAATCAGGGCACCAGATGCCCAGTGTGACACAGTTCTGGACTGGAGCTCCAGGTTCAAATGGACAGCCCACTACTGATTTATCAGGGCTTGCTATGGGATGAGGGCGGAGAATAAAAGAGTGAACTACACTTAAGTGGTCCTGTTTCTCCTGAAGTGTACACTATAGTAGAGGAGAGAGAAAATGTAAAATATAGAGATAATTGCAGGTTGGGATAAGTTACCCATGACAAGTTACTTAGTCCTGTCGTGTCCCTTTCCTTGACATTCAGAAACACGAAAATAATAGTGTCCACCTGGCCTAGATCACAGGGTAGGGTGAGAAGCAAATTGAAAAGCTCCTGAGAAACATTAACAATTTTATTCAAATAAGATGTTATTTTATTGTTTTCAATTGCTTTGAACATGATGTTGAAGAATTACAGTCGCTAACATAATAGGAAAGATTAATATGGATATTGGCTCAGAACCATGAAGGATGCCTACAACTGTTAAAAAAAAGAGACATCTGGAAACAAGTGGAGAAAGCAGGCATCTAAAAGGGTGGGGAATGACTCAGCTAATACCAGTGGCCAAATTTGTAAAGCAGCCTATGCTCCCTTCCACGAGAGAGCTGTTGCTTTTGGAATTCTGGCGTCTCTCTGTGCCAGTGCGAGATGTCTGAAGAAGACAATTTATGAGACGGCCAAGCACCCAAGATTGGGTGTTCTCAGGAACCAATCACAGATGATCAACTTTCAGTAATCTGAGATATTGGAGTACAGCAGAGAGGAGTGAGATGAAGAGAAGGAGAGAGCAAGAAAGGATGCTCAAGAGTGTCAAAGGAAGAAATGTAAGGCTGAGAGAGACAGAGACACAGAGAGACAGAGAAACAGGGGCTAGGAACAAGGCAATACCTTGAAAGAAAAGAATAGCTCTCTGGGGAGACAATCACTGCAAAGGTGATTAGAAGAAGTGGTAAGAGAAATGATGGATACTCAGGAGAGCATTGTGTGGCTCTACATAGAAAATGCTTGGAAGATTAATGGCTACACCTCTACAAATCACCCGGCACAATCCCTTGGCCCAGAGTATGCACTAATTAAATGTTAGTTTCATTTTACTTTCCCTCTCCTTTGCTACTGTATGTAAATTACAACCAGGTGCCATCTCTCATGTTTTGGAGTGTTTTGCAATAATTTTACTACTGCCATACAGATGCTTGGTGATTAGGGAGAGTTTGTTGCATTTCCATTGCTATGCTTGCCTGTCAAGTGACAGAAGTCTAAAAGCCTGTAACATCTTGGTTACGAAGGACAAAAATAACTCCAAAGCACCTCAAAAGAGAGCAGGTTGGAATGTCATGCTTTTATATACTGAAGGAAGTGTAAGTGAAAATCGAGGTGTTCTTGGAGATTTTTCTAAAAGAAGTAGAAATAATGTTTGTTAAAATGAGGTGAGGGTAGTTACAGGAATGTACAGTTATGTAGAAATATTTCAAGCTGTTCACTAAAACTTTATGCAATTTTCATACTTTATTGTATGTAATTGCTACTTCAACTACAAACATGTGTTAGAAGGAATGTAGTAGAAAATCAATGCACTTTCTGAATTCCACAGGAGACACTGTTAGTGCCACTGATGGTCAGCAGAAGAGCTGGACACATCTTAGGCTGTATATTGGCTATCCCCTGGACACAACAGCTTAGTGGGTAGTGAAGAGGACTAGAGAAGGAGTGAGCTTGTGTCACCTACACAACATGGAGACTATGGTTGTGCACTTTGGACACTAAAGATTCTAAGTGAAGGAAAGAGAAAACTACTATTGTTTGAGGGCTTACCACATGCTTTATATGCACTACCTCATTTAATCCTCACTCCATTTAATAGATGAAGTCATTGAGATGTATTCGGAGGGGCTAATTTCCCCAGGGGAGTGATGTACCATGAGGAATCAGAGAAGACATTGGCTGTGGCATAAAACTCTTCTTCATCCCAAAGCAGAATACGATGTGTTTCTTTACTTTCTATATTTTTTTTAAATCTGAATCTTTTCCTGAGATTCTGGTGGCAGTCAGAAGCAGCTTCTCTTACAGAAAGAGGTCTAATCTACCCTATTTGTTCCCAGTATTATGGAGAAAAGTAAACCCTTTCCCCTAGCCTGGAATTTTTATGTGACAGCCATTCCCCAGATCAACTGCTTCCATTACTGACCACGTGAAACGTATCAGGAGTCAGGAGAACACAGAATGAAGCCCTGGTAATAGAACTGTAGTTTCTACACAATCTCCATGCATAACTCCCATTAGCAGCAATGTCTGTGATATGTGTGAGCTGAGGGAATTCTCCACTTTATTAAGAGGAAATGATATACACAGTTACTTCTGGAGTAAAATCAAACAGCAGAATTGCTGTTTGTCTATGGGAACTCTTTCTTATTAGTGTCATATAAATGCAAGGAGATACTTAAAGAGATTGATAACACATGCAGCGGGTATAGCCACACCATCTGATTGACTAAAAACCAATTTTAAAAATAGAGAGGTATGGCTTTTTCTGACATTTTGTAATAAAATATTCCCATTCTAGAACCACAGCTTCACTCCTTAATAAACATAGTATAATCCAATATTTCTAATTCTTAAACAAATCTGGAAAGCAAAGAGCAAAATGTGGTGAGGTAAGCATGCTTTCTACTAAGCAAAATAAGTTAATGAGTCAACTCATTTCCAACCTGCATGTTATGTGCCAATTGCTTAAATCAAATGAGAAGCTCTTTCTAGCTCAGGACTCAGAACTCAAGTGAAAGTTGTCAGATTTGATAAAGTAGATTTGTTCTAGAAGGAAACATTCCCTTTCTATTTTCCAGGGTACATCTGTTTGCCAGAGTGCATTTCCCAGCTAATACCAGTTTGTCGACAGCATTTGCGATGAACTTTAATTGTGTGCTTTACCTGACAGTCTTAATTGTAATCTGACTTCCTTCAGGTAGCAATCAGTTGAGTGAGGTAATCATATCTCCCTGAAGCCCATAAACACAACCACCTGCGCCTCTTCTGGTTTGCATTCCTCTTTTTAACTTCAGTATCACACGGAGAGGGGATACGGAGCCTGAAAGGGTATCGTGTCCTCAAAATAGCTGCTATTTTCCTATCATGACAGTGGTGTATAATTAAACACAGACAGAGTAACTGAGGACAAAAATAATCCTATAATTTTAAACTGTAATAGTAAACCTGCTGTACAAGCAGAGATTGGCTTTTTTTTTTTTTTTCCGTAGGGAAGGAATTGGTTCTACTTCATGCTTATGCCTGCCTTTGTAGGTTTCTCTGAATGTTCTTCTTGGTATGTGGTTTTCTATGTGAATATCAGGGGCCTTCCCTTCTTACACCACATCTGGAACCTCTACTCTGTTCCCTATTCTCTATTCCTCTGCTCACATCTCTGACCCTCAGTATCTCCTCAATGGTTCCTGAAGAGGGCGCTAGTTGGTCTCCATGTGTCCAATTTTTCTCTGTCCCAACCACACCATGTGTAGTACTCAAGTAACCTTTCTAAACTGAGAATCAGACCAGGCTACAGATCTAGCAGAAACAATCAGTGAGGTGAACTTCCCAGAAAGATGGCACTGGGATTACCAATTTACAAATTATCACTACTACCTGCCCAAAACAGAGATGAACAAAAGCAAACAAAGGATCAAGGAAAACTTCATCAGTGTTAAAACTAATGAACAGACCCAAACCAATGCTAAAATCATATACAGTAAATCTCATTTGTCATGACATAAATATATGCATTATATTTTAAAAAGAAAAAACTAACATAATTAGCATCATGAATTCACTTGTGTCTCAAACTTTTTAATCAAATATTCATCTACAATTAATGACATTGTACTGGATGACTATAATATTTAATTGCCTTTCATAGCAATTTACTTATCTAGTTTCCTTTTTTCAGCATTATTTTTTTTCCAATGCTCAGAAATGTTATAGATAAACCAATGTGTTAGTTTTCCATTTTAACATTAGGATTAAGGTAAAAAATTACTTCATCTAATTATTGGCCATATATGTTTGCATGTATGTGTGTGTGTGGATTGTGGATACTGATTCTTTCTCGTATTTTTATTGGCATGTTCATCTATTTCTTGTTCATCTGTAAGAGCTCTTTATATATGAATAGTCATCATAATGCATTTCTCTAGTCCATTAACTCTCCCAATCTCCTAAGTGGCTATTTTAGTCATTTTCCTTTTTGTCAAGTCTGCAATACCTCCTCCACTATTCTTAATTTTACTCAATGTCCTTATTTCTCACCTAATTGAAAACCTGAATTAATTAGAAGAGAACTTTCACAAGTTGCCACATTTGCACTTACCAATATCTGCGCCCATGTATGTTGCCTTCTTTCTTGCCTCTGCAGATGAACTCTCCATGCTTCTAGCTAAGATGCAGCCTTCCTCTCGTGTACTAGCTTTCAACCCCTTGAATGGTAATCAGAGACATCACACTAGCAATTTTCTCCTATCTTCTGTTTCTCCAGCTCCCCCCTCTCTACTGGATTATTCTCATCAATATATGAAATTGCTCTTTTCATTTCTCCTATCTAAAAAAATATTTACCCACTACTGTCTTTAATGTCCGCTCTGGCTACCAGTTCATATTTCTTCTCCCCTTTACAACAAAAGTCCTTGGAACAGTTGTCTATATGTCTGTTTTACTGTCTCTCAATTCTGTCCTTTAATTCTCTCTTAAACCAGTTCCAACTAGACCTTCTTCCCCATAACTCTCCTGTAAGTTTTGACGTATTAGTAGCATTTGAATTCTTCTTCTGCAATGTTTTCAATTAATTTCTCAGATACCAAACTCTTCTGATTTTCCTCCTTAATTATTGACTCTCCCTTCTCAGTCTCCTTTGCTGAAGGAGATTGATAATCTTTTAACTCTTTGTGTTAGAGTGCCACAGGGCTCAATCCTTGTTCTTGTTTTTGTTGTTGTTGTTTATCTTTTCCTCTCCTCTCTTTCCTGTTTATACCCAGTCTCTCTGTTGGAGATCTCATCAATTGCTTGGCTTTAAATACCATGTAACCTGACTGGTCTCAGAATCGTATCTACAGCTCAGACTTATCTCTTGAACTGCAGACTCAGATTTCCAACTGCCTACTCTATGTGGCGATCTAATAACCATTTCAAACCTAATGTATCAAAAACTGAGCTCTTGTTATTTTCTCTCAAACCTGCTTCTCCCAAGCTCTTTTCTAGACCTTTTATGGCATCTCAATCATTCCAGTGGCTGAGACCAAAATTTTCCTTGATTTTAACCCACATCTATTTCATTTGCAAATTCACTTGCGGCTTTTGGATTCACAACTCAGCGTTTGGATTTGCTGTTCTCTCTGCATGGAGCCCTCTTCCTTATATATGCACGTGGCTCACTCTCTCAAATAATACCCCTCCAGTGAAGACTCCTTGACCACTTGTATTAAAATTCCCACCCCAAAACCTGAATTTCCACATCACCCTTCCTGCTTTATTTGTTCCCATAGAGCTATCACTGTATAACATGCTGTATAATTTACTTATTTATTTTATCCTTTGTCCAACTCTCCATATTATACTATAAGCTCCATGAGGGCAAGGTTTTCTCTCTTATTTATTCTACTAATTTATATCCCACAGCTGGAACAGTATCTGGAACATAGAAAGTACTCAATAAACAATGAGAGGATTAAATACAAAATCCTCTGATTAAAACACCCAAGTGGCCACCCCAGTCCACACACAAGGGCCTATTGTATAAATTGTAAAAATTGTCACTGGTCAGCAGGAACATTTAGTAGTTTCAAGAGAGGGAAAAGAGATCTTTAAAGGCCAACAGTCAGATTGACACAGGTCTGACTTAACAGCACAGTAGATTCTAGCACCTAAAGGGGTAATATCATCAAAATGCTAAGGGAAAAACTGCCCAAATCTAAATTCTTTAATCAGCTAAACCACCATTTGAAAGCATGAAGTGGAAATAAAGACACTGCAGACATAAAAACTCAGTTCTTCTAACCATAATTGTGCCATTTTCTAATTGTGTGACCCTTCCCAAGTTACTTAAGATCCTATCTGTTGTTATCTCTTAGTAAGTGGATAATTATATTATTGTTCCATAGGGCTTATTTTAAGAATTCACTGAGGTTTACATGCAAAGCTTTATCATATTCTCAAAATTTTAGCTATGTTTTTGATGATTTATATTATTATTTTATTAGAAAACATGGAAATATTTCTACTCCATTTTAAAAGCTTATAATCCTAATCCTAATATTCATCTTGGCTAGTAAAATAAAATAAAAATGTCAATTTCACTTATACATCTATCAATAGATGAAATATTGTAGATAAAATATTACCAAATCAAATATATCAGTGTGTCCTTATAAGCTAGGGTGTATCTAAGGAATGCAATGCACGAATGGATTAACATCAGGAAATTACTATTAATGTAATTCAGTATATTAAAAGATTAAGGGTGAACAACTATGCCATTATCTCGGTAGAGTGCTAAAAAAACCTCAACATTCATACTTGATAAAACCCTCAGTATACTAAGAAAAGAAAACTTTCCACCAGTTACATACACTCCCTAAATTCTGGATTCCACTATCTATTAATTATGCACTATAGGCAAGTTACTTATTTACTCTGGACCTTAGTTCCTCATATAAAAAGTGGGCATACTAAGGGTACAGTGTCATTAGTTTTTTATAAAGATTAAATGAGAAAATTAGTAAGTATTCCCTAAATTATAGCTTAAAATGCATTTAATAATAAAACATGATTTCCACTGTTATAGTGATGAAGGCGAGATGTTCAACGTCAATTTTCTTTCAAACCTTTTATTGAGGGTCCTAGCAAATATTGAATATATTAAAAATAAGAAAATAAATGGGAGGTAAAATGTTAAAAAAGAATATCCAAAATGGTCACTAATTAAAAACAATATGTTACATAAAAATTCTAAAGAATCAACCAATAAACTTAAAACTAATATAAAAATTGAATTAATTATCTGAATACAAAATTAACATTAAACATTTGCACAGTTAAACTGGTAATCATTTTTAAAGTGTAATATAAAAAATCCATCTACAAATGCTGCAAAAAGCCATTTACTTCCCAGGAACACATTAACAAGAAGTGTACTAGATCTCTGTCAAAGTGATATAGACATTTATAAAGACATTTATATTTATATTTATTTATAAATAAATATTCCTTGTTAGAAAGACCCCAAATTGCAGATGTCAATTTCTTCCGTATTCATTAATAAATACCAATGTTTTTAAAATATCTTTTATAAAGACCTAAATAAATATTTTTATTTATTTAGACATTTATAAAGACCTAAATAAATATTCCTTGTTAGAAAGACCCAAAATTACAGATATCAATTTCTTCCATATTCATTAATATATAAATACCAATACATTTTTAAAATATCTTTTCATGCTGATTCTACTGTTGATAAAGAAGAAAAAATGCACAATAGCAAAGAATGAGGTAAAACCTGACCCAATTCAACCCGCATGGTAACTAGAATAGCCCTATATGCAAAATGAAATGGAGATGCATATCAATAGAATCGAGTTCAGAGCTAATAAAATTTTACTTCCTTAACTTTGTGAGAAAAAGATAAATAACTGAACATGTTTTTGAGAGACCTGGTCATCATTTGAGGAAAATGAAACCTCATCTTCATGCTTCTACTCCTATACCTCTCTACTCTACTCCCCACACTGTAGCACAGCATCCTTTTAAAATGCAAATCTGACCATTTAGATTTCCTGCTCATAACCCTCTAATGGCTTCTCATCACACATAGAATAAAATGTGAAGTCATACTTATATTCTATGAGCCCCTAAATATTATATAGTATCTCGATTACTTGTCTAGACTACTTTTTACCTCTACCACTCTGCCTCTTCGTCATGCTGGTCCAATTTCCCTTGCCTCCTTGCTATTCCTCTGCCTGGAATGTGCTTCCACCAGATGTCCACTGCATCTTGCTTTTGGAGTCATCAAGGAAAACACAACTCAGCCAAGCACTGAATGGAATAACACTTAACTCACACGGACAAGGGACAGAGCGAGATCAGCTTCAGTTGTGGGTGATAGTCCCCTATGGCCAGCAGGGCCCTCCTGGCAGCTGACACAGGGCCATTAGCCTCTGTGCAACCTCTTGTGCCCCAGATTGAAGGATCCCATTCCCTTCTCTCAAGAGACAGATATAGTAGTGGGGTTGGCCAGGTGCTATATGACATACACACTTAAGCTGAACAAAGGAGAGGACATTGAGTCTGAAACAGGGAAAGATATTGCTACACAAGGTGATTAGCCCAGCACAGGCTGTGAGGGCTCCTAATCTCTTAGTAAGAGTGTGTTTCAGCCCCCAGGCTTGTTCTTATGCAGCCAACTGGGGGCTGAAAGACTGCATGCAAGAGCCTGCCTTTTCCAACAGAAAATATATATTTTTTGTATTGCTTATTACAAAATAACTAAGAATAAAAGGAAGATAATGTTTAAAGCCTAATACAACCATAAGACATTGGAGCAAACTAGCAAGTGTTTACCTTGTAGACCCTGCTCTATGCTGAGAAGCTGTAGGGAATTCTTCAGGAGATTGAAGATTCCTGCATCAACCTTCTGAATTAGGTATCTTCACTTTCAGTTTAGACCTGGAGAAGCTAAGATCTAGAGAGTTTCAGTAACTTCTATTTGCTGATTCAAAAAATTTTACTTAATGGCAAAAACACCTGCAATGGTCAGAGAAAGTGGTGGTACTCTGATGAGGAGGGGTAGGGAGAGAAAAGGGACGATGCTACACAGAATGTGAGGGGAGAGCCGATCCAGGCCCTGCTCTTGTTATCCAAGAGTCATCACCAGCTAAGGTCTTGATAAGCATTTTCCAGGAGCTCCACACAGGTAGTTCAGACCAACATTTTCTCATAAAGTCAGAGTATGAACTGAAAGTGCATGTTCACCAGACTATCTCAGAGTACCCTCCCGGCCCCTGCATCACTCCAGTCAAACAGGTCAGGGAGCCATGGAATTAAATTACCTGTAAATGGTGAACAATTTACTTCTTTTTATTCCCTATGATCCAATATAATACTGACTCAGAGGTTATTGCCATTTTCAGAGAATTAAGACAGTTACTAACTGTAAGTGTTTCCTAGAAAAAAGGGAATATCTCAAAATTAAATTTTACTCCTTAAAAGATGAGAGATTTAATTCCTTCCACCTCTAAAAGCAAATAAGCACAATCAGGAGTAATTTAACAGATTAATTTCTCCTCAACTTTTTTTTTTTTTTTTTAAATCAATAGGAGGGGAATCTTCCTTTAGAGAGGTTTTCTAACCACAAGTCATAAAGAATTTATTGTGATTTTCTTTAGGATATGAGATTTTTGCTGATCACCTGTCCACTGAAGGAACTAGAAAAGGAAAGGCTGAGAATAAAGAATTAAAAACAAACAAACACACAAGCAAAAAAAGTTAGTTTATGCAAAATGCTGCTGGTAAAAGTCAGATTGCCATATCCATTCAACGAATATTTATTGATTTTCTGCTGTGTGTCCACACCGAGCTAAGCTTACATGTTAAATGTTAAGCAAATGAGAAACAAAACAGAATGGCTTCTCTTTTCATTGAACTTAAAGATGATAGAGGATGTTTTCAATATATATTACAATTTTCAAGAAAACTATAAAATAATCTCACTAAAAACAGAGATCCAATAATTCTAAATACAATACCAACAAAAATAATCACTATAACAAAACAATACACAGTATAACCAATTAGGGCTTCACCTAAAAATGCGAGAATCGTTGATGACAAGAAACTCTTAATGATATTCTTTTCAGTAAGACAAAGAAGAAAAAAATATCTGACCATGTCACTAGATATGATAGATTTTAATAAGATTCTATATCTTTCTGATGAAAAACTATACAAACTAAGAATTGAAGAACCTACCTTAGCATGATAAAAACTACTTACATCATACTAACAAACTATGCCACATCTAATAGTGAAATATTAACAGAATTCCACTGAGCTCAGGAGCAAAACTCATATGGCAGTTCTCACCATGTGATTTAGCATTTCTCTGGATGTCTAGTCATCACTATATAATAAAATTAACTTTCTTCCATCAGCTGGAAAGAAGAAGCTAATGTACAAAATTAATGTACAAATATTATTAGATGATTAGCAAGATATATAGGAAAATAAATGATTGCAAAATAAATATCCAAAAATAATTATATTCCTATGTACCAGAAATAATTGCTTAGAAAAACATAATGGGAAAATATAAATTAAAAAAATAAAAAAATCTATATTTATCATTCCCTCATTGAAATACATTTTTGTGTTTTTAAATATTTTTTGTTTAGAAATAAAAACAGTAATGTAATGAACACATTTCAAATTGTCTAAAAGTATACATGTTCTTATTTTCATTATAATAATTGTTCAAAGTTAGTTTTACCGTATGTATATCTCCTTTGAATAGCACGTCTGGATTTATTTTATTTTTCTAATCTCTTAGATCCTGATAAAATGGATGAGTTTAATAACTATATTCTTTTGTGATTACTGGTACACTCGGGCTATTTATATCATCTTATTTTATGTCAGCTTTTAACGGTTTATTTTGTTTTTCTTATTTTCTGCCTTTTATTGGATTGGCTAAGTGTGTTGTTTAGTTTTGTGTTCCCTCTATTTGTTGGAAAGATGTACATACTATTTCTTTTGTTTTAGTAGCTACACTTAAACATGTTAACATAAATACTCAAAATAGTGAAAAGTTTATCCACCTCCCTAGCCTCCTTCGTTTAACAGAACATTAGAATTGTTTAAGAACAATCTTCCTCAACTATTGGCTTCCCTATTATTGTTTAGCATTTCAGTTCTACTAGTTTCTATACTTTCCAAATTTTTTAAGTCCTGTTATTCAGTCAGTGCTTATTTAGATTGATCCACATTTCATTTTCTCTCATCTTTCCTTTTGGTTTCAATATCTTTCTTGCTGAAATATATCTTTATTAGTTCTTACAGTAAAAATCTGCCAGAAGTAAATTTCCTCAGTATTTGCTAGAAAATTCCTTTATTTCACCTTCATTCTTACATAAAGTTTACCATGGTTTGAAACTGTTCAGTTATTTTCCCTATGTACTATGTGGATATATTTCTTCTGTTTTGGGTTTGACACTCTTGGTGTAATATTTGTTATAGGTCCATTTGGTATTGCTTTGTAAGAAATAATTTAACTCCTTTCAGGAAACATAATTATTTTTGTCTTTAATGTTATATGATTTCATTGTAATTCAACCAAGTGTGGATGTTTATATTTACCCTGTTTAAGACTTAGTGAATTCAGCCAATTTGAAAATTCAGGCTTTCATCAATATGGGAAATTTCTCAGTACTACATTACCCCTCCCTTATTATCTCCTTTCATTTGGAACATCTAGACTTTATTTTGCCCTCCATATCTCTTAAAACCTCTCTTCTATGTCTTTGTCAGTTTGTATGATAATGTGATAATATACATATACTACATGATTTTCTACCCTCTGTCAATATATTCACTCTTCAACTATATCCAGTCAACTTATCAACTGATCCAATTATTATTTTATTTTAATAAATTTGTGTTTTGTTTTTTAGACTATATGTTTGTTTACTTTCCAACAGTGTCTTTTCCTATATCATACTGTACAGTTCTTACAGCATTTATTTCCTTTGTCTATCTGACGACTATAAAATCTACTTATTTTAAATTCTCTTTTAAATTAGTTTATTATCTCCAGTTCTCTTCTATTTAGTGTGCTTGCTGACTTCCGATCTTTTAATTCATATGTGGTTCATATAAATAAAAGTTCATCCTAATCAGGGGCTATTCTCAATGAGAGTTCTATTTTTCCTGGACTGTAAGAATATCTTTTCAGAAATATTTGCTTCTAATAGACATTTTGCCCGGACTGGCTGGAGGTGTGGACTGCGGAGTATGAATTTAGACTTCAGAGAAGGGAAAAGCCCTGAGATTATGATTCATTTCAGGTCATCTCTTCTGTCCATGCCCTCAATCAGGCTGCAAGATTTTGTCCTGTTTTCCTGGATTGTTAAGAGTTTGCATAGTTTCCATTTTATGAACGAATCAGGCTTTATGCAGTATCTCAATTTTGAATCCCAGCATAATCTCTTCCTCTTACAGTGGGTAGTAGAGTCCCAGGCTCCAGCCAATAAGGCCCATGAGCCCCCAGGCTTCATTTTCCATTCATTGCCCCAACACTGAGTTCCTTTTTTATTTGGAGATTTTTTTCCCCTTGTTTATATCTTGAGCTCAGCTATATAACTATATTTGCAGTTGTTATATTTTAAATGGCACTTCTATATATTTGAAATGGGAAGGAAGATTTCCTGGATGAGCTCAGTCCAGCTATTTAATGGAAATCAACTTTGCATTTACATGAAATATTCTAATTGTCAATTTAGTTTTAGTCATCTATGCAGAATGATTTCCTTGAAGGAAAGAACTATATTCTATTCATCTGTGTTTCTATTTGTTGAACAAATGAACTTATCACCTATGACCCCATCTTCCTCTTGCCATTTACTGATATTTCTAAATTTTGCTGGCTGCTGCTAGAGTTTTTGCAACATTTGGTTCCTACAACAAAAACATATAAAACCATGGTGACCTTTAGTGTTTGGTGTGGTTTAATGAAGCTTTGTCTGAATGATGCCTTGAAATCCAGATGTAGAAAGCAGGCTTCCCCAGGCTCCATTATCGGGAGGAAATGAAAACAGAAGCATAATTATAATGTATGCCTTTAGTAAAGCTGCCACCTGGGATTAGAGGTAGGCTTCATTTTATTGAAAATGTTAAATAGTTGCTTCAAAAGTTCAATGAATCAATTAACATTTCTTTGTATTTAAGCCTGCATTTTGGGGGAAAGAAATTTGAAATTCTTTGTACCAATTCTATTCTTAAAACAAAATTGAGCAATATGATTTGTTAAATATTTTCAGCAAGTCTCAATCCAGTTGAATGATAATGTTTTAATTTGTCAACTATATTAGACATTTCTATTTTTATGGCTACCTATAATAACTCCTCTGAAGGTTGAAGACACATAGACAATGTCATCTTTTATCTAGATTTAAGCTTCCATTATTTTTGTGGTTAAAGTTTTATGGGAAAAAAATATACTCTAGATTGTGATTATATCTGTATTATATCTATTTAGATGTTAAATAGTAATGTACCTTTTCCAAGAGGATGGTGGAATGAGTACCATTTCTAAGAAACTACTCTCTTTTTCTTATCACAGTTAAATCAGAATTTCTCAACCTTTTCCTAATCTACACCCCTTACAATGCTTTCTCAGTTCTTTACATGTTCCCATCAGCCAAGCAAATTTCATAGAGCTTTCTTTTCTACACCTTATTTTAAGAAAGCAAGTATATTGAAAATGATATTTCAAATTATGTCTCTGCATCTCAGAATATTTCTTTACAGAATCGACAGCTATTAAAATAAATATGGCCTGCATTATACTAGAGCAGGACCTACCATAAATAAAATTTCACAGTTTCTACCAATAGTAAAGTTTCTTTCAATAAGAACAGATAAAACTCCTGATTGCAACAGGATGTTCTAAATTTCTACTCTAACCAGATAAGAACTAATCTATATCAGGGATTGGCAATGACCAATGAGACAAATCCAGCCCATGGCCTGTTTTTTTTTTTTTTAAGTTTTATTGAAACACAGATACACCTATTTGTTTCTGTAATAACTGTAGCTACTTCCTGGCTGTGTCAGCAAACTTGAGAAGTTGCAAATGTTGCAACAGAAACTATATGGCCCACACAAATAAAAATATTTACTACCTGGCTCTTTACAGAAAAGTTTGCTTTAAATCACTTAGGGTTACACTGGGGTCAAATTTCCTAAGCTAATTAATGCATAAAGGGCTTTACCACTGGATGGCTTTATAATTCTAGTGCCAAACATTAGCAAACTACTTGAACAGATAAGGTGATGACATTTTTGTTCAAAATACTTTCTGTATCTTCCTGGGAGGAGAATTATATTTTCTGGCTCCTTTAACCTCAGGCCTGGCCATATAACTTCTTTGCCCAATGAACTGTGAATTGAATAATGTGTTTCACCTCCAGGATGAAGCTTTAAAATCCAATGCATTATATGTATAACTGATTCACTTTGTTATAAAGCAGAAGCTGACACACCATTGTAAGGCAATTATACTTCAATAAAGATGTTAAAAAAAAAAAAAAAATCCAATGCATGACTTGCCATGCACTTTTTTCCATTTGGAAGGAGACTGGTGATGTGTTAGAGGTTGTTCTGACAGCCTGAACCCTTAGTAAAGGCAACACAGAATAGGGCTGCAGTCAATCCACAGTATATATCATCATGAGTGAGGAATAAACCTTTATTATGTGAAAGCCACTGAGACTTCTCACTGCATGATAACTAAGCTTAAGCTGACTGATAAAAAGTTCTTTGAAGAAAGATGTTTTAATTGGCTCCTTGAGAGATCAGAAAACTAGAGTGAAGATCAAATAAGCAAAATCAGCAACAAATAAATGAATGGATTATTTTAAAAGTCTGAACCCAAATTAAAAAAAAAAGAGAACTTTTTCTTTTGATTGAGCCAATAGCATATCTAGTAAACAATATCAGGATCAATTACACAGAGAACAGAACTCAAAAAAAACCACACATAATGGAGGCTGAATTAAAATCAAGAATCCCTCAGTTTCAACAGTGCAAAGTTAAAGATAAACCTAATTTTGTCACATTTCTATTATGCACAGGCAATAAAGAAATAGATGTTTAATTATTGAAGGTAGGTATCTGTTTTATTCCTTACTAATTCATGTACTGGCATCTAAAAGAAAATTAAACTAATTTCAGAGCTATTATAAATTAAAAAACAAAAAGAACATCCTTGGACCAATTGTCATAACTGACTACAAAACTCTAAAAGCAAAAAAAACACAAAGTCAATAAATCTATGAAAAGTTTACACAAAATAGATATGTTAATTAATGAGAAGATGCTTTCCTCTAAAAGACAGACTAGAATCTCAATATCTAATATTGGCAAATATGTAGAAAAACATGTATCTTGCCCTTGCATGTATCTTGTAAATATTAATTTACAAGAGTAGTCCTGATCACAGCTGATAACAAAAAATTGAAAATAACATATATTTCCTAAAATATGGACCTTGTTAAATAATCATGCCAAATCTTTTTTATGGAAATCTATTTAGCAATCAAAAGTTAGGTAATAGAAAAATAATAACATGGAAATTAGGTCATGGTAGATTATCAAGCAGAACAAACCAATGCACAAGAGGATAAAAATCAGTATATGCAGTATGAGTACATATTAGCATAGGAAACATTCCAGAAGATATACACAAAAGTGTGACTAATGATTAAGTGTCAATTGTTAGATTAAGGATGATATTTAATGCCTTTTTCTTGTCTTTATTTTTTAATTAGCTCATAATATGTACAGATTGCTTTAGATAAACAAATAAAATTTAAATTAATAAATCATTAAGCAAAGTAATTAAGAGTACAGCAAAAATGTATATATTACACATAATATATTATGTAGTTTGTATAATGTATTAAGTATATTATATATTTATCTCTTTAAATCTATATATATATATACACACATATATGTACACATATATACATATATATCGTGAAAGATTTCCAGAGAGATTATAGACTATATATGATATTTAAATTTGTGATAAGAAAGGCATCAAAACACAAATGGATAGGAAAATAATATTTTTTAAAAAAATTTTTATTGGAGTATACTTGCTTTACAATGTTGTGTTAGTTTCTTCTGTACAGCAAAGTGAATCAGTTATACATATATATATATGTATATGTGTATATATATATATATATATATATATATATATATATATATATATCCCCTCTTTTTTAGATTTCCTTCCCATTTAGGTCACCACAGAGCACTGAGTAGAGTTCCCTGTGCTATACTGTAGGTTCTCATTAGTTATCTACTTTATTTAGTATACCAAATTAGAATATATTTAGATATTTTAAAGGTGAACAGCAAACTACAGAAATAATCTCTAAACTTATGAGAGTTTTATATATAAACACATCAATGTCATAATTTTTATGCAATTCAAATTGCTAATTTTTAATTTTTCAATGATAATTGAAATCATTAAGGAAAATATTGATATGCTTCCATCTCTCCATTTCTCTTAATCACACTTTCTCACTCTGTCTTGCTCCCTGCCTTTTCCCTTTTCTTTCTCTTATTTGGCCTTTATTTATATTGCATTATATTATCAGCATTAACCCATGTTCTTATGTGATCTTCTAAAAATATGACTTTTACTGTCAACATATTCCATCATACAGAAGTATTATAATATTTAACCCTCCCAGTAGTATTCAATTATGTTGTTATATCCAAATTTTGGTAATTATATATAACCGTTCAAATATTTCAACATAAATCTTTATTCCCATCTATATCTCCTGACAATATATTTTTGAAACTGAAAATGCTGTCAAATAGTTTAATACATATTAATACCAATACAACTATAAAGATACATTCAAAGATAAATATACATATATAAGATCTATCAGTAGAAAACATAACAAGATAAAAAAGACTGCCTCCATTCCCCATACCCGTTCCTTTGTTTCCATGTTATCAAATCATGCTCTCCAGAGATAATTGTTTAGGATAGGTTATGTACTATCTTATCAGAACTACACACACACATACATACACACAATGATTTCATGCTGATGACATGCTTTCACATCAGAAAAACGGGTCTATTTTGTTCTTTTTCGTGATTTATGGTTATACAAGTTACGGTGGCAGGATTATCATATTTAATGCAACTCACTCTCACTACTAAACAGTAAGTTTTTCATTTCCTGTACCCTATCCTCTCAAGGCTTTCACCTGTAAAAGTATATATTGGAATGGAAAGGCTGAGACAAAGATTATGCATATTTGGCAAGACTTGCCATATGGTTTCCATTAAGATTGCCCGCATGGGAAACTGAAGACCATGTTCAGAGATTCACTAGACGGACTCTCAGGACTCAGCATATAGTTATACTCACGGCTGAGATTTATTCCAGCCACACAGGAAGGGCACACGTTTAGAGCACAAGGGTAAAACAGGCAGTGAGTATCTGGAGGCGCCCATGTGCAGGCTGCCGTATGCTCTGTCCACCTCATGAGGGGCCACACAGAAGACACTCTTTCTCCAGCAATGAAGACAATAACATATGTGTGATCTCTCTCCCCAGGTAAGGCCCATTAGAGATACGGTGCCCAAGGTTTTTCCTGTAAGCTGTTCACATAGGCACCTTCTATCTGGCACGTACCAAAATTCCAGAAGGAAAGCGAATGTTCAGCATAAACCACATTGTTATATAAGAAATCTAGGGGCTTCTCTGGTGGCGCAGTGGTTAAGAATCTGCCTGCCAATGCAGGGGACACGGGTTCGAGCCCTGGTCTGGGAAGATCCCACATGCCGCGGAGCAACTAAGCCCGTGAGCCACAACTACTGAGCCTGCGCGTCTGGAGCCTGTGCTCCGCAACAAGAGAGGCCGCGATAGTGAGAGGCCCGCGCACCGCGATGAAGAGTGGCCCCTGCTTGCCGCAACTAGAGAAAGCCCTCGCACAGAAACGAAGACCCAACACAGCCAAAAATAAATAAATAAATAAATAAAATTTAAAAAAAAAAAGAAAAGAAATCTAGGCACAGTGAGTCACTCTCATCAGTTAGGAAAAAGCAGAAACCCTGCGAAATCCAAGTTCCTAGCTGCCTCCTGCACCAGCAGGCCTTTCTGAGAATATCAGTTTCAGGTCGGCTGTGTTAACCCTTTCTGTACAGAAACACATCAGCGGTATATGATGTCTCCTGTTTCTCTATACCTTGGCAGACAAAGACTCTTGTCATACTTCTTTGAGAAGTAGGGAGAAGGAGGGGCAGGCTGATAGGTAAAGTTAATATTTAATTTTCATTTTTTTTCTTTAATCATAACTGAAGTTGTGTTTTTATCTACTTGTTGGTCACTGGTACTTTGAAGAGCTTTGTCAAAGCATGCATTAGGCTAATTTGTATGCAGACAATTAGCCCTTTACTGTCATTAATGACAAAGGCTTTTTGATCAGTTTACTATTGGTCTTTTAACCTCAGTTATGAATTTCTGATGACTATATATTTTCATATAATGAAACATTTTAATCTTTCTTGTGTAATTTCTGGGTTGTACGTTATGTTAAGTAATGCACTTACGTTTCCTTCTAGTAGTTTTACAGTTTTCTTTCTTTACATTCAAGTATTTTGTATATCTTCAATTTACTTTAAGATGATCTGTGTTTATTTTCTTTTTAGGTTTTTAAAAATATTTATCCAGTTATCACTCTAGCATGAATTAGGTAACATTGTTATTCACTTACCTGAAATACAAATTAAATAACTATAGACTGTGTATGGGCACTCATTTCTGTCCCAGTGATTTGAGTATCCCTGGTCTAGCACCAACAACGGGATACTGAAGTTCATCTAGAAGAAGTGCATGAGGCTAGCCAGGACAAATCTGGAAAAGTTGTGAAATGGGAAGGGAATGGTGAGGAGACTAATGTTGCCAGGCCTTAAAATGTGTCACTGTAACTGAGCAGGACCCTAAGGGGGTCTTCCAGAATAGACCCTCACCCATGTCTTCCGCCTTTTGTCTCTAGAAAAACTTTAGTCAAATAATAAATTTAATCAGAGAAGTGAGAAAACGCAGAAAGAAAGGAAAACAGTCAAGCAAGACAAAATAATAATACTTTAGCCATTAAACGAAGTCAAGGACCTTCACTTCCTCCTCAAGGACCATAGATAATATTCTGAGCCATGTCCTTTGAGCTGTTTTGCAGACACTGACTCCACCCCCACCCCCCGTGGAAGAAGTTAACTGTCTGCTGCCCACAAGCACGTAGACCCCAGACCAGCTGGAACCAGAAGGCTGATGGTGCTGATACCGATTACCTCACCACCAACCAATGAGAAGAACGCCCACGAGCTGATCACGCCTTGCTCCTTGAATGCTATAAGACTCCTCACTATCCCCTCCAGGGCGGGTCACACAGCCTTGAGGGGATAAGCCCCCTGTGGCCCCCTTTGCCTGGCAAAGCAATAAAAGCTACTGTTTTCTACTTCACCCAAAACTCTGTCTCCGCATTTCTATTTGGCACCGGTGGACAGAGGTCGAGTTTCGGCAACGTTACAATGTCATGGTAATTTTTACAATACATTTAAACAGTTTTTGTTATATACATTTATCGTTCCAGATGAACTTTCTATATCATGTCATTATATTAGAAGTAAACTGCTGGTACTTTGAATGGCTCACATTGAATTTATTATATTTTTAATCAATATTTTTACTCTTGATCTTCAATATTTTTAGCTATTTTAATTCTTTCATACCCTCAGAAGAGTTTTTAAAATTAATTTTATATAAGAACATATTTATTTTTATATAAGAACATATTTATCCCTAGAAGGTTTATCCTATTTTATTTTTACTCTGAAGGGATATTTTTTCCCCTTTGTTATATTGTGTAATTAGGTTTTATCATATAGTGTACATTGGTAAACTATTGATTCTTTTAAATTTTTGTTTTCACTTGTTTTGCTGTATTACCTTATTGTTTCTAGGCTTTTCTAGCTAATTTTCTTGGGGTTTCTTTGTAAATAACCATATAATATGCAATATACAAATATGACAATTTTGCCTCTTTAGCAGCATTTACATATCATACATTGTTGTTTTATCTAATGACATTTTTTAGCATTACCACAACAAATTTATATAATACTGCTAACAATGAGTCATTTGTCTTCTTCTTGGCTTAATGGGATTACTTACATTGGTTTTTCATTAAATAGAGTGAAAAAGTTATTTTTATGGGGTGATAAAAACAGAGAAAGAGAAGGGGGCCAGGAAAAGGGGGAGACAGAGGGTCAAGGAAGTATCCATTGATTTGTCTTTTCCTAATACTTTTTACAAGGAATAAATGTTGAATTTTAACAAAGAATTTTACTCTAAAATGAAACTCTCTTCAGGACAAATGTCATCTACTTACAGATGCATCCATTGCTACTATCTGAAATGACACCACCAAATACTTCTATCATATCTTTTTTATAGTTACCACGGAGCATATGTTAAACATTTCTAAATGACTGGTAAATTTATTTACTTGGCTACTGTCTGTTTCTCCCTAGTGAGTTTTAGCTCTCCAAAGACTTTGTCTATTATCTAGCTAGTTCATAGTTATAGTTTTTAGGAGTTAGAACAGTGACTCACACAAAATAGATGCTCAAATGATATTTACTGAATCATGAAGCAACGTATTTAAATTTACTCAAAGTTTTAATTACTAATATTTATTTGGAATTTGCATTAATATTTATAAATGGATTGCCCTATAGTTTTTTAGTACATGCTTATCTGCTTTCAGAGTTATTCCAGCTTCATTTTTTTAAATGACATTTAAAAAATGACTATATAGGTGTATATATACATATATATATACCTCAATGTAATAAATTGTTTAGAGAGTATAGAAAGTATTTCTCATTTAAATATTTAGTTTACCTGGAAAAATAGCTGAGCCCTTCAATTTTGAGCAGAAATGGCTCTTTGACAACCTTTTTAAAATTTCATATGGTTATCAGACTGTTTAGCTTTTCTTTGTGTTTTTCTGTTTTCTATGTATTCTTTATTAACATCTGTTTTCTCCTAGAAATCCATATTTGATCTATATTTTCAAAATTATTTGTGTAACGTGTAAATATATATAAAATGTTCTGTATCTGTTAGTATTTGTCTTTTCCTCACTAAGTATTTCTGAATACTATTTGTAAATTCCTTATTTTTCTTCTTTATTTGTCTAGCTACATGTAAAATGTTTTAAAATATATGTTAAAAATTTACTTATAATAGTTTTCTCCTACTCTTATTTGTTTCTATTTTGATTATTAATATCTATTGTTGCATTTCTATTATAAGTGCCTACCACTTAACTTGTATAAATCTAATATTTATACATTTTGTAATTCACTGATATTTTTATTTTTGCTAAATGTGTGGGCATTTGATACAAAAACTTTTCTCTTTTGTTTTTCTTTGGTATTTCATTTTTTAGAGGGTGATATTGCAACAATTAATTTTTATTACATTTATATCCACCCATATTATTATTATCACCAATTTTAGGAATTTATACTAGGGAAATACTTAATTTTCTGGATTCCAAACTAATGATAATTATAGGACATGCCATCAAATTAATACAACTCATTAAAAATGTTTAATGACCATATTAAATATACACATAGATTTTAAAACATACCCTGATTTTAGAGTAGTAAAGATGTTAAAAATATTTATTTTAGGATTTAGGGTTTATACTCATGATAAAATCATAGAGTCATTCACAAATATACTTAAGGCAGAGTTATTTAAAATAGCAAACTGATGTTTAAATAAATGCCTAAAACTAGGTAAACATCTAAGTGAGGTATACTGAGTCTAAATCTTATGCAGCAATATCAAATAATTATGAACAAATAATTACTGGAGAATATTTATGAAATAACATTAAATGAACACGAAGAATAAAAAATTATACCTATACTACAGATAAAATTGTCTAAAAGCGTGCTTGCATATGGATAAATACTGGGAGGATACACAGGAAAAAACAACTAAAGACCAGTTTAAATGTTCCCTGTAATGAGATTGGAGGAGATTCTACTTTTCTTCATAACCCCCCATCCAAATTTTGTTCTAAAGTTTATTTGTGCAATAAATAAAAATAAAAGCAAATGCAGCAAATTCAGAAATATAAAGAAAGCAAAGAAAGCCAGTCTTGCATGATCTACCTCCTTATTCCCTCAGAAGGCTGAGGGGAGGAGGCAAAAGCCTAGTTGCCAATGGGCTTTTCCTCATCTTCCTACCTGAGACATCCAGATGTAAGAGCTGTCCACAGGTAGATCGGAGCGAGGTGGTGTGTACATGTGATTGAGGGCCTGATACAATAGAGTAGTCCCCCCTTATCCACAGAGGATACGTTCCAAGGTTCTCAAAGGATGCCAGAAACCCCGGATAATACTGAACACAGTATGTGCCATGAGTTTTCCTGTACTAACGGGGAGGTAGCTTATAGCGCGTGAATATGCTGGGCAAAAGGATGATGCACACCCCGTGGAAGGAAGGTGGGAGATTTCATATGCTACTCAGAGTGGCACACGATTTAAAACTTCTGAATTGTTTATTTCTGGAATTTTCCATTTAATATATTCAGACCACATTTGACGCAGGTAACTGAAAAGGTGGATGGCGAAACCACAGACAAGTGGGGACTACTGCAGTCCAGATCAAGACCTCTGTTCACTTAAAAGGGTCCCATTTCCTAATAAAATAATATTAATCTACTCATTCAGTTGTCCTTCTTGTTTATAAAACTTTTCCTAAGCCGAAGATTGAAGACAAATATGAAGAAGATTTTAGGGATGGCCATAAATAATTATCTTTGTTATTCAAGCAACAACTATTTCCCATACTAAGCTTTCCCCAGAACTACTGACATCACTACCTAATTTCTCCTCTCATTTTCTTTTTGGGTTTTATATTGCTATGACTTGCATTCCCAATAAATTTCACATTGTTGAGGAAAAGGTCCCTGTCTTACTTATGTTTTTAATATCTGCTATGTGTTTTATAAAAGTGTTGTATATAATAGAAACCCCAATTTTTTTTTCTGCCTTGAATCAAAAAATTGCCATTTTTTAACTGGCTTTGCTATTTTTGATGCAGTCCCTGAATTTCTCCCCAAATAACATATTTTAAGGTGGAGTTTGAACCAAATATTTTAAGGAAAATCACCTACAGAATTATGCTGTTATTATTACTATCTTCTTCAGTCTTCAGTGATACTGGAAGTAGAATGACGCAACAATGTCAGCATCTCACCCGATACCCCAGGTATGCCCCCTCCTCCCTTACTGGCATATTTCCTAGCCTACTGGTATATTTGTTTCATGTCCTCCATATTGACAAATGCATCACTCTCCCACTGGCATCTTCATTGTCAAAATCTATTTCCTTCATGTGCCCCATATTGTTTTTCCTGAAAAATTAATTGCATGCAAAATCCAACCTGTACTCTTTGGTTTTTTTTTTTTTTTCATGGATCAAAAGATTCAATATGATTAAAATGTCAACACTCCCCAAATTGATCTGCAGACTCAATGTGATCCCTGTCAGAATCCCAGCTGGCTTCTTCTTCTTCTTCTTTTTTTTTTTTCCTGCTTCCTCTTTTTTTAAATTAAATTAAATTTTCTTTTTATTGGAGTAAAATTTCTCTACAATGTTGTGTTAGTTTTTGCTGTACAATGAAGTGAATCAGCTATATGTATACCTATATCCCCTCCCTCTTGGACCTCCCTCCTGCCTCCCTTCCCCCATCCCACGCATCTAGGTCATCACAGAGCACTGAGCTGAGTTCCCTGTGCTATAGAGCAGGTTCCCATTAGCTATCTATTTTACACATGGTAGTGTATTTATGTCAAACCTAGTCTCACAATTCAACCTGTACTCTTTGGATTAATCTCCCCCCACACACATTTGGTTTCTCACGTTAATTTTTTTAAAAATCAGGTATCATACAAAAATATATTTGGGGGGGAATCTGGATTGTTATTTCTGTGTTTTTCAATACTTTTTAAATGCAATTATATAAACTAATAAACTAAACATATATGAGTTTTACTTAGTCTAAGTATAATTTTTAAAAATCTAAAACCATACATTGTATGCACATATAAAGTGAGCACATGTCAAATATTGTTTAGCTTATTATCATGAAACCACCAGGACACTAAAGCTCTTTCAAACAGTATTGGAGATAAGAAATTATTTATAGTGGCTTAAAGAAAAAAGCATTTGAATAAAATTGCTAGTTCAGGTACAAATAGTTAATGTCCATAAAGGACAATTAAAACTGTAACCTTTGGTCAAAAACCATTTGCAATTTGCATGCAAACTTAATTCCCACTGCAATGGGATTAGAATCATCTACATTGCTATCAATTTTCTGCAGGCTAACATGTATCCTGGCAAAGTTGCAAAATGTCCTAAATAATAATAAATAGCAAGTCACACAGGGAATACACGAGACAAGAGAATTGGGTAACCCCTTGTTTAATGTCCAACAGGACATTTAAAATACTTTCAGTAATCCTTTCCATACTTTGGTTAATTTTTCTTAACAACCTGAACTTCTGAAATAATTATCAATTCTTTACCTAAATAATGACATAACTGTAAACATGCCCACATTTGAGACAAAAAGAGTGAAGATTTCATCCCTGACTAGATTTGAAGAATCTGAAGTTCAGGGATTCTTAGCCTTTATCTATTCAGCCAATGCAGACTGACATGGACTATTCCAAGTGGGTATCCTTCCTCCAGGAAACACTTACGGAGAGGCTGCTATGTGCCAGGTGCTGTGTGTTATACAGAAGAAAATTAAATTCTTCCTCTTTGGGGCTGAGATCCTAACTGAGAAGACAGATGTACAAACAATTACAGTAGAATATGACAAATCTTTGCAGGATGCTGTGGGCCCCCAGAGGAGCAGTTCCTCAAGACAGGGCCAGACTGGGTCAAACCAGACTGAATTTTACCACTGAAATCACGTTGTTTATTGACTGCATAAAGTATCCATAATAAACTTTTATACCTCATTTCTAAGCTTGAAATCTTTAAAAAATACATGGCACAATTCTCTGACTCCTGAACCTGAGGATATAAAAATAACTTAAATTGATTAGATGACTCTGGGTCATTATGCTAAATGCACAATACCATCCTGGACTGTCACTCACTAATGACCCAGAAACTAGTGAGTCATAAAGAACATATTTTTTCCTATAATAAATAATCCCAGCCTGCTATGTTTTTAAATCACTATATCTGCTTCATATGAGTTTATGTCTCTTGCAGCAGTCTGATGTCACTTTGATATGTGCAGTTAAAATATTCATCACAGTTATTCTGTGGTGTGTATAAAAATGATGTTATTGGACTGTTATTTTTCACATCGTGATAAATTATGTCGGTGCTACAATGCAAAGGAGGAAATGTTATTTACTTTAGTCTTCCCATCTGAAAAATGGGTGGAATGACAAAAAATAATGACGGGGTAGTAAACTAATAAAAAGCTCAAAAAAGTCAAGAGAATCTTTACAAGGCAAGGTTTTGAGCATTAGGAAGCAAGAGATATGATATTCTAGTTTTGTAAGGGATAATTTAATAGTTAACCTTGTTCCATATTACTTTGAAAAAACTTTCAGTACCTCATTGTGTTCAAGTATACTCCTGATTGCTCAAATGGAGAAAATTTGGAAAAGTAGCAAGATACTTAACTGTAAATTGCTGATGAAGTGCTTTCTCATTGCCCTTGTGTATTAAAAGGGCAGGATATTGCGTCCCATTCAAGAATCTATAAATTTTAGTTATTTTTTAGTCTTCAGTACTAATGGCTAGTGGCCTTTGTCAAAACTTCAAGGGCCTGTTTGAATTAAGGAAGAGAGCTTCTGAGTCCCAAAGACCCTCCCTTCACTCCAGATATTACTTAAAGCAGGGGCAATACTGGACTACCTCAGGTTGATGGGCATCTGTCCTCCATGAATTGATTGCTTCTGTGCTCACTTTTGTTTTATTCTTCCCCTCAAAAATTGTACCCTAGAAAGCTAAAGATTCCATGTTCTTTATTTTATTTTTTTATTATTATTATTTTGGGGGGGTCGCACAGCACACCTCCGATCAGGAATCGAACCTGAGCCGCCTGTGGTGGAAGTGCAGGGTCCTAACTCCTGGACCGCCAGGGAATTCCTGAGATTCCATGTTCTTTAGAGAGCAGTGGTTTTTCTGGAGAAGAATATATGAAACCGAATTCCAGTTCCTGAACGACATCTCCCTTCTGCCTTCCATGATACAGCTGGAGATGAACCCATTTAGGGAAAAAATTACCACAAAGATGGTATTAAAAGTCACACAGTCCGGTTTGTAATATGAATACAGGATTTAGGTCCACAATCAGAATTTCTTCCTGTCAGGTAGGACATATGCTAAAGATGTTTGTGTTTGCTTTCTTTCTCAGAAAGATAAAGACTCAAGAGCAAGAAAGAAAATCTATGCCTTTGAGTCATTCAATCCATAATTATTTCTTGTCAAACATGGAAGTATAAGGAAAGAGTACTTATCTTCACCGAATTCATAAACCAGCAAAAAAGATGAAGATTGGGCAAGGTTGATTAATATAATTAGCGCTTTGCGGGTGCTGTGCCAGGATATATGGACCTGTAGACCGTGAAGCCCTAGCATGGCCTTAGAGACAGGAAACATTTCTCACAGGAAATGGTGCATAAGCTGACAGATGAACGTGAGTTGGAGGGTGTTAGACGGATTGTGGAGACAGGGTGCTCCCCGGGCAGACCGAATAGCAAGTGCAAGAGCACAGAGAAGCTATAAACCAAGTGACAGTTTTAGAGAGTCCGAGAGAAAACGCATGCGGACAAAGCCAAGAATGCAAGAGGCAGAGAGCACAAGATGAAGCTAGAAAGTTAGAGGATGCCCAGGCCTTGATAATGATTTTATCCCAGGGACTGTGGGAAATCACTTAAAAATCTTGAATATGAAAAAGTTAAGGAGAAAAATGGTGAAATACATAATCTCATTGAATTTGAAAAAGATCCCTCTCCCTGAGTACGGTGAGTAGATCAGAAGAATCAGAAGACCCCTTAGCAGGTGGCTTATTTTTTTTTAACATAGTGAGTAAAATTTGTTTAATATGGGTTTGGACCATAGCCAAGAAAGTTGCCCTACTAGAAACAAGATCCAGAGGAAAAAAAGAACTCAAGGTAGAAACCATACTTGCAGGCTTGCCTGACTTCCATGACAGTGAATTCCAACATGTTGGGTGCATCAAGAAAATGTAGGATTAGAAAAAAGTAGAGATGCACATCTAATAAGAATCTTCCTACTGTTCCTCAGTTTCTCTCCGTTGTCCATCCATGTTAGGTCAGGGCCTGAATATGAGCCACAGTGACTGACTATGGTTGACATAAAGCCAACACAGGTATCCAAAATATGCCCCACTTCCTGGCAGAGCCAAGAGAACATTTCCTGGGAATTCCAGAACTAAATATGTGTGTGTGTATGTGTGTGAGGGGTCCTGCAAGGCACAAGGATAACCCAAGATAAGTCATAGAAGGGGTCCTATGGCACAAACCACAGCTAAACTTCTTCTGATTCAGGCAGCTCAAAGCACAGAGCTTTCCATCAAGGGTGGGGTCAGCAAGAGAATCATCTCTGACAGCCTTCCTGGAGCCCTATGTTCCTTCTGAAGCCCTGGGCTAAGAATCCAGGTCTCCTCTCAACGCTTCTTGAAGAGACAGGTGCCTAAAGCAAGCCATAGGAATAGCGTCTGACATCTATATGTTATGCCTTAGCTACCTGTCATATTTAAAATATTTTTTAAAAACAACTGAATAGTTTCTATGCATAAGCATTTTGTCTATTGGTGAGTACATAGTTGACACTGAAAAATTATTTAATTAAAAATAAAATATTTCAAAGTCATCATTCTTGCCCTATTAGATATTTAGGAAATTTTGAATAGTAAATTTAAATATTTTTAACAAACAACTTCTACATTAGCAACTCCCCCAAAACCATTTGGACACGAAATCAATAGAGTGAGGCATTAACGGATATTTTTTTGTTTCTCTTAAGCAAATCTGTAGCAATTTGATATCTTCTTTTCCCTTCTTCTTTTTTTTTTTCCTGAGCACACATCTCTTAATTTTCATCCCTACAGATTACAAAATCTTGCAGAGAATTAGGTCATTACATGCTTCACCCAACGGGAAATTCCAAAAATGTAGAAGAGAAAATTAGTTCACCTCCGGGAAGTAATTTTAACTTGACTCAAAAATAAAAAACTCAGGACTTTATATTGACAAAAAGGAGAGCTTCCTCTCCTCTCAATTTTATCTTTCCCTTCCCAAGTTTCAGACTAGTGTCCTGCCACACACTCTGCTCTTTTAGTTCTGAAAGATACTGCGAGGAAAATGGCAGGAGTCAGCATGGCGCTCAGAGACATCTTCCCACATGACAATCTGGCGATTTATTTCAATCATTTCCTCTGTTTCTCTATCAGCTAGAAGACTGGAGGGTATACAGTAGGCACTCAATCAATATTGGCTGAATAAATAATTGAGTGACACATTATAAAATCAATACATGGTAATTGTAAACTTTTTGGAAAATATATATGCGTACGTGTGTGTGTAATGTTACTGCCCCGAGGTAACCACTGTTAACATTTCAGTGAAAATTTTTGGGTGATTCCCTATGAAGTTATTTGAGGGCCCTGAAGAGATCATAATGATAAAGTCCTGGAAAACCTAATCAAGGCAGTCAAGAGGTCTAGGGAAAGGCAATGAACTGTGATTTGAAAGAGAAGCTGAGAAGATACATTAGGATGAAACTTTTCAAATAAGCTCAAGCAGGCAAAGAATTATTTACTCTAGAAAATCTCACTGAGGTGCCTTTAGGAACATAGTTCAAAGGAACAGCAGATTGTCTATAACGCCATGAGAAAAAAGCTATAGGTCTGGAAGTTTCTGTTTATGCCAGATAATACGTAGCACTTGACCCCTCTCACCCTATAATCTGTGACTCTCTATTATTTCCCTTGATATGTCCTAGCCTCAAATTTAATTCTGCTTTGGCAGTGAGAGTTGTTCACACTCCAATATTTACAGAAAACATCAATTTTCATAAGCCTAGATACTTATGAATTACATTAGAATTATTCGTGTGATATATGGCAAACGTATTGCTGGCCTAGTTAGAATTCTTCCAAAAGTGCTTTGTTAGTGTATTTGAGAAGTTTAATATGCAGGGTGGTCTGTTTAGAACAGTTTCCACTTAATTCATTATGGCCAGCTGCGGTGACAGGTACTTTTCAGTTTGGGGCCAAGAACAAGCTTATCCAGTTCCAAATATTCATATCCACTCCTCCTAGGACACACAGCAGTGGCCACAGCCCCCTGGGTGGTATAGAAACCTTCTTTCTCTGACCTCCCTTTGCTCACCATATGGCCATTTCTTTTTCCTGGTGATCACAGATCTACTGTAAACTTTCTTGCAGAATCCATGATCCTTTTCTTTATTAATCAAGATCCCCTCTATTTTCCAATTAAGTAATTTCCAAAATTATAGTTTCTCAGACTATCAGTGCTCTGACAAACCAGAAAATCAATCTAAAGGTAACAAAAGAATTACATGAGAAAAATATGTGGTAGAACATGAGACTGCTCGGCCACAGAGTCAAAGCTCAAAAATATTAAAAAAGAAAAATAGGAGAAAAAAAAATCTGCCAGTAATTCGTTCAACATATATCTACTAAATGTCTACTATGTGCTAGATACTTGGGTCAGGGCTGAAGGTACAAATAGTAAGCAAAACAGATGGAATCCCTGCTCTGAGGAATCTTACAGTCTACAGGTAGACAGAGATAATAGTCAAGTTACCTCAAGATAATAAAAAGTGGCAAAAATGGCAAATACAACAGTTGAGATGTGCCACGCTATGAAAGCATTTGTTTAGGGGATGTGGTGTAGCCAGACGGTCTGGGAATATTTCCCCAAGGAAACGATGAGCGAGCTGAGATCTGAAAGGGAAGAGCACGCATTAAGGCTGTGGGGTGTGAAAGAACATCCCATGTGTGAGAAACACAATGAAGGCCAGTGTGTTTGAACCTGAGAGAGGTGGCATGAGTGCTGTGGAAGATTAGTTTGGAGGGGTAGGGAGGGACCAGACAAGGCTGAGGCATTTAGGACGTGTTAAGCGACAAGCAATTGTAGTTGTTGATGTAAATAAGATCTAAAACTACAGATTCAGTCGCATAATTCACCCATGATATTGCTTTCTCACACTATTCTCCTACTCACTAATACCTCTTTTATGTTAGGGATGCTTATAAAAGGAAATTTTCAACTGGCATTGGGATAAGCTATTTTGGACGTTCAACTTCAAAGCGAGTTCCGGATGTGGATGGTTGAAACCCCTTGCCTTGCATTCCTCTTCCTAACTTTTTTTAACTGTGCTTTCCTATTGGTCCACCTAGCATTCAGTGATGTGCTGCATTATCTTTTATTTGTGTTTGCAGCAACATATCTCTGTATGCTGTCCAATGGAGTTAGCTAGCAGGTGGGCCCTTGGAATGATTTACGTCTCCCAGTCAATAACCATGGTAAAATAGCCTGCAACATTTACACAGGTGTCCTGTCACATTCTCTGATTTTCATGGTCCTGGAGTTACTGTGGAGGAAAAAATGTGGAACTTATTTTCAACTAGAGTTTGAAAAGATATAGAAAGAGACTAAAGCAACTGGCATAACCGAAATTTGAACATGGCAACAAGCATCTAAAAGAATGAGTACCAAAATGTGGGAAAGAGAGGCTGGGATGAAAAGGAACAAAATACTGTATCATCTAGAAGCCCAACACACCCTGCTTGGGATCCATACTTCAAAAAGGATAATTCCCCCATTAGACAGAAAGATGGAAAATAAAGCAGATAAATCAAGGACCTTAGAATTTAGGAGAGGGACAATCACATGGGTGACTTGAAGGAACAGGAGAGTACAGTGAACCTCTACAGACAGATACCTATGGTGAGGGAGGTTTACAGATGGCAGAACACAAGAACAGGAGCAGACAGAGACTGCCAAAGCAGAGACCACAGCTAGGATTATGTGAAGAAATGATGTTTCTTGTATTCCCTTGGAGAGTCCAATAGAAGCACAAGTAAAAGAAAATATAGGCTCTGCCATCTGAAAGTAGAAGCTATTGATCCAGAATATTCTTGTGAAAACTGGAACGTGGTCCTTCTTATAACTTACATGTTTGTGGGATATATGAGACAGTCAAGTTCTATGATGGCCATCTTTCCCTGTGCTTAAAGGATACCTAGATAATACTGTTCGTGTGTGTGTGTGTGTGTGTGTGTGTGTGTGTGTGTGTGTGTACGCATAGTCAAAATAATGTCAAGAGTAGTTTAATGGTTAACAGCTCTTCATCTTGGAAAATGTCTAATGCTAAGAAGTTGAGTACTACATATTACAAGATGTCGAGGTCCTGTAAGAAAGTAACGCAATAACCCATGAATTGAGAATTGAGGTCATATTTGCAGGCCCTCTCCTATATTTCCTTACAATATGTCCTTTTGCTTATTTTGATGTGAGACATCAGTGATGGGAGCAGATGTGCTGAACTGGAAGGGATTGTGCAATGTAAAGGGAGGTGTGCTTTTGAAATCATTTGTACCCATTTGAACTGTGAGAGCGAAATGGCATCACCTATGGCCATGTTGCTAGGAGGGACCATGGCATCCGTTGGGTTTCATTAGTGGCTATGAGGCAGACCTGTCTCTTTTCTCATTGAGTTATCCAAAGACAAAAGTCTCTGCCTCCGACACAATAATTAATTACGAAGTCACCACACATATTTCATTAATGTTTGCTTGCTTCTCACGAATCCCTCTAAGAGGGCAGGGGCCGTGTACAAGCCTAACCCTATTTAGCATACACAAGAAAGATACTTTGATTGTGATCTGTATGATCATAAAGTTCTTTACTAGATTGTGTGTTCCTTGATGGAAATGAATTTACTCTTCATTTATTAAACAAATGTTTGTAACTTTCTGAAGATGGTAAAAATTCTCCTTCCTCATTGCTTTTTTTCCCCAAAACCTCTATAATGATTGGTGTATTCCAAACACAGTTCACAGCTCTAGATATATGTTTACACTAAAAGTAATGACCTTCTGAGGTAAGTATTGGTACTACTTCTATCTTAATATGGAAGGACTAAAGCCAAGGGAGTCCTCAAGGGCAGAGAATGATTTAAATGGTGGTGCTGGGATTTGAACCCAGGCAGTTTGGCTCCTAAGTCCATGGGCTTGCTCACGTCACTCTATTACCTTCCTCCATTCTATTATCTTTCTCTTGCTAGTGCTTAGCAGAGCTCCTTGCAAAGAGTAAATACATTGAATGTACCAGTTAAAAAACGAGTGTTATCCTGTTAAAGGTGATGATGGTGAGAAGGTATGGATAACAATGGTGTTAGTCACTGAGTACCTGCCATATTCAATTCATACAAAATTCATTTCATGAATTATAAGGATCATATCATATAGTCCTCTCAATCGCCATAATGTTGGTTTTTGCCCACCTCACTTGACTAGTGCTAAACCTGAGACTGAGAAAAATTAAAATAATTATGTAATGTTACACAGTTGTCTAGCTATAAAGCCAACCTTTGAACCCTGGTCTTTCTAAGTATAATATTCACGTTCTTCTACTACAGCTAAAAGTCACTGATTCTGGGATTACTTTGCTAACTACTGGCTAAGTGACTCGAGACTAATTATTTGCAGCTTCTTGTTGCACATGAATCTCTCTTTACAAAATAGGGTTAAAATACACTTTACCAAGTAGTATATTAACAATATAAAAACTATAGAATAACAAAATGAAATCAGTCTCCTTCCTTTCCTCCCTCCATCTTTCTCTCCTTCTCTCTCTATCACACACACACACACACACACACACACGCACATGCACACGCACACACACACACACACACACACACACACACACACACACAGTCCTACCCTGCAGGATAGCAAGTTGAGTCACTATGCATCAACCATAAATTCCAGTGGATCTAATGGCAAGAGTCTGAATGAAATTGAGATTAATATAGGAGGCAAAATGAATAAAATACAATTTGTGATTTAAAATCCATAAAACAACTCTAAGGGCATTGTGATTTATTCTATAGTAAATCCATTTCCCATTCCTAATATTCATGCCCACATGTTTTTAATATGCTATTTAACCACACATTTTACAGGCATAAACATCACCATATGAGCTTTCAATTAGCACTGATTTTCATCCTGAAGAAGTGCCTACTAGAATGAAATGGTAGGAATGGCTGGGAACTGATGTATGTGGAGTTAAAGTGCTGTTAATTCAATTGCTTTATCTGATCCAAAGTCACTTAGATTATATTAAATTAGCCATCTGCTTGGCTTTCACCTTGGAATGTCTGCCAGATGCTGAATGTGTTTACAGAGTTCATTAGCAAACCCAACCTTAACAACAACTTTCTTGCGGTAACACTACTGACCAGAAGTTTTCCTGAGAAGACATCACAGGAAAAATGTGTAAGCAACACATAAACAAATGTTTTCAAAAAAGAATGATTTGATTTACTATCAAATTTTTAAAATTCCTTTTTATTGGAAGGGAGTTTGGGCCAAGGATTCTTACCAAATACCGACTGATTTTCACTTAATTCTGTTTTGACAAACAATGACAGTTGATTATACTCTAACACTAATAAAAATACCAATTTACACAAATTTAGATATTTATTAATTAGCTTAGACGCACTCATGCCATATACACCAAGGAGAATCTTCTACCACTTTTCACTTTTAACTTAATATTATCAAGTGAATTCCCAAGAGTGGATGATTATTCTACCTTGCAGAATAATATGATATATTATAGCCTAGTGATGGAAGTATATATTTATATATATATAAACTAATTTCATTACTATGACAAACTATTAGAGGTGTGGACTGAAGCAGTTACAGCGAGTAACATTTGAGCTTGCTCTTGAACACATTAGAGTAACTACATGTAAGGCATTCTAGATAGAAAGAACATTTATTAAAAGGCATTTTCAGTTGTAAATTTAAACATAGAATGTGGGGAACTGGCGAAAGATGAGGTTGAAAAGATTCTCAGAGGCCAGATCATGAAGATCCATGATTGCTTTCTAGGAAATATGGTCTTTAATTTGTATGTTATAAACAGGGAGTCACTGAACAGTTTTAAGAAGAGAAGTCACATGGCATACATGTACTGATAATTTAGAAACACAAGGAAAGTGTGAATTTTATGGAGGCATTAACTGAATCACAAGCACCTGAGCTAAGAGACTATTGTAATTAGGGAGAGATAATGGAAAGCTTAGTCAGAACAGAGAAGGTGGAGATGCAGAGAAGGGGATGAACTGAATAGTTATTTAGGAAAAAAAACCTCATTGAGATGTGTTTCACAATTACAAATAAGAATGTTCAGAGAGGAAGATGTTTCAGGTAACTTCCAGATTTCTAACAGGTACAATAGATTGATGTAAGTTGAAAGCTGAGAGAAGGTTATGGAAATTAATTAGAGGAAGTATGGGGCCATGCCTTTATCTTTGGATATTTTGAACTCAATGTGACTATTAGATATTCTGGGAGAAATACCTGTAGATAGTTAGCTTTATAAATCTGAAACTCAAGAGGATGGCCTGAGCTAGAGATACAAATTTGAGTTTCATTAATGTATACTATAAACTTGGCACCATGGAAATTAAATGAAGTTATCCAGGAAGAATATGTGTGATGGAAAGAAAAGGGTGCTAAATATAGAACTCAGAGTGACATTATTTTTTAAGGCACAGGAGGAAGGAAAGACTGCAAAGGACTGTTCAAAGTAGAAAGAAAACAAGGAAGAAGTATTAGTGCAAGAGCCATTGAAAGAAAAAGTAACTATAATAAGGAAAAAAGGTCAAGACAGTCTAAGGTTACAGAGAAACATTTTCTCCTACTCTCAGTACTATAAAGCCTACTAAACCAAATGAAAGGACCCAAAAAGCAGTAGGCCAAAAGAATAAATGAACGAAGTGAATGAACAAACCGGCACAGAAACTGATGAAAAGCGTGCAATTATCCAAACTTGATTATATGTAAAAAAATTTTTTAACAATTCTGTAATACTGAACTTCATGGCTTAGTTCCTAATTTATTCATCTAGAAAGAGAAAATCAGAGGTGAGTGATAGTAGATAGGATTCAGTAAAATTAAGAATAATATTGGCAATCTGTATATCTTCTTTGGAGAAATGTCTATTTAGGTCTTTCGCCAATTTTTGGATTGGGTTGTTTGTTTTTTGATATTGAGCTGCATGAGCTGCTTGTAAATTTTGGAGATTAATCCTTTGTCAGTTGCTTCATTTGCAAATATTTTCTCCCATTCTGAGGGTTGTCTTTTTGTCTTCTTTATGGCTTCCTTTGCTGTGCAAAAGCTTTTAAGTTTCCTTAGGTCCGCAAATCAAAACTACAATGAGGTATGACCTCATACCAGTCAGAATGGCCATCATCAAAAAATCTACAAACAATAAATGCTGGAGAGGGTGTGGAGAAAAGGGAACCCTCTTGCACTGTTGGTGGGAATGTAAATTGATACAGCCACTATGGATAACAGTATGGAGGTTCCTTAAAAAACTAAAAATAGAATTACCATATGACCCAGCAATCCCACTACTGGGCACATACCCTGAGAAAACTATAATTCAAAAAGAGTCAAGTACCACAATGTTCACTGCAGCTTTATTTACAATAGCCAGGACATGGAAGCAACCTAAGTGTCCATCGACAGATGAATGGATAAAGAAGATGTGGCACATATATACAATGGAATATTACTCAGCCACATAAAGAAACAAAATTGGGCTTCCCTGGTGGCGCAGTGGTTGAGAATCTGCCTGCCAATGCAGGGGACACGGGTTCGAGCCCTGGTCTGGGAAGATCCCACGTGCCGTGGAGCAACTGGGCCCGTGAGCCACAACTACTGAGCCTGCGCGCCTGGAGCCTGTGCTCCACAACAAGAGAGGCCGCCATAGTGAGAGGCCCGCGCACCGCGATGAAGAGTGGCCCCCGCTTGCCACAACTAGAGAAAGCCCTCGCACAGAAACGAAGACCCAACACAGTCAAAAATAAATAAATAAATAAATAAATAAAGTTCAGTCTGAGACTCCCTAAAAAAAAAAAGAAACAAAATTGAGTTATTTGTAGTGAGGTGGATGGACCTAGAGTTTGTCATACAGAGTGAAGAAAGTCAGAAAGAGAAAAACAAATACCGTATGCTAACACATGTATATGGAATCAACAAAAAAAAATGGTTCTGAAGATCCTAGGAGTAGGACACGAATGAAGACGCGGATGTAGCGAATGGATTTGACAACACAGGGAGGGGGAAGGGTAAGCTGGGACGAAGTGAGAGAGTGGCATGGACATATATACAGTACCAAATGTAAAACTGATAGCTAGTAGGAAGCAGCCGCATAGTACAGGAGATCAGCTTGGTGCTTTGTGACCATCTAGAGGGGTGGGATAGGGAGGGTGTGAGGGAGAGGCAAGAGGGAGGAGATATGGGGATATATGTATACATATAGCTGATTCACTTTGCTATACAACAGAAACCACCACAACATTGTAAAGCAGTTATACTCCAATAAAGATGTTAAAAAAAAATAGAACAATATTAATACTTGCTTTAGAGTTTAAAATTTTCTTTCTACTATTTAATGTCATTGAAACCTTAAACAGCATTATGAAATACTTAGAGAATTATTATTATATCATCATCCTTACCCTCATTTTATAGAGAAGGAAAGTAATACTTAGAAAAATAAAAGTGAAAGAACCAGATTGTTTCCACACAGCCTGTGAGGGGCACATTCAGGACCCCAATCCAAATCTCTTGGCTTCAGATTCTAAACTGCAGTGAAAAACTAAAATGAATTCTAAGTGCTCTGTGACAAACAATATAACAATTTTGGCTAGGTCATTTGCTCTCTCTCTCTCTTTCTCTTTAATAGAGTAAATGAGAGAATTGAAGCAGACAATCTCTATTCCAGCTATATGAGTCTGCATTTCTATTAAATGTTCTAAAAGTTGTACAATTGTAAATGTCCCCTGGTATTAATGAATAGCTACCCAAACCTACAAAAATACTACTTTAAATTCAATTAATTTTCTAAAGAACTAAAGTTTATGTCTTGGAGCAAAGTATTTCTTTTTGATTAATTATCATTCAATATTTATAAAAGTTCATGTTTCTGCAAAGTTGGAGCACTAGCTCCCATCACAGGCTATAATAAATGATGAGGGGTAATTATTATTTCAATTACCTAGACCTTCTTTTAAAAAAGATGTTCACTTGTACTACAAATTGGACAATGCTCACCCATTTTGATGCAATGGTTCCAGGGTAACTTGTAGGCAATAATTGATAATTTAAGAGTATCACTGTATTTAGGATGTAAAATACATTGAATGGGAATGTATCCCAGGCAAGAGATATTCAGAATTAAATTAACATCAATCTTCCTGAAAACACATCAACTCTATACATTTTACTTGCCTTATTTAGTTATTTTTATTAACAGACTATATTTAGGACACTTTTTTTTTAAACATCTTTATTGGAGTATAATTGTTTTACATTGTTGTGTTAGTTGCTGCTGTATAACAATGAATCAGCTATGTATACATATATCCCCATATCCCCACCCTCAAGCATCTCCCTCCTACCCTACCTATCCCACCCTTCTAGGTGGTCACAAAGAACCGAGCTGATCTCCCTGTGCTCTGCGGCTGCTTCCCACTAGCTATCTATTTTACATTTGGTAGTGTATACATGTCAATGCCACTCTCTCACTTCATCCCACCTTACACTTTCTTCTTCCCATGTCCTCAAGTCCATTCTCTATGTCTGTGTATTTATTACTGTCCTGCCCCTAGGTTCTTCAAAAACTTTTTTTTTTGTTGATTCCATATATATGTGTTAGCATATGGTATTTGTTTTTCTCGTTCTGACTTATTCACTCTGTATGACAGACTCTAGGTCCATCCACTTCACTACAAATAACCCACTTTTGTTTCTTTTTATGGCTGAGTAATATTCCATTGTGTATATGTGCCATATCTTCTTTATCCATTCATCTGTCGATGGACACTTAGGGTGCTTCCATGTCTTCGCTATTGTAAACAGAGCTGCAATGAACATTGTTGTACATGATTCTTTTTGAATTATGGTTTTCTCAAGGTACATGCCCAGCAGTGGGATTGCTGGGTCGTATGGTAGTTCTATTTTTAGTTTTTTAAGGACCCTCCATACTGTTATCCATAGTGGTTGTATCAATTTACATTCTCACCAACAGTGCAAGAGGGTTCCCCTTTCTCCACACCCTCTCCAGCATTTATTGTTTGTAGATTTTTTGATGATGGCCATTCTGACTGGTGTGAGGTGATACCTCATTGTACTTTTGATTTGCATTTCTCTAATGATTAGTGATGTTGAGCATCCTTTCAAGTGTTTGTTGGCAATCTGTATATCTTCTTTGGAGAAATGTCTATTTAGGTCTTTCGCCAATTTTTGGATTGGGTTGTTTGTTTTTTGATATTGAGCTGCATGAGCTGCTTGTAAATTTTGGAGATTAATACTTTGTCAGTTGCTTCATTTGCAAATAATTTCTCCCATTCTGAGGGTTTCTTTTCATTTTGTTTATGGTTTCCTTTGCTGTGCAAGAGCTTTTAAGTTTCATTAGGTCCCATTTGTTTATTTTTGTTTTTATTTCCATTTCTCTGGGAGGTGGGTCAAAAAGGATCTTGCTGTGATTTATGTCATGGAGTGCTCTGCCTATGTTTTCATCTAAGAGTTTTGTAGTGTCTGGCCTTACATTTAGGTCTTTAATCCATTTTCAGTTTATTTTCGTGTATGGTATTAAGAAGTGTTCTAATTTCATTCTTTTACATGTAGCTGTCCAGTTTTCCCAGCACCACTTATCGAAGAGGCTGTCTTTTCTCCATTGCATGTTCTGGCCTCCTTTATCAAAGACAAGGTGACCATATGTGGCTGGGTTTATCTCTGGGCTTTCAATCCTGTTCCATTGATCTATATTTCTGTTTTTTGTGCCAGTACCATACTGTCTTGATTACTGTAGCTTTGTAGCATAGCCTGAAGGCCAGGAGCCTGATTCCTCAGGCTCCGTTTTTCATTCTCAAGATTGCTTTGGCTATTCAGGGTCTTTTGTGTCTCCATACAAATTGTGAAATTTTTTGCCCTAGTTCTGTGAAAAATGCCAGTGGTAGTTTGATAGGGATTGCATTGAATCTGTAGATTGCTTTGGGTAGCATAGTCATCTTCACAATATTGATTCTTCCAATCCAAGAACATGGTGTATCTCTCCATTTGTTTGTATCACCTGTAATTTCTTTCATCAGTGTCTTATAGTTTTCTGCATACAGGTGTTGTGTCTCCTTAGGAAGGTTTATTCCCAGGTATTTTATTCTTTTTGTTGCAATGGTAAATGGGAGTGTTTCCTTAATTTCTCTTTCAGATTTTTCATCATTAGTGTATAGGAATGCAAGAGATTTCTGGGCATTAATTTGGTATCCTGCTACTTTACCAAATTCACTGATTAGCTCTAGTAGTTTTCTGGTAGCATCTTTAGGATTCTCTATGTATAGTATCATGTCATCTGTAAACAGTGACAATTTTACTTCTTTTCCGATTTGGATTCCTTTTATTTCTTTTCCTTCTCTGATTGCTGTTGCTAAAACTTCCAAAACTGTGTTGAATGATATTGGTTAGAGTGGGCAACCTTGTCTTGTTTCTGATCTTTGTGGAAATGTTTTCAGTTTTTCACCATTGAGAACGATGTTGGCTGTGGGTTTGTCATATATGGCCTTTATTACGTTGAGGTAAGTGCCCTCTATGCCTACTTTCTGGAGAGTTTTTATCATAAATGGGTGTTGAATTTTGTCGAAAGCTTTTTCTGCATCTATTGAGATTATCAAATGGTTTTTATCTTTTCATTTGTTAATATGGTGTATCACATTGATTGATTTGCATATATTGAAAAATCCTTGCATTCCTGGGATAAACCCCACTTGATCATGGTGTATGATCCTTTTAATGTGCTGTTGGATTCTGTTTGCTAGTATTTTGTTGAGGATTTTTGCATCTATGTTCATCAGTGATATTGCCCTGTAGGTTTCTTTTTTTGTGACATCTTTGTCTGTTTTTGGTATCAGGGTGATGGTGGCCTTGTAGAATGAGTTTGGGAGTGTTCCTCTTTCTGCTATATTTAGGAAGAGTTTGAGAAGGATAGGTGTTAGCTTTTCTCTAAATGTTTGATAGAATTCACCTGTGAATCCATCTGGTCCTGGGCTTTTGTTTGTTGGAAGATTTTTAATCACAGTTTCAATTTCAGTGCTTGTGATTGGTCTGTTTATATTTTCTATTTCTTCCTGGTTCATTCTCAGAAGTTTGTGCTTTCTAAGTATTTGTCCATTTCTTCCTGGTTGTCCAGTTCATCGGCATATAGTTGCTTGTAGTAATCTCTCATGATCCTTTGTATTTCTGCAGTGTCAGTTGTTACTTCTCCTTTTCCATTTCTAATTCTGTTGATATCAGTCTTCTCCCTTTTTTTCTGGATGAGTCTGACTAATGGTTTATCAATTTTTTTTATGTTCTCAAAGAACCAGCTTTTAGTTTTATTGATCTCTGCTACTGTTTCCTTCATTTCTTTTTCATTTATTTCTGATGTGATGTTTATGACTTCTTTCCTTCTGCTAACTTCGGGGGTTTTTTTTGTTGTTGTTCTTCTTCTTTCTCTAACTGCTTTAGGTGTAAGGTTAGGTTGTTTATTTGAGATGTTTCTTTTTTCTTGAGATAGGGTTGTATTGCTATTAACTTCCCTCTTAGAACTGTTTTTGCTGCATCTCATAGGCTTTGGGTTGTCGTGTTTTCATTGTCATTTGTTTCTAGGTATTTTTTGATTTCCTCCTTGATTTCTTCAGTGATCTCTTGGTTATTTAGTAGTGTAGTGTTTAGCCTCCATGTGTTTGTATTTTTTACAGTTTTTTTCCTCTAACTGATACCTAGTCTCACAGCACTGTCGTTGGAAGATACTTGATACAATTTCAATTTTCTTAAATTCACCAAGGCTTAATTTGTGACCCAAGATATGCTCTATCTTGGAGAATGTTCCATGAGCACTTGAGAAGAAAGGGTATTCTGTTCTTTTTGGATGGACTGCCCTATAAATATCAATTAAGTCCATCTTGTTTAATGTATCATTTAAAGCTCGTGTTTCCTTATTTACTTTCATTTTGGTTGATCTGTCCATTGGTGAAAGTGGGGTGTTAAAGTCCCCTACTATGATTGTGTTATTGTCAATTTCCCCTTTTATGGCTGTTAGCATTTGCCTTATGTATTGAGGTGCTCCTGTGTTGGGTGCATAAATATTTACAAGTGTTATATCTTTTTCTTGTATTGATCCCTTGATCATTATGTAGTGTCCTTCTTTGTCTCTTGTAGTAGTCTTTATTTTAAAGTCTATTTTGTCTGATATGAGAATTGCTACTCCAGCTTTCTTTTGATTTCCATTTGCATGGAGTATCTTTTTCCATCCCCTCACTTTCAGTCTGTATGTGTCCCTAGGTCTGGAGTGGGTCTCTTGTAGACAGCATATAGATGGGTCTTGTTTTTTTATCCATTCAGCCAGTCTCTGTCTTTTGGTTGATGCATTTAATCCATTTACATTTAAGGTAATTATCAATATTTATGTTCCTATTACCATTTTCTTAATTGTTTTGGGTTTGTTATTGTAGGACTTTTCCTTCTCTTGTGTTTCTTGCCTAGAGAAGTTCCTTTAGCATTTGTTGTAAAGCTGATTTGCTGGTGCTGAATTCTCTTAACTTTTGCTTGTCTGTGAAGCTTTTAATTTCTCCACCGAATCTGAATGAGATCCTTTTGGGTAGAGAAATCTTGCTTGTAGGTTTTTCCCTTTCATCACTTTAAATATGTCCTGCCACTCCCTTCTGTCTTGCAGAGTTTCTGCTGAGTTTCTTCCTTTGTATTTTATTTTTTGCTTTTCCCTTGCTGCTTTTAATATTTTTTCTTTGTATATAATTTTTGATAGTTTGATTAATATGTGTCTTGGTGTGTTTCTCCTTGGATTTATCCTGTATGGGAATCTCTGCAATTCCTGGACTTTATTGACTATTTCCTTTCCCATGTTAGAGAAGTTTTCAAATATAATCTCTTTAAATATTTTCTCAGTCCCTTTCCTTTTCTCTTCTTCTTCTGGGACCCCTATAATTCGAATGCTGGTGCATTTAGTGTTGTCCCAGAGGTTTCTGAGACTGTCCTCAACTCTTTTCATTCTTTTTTCTTTATTCTGCTCTGCAGTAGTTATTTCCACTATTTTATCTTTCAGGTCACTTATCCATCCTTCTGCCTCAGTTATTCTGCTATTGATTCTTTCTAGAGAATTTTTAATTGCATTTATTGTATTGTTCATTGTTTCTTTGTTCTTTAGTTCTTCTAGGTCCTTGTTAAATGTTTCTTGTATTTTCTCCATTCTATTTCCAAGATTTTGGATCAACTTTCCTTTCATTACTCTGAATTCTTTTTCAGGTAGACTGCTTATTTCCTCTTCATTTGTTTGTTCTGGTGGGTTTTTACCTTGCTCCTTCATCTGCTGCATATTTCCTCCTTCATTTGCTGTGTATTTCTCTGTCTTCTCATTTTGCTTAACTTACTGTGTTTGGGGTCTCCTGTGCAGGTTCCTAGTTCCCTTTGTTTTTGGTGTCTGCCCCCAGTGGGTAAGGTTGGTTCAGTGGGTTGTGTAGGCTCCTGGTGGAGGGGACTGGTGTCTATGTTCCAGTGGATGAGGCTGGATCTTGTCTTCCTGGTGAGCAGGACCACATCTGGTGGTGTGTTTTGGGGTGTCTGTGAACTTATTATGATTTTAGGAAGCCTCTCTGCTAATGCGTGGGGTTGTGTTCCTTTCTTGCTAATTGTTATGGGCTGTCCAGCACTGGAGCTTGCTGGTTTTGAGTGGAGCTGGGTCTTAGCATTGAGACGGAGGTCTCTGGGAGAGCTCTCACCAATTGATATTACATGGGGCCAGGAGGTCTCCGGTGGTCCAGTGACCTGAACTCGGCTCTCCCACCTCAGAGGCTCAGGCCTGACACCCAGCCAGAGCACCAAGACCCTGTCAGTCACATGGCTCAGAAGAAAAGGGAGAAAAAAAAGAATGACAGAAAAGTAAAATAAAATAAAGTTATTAAAATAAAAAAATTAAAAAGTAATAAAATAAAAAGAAAGAGAGAGAGAAAGAATGAGCAACCAAACCAATAAACAAATCCACCAATGATAACAAGTGCTAAAAACTAAACTAAGATAAACATATAAATGAGAAACTAGTCAGTCGCATACAGCAAACCCCAAGTCAACAGTTGCTCCCAAAGTCCACTGCCTCAATTTTTGGATGATTCATTGTCTATTCAGGTGCTTCACAGATGCAGGGTACATCAAGTTGATTGTGGAGATTTAATCCACTGCTTCTTAGGCTTCATGGAGAAATTTCCCTTTCTATTCTTTGTTCGCACAGCTTCTGGGGTTCAGCTTTGGACTTGGCCCCGCCTCTGTATGTAACTCACCCTCTGGCATCTGTTCTTCACCCAGACAGGATTGGGTTAAAGGAGTGCCTGATCAGGGGGCTCTGGCTCATTCAGGCTGGGGGGGGGAGGGGTATGGTATGCGGGGTGAGCCTGCGGCGGCAGAGGCCGTCATGATGTTGCAACAGCCTGAGGTGTGCCGTGTGTTCTCCCGGGGAAGTTGTCCCTGAATCATGGGACCCTGGCAGTGGCGTGCTGCACAGGATCCTGGGAGGGGAGACGTGGATAGTGACCTGTGCTTGCACACAGGCTTCTTGGTGGCTACAGCAGCAGCGTTAGTGTTTCATGCCTGTCTCTGGTGTCCGCACTGATAACTGCAGCTCACTCCCATCTCTGGAGCTCACTTAGGGGGTTCAGTGCCTTCTGTGGGCAGATGGGGAAGGAATCCCCTCTCCTCACGCACCCCTAAACGATGGTCTCTTGCCTTTCAGCAGGTCCAGACTTTTTCCCATCTCCCTCCCGGCCAGCTCTGGTGCACTAGCCCCCTTCAGGCTATGTACATGAAGCCAACCCCAGTCCTCTCCCTGGCATCTGACCTCTGAAGCCAGAGCGTCAGCTCCCAGCCCCCACCTGCCCCAGCGGGTGAGCAGACCAGCCTCTCAGGCTGGTGAGTGTTGGCCAGCACAGATCCTCTGTGCGGGAATCTCTCCACTTTGCCCTCTGCACCCCTGTTGCTGCGCTCTCCTCCATGGCTCCGAAGCTTCGCCCCCCCCATCCCCTCCTCCCCCGTCTCTGCCAGTGAAGGGGCTTCCTAGTGTGTGGAAACTTTCCCTCCTTCACAGCTCCATCCCAGAGGTGCAGGTCCTGTCCCTATTCTTTTGTTTCTGTTTTTTCTTTTTTTTTGCCCTACCCAGGTACATGGGGAGTTTCTTGCCTTTTGGGAAGTCTGAGGTCTTCTGCCAGCATTCAGTAGATGTTCTGTAGGAGTTGTTCCACATGTAGATGTATTTTTGATGCATTTGTGGGGAGGAAGGTGATCTCCACATCTTACTCCTCTGCCATCTTGAAGGTCCTTTAGGACAGTTTTAATTTTTTTTTTTTAAATACAAAGATAGTGTAGATAGTTCCTATATGTTCCACAACCACAGCTAAATCTTATCTAAGTATGTCACATTAATTTTAATTAATGAACCAATATTGACGCATTATTATTAACTAATAAATAAATAAGAACACGTTGCTGACCCAGTACAAACTTAATATATCTGTAGAAGCCCAATTAAAAAAAAAAAAGGAAAAGTCACAACTTCGCTAGGTAGATCGTAACTTAGGTAGGTTGGTGGTATCCCAAAATAGTTTTTACCCTGAGGATTTTTGACAATCTGTGGAGATCCTGAGCTTCCAAATTTACACCTACACAAATTTCTGGGACAGAAGAAAAGTCTTAGGGCCATTCAAGACAGAGTGTCTATCAGGAAAACCTCACATAAACCTGGGTTCATAATGTACACCCTCAGTATAAGTGTAAACAAAATCTAAATTTATGTCTAAATAAATAAAGCTTATTTTATGTCTAGGCTTTGACGCTAAATGTAGAGAGGAAATCTTTTCTGAGAAGTCAAAAAACAACGGGTTTATATAGCTGAAGAGAGAATTAGTAAAATAGAATGTACATTTGATGAAAGTATGTCCACACAGCCTGGTGAACTTAAAACATGGAAACTAAGCATAGAGTAAGAGAGTGTAAGAAATGTTCAATATATGTTCCAGAAGAAGATAGTGGTGAAGGAGAAACATGTAAAGGAATTTTCTTCATCAGTAGAATCCGTTAACAACGTCAAAGGCAAACCAACAAGTGGGTGATAATACTTAGACTGCATATGGTAGAGGATTTATATCAAGTACATGCAAAAAAGTCTCATACTTGTCAATAAATGTCTGGCAATCTAGTTATTGTTCTAAAAAAGGTCAAAGACATAACAAGGTATTTCACAAAAGAAGAAATTAAATAGCCAATAGTCATATGAAAATGTGTTCAACCTCTTTAGATATCAGAGAAATACAAATTAGAACTATGGTAAAATACAACTATACACCCAACAGAAAAACAAAAAATTAAATGAAAAAAGCCTATTGTACAAAGGGGTAGTAAGAATGAGGAACAACTTCAACTCTCATACATTACCATGGCAGAGTAAATCATTTAACCACTTTGAAAAACTAACAATATCTACAAAAGCTGAACATAAGCATAGTTTGTGATACCACACTTTCATTTATAAGTATACACCCAACAGGAATGCATACATGGGTGCACCAGAAATTATGTATAGGTATATTTATAGGAGTATTTTCCCTAATAGACAGAAACTGGAAACTATTCAAATGCCCATCAATACAGATGACTATATTACTGGAATGGGATATTATATAAACTTTATACATCACTTAGTATTAATCTCACCATCAGCAATACACTATTGCCCAAAAGAAGCCAGACACAAAAATATTGTACATCATGAATACAATTATAAAGTTCAAAACAGTCAAAAATAATATATGTCATTGGAAGTAAAGCTAATGGGTACTTTTGGATGGAAAGGATAATGGAGGTAAAACTTCTAGAGGAAGAATTTGAGGGCTAAAAGGGTGAAGAATGCTACTCACAATGGCAAGAAAAATACAACATACTTAGAAATAATACTAACAGAAGGTATATCAATTCTTTCAGGAAAAAATTACAAACTCTTTTGAAGATATTAAAGACTAAATAAAGTAAGAGATAAACTTTGTTATAGATAAGAAGATTGAATGTTATGAAGATGTAAAATTTCCCCATATTTACTTTTTTTACATTAACTTTTATTGGAGTATAGTTGCTTTACAATGTTGTGTAGTTTCTGCTGTACAGCAAACTGAATCAGCTATACATATACATATACTCCCTCTTTTTTGGATTTCCTTACCGTTTAGATCACCACAGAGCTTTGAGTAGAGTTCCCTGTGCTATACAGTAGGTTCTCATTAGTTATCTATTTTATACATAGTAGTGTATATATGTCACTCCCAATCTCCCAATTCATCCCATCCCCTCTTCCCCCCCCCCGGTATCCATACTTCTGTTCTCTATGTCTGTGTCTCTATTTCTGCTTTGCAAATAAGTTCATCTGCATCATTTTTCTGGATTCCATATATAAGTGATAATTATACGATATTTGTTTTTCTCTTTCTGACTTACTTCACTCTGTATGACAGTCTCTAGGTCCATCCAACTTACGTTTAATTTCAATGGAATTCCAAACCAAATCCCTACAGAATTGTTCACGGAAAGGATGAAGTGATTCTAAAATGTATATGAAAACACAAAAGATAAAAAAAGAGCAAGGCACTCCTAAAAGAGAACAAGATGAGGGGACTTTCCCTAACAGATAGCAAGACCTTTTATAAACCACAGTTATTAAGATGCATGCACATATGCAAACGTGATTTACAATTGAGCTGACCCTCCAGATCAGTGGAGAAAGGATAGATTACCTAATTGTGCTTAAGCAATTGGTTTTCCATGCAAAATAATTAATTTTTATCCCTCCCTCACACCCTACAAAAAATAATTTTAAGTAGATTAAAAACTTAAATGTAAAAACCAACATTATAAAACTTTCAGGATGGACTTCCCTGGTGGTGCAGTGGTTAAGAATCAGCCTGCCAATGCAGGGGACATGGGTTCAATCCCTGGTCCAGGAAGATCCCACATGCTGTGGAGCAACTAAGCCCATGTGCCACAACTACTGAGCCTGTACTCTAGAGTCCGTGAGCCACAACTACTGAGCCTGCGCTCTAAAGCCCGCGAGCCACAACTACTGATCCTGCGTGCCACAACTACTGAAGCCCACACACCTAGAGCCCATGCTCCACAACAAGAGAAGCCACCACAATGAGAAGCCCATGCACCACAACGAAGAGTAGCCCCCGCTCAGCACAACTAGAAAAAGCCCGTGCGCAGCAACAAAGACTAAAGACCCAACGCAGCCAAAAATAAATAAATAATTTTATTTAAAAAAGTGATTAAAAAAAAAAACTCTCAGGAAATGACAGAAACAAATGTCACCATGACCTCATAATGGGAAAGAATCTCTTAAGCAACATAAAAATGTGTGAATATTAAAAGAAAGCATTAGAAATTTATGAAGATCTGCTATCCCACAGTGAGTAAATGGCAAGCCTTACATTGGGAAAGATATTTGCACTTCATATAATATATAAAGTATTAAACTCTTATATTAAATAGACTCCCTCAAAGCATTGCAAAAAAAAAAAAAGCAGAAACATAGGTAAAAGGCATGAAGGGGAGAAAAAATAGGAATGATCCATAGGCATGTGAAAAAAGTCTAACCTCATGAGCAATGAGAAATATTTAAATTAAAAACATGGTAGGGCTTCCCTGGTAGCGCAGTGGTTGAGAATCTGCCTGCTAATGCAGGGGACACGGGTTCGAGCCCTGGTCTGGAAAGATCCCACATGCTGCGTAGCGACTAGGCCTGTGAGCCACAACTACTGAGCCTGCGCGTCTGGAGCCTGTGCTCCGTAACAAGAGAGGCCACAATAGTGAGATGCCCGCGCACCGTGATGAAGAGTGGCCCCTGCTTGCCGCAACTAGAGAAAGCCCTCGCAAAGAAACAAAGACCCAACACAGCCAAAAATAAATAAATAAATTTAAATTGAAGTTAAAAAAAAAAACATGGTACCTGGTAAAAAGATAAATAAACGAGTACCATTCCATACCCATATGACTGGCAAACATTAAAAAGTCCAACAGTACCATATGTTGGTGAAATTCTGAAGCAAAACAAATTCATCCACTTATTGTTGTGCAATCATACATTGGCCCAACTGTTTGGAAAATGATTTAACATTACTGAGTGACATTGACAGCTTGCATACCCAACCATTCCACTTCTAGATATACGCTCCAGAGAAACTCTTGGCTGTGTGCAACGTGAAACTTGTGCAAGAATATTCACAGTAGTATTTTTAATAAAGGCAAGAAATGGAAAAACCCAAATGTCTATCAATCATAACATGTACAAATATAATCTTGTACATTCTTACAGCAGTAAAAATGTGAACTCCACTACAACTACACAGTGACTTGTAACTACATGGGTGAATAATCGAAGCATAATTTTGTTGCAAAGAGGCAAATCAAAAAATAAGCCCTACCACATGCTGTTGAAGTGAACATGAGTAGATCATAGACTATATTTAATAAAAGTTTGAGGCTGATGAATGCAGAATGCAGAAGAGCAGCTACCCCAGGGAGAGAGAGTGGTATGCAGTCAGAGGGCCACTCTAACCATCTCTAAGTATGGTGATGTTCTTTTAATTAAATGGAGATTTGACTACCTGGGTAATCATCTTATTATTCTTAAAATGTTACATATGTATTTTATAAACTTTCTATGTGTAATATATTTCATCATGAAAAGTTTAGATTATTAAGAAAAGAGAAAAATACTAAGGTTTTATTTTTTAGCTGTTTTAAAAATGAAGGAACCTCTAAATCTCCCAGATGAGAAGCTAAAGCATAAAGAAGAATATTTTGAGATTTCTATACAGGTCTAAATGCTAGAAAATAATTGTCCTTTGTAATCTGAATACCTACAAATCAAATGTGTGTGTGTGTGTGTGTGTGTGTGTGTGTGTATGAAGCTTAAAATATCAAGAATATTCTAGAAAGACAAGACCCTGAATGTTTTCCTTTTTGTGTCTCCACAGGTCTCCCTGAATGGGATTCTGAAAAACTCAAATAAAACCAGAAGCCTTGCCAGAGGAAGCTGCTGCCTCTTTCTCCTTCACTATTTTTGCCTTTGCCCAGTTCATGGCAGGTCCCTTTTTGTACCCCTGCTAAATGCCTCCAGACCACACATCTTCTTGCTGTCACACATTCCTGACCACACTGCAGCCTCTTGTCTCTTTCAATTTGAGGACCACTGTACTAAGCTAGAAGTGCACCCATGGAGACCCCATTGCTTTCACCTCCTGTAGAACCTTGTGGTGGGGCAGCTGCCCTCTAATTGCTGCCATCTTGGGCTTTTTGCCAGTCTCAGATATCTACTTATAACCCTTTTCTGCTAGGTAACTGTACATCTCTTCTCATTTTGGGATCTTCTAGAGGAGAGTCACAGAGCAGAATGAAACTCTCGTTTTCTTTTCTATCATAGCCTTCTTCTTTCAAAGATACAAAATTAGGGAGTGGTGGGGCCAGAGGATGTGAGTTTTATAGACAAGAAGAGACCAAACACATCTCCATGCTTTATCTGCACTCTCTGCATCTTTGAGGCCTCACATTGCATCTGGACTACAGGTTCCCTCCTACTTCCCAGGTGTGTCCTCTCCAGGTCACATTTGCTTCCCCTTGTGCACTGACATCCCTTTGCCACCACCCCCTTCTCACATTTATGAAACATGTCTGCATGTATCCATGACAAAATTATCAAGACACAGAAGAAAATGAAAGACTGCAAGAGAATAAATGACCCCAAAATATTAACAGATAATTTACCCCAAAGTGTCAGATCTCACTAGTAATGCAGTAAATTCAAATGATAGCAAATCAAATAATGTTGTACATGTACTGACATATGAAGGTAAAGATAATATCATTATCTAATTCAAGCACAATTAAAGATAATTGATAAACTAATTGCAATACCATTTTAAAATAATACATTGGGAAAGCAAAATGACATAATATAAAGAAACAATAGAGATATTTGTAAAAGGAAACTATGCAACATATGAAATATGGATGCCCAGTATATGTCAGGGGAAAGGCATATACGCTAACGTATTAAAGCAAAAACAAAATTCAGTTCACCACCACTATCAACACCACAAAACAAAATTAAGAAAGCAAGTTATGTGTTCAGTATTAAGCTACTTTAATAAATGACAGCATACCAACAGATAAAACATTATTTGTTCTGATACTTAGGAGCAAAAACATGTATGCTATAACAAAAACTGATAGTTTTAACTATAGATCTATATATGCACATTCTGCGTGTTGACATAGAGGTGCACATTCAGAAATGGGCATTTTGTTACGGACTGTAGTTGGATGGCAAATTTTACGTTACTGCTTGAACAATATGGAACTGCCAAATTTCACCTGCTTTTGACCTAATAAAAAGGAAATGGCGTGTGGTTAAGTCTAATATATTAAAAATGCTGCCTTGGACAAAAGGCGCCTACTGTCCTGCTTTCAAGGAATGCCAGTCAACAGTATTTATAAAGGTAGTGTTAGAGTCCACAGATTTCTTAAACTTCTTCAGTTTAATTATAAGCCCTTCTATGTTTTAAAAGTCCTTTGAACCCCTGTATTTTTTTATTTGCTACACATTCTGAATGTTTTCTAGTCTTCCCTTCACTCACAGGGCTGCAAGCACATGACAGTGATGAACGCAAAGCACCTTATGGCACGCAAGCCCATATTTCTAATAAAATTCTAACGCGCCCCTCCTACATAGTGCTTCAAGCCTAACGGGCTGTCTTTCAGCCTTTCTTGCCTATGCAAACCCATTTGGCCAAAACAACCTGAGAAAACTAGAATTATTTGCAGAATCATTGCAAAGGAGTTCAAGCATGGAAGAATCATTATTCATAATTTGCTGCCTATGGTAAAAATCAGTACCAGTCTGTTCATTTTCACTTACTTATTCACTTAATAAATCATCGAGTAGACATGATTTTCAACCTCCCCCAAGAAAGACAAAATTCTTTCAGAAAATAATCACTCAATGATTTAAGCTGAAAATATCAATGTAGTGCACACAGTACGTAGAAATCTCTCTCAGCTATATAAATCTTATACACGTCCTCCTTCTCTTTTGTTTTGTTTTGTTTTTTTTTCAGCACTCTTTTGTGATATGACAATGCTCAGAGACCAAAGAATGTTTGTAAGCAAGAGTTTTCAAATTGCTCAATGTCAAAAGTTTCTCATGGACATTTTCAAAAATAAAATAGGTTGCATAGAAGCCCCACCCTGGGTGAGTCAATTTGGGAAAATGGACTTTTTTTTTTTTAACTCTGAATAAGAACAGATTTCTGGCAGAGTTTTTTATATAAGTGGGTTGAGAACACAAATGAGCAGAAAATCAGAAATTTAGAGGGGGAATAAAACAGGGAGGAGAAAAGACAGGGGGTAATTTTTTTTTTTTTTACAAATTATGATAGAGGACATAGACACAGATGGTGAAAGAGAGGAAATAGGTGTGTGAATGACTACCTTTGACCTGTATTAGTCATCATGTGCTAGGCTATGTTGTGTTAACCAACAACTTCTAATCTCAGTGGCTTATGAAGATAAAGGTTTATTTCTCACCTTTGTTGGTTGAGAGCCAGGCTGATGTAGCAGCTTGCCTGCACCTGGGACATGCATTCTTACAGCACAGGGAGAGAAGCAATGGTGGAATCATGGTGTGGCTCTTTAAACTTCTCAGATGTGGGGTACTTCACTTCTGCTGGCATTCCACTGGCCAGAATTACAGGGCCAAGCTAGACACCAGTGTGGGGTAGTATACATTCTTCCCGCAGGGAGGGGCCCTGCAATGAAAAATGTGAGAGACTGGCAGCAAACAGTTGGGAAGAATATAACATGCCACAACTTCCTACAATACCTCTGATCCATATCAGAAGGAAATTCCTAAATAAACTTAACTTCAATCAAAGGTAAGTTGTCTCAACGGAAGTTTAATATAGGGATTAATTACGGTGGAAATTTTTTTACAACTATTGTAAATGGACCAGAATTTTTTATTATGTAGTAGGTACCCCCTAATTTGTTTATGTTCATACTTGAGATAGGCATTATAGTATGGATTAAAATTGATGGCTACCTGTCTAATTTTATTTTTCTTGTCTCATAGCCTAAGGTTGGAGCTTTAAGGGGTTTGTAAGCATTGTTGCTTTCTTTTCTCCCTGAGATTGGTACTGGTTGTGCAGCATATAAGACAGAAGAATGGAGATGAAAATACTATCTGCCTTTACGGTAAAAAAAAAAACAAAAAACAGTTGTACAATATACCATTAGATCTGCCAATAAAAGAGCATTCTCACTGCTCTTATATTAAACAGATTTACTCATCCTTTACTGGCAAAACTGGAGAAATTCTAGTTTCCAATATTGGGAAAATCACCTCCCAACATGGATTATTACAAATCCAACTTAAGTATGTACCATATTTATAAATATCACCTTCTTTAATAAATAATCTTCAATGAATTATATTAGAAATGTATGGTAGACAATTGATTTGTCCATCAGGGTCAAAAATGACCTTTATTAATATGAAGTCTTAGATAGCAAATATAAAAGGAACTATTAAAAGTAATATAAAAGGGCTTCCCTGGTGGCTCAGTGGTTAAGAATCCACCTGCCAATGCAGGGGACATGGGTTCGAACCGTGGTCTGGGGAGATCCCACATGCAGCGGAGCGGCTAAGCCCGTGCGCCACAACTACTGAGCCTGCGCTCTAGAGCCCGTGAGCCACAACTACTGAAGCCCACGTGCCTAGATCCTGTGCTCCACAACAAGGGAAGCCACCGCAATGAGAAGCCCGCGCACCACAACGAAGAGTAGCCCCCACTCACCGTAACTAAATAAAGCCTGGGCGCAGCAACAAAGACCCAACGCAGCCAAACATAAAATAAAATTTTAAAAAAAAGTAATATAAAAGAAGAATGAAATTCTAAATTGTATTTACTTTACCTGTAACGATGAGTTCCCTTTTTGACCGTATCTTAAGCATCTATATTAATTATCCCAGGCTGAGAAAGGCCTCAAAAGAAGATGTCATAGAACAGCTAGTTTTGAAGGTTATTTATTCCAGTATAGAAATGTTTAAATTTTCTCTATTACATTTCTACTTTCTCTATTACATCTTCACTAAAATCATCCAGACCATTCTACTCTGCTATAAGTAAGAGAGGATCCAGTGTATTAAATCTCACCTAACATGATGAGTAAATATGTGTTTATCTAAATCCTACTCATGTTTCAAGATCCACTGTGTATCTCTTCTATTACAATAAAGTCTCCCAAAGTCTCAAAATTTTATGACTAGACATTTAAAAAACTGTATGACCAGACATTATTATAAATGCATACATCTTGTCATGTAAACAGATGAGAGGACTGTATGGACATAATATATACTATGGATATTTTCAAGATGGTTTGAGGTAATCTATAATAAAATCACATTTAAAATAGAAGAACTCAAAATAATTATTCTAGAAAATACTTGGAAAGTCAATAAATATCAGGTCAAGGTCAATTCAATATCCTATGCTGAACTGCAGATATCTGTGTGTCTTTGACCAATAAGAGGACCAGATGGCAAAGCTAACAGTCATTTATGCAAATAAAAGGGTCAGACTTCTTTTCCTTGCTAGTAAGGAGGCATCCTATCACCATGTTACACCCATGGAAAGATAATTTTTTCCCCAAAGTTGTTCTTCTCCAAGTATGTAATTCTTAGTTATTCATAGGGTAGAGATGGACAACAAAATCTGGACATATTTTTTTTAAAGCAAATTAACTGTTTTCTCAGAGTGGCTTTTGTAGAACATATGAATTTTGACTGCATCTTTTTTTTTCCCCCCCAGAATGAGACACCGTAAAATAAATACTTAGTAGATATTTGGTGGAATTCACGGTTTGCTCATTTTCATGCTGGGGAATGGTAGACAAAAATAAATTTTGTCATTTTGGTTTAACCATTATTAAAAAATAATGAAATATTCTGTTCGATTTTTTTATAGTAATACCCAAAAGTTTAAGGTGAGTACTGCAAAGTATGCTATTAATATCCAATAAATTAATCTATCAAATAAATGTGTTGCTATTTATAGCCCCTATGTAAGGAGTTTGATCTACAAAAATAGAATGGATAAGACCCAAAGGTCTAATAAGGGAGAAAAACATGAAAATATGTAATCATAAGACACTGTGCTAAATGCTTAGATAATGGTACATACAGTGAGGTTATGAATTATCCATTGGAGGATTCTTGATTTTCTTTGTCATGACAGATGATTATGCTTGCAATTATCTAAAAACTGAGTTATATTATTTGAGAACATGTTAATGTATTAGGAATTCGGAGGAAAATCTCTGCTATATTACTTTATATGTACATTCTGTATATGTATAATCAATGCACTATTTCTTCTCAGTCTGGTTCTGGGAGTTATATAAATATATAATTGTTAAAGCCCACGTTATGTACTTTTCCTTGAATCTGACTTCAAGCTAGATATTCTTTCAATAACTAATATACAGAAACATATATCTAGCAAATATAGTGTGTGTATATATATATATATATATAATATAGAGAATATTGATTATTTATTGAATGACCTTTCTATAGCATTTGGATATTCATTGTAGTTTTCTACTACTTTTGTTTTCAATTCACCTTCAAGTACTTACAAGGAACATTGTGACAATCAAAAGCTCATTAAGCGATTGAATATGGATTATGTAAGTTACAAAGCAGAATATTAATTATATGGGTGTTGGTTTTTTTAAACAGATTTGCCTTTTTAAAAAATTGAATCACTTAGAGGATTCTGCATGATATCTGTTAACTTTCAAAATGTCCTTCAAGAGCAGTGAAAAGTAAGATTTAGAAATTAGCAATGTACAAAGACTTACATCATTCTTCTGGCTTGCTCCAAAGATTTACACCTCACTTTAACTACTGAGTGTTCAACCAAATAGCATTTATCAACTGAAACAAGGGCATAATTATCCTCAAGCAATCTACAGTCCTCCTACATCACTATGAGAAGTATAGGCTCACTGAACAGCAAAGCCCAGACCCACAACTTTGGCATCGCCATTAGCCTTGAACTCTTGGGTGAGCATCTGACATCTTCCTGGCCCTATGCTAGCCAGGGAGCTGGGTGAGCGATGACATCATACTTATTTTGATGGAGCTTAAATTCTTGATTCCTCTTTTTTTTTTTTTTTACCCCCTCTAACATTAATCATCACGTTAACTTTCTTGCATAAAGGAATTCTATCATTGAAAATTCTGTGTCTCACAACATTGTCCACATGAAATATGTTTAATCAAAATTATTGAGTAGTTGTATATGTGAAAAAGTGAATGATGAATTCAGCCACATGATACATTGGTATGCCAATTCTCCTTAACTTCTCAAATTGTGGATGCCTCCTACCTCGAAAGCTGTAGGCTTCCAGATACAAGATTTACTTGAGTATACAAATAATTATAAAAGAAGAGCAAATGGTTCATTAATTTACCAAGTTAATATTAGCCTATGTTGGTCTTCAGCCAAAAACCTTACCAGTAGGTGGTTATAAAGTAAGCTTTCCTAGGTCCAAGTGACATCTATGTTCTATTAAGTGCTTAGAGCCGCCTGGTGTGCCAGTAAACAAGACTATCACCCCCCAAGATCTGAGATGCGACATATGATGATGAGCTAAAGCTCTGCTCTATCCTCACATTCAATTTGGGGATCTTTCTGGATGAAAAGGCTATTAAGCCCAGAGATGTCATAGCCATCAAAGCGTCAATATAAAAGTCATTTATTTTTAAGGAGCTTTACTTTTTATGTTAACCTTTCCAGAGTTAGATTCTAAATTCTCCAGGATCAATTAGAATTAATCCAAAGCAGAATATTAGACTATGCTTCCCTTTTATTTATTCATTTTTAATTCTCCTGCCAGAAACAGACAGGCATACCGAGTGTGCGGATGAACAGCCCTCTATAAAGAAAAACATTTCCTGCCTGTGATCATTACACAATGCAAATTTTCCCTGAGAATCTTATAATCCATCATGCTAAATAGGAAAATAATATGGCCTTAGTGTGGTCAACTGTAAGTTCCAGGAAGAAAGCTCACTCGTTTCTTGATGAGTTAGGACCACTGAGTTGGATAGGAGTGACACTCTCCACCTCCATCTGCTGTGGCTTCTTTCCACTAGGGATTAATTGACTTGAACGGAATTAGCAGATACTCTCTGTGCAATTGCTTAATGAGTTGACGATGATCTCAGTTCAACCACTGATCAGCTTGTTGGAATGCCCAGGCGAGGTGATCATTGTTTTAAAAACCTGAATTTAAAATTTAAAACTAAATTTCTGCTGACAACATTGAAGAAACAGAACTTAATCAGAGAAAACCTGTGCTCTTTATTTACTGCAGTAGGAAGCAAGCTCTAAAGACCAGGTCTAACTCTGATGCATGTGCTTTAAACACCGATGGCATTTTCTGTCATCCATTTTTCATTCTCAGACAGGGATGGTTAAAAATATTATGTAAAGAATGTATGGCAGATTTCTGAGTCAACAACTGTGAAGAAACAATGTGAATAACCAAATTAAAGATGTGACAGTTGAGAAATTGGAAACAAGTTATTACGGAGCATGTGTACACTCAAAGTTCCTAAAAGGTTCTTAAAATAGAATTAATCCTTACAAGCCACTAATGTTTCTGAACTAGATTAATGTTACTATTCACAGAGGCTGATCATCCCCAAGGAAGTTCACAGTACATCAAACTAACACTGTTCACTAAAGGGCAATTATATTTGGTAGAAATAATCCCCTTGAAAGTAGAAAAAGAAAAGAAAATCAATCACTTCATGATTTAATGGACTACCCAACAGCAATGCTAGCCATTACCAAATACGAACTACTATGGTAATAATTAGAACATACTTTACTATGGAAGAAACACTTACACTTTGGACCACTTTAAATTCAAGCCCACTAAAATTTAATTCATATTGTCTATACAATTAAAAAAACAGCGATTTGGAAAATTTATCACAAATTTGAGATATCCATTAATTATTTGATTATTCTGTCATTTAAGAAATATTTATTTATTGTCTTTAATATGCTAGACACTTAGTCTCTTTTATACATATTAAAAAAGTTGTTCTTTTGAAATATAGATGTACTTTCTTCTGATCAATGTCTGTCTCAATAACGGCAGTTAAATCTTATGTTAATAAATTCAGGATATGTTGAATGGAATGCAGAAATTGTAGCAAACAAATTCTTTTGTGTCTATTAAGATCCTAGCCTTATCTTTCATCTCCTTTTCTGTTTTCCCTATTCCCAAGTCTTTACCTACCATGTCCTATGCTGAAACATGTCCTTCACTTGCAGCTTTTACACCTTGGTTTATGCTACCCTTTTGCCTGTACGATTCAGCATTTCCATCTCTACCTGTCAAAATCTGTTCTTCCATCTAAGCTCTGTGTCAAGGTCAAGTAAAATTAGTAGATATTCTCAGTCAGAGCTAATATCTCATTTTTGGGCCTCCTATGTCATGGCATACGTATTTCTATTATAGCACTTTTCATGGTTTTACATAGTTGAAAACTTAACAAATGTTTCTTCCCCCTAGACCTAGAGATTCTTTTTTTTTTTTTTTAATTTTTATTTTATATTGGAGTATAGTTGATTAACAATGTTGTGTTAGTTTTGGGTATACAGTAAAGTGACTCAGTTATACATATACATGTGTCTATTCTTTTTCAAGTTCTTTTCCCATTTACGTTATTACAGAATATTGAGCAGAGTTCCCTGTGCTCTGCAGCAGGTCCTTGTTGATTATCTATTTTAAATATAGCAGTCTTTATATGTCAATCTCAAACTCCCCTCCCCCCGTCCTTCCCCCTGGTAACCATAAGTTCGTTCTCTAATTCTGTGAGTCTGGAGATTCTTGAAAGAAGAGAATACATCTTTCTCTAGCCCAGAGACAGAAACTTATGTAGAAAATTTGAGTTATAGAAATTAGTATAGAAACTTGCAAATCCATCTGGAAAGGACTTTATCATCCCTCATTGATGATTTAAATTAGTGGAGATTTTGCAAGCCATATTCTATTTCTATGAAGGCTATTGCAGCATAATTAGTGGTTAATTAGTGGATGTGGAGTTCAAGATCCAGCTATGCCACTTATCCACATGAATGTCTGTGAAGAAATTCTTTAAGCTCCTTAAGGCTCAGGTTCCTTATGTGAAAATGGTGATAATAACAATACCTATTTAATAGGACTTTTGTGAGAATTAACTGAGTTAAGTATATACAGAGCAAACTGTAAGTGGTATAGTAAAAATATACTCTTACTAGACTGGAACTCATGAGCATACATGAATGGAACTGCTATGGAAGTCATGAGAACCCTGAAGAACTCATAAAAAGATAATAAATTTTAGTGGATTTTGAGGCTATCAATAAATAAGTCTTTGAGAATAATCTATACTACCTAAGACATCTGCAAAACTCTCTTTTCACTTCTCTTTCACAGGGAAGAATCTAAAAACTAAAAGACCCAGTTGGAGATTATATATTCAATATCAGGGTTTCTCCCTTCATTTCTTTTTTCTTTTTTTTCTTTTTGGCTGTGTTGGGTCTTCACTGCTGCGCATGGGCTTTCTCTAGTTGCAGCAAGCAGGGGCTACTCTTCACTGCAGTGCGTGGGCTTCTCATTGTTGTGGCATCTCTTGCTGTGGAGCATGGGGTCTAGGTGTGCGGGCTTCAGTAGTTGTGGCACACGGTCTCAGTAGTTGTGGTGCACAGGCTTAGTTGTTCCATGGCATGTGGGATCTTCCTGGACCAAGGCTCGAACCTGTGTCCCTTGCATTGGCAGGAGGATTCTTAACCACTGCACCACCAGGGAAGCCCTCTCCCTTCATTTCTATGGATTATTCTCATCTCTATCTCAAGTAAGGGATGTTCCAAGCAGTAACCTTTTAAGCTACAGTCGCAAATCAAAGGCAGGACTACGTTCACAGTTCTAGACAATACACTCATGGTATTTAGTGATAACTGAAACTCACACCAACATCCTCAGGCATGGGCAGATTTTGCCCGACTCTCCATGCTAGGCACCCTAGCTTCTCTCTGCAATATGGTGACATTTTAGTCAACAAAAAGGATATTTATTATTCATAATGAGCAATAGAAATAAAGCAATTTTTATTTACTTCCAACACAATTCCTAGATCTATTATTGATGTATATAAACTGCAGGGACACTTCAATAACATGGCGAAGAAGAAAACCCAAATAATTCCAGAATTAGATACAAAAAATCACAAAAAATGCTTCAATACGTAAGTAAATCTCCCTTCTTCAATATTAAATCTTGTTTCAACATTTCCATAGTTACAGAAAGCTTGAGTGTTCTTGGAAAGGATTCTATGCACAGAGAGGTTTAAACGTTTCTTTTAAACTGAGGGTCATTTGTCTCATTCTAGCTATACGCAACACTCTTCAGCGTTAAGAACCTTGATTTATGCCTGCGCATAAATCCCCTCCCTCATTTTCCTAATGAGTAAAGCCTGGTAGGAAATAGAACACATTTTGATTAATAGTGCTTTGATAGTTATCACTTCTTTGTATAGGAGGAGGCTTGCTCATTGCCTCTTATTTGCAAATTGGAAAATGATACTTCAGTCATCCAGGCCTCTCGATGGTCTCTGAGGCAACTCAGTTCTAGTTAATTAGCATTAATGAATGTTTACTCTTTTCCTGGCACTGTATCCAGTGAGGATAAAAACAGGAACGAGCATGGTGCCTGACCTCAAAGAGCTTACAGCACAGTTGTTCCTTGGCATCTGCAGGGGATTGGCTCCAGGACCCAGACAGATACTAAAATTCTCAGATGCTCCAGTCCTTTATATAAAATGGTGTAGTACTTGCCTGCAACCAATGCACATGTGCCATATACTTTAAATCATCTCTAGATTACTTATAATATTTAATGCAATATAAATGCTGTGTAAATAGTTGTAAATACAATGTAAATCCCATGTAAATAGTTGTCTGCATGTGGCAAATTCAAGTTTTGCTTTTAAAAACTTTCGGAAATTTGGAGGGAATATTTTCAATCTGTGGTTGGTTGAATCCCCAGATGCAAAACCTACAGATAGGGAGGGCCAACTGTATAATCAGGCAGACAGACATACAGACACACAAGTGAAGCAGTGTTATTGAAGTGTTGCTTCTATACCCTGTACAGAGGAGAGGGAAAGATGAGGCACAACAGAGGAAGAAATAAGTTCTGTAGGGAATGTGTAAAAAGATAAACTTCCATACCCGGAAGTTTGTAAATATAATGTGGTCATATTACTATATTAATGACCCTAACCTGTTGATGTCATAGTTTCCCATGAAGTCTCCTCAGGTGTTTCCCGGAGTCCCCAGGTGATGTGTCTTATGTGCTCCTAATATGTTTCTCTTTTATCTGTTCTGATCTCGCTTTCCTGTCGATGTTTGCTGTTTACAAACCAGTTGAGGGATTTCCTCTTCACCGACCTGGAGAGAGGTACCCTCCACGGAACCGTCTGCCTTCCTCCCAGCATGCCAAACCTGACGCCACTGACTTGCCCAACAGCAGTGTGATCCTGTGGGAGACACACTGTGCTCTGTGTCCTTTTCCAGTCTCCGTGTTGCATTTCCTTAGCTGCTTCTGAAGCCCTGTTGCTTGTGCACAGTTCACACAACGTCCTGCATCATTTTTTCCCTTTATATTCTACCTGCAGCCTCTCCCTCTAATGGATTCAATAGTAGACACTGGCTGTGACACACACTCTCTAATCTCTAGACATCTGAACGTCAAATTTCTTCCCTATTGAGTCTTCTCTGCAACCCTCCCATCCCGTGATTGTGAATGACAGTAACTAGATGTTACACGGGGAATATTAGCTCACCAGTTCATGAAAAAGAGCCATTTAGGCTTAATCCCTGCTACAACACCTAGAAGAGATGAAGCCTGAATTGGAAGTTACTAGACAGGAAACGTGGAAAAGCCATCCCAGGTAGAGGGAACCACCTGGGCACAGCACAGAATGGGAGTCGGGCCAGTGCAGTTCAGTCCAGTGAGAAGAGCAGTGTGGCTGGAGAGAGAGTAGGACCAGATCACAGAGAGCCTTGAGCACTCCGATTGGAAACAGTAACTTACTTGGGTTGGCATTAGGGAGCTATTAGCCCGTTTTACCTGAAGGAAATAACATAGTTTTAACTGTACACAGTGATTACTGTGATCTGCAGAAATGTGGAGGAAGAAATGGAGGATAAAACTGCTGAAGAGAGGGAGACAACTGTGATCATTTATGATGGAGGAAATTGTAAAATGCAGCACTGGCTCTGCAGCAGCTGTAAGAAATCCTAAGAGGATATAGGCAATTACAGGACAGACAAAATTGCCAGATTTTGAGGTTGTCTAACATCGAACATGTTGGTTCCACTAGCCAAAACAGGAAATTGAGCTAGAAAAGCAGGTTTGAGGGCGAAATTGGGGAGTGGGGAGAATAATAAGCCTGTTGCAGACATGTTGAGTTTATAAAGCCTGTGCTACATTGTAAAGGGAGTACCTGAATTTGCATGTCTTAAGCTTGATCCCAGGAGGCAGTTGAGTCGAAGATGTAGATTTGAGTCATCAGCCTGTAGATGGTAGTCTAAATCAGACCAGTGGGTGAGATTGCAAAGCTATTCAAAGCTTGAGTAAGAAGAGATGAGTACCAAAGAGGAACACTTAGAACAAAAAATAATTTCTAACGCATATTTGCTAGACTAGTATATGATCCTAAAAATAATCTGTCCTGTGCTCTCTTACTCATATGATTCATTCTTAGACCTAAAGGCTTTAATTTTTTTGATACTTTTTCTAATTTTTTTAAATTTCCTTTTTCCAATTTTTTGCCTTTTTTTTTTCTTTTCACCAAGAGGCCTGGTAAGTGTTGTGCTCTTACTTGTTCTGAAGATGAATGTTCTGTTCAGAAATGAAGCCGAAAACATTGCCCACAAGACTGGCTTTCTGGCAAACAACTGGATCATGGTACCCTAGTGCCTGGTACTTTTTTGTTTTACAATGCCACTGCCATGGGGGCTAAATTTCAGCAGGCTTGGCATTGGCCCAAGTTGTTTTACTGACGTAAGAGATGGTCCTTCAGGGCACTTACCCTTGCTCAAGGTATAAAATGTACTGATTAATAGCATGACTTTGTAACAGTGGGCCAGTGGGTGTTTGTATCAACTTGACGGCACTGTTTATTGATAACCGAGATTAATGGTTTCAGAAGCCCTTGCCAAGATCCGTCTTGGGCTCCCTGGTTCTGAGGTGCTTTCAAGAGAGGAAGTGTATCCAGTACGGCCTGGAGGAAGGAGGACTTTGGAAACTCATGCCAGGTCTCCCCAGAACCTTTGCTGGGCGGCAGCCTTTGACTGCAAGGCATATCCTTACTTTAATGCTGTTTCTAAATTGTGTCATTTTCCTTGAATAAATCATAGATTTGTAAGCACTGTCATTCTGGGTCCTGAGGGTCTTCTTTAGAAATTGAACCCTGTCTATCTACCATCATTAGATCAGTGCCTCTAAACCAAATTAATTAAGTAGTTAGATCCAAATAAGCATAGGCATTTATTAACAACTTAGTAGTCATTTTAAAATAATACATACATTGAAAGAACAAATAAAATGTCTATTTCATTTTTCAATAACTACAGTTGGTCGCTAATGAGTCGTGTACACTGAGGATTCTGTGTAACTTCTCAAATCTTGTTATTGGATTGGACATCATCACTCTCGTTTCCTGTTTTGTGATGATATTCACACCATATTTTCTGGTTATCATAGCAACCTCCTGCAGCCCAGTCATGTAAGGATATGACATCATCTGGAGGAAAGTAGCTCAATCTTGTATTGAAACTGCAAATTACTTTGGGTAGTAGTTTGGACCATGTCCAACAAACACTGTTGTTTCACTCAGACATTGAAACTATCGTACAAGACCCATGTGAATTTGCTGCAGCACTCTGGAGCACTTTAGCACACATTATGGGAGCCACAGATACAAAAGAATGATACTAAACAAATCCCTTGTTCGTAGATGGTCTTCCTGCAAGAGTCAACAATAATGGTTTGGAGGTGGCAATGTGATGGAGGTGGGGTGGGAAGACAATATTTATTTTTTAAAAGGTCCTAGTATTTATTTTCCAGAGAAAAAAATTTAAAAGGTGTTTGAAATCAGAAACTTAGATACACCTGAAAAAGAGTTTTTCTCATCAATGAGCAGTCTTGCCACCTAAATAAAACAACATTATTTCCTTGTACTTTTTACTCTGGAAAGCCTGTGGGTAGTCTCCGTACAATGCCTCAGTAGGATAAAGAAGCCAAAATTATCAGGAACAGGTGTTTTCAGCAGGTGAGAGGCATATTTCAACAGACAGGGGTTTCTCTTTGTGAAAATTTACCTTTGAAGATGGAGAAGGTAATTTTAGGTCTATAGATATCTGATCTTTGAAAAATCAACAGAGAAACTTTCTGAATGAGATTCTTCAGTACATATTGCATGCCTGGTTCTTGCACTCTGCTGCTCTTAAGGACGGCTATCAACTTTTTCTATTTATTCATTCATTCACTCATTCAGTTATCAAACATTCATTGACTATCAGCTCTGTGCCAGGTGTACTATTCTAAACACTGTAGACAATTAAAGAATGGAATGTTGAAAGGTAATGTCCACTGGAATTTGGAAATTGGGTCGTCTTCTACTTTTTAGATGTTACTTTTGATTCTACAAAAGCCAGAAGGCATTTAAAAGACTAGCTGTCTCCAACAGGAGCTGAGAAAATGCATTTACCAGTTAAGATGTTCTTTGTTCGTTGAGGTGCTTCTGCACATAAATCCCCATGTGTCTGGTTTCCAGTGCAGTCATCTTTTTCCCGTGGTCTTGAAAATGAATCCGAGCCATATATCCTAAGGGTATCACAGAGCTGTCATAGTGGAAAAGAGAGAGTACCCAGCTGTGGACTTTTTATCCCATTTTATCTATGGCACTATCGTTTTTATCTGTTCTATGTATTAGACCTAAAATAAGTTTTCAAACAAAGGGATTCTCTTAACAAAAGAAAAAAATTGAAAACTATCACCCTTTATTCTGCTACCTCCCCTTCATCAAAAAAAAAAAAAAAAAAATGTATTCTCTAGCAGGGAAATTCCAAATAAATCACACGCCTCTGGACTTCCACAGTCTTGTTCATGTTTGTCAGCAGTTATGGTTATGTTATTTACCATCATGCATGTCTTAGCCAAAATGCTTTTCTTTCTAGTTCTTTGGAGGGAATTAATACTGAGCTTATTAACTGAAGCAAAAGAGGATACAGTGAGATCATTCTCATCTCGTAAGAGGGCATTCAGAGGAGTCTAACAACAAATTATAGAGGGAACCTTCAGTCGTAGTTGCTGCAGATGAAGAGGACTAAGCAACTGTTGTTGCCTCTCTATCCCAGTTCTGATCTCATTGAAAGAAATTGATCAGGAAGATAAAGATGAGTGTATCACATCTATTGCTCTCAAAAGCTAGCTTGGAGAATATGGATTTAAGCCTGTTAACTAGGTAGACTTGTTAATACTACACCGTTGAATTTTAATTACCCACCTCATTCCAAGCACTGCTAGGAAACCATAGGCTTCACCTGAAAAGTCAGCTTACCACATGGCCAAAGGCAGACCAAAGCTTAAGCTCTGGGCATGCAAGCATATCCCAAAGAGAAAAGGGGAGTGTCTGTGTTTCTAGGCTTTAGTTCCTGCTCCCAGAAGTATTAATCAGAATGTACTCCTCTTTTCCTGGAAAGGAGTGAGTTAGGAAATAGGGCAAGAATCTAGGAGTATATAGGAAGAATCTTTCCTGAGGGAAACCACAGGAGTGGAAATAAGCAAGCCATACTGATATTGCACAGCATCACCTGTGAATGAGGAATCAAGATGAGTACTTCCCAGTTTGTAAAGGAGTGTATACATGTGTGTGGGGGGAGGATGGCATATGACTCTACATCGTCTGCATCTAGTTGGTCAGTACTATGACATTAAAACCATCACACTGGATATCCCAGCTTGGACTCTAGCAGCTACAAGTCACAGGACCAGCCCACCAAGGAACACCTTTAGACATGTGACCATGGATTCATTTGCAACAAAGTTCTGGATACCAGAAAGGCAGAGGGGAGGCAGGTTAATACCAGGATTAATGGATTCCAGTGCTACCCAGCAGTATCTCCAGAATGAATCTGTGTCTGAACACACTGAATTAAAAAGCATCCTGGGCACATCCATTTGATCAAAATAAAAGAAGATAACTAAGGCTATGTGAGATGTTAAAGCAAACACTAAGGGAGGGCACGCAGGAGGAGGAGAAGGAACTAAGGCAAGAATGATAATAGGAAGGTCCACTTGAGCTTTCCCCACATCCTTGATAAAACTCAGAAATTTACCTCCTCATTTCTCCTTTACAAAGAACTCTTTTTTGAGAAGAGAGATTTTGTAAAAAAATCATCATTTTATCTTCCTCACTACCTTGTCCCTAACTATAATGATTCTGTTGATCTAGGTAAGTGAAAATCTACAAAGAAATTTGAGCCAAATTTACATTTTCTCTAATACCCAGTAGTCTATAGAATAATGGGCTCCAAATACATATGCAATGCCTTTTAAAAATCCAAAGTCTGCTCTCAAACTCGATTCCAAAGGCTGTTAGGATTCACTCACTCATCAATCAAGTATTCAACCTTCTTAAATTAATTGAGCACATGGTAGGTACCTTAGGCACCTACAGGACCTAGTGAAGAAAAAAACCACCATGACTCTTGTACAGTCCATATGGTCCGTTTTAGACCTCTACAGAAAAAGCTCATCGTGATGTTTGTGATGTTATCCTACTTCAAATCTTTCACCTCTACACTGCTTAAAGAACAAACGCTAATCTCCTTCTATGACATACAAGCTCCTCCTTACGCATTTTCAGCTTCATTCCTCATTATGCCTCTACAGACATCCCATACTACCAGCCACACTTAATTACTTGCTATTCCTCAAACCCATCATGTAATGTCATTGCTTTAGTTCTTTGCATAGGGTGTTTCCTCTATCTGGAATGCCAGTCACTTCATTCTCTTTCAGAAAATGCTGACTTATTACTCAAAATTTCTGAATGAAAGAAAAAAAGAGAGGTGGAAGGGAACAAGGGAAAGAGGAAGGAAAGGAAATGCCTATATTCTCTTGGCAGTATTTGATTCTTCTCAGGTCTGGCTGTCATCTGGACTGGGTTTTCTCATTGTTCATTTACTCATTATTCAATGAATATTTACTGAAAACTAACCAAGTAACTAAGTTTGCTATTTCACTTCCACTCGAATCTGGGCTGGCTTTGTGACTTTCTTTGACTAATGGAACTCAGCAGATGTGACACTGTGTCAGTCCTGGGCCCAGACTTTAAGAAGCCCGGCAGCTTGAGCTTCCTTCTCTTGCAATCCAATCACCATACACTAGGGAAGCTGGTCTAGACTAATAGAAGAAGAGAGACCATGTGGAAGAGAACAGAGCTGCCCAGCCCACAGCCAACATGCCCGACAAACATGTGAATGAGGCCATCTTGGACTTTCCAGCCACAGCTCAGCTGCCAACTGAATGCAGAGGATTGCTCATAAACTCACAGAACTAGAAATAAAAAGAAACTGCTGTTATATTAAGTTACTAAGGTTTGGGGTATATTGTTATCCAGCAATAGATAAATGAAACATTATACAACTGATGCTATGCCAGTCACTAAAAACAAAAGGTAGAAGTATACACCTGAGAATAACTCTGATATGGGTAGAAGAGATGGGTATATAAATATTGAATGACATATTACAAAAACATGTGTAAGTGTGATGAAAACTGTCTTATCAGTAATCTATTTTTGGTGCAAAACATTAAGATACATCTTCCTTTGCAGTGGTAATAAATTAAGAAAAACAAAAAACAAAACAAATAAACAAGTAGTGAGACGGTCCATAGACCAACAGAGAGGTGTCTTGGCAGAATCCCACAGATTTTCAGATCTGTCCTTTCCTTAATCATTAAATAATCATGAAGCATGAGTCTGAAAATTCCTTGCTAATTGCCACTTGGCAATGTGAGAAGGAAAAAGAATTGTGAGAGAATTTCTCATTTTTGTCTCTCCAGTTTTTCCAGAGTCCTCCAAATTGATTTTTTAATTAAAGGAGTATTAATAATTTCCAATCAAGTTGTCTGGTGCCAGAAGGAGGTTTTCTCTTGATTCAGTACATATATGAAAATTTAGAATGTACAGAGTAGAAAACATTATTCCTCAGCTGGCATTATCATCCTCAGAGAATGTGTTGGCCTCCAAGCTAGTCCATTATATTAAGCACCTTCTTTATGTTCAGCGCTCTGCTGGTCATGAAGATAGAAAAGAAGCAAGATACATATGCTAGAGGAAACATATGCAAACATATTAGCAAACTTATTTGACAGAAAGGGCTTTATTCTGTACCTGTGAAAGGCCAAGGATGGTACTGGAAGACCCCAGGGGTGGGGAGAGTGGATCCAAAGTGTATTAAGCACAGCTTTGATCCTCCATGAAATAAGTCTCTGGTGGAGAAAACAACTCTGTATAAACACTAGTTCCCTAGGCTGCTGATACTACTACTATTAATAATAATAATTTGATGATGACAGTTCTACAATAATGGGAATAATTCCATATAAATGTGCTTCACATTTCAAAATGAAATGAACATTGCAGTGAATTCTGTAGGAAATAAAATTCATATCAAGGCAGACACTTTTGAAGCTGTCCCTAATTTCAGGGAATAGATTTCTGCATTGATGAAATGCTACAAATGCTGACATATATTTTCTAAAATGAATCTCATGGGATTTTTTGTTTCAATGCAAACACCCAGCAAATAAGACATTTTCGCTGCATCCGTTGTTGTTCAGCCTTGTCTAAGGGGTTTTGAAATATTGTTTTTAGTGAGCATCATCTTGCAACCTCACTGAGGCTGACCTGCCTAAAAGTGGAGCGTACAGTTCTTCAGCCCTCCACAGACTTCTGGGACCTTCAAGAAAAGACTGATTTGATTTCTCAAGGGTAATGGAGGATTGAGCTGTTTAACTTGGTGCCAGAAGGGCAGCATCTTCTGAGAGCCACTCTTAGCATTTTAAACACATGTCTAGGGTCTGTATTTACAGCACGTTCATTCTGCTGCTTTTTTGACACTTGGGGACTTTGCATTGTTCCCGCATGTCAAGGTTCTCCTGTGGGTTTATTTTAAATTGTGGCCAGTCTTTAAAAGCCTGTTATTACTTCAAAGAAAATCCAATCAAGCAGGCTTTCAAAGACCTGTTTAAGTTGTGAGGTGTCAACATGATACTTCCCTACCATCCCCATGATTTTATTTATTTATTTTTGTAAAACTCCAAAACAGAGATGTAGCGAAACCACTGTATACCTCTATTTGAAATGTCTCTTTACTATTGATATTTAAAATGCATCGAAATTTAAAATGAAAACTCAGAAGGAATTAAAATTTGTTTCTATCACAAAAATATAGGTAGAAAGCTTGAAAAGTTCTCAAATCTTGCTGAAGTGTTTAATAGACTTAATTAAAGTAGGATTTTACACATGTTGAACTTCACTTAAATGTAAAAGTAAGACCAATAAAGACACATAAAAAGAAACCGTAAAAACAGCCACAGGGAAATGTTGTATCTCCATGGTTGCATCAGTTAGATTTGCTGCATAACAATCTACCCTAATACTTAGTGGCTTAAAACAACAATTTTTTTAATAGTTGACAATTACGTGGATCAGCATCTTGGGCGGGGCTCAGCTGGGCAATCCTGCTACACTTTCCTGAGCTCATTTATCCAGTCGCAGTCAGATGGTGGATCAGCTGAAGGCTAGTTGGTCTTGGATGGCCTCACACTCATTCCTGGCATTTGGCAAGCTGTTAATATGGGGGTAGTTTTTCTCTCATGTGTCTGATGGCTTGATGTCAGCTGGGGTGATGCCTACATGTTTTTCATCCTCTAGTAATTCATTCACATGATGGTGGAAAATAATACTTTTCAAGTTTCTGCTCGCATTACGTTTGCTAGTTTCCCATTGACCCAAGAAAGTCTTATGGCTAAGCTCATATTCAAGAGGTGGAGAAATAAAGAATTCCTTTTGATGGGAGGAACTTCAAAGAATTTGTGGTGATTTTCTACATGTGAACAAAATACTCATAACCTTCCTTAATATTTCCCTGTCTGATTATAAAATATAAATACCTAACATCTGTTTTGTACCAAGCAACCTCCTTATTATGTGCTAAACAATTTTGTGTGAATTACCCTTTGTCATCTTCACAATGTCATGAGGCAGATAATATTATTCATTGCTATTTATAAATGATGAAACTAAATAACAGAAAGTAAGCTGTCTAATATAATACAGCTTGTGTGAGATGAAGTCAGGATTCTAATCTATTAAGTCCAAATCTAGAGTTCATTTTCTTAACCAAGACTGTACATACAGAGGTTGAATTATTTCTCCTTTTAGTAAGATAAAAGTTTAAGACTAGTAATTTCACAGGAGAATTGAAGATAATTATATTCAATTAAGGCTAAGATGCATATTTTAACATGTCTGAAATTAAATTCATCTTGCATTTGCTGAGTATCTTCATGTAGTTAGCTGCAGTATTTTCTTCTGTCTTAATGGTACACAAAACAATGGTGTACCTGCTATCTAGGGTATCTTATATTCAATAAACATGATGGTATCATCATATGTCACTTCGTTAACTTATAGCATCATTGTATTCAGCAACAAAGAGGGTTAAGCAAAGGGATCACAGCCCAAGCCCAGTGGCTCAGATACTGCTTAATTTATACTAAATGATGAACAAAACTTATTATAGGCTCAAGCGTTGGCATTCTTTGCATTTTACTCTAAATTTTATCATTTTGAATGAAAATGTTAGTTTTGATGATATGTTGTTACATGAAGCCAAGAAAGTCTCCAGAAAAGACATTTTCTGAACACATTAGAGATTGTCTCTGTTACGTACACATCAGTGGTTTATTCACTAAGCATCTTGTTCATTTGAACTATTCTGAGAAAACTCAGTATATAAAACTAATGAACTCAGAAGTGTACTATTTAATTGGGGCTTGTAGAGTATTAGAGAAGCAAGTGGACAACAGAGTACCTACAATTCAGAGAGAGGGTAGTGATTGGGAGTGGGGACTCTGGAATTTGATTTCCTGAGTTTGTAATCTTACCTTGAGTGAGCCACTGTTACTATCACGACAAAATCTCCTCATATGTAAAATTAGAGGCTATTAGTACCTGCCCCTTGGGTATAAGCCCTGGTAAATAGTCAATAGATAGTATAAACTATTATTATTATTGGCACAGCTCCTTCCATAGGAGAACTCCTGGGGTGGTGAGGTGCTGTGTAAGGGTAGAGTTTGTAAACTATGGAGTGGCAGCTTTTGAAGTTAAGGTCTTTGAACCACAAAACCATAGCCAAGTAAACCACAGCAGCAATATTTATGAAGTGAATGCTACACATACTTACTAAGCAGACAGTGGCTCTGTACTATGCAGGGGAAAAACAAGAAATAGGACATAAACTTGGCCCCTTCAAAAGACTTACAGTAACTTGAATTATAGGCATAGTGTCTTAGGAGGAATGGAATGATGGCCAGACTCACACATCCTAAACTATTAGTTTGGGGCAATTATATTGGTGGTGATGGTAATAAGGGTGTTGGAATCAGCAGATTGATGTCATTTTCCCTTTTCCCATGAATTCTCTCAAAATTTCTTCAAAGTCTATGAATGTATCTGTGCCTACTTTACAGATGGAAAAATAGGGTTCCGTGTAAATTATGGATTCTCTCCAAATGAAATGCAAAGAAGTGCAAGCCAAGTATTCAGACTTCCAAAGTCTCTGTCTACTTAGAATGCTTCTTGGTAGGGAAAAAAAAAAAAAAAAACAGAGTAACACAATTGATTTCTTTCTGCTGAAACTTTCAATTTTGGAGTCAAACAGAGCTTCAGAAAGAAAAATCCTTGCCTTGCCCGTTTTACACAATATATTCATCATAAAGGTCTTGGCCGAGTTAGTTAGCAGGGGGTGAGATCAGGACTTAGGGGTTAATCCCTGAGAATGGTCTCTCATAAAATGTTATTTTGTTCTTAGTGACAATTAACTTAGCAGAGCACTTGAATCAAAGAGCAAGCAAGGTCAGTTTGCAGTTGGTGCTTTCTCCTCCATTAAATGACACATGGTGCCTATATTTTTAAATTACGCATAGGAGGTGGCAGGCTCCTGAATGCATTCCAAAATATATCACAGACCAGGTGTTAAAGCACATTGCTATTAAGCTCAAAACATGAGCTGAAATCCGTAGTGATAAAGTTAGAGACTTTTCTACAGATGTGTAATACACAGTGTAATTTTTTTCTAATATTACACAGACAAAAGGAACCATCCTTTAGTGACAGCTGATGGAAATAACAAATAAAAGTAAAACAACTTCCCTAAGCATAGAGGGTGTGAAGCCTATAAAGTCAGAGAAAGGTTTTAAAGGTGGACGTCTGAGGAAGCAGGAAGCAGAGAAAGCACCTCGCCTTGGTGTATCTGCTCTCCATCATGCATACATCTGTTATAGCAGTGTTTCCCAAAGAAGCTCTGTGGACTAGGTCATCAGAATCACCTGCAAGGGGTTTTGTTTTTAATACGGAATTCTGGGCCCCACCCTGGAAGGTTCTGTTTCAGTACACCTGGACTTGGGGCAAGAAATCTGGGTTTATATCAAGTATCTAGTAAAGTGCAGTCATTTGTCTTTTCTCTTATGCTCTCCAAAGGATTCTTTTCTCCATCCCTCGTTCTCTGTCCCCTTAACATTTTGGATTAGGAATTAAATATTGGAGGCAAGACCGAGGGAGCTGGAGAACATGGAGGATGAAGTACAGCAAGGAGGAAGTAACCATCAGCTAGGAGAACATAGGAAGAACCTGGCTGTGGATCAGCTCTTACCATTGCCCATCACTCTCCACTCCATAAGGGGGTGAGTCTCCCTGGTTCCTCATGTGGACACACAGTAGCTCACATCTGGGGATCATTTCCTGTCTGGTAGCTACGAGAGCAGACTCTCTGAGTGGCAGCATTCCTCTGCTTCTGCATATGTCTCTCCCAGTCCTGATCTCATCATGGTTGTACATGGTGACATGTACATGGTTGTCTTTGGGGAATGAAAAGGAAAGGAAGACTTTGAGAGACAAAGACAGGTAAAATCAGTTGGCATTAAAATTTCCTCTCCAAGTTGACTGGCCTCTATTTGGTCCTGATCTCAGAACTCCATAAAGGTGGTCAATAATTTTGGCTGCATTGTCTATTAAAAAGAGTCTCTTTAAGGCATGATTGGTTTCTCTTTAGAAAATTTTAAAGTGTGTGTGTGTGTGTGTGTGTGTGTGTGTGTGTGTTTGCAATTATAGATATATGGAAAAATAAAATGAAATTCTTAAAATGTAGGTCCTAAATTTTGTATGTAATTCATGATGTTCATCACTGACGGTGTCTTCCACGACAGGAACCTCAGGTTCACAGCTCTGACCTGATTTGGATAGTGCCCATTGTCAGCCCTCTGCATTCCACCTTTCAGATGTTTTAGTGGCTTCTGACAGTGGAAAGTTACTCATGTTCAAGTGCATTCATTCTGATTCTTATACTCTTCCTTCATATTTATGGCTTCTGCCTTAAGATTCCATTCCAAGACAGAATACTATGTCTTACTCAAGCCACTGACTTCAGAATATCCTTCATATATTTCCCAGACTCTAGAGGGGAAAGAGCCTTTTTGGAAAGCATATATGAGAATAATAATTAGTGACTGAGTTCCCATTTTATCCCTGGCTATGTGCTGGATTTATATAATGTAAAAGATCAAAAAAAAATGTCGGTTGTGGTAAATGACGATTCGCGCCTCATTACCCAATAATCCCAGACCTATAGGTTTAAGGGTGATATGAATCCATAGCTTGAGATTCTGATCTTCCCCGTGAGCTCAGCTTCACTTCAGATTAAATATGTGCCCAAGGATTAGAGAGTAGCCTGGGAAAATGGGAACAATGGGATTCTGCAGGCAGCCTCTCATCTGCAAGCCAGGGATTGTGCTGGGTAGAAATATCTGCACATAGCCAACTTTGTCCTTACCTTCTTGTAACCCCATCTCTAGGATAATAAGGACTTCTAGAAAATATATACTTCTGATACCTGACTTTAAGCTACTGCCCTACCTTGCAATCTCAGAGACAGCTGTTTTTCAAGTATGACCCTTCCCCCTTGTAACTCCTCCAAGTTAATTTCTCTCAAATTAACCACGCATCCCCCCCCCCACTACTATATCAGTACCTGGCACACAGTCGGTGCTTAATAATTATTAAATTAACAATCAAAAGAAGGGAAGGGGCTTCCCCGGTGGCACAGTGGTTAAGAATCCGCCTGCCAATGCAGGGGACACGGGTTCGAGTCCTGGTCCAGGAAGATCCCACATATCGCGGAGCTACTGAGCCTGTGCTCTAGAGCCCTCGTAACACAACTACTGAAGCCCACGCGCCTAGAGCCCGTGCTTGGCAACAAGAGAAGCCACTGCAACGAGAAGCCCGCGCACCACATTGAAGGGTAGCCCCCGCTCGCAGCAACTAGAGAAAAACCCGTGCGCAGCAACGAAGACCCAACGCAGCCAAAGATAAATAAATTAATTAATTAATTAAAAAACAAAGAAGAAGGGAAATGTTACAGTGTGAGAAATGAATCATTCAGTCCTCAAGTGCTTCTTAAGTACTTATGTCCAAAAAGATTTCCGCTTTCATGGAATCTAGAGTCTTGGGATGAGGGAGTTAGAATTGTGGGAAAAGACATAGGCAGCTAAACAAATAAGTAAACAAGACAAGTTTATAAAGTTCTGAATGATAGAAAGAAAGTGAATTTTGATGCTGTGATAGAAAGTGAGTAGGGAAATGGGGAATTACTTTATAAAGGATAATCAAAGACGTCCTCTCTTAACTTTGAGATGATCTGAGAAAGATTATTCCAAACCAGGGTTCAGAAATTAGGAAGACTTCCAAAGATAAATGGGTAATGTTGTGTCCAGACATGGAAAGACACAGTCTGTACCCTCCTAGAGCCCCGGGCCTACTCTGAGCTTCTCCCCATAAGAACTGCCTGGATTCCTTTTGCACGTGGCTGTAGCAAACAGGTCTTGCCTTGCTGCTTGGCTTCCTCAATTTCTGCTCTATTCTTGTAAAACATTTAGAAAAATAGCTTCGGATGAAGAACAGCCTGATTTCCTCTGTGTCTGGTAGTGAGAAGAGGGCATTTCTGATGACAGTTCAAGGGGGACAGCCATCATGCAGGACATTTCGATGGAGCTTGTTCTTTCTCTGCTCCTATGAACGAGTCTGAAAATCATCATTCTGGACTTGCTATTAGCCAAAGTTGAATGTAAATGATGGGATGTTTTTTCATTACTGCATTCATTCATTCACTCACTCATTCATTCACACATGCCTTCATCAGGCATTTGGTCAGTGTCTCAAACACAATTCTGGGCACTGGGAATACAAAGAATACTTCCCTTTCAGAGGTGTACACACTAGTCTAGGGATAGACAGGTAAGCCCAAATCACAGTAATGTGATGTGTGCTCTGAGAGATTTGCAGAGGTTGGTGTGGAAACACAGAAGCGTAAGTGCTTCATTCAGCCAGGAGAGGTTATAGCAGATTCCTGAAGGAGCTGATGCTTGGCCTGACTCTCAAAGGCTGGATAGAAGTGTGTTAGGTGAGCAAAAATGTGGGAGAGGATTGGTGTTCTACAGAAAGAGGGTGTTGTTTAGGCATGCAGATATGACATGCATAGTGTATTCAGGGAACTAGAAGCCTGTCAAGAAGCAGTAAGAAAACTTAACAGGTGAGGAAGGGATGGAGTGGGAGTTTGGGATTAGCAGATGCATACTATTATATATAGAATAGATAAACAACAAGGCCCTACTGTATAGCATAGAGAACTACCTTCAATATTCTGTAATAAACCACGATGGAAAAGAATATGAAAAAGAAAATATGAAAAAAATATAAATTCAGTTAATATATATAACTGAATCACTTTGCTGTATAGCAGAAATTAACACAGCATTGTACATCAACTATACTTCAATAAAATAAAGTTTTAAAAATTTCTTTAGAAAAGAAAACTTCATGACTTAGAAGGGGAACGTTGCCTCAAACGCCAGTTTTCTGTGGCCATCAATTTTGCACCCCTTTGTTCTAACAGTTCATTCTTTTTTAAGACAGTCATTTCACTAGTTTCCCAGCCTTGTCTGGCTGTGACACTGTCTCTTTTCCCTCGGGTGCTCACCAGCAACCTTAGCTCTTCTCTGCTCTCCCAGGAGAGAGAGGGGTGCCTCCGACGCACCGGGGAACATGGAAGGGGCTTGACAACCATCACCTCATACTCTGACTGTGCAAGGTGGTTACCATTCTTAGAATGGAGGTGAGGAAGGGTTGGGCCACCTTGCTTAAGGTCACAGCACTAGGAGATGGTGTGGTTATGATTCAGCCTCAAACTTGGTGCTCCTCAGATTACACTGGAGCGGAGCTGGTTGTAAGTCAGGCTGGCAGTCCACTGAGCCTGTGGTTTTGGCTGGTGTGAAGATGTTGAAGGAAGGTTTGTATTAAGATGCTCTGTGATTTTGGCACAAGAGCTGTGGAAGCTTATGGGCCCCTGGAGAGGTTAGCAATATGAGCAAGAAATAGCAGGATGAGATTCAACTAGAAAAATGCTAACGAATACATCTGGAGACAAACAAGCGGAAACACACACAGTTAATGGGAAGAAGAGCAGCAGGGACCACAAGGGCTTGGAGAAAGTGGACACTTCATCATAGAGACATTGCCAAGAGGAGGTGGGAGCAGACGTGCAGGAATCACTTGGGCTGTGAACAAAAAAGACTTCATCGAACCCAGGCAAAAGAAAAAAAAAAGTCTTCTGCATGCCTGATGGTTTGGACCTGCAATGGCATTTTCACTTTGGGTCTCTATATTTTAAACAGACCTCTACTAATGCTGGGGAATTCAGAGAGAGAGAATCACACATATAATTTAATACCAGAGCGGATGAACTCAAGAGGAACAAACAAATACGAAAATAAGATCCTCTTACATCTCTACAATTCTGAAAAAGGCAACTGTAAAAACAGCTGAAATGAGAATGTGCAAATATGAAGGTTAACATAGCTCCTATCAGTACCAATTAAGGCCCTGGGTCTCCTCCGTTATTTGATCTTCTGCCAAAGACAACTGGGAAACTGTCTCCTAAAATGTGGGTGTTCCATGACTGAAGTCCAGCACCAACCCTGTGGAAGCTCATTTCATGCCGATGCCTATAGAGGGAAGGCACTCAAGTCCTTGGAAGGCAGCCTGTTGCATTTCTGACCATCTCTTAATTTATTTAATGACGGCTCACAAATGATGCCTATGGATGCCTCGCAGTGTCTTCTCTAGATGTGATGCAACGGACCTCCGTTCCTGAGCTACAGCCACAGGGCAGGGAATGACACCATTCCCCAGTTTTTACTCTATTTTTTTCTCCTTCTGTCAAAGAACACTGGGTAGACTGGAAATGACCCAAGTGTGCTGTCTTAGTAATTCCTCAACCAAATGTTGTTTTTCAATAATCATCTATCTTAGAAACTGTCTCTCCCATTATCTTTATCCTAACTGCTTGAAACAGATGGTACTTTGTACCTTAAACTCATATCCAAATCGTTTCAATTGCCACTGCCCTGTGATTTGGGACTCTAGACCTGAGAGGGGGAAAAGCACATTATAAAGTGTGAAAAAAATGCTTCAGTTTTGTAGGGGAACAGAAGGTACTAGTGATTTTGGTGTATCATGTTATGAGCCTCTAAGAAATAAAGGGTCACGTTCTTGGTGAAAATTCCCCATGTAAACACTATGAGTACTGTGCTAAATTAAAAGATTCCTGGATGGAATTCCGGCATATGCTGATGTACCCTGGATGTAACGAGAAAAACGTTAAACTGCCACCCTATCGTAAGTTTTACTTTCTTCTCATTCATTTAAGATTCTAAAAGGCAATATTCTCCTTTTGAACATAAGAAGTGCTTCCGAAACATTTGCTCAATGCATGGATGGGTGACCTCAATGATGGAGCAGTCAGGACTTGGCTAGTTTTGGTGCAGTGCAAAGTCCCAAGTTTGGACTTTAAAGTCAAACAGATCTCATTCAAATCTTGCCCTCACCACCTAAAAATTGTATGTTTTCAGAATAGTAACTTCAGTTTTATGTCCTTGATCTCCTGGTTGCTGTTGTTATTTTTGTTTTTAAAGGACCATTTTACCTAACTCACAGGGCTCTGGGGGGGATTAAATGGAAAAAACCAAAAAACAAAAACCAAAAAACAAAACATGCCTGATGACTCACGTGATTCCTGGAGTACAGGAGAGGTTTAGCTAAAGTGCTTTTGCACCTTTTGTCACTGCTTTGGGGACCACCCGTGACAGTTTTCTGGCCAATATCTCATTTACTCCCTTCCTATCCATGGTCCAAAGCCCCAAGGGAACTTTCTTGACAAAGCTTCCCCTTCCCCGTGTGCCTTTCTCCTTTCCCAAAGCTCTTTCAGCAGTCAGGGTCTACACAATTCATTTAGAAACCATGCATATCTAGCTGGCCGCACAGTATTCCTTATTTAATTGTTACTTTGCAGATTACATGTATCAGTTATGTGTCCTCCAGTTGAAAACTTGAAAGCAGGGGTTGCAAAAGGCTGAGTACTAACCCAACGCGAACTTCATGGGAGATAAATTTAGATAAGTGTTAAATGAACACAATATGTCACTCTTAAACCTTTTGAACCGGAGATTCTTCATTTGTGAAGGATATAATATGTACTCTACTTACTTTTTAGTTGGGTTATAAGGATGAAATGAGATGATGTATGTGAAAAATTTTGTAATTCTTAAAGCTTTCACAAATGTATATAATTCTTCTCTTATGATTATTTTATCCTATTTATCCTTTAACTACAATTTCAAGTATGAAAAGATGGTGTCAGACTTGACTTTGAAGAACCAAGCCCAGAAAGTGTAGTTAGGTAGGCAATATCAAATCCAGTACTAATAGCTGGCTCCCCCATGTCCAAACACCTTCTTTCTACTACCTATGCTTATAGTGACCATATTATTTAATTAAAAAGCAGGATATGGGATTCTTTTAAAGACATGTCAGCACAATAGGAAGATATATATATTGCCTATTCCTTCCCTCTCTACAGCATTCATTGCATATCTCTATTAATGGATACTATATTTTATTGAAAAGATCCATGAAGACCTTTCAGCTGTGGCCCTGATACAGCATTTCTGAAAACACACACACAAACATTAACAAGTTGAAACAGTACTATAAATTCTAAATTTCTCAACACTCTGCCAAAACCCTGGAGGAATTTCTACTAACCAAAGCACAGATGAAGCTTTGACGGAATAAAAAAATGACTAGCAAGGGCAGATGTGGAGACATGGGAAATTGATGAATTTTCTGAATTGTAATTTCTGCATTATGGCAAGAGAATGATTGTAGATTACATCTAATTGTTCAGAAATAGGAACTCCTCTGTACCATCAGTTGATCAAACAGTGAAAGAAGATATAATTTTAAGTAAAGCCCAGGAATGGCAATAAAATAGACCTAGATTTGCAGGCCAACTTGCTACCTAGTAGCAGCAGGGCTTTGATAACCTTACTCAATAGTTCTAAAATTCAGTTTTTTTATTGATATGTAATTGACATATAACATTGTGTAAGTTTAAGATGGACAACATGTTGATTTGATACATTTATATACTGTGATATGATTACCACCACGACATTAACTAACACCTCTATCATGTCACATAATTGTCATTTCTTTTTTGTGGTAAGAATATTTAAGGTCTAGTCTTTTATCAACTTTGAAGTATGTAATAAACAAGGATAGTGTTAGCGATTCCTTTATACAGTCCCTATGGAAATATATGTAACGTTGCTAGTATGGTGAGTAGAACAAGGTGAAGTTCAGTAATATTAGTTTTATTATTTATATTATTACTATGTGCTGGACATTGTCTATCAGTATTCAGGCCTCCTCCCCCCAGCAAAAAAAAAAAAAAAGAAAGTTATACACATACATACATTCACACCCACACACACACATCTAAGCCTCACAAGGTCTGGAAGCCTGGAAAGCACCTTTCTCAGATTCATGGGTTCTGACTTAGATTCCATCAATGAAAGTCACCTACACAAAATTAGGAAGATAGAGGAGAAAGAAAGCCATTATTCTCATTCTCCAGTGGCAGGTAGACAAAAGGGCAGAAGCAAAAGTGGGATTCACAACTTTCTGGGTCTGCTCCTGTGAATCACCCACCCTAGAGCTGGGGGTCTTTGAAATCATGTGCACAAATTCCTGGAATTCCTACATTTCTTGATTTGCACAAAGTCAGCTGCTTTAACTGACCCTCACTCCTGGCTTCCCCAGCTTTCCCAAAGTTTTTTAAGTAGCTAATTTCTTATATTAAATCCTCCCCACTTAAAATATCTAGAGTGAATTCTATCCTTCTGACCACATCTTGCATAATACATATTCTTTCAATACTCACAATTGTTGTTTGATTCAGCTGTGTCTACCAGGTAATTCATGGGCAGGTATTGACAATTTGCACTTGAGCTGGCCTCCATCTCAATCTCTGAAGGAGAAAATCTCACTCCAAACAGAGGCTTATTTCTCCCTAGACCTAGAACAGCAAGATTGTAACGATCTTTCCTCATTAAAGGAAGAATAAAGAGAAGACAACAACAACCATAACAAATCAAGAAGTACAGCCAATAAAAGGTGCAGCAACCTTGCAATCAAGATGTGAACAAAAAGAATAATTTTTCTGTTACAAAATCTTCTCCAATAAGCTTCTACTGCTGACACAAATGAAGGATAACATACTTCAAAATTAAATAATAGCCCAGGAAAAATAAAAGTGAAAAAAAAACTTAGCTAATAAGGTTTGTACTCCTCAAATGATCTAAGAATTTGAGGAGGAGAGGAAGAAAAGCAGGAGGAAAACAATCATGTTTAATTGATATTCGTATCCCAAGCACCTTGCGTAGATTCTGACACACATTTGCTGAACTGAAGGGAAGCTGGAAATCAGGATTAGCCTGTACTTCAGGACACAGGGAAGCTGGTGTGATCCGGTTAGTTCCAGACCAGCTCCAGAGCCAGTTCTCTTCCTCCGGGCTTTCCCTGCCCACCTTCCCCAGCTTTCACCCCTTTAGACAGAGGTCCCTCTCTGTGTACGCAGCAGCAGCAGCTCCAGGCTCCCTCTCCAGGCCCACCCTGTGGATTTGCCTTTCCTAACCCCCAATCTGGGCAAGCGGGTTTTAATAAAGAAACTTTTCCAGATTGGCACCCCTAGTTCTGATTCAGTACTTTTGGCATTCTGGGTTAGCTAAAATAAAAAATAATGATAATAAAATTCCAGAAAGCTTAATTATTTAAAAGATGTGCTTTAACTAGAAGCTTACAATAACATTTTTTTCCCATTATAACTGACAAAACAACTAAAAGTTGTGAAGAGTGTTACAGTGTTTCTGATGAGATAAATCTTTATTCTCAAGGACATAATTAACTTCTCTGAGAAGGCAGCTAAGTCGAAAATTCAAGCACGCTTATTTGTAAATTTCTGAAGTTCTGAGATTCCACATTGTCAATTCAGGCAATGCGTTTTACTTTCTGTTAAAACATTTTAACCTCCCCCTCCCATACATGAATTTTTGGTTCCAATGGTTGTTAGACCTATCCTTGAGAAACTATGGATTCTTTAAAGCTGACATACTTCTGGCTACAAGAGCCCAGAAAACGAATCCTCCATGGGTTTTCCATGACACTTGTTTCTGGGAGATGGGTGAAGTTATCAGGTTATTAGTAAGGTTCTGTCCATCAAGGACAGAATGCCACTGACCCATGGCTATTTACTAAGCTTCCTGTGTACCTTGGGGGAGTAGTGGTAGTTTATCTACTTTTTAAAATATTTTTTTGGGCACAGAAGCCCAGACGCCACTCTTTGGCTCTCATTCCTGATACAGAGCACTACATTTAGAATGTCCATTCTCCACAGAGGTGACAGGGCACCTACTGTCACAAGACTGGTTTTTATAATTTAAAAAAAAAAAAACAACACACGTCTTGCAGCTGAGTATTTACATAAAGGAAGAACCATGAGGATAAGGGTTTCAAGGTGATGGATCATTCAATAATTATGGCAGCCAAAGCTACTAATGACCCCCCAAGAAACCTGTGGATAGACTACTGGTTTTATGTAACTGCACTGATTTCCGAAAAAAACCACAGTTATCATAATGAAACAGAAGGTTAATGTGGCATTCCTTGGTCTCAGTGACAAAAGGATTGAAGGCATCAGTCAAGAAAGAAATGTGGGATATATAATAGATGCAGCCCAACTGCAGCTGTTGATGTCAGGATCTCTGAAATGAGGCTAATCTTCACGCAGATGCAAGTCCATTCAGAACGTAAGCAAGTGAACCATTTGGATTCAGGTGAGAACTGGAATTTTGCACTTCTAATGTTGCCATAATCCATCCCTGCTTGCTGCATGAATCGCCAGCCCTCTGGTATGTGAAGTATAACCATTAGAACTAACAACTTTGATGTTCACAGCTTCAGAATGCTTTACAGTTTCTTAGCTTGAGATATAGTCCAATCTTAAACAAGCAGAATATAAGTTAAACTCTGCATCTTTTAGTAAGGGATCCTTGTATTTTCTTTGTCTCATAGTGTACTATAGATTCTTTAAGTCAGGCGTAGAGAAGGTGCGGATACTCTTGGCTCAAGAAGTTTAAAACCAGGGCAATATTTTTATGGATTAGAGACCCATCCTCATCTCAGATACGTCCAGTGAATTCAGAGTTCCCTATAAGAAATTTGGGGAATTCTCTATTTTTTCCAGTGTAGCCTGATTCCCCCATAGAGACGGCTGCAGAAATCTCCATACTTTCATACCACTGAGCCCCAGTGGAGGCTACACGGATAGCCTAGAACCTGAGAGGATACTAATCCAAGCCTTTCATTTTGACATCCCAAACCGGGGCCATGATCTGGGCCCACATGGGGATTCTGTGGGCTCTGAACGCTGCCCCATCACTAAGACTATCCTGTAAGTCCTGATGCCCATGTGAGAATTGATTCTGCTCTGCTGTGGATTTAACTGAGATGAGATGAGCAAAAATCTGTCAATCACTGGGACAGACTGAAAGTGCTTGGGCATACCAGAGTGTGTTGCCACTGCTTATGTATTGTAATGAAAATGACAATATATTCTACATTTTACACTGCAGTATGTCCTCTTCCAGAAGATATTTACTATTGGTGAAAGCTACATAGGTCATTCAATGTCAAACTGTTTATATTACTTCAAACTGACAATTTCCCTTTCTTCAGGCATCAAAAAATAAAAATAAAAAGTATCCTCAACCTCCTGCTAAAAATGCAATGTCTACTTATAGCACCATTCATACAACCTCTGAAAAGATAGCCAAATCTCATAATTAGTCACCAGACCTATTGCTTCCTATATTTGAAGTTCTTGTTTCCAAATTCTATGGCTCCATCTCCCTTATTACAGGTATAAGGCATAAACGAAGTGAAATGTGCTGTGTGTTCTGGTCATGGCATTAGTCACCAGCTTGGCAGAAGCAGTTATTAGGAAATCAAAGATTATCATAACATCTTCAAAATAGCAACCATCTAGGAGTTCCCTGGTGGCCTAGTGGTTAGGATTCTGGGCTTTCACTGCCGTGGCCTGAGTTCAATCCCTGGTCGGGGAACTGAGATCCCACAAGCCATGCAGCATGGCAAAAAACAAACAAACAAAATAGCAACCATCTGAACATTGGTATCTGGAAGTAAACCCTAAGGTAAAGGCAGGAGGAAGGGAGGATCTCAGATATTTAAAACCACATTTAATTATAAGAGCATGTCAGATCCCTGGTGGGGAGTGGTGCTGGGAGGTGCCAGAGGAGGCCTCATGACCTGGTGGCCACAGGATGTTTCCTGGAACCAGTGATTGTACCATGAGTGTTACCAGGACACCACAGTGCATTACTCAGGGAGGAAGGAGGCCGTGGGACCTGAGAGTGTTCATGGTGGGTGGGCAGCATGATAGGGGAGAGGGAAGAGTGCAGTTACAGAGAAAAGAGGATACTTAAGAAGTCAACACAAACTGGGTGAAAACATTCACAATGTAAGTGGGACAGTGTAACAAAGGACTTGAATCCCAAATATATAAAGAGCTCTGACAACTCAATAATAAGGCAACTTTTTACTTTTCATTTAAATTAGGATAAGATTTGAAGAGACACTTTAACAACAACAACAAAATATATGAATGGCCAATAAAGATATGAGAAGTATCTCAACGTCATAAGATATCAGGCAAATGCTAATTAACACTGTGATGAGATACCGCTTCACACCCAAATAGAATGTCTCAATTTGAAAAAGATTTCTAATACTAAGTGTTGGCAAGGATGTAGAATACGGCACTAGAATTGTCATGAATTTCTTGTGGGAATGTAAAATGCTACAATTATTTTGGAAAACATCAAGCTATTTCTTTTCAATTTTATAATATACATACTACAGGACTTAACAATTTCATCCCTGGGTATTTACCCAAATGAAATGAAATCACATTTCCACAAAAAGACTTCTACGTGAATGTTCATAGCAGCTTTATTCATAATAGCCCCAAACTAGAAAATTCAAATGTCCATTGATAGGAAAATGGATAAACAATTTGAGTTGTGCTTGTACCGTGGGAAACTACTCAGCAATAAAAATGGGACATAAAATATCATGCTTGAATCTCACAGACATTTTATTGCATCAAATAAACCAGATATAAAAAGTATGTACTCTAGGATTCTAGTTTAAGTGAAGTTCTAGACTAGGCAAAACCATTCTGTGGTGACAGACATAAGATGAGTGATGGTTTGAAACGAGGAGTGTGGGATTAACTACACCTAAAATATGTATATTTTATTGTATGTAAATGATATCTCAAAAGTTATTTTTTAAACAGAAAAGCAAACCAAAAAAATACTACCAGATATTTCATAGGTCACTGTAAACAAGAAGAGTAAATATTTAGAGTCGAAGAACCAAGAAAGGGGGGTAAGAGTAGAAGGGATGGAGAGTGAACCACCAAGTGGAGGGTTGTATGTGTGGTTGACCTTTCTGTGCTCTCTACACCATGTGTGAGCAAACCAGCTATGTGTGGAGGGGACAAGTCCAGGCTGGTGCAATATCCCCTCACATGTGCAACTAGCATCTTAGAACGTTCTAAACTGGACTAGATTCGAACTCTGGCTGTGACATGCTTAGTTGTGTGATCATAAGACAATTGATTTTAAACTCAAGGAGCCTCTATTCTCTCAACTGTGAAATGAAAAGGATATTGGTTCTTAGGGTTATTAAAGGATTATACTAAGAGAAGATATGTAAATTACTTATATAACTCAATACACTTAAGTATTACTCTTATCCTCATACTAAACCTACTGATGGGGCAGAGAGCAGCCCAGACTGAGATGGCCAAGAGCCCCGTGGGCAGTGCGAGCAAACCCAACAAACACAGTCTGAAGGACTGTGAGGCAGACTCAGACCACTGACCTTGCTCTTCTTGTTTTCTCTGATCTGTCCAGTGATTGCAAGACAATTGGACACAAAGACATGGTGATATTGGAACATAGAAAAAAAAAAATCTTACTAGTGTCCTACAAGAGAAAAATGCAAGCACATCATAGAACAGTTAATATTAAGCTCAATTTTATCTAACTGAAAACAATAAATTCAGATGTAAACATAATCAGCCGAGCCATTCTAAAAATAACCACAAATCCATCTGTCAGTTACCAATGACTGGAAAATACTTAGAACATATTTGGCAATGTTTTGGACACCTTGCTTGCAGTCTTCGGGCCTCTGGTTCCCCAGAGTGCTTTATGGTGCATGAATCACAGGTCCAAGGTAACAAATCTTCTGTGTTACCTCCTTTTAAGACCCTCTTAGAGCTATAGCAAAAGTCTGCCTTCTTCCCTCTGAGTTTTCAGCATTAGCTGTAGCTGTTTACCTCATATCAGTTTAGTCATCCCAAAGTAAACAAATAAATCACTTCTCCCCCTATTTATTCAACCATGACCAAAATAATAAACCATACATGTGATTTCAAAAGTACAGGTTCATTTCAGAACATGGCTGCAAGGGGGAAAAACTAAGTGTGTAAACTATTATTAATTTGAAATGTTTGTAAATGTTGCTGAGAGTCAAAGTGCCCAGATTTTCCTACAGCCTCAATTACTCAGCCAAATCATGATGACCACAGCTCACTAAATCACAGGAAAGGGGGTACTTTTGCCTCTGAAACATCCAGAGGTTACCTCTGGGTTGTCCCTGGGATCAAGAAGAAACATGGGAATTAAGACACATTAAAAGGAGTTCTTCAACAATGAAGCCCATGGACATCATCCAGGAAGAAGCCCAGACCAGCCCTACAGTAAACACCCTCTTTGGGGGCTTGTGAGCAGCCTGCCCAAGGGAATGGAGATAACTCTTATAAGAGCATAGAGTCACAGACAGAGGAGCCAAAAACATAGAGCATTAAATAACATTTGGTGGTTTATCATCTCATTATAAAAGTAATAAGAATGAATTATAGGAAATTTTAATATAGAAAAATTTAACAAAAGAAATAAAAACCTGGCATAAGCATACCACCCAACATTAAATATTAATAGTCTCATCTAATTTTTTCTACAGATATACATACATGCTTGCATGTACAGAGTATTTTTTAAAAGATGGATTAGGCTGTAAATATTCTGTACACTGATTTTTTTCCCTCCCTCATATACAATAAAAGCTCTTCCATCTAGTGCCTTCAGAGTTAGTAACTGGCCAATTAATCAAAAAGTTCTGTAAAGCAGATAATCCTTAAAAAACACACACATTGCTTAAACATATTATTTTCACCTAAGATATATAAATGTGCATTTATTAGCTATGCTTATGTTGTAGGGCCAAAGTCTTTTCTTTGTGTTCAAGTCCTCTATGAGAGTTCCACAAAATTTTCTTACAAAAGCAATGTTTATGTTGAATGCTCTACAATTCTCTTTTTTGATATCTTTGAGAGCGAGAATGCAAAATCTCTGGAGAGTCACTCTGAGCCAAGAATTCTAGAGTTTTACAGTTTCCCTCATCTTTTATAATTGTCTAACTATACCTAATTCAACAAAATTTTTTAGCAACTTACCCTCCTAGAAAAAACAATCTGAAACATTTTTTTCTTGCACTTATGGCTCATTGATTTGCATAATATTTAATAGAGTTATGCAATTACAATGGCAAAGGCAACTGGCATAAACACAGTTACTGACTCATGATAAGCTCGCCAGCAGTGGTGGGAGCAGACTGGCACAGGAACAGGGGTGAGGAGCCTGTAGGCCATGAGATAAGCAAGCCTGGACACTGCTCAGTGTGTTTACAAACGGAGTGCATGGCTAAATTGTTCTGATGAGTTGGTTACGTGAAGGTTGGTTAGGCATCTTCTGTAATGATCAACTTCACTATGTTTCAACAGTGAAAAAGTTCCCAGACTCTTGAACCAAATGGAAATGTTGCATAGGGGTTGGAAGAGATGAGTAATTCTACACTTAGGTTTATACTATCTCTAAGTGGTCCACCTGTGGATTCGGTGATAGTGAAACCTAGCAGCATCAATCTATGAACTCCATCTTTCAGAAGGAAGAATACAGTTAAAGTCAGGGAGAAAAGTGAAGCTCAACTCACAAGCAGTGATTTATCTTTTTGGCAAAAGAAGATCAAGAGACCTGCTTCTATCCCATTTGGGTATCAATAGTCAACTTACCTTGATGGCTTCTGCATAATAATTCAGCAAGGAATGTTGACATCATCTTAGATTAGGCGGACTTCATAGGTTTGCTGTTTTTCTAAAAGAAGCCTGATATTTCTACTTTTTACTGCAATGTATGTTCTCACAAGAGTCAGAAGTGTTCTAAATAAGGTGCCTGGGCAAAGTGCTAACAAGTAATTAACAATGCACTCATTAGTAAGGCAGTTAATGCCTCTGATGACCCTTAATCACATAATGAAATGCTTATTAGAAATGTTTTATTCCGCAACTTTTTCCAATCATTATTTATTATTAATTAGTTAGTGAGGAGTTGTGAGTCTTATCTTTTGATAAAAAGGAATTGTACAAAAGAACTAAAGAATTGCATGATTGGCAATCTTTCAATTTAATGCATATACTGTTTAATTCTATGTATCTGGAACCTTAGCTACATGATTCTTTTTCTCAACACAGGTAATTTTGTCTAAGACATAAATGCCATATGTTTAAATACGGTCCAATTAGTGCATTTATCCATTTTCCATTTAAAACTAATGCTCTCTTGGGCACCTTAGCCTGGGGCTATACATCTGTTAACCATTTAAGAAGTCAAGCTCTGTGACTGAGCCTCTTTGAAAGAATGCAGACACTCTGCTTAACTGGCACAGTTTAAAATTGATCAGTGTGGATATAAATGTAAAATATATACTGTGTGTGTGCCTATAATGCTATATATGCATTGTACATGTGTATTTTATATGTGTATACTTAGATGTATATATATGCCTTTAAATAACTTTTAAAATAACTTCTCTCCTTTACTAGTAATCTTTGTTAATGGCTTCACCATCCATAGACTCAAACAAGCCAGACCTCATAGAGGCATTCAAGATGCCTCTTTTTCATGTACCATATTTCATAAGTCAAGTCATTAGAATTTTACCTTAGAAATGTCTCTTACATTTCTACTCTGCTTTTGTTCTGCTGCCATCATTTCTCATTTCTCATCATTTCTCTTAAAGAAAACATTTGTATCTTCCCTATTTGATATTCTTTCTGATTAAGAGAAGAATTAGAGCAGGTTGTGAATAGGGATGATGATGAGAGTAGGAGACAGTTGGGCCATAACGCAGGAGGTCATGTCTCAAGTTTCATAGGGGAAGATGGTGCTCGCTGGCCTACACAGTGCATGCAAGAGAGAGAGAAAACAAGCTTTCTAAGAAAGTCTGATTTTCAGAAGTCATAGGTGAAACAAGTCCCAGAATCAGAGAATACTACACTTACAGATCTAAAAGAGGCCTCACCCATCATTCAGTCTAACCCCGAAAACACTTACACTTTGTTATGGGCTGAATTGCATGAATTCCCTCAAAATTCATAGGGCTTCCTAAATCACAGGGCCTCAGATTGTGACTATCTGGAGATCAGACCTTTATACAAGGTGATCAAGTTAAAATGAAACTAGGCTGGGCCCTAATCTAATCTGTCTAGTGCCATTATAAGAAAGGGCAGCTTGGACACACAAAGAGATGCCAGGGATGCGCACACAGAGGAAAGACCATGTGAGACACAGGGAGAAGATGGACATCTGAAAGCCACGGAGAGAGACCTCAGAAGAAAGCAGAGCTGACAGTACCTTGAACTTGGACTTCTAGCCTCCAGAACTGTGAGAAAATAAACATCTGTTGTTTAAGACCCCCAGTCTCTGTTATTTTGTTATGGCAGCCCAATACACTTTTATTGACTCCAGAGAAGGAATGCTATCCTTTCCTACATCTCAGCACACTTTACTTTTTCAGGCAAAATGATATAGGAAAGAATAATTTTCATACTGGAGAGCACTTAGGGCTGTGTAAATCTCATAGGAAAGCATGATAACAAGAGATTTGCAGCAATTAAACTTTAAAAAACCTCTCAAGATCTCCCAAATGTAATGTGCACATTTCAACAAAGCCAAGTGCTAACAAACACATCCCCTGAAGCAACACCACTAGAAAAACACCTTCTCTACTCCCTCGTGATTCTAATTGTTTACTTGATAACTTCTTATCTCAACCAAATTCCCAGTGTGGAATCGGATAGTGGTTGGGTTGAAGCTGTAATGTGCCATATTGAAGGTATGAATCTAAATGTGAAAAAGGGAAATCCTGTAGTTCAAAATGACATATCATCAGCACTTTTAACACAAAATTTAGTAAGACAATCATCAGACACAAAACATATTTCACCCCAAGCCATTCTTTCAAGAATCTGATCTCAGGTCTGAATTATTGCTGTACTGAACAACTGGGTAAGGAATTGATTCTACTCTGAGTCACTGCTATCATTGTGCAAGGCCACCTCTCCTTCCTGGTGGCCAGAGGCTCAGAGACAGAAATATGTCTTCCTGTGATGTCTATTTCTGATCTCTGGCTCTGAATAATATATGATTCAAGGTTCCCATCAGGGCCTTAGCGGGCTGAAAAGCCATCAACAGAATGTACTGAGCATCCATCTGTACGATTCACTGACGACTAAAGAATCAAAGCTAAGTTACTCATTGGTGGCCCTTTCTGATTTTTTCTCTTTCAATTTTGTAATTAATTTTCTAATCCAAGTAATATTCAGAGGTTTTTAAACTGAAGACTTTTGGACTCCTTATGGCTATAGATTAGTTTGGAAGGTGCATTTTTTATTTAAAAAAAGATATGTATTTGTATATAACCATCAACACTTATATGTGGATTATACACACTCTCGTTTGCCACAGTCCTCATGGTCCTCACTATACTTCGTCCTCTTCATAAGATACTTGAAGGGACCCTAAAGTCATCTGAGTTTTTGTGGCCTTTGAGAGACATTTTGAGATCCCTTATCTGTAATCTAATTGGAGGACCCAAAGGTAAAAGCACTGTCTGAAATACAAAACTTCCAACAAGCAAAGTTGTTCTAAAATGATAATAAAACACAGGGACTGGTTAGGGCAAGCTCCTTGGGTGCTGTACCACCCCGTCACCAAAAGCTGGGCAGTCTCCTAAAATCTGACTTCTACTCTCTCAGCAGCAAACTGACTCCAGTGTGATTTTCCCTAACATTCCTTTCTAAAAAGAAAATATATACTCTGAAAAGGGTAATAAATTAATCTATGAGATCAGGGATCTTATTTCCCAGAGTATGAACCTACATATCACTTTTTCATAATATAGGACAGGAAAATACTGATTGAGAATTGAGGAGACCAGAATAAGAATTTCAGGGGAGGGATGACAGTGAAAATGAGGGTAGAATTCACAGAGCCTGAGTGCAGAAAAGGGGAACCAAAGACAAATCACCTAATTCTCTACTAGCCTTGAAGTTAAGCTTTGTGTAGAAGGTGACCCTTGACTTCTGTAAACAAGGCAACCCTATAACTTGAATTTCCCTCTGATATCTTAGGGTTAGTCACTTTTATTCTTTAAGAAAAAGAAATACATGTTGCTGAATAAATAAATTATATACAAATTGAATTTAATTTTATGTCTGAGACTTTCTATAAAAGCAGATTATTATATCAGGAATAATAATTGGTAAAATTAGATGTTTCTATTCAAAAAACATGCCCAACATGTTATCTAGAAAACAGGCAAAATCATCCTGACCTGCTTAGTATCATTAAGATAATGCTAGGGAATTACTTTGATTTATACAGATTTAGAAGGTGTTACCTTTACAGCTATCTTGGTTTATGAAAAGTACATTGAGTAACACAGTGAAGATTAATTCATAAGAGAACCTAATACTAATCTTAAGGGAGCATTCGGTGGGATTACAACCTTCTCTCTCATGCATCCCTGTTCTAGCATCTACACTGCTATCTAGATCTTCTTGCCTCCATTCCTGAATTTCCCTGGACTTCTAACTCCCCTCTTTTCTGTATGTGGAGCAATTCATCTCTGTTCAAATTCTGACCAGCAGTCCCTCCTTATCTCCCAGTACCGAGTGAAACTAACGCTGTCCAAATGGCAGCTGCCACTCTCCTTAGAAAACTGTCTCATGGCTATCTTTCACTACTTGTGTCCTCTTGTTGAATATCACCTCCCATTTCAAAATACTTAAGATATTTCTCTAAATTCTCACAATGCTCTCCCTAAGAGTAACCAAGGTGAATAAACTGTCCTCCATCTAAATATGTTAAAGTGCAGACATCCTCCATCCGAAGAGGGGGTACAGCCACTGGGAGCGAGATGCCAAGAAGATCCCATAAGTGGGCAAAATGCTCACGCTCAACATGGCTTACCGTCCTCGCCACAGACCTCCTCTCACAATGTATACATACATCAAAACTTCAAGTCGTACACCTTAAATATATGCAATTTTTATTTGTCAATTAAACCTTGAAAAATCTGGGGAAAAAAAAAAAACAGCTCAGAAAACTTGACCCTGCTTGAACTGGAATGCAGTGGGGATTCCTATGGACTGGAAAAAAAACCTGAGTTCATATCGAGATATGAAAGCTAGGAAGAGACAGGACCCATTCTGAGAATCCCCAGCACAGGGCAAGTGATGAGTTAAAAAGCCAGCTCTGCACCATCACCCAGCATTCCAGAGAATGAAGATGCCTCAGTACACCAAGGCTTCCCAAGATGTTTACTGTCTGAGCCCAAGCTCAGGGCTCACCGTCACTAATGCCAGTCCTCAGCCATAGTGAACCCCTGTTCTGCTCTTCCAGTTTCCAACTCCTCATAACCCAGCATTAAAGTACACCTTTGAACCACACAAACCAATGGCTTCAAAATGCAATGTCATATTCTCCCCCTTTACCAGTGAGAGCAGAGAAAGCACTGTCCCTGGGGGCTTGGGAGAGAGGTCCTTCAGCCTCAGGACTGACTCCCAAAGGCTGCCACAAATTCATTCCTCACATAGTCACAGAGCCCTATAGCAAGGATGTTGTCATGGCAACCAAGAGACAGCCAGGAGCCAAATGGATCTTATCACCCCACAAGTGGTGCTTCAAGTCTCCCATCTCATCCCTCTTTCCATCTGACAAACTGTGTCATTAAGAGGCCCCAGACAGTAATTAATTACAAAGTGTGTCTCCTCGATTCCAAGTTTGGTCATGCCAGAATCACCCTGAGGATGAGTAAAAAGCAAGTCGCAGTTGCAAGGTCTAAAATTTCAGATTGGGATGCAAGGGAGGATACTAGGGAGAGAGATCCAGGGAGGGAGAATCCTGGAGGTCATGTCCCTCAGTGCCCACATTGCAGCCCTCTGTGCGAGCACGGTGATGAAAAATCATGCGCTGTAACATCTGATTGCCCTTTTCAAACTCCCAGAACGACGCAATAGGAATCAGCAGTGTCCCCTGGAGCACAGGAGAAAAGCCTCCTGAGACAGTGGCAGAGTACTGGCCAAGGTCTCTGAAAATTTTATTCCCTGGTTCAGCCAAGGCAGGATTGGAGTGAAAAGACTGGGATAGCTAAGTCCTTTGAGGGCAAGTTATTTTAATAAGAAACCCATTTTGTATAATTTAATAAATTCTATGTTTTGTCACATGCTTTTTTTCTTTTTTCTTTTGCTTTCTATTTTTCCCCTCATTGTTCTCATTAAAAAAAGAGTCTCCTTATCTTTGGAGGACAAATGGAAGGTCCCTCTTTCCATGATTCACCCAGTAAAGCTTGAAGGTTCACAGTGTCATAAGAAGCCTGTTATCATGGCATCAGGGATGGAGGGCCTGCTGAAGCAGGGGGCTGGGAGAGAGATGTCTACTGCCCCTCATCCTTCCAGGCAGAGGAAATAACATATTTGGCATCCTAGAGAGTGGCAAATTGGTGTATCTTCACATACATCTAAATGGCAGAAACATATGTAATAGTAGTGAAATATTTAACAGCAAAGATAGGCAGAGTCTGGTTATTAAGCTTTATCGAGCTAAATAAAGAGTTTAGATTTTGTTTTAAAAGTATCAGTAGACAGTGATCAGATTAGTCTTAGCTAAACCATGCCACCAAGGCGAGGAAGGCAATTAAACCTAGGACTGGTATTCATGACGTCCCGAAGAAAGAGGAAAAACATGATGGTTTTGAAGAATTTGGACAAAGACATTATTGAGAAGAGTTGCTCCTATAGTGTTGTCTGAAGGGGTAAAATGTTCTCCTTACAGGTGAGATCAGAGCCATTTCTTAACTCTGAAAGGTCAAGTACCCCAGGAAGAGGGATGAACTAGATCCACTGAAGGTCAGAGTCACAGGACTGAGCTGGTAAGGGCAGAGGAGTCACAAATGAGAGCGGGATCTGCTCGTTTCCTTCTTCCTTGCTCCAAAGCAAAGCAACAGAATCTAGTCCAAAGTCCTAGGCTACAGATGGTGAAATAGCACAGCATATGTTCTGCAAGTACTTCCAAGAACGACCTATATCTTGGCACCTAAATACTTCACAACACAAAAAAATGTGCTGATAATTCATATAGTCAATACATGTTCATGTGTGTATATGTCCAACACACACACACACACGCACACACTCACACAGAGACAATGCTTAGCAAACTGCACTCCTGAAACTCAGCTCATGAACCCTACTTCTCTTTCTTATGTTTCCCTTATTTCTAGTACCTTCACACTCTCTTGGTGCTCCAGTCTTCAGCCCTGCTCTTGGGAAAAGTTTTATAATCAGTTTCTTATCCCTCCAGAAGACTCCAAGCTTCCTAGGATGCTCAATTGTTAACCCCTGTCATATGAAAAGAAAAGTTGTTTCCTATTAGAAAAATTTAACACATCAGTAAGCATGAAAGGGAGGGCCACATATTGACCTCATAGTCTATAATCCACTACCTAAAGCCAGGAATACACACGTATGGGTACATGGTGTGTGCATACCCCATAAATACCAGGATCTATTCAATAAGCATATGAAAATGTCTCCTTCCGTTCTCCCCGTGTTTCTGTCTTTAGTCTCCAGAGGCTCTGGTAAGTAGGACAATGGGCACCATTGTACCACATCAAAGCAGATAGAGAAAGTGATGCTGAGAGTACCCCAGATGGGAATTGCTTACCTTCCAGTTTTAGACTTCTGATTCTAATCACACCTCTCAGAACCAGCATCACTCAGTGGACTTAAAAATGTATTCATTCTACATTTTCAGAAGTAGTTTGTATTGTGTCTCCATTATCCATGTGACTCTGAGTAGGTCACCTCTTCTTGCTATGACCTCTTCTCCAAAACATCCCTAAGATCCCTGGGATGACTGCATTTATGGTGATTAAGTAGACTAGGCAGCAACTGCACAAATCTCTGGCTGTGTCAATCCTTTGTTAGCAAATGCTTGCCAGAACAACTGTGCACATGACAACTCCCAACTCCTCCTCACACACTGATATACATACCCACTCAACACACACTGCATAGACCCACACAGCCACATTCCCCCCAAGACCTCCACAGCTATGCCCATCCCCACACAGATACATCTGCGTACATAAATGCACGCCCTGTATGCAAACACGATCCCCACATATATTTATGCATGTGCTTTATAAACAGCTAAACCTTGCTAATTCACAAGCCTCTTTGGCTGGCAGATTACTGGAGTGTGAAGATTAGAACTAAAGCAAATGATTACAAGGTCAAGGATAGCCCATTGCCAAACACATTCTGTTCTTTTGCTTAGCATTGTAGTTTTGCCTTAATTTATGGTAATCCTGCCCACGCTGCAAGTTAACGTACTGCTGGTTCATAAATGGAGTGCAATCTACTACTCCATTTTGGCTGGGAAGGAAGAGAAAACAGCCAGGTTTTTAAACGGTGCTTTAGAAAATGAAAATTACAGTTTTGCCACATATTAATGTGAGAATAGTTGAGATTCCTCACTGTACATATAGATGGTGTGTGTGGACCAATATATAAACTTGTAATGAAGTTCCAGTTCTGCAAGAACTCAGAACAGATGTTGAGTTTAATTTCTCTCATAACATATGATAGTTTGGTTCAATAAAAAAGAATTTACAGGCTTCAGTAACTTCATGTCTAAGGTCTATATTCTTTGCACCAACTGTCCTTACCTCATCTTCTCTCTCCCCTTCATGCCATGTTGGACTTCAGACCCCACATTCAGTCCTTTGGCCATTTACCCTTTCTTCTCCAACGTAGGATCTGATCAAATATCTTCAATGTCTCCCTGTATGTGTGTGTGTATATCTATCTATATCTATATATCTATATCTATATGAATATCTATATGAATATCTATATGAATATCTATATGAATATCTATATCTTATCTGTATCCATATCAATATCCATATCCATATCTATATCTATATCACCTACAACATTCAGTACAGACTCCTTAAATTGGAGTTCCACCAGAACCTCATGTCAGCTACATTTTCCTCCAATTTCTAATCAGCCTTGTTTATATCTAAGTCCAGGAACATACCCATAAATATTCTACTTTCTTTAATTTCCCGATTCTTTTTCACTGAGTTCAAATCTATTTATGCATCAATTTTTCTTAGCGTGAACTTGTTCCTTGACTCGGAACAGGTCATAATTTCTCTTTCCCATGCATAGAGTTTTTGGTAAATAGAAAGTATTTCTATTCACTAAAAGGAATTTCCATCATTTCTAAATCCCAAGCCAACTTATGGGATAGTATTTTTTAACTTTTGTATGGAGGTGTAATATACATACAAAATAGTGCATGCGTCATAAGGGTTCAGCTAGTTGCATTTTCGGAATTGAAATACATCTTTGTAACCAGCCACCCAGCTCAAGAAGAATATTAGTAATATGACAGAAGTCTCCCCATGGCCCATCATAGTCACCACCTTCCAGCCCAGGAGGTAACAGAAAATTATCCTATCTTCTGTAACCCCCAATTAATTTTCCTGTTCTGGAATTTTACATAAATGAAATCATGTGATATTTATTCTTCTGTGTCTTCCTTCTTTCAGTCAACATTACATATGAAAGCCAATCACCCTGTTGCATGTAGTTGTAGTTTGTTAATTCTCATTACTGTGTAACATCCCATTTTGTGAATAAACCACAATTTATTATTCCTCTGTTGGTGAACATTCAGGTAATTATTCTATGGTATTATGAATAGTTATACTGTGAATATTTTGTGCATGTCTTTGGTGAATATATATATGAATTTCTATTGGGAAATTCCAGAAGTGGAATGGCTGAGTCCTAGAGTCTGATATGTTCAAAAGTAGTAGATTCTACCAAATGTTATTTTAAAGTGGCTGTAGAAATTTATACCATCCCATCACTGCAGGAGTGTCCCAGTGGCTCTACATACTCACCAACAAGCAGGTGTTTATGGTTCTATTTTATTATTATTATTACTGCAATTTTGATGGGAGTATAGTGGTATCACATTTTGATTAATTCATATTTCCCTGACTCATCACATTTTCATACATTTATTCATCATTTGGACATCTGATTTTGTGAACTGCCTAATGATTAATGAAGTTAAGTACCTTTGCATTTGTTTATTGGCCATTTGGATATCCTCATTTGAGGATTTACTGTTCAAGTTTTTGCATATTTCTCTACTGCACTGCCTGCCTTTTTTCTTATTGATTTGTAGGAGTTCTGTATGTATTCTGGATAGGAGTCCTTATCGGATGAGTGTACTATGAATAACGTTTCCCAACTGAGGGTTGCCTTTTCTCTCTCTTAATGGCTTCTTGTGTTGATATATTATGAAATAATCATAATACAATTCAATTATCATTTTTTCTCTTATGGTTGGTGCTTTTTATGTTCCATTTAAGAAACCATTGCCTAATTCTAAGACAGGACATTTGTAAATTCTTTTACATCCTTTAACTTGATCCTCAGAATCTACCTGTGAAGTGGGCAGAGGAGATATCATGATGCCCACATCAAAGAAGATGAACATAGACTCAGAGAGGAGACCAAGTGAAACAGTTCTCAAGGTCAAGTCTTCTGACTCTAGCAGTTTGGCCTCTGAAAAGACGGGACACTAAATTACATCCAAATCTCTTGAGATTTCTGGACTTGGGTCACTGTTCATGCCAAACCCCACCTCTCCATGGTCTGAAGGGTAGCTGCTTGGGAAATATAATGCCAATAAGAAGGTGATGGTTATGAGTATTCACGGCAAATGATTCACATTAAAATATGACAATGTTCCTAAACCCGAGGTCTCTTCTCCTCTACAAGGGTAGAGTAGAAGTTTTTAGGAAAAGTCCAAAGTCCATTTGGACTTACCATTTTCTCTTACCATTGAATGAGGCAGAGAGAAGAGCAGTCCCTTCTGGTTTTGGTTTCCATCACAGATATTCCATTATAAGAAAATAAGGAAATGAAGGAAGAAATAGAGGAAAAAGAGTGAGAAGAACAAGGAGGAAAATGGGGTGAGAAAGCACAGAAGGAGAGGCTGAGAAGAGAGAGATGAAGAGGGTTGAGAGGCAGAGTGAATCAGAGGAAGATAAAGGAAGTGAGTAAAAACAAAGAGGGGTGAGGTAGAAAGAGACAGAGAGGAAGTGAAGACAGGAAAAGAAAACATGAAAATGAAAGACAAAGAGCACTGTTATCGGTTCACACTGTGATCTTGGTCATGTTTTAATCGCTTCAGTTTTCATCTCTTTATTTTTTATTTTTTTAATAGATCTTTATTGGAGTATAATTGCTTCACAATGCTGTGTTAGTTTCTGTTGTACAACAAAGTGAATCAGCCATATGCATACATATGTCCCCATATCCCCTCCCTCTTGCGTCTCCCTCCCACCCTCCCTATCCCACCCCTCTAGGTTGTCGCAAGGCACTGAGCTGATCTCCCTGTGCTATGCTGTTGCTTCCCACTAGCTATCTATTTTACATTCGGTAGTGTATGTATGTCGATGCTACTCTCACTTCCCCCCAGCTTCCCCCTCTGCCCACCGTGTCCTCAAATCCATTCTCTATGTCTGCATCTTTATTTCTGCCCTGCCACTAGGTTCATCAGTACCATTTTCTTTAGACTCCATATATATGCATTAGCATACAGTATTTGTTTCTCTCTTTCTGACTTACTTCACTCTGTATGACAGACTCTAGTAATCTCTATCTCATGTGGCTGCTATTGGAATAAAATGAGATAATTCAGGTAATCATATTTGCTTATCCACCCCTTCTCTATGATGGCTAAAATTAAAAAAAATAAAATAAACATCACATTTAAAAAGGCTTCAGATGTGGCCAAATCCTGAAGTTAATGATGGGTAGTACGTTTACACTCACAGCCTACCAAATAAAATTCTTAGCTTTACCATTAAGAAAAAGCGATTTGATGACTCACTGTAGATGTGAATTGACTACATCTAGAGGTACCTGGACTCTCCATGCTGAGCTTCAGGGATGATGAACAACTTCAGATTGAGCACCAAAGCTCCATAATGGGCTGAGTTTCAATAACACTCTTATTAATGATCAGATCACATGTTAAACAGGAAGATAATTACTTTGCTTGATGACAAATAGAGAGATGTCATAATCACCAGGTAAAAAAAAAAATACCCCACAGCAAAAATATATAAAAAGAGGACCAAAGTGTAGCAATTTCCTTCTTTAGGTTCTTTGAAGGAAGTTTCAACTCAGCAAAGTTTGGCACGTGTGCACACACACAAACACACAAAATATATATATTACTCCAGGAGATATGTCTTCTATTACAGGGGTTTAAAATAATTGTAACATCTAGGAAACTTCCTAGGAAGAAAATACAGTGAATTCTCTATTCTTTATCACAATGTCTGTTTTTCTAAGACTGACACTTCCTCTAACCCTATTTGGTTTTACTATCCTGTCCCCCCCATATTTGCCTTTTCTATAGTTAGCACTTATCTCCAGCACAATCACCCAAAACATACTTGTTTAAAAATAAACCTGAACACTGTTGGAATTGAAAATATAAAGATAGGGGTAGGCTAGGAAAATATGGTCAATCTCTTTTGTGGAGCTCAGAGCCTAGCTCAGTGATAAAGAGACAGAAAAACATATTCAAAGACAAGGCAAAGTCCTGTTGATATTTTGCAGTTCTACAAATGATGGGGACCATGAAGTGTTTTTGAAAGTTGTCTCAGAAGCCTCAGAAATCATATTAAGACTTCCATAAACATTACAGCCATGGTCCTGGAGCCTGGAGCAACAAAAATTCCCAGAGATTACTCTCTTCTATGCTCAGGGTAAGGTAATGTCAGGTTATTCTGAAGCACAGAATAACAGAGAAATTTCTCTGCATTGACTTCTTTCTGATGCTTACAAAATCTTCTCTTCTTTCTCTGCTGGTTGTATTCTCAGATGATGGAAAAAAGAGTTTCTTTCTTTCTTTCTCTTTTTTTAATAACATCTCTTTAAAATGCCAAGGGAAAGTCTAAAAAACTGGAAGCCTTTTGAGGGTAACCTGTTGCAATACTTCAAAAAGTACAATATAAAGGAGATAGATGATGGATAGATAGATTAATATAGATATTAGGAAACATTCAAAATATACAACACCTCAAGATAGCTATAACACTGAAGCAGGGGGTCGTTTTGAAATGAGAAAGGAAAAGAAAACCCACTGTGCTCATGGGATACATTTGGGGAAAGATAAAGTGATTCAGAGAGTACTGCTATGGCCTGAATGTTTGTGTCCTCTAAAATTCATATGTTGAAATCCTAATCCCCAAGGTGATGGTATTAAGATGTGGCATCTTTGGGAGGTGATTAGGTCATTAGCTCCCTTACAGAAGAGGTCAGAGAGCTCCCTAGCCCCTTCCACCATGTGAGGTCACAGTGAACAGTCACCATCTGTGAACCAGAAAGCAAGCCCTTGCCAGACCTGATCTTGGACTTGATCAAGCTGCCAGCACCTGGATCTTTGACCACCTAATCTTCAGAACTGTGAGAAATAAATTTCTTTTGTTTATAAGCTATCCAGCCTGTGATCTTTCATTATAGCAGCCCTAATAGACTTAGACACGTACTAGATACACTGATCCTGAATGTCAACTTAGAAGTGTGATTAGAGGCCTGAAGCTCAATGATTCAGGCTGGAAAAAAGCGACAGGGTCATCTTAAGAGTCGTGTTCTGTTTGATGTCTAGGGAGATGCTTTCTGTGGGAGTCTAGAAGTAATTCATTTCTATATGGTCCCATAGACTGATGGGGAACCCCACGATGAAGGAGTGCTGCCCAGAGTGAAGCCAGAGGGAGGATCTGTCCTCCCTGCCAGGCCCTTGTTGATCTCCTGTATCCCCAGCCCACAGAGTACAACCTACAGTGCTCTCTCTCAGGGCAGTCCTGGCTTCAGGCTCAGCTCTATGCAGACAGCACCAGAGCAGAATGCTGGCTCCATTCAGCTCTCCCTAGAAATTCCAGAAACTGACTCTGCATTTACAAAGGCCTGTGGGGTTGAGATTGAAGTTACCTTGGAAATGTCTCAGTGATAAATGGAAAGGACTTGAGTGGAAATTTGGGAGACTGAAGCACAGCATTTGCTTAGGTATTGCTTGTCGATTTGCTTTGTGCTGTTTTGAATGCACAGTGCTCTCATTCCCAAACCTCTAGGGGGCCCGTACAAACTCACAACTGCGTCCCCTTTATGTGCATAGACACACAGAGCACAACTGTCCACTCCAGACAAAAGCATCACACTACAAAACTCTTTTAACTTTGTCTTTTTCTACCAAATCATGTGGTGAGCAAGTTGCTGTAACTTAACTCCTTGTCACATACTTACTGATAATTTATTTTGATCTAACAATGCTTTTTAGTTTTTAAGCAAACATCATGCCTCTCAGTGTGGAATTATAGTCCCTTCTGGTTCCACAATGAAGTGCACAGCATACTGTCTTTAAGGGGACCTAACATCACCTCGTTTAAAATATGGGAATGGGGGTCTGGCATGGAAAATAGGGATTAAATGATCCAGAAACATCATTTTCCAAGAATTAAAAAAAAGTTCCCTAAATTAGGCAGTGAAAATCAGAGTGATAACCCCAGAAGTCCTCGAGGGTTTGCCTAGCTTAGATGCTTCTTCAGCACGGCAAGCTTGCAGTCAACTAACCACTGTCTTTCTACCCTTAAGGCTGCACCACCTAAGCAGTCACACTCTGACAACTTTCTTTCTGAGATGTTGACAATCAAACCCATCCCTTTTCTTAGGCCTCTCCTCTATAGAGTTTCACCTTTCCAGAGAATCAATTCATGTTTCCCTTTCAATCAAAATGGAAGCATTGCCATCGTGCTTACTAATTTTCACCAGCAAAGGGGAAGTGAGACTCTTCTTGGAAACTTAGGCTGGGGGTGGTAAACAGGTGCAATCTAGGAAGCAGTAAAAGGTTTGCAAAGTACAACTAGTGTTGGAGGCAGATTCAAGATTACCCCAAGGCCTTCAACATATCCAAGCGTCAAGCACATCTGAGCCTCTGTTGGCCTTCTCTTCACACAACTGTTATCAGAGAAGTCATATGGGGTTAATGTCGCTTCTGCCAGTAAATGAAGATCCCCAGACCAACACTCTAGAAACCAGCATCACTACTGAGTTTTGATTTGGGGCCCCACGCTAGTGACTGGGCTGTTGCTTTGTTCCATGTTGAACACCAGTTGGACAACTGGATCCTTGTCCAGCAATTGCCACCTTGTGTGTGATCCAGACAGAGTCAAGGGCTCCCTTCTCTGGCCTATTTGCCCTTCTATCCTTCTTTTATCATGGAGTATAATGCAGCTGATTGTCATTGACCTTTTTTTTAATCCTTCTCTAGTAAATTCTATACGTCAAGAAATGCTGCTTGCTCATCTCTACCCTTGGTCCCCAGACTGTTTCTCAGATAGGACAGTCTATTACAAATCACTTTATACAGTAACTTTTAATTAATTTGACCTGGCCTACCCACCATATTTTGAACTAATTAAGAGAAGGAGTTGGGTCTTATTCATTTTCATTTAACTCAATTTAACCTCATGTCAAAAATGAACACACTCCTATCTCATCTAGTAAAACACCTTATGAAAACACATACTTTAAAATACATTTAGAAAATATCTGTGGTCAGAAATATGTGTGAAAATTAGATATGTTACTTTGTTAATTTATTCATTCATTCATTCATTATATAGTTATTGAATCCTTACTACATGGCAGATACTGTGAATAGTACTTAACTGATTTAATCTACTCACTTCTGGACCTTTCAATAGCATGATGTACTTATTGAAAATAAAATAAATATTTATAAGAGAAAGAAGCCCCTGAACATTTAAAATATCTCGTTATCAATGGCAAATACGTCAACTCACTTTGATCAAAATCAAAGTATGAAAACAAATACTATCATGGAATCCCGTTTTCCATTCTTTTTCAGACCACATCTATTGTGTTATACTCAGGTATAGTGAACGCTATCAGAGTGGTCACAGTTCACAGGTAAAGCCTCTCCCATTCAGATTTCAATGGAATTGGAATTTGCTCTATTGTTAGCCAAGGCAATAATGTTGTATCATGGTTGCAGAAAAACACTTGCCATAGTGCCCTTAAGGATAAGAGAAAGGCTTGTCTAAGTTGGCTCCCCTTCTGGAAGAAGGGATATAAGTACTCAGAGTTCAAGTGCACAGGACACATCCTGGCTCACCAAGATAGGGCTCAGCAGTAGAACTCACATGGAGGCCTGGCCTGTTGTGTAGGAAGCCCCTCCAGGAGCAGCCTCCCAGGCAACCTGTCCTTCCAGTGAAAATGGCCAAAATAATCAGTCTCTCAGTAGCCATCCCATGGCATGCCCGGCTCAGAGAAACAGTTTCACAGGACACTAGTCTCTCATTGGTCAAGTCAAATTAAAGCAGGCTAACAAGAACTGTCAGTGATTCATTCAAAACAAGGTGTTGGGAAAAAATCAAAGTCGGGGCTTCTTTTTCTTCCCTCTAAGCGATATAGACTTCCCTACAGCCTGTAATATATTAGAAGTAGAAGGAAAAGTGACCTTATCAATAATCAGTGAAAGGATGATGAATGCATTCCCTCAGGATTTAGAAACCTTTAATACCCCCATGCCATCAAAATGGAACAATCCAAACACCTGCAGCTATTCTTAGTCTGTGGGCTCTCCACAGTCTCCACCTACTCCCCCAAATTCAGTATGAAGCACATGAGTCATCTCCCTAGAATGTGTCCCCCCTCCATTCTTTATAATTTTCTATGTTCCGTTTGTTAGGGGAACCACTGACTGAAACCGCCCGCCCTGGCCAGGCGAGATAGTAGCCACCTGCATGAGTTATTTTACAACAGGAGGTCCTGGTAAGGAACGCGGAACTAACAAGCTACCACCAACGGGAAGAATTCGGGTAAGGTAAAAAGAAGAGAGGGGATGCCAGTCCAGATGTCCTACCAACCTCCCAGAATCCTTCTCGCTGGAATCCACCTTGGCTGAGTGACGCAAGCGCCACCAGGAAGGACCCTGAGTCAGAATGATTGGACAGAGACAACCCGGAAAATAACCCCATCACAATAAAACCCAAGACTGCGAGCCACGTGGCAGAGCAGTTCTCCTGGGTTCCCTTACCCTGCTGCTCTCCACCTGGGTGCCCCTTCCCAATAAAGTCTCTTGCTTTGTCAGCACGTGTGTCTCCTCTGACAATTGATTTCTGAGTGTTAGACAGGATCCCACTTGCAGGCCCTGGAAGAGGTCTGCCTTCCTGCAACCATTTAGCTTTCAAAGTCCATCCCAAGTCATACCTTCCCCTGGTCACTACACTGACCACACAGTTCTCTGGATTCTCTTCCCCAAACTGGCAGAGCCACACCTAAACTACCAAGGCAGCCTTTGCCTAGTACTAGGTTTTTTAGGTATGCTATCCCCTCACAGAAAGCACAAGTCTTTCAAGGGTGAAAGCTTACGGTAGTTTCCTAGGGGTACTGTAAAAAATTATCACAAATTAGGTAGTTTAAAACAGCAGAAATATATTCTCTCACAGCTCTGGAGGCTAGAAGTCCATGATTAAGGTGTCGGCAGAGTCATACTCTCTCTAAAGGCTCAAAGGGAGGATCTGCTCCATTCCTGTCTCTTAGCCTCTGCTATTGCTAGCGTTCTTTGGCATTCCTCGTCTTGTAGCTGTAGCACTCTAATGTCTGCCTCCATCCTTGCACGGCCATCTTCCCTCTGTATTAGTATGCTTGTGTGTCCTCTCTTTTTCTTATAAGAACACCAGCCATGTTGGATTTAGGGCCCACCCTAATACCGTATGACCTCCATCTTAACCAATTACATCTGCAAAGACCCTATATCCAAATAAGGCCGCATTCTGAGGTTCTGGTTAGAAATAAATTTGGGGGAACACTATTCAACCCAGGGCAGAGATGTACCCTCATCCTGTTTTTGATGCTTAGTGTCTTCCTTTCACCAGGAGAACTGCAGGGCTCAGCTGACAATTATGACATGATACTTATGGAGCTTGCTTTGTATGAGGTGATATGCTGAGTTCTGCAGGGGACCCTTTCTGCACTGACTCAGCCACAGAAAAGCAGTAAAATTACTCTTCCTATACTTCTTGGTTCTACTAAGAAAAAGCCAATCACTTTGTAATGGTAATTGCTTTTGACCTGCTCTTCTGGGAGGCCAGTGATAGATACAATGGAGTTCACTTAAGCAAAGCTGTAGTATAAGAGATCAGGAATAATTAAGACAGGGAGGGTGGGGAGAGGAAGCAATCATGAAGAAGCCTCATCTTAAAACATGGAAAATGCCAAGTTGGATTCACTCTGTGTAAAGGTCAGCCTTAACATGCCAACCTTTTTGAATTTCATTTGAAGGACTCTTTAAAATACCATGCTACAAATTTTCTAAAAAACCATTCACTCTGGAAAAATATTTTATGTAGCCACAGAAGACAGAGTTACCACATTAGAGTACAAAACTAAATAAAAACAATATAAATACCCTGAATTTCCAGGGAAACAAGTGAACACACAAAATTTTAAATATCCAGGAGAACACTCTGGTAGAAGGAAAGCAAGCAAATGATAAACAAACAATACCACACTAGTCTTGGAGTCAGAAAAATTTGTTTCCAGTTCCAGGCTGCTATTTGCTGGCTTTGTGACATTCAGCAAATTTAGACATGCCACCTTTCTCTAATATGGAGTAATACTTGGTATACTTACTATAAATGATTACTTTGCAAAACAAAATAAAATCTTCTGAGTGAAATGTTTTGTGAAGTCATTAATCACAAACATTTGTGATTATTTTGAGACCTTCAGATAAGCAGTTATATGTTATCTTAATGGGTATCAAAGTTACAACCAAATATCGTCTGCCATTTTGAAATAAAACAAATTTGTTCTTGAGTAAGGTCCTAAGGGATCAACCCAAACTGGTTGCCTAGGAGAAGAGGCATTTAACTAAAGGTTACGCAAAATTGAAAACTGCAATCAGAAATATAAAATTAGAGTTTTAAAAGGTGATCTAGTCAGCAAACCAAAAAACATGCTGATTGAACACCTACTATATATGTAGGTGTTCTCTAAGATTGAAAGAGAATCAGAACTGAAAATAATTAGTACTCCTCACCCTGAAAAGATTACAATGCAGCCGTACACTATTAAAAAATATGTAAAATGTCAAGGTAACACATGAAGAATACAGATGCATGGCTGAATAAGAGCTGAGTGGCTTCAGGGAAAGGACAGACCCCTGTGGATATAAAGGTCAGGGAAACATTATGGAGGAAGAGATGGTGAACTAGACAATAAGAGACTTCTAGGTGGCAATTTTGAGTCTATGTTATGGCACAGACACTTAAACGTCTTGGACGGAGTGGAAGTTGGAAGGTTTGAGAGTGAGGAAGAAGGAGAAGAAAGAAAGAAATTTTTGTTTTAATCCAGGACTTCGCCATTTTAAGTATTCTTTTGTCACTGAGGTTATTATCTACAATATCAGTCTGGACCCTCATGTCAGACTGAAACAAAAGGGATTTTAGCAAATTAGCTAGACCTAGGAGAAGCCTTAATTTGCGATAGTATCATCTGCTCTGTTCATTCCAAACAGGAAAAAAGATGAGGAGGTAAAGACTGAACCTATTTATCTTTAGGGTGCCACAGACACTTGGCCAGAATTCCCACTATTTATAGACAAATGAATCCATCCATTTCCTTTAATCTCCTTAATGAAAAAATATATACATATATGAAAATTCTTGTTATTTACATTTATATACACAAATAAGATATGACTACACTAGTATCTATTGGAAAAGGGGAAGAGGAAAAAAACAACTTGATGAGAGATGAAGTATGAAAAAAAAATCAGAGTGGAATTTAAAGTTGCAAAATGGATGCTTTTTTCAAGGATTGAACGGGAGAAAATGATCAAACTGAACTTAGCTGGATTAGAACAATGCTTTCTAAAAAGTGACCTATTCAGAGATGGAAAGATCTTACCCCTTCAAGAAGAGACAATCAGCTTTTGTGTGCTGTGTCAGTGTAAAAGCTGCTTCCAGTGGAGAAGAGCACAGCCCAGCACTTGTTTTTGAGAGGAGATGGTAAGATGACAGAACGATGAACTTTAATGGGCTATCAGATATTTTTAAATAGCCTTTTCCATTTTAGATGCGGATCCAAACCCAATGCTTATAGAATGAGGGCTAAAAGCTTCAATTCAAACCAGCAAGGCCATCACCAGTATCTGCACCGAAAGCTCTCTGACAAAAATACACTTGATTTCCAACCAGCAAGAGACTAGTTATTCCATTTAGGGAAATGACATCGTGATGACCTAAAATTACCCTTGCAGTTTCTGCAGACTATAGCTTCAGCAATGCGTCTATTCCAGGTTGTACAGAAAAGCTTTGCTGAGGCGTTTAGAGAACTCTCTCCAGGGGGATCAGGCTTTCTCTGCTCCTTTGCTAAAGGTGATATGAATATCTGTCAACATGGTGCTTACCAACCACCCAAGCTGGAAATTCATTCATTTAGGAACAGTTAGTGAATGCTTATAATGTGCCAGGCTCTGTGTGAGATGCAGGTGACACAAAAATTAAAGACATAATGCCTGCCCTCAAGATTTTATTGTCCTTTGGGGAAGACAACAAAGTAGACAAATAATCAGAATACAGTAAAGAGAGATGGCCGGTTAATTCCTTAAAGGGTGGTTGACTTTTGCAGCCTTCACCCTCTGCAGTCTGGCCCAGGCCCTTTCCTGATATTAATCTCCCCAAGATCACGAGGACTACTCAACATTCCAATCTGATGGCCAGTTTAATCCTTATCATACCCACTTTCCAACAGCATTTTTCATTCTCTGTTGCCCACTAATTTTCTGAACCATCTCTTTTATCTGTTTCTAGGACTGTGCAATATCTTGATTTTTCTCCTTACCACCTTGAAAATTCCTTCTAAATTTTCTTGAGTAGTCTTTTCCATTATTTGGTCCTCAAATGTTAGGGCTACATAGAATAGGATTCAATTATCTCTACATGTGCTTTCCTTATACAGTCCCATCGCTCAGCCTCCCACACAAAACCAAACCTCCAAATCTCTCCCATATATAATCCATTGTCAATTCTGTTCATTAGATTCTGGAAATGCTTCCAAGTTTCCATTAGAGATGGTAAACAGAGCCCGTATATCTGACTACAACATTGCTAAATTTTCATTTATATTTACGATGTTATATAAAAATATGTATGTTTTAGAAAACTGTATCAGTGTGACCAAACAGGGAAGGATGCGATTCACATTCTCAATACTGTGAGAACATTTTTCCAAGATATAATATAGGCTTGAATTACTAGATAGAAAAATTACTTACTATGCTTAGATTCAATACATGGAAGGCAAACTCGCCAGTTCTTTGAAACACAGAGGCAGGGACTGAAGGGATGGGGAGGACCTGGGCAATCATCAAGTGAGCCTGAATCTCACAATGTGAGTGACTTCAGGATGGACGGCACGGAAAGGACTGAGGGCACCAGGCTTGGACTCTCCCTCCAGAGTGCTTTGGCAGCCACTCAAAAAACACCAATTAAAATAGGGAAATTTCCTCAGCAACACATTGACAATGACTTGGCTGCTTCGTGCTCTCTTCTGCACTTTTATTTTGCCAGATACGAGTTGTAAGTGAGGAGTGGGAAGGAAACTATTACTACAGGCATTTGTTCAGCGAGAAAGTTTTACTCTTCTGACATGAGCTTGGTTCTCTGTGTCTGTTTGTCATTTATGCTTGTTGTAGCAGCTCAGCAGAGACCTGGTCCTTGTTTACTAGGTGGTGCAAATGTCCAAGTTGTGAGATGGTTTCAAGGCCTCTTTCTTACCAGGTGTATGTCCAGAGCAGGTTCTGTGCACCTCTGTCCACGGTATACACCAATTCCATTTCCAAAAATTAAAATTTGCCCCAGTCTCTCCAACCCTTCTCTGCCAGCCCCTGCTGCCTGCCCTGATGAGTGGCTCTGCGTGATTGCATTCCAACAACTGGAGAGAGCAATCTATGGTTAAAACAAAAACAAAAACAAAAAACCTTGCTGCTACTTGCAAAAAGTTGGATGTTTTTCCCCCTCAAGTTGGTTGTGACACAATGAAGTTAGTGGGGTTACTCCTCCCTCTCGCTAATGGACATGACTTTGCACATTAACAAATCCTCTTTAATGCCCTGCTTTAAACAGCATGTGTGCCCCATGCCGAGTATAGTAAGGGAGAACCCGTGGTGTATCAGTAAATTATTGCCACAATAATTTTGTGTGACAAGCAGCCTCAAGATCTTAATACGTTACCATAGCAAGCACTTATTTGTCTTACTTTTGTGAGTAAGCTATGGCTTTTCTGGGATAGGATGGGCTTGGCTGCAAGTCAGACTCAGACTGTCCTAAACATCCCTTTCTGGGACAGCAGCTATCTGAGGTATGCGCTTCCCAGGGTGAATCACAGGACCACAAGATGGTGAGCCAAAGCAGAAGATACCAATACTTCTTCAGGCCCAAGCTTGAAACAGGTACACCGTCACCACTGAATACATTCCATTGGCCACAAGCCCTATGGTTAAGCCCACCGAGGTTGAGGTGGATGGGACTCCAAATGAATAAGAACAAAGGAGACAGGAAGAGGTGGGTAATGATTGAGGTGGTTGGGATATAGTTCTAACCTTATGAATTATTTTAGGAAAAAAACAGATGTCTATACAAGTTGTGGTTGGCCATGTACGATAAACTTATTTATCGTTCCAAAAATTTCCCTTTGTCCCAGTTATAATCCTTTGTAATATGGCTTCACAATTATTGGATCTTGGGTTTATCAATCCAGCCTTCAATTTGATACTGTCAACATGATATTTTGTACACAATTCTTTCTTTACTTATTCATGCTGAAGCAAATTTCTCTAATGTGTGTGTGTGTATATATACATAGACATGTACACATACATAAATACACATATATACACACTTATATTCATTCATAGTTGCATATATGTATATATGCATGTTATATACATACACTCACTAGATATATTTTATATATATTCATATAAATGTGAATTTGGCAGAGAATGGAATTAAATTAAATGCATAGGGCTCAAATTTTCATCTTGAACCAGAAGACTTATACGTGTGGTCTTTCCATATTTGTTTAAGGGTGTTTCTCCCAAAGGGACTATGTATCATTCTTGTATCCTAAGCATGTAATATTGTTCCTGGAAGAGTCATATAGTAGTATGTGCTCAATAAATGTTCAAATTATTAATTAGTCGCATTAATGATTCGGTTCTTCTCTGTCCAAATATTTCATGATGATAAAAACTTAAATCTTGTACGGCAATCCTGCATTTCTTCATCTCCATCCATTCTCTGACTCAGCAGCTTGATCCTGTCTTGCTCTCCCTTTATGTTCTTCAGTTCTTTGATGCTTCCTTTGAGATGGGATGAAATTTGGGCTTAATAACTTAGGTGTAAATGAACTGTTATCTGCTAACAAAGCAGAAGCCTTTCTGTGAGTTTCCATCACAGGTGGTGCACAGGGAAATTTAACATCAGTGGACAATGGTTCTGACTTTTCTGCCATTGTTGTAGTTTTGGAAGCCACTTCACCTCTCTAGTCCTCACTGTTTCCAGAAAAAGTGGAAATAATTTTTTAAAAGCTCCCTTCTCTTCCTACCTTACCCTGCTACATCAAATGAACTGATGTTTGAGAATATGCTTTTTAAAAAAGTGTTAGACAAACATGATCTGTGATTATTAAAACAGAAATGTAATAAATCTAAGAACTATTATTTAGAAAGTAAGTATGACTTGTACTTCTCAGGGCAATGAGACGAGAGCAGAAGGAAAAATATGGAGAAGCTATTTTTGTCTGTCCCACCTCGATGAAATGGCTTTAAACAGTATACAATGCAGAAAACATACAGCTCCTCAAGCTACAAAGTGCTCCCCATCTTATCTCACCTACCACCCACATCAAAAATTCCAGAATGGAAGCAGGCAAAGGGACAAAGGGATCCGCAGCTACAAAAGGGCATTTATGGGGAGTGATATTCCAGAATCTGTCAGCCTCACTCAACCTACAGCATGCCATCTGATGTATTTTAACAGCGAAGAGAGCTTATTACCCTGATTAAAAGGATACGTTCATGTAGGGAGGTTTTGGGGAGCAGTGCAGAGAGGGAAAGACCAATAACCAGGACTTCCACGGTGTATAATTCTGGGCTGATGCTCCATCTGACTCCATATAATACAGGGCATTTCTTTCAATGCCATCTGTACTCTAGGACTAGGCAAAAATCACTTCAAAGATTAAACTCCATGCTGAGGAGCCAATTTCTCATAACAATAGCTAATAATGAGTCTTCTTGAAATCCCTTTTCCAATCAAAAGACAGGGATTGTCAGAACAGATATCACTATATTAAGGCCAGACTAAAAGCCCAGTCAGGACTTCTATGCTTTGGATAAACCCACTAATAAAACCACTTCTAAGATATTTCTGTGAGAGTTTCAGAAAGAACACTAATTAACCCAGACAGAGAATCTTCCAAAGATGTATTCCTTCTATTGAAGAATATCCTGTATTGGCATTTTTGTGAATCATTCTTGACATTTTGCCAGTTCTGCTGTCAACTTTCAAGGGATACAGAAATACTCAGTGGATTTTTCAAAGCAAAATCTATAACACAAAGTCTGATTACAAAACTACTGGCTAGCTTAAAAACAAAACAAAACACAGAGATGATCATTAAAAAACAAAACTTCTAGGAAAGCCTCTTGTGGTGAAATTGCTTCATCTAGTAGAGTAGAACTATGTCTGAAAGGGCCAACTTGGATTAAATTAGAGTGTTCCTCAGGTTATAGACTAAAATTATTTTCAGTTATTGAGTGGTGTGTGTGCAGGAGTGAGCAGACACTCATACATATACACACACATTTAGTCAATAAATGTTTATTCAATACCTACTATGTGTCAGCCACTACTAATAAGCTCTTAGAGCTACTGTTATTGTTTGATAAAATATTAGTAATTGTTTTAAAAAATGTAGTTTCTAAATATTTAAATGTTATTTTATGTTTTAGTAACTGAATTCTTTTTTTAAAAAATAGAATATGTTTAGAGCAGTTTTAAGTTCACAACAAAATTGAGCACAAGGTATAGAGATTTCCCATTTAGACCATGTCCCCACACATGCATAGCCTCTCCATTGTCAACATTCCCCACCAAAGTGGTACATTTGTTGCAACTGATGAACCTACATTGACATCATTATCACCCAGAGTCCACAGTTCACATTAGGGTTAATTCTTGGTGTCGTACATTCTATGGGTTTGGGCAAATGTATTATGACATGTCTTCACCATTACAATATCATACACAATATTTTCACTGTTCTAAAAATCCTCTGTGCTCTGCCTATTCAGCCCCCACCAAACTCAGATCTTTCTATTGTCTCCATAGTTTTGCCTTTTCCAGAACATCATATAGTTGTTACACAGTATGTAGGCTTTTCAGATTGGCCTCTTTTACTTAGTACTATGCAATTAAGTTTCCTCTATGTCTTTTCATGGCTTAATAGCTCATTTCTTCTTAGTGCTGAATAATATTCCATTGGCTCCACGGATAATTGGCTCCATTATCCATTCACCTACTTAAGAGCAACTTGGTTTCTTTCAAGTTTTGACAATTACGAATAAAGCTGCTATAAACATCCATGTGCAGGTCTTTGCCTGTATATAAGTTTTCAACTCCTTTGGGCAATACCAGGGAGGTCAATTTCTGGATCCTATGGTAAAAGCATGTGTAGTTTTGTAAGAAACCCCAAACTGTCTTCCAAAGTTATTGTACCACTTTGTAGTCTCGTCAGCAATGAATGAGCGTTCCTGTTGCTCCACATCCTGGTCAGTGCTCTGGATTTTGTCATTCTAATAGGTCTGTAATGGTATCTCATTTTAATTTGCCTTTCCCTAATGACATATAAGGTGGGGCACTTTTTCATATGCTTATTTGCCATCTGTATATCGTCATTGGTGAAGTGCCTTTTAAGGTCTTTAGCCCATTTATCGGGTTGTTTGTATTCTTATTGTTGAGTTTTAAGAATTCTTTATATATTTTGGATAATGCTCCTTTATCAGATGTGTCTTTTGCAAATATTTTCTACCAGTCTGTGGTTTCTCTTTTTATCCTCTTGATCTTTTTTATATATAATATAGTATGTGTAAGTTTTATGTGTGTGTGTAGTATATATAAAGTAGACTGTCTACTATTAAAGTGGAAGTGAAGTGTCTATTCACTCATCTCAAGCTGTCCCAGCCCCACTCACCACTTTCTGTGGAAACTCTGAAGCTTGATTTGAAGAACATTATGCTCAAACATTACTGTCACCCAGAAATTGCTAGTGGCTTTCAAAATTGACATAAGTAACATTTCACACATATACCCTTTCTCTTTACTCACATGGTATTTACACTACTCTGGAAAACAGTTTTCCTGCCTTCCTCACTCCATCCCATCCATAAGCAAATGCAGTAAAGACACAAGTTTCTGGATCATCAAAAAAATCAATGAGAGAGACAACATTTTGACTAAGAACTCAAGAAGTAAGCAGAATGGAGGACATGGTGTTTTTCTTTGTAGCTTGGAGAGTGGGGTCTTTGAGAAGCTACTACACAAACCAAGGATAGAAGATTTGGGCATTAAAGTAGATCCTTGCTCAGCCAATGGCAGATGGACTAGAGAAGCTGATCCAGAGGCCTAGTGCCTGAGACTTGACCCTCATATGCTGATTCCACATCTGTTTTTCTAAAGCAAACAAAAGGCAAAACAAACAATAAACAGCCCAATATTGACCTACCACATGCTACAAACCACGGGTGTAAATGAATGAGTGAAAGCAGAATGATTATTTTTAATACGTTTGTATAGCATTTGGAATCCTCAGAGGCAGGGCCTGGGTAAAGATAACACAAATAGTAAGATGCCCCACAAAACTCTGTGAGACCGTGGCTGTGGAGCCCTGCTCTTCCCTGGGTATAACTGCCTTCTGTGGAACCCTGCATCACAGTCTGATGGGGGTGCCCCACCCTCGTTTGCCCTTGCTATCTGATAACCTCAGCAGGTGCAGAAGGGAATAGGGACTTCGGCAAGGTGGAGGACCTCTGTCCACCTCACTGCTTAGGCACTCAGCCCTTGGTCATCCACTAGACTCTAAGAGACCGTTGCTGGAGAAAAATGGCTCCTGGGCAGAGCCTGCCAGCAGGAGGTTTGGCTGAGGCAAAGAATGAAAAAGTTCCCTTTGAGCATCATATTTCTTCCTCTGCCTCAGTCATAGCCAGAAGAGTAAGTGACTGACTGAGTAAATTGTTTTTGGAACAAATGCGTTCTCTCTCACTGCTCTCCTCCTGCTCCTTTGTGTTCCCTGGCTCCCCTCCTCCCTCCCTGGCTCCTCCCATCCCTCAGCAAGCAGGAACACCTCCCTCCTCTCTTTCAGGTAAGACATACCTACTGACAGAGCAGAGCAAAACATCTACGTATATTATTTTCCCCCTAGCACATCAGGATGTAGCCTCCAGCTTTCCAGGTCATGAGGTAGATGTGGTCAAGATAGAAACAATGTTCATCTTCAGATTCATGCATCCTACCAGCAGGCAGGGGTCACTTGCTTGTCACTGACCAGGTAACATGGTCTAGCTCCTGAGGCTTTTCCACAAATATTAGCTTGAAGCCCCTTGGCTGCTGAAATATGACCCCATACTGAAGAGAGAGTTGAATTTTCAAGCTGGGTACATTCCACAGGAGGAAGTCATTTGCTTTGTGGCCACGATGTGCTTTGTGACTGTGCACTCAAGCCTACTCCAGGTTCTCTCTCATTTCCAGCCTGGGTTCTGCTCTGGGAAAGCTTTCTCCAGACCTCTTCAAACACCCTTCTTATCAGCCACCCAGATCCTGTAATCCAACCTTCTATGAGCTTGGCTCTCTCCAACTGTGGTTGAAATTACGCTGACACATCTTTATCTGGGAGATATTGCTGTGAAACTTCCTTTTCACCAGGGAAACCATGTAACTTATAAAGCAGGGTGTCTACTAAATTAATGAACACAGAAAACCAAAGACAGAGGGTGGAATTATATGTGTCCCTCCTTCTTCCACCCACATACACAAATGCCCCTTAACAAACAGCCTCAGCTGCCAGTTAACTCAAGACCTCAGGATTTACCTAATCTGAGATCCAGCCTTTAGGACCTCTCCATGCTTGTTGCCTCATAGGATTGAAATAGATTGAGCTTAACTTTCTGTGCTATTATTCTGTTTCTATTGCCTGCAGCTCAACTTACACATGTCTAGGTGATGTGTTAGTCCAGTTAAATAACAAGTTAACTGAGGCACGGAACTTACGCAAATTTTTTCCTGCCATCCCCAGTATTCAGGGCAGTACCTTTTAGGCATCCATAAATATTTGCTAATTAATTGATAGATTTATGAAATGACTATAACTGGGAATAATAATAATCATGATGATAAAAATATCCTTTAAAGAATATTTATAAAATTGCCAGTAACTTCAATAGACGTTATATATTTAATCTTAATGATTAATTTAATTTATACAAAACACTTATGAAAGAGAAAGAACATTCTCTCCACAGAATAAAACTGAATTTTAGAGAAAAGAAACTGTCTCAGGGCTATGCATAGTAGAGGTAGAAAAATTATTATATTTCTGCCCCCTAATCTCCAGAATGTTGGTCAAACTGGGATTTTGAAGGCATCCTTTTCAAGATTTTTCAATGCTCAGTAGGGAAGATTGAATTTTGCCAATAAAATTGATCTCTCCTTTCATAATCTCATCCGGAATTTTTTTTAGTATATATGTGAGTAATCAGGATTTGCAACGTGCATATCCAGGTGCTCATAGATTTTTAGTAAAAGTCGTTTGTATATCACAGAATGCCTGAGTGAGAAGGACTGTAAAATAATCTAATCCAACTCCACTTGGTTACTTTCAGCGTTCCATTTGATGTCTTTAAAAGCCTGTAGTAAAAATGCTTTACAACTTGAGTAGATGACAAACTTCAAATGCTCCTGGGCAAAAAAGATGCCATTTGGTAGAAGGAGTTGCATTTTGCTCTAAACTCTACTATATGCATGCCTCCAAATACGTAGGCTATGTCTACTAATTCTCAATTGTTGGCTTCCTTTTTAGACTGTAACTTTCAGGATCACCTTTTTGGGGATCTTGGTGTCCCCCACTGTTATCCAGGTCAGGTCTAATCTTATCTATTGACTACAGTCTGGCAACTAGTTTCATGAACTACTATACTCCTCGTTTCCAATGTGGTTCAGTTATGTATGTTTCTGAAGTTTGGCAAGATAAGTGATTTGTTCATAAATTTAATAAGATGTGGGAATCAAACTGGATCTTCAATCCAGAAGTCATATTTTCTTTCTGTTACACCAGGCAATAAAGTGAAAGTTTCTTTGCCAGTGGAGAAGCTCTGTATTGATAATTGAATTAAGCACTAGATGAGAGGAGATATGGATGGATGGGATGAGGGAACAGAAACACATGAGCTATTTCAGGTTATTAGATAGTATGATATAATCATAATTTACTTGATGAGAATAAACTAAACACCAGAGGTTTGACATAGTTTTCTACCTGGATTTAATTATTCTCAGGACCTATAAAAAATTCATAATTTGGGGGATCTTGACCCAAAAGAAAGAGGAACAAGGATACACAAAGATTTCTGGGGAAGTAGAAGAAATTACCTTGACTATAATTAGTACTTAAACAAAAACAAAAAAATAAGCAAATGAACAAAACAAAACATAAAAACAAATCCAGAAAACCCTGGGGCTGGTGCCCATTATATGAAGTCAGCTCAAACATGCACCATTACCAAAATGTAAGAGTGGATGGCCCTCCTTATACATATCTTTTAACACCTGCTGCTCGCTCTCCTTCAAAGCTATTCTATTATCCATATTATATTCTCCCCTATGAGTGTTCAGAAGATGCACGGCCACTTCTGAAGATTAGAGGCACACCTAAGTGCCTTCAAGCCTCCTTGGTGGCCGTGGATCCACTCCCCCAAGCCACAATTCCATCTATTTGTCCACATACCGATCCCTTAACCAAATTGAAGTGTCTTTAAGTAATAAAAGATTATAGTTCTTTACATTGGCAGGATAAATAAATAGTTGTTCAAACATACGCTAACTTCTTTCCCTTATGCAGACATTAGCCATTGTTTCTTTTTGATTTGTGCTATCTATGGATCCAGTGCCTATAGATTTTGAATAAATGAATGTAGTTTTAGCTGTTCACATTAAAAGTGAAACAAATGGGAAATCAAGACCAGACCAAAGAAAAACCTTCGATCCAAAGATTAAAGAATGAATAATGATGCCAGGATCCAAACGAATACATTTAATATGCTGGTTTAGAGTTATAAAAGATAATGATAAAATGATGAACAGAAACTCATCATCTAGGTTAAAGAATAAAAAAGTAATAGTACTTTAGAAGAATCCTGTGTGTTCCTCCTTAACCATATTTCTCTCTCTCTCTCCCAGATTTAACCATTATCCTATATTTGTATTATTTTATACAGTTTAGCATGCATAAATATATCCCTAAAATATATATTATTTTTACCTAGTTTTGAATTTTTTAACTTTACATAAATATATTTATACTGTATGTACTTTTATATATTTAGTCATTTAAAATTTTTTTACTCAACATTATTTTTGTAAGGTTCATCTGTATGTATCTGTAATTTATATACCACAAATTATCTGTTGATTTTATTGCTGATTGACAGTTGACAATTTTTTGGCAATTTTGAAAATACTATATCATTTTATAAATATATATTTACTTATATTTATATAAATTTATATATAATATAAAGATATGTACCACACTTTCTGATACATATGAAATTCTCTATGGCATGTATCATGTTTTTTGGGATTTTTTTGCAATATTGAAAATACTATATCAAGTTTTATAAATATATACTTACTTATATTTATATAAATTTATATATAACATAAAGATATGTACCACACCTTCTGATATATATGAAATTCTCTATGGCATGTATCATGAGGTGAAATTCTTGAAATGTAGAGTATGCACATTTACATATTAAAATGAAAATGAAAATCACCCTCAAAAGTGTACCAATTTACTCTTCTATTAGCAGTGTATGAGAGTTCCTGTTGCATACAGCCTACTGACATTTATTGTAAAGTTTTGTAAATCTGGTAGATATGAAAGGGTATCTCAACGTGATTTTAAGTTATACTTTCCAGATTACTAATAAAATGGAACATCCTTTCACAGGTTTAAATGACCTTTGGAATTCCCTTCCCTGGTAGTTATTTTACATTGGGTTGCTTGTTTTTTCTTATTAATTTATATAAGTTATTTTTGATACTAATCCTTCATTCATAGAAAATATTTCTTAGAGTGTGTGCCTTGTATTTTTAATCTCTATATGAAACATATTAATATTTTTTCTATGGTTTCCCTTTTGTACCATGAGTTTAAAAACTTATTTCATACACAAAATTACAAAGATATTTTCTTCTAAAAGTTTTAAAGTTTTTCCTTTCACACTTTAGTCTTTAATTCAATTGGCATTGTGTGTGATGTTGTGATGTGAAAGAGAGATGCATTTTTATTTTTATTTTTCCATGTGCAAAATCATTTTTCTCTCTTCAATTTAGTACATAGCTCTCCTCACCACAATGCAGTGAGCAAAGATTTTTCAGTGCTAACTTTTCCCATGTCAAGAGTCAATATATGTGTAGATCTGTTTCTGGGAATTCTATTCCATTGCATTTGCCTATCCAGTTGTTTGTCCAGTTTAAATAGCTTACTTCCTGCTCTACAGAGAAAACTGAAGCAATCAGAATTCAAGTTCCACAGATTCCTGCCATCAAATCTCCTCTCCATACCAGCATCTGCTAAAAGAAATAACAACTTTCATCTTTGCTTATTACATTAGAATTGAGAATTTATCTGTGTTGTTCCGTGTTTGTAAACTTTCTTTTACTTAAGGACATCACACCAGCAATTCTCCCTTCTCTTTCTCTTAATTCATCAATGTTTCCTTCTCTAAAGAGTCATTCTCATCAGCATTTGAGTATACTTTCTTCCTCCTTAAAAGAAACAAAATAAGACCCATCTCTTGAACACTTATATCCTCTAGCTACACCCATTTCTCTGCTTTCCTTTATAGCAACACTCTTTGAAAGAGTTGATTGGACTCACTGCTTTAATACCTCTAGTCCTAACCTCTCTCAGACTCACGCCATTCAAACATTCAATTCCATCGTTCTGAAACTGCTCTTATAAAGATCACCAATGGCCTATATCTTGACACATATGACACAAAGTAGATTTGGGAAGACTGATCACTCTCTCTCTGAAATACCCTCTCACTTCCAGAACACTGGGCTCTGCTGGTCCTTGTCCTGTATCATTGGCTGTTCCTGAAACATCGTTTTTGTGGCACTTTCTCTTAGTCCTGACCTCTTAAAGTTAAACCACATCAATGACCAGCCACAGTAACCTTTACTCTTTTCTCTATGTGTTTCCTGTAAATCACCAAAAGAGACCGTTGGCTCTGTCTTCAAATATATCCAGAATCTGACAATCCTTTCTGTCTCCACAGTTGTCACTCTGGTCTGAGCTGCCCCCACCTCTTGCCTGGATTGTCCCTCTCTTCACCCTTGCTCTCCTATGATCTATTATCAACACAGTGACCTTAGTGATCTTTTCAACATGTAAATCTGGTCACGTCGCTTACCTATCAAAATCTTCCAATGATGCCCCATTTCATAGAGTAAAAGCAGAATCGTTCACCATGGCCTACCAAGACTTCTGTGATCCTGTTCTCTCTCCCTGACTTAATCTCTGCTACTCTCTCCACTTCCCTCTCCACTCCAGCCTACTTCCTTGAAAAAGCCAGGCGCACTCTTACGGAGCATTTTTGTTCTGTAGTAAGTCACGTAACAGGCTCCCCTCACCTCTGACAAGTTTTACTCAAAGGTCACCTTGTCAGTGAGGAATAACACAATTTTGAAAATTGAAAATTAAAATGAACCCCTGCTCTTAGCACCCACTATCCCATTCACCCTGTTTGTTATCCTTCACAACATTGCTCACCTTGCAATATAATATACAACTTGCTAAATTATTACAGTCACTGTCTGTCTTCCCAGTGGTGTGCTGGACCTGGCTCAGACCTGCTCAAGAGATCTGACTGAATGCATTTCTTACCAACTTTCTGTCATTTGGTAGCTTGAAATTGGCCATGGTAGGGGTATTACATCACAGAAATCAGCAAATGCTACAAACCAGAGCTTTTTTTCCCGCCCCCCCCCCCCGCCAGGTGCTAAAAATTTACAGGCCCGAAGCTGGTTTTCACCCTCTTGAACAACTCTCTCTCCCACTAGATTGGAGAAGGGATTTGCATTTATTTTATTCACTGCTGTTTCCTTAGGTAGTTAAGAAATGAGGAAATGAATGAGAGTTGTGTATGATTTTTTTCCCCTTAATCAGCAAACATGCTGAATCATATTACAAGGTTTTCCTATGTTTTAAAAAAAGGATGAATTTCTGAAATAAACTCAACATTGTAATAATGTATTTTTTGATATACATATACATTCTATTTGTAATATGGTTGTTTAAGAATGTTGCATCTATAATTCTCAATAATATTATTTGGTTGGTTTCTATCTGATGCTGCTTTATGTTGGGTTTTCATCTCAGAGTTACGTTAAACTGTTATAAGAATTGGGAAGAATTATTTCAATTTTTATTTTCTGAAAAAAAAATGTGTGATATTGGAATTCTGTGTTTCATGAATATTTGGTAGAATTAGCCTATGAAACTATTAAAGTTTTCTTTAGGAGAAGATTTAAAATAATGTCTTTAATAAGTTTAAGACTACTGATATTTTCTATTTCTTATTAGATTTATTTTTGCTACTTATATTTTCTAGGAATTCTTTCCCTACAGATACTCTTTGAATTTATTAGCGTATTATTACTTTAATCTCTGCGGTTATGGCCCATTTCTCACACCTAATATTGTTTATTTAGGTTTTTCTCTCTACTTTATCTGGAAAATTTAATTGTCCAATTTATCTGTCTACTCAAAGAACACACTTTGTCTTTATTGATCCTTTCTCCATTATATCTTTGTTTTACTATTTCATTAATTTACTACCATTATTTTTGTAAACAGTTATTTATTTATTTATTTATTTATTTGGCTGCGCTGGGTCTTAGTTGCAGCACTTGGGATCTTTGTTGCAGCATGCGGGATCTTTTTTGTTTTTAGTTGCAGGCATGTGGGATATTTTAGTTGTGGCATGCGGGATCAAACCCAGGCCCTGTATTGGGAGTGTGAAGTCTTAACCACTGGACCACAAGGGAAGTCCCTACTACCATTATTTGTTAAAAAAATATTTTCTTCTTAAATTTTTGCTTATTTTATGTGGTGGGGAAAAGTCTAAAAATGGTTCCATGCCCTAGTCCCCTGAACTGGTAAATATGATGAGATGGCACTCCCATAATTATATTATGCTATATGGCACAGCTGAATTTAAGATAAGGAGATTATCTGAATGTGTATAATATAATCCCATAAGCCTTTTAAAGGCAGAGACTTTCTACAGCTTGTAGCAGAAGAGACAGAGAGCGGAAGCATGAGGGCAATTTGATGTGCTATTGCTGGGATTATAAATGCAACTAAATGTGAATGTATCTGAGTTCTGAGTTCTGGCCATTAGTATGAGAGGCAAGATGCTTTCCCTGGAATTTCTCATTCCCACATATTCCTATTGGTAAGATATAGTGAATATTTAAATAACCTTGGAAAACATATTGGGAAGAGCAGAGGCTTCCTTCCACTTCTAAACTACTTCTATCCAGAACTTTATGGGAGGGAAATATAAACTCTATTTTATTTAAGTCACTGTCTTTTACAGTCTCTTGATCATAGCAGCTTGGCTTGTACCCTAACCATTGCAATATAATTAGAAATTGCTTGCTTAAACTTCTATGTCTTTTAACTTCTCTTTCAAATTTTCTATCTCCTCATCACTCTGTGCTTCATTCTATTGTCATTCTATATTGTCAGATCTATAATCCAGTTTGCTAATTCCCTCTTTAGCTGTGTCTAACTGAATGTGTATTCTGTCCATTGAATTTTAATTTCAATCGTTGTGCTTTCCAATTGTAATCAGTTCTTTTGCAAATATATCCCTGTTGATTTAAATATCATCTACCCATTTATGATATTTTTAATAGTCTCTTTAGCTCTTTAAAAATATCTAATCTACTGATAATCTACAAATTGGTAGTCTTTGATGTCCTGACTGTGTAATTAGTTATTTCTGTTATCTCTTGCTCTTGGTGGTTAGTGTCATGATTTGCTGAATAACTCCTTATTGTGAACACATGTCCCTTAGAACTCTATCTGTTAGGGTTTGTTGAGATGAGATCTAGGTTTAAAATATGTTAATCCAGAGAGAATAATCATTTGCTTCTGACTAATGCCTGGAGGACTATGATTTAGAGCCACTTTAAACCACATTTCTTTTGGGAAGTGGGTTAGGAGGCACAGAAAGTATGAATACTAAGCCTCAAAACTCTAAAGAGAAAATTTGTGGCTTAAAATTCTCATTAGGTTTTTTTGTTGTTTTTTAAAAATATTACCATTTAGACAGTGTGCCAAAAGGGGTACAAGTCCACATATCTCCCACTGTAGGGTACACTTATGCTTTCTAATTTGCCACTGAGAGTGTTGACCTTTAATGCACCTAGATTCATATAGTTGTTCCAATTTTTCATGTGTTAGGTCATCAAGAATGAACACAATCCGCCTCAGAGCAATCAGTTCTTGCTTTCTCCCTTTGATTTGGGCTTTCTCAAATTTCATTTCTTTACTTTTCTACCAGATCAACAATGAACTGAAAAATGTATATTTAGGTGTGACTTACTACAAGATACTTGCTGTACATCTAAACTTCCATACTTCCAGATAAGCTTTAAATTTTCTCCAGAGCATGTATCATTATGTCAAATTCTCTTTTGGGTGTTTTTTTTCTTTTTTTTGGTCATTTTCTATCTCCTTCTCTTTAGAATATAACTTCCTGAAACAGGAAAACTTGTTGGTCTTATTTACAGCTATATCTCCAGGGTCTGTAACAATGCCTGGCACATAGAAAATGCTCAATAAAAATTTCCCAAATTAAAAAATAATAAACATATATAATTATGCATTTATACACACATACACATATATATGTATTACATGCATACAAATGTATGTGTGTGTGTGTGTATATATGTATGTGTATATACATATATACACATATATAATTTGGATTCAAATCCATTTCTTAAACCACCTAATCAGTCATAGAAGATTGTAATTTTAATACGTATTAAACATGAAAATAAGATTTAAAATGTTTCATAAAAATTAAGGAATTCATTTCATTGTGTGTTTGGTAAGAAAGATAAATGGGAGTCCTTCGGACAAAATTGGTTATTAACATGACCGACAGAGCAGACAAACACATACTTTTAAAGTCTTGAATTACTGTAATATATATAGTCACTGAATGTGAACCTTAATTTCAGGTTGTCATTCAGGTTTGCATCCTTAACGCATCATTTCTCTGGTGGCTCTGAAAGGTGCTGTATTAGAGATTGTCACTTGGAGGCTTGAGGCACCTGGAGTTACTATAGTATGACTGACATGAACATTGAACAGTCCTTCATAGCCTCTGCCAGCAGGCCTTTATTCTGAGTAAGGGAGTAGATGAGATAACTGGATGGTTCAGCAAGAATTCATGTATGTGTATTTGATGGAAGCAAAAACATGTGTTCAAGAATGCAAATTTGATATTATTACCTTGATGTTTCTCCCATTTTATGTGAAACCTAATTTTAACTGATATGGTTTCAAAACTTACAAGGAGACCAACTGGTTCAAAATATATTGGTTGTAAGTCTCAGGTGGCTTGCCAGCCTTTTAGATTTCCTAAAATGCTTTCATTGCCTGAAAACTGTGAAAATAGAGGGACATTAAAAAATTAGCATTGTGGGGCGCCTTCAAGATGGCAGAGGAGAAAGACGTGGAGATCAACTTCCTCCCCACAAAGACATCAAAACTACATCTACATGTGGAACAACTCCTACAGAACACCTACGGAACACTGGCAAAAGACCTCAGACTTCCCAAAAGACGCCCTCAGGCGACCTACACGCAGAGGCGGGGCCAAATCCAAAGCTGAACCCCAGGAGCTGTGCGAACAAAGAAGAGAAAGGGAAGTTTCTCCCAGTAGCCTCAGGAGCAGTGGATTAAATCTCCATAATCAATTTGATGTACCCTGCATCTGTGGAATACCTCAACAGACAACAAATCATCCCAAAATTGAGGCGGTGGACTTTGGAAGCAACTGTAGACTTGGGGTTTACCTTCTGCATCTGATTTGTTTCTGGTTTTATGTTTAACACAGTTTAGTATTTAGAGCTTTTTATCATTGGTAGATTTGTTTATTGATTTGGTTGCTCTTTCCTTTTTTAATTTTTTATATATATGTTTTTCCTTTTTCTCTTTTTGTGAGTGTGTATGTGTATGCTTCTTTGTGTGATTTTGTCTGTATAGCTTTGCTTTTACCATTTGTCCTAGGGTTCTGACTGTCCTTTTTTTTTTTTTAGGTAGTTTTTAGCACTTGTTATCAGTGGTGGATTAGTTTTTTGGTTTGGTTGCTCTCTTTCTTTTTTTTTAATTACTTTTTTATGTTTTTATTTTTAATAATTTTTTTCTACTTTAATAAATTTATTTTATTTTATTTTTCTTTCTTTCTTTCTTTTTTTTTCCTCACTTTTCTTCTGAGCTGTGTGGCTGACAGGGTCTTGGTGCTCTGGCCAGGTGTCAGGCCTGAGCCTCTGAGGTGGAGGAGCGGAGTTCAGGACACTGGTCCACCAGAGACCTCCCAGCCCGATGTAATATCAAACAGTGAAAGATCTCTCAGAGATCTCCATCTCAATGCTAAGAACCAGCTCTACTCAACAACCAGCAAGCTACAGTGCTGGACACCCTATGCCAAACAACTAGCAAGACAGGAACACAATCCCACCCATTAGCAGAGAGGCTGCCCAAAATCATAATAATGTCACAGACACCCAAAAAATCACCACCGGACAGGGTCCTGCCCACCAGAAAGACAAGATCCAGCCTCATCCACCAGAAAACAGGCACCAGTCCCCTTCACCAGGAAGCCTACACAACCCACTGAACCAACCTTACCCACTGGGAGCAGACACCAAAAAGAATGGGAACTACAAACCTGCAGCCTGTGAAATGGAGACCCAAACACAGTAAGTTAAGCAAAATGAGAAGATAGAGAAACACACAGCAGATGAAAGAGCAAGGTAAAACCCCACCAGATCAAACAAATGATGAGGAAATAGGCAGTCTACCTGAAAAAGAATTCAGAGTAATGATAGTAAAGATGATCCAAAATCTTGGAAATAGAATGGAGAAAATATAAGAAACATTTACCAAGGACCTAGAATAACTAAAGAGCAAACAAACAATGAGGCACAACACAATAAGTGAAATTAAAAATTCTCCAGAAGGAATCAATAGCAGAATAACTGAGGCAGAAGAACGGATAAGTGATCTGGAAGATAAAATAGTGGAAATAACTACTGCAGAACAGAATAAAGAAAAAAGAATGAAAAGAATTGAGGACAATCTCAGGGACCTCTGGGACAACATTAAACATAAAAACATTTGAATTATAGGGGTCCCAGAAGAAGAACAGAAAAAGAAAGGGACTGAGAAAATATTTGAAGAGATTATAGTTGAAAACTTCCCTAATATGGGAAAGGAAATAGTCAATCAACTCAAGGAAGCACAGAGAGTCCTATACAGGATAAATGCAAGGAGAAACATGCCAAGACACGTATTAATCAAACTATCAAAAATTAAATACAAAGAAAAAATATTAAAAGGAGCAAGGGAAAAACAACAAATAACATACAAGGGAATCCCCATAAGTTTAACAGCTGATCTTTCAGCAGAAACTCTGCAAGTCAGAAGGGAGTGGCAGGACATATTTAAAGTGATGAAAGGTAAAAAACTATAACCAAGATTACTCTACCCAGAAAGGATCTCATATTTTGAGATATTTGCAAATATCTTCATATTTGCAAATGAAGCAACTGACAAAGGATTAATCTCCAAAATTTACAAGCAACTCATGCAGCTCAATAGCAAAAAAACAAACAACCCAACTCAAAAATGGGCAGAAGACCTAAAGAGACTTTTCTCCAAAGAAGATATACAGATTGCCAACAAACACATGAAAGGATGCCCAACATCACTAATCATTAGAGAAATGCAAATCAAAACTACAATGTAGTACCACGTCACACCCGTCAGAATGGCCTTCATCAAAAAATCTACAAACAATAAATGTTGGAAAGGGTGTGGAGAAAAGGGAACCCTCTTGCACTGTTGGTGGGAATGTAAATTGATACAGCCACTATGGAGAACAGTATGGAGGTTCCTTAAAAAACTAAAAACAGCACTACCATATGACCTAGCAATCCCACTACTGGGCATATACCCTGAAAAAACCATAATTCAAAAAGTCATGTACCACAATGTTCATTGCAGCTCGATTTACAATAGCCAGGACATGGAAGCAACCTAAATGTCCATCAACAGATGAATGGATAAAGAAGATGTGGCACATATATACAGTGGAATATTACTCAGCCATAAAAGGAAACGAAATTGAGTATTTGTAGTGAGGTGGATGGACTTAGAGACTGTTATACAGAGTGAAGTAAGTCAGAAAGAGAAAAACAAATACCATATGTTAACACATATATATGGAATCTAAAAAAAAAAAAAAGGTTCTGAAGAACCTACGGACAGGACAGGAATAAAGACCCAGACATAGAGAATGGACTTGAGGACACAGGGAGGGGGAAGGGTAAGCTGGGACGAAGTGCGAGAGTGGCACAGAGATATACACACTACCAGATGTAAAACAGATAGCTAGTTGGAAGAAGCTGCATAGCACAGGGAGATCAGCTTGGTTATCTGTGTTCACTTAGAGGGGTGGGATAGGGAGGGTGGGAGGGAGAAACAAGAGGGAGGAGATATGGGGATGTATGTATATGTATAGCTGATTCACTTTGTTATAAAGCAGAAACTAACACAGCACTGTAAAGCAATTATACTCCAATAAAGATGTTAAAAAAATTAGAATTGCAATAAATAAATTAATTAATTATAATAAATAAATACATACATACATACATACATACATAAATACATAAAAAGAATGCAAATTTGAGGATGAACTATGTTGTCTGTAGAAAGAACACTGGAACTGGGGTTTGGAGACTTAAGTTTAAGCCTGCCTTATCCTCTTACCAGGTGTTTCACTTAACCCTTCTGGGCCTCAGTCAATTGATTTTTAAATTAAAAGGATCTTGTAGTAAAGGTCCCTTCCAATTCTACAATTCAATTATCAAATATGTCACAAACTCATATACATTTCTGAAGATCAAATAAAGTCTTAGAATAAGTTATTCCTCTTCTGTGGTATTCAGTATAAGGTAAACCTTTGCTGGATTTTTTTCAACATTTGTATTATAAGTACATGATGCCTGTCCCCAAGTGCTTCCCCAAAGTGGTTGGTAATATAATTGAAGATAGAGATCTACATAGAAAATAATGACTTATTCTATCACCTTGAGGAAGCAAAACTAGGGATCCCTAAGAGGCATTTAGGGTCACTCAGTACTATCTCCAATCTAGTGTGATGAATGGGTTATTGGTCTGCAGATGACACTTCCTATTAGAACGTTTGTGCCACACACCTCTGATTTCTAAATCTCACGCTTCCTTGTTTTTCACCATCACTTACCTCTGGTTGGATTCCACTTCTCTTTATTCATCTTGCCAATTATGTCTATTCTGTACCATCAACTGAACAATAGAGAATGAAAGCACAGTGTTTTTAACATATGCTGACCTTAGCCCATCACATAGCTATAGCAGCGCATCAACCCTGGCCTCTGTCTGCTTCTCAAAGTAGACTACTGATAAAGAAGACACAAATTATCAATATCAGAAATAAAATAAGGGTCATCAATACTGATCCCATGAACATTAAAAAGAAAATAAATACTATGAACAATTCTATGTCCATAAATTTGATAACTTAGATGAAATTAGCCAGTTCCTTGAAAGACACAAACTGCCAAATCTCACACAGGCTCTGCCCTCCTAAACCAGACTAGATAAGACAAGAAGTACAACATCAGCCTCAGCCCACTGGCTGACGAGAGTAAGCGTTGGAGGTAGTGCAATGCCTATTAACAGTGAGTTTAGGGAGCTCTGGTCATACATTTTCACTCATCGTCACCCATGTTGGTCAGCTTGCTTTCATGTCTAGTAATTGAGGTTCTCTCTGCGCCTACAATCTTGGCAAATGTCGGCACTATTTAGCCAAATTTTGACCTCCTCATCATCCTATTCCCATGAGAAGGGTGCTCTCTGTACCCTTAGCTACTGATGGAGGTCCTGTCATAGCAGACTAACGGCCAGACCTCAGATGCCTTCTGTAGCTGCGTTCCAACAGCTCTGCCTCCCCTCACCGTCCTAGTGCTGTAAGTAATAGATCCTACCACCATAAGACTAGACTTGCTAACAGTGGGTTTCTGGGATTTCTCCTGAGGAATCATAGCTTCCAAGCAGATCGATTTCTTTTTTCATCCTCCTTATCTTTCGTTACTGCTTTCCTTTGTCCTGGTCCATCATGACAATTTCTAGATATTGCTTTTGTAATGACACAGTGTCTCTTTTTCTAGCTTTAAGCACAGTAGGAAGCAAAAAGCCGTTGAACACTTCAGCCATCGTATGTCATAGTCATAAAGAGAGGCACAACATTAGAGGTAGACCTAGCTTACATATCTGGTTTCATTATGGTATAATGAACTTGGACCATCACTCACTCTTTCTATTTCCTCCAGTCAAACCTGAGGATACAAATATCAACTTCATAGGGATGCTGTAAGATTAAATGAGATGACATATATAAAAAATGTAACATAGAAGTTGCCATAAACACTCAATAAATAGAAATTAAAATAAAATCTGAACTATCGTTTGTTTTATAGATACCTCTATCATCTAGTAGAAGCATCGTATTTATTTTTTCTTATTCCAAAAGCACAAAACTATTTATCAGAGAGTCTACCTTTATGAGTATGAATGAACTTGGATCATAATTCTTGCTTTAAAATACTTGTCTCAGTAGTTTCCAAAGCCTTTATTTTTTTTAATTAATTAATTTTTTTTTCCAGACCAGCAAATATTTAAGTATTTTTAAGGTTCCATTTGTTACATTAAGATCAGATTCGTCTTGAATTTACTTTGATACAAGGTGTATGACATATAAGTGTGTTCATGGCTTGCATTTGCACTAATTTATTGATAAGGCCATCATTTCTCTACTGGTCTGAAATGCTGATATTATCATGCATGTACTTAAACATACATGTGAATCTACTGAAGATCTTTTTTTTTTTTTTTTAACTAGAAGCATTTTAATTAGATCAATCCTACTCCTCCCATTCCTCCTATCTTGTATATGTAGAATTGAAAAGGCTCTCAGGGACCAGGTCTTTCCCTTTACTTGAGAAAATATTGCTTAATATTCCATATTTTATTGAAAGCAGAGTCAGGACTAGAGCTCAGGTCTATACTCCCAGGGTAAAGGATCTGGGAGGCTGGTTTGGGGTGGGGGGGCATTAGGAGTGTTGAGGACTAGAGCACTCTTCTCTTCTGTGTGCAGCTGAAAGGAGGGCATAGGTCCCCCCAGTCCTGTTCTTTGCTGGATCTCATGTAAGAAAAGAGTAGAAAGTAGCAGAGAGTTAAAGGGAGAGGAAAGTCCCTTGGTTATGAGTGCTTTAATTTCACAAATTAAAGGAATCAGCAGAAACTACAGTCCCCAATGCAATATCCATTAATAGAGTTCTGAAATATATTAGCCAATTATACTTTTCTCAAGCAGCCTGGGAAACTTCTCCAAATATCCTTATCAACACAATCAGGTACTCAGAAAAACAGCTGTGCTAGAGACAATACACCTTTGAGTATGAAGGGCTGAAAATTCTCAGATTTAGTCCAAGACTAACTTAATTTTTTTTTTTTTTTGCCTGCGTTATGGGTTTTCTTTGCTGCGCGCGGGCTCTCTCCAGTTGCGGTGAGCAGGGACCACTCTTAGTTGTGGTGTGCGGGCCTCTCATTGTGGTGGCCTCTCTTGTTGCAGAGCACAGCCTCCAGGCATGCGGGTTTCAGTAGTTGTGGCCTGTGGGCTCAGCAGTTGTGGCTCGCAGGCTCTAGAGTGCAGGCTCAGTAGCCATGGAACACAGGCTAAGTTGCTCTGAGGCATGGGGGATCTTCCCGGACCACTGCTCCAACCCGTGTCCCCTGCAATGGCAGGTGGATTCTTAACCACTGCACCACCAGGGAAGCCCCCGAGACTAACTTTAATCAGGGAACTAATTTTACTTTTAAAATGGAAATCATGGAAGGAGAAAGGGAGAAAATTTAAGTTGAATGGTTGAAAATTAAATAGGATGTTGAAGGTCACAGAAAGCTGGTAAAGTGGAGTTGACTTTCATTTCACACACAGACCAATTGCCTAAGGTCAGAATGAGTCTTCAGTGGCAAAAATACCTTGGTGCACCTAGCGTTTCTGTCTCTGGTTGTGTCTGGAACCCATTCTGCAATGATCTTCATTATGGCTAAAGTGCAAAACTGCCTCATGATTAGCTCCCCTGCGTGGGCCCCCTCTGAGTAGGCTGAGTCAGATGTTGTTGTCAGAGAACCGAGGTTATTACCATCATTCTTACCAGATGTGTATCAGAATCTTATTAGAGGGAACTACCTAGTATCTTTCCCACAGCTTTTTCATCACATATTGGCACTCTTGGCTCCCACATGCCTGCTCAACACTATCTTAGGCCTGAGAACAATCCTGTCCTATGGTGGAGAGAATTGATGAGTTCCTTATCTAGGAGCTTGACAGACTAACACCAACCCAGCCTGGCATCAGTTTTGGCTTGGACTTGGACCCTAGTCCCAGGAAGACCTTTCACTATTTCTGTGGGCCAAGGTCTCCTCATCTCTTTTAGTTCCACTTTTACTAATGCCTCAGTTTTCTCTCCAGCTTGAGACTTTTCACCCCCACTTTTCTAGCTATAGAAACTGGCTTTGCTCTTACCAGTCCTTCTGGGGAACGGTCCCTGGATCTGTGGTCAGGTGTCTCCAGTAAGTACCACATTCTTCCCCCCGGGACTGTCAACCGAGGACTGGATTCCACTCCCCACCATGCTGTGCACCATCTAGTTGACCAGCTACCACCTCCAATAGACCTCCCGGGCTCCAGTCTGCCTGAGCCATGTCTCCAGCTCTTACCACCCTCCTTTCTCTTCCTGCTTCCTGTTACTTTCTCCTTTGATCTTCTCCTGATCACCCATTTCACCTGTCCAAAGCCCTCCATGTCCCACTTGTCTAGGGATCGCACGCTCTGATACTAGCCTCTTCACATTCAATTTTTCCTGCCTTCACAAAGGATAAATAATAAATCCTACTGCATTGTGATAATACCTGTAGGGATGAGTGGGAGAGAGCAATTAGCTACGAAAATGAACTAACTTGCTTCCTGGTGTTAGAGTCTTAGCATTTCACTGGAAAATGTGGCTGCAAAGAAGTAAGTCACAACCTAAGGAAGCTCATACTAAAAAGCAATATAGGTGGCAGGTCAAAAATGGACCACGTTCATAGCTTCCAACTCCTCTGCTCCTTTCGTTTCCCCTTTGTATATGGCAAGTTCCGAACACATTTGTTTCATGAGATGATTACAGAACTTCCCTCAGCATCATTGCCCATCTCAACCCTGTCCACGGTACTATACTGAGAAAACTAGCTCGCAAGAAACATGAAAAAATAACATCTTTGACATCATAGCATAGCTTTCCTTCCCCTTTATTCAATGTCTGGATCTACATGCTGGGCCCAAACCCAAATATTACATCTTTGCTTCATATTCTTTTGAGTGTTCACCTCACCTTGTGAGTGCTAAAAGCACCTCTTCTTCTTCCTCCCATTGTATAATGTAGGACAAAAATTATTTCCATTTTCCATCTGATGTCTGCCCTCTACAAGAATCTATGTTCATCTACTCTACAGAGACATACAGAAATTTGACTTAGGAATGAGTCATGAATTTCTCTTTAAGGGTTAGATCAAAGGAGCCTGGAGAGCCTGGATTATCAGGGCATGTGTACAGAAAGGATACTCCAGATATAAGGCAGCAGGTGTATGGTACAGATGCAAGAGGCTAGAGAAGGGACCTGGGTCCTTCATGCCTCTTCCACCTAAGGGCAGCAGTAGTTTGGAAGTGACAAACTATAGGGTGCCATAACCATATAAACCTGGAAGTGTGGGAGAGGGGGGCATGCAGGAAGTGACAAATGTTTAAAAAATTTAAAAGGACATCAACAGCTGCTCTTAGCTGTGATCAGCCACTCACGCTTCCCATCCCTCCTCTGAGAGCTAGATCCTCAAGGATAACCCATGGTTTGGAATTTTCATGACTCCATTATCAGAACAGATCAGAGAGTCCTTTGTGCTTTTACCATTTCTTGTACAAACTTCTAATTTCTCTGTAACATAACCATCTGTTTCTGTTCCAGTGCCTCTTATTAGATTGCAAATTACCTGAGGGCAGGGCATGTGTCTCAGTAACCTATGCAAGTGGGTACCTAGGACAGTGCATGATGACTGAGAGATGCTCATTAAATGATCATTGAATGACTGAATGCAAGGATAAAGAATGTGGTGTTTATTGGACTCATTCTGCATGAATGGAAATTTAGAGTTCTGGACCATAATGTTTTACTGGTTCTGAAAGGTTTCTGTTTTCCTAAAGAAGTGTCAGGAGTGAAGGGAGTCATAATTACTGAGACTTCTGAAGCTCTCAGTTCCCCCAAAGAATGTTTTCCTATTACATGTTCCTATTACGTGGGGGAGATCTTCAATTTTTGGCTATAAATCTCCACTTATTCTTATTGTATTCAGATTTGAGCCCAATCTTTCTCCCCCACTGCAAAAACCCAATTGTAGTAGTCCTTCTTGAATAAAGTCTTCCTTACCATCTTTAACAAGTGTCACAAATAATTTTTTTTAAACACTACCCATTGCTCTTTGGATGATAGTCTGAACCTGTAACATGGATTATAAGGCTCCTAATAATCAGTCATCCGTATCTCCAAGGAGACCAAAGACCTACCTAAAACCTCTCTCAGCTAGTTTAGTCAACTCTCTTTCTACTTATATACCCATTTCATACTATGTCAGGCTGGATTACAACTCCTAGTTAATTGTCAGTTTCCTAACTAACCTCTGAACTTTTCAAGGATGGGATTTAAATACATCTATCTTTGTTTCCATGACACCTCTTACAACACTGGGAGAACTAAATGATTTTCAAAAGTCTGATGACTATTTAGACGTGATCTTCACCTTTAGGATTTGTTCATTTAAAGTGATTTCGTAAGCTCCACAAAGATAGAGGTATTTGATGGCACTGAAGCTGATGGTTATATGCCTTTTACAAGGTGTTATTTTGACTGAGTGATTATTTCAATGCACTTACTTCAATTGGTAACACTCTAATTTCATCAAGATGCTCTAGCCCTTCTGCACAAAGGCTTAGACGTGGAAATATGTGGAATTCGTAGCAGTTAACTTCTACCCTCATTCCTTAGTCGGTTCACTTTTCTGCCTTCTACCCCCTTTACCCTCCTTCTTGCTCTTTTCCATCCTTTTTTCTTTATTTTTTTTTTTTGCCCTGTTAAGATTACTTGACTATTTGATTATTATGATAGAGTTTTCCAAAGATTCACCATCAGAATGATTTATCTGACATTTAACATATTATTAAGGAAGTAGGACATTGCTCGAAGGTCACAGTTTGGATTTGAAGCTTAAAGGTTTTCATAATGTTTAGTAAAGGTAGCATAAATGTCATCTCTCTCTAGAACTAGCACTCCCATAGTCAGTGTCAATTGTATTTATTCAGAACTTAGATTTCTTTAGCTTTCCCAAGAAGCATTTGTCAAAAAAGATTGCAGTTTCCAGGAAGTTATTTTGTTCAGCGCACTTACTCCTTTAACTAACATGGTCAAACACATGATACCCATAAAAATACTCTCAACCATACAATGTGCTGTCAAGCTAGAGGGAAGAGAAAAAGAGGTGAGAAATATGACAAAGATCTACCATGGTCCTCTCACCAGTGTTCATTAATTTCCATATCAATATCTACATAGGAGGGAAGATTCTTAGATATCTAGGTGACCACAATGATATAAAGTGTAACATATTAAGTAAAATTGGAAATAACTGAAATATACAAATGTTGCTTTGCAATCCATCATGTTTACAAAAATAAAGCCATCAACATACCCAATAAATTAGTCTTGATGAGATTTGTAATGAGGCATTAAAGATAAGCTAAGTAAACTATTGAAATGTTAGAAAAATATATTGCTACATAACATATCTAGTCATACTCTATATTTTATGCAAATAATCAGACAAGAAATATTTTTAAACAAACAGAAATTTAAATCTTAAACTACACAAAGCAAATTTAATATTTTTGATTACCTAGTAGAGTTCAAAGCCATTAAACCCTGAGTAGGGATTATAATGGCTGGAAAGAAAACTTTTTTTTTTTTTTTTTTGGTACTGAAATCCTTTGGTTCTGTTTTTATCACCAGTGAAAATTAAAGACTTTTAGTACAAATGAAGTCATATTCAGCTTTTTAAAATTCCAGGGCAGTGTGGAGTTTAATATACTCCTTTGGTTTCTGGAGAAAGCTGCTCATTACAAGAGCTAAAAGAAGAAAAAAATAATTATTCCTATTGGTGGTTCAGTCGTGCACCCAGAAATGTCATTTTGTAGAACTGTCAGAACTGTTGATAAGATTTTTAAACAGATCACAGAGGACCACTTTTTGCGCAAATATTCTCATTTCTTTAAAAAAGCCAAAGTGATTTTATTTTTTGTAACTGCATGGAATTGCATAGGACAGCAAGCCTCAACTCAGTGACAGCAAATAGCTGCAAGTACAGTTAGTTATTTGGGGGCAGAGTCTACCCCAAGTATCGTGGCCCTGAACTGGACTCACTGACACTCAGTGAGGACAGCCGCTCTGTGATGGAGTAGGAAGGCTCTATACGTTTCTGTAAGAGGACAGAGAGGCAGTATGAGCCCTGCCCCACCACGTCACTGTTTTCAGGAAGGTGTCTGCTCTCGGCATCTTACCTCCAAAACCGCACGGTATGCATGCGCATCCCTTTCCTCTGCCCACACAAAGAAGGACATCTGCTTCACTTTGTTTTCTCCACTTCATTTTCCCCAGCACAAAGTTAATATCACAAAGGGCAATGGGGAGCTGAAAATTTAGAGGGGAAGGAGGACAAATAAACTTTGGTCTAAGGTCTTCCTACAACATGGCCCCTGTTCTGCACAGCTGGAACTCATGATATTTTCCAGGAACAAAATTCTGGGTTTGGCAGAACTTTACAAATGTTCATATCCTTTGTGTATATTTGAAAATGCCAAAAGCGTCTCATTTTGTGCAGACTTTCCTGACCCCTGAGTCAGTTTCAAACCTCTATAATTCACGTTCAAACCCAGTGAAAAAGGTAAAGGTTTAGAAGCTTATTTCCAGCACCCTGAGATTCAAACCTCTCTAATCAACCAACCTGGCCTCATATCTCAGGACAGCAAGCATCCTTGTGAGACTTTACAATGTTTTGCTCCCAACTGAGCTGAAAATACTACAAGAATATGAGAATCACTTTCTATTTTTCCTCTCCCCCTGTGTGTCTGTATGTATTTTCACAGGATTTTGTGACTTTTGTCACTTCTTTTGCAGATCATCATGAGAGATAAACATACGCTGCAGTTGGGGTGGAGAAACTGAAGGAGACAAACACAGAAGAGTCTAGAAATTTGGAAAAAAAAAGGTCTAAATGGGACACTAATTTTTTGCAGGTCTAGTGTTTCTTTTAAATTAGCTAAACTAAAATGTGCATGGGGAAAAGCAAAGTGAATTTAGGAAAAGAAAATGAGTGGCTTTGTCCTTACATGTTGGGAGAGGGGTCCTGTGTTGGAAATCTCACAGACTGCCCTCCAGATCCAGTGATCTGCTAGAAGTACTTACAGGATTCTTCTATAGTTGTACTTATGGCTAAGATTTATTACAAGTGAGAGGACACAAAGCAAATGCAAAAAAGGGGGAGGGGGGATGACACATGGGGTGAAGTCTGGATGAACCCAGGCCCTAGCTTCCAAGATTCTTCTCCCAGTAGAGTCACCCAGGACTTAATTCCCCCAGCAATGAGCTGTGGCAACACGTGAGAAGTGTTATCTATCAGGGACACATATTGGGGACTCAATGTCCTAGGTGTTTATTGAAGCCTGGTCACGTAGGCACCTTCTACCTAGCACACACCAAAGTTCCAGACCCCAGAAGCAAACCAAATTATTTATAAAACAGTTTCAGCACAATGAGTCACTCCTACAATTTAGGGAAAGATTTATTTATCAGTCAGTGTAGGGATCTGTTTACCAGCCAAGTTCCCAGATACGAGCAGGGACCACACCTGTAAGCAGGCCTCTGCCAGGTCGGGCAGTCTCCAGCCTGCTGCGTGAACTCATGTCTGCACAGCCCCATGGGCCTGTGGCTGATTTCCTTCCGTAGCGTGTGCAGAGCTTCAAGGAGACATTACTTCCATATCCTTTCCTATTCACATTTGGAAAACATGTTTCCTGTTCTTTATACAAATGCTTTAAGGAAAGCAGGATGAAGGAATTATAAAAGAGTCAGTGTTTATAACAGGAGCTGCTCCACATAATTTTGGCTCTTCTGGTGTTTCAGGTATAATTTGAAACCTTTTGAGAAAATGTTTAAATATACTTTGGGAAAATTTACTGAAACTCTCAGTTCAAACTAGCAAAAGGGGGCTCAGAGGAGTTCCAAAAATTTGGAACTCCCCTACCAGACTCCCTGTTTTATATGGTTTGAGTTTTCCCCATGGTGACCAATGGCAGGGCACAGCCGACTTTATTAAGCCACTCTGACGGGGCACCCTAATTTTTTCCACCCACACTTTTGGACCCCAGGAATCAGAAGATAATGCAGTTAGTGCCAAGGCTCTAGTGCATTAGTGCAACTTCCACTCTCTTCTCTCAAAGATGAATGGAAACAGCTTTGGCCACGCTCTCCCTTCTCATTTCCATTCATCTGCCTAAGCTCCATTTTCTTCTTTTCTAAACTAACTGATTGTGGTAGAGCTTCTTTCAAGAAACCTTCCCCAAGTCCCAGCCTGCAAGTTCCCTTGCTCCTTTGAGCACCCTGCCTCTCTTCTCTGTGCTTCAACTAGGATGCTTAAGACTGGTCACCTTAAAGGATCACCATTTAGGGATATGCATTCTATTGCCAAGTAAAGGTGCACTCCTGCAGGACACAGGCTCGTCGCGAGTGTATCAACCTGCCTGGCTGCGATAACGGCCTTCCATCTGTCACCTACCAAGTAACTCAGAGAAGCCGTCAGCAAGAGAAAAAGAAAAGTTAAAATAGTTAAAAAGTTAAAATAGGTATAACAGGAAAGCATGCGCAGACACCACACAGTCTTCTGAAAATTCGGACTTAGAGTTGGGACAAGGAAGAGTGGAGTATAGATTAACACAGAAGCAGATGGCTTTTCTAGGGCAAACATAGAAATCCAACTTTGTGGGCAAAATCTGAGATCAAAACTACAAAAACAGATAAGAAACCAAAACAGGAGGATTTACTTCCTAATATTTCCCAACTGATCTATGAAACATAGTCCTGTTTCAAGCTCCTCAGAAAAGAAGAGAAAAATTTCCATTTCCAGATAAGCTTGGGAAATATTCTATACTATATCCCCTACTCACAGCTATCTCAGGAATTATTTTAAATGCTCCCAGAAGACCTGCAATAAAGGTTAAATCTTCTTGACTAGAAATACACCATCTTTTTGTTTAAGTTCTGTACTTTCATTGTTTTATTAACACAAATTAATGTTCCCCAGATCTGGGTTCCATGAAACATGCATTGGGAAACAATGTTATCCATGCATTCTTAGAAACACTATGCTGCTGTCCTTGGTCTCTATGAAATGTCAATCTATCAGCTGACTTATGTTCATCTTGCCTCAGAATTCAGTTATTTCTCAACACGTAGTTTTATGAATGAAATAATTAGTGACCTGATGTCATGCGTACAGTTGCATAAAAAAGTCAGGCTCAATATTTGGACAATCTGAATAAAAGGACGGGTGGAAAGCAATCCCAAGAAGGAAAAAGAAATAAATTTGTTTCTGTCAGAATCTGTTCAAGGGCTAGAATGACTAACACTGTCAAAACCACTCACAAGTGATTAAGCGAGAATATCAGGTCCACCTTATCAGATGCCTGTGGGTCCCAGGTGGTGTAAACACAATCTGACCCAGGTGTTCTTTCCCCAGCTTTGTGATTATTCACTGTGAAACCAAGTGTAAGCTACTTAGTATTACTATCTTTGGCTTGCTGATCTATAAAATTAGGCTAGTTGTGCACACCCACGACAGGCATGGGAATGAAATTAACATAAATGATTTCAAGCTCTTTGCAAATTTGAAATACTAGTGATCTGTGCTAACAAGACTAACTCTGTCTTGTTGCCCCATTTATCCTTTCCCCTCCCTCAGGGAGACTTGTGCTTGTCTAGGGGCACTGAAAAAACCCATCTTACTGAGAGGTCATTCTCTCTTTGTGTGTGTACAACCAAACGTGAGGTCCAACTAGAACTCTGGCCTATTCAAATTAAGCATTAAAGTAAAAACAAGGTCTCTCAGATAGCCATTCACGTTTCCAGTCTCTTAGATAGCTATTTGCTCTTCCATGGATTTCAAATAGGTTTCAAAGTCTTTCTGCAATTATGACAACTTGATCACTTCAACAGTTTTGTGATTTGGGTAGAACCAGCATTAGATTCTTAGAGATTTGTATTTGTTTTTCAGAGAAGAAAAAATAAACTCAAAGGAATTATGGGGATTAGGTCAGCAAAGACTCAGGAGTACTGGCCTCAGATTTGGCTCCTGAAAAAGAGGCACTATCTCATGCACACACATACCTGTAAGTGGTCTTACAGTAGCCTCTTTCCACTTTACGAATGGACCATCGGGGCACATGAGTGAGAAGAAGAGGAGTCATTGCTTCTTAAGTATCTAAAAATATATCAGATTCCTGTTTCTTCATGGCTCTTCAGAACAGAGATCCCACAATCCTAATCTGTCACCGTCAGAACCAGCTGAAACAAAGGTTTTTGGAAACGTTAATAGAATCATAGAATCCCATATTTGAAAAGAATCTCGTAGGTTATCTGTGTAGCTTTCAGGCCAAAGCATCTTATATGGTACCAATGCATCTTATATGGTACAAATGCATCTTATATGGTACCAGTGCATCTTTTATGGTACCAATGCATCTTATATGGTACCAATGCATCTTATATGGTACCAATGCATCTTTTATGGTACCAGTGCATCTTATATGGTACCACTGCATCTTATATGGTATCAACGCATCTTATATGGTACCCTCTCATTCACTCAGTCTTTGCTCCTGATCTGACAACATTATCACTATCCCACCATCAATGGCCAAAGTTATATCACAATTGTGCATGCCTAACCCCCTCAATAGGCAGCATGCTCTTTAAAGGTACTCACTTTATATTTTGCCTTTGTATTTCTAGGAACCAGCCAATGTCTGGCCCAGAAGATGTGTCAATAAATAATTTGACAGCTTCTCTTCTCACCCAAACGAAAGCAATAGCCTTCTATTAGTTCCCCTACTTACACCTAATGGTTGCCTTTAGTTCAACCGTATTATCCACAAAGAAAAGAAAGAAAGGAAGGAAGGAAGGAAGGAAGGAAGGAAGGAAGGAAGGAAGGAAGGAAGGAAGGAAGGAAGGAAGGAAAAGAAAGAAAGAAAGGGACTTTATAAAAGTAAACCAGACTATGTCCCCAGTCTCTGCTTAAAACCTATATATTTCCTTGAACATACAAGGAATCTAAACTCAGTACTACTATCTAGAAGCCATATACTTTGAAGCTGAGATTATTATCTCTTTTGCTTGGTCTCCTCCCACCTTCCCATCACTGGGGATGGTCTAGTCAGAGGGGCCACCTTCTTGCAGATAGAACACGCTACACTTAAGCCAATGGTCCTTTCATTTCTGGTTCCCTCTGCTAGAAACTCTCTTCCCCCAGTTCCCACAGGACTGGATCCTTCTGCCATTCAGATCCTTGGCTAAAAAGTCTCTTCCCTGGAGGAGTCTCGGCAAGATGGCGGAAGAGTAAGACGCGGAGATCACCTTCCTTCCCACAGATACAGTAGAAATACATCCACACGTGGAACTGCTCCTACAGAACACCCACTGAACGCTGGCAGAAGACGTCAGACCTCCCAAAAGGCAAGAAACTCCCCACGTACTTGGGTAGGGCAAAAGAAAAAAGAAATAACAGAGACAAAAGAATAGGGATGGCACCTGCACCAGTGGGAGGGAGCTGTGAAGGAAGAAAGGTTTCCACACACTAGGAAGCCCCTTCGTGGGCAGAGACTGCGGGTGGCGGAGGGGGGAAGCTTCGGAGCCATGGAGGAGAGCGCAGCCACAGGGGTGCGGAGGGCAAAGCGGAGAGATTCCCGCACAGAGGCTCGGCGCCGAGCAGCACTCACCAGCCCGAGAGGCTTGTCTGCTCCCCCGCCGGGGCGGGCGGGGGCTGGGAGCCGAGGCTTGGGCTTCGGTGCTAGCCGGGAGGGAGTCCAGGAAAAAGTCTGCAGCTGCCGAAGAGGCAAGAGACTTTTTCTTGCCTCTTTGTTTCGCGGCGCGCAAGGAGAGGGGATTCAGAGCGCCGCCTAAACGAACTCCAGAGACGGTGGGCGCGAGCCACGGCTAACAGCGCGGACCCCAGAGACAGGCAGGAGACGCTAAGGCTGCTGCTGCCGCCACCAAGAAGCCTGTGTGCGAGCACAGGTCACTCTCCACACTGCCCCTCCTGGGAGCCAGTGCAGCTCGATACTGCCAGGGTCCCGTGATCCAGGGACGACTTCCCCGGGAGAACGCACGGTGCCCCTCAGGCTGCTGCAACGTCACGCCGGCCTCTGCCGCGCAGGTTCGCCCCGCCTCCTCCGTACCGCTCCCTCCCCCCGGCCTGAGTGAGCCAGAGCCCCCGAAGCAGCTGCTCCTTTAACCCCGTCCTGTCTGGGCGGGGAACAGATGCCCTCAGGCGACCTACACGCAAAGGCGGGTCCAAATCCAAAGCTGAACCCTGGAAGCTGTGAACAAAGAGAAAGGGAAATCTCTCCCAGCAGACTCAGAAGCAGCGGATTAAAGCTCCACAAACAACTTGATGTGCCTGCATCTGCTGAATACCTGAATAGACAACGAATCATCCCAAATTCAAGAGGTGGACTTTGGGAGCAGGAAATATTAATTTTTCCCCTTTTCCTTTTTTTGTGAGTGTATATGTGTATGCTTCTGGGTGAGATTTTGTCTGTATAGCTTTGCTTTCACCATTAGTCCTAGGGTTAGGTCCGTCCGTTTTCTTTTTTTTTTTTACTTAAAAAATTTTTTATTCCTAATAAATGTTTTCTTAATAATTTTTCCTTATTTTCTATTTTTTAGAAATTAAAAAAAAATTTTAGTAAGCTTTTTCATATTTTTTATTTTAAAAAATTAAATTTTTTTCTTAATAAATTTTTTCTTAATAATTTTTTTCTTATTTTTTATTATAAAAAATTAATAAATCTATTTTTTAAAATTAAAAAAAATTTTTTCTGAATACATTTACTCTTAATAATTTTTTTTCTTATTTTTTATTATAATAGCTTTATTCTATTTTATTTTATCCTCTTTCTTTCTTTCTTTCTTTCTATTTTTTTCTCCCTTTTATTCTGAGCCGTGTGGATGAAAGGCTCTTGGTGCTCCAGCCAGGCATCAGGGCTGTGCCTCTGAGGTGGGAGAGCCAACTTCAGGACACTGGTCCACAAGAGACCTCCCAGCTCTACGTAATACCAAATGGCAAAAATCTCTCAGAGATCTCCATCTCAACATCAAGACCCAGCTTCACTCAACGACCAGCAAACTACAGTGCTGGACACCCTATGCCAAACAACTAGCAAGACAGGAACACAGCCCCAACCATTAGCAGAGAGGCTGCCTAAAATCATAATAAGGCCACAGACACCCCAAAATACACCACCAGACGTGGACATGCCCACCAGAAAGACAAGATCCAGCCTCATCCACCAGAACACAGGCACTAGTTCCCTCCACCAGGAAGCCTACACAACCCACTGAACCAACCTTAGCCACTGGGGACAGATACCAAAAACAACGGGAACTACGAACCTGCAGCCAGTGAAAAGGAGACCCCAAACACAGTAAGATAAGCAAAATGAGATGACAGAACAACACACGGCAGATGAAGGAGCAGGGTCAAAACACACCAGACCTAACAAATGAAGAGGAAATAGGTAGCCTACCTGAAAAAGAATTCAGAATAATGATAGTAAAGATGATCCAAAATCTTGGAAATAGAATAGACAAAATGCAAGAAACATTTAACAAGGACGTAGAAGAACTAAAGACGAACCAAGCAATGATGAAAAACACAATAAATGAAATTAAAAATACTCTAGATGGGATCAACAGCAGAATAACTGAGGCAGAAGAACGGATAAGTGACCTGGAAGATAAAATGGTGGAAATAACTACTGCAGAGCAGGATAAAGAAAAAAGAATGTAAAGAACTGAGGACAGTCTCAGAGACCTCTGGAACAACATTAATCACACCAACATTCGAATTATAGGGGTCCCAGAAGAAGAAGAGAAAAAGAAAGGGACTGAGAAAATATTTGAAGAGATTATAGTTGAAAACTTCCCTAATATGGGAAAGGAAATAGTTAATCAAGTCCTGGAAGCACAGAGAGTCCCATACAGGATAAATCCAAGGAGAAACACGCTAAGACACATATTAATCAAACTGTCAAAAATTAAATATAAAGAAAACATATTAAAAGCAGCAAGGGAAAAACAACAAACAACACACAAGGGAATCCCCATAAGGGTAACAGCTGATCTTTCAGCAGAAACTCTGCAAGCCAGAAGGGAATGGCAGGATATACTTAAAGTCATGAAGGAGAAAAACCTACAACCAAGGTTACTCTACCCAGCAAAGATCTCATTCAGATTTGATGGAGAAATTAAAACCTTTACAGACAAGCAAAAGCTGAGAGAGTTCAGCACCACCAAACCAGCTTTACAACAAATGCTAAAGGAACTTCTCTACGCAAGAAACACAAGAGAAGGAAAACACCTACAATAACAAACACAAAATATTTAAGAAAATGGGAATAGGAACATACATATCGATAATTACCTTAAATGTAAATGGATTAAATGCTCCCACCAAAAGACACAGGCTGGCTGAATGGATACAAAAACAAGACCCATATATATACTGTCTACAAGAAACACACTTCAGACCTAGAGACACATACAGACTGAAAGTGAGGGGATGGAAAAAGATATTCCATGCAAATGGAAATCAAAAGAAAGCTGGAGTAGCAATTCTCATATCAGACAAAATAGACTTTAAAATAAAGACTATTACAAGAGACAAAGAAGGACACTATATAATGATCAAGGGATCGATACAAGAGGAAGGTATAACAATTGTAAATATTTATGCACCCAACATAGGAGCACCTCAATACATAAGGCAAATACTAACAGCCATAAAAGGGGAAATCGACAGCAACACAATCATAGTAGGGGACTTTAACACCCCACTCTCACCAATGGACAGATCATCCAAAATGAAAATAAATAAGGAAACACAAGCTTTAAATGATACATTAAACAAGATGGACTTAATTGATATTTATAGGACATTCCATCCAAAAACAGCAGAATACACATTTTTCTCAAGTGCTCATGGAACATTCTCCAGGATAGATCATATCTTGGGTCACAAATCAAGCCTTGGTAAATTTAAGAAAATTGAAATCATATCAAGTATCTTTTCCGACCACAACGCTATGAGACTAGATATCAATTACAGGAAAAGATCTGTAAAAAGTACAAACACATGGAGGCTACACAATACATTACTTAATAACGAAGTGATCACTGAAGAAATCAAAGGGGAAATCAAAAAATACCTAGAAACAAATGACAATGGAGATACAACGACCCAAAACCTATGGGACGCAGCAAAAGCAGTGCTAAGAGGGAAGTTTATAGCAATACAAGCCTACCTCAAGAAACAGGAAACATCTCGAATAAACAACCTAACCTTGCACCTAAAGCAATTAGAGAAAGAAGAACATAAAAACCCCAAAGCCAGCAGAAGGAAAGAAATTATAAAGATCAGGTCAGAAATAAATGAAAAAGAAATGAAGGAAACAATAGCAAAAATCAATGAAACTAAAAGCTGGTTCTTTGAGAAGATAAACAAAATTGATAAACCATTAGCCAGACTCATCAAGAGAAAAAGGGAGAAGACTCAGATCAATAGAATTAGAAATGAAAAAGGAGAAGTAACCACTGACACTGCAGAAATACAAAAGATCATGAGAGAGTACTACAAGCAACTCTATGCCAATAAAATGGACAACCTGGAAGAAATGGACAGATTCTTAGAAATGCACAAACTGCCGAGACTGAACCAGGAAGAAATAGAAAATATGAACAGACCAATCACAAGCACTGAAATTGAAACTGTGATTAAAAACCTTCCAACAAACAAAAGCCCAGGACCAGATGGCTTCACAGGTGAATTCTATCAAACATTTAGAGAAGAGCTAACACCTATCCTTCTCAAACTCTTCCAAAATATTGCAGAGGGAGGGACACTCCCAAACTCATTCTACGAGGCCACCATCACCCTGATACCAAAACCAGACAAAGATGTCACAAAGAAAGAAAACTACAGGCCAATATCACTGATGAACATAGATGCAAAAATCCTCAACAAAATACTAGCAAACAGAATCCAACAGCACATTAAAAGGATCATACACCATGATCAAGTGGGGTTTATCCCAGGAATGCAAGGATTCTTCAATATACGCAAATCAATCAATGTGATACATCATATTAACAAACTGAAGGAGAAAAACCATATGATCATCTCAATAGATGCAGAGAAAGCTTTCGACAAAATTCAACACCCATTTATGATAAAAGCCCTGCAGAAAGTAGGCATAGAGGGAACTTTCCTCAACATAATAAAGGCCATATATGACAAACCCACAGCCAACATTGTCCTCAATGGTGAAAAACTGAAACCATTTCCACTAAGATCAGGAACAAGACAAGGTTGCCCACTCTCACCACTATTATTCAACATAGTTTTGGAAGTGTTAGCCACAGCAATCAGAGAAGACAAAGAAATAAAAGGAATCCAAATCGGAAAAGAAGAAGTAAAGCTGTCACTATTTGCAGATGACATGATACTATACATAGAGAATCCTAAAGATGCTACCAGAAAACTCCTAGAGCTAATCAATGAATTTGGTAAAGTAGCAGGATACAAAATTAATGCACAGAAATCTCTTGCATTTCTATACACTAATGACGAAAAATCTGAAAGTGAAATTAAGAAAACACTCCCATTTACCATTGCAACAAAAAGAATAAAATATCTAGGAATAAACCTACCTAAGGAGACAAAAGACCTGTATGCAGAAAATTATAAGACACTGATGAAAGAAATTAAAGATGATACAAATAGATGGAGAGATATACCATGTTCCTGGATTGGAAGAATCAACATTGTGAAAATGACTCTACTACCCAAAGCAATCTACAGATTCAATGCAATCCCTATCAAACTACCACTGGCATTTTTCACAGAACTAGAACAAAAAATTTCACAATTTGTATGGAAACACAAAAGACCCCGAATAGCCAAAGCAACCTTGAGAACGAAAAATGGAGCTGGGGGAATCAGGCTCCCTGACTTCAGACTATATTACAAAGCTTCAGTAATCAAGACAGTTTGGTACTGGCACAAAAACAGAAATATAGATCAATGGAACAGGATAGAAAGCCCAGAGATAAACCCACACACATATGGGCACCTTATTTTTGATAAAGGAGGCAAGCATATACAGTGGAGAAAAGACAGCCTCTTCAATAAGAGGTGCTGGGAAAATTGGACAGGTACATGTAAAAGTATGAAAATAGAACACTCCCTGACACCATGCACAAAAATAAACTCAAAATGGATTAAAGACCTAAGTGTAAGGGCAGACACTATCAAACTCTTAGAGGAAAACATAGGCAGAACACTCTATGACATACATCACAGCAAGATTCTTTTTGACCCAGCTCCCAGAGAAATGGAAATAAGAACACAAATAAACAAATGGGACCTAATGAAACTTAAAAGCTTTTGCACAGCAAAGGAAACCATAAACAAGACCAAAAGACAACCATCAGAATGGGAGAAAATATTTGCAAATGAAGCAACTGACAAAGGATTAATCTCCAAGATTTACAAGCAGCTCATGCAGCTCAATAACAAAAAAACGAACAACCCAATCCAAAAATGGGCCGAAGATCTAAATAGACATTTCTCCAAAGAAGATATACAGATGGCCTACAGACACATGAAAGAATGCTCAACATCATTAATCATTAGAGAAATGCAAATCAAAACTACAATGAGATATCATCTCACACCGGTCAGAATGGCCATCATCAAAAAATCTAGAAACAATAAATGCTGGAGAGGGTGTGGAGGAAAGGGAACACTCTTGCACTGTTGGTGGGAATGTAAATTGATACAGCCACTATGGAGAACAGTATGGAGGTTCCTTAAAAAACTACAAATAGAACTACCATACGACCCAGCAATCCCACTACTGGGCATATACCCTGAGAAAACCATAGGTCAAAAAGAGTCATGTACCAAAATGTTCATTGCAGCTCTATTTACAATAGCCAGGACATGGAAGCAATCTAAATGTCCATCAACAGATGAATGGATAAAGAAGATGTGGCACATATATACAATGGAATACTACTCAGCCATAAAAAGAAATGAAATGGAGGTATTTGTAATGAGGTGGATGGAGTTAGAGTCTGTCATACAGAGTGAAGTAAGTCAGAAAGAGAAAAACAAATACAGTATGCTAACACATATATACGGAATCTAAGGGAAAACAAAAAAAAAAGGCCATGACGAACCTAGTGGCAAGACGGGAATAAAGACACAGACCTACTAGAGAATGGACTTGAGGATGTGGGGAGGGGGTGGGGTGAGATGTGACAGGGTAAGAGAGTGTCATGGACATATATACACTACCAAATGTAAAATAGATAACTAGTGGGAAGCAGCCGCATAGCACAGGGAGATCAGCTCGGTGCTTTGTGACCACCTAGAGGGATGGGATGGGGAGGGTGGGAGGGAGGGAGATGCAAGAGGGAAGAGAAATGGGAACATATTGTATATGTACAACTGATTCACTTTGTTATAAAGCAGAAGCTAACACACCATTGTAAGACAATTATACTTCAATAAAGATGTTAAAAAAAAAAAAAATACTAGCAAACAGAATCCAACAGCACATTAAAAGGATTATACACCATGATCAAGTGGGGTTTATTCCAGGAATGCAAGGATTCTTCAATATACGCAAATCAGTCAACGTGATACATCATATTAACAAACTGAAGGAGAAAAACCATATGATCATCTCAATAGATGCAGAAAAAGCTTTCGACAAAATTCAACACCCATTTATGATAAAAGCCCTGCAGAAAGTAGGCATAGAGGGAACTTTCCTCAACATAATAAAGGCCATATATGACAAACCCACAGCCAACATTGTCCTCAATGGTGAAAAACTGAAACCATTTTCACTAAGATCAGGAACAAGACAAGGTTGCCCACTCTCACCACTATTATTCAACATAGTTTTGGAAGTGTTAGCCACAGCAATCAGAGAAGAAAAAGAAATAAAAGGAATCCAAATCGGAAAAGAAGAAGTAAAGCTGTCACTGTTTGCAGATGACATGATACTATACATAGAGAATACTAAAACTGCCACCAGAAAACTACTAGAGCTAATCAATGAATTTGATAAAGTAGCAGGATACAAAATTAATGCACAGAAATCTCTTGCATTCCTATATACTAATGATGAAAAATCTGAAAGTGAAATTAAGAAAACACTCCCGTTTACCACTGCAACAAAAAGAATAAAATATCTAGGAATAAACCTACCTAAGGAGACAAAAGACCTGTATGCAGAAAATTATAGGACACTGATGAAAGAAATTAAAGATGATACAAATAGATGGAGAGATATACCATGTTCTTGGATTGGAAGAATCAACATTGTGAAAATGACTCTACTACCCAAAGCAATCTACAGATTCAATGCAATCCCTATCAAACTACCACTGGCATTTTTCACAGAACTAGAACAAAAAATTTCACAATTTGTATGGAGACACAAAAGACCCCGAATACCCAAAGCAATCTTGAGAACGATAAATGGAGCTGGAGGAATCAGGCTCCCAGACTTCAGACTATAGTACAAAGCTACAGTAATCAAGACAGTTTGGTACTGGCACAAAAACAGAAATATAGATCAATGGAACAGGAGAGAAAGCCCAGAGATAAACCCACGCACATATGGTCACCTTATCTTTGATAAAGGAGGCAAGAATATACAGTGGAGAAAAGACAGCCTCTTCAATAAGTGGTGCTGGGAAAATTGGACAGGTACATGTAAAAGTATGAAATTAGAACACTCCCTGACACCATACACAAAAATAAACTCAAAATGGATTAAACACCTAAGTGTAAAGCCAGACACTATCAAACTCTTAGAGGAAAACATAGGCAGAACGCTGTATGACATAAATCGCAGCAAGATCCTTTTTGACCCAGCTCCTAGAGAAATGGAAATAAAAACACAAATAAACAAATGGGACCTAATGAAACTTAAAAGCTTTTGCACAGCAAAGGAAACCATAAACAAGACCAAAAGACAACCATCAGAATGGGAGAAAATATTTGCAAATGAAGCAACTGACAAAGGATTAATCTCCAAGATTTACAAGCAGCTCATGCAGCTCAATAACAAAAAAACAAACAACCCAATCCAAAAATGGGCAGAAGACCTAAATAGACATTTCTCCAAAGAAGATATACAGATGGCCAACAGACACATGAAAGAATGCTCAACATCATTAATCATTGGAGAAATGCAAATCAAAACTACAATGAGGTATCATCTCACACCGGTCAGAATGGCCATCATCAAAAAATCTAGAAACAATAAATGCTGGAGAGGGTGTGGAGAAAAGGGAACACTCTTGCACTGTTGGTAGGAATGTAAATTGATACAGCCACTATGGAGAACGTTATGGAGGTTCCTTAAAAAACTAAAAATAGAACTACTATATGACCCAGCAATCCCACTACTGGGCATATACCCTGAGAAAACCATAATTCAAAAAGAGTCATGTTCCAAAATGTTCATTACAGCTGTATTTACAATAGCCAGGACATGGAAGCAACCTAAGTGTCCATCCACAGATGAATGGATAAAGAAGATGTGACACATATATACAATGGAATATTACTCAGCCATAAAAAGAAATGAAATGGAGGTATTTGTAATGAGGTGGATGGAGTTAGAGTCTGTCATACAGAGTGAAGTAAGTCAGAAAGAGAAAAACAAATACAGTATGCTAACACATATATATGGAATCTAAGGAAAAAAAAAAAAAGGTCATGAGGAACCTAGTGGCAAGATGGGAATAAAGACACAGACCTACTAAAGAATGGACTTGAGGATATGGGGAGGGGGAGGGGTGAGATGTGACAGGGTGAGAGAGTGTCATGGACATACATACACTGCCGGGTGTAGAATAGAGAGCTGGTGGGGGGCGGCCGCATGGCGCAGGGAGATCGGCTCGGTGCTTCGTGGCTGCCTGGGGGGGTGGGATGGGGAGGGTGGGAGGGAGGGAGATGCAAGAGGGAAGAGATATGGGAACATATGTATATGTATAGCTGATTCGCTTTGTTATAAAGCAGAAACTAACACACCACTGTAAACCAATTATACTTCAGTAAAGATGTTAAAAAAAAAAAAAAAGTCTCTTCCCTGGAGAGGAATTCCCCACCTACTTTAGCTTATACGCCTGTTCACAAATACCTTATCACATTCTATTACCGTACTTGTTTTATCTTAGTGAAAAAAACTTATGTTTTTGGTTTGTTTTCTTGTTTATTGTGTACTTCCTGCAATCTGGTAGAAGCCTGCTAAGAACAGAATCTGGCCTGCTCATTCACCAATCTCTAAATCTAGGCCTTAAAATCAACTCTAAGCTTATAAAGTGGATATTCCATTCACTCTCCTCTGAAACAATGACTAAAGGAATTCATTTAATGCTTAAACTCTCTCAAATACACTTACTGGTGTCTTAACCAAGTGTTACTCTTATTTTTCCTGGAGTAGAACATGATAAAAAACAAAACAAAACAAAAAAAACAGTGGTTCTCTACTTTACACCAATTGTTACCTAAGATTTCCCTTATGCAGTTGATGTTTGTCTTTCTGAAATATTCTTCTTGTTAATGAATATTCTCACTCCTTATAAACAAAGCCAGTCAACGTTCTTTTCCCCATCACAGTTCTTTGATTATTGCCTTCAAATGCTCTGTACAGATTCTTTTATGCAGGCTAAGAACATCAGCTCTTTCTTCTATTTCATATTTTGTACTTTCAAATATACCTAATTTTTCTTCTAAATATATTCCAATTTGTATTTATTTCTTACAAAATATGGAGCTTTAAGTTGATAACAAAAATCACAAGTGTGTTTTCACTGATACAGAATAGACTGTGTGTGTGTGAGCTCATATGTGTATTTGATGCCACTTAATATCCCATAAACTTTGTTGGCAGCTACATCACACCAAAGACTTAAGCTGTTTATGAGCTAAAAAATCCCCAAGCCATTTTTAAAGACCTGCAGCAAGTCATGTATGATGACGGAACTCCAAGATGGCCACTAGTGATCCTGGCCTCCTAGTATTTAAAGCCCTATTGCAGTCCCCTGCCATATTGTATCACGGCTGGTCTATGTGACCAGTACAATATGGCACACGTGATGGTATGTCATGTCTAAGACTATGTTATAAAAGACATTTTTGATGTCTGCCTTGCTCTATCTTAACTCACTTGCTCTGGAGAAAGCGAGGTACTATGTCATGAGGACATACCATCCTCATGGAGAGACTCCAGTGGTTAAGGTCCTTCTGACAACAGCCATGTGAATGAGTCATCTTAGAAGCAAAACCTCCAGCCTCAAGTAAGCCTTGAGTTCAACCTCATGAGAAACCCTGAGCAAGAACCACCCAACTATGTCTCTGCTGGATTTCTACTCTCAGGAACTATGTGAAAAAATGAAATTTTGTGTTTTAGCTGCTAATTTTAGGCTAATTTGTTATACAGTAACAGACAACTAACACATCATATCTCCACCATCCTATACTCATACAGTTGTTTTTCAGATCTAAATCTGCATCTGTACATTTATTATTAATAATTTCATAGCTTTACATCTGGTTTTCTCCAGTCTGTTTAGATCTTTTTCAGTAAGTATTTAGATAATCAACGTATCTGACAGAGACACCATCTTATACAATTAAAAAAAAATCTATTAACTTCCAAATTACTATTGCCTTCCAAGTTACTGATGGACAGGCTAAAATGGAAAATATGTTGGACTGCATCCTGGTGGCTTTCACCAATCTCTCCGGATTTATACTTTTACAAACTCTTTTCAAACAGACCTTCTACCACCTAATACTTCTCTTTATTTTCTCCTTTTCCATCCTATGTATCTCTTATCTACAAGGATATGAAAACACTTGAGTTACGTAAAGTTGCATTTTCTTGCACTGCCAACCTTAGTATTGTTAAGTTAAAAAAGGAAAAAAGACTCATTTGGACATGACGTCTTCTTAGAGAGCCCGTTTTGATTCCTGGAGATATTATTTTCCTATTTGTTTTTCTTTTAGGGGCTCAGAGGCCATTGTTTTATGGCTTTATGATAATGCCATAAGTTGGCATAAAGGTCATGCTTGTCAACTTACTATTCTATCTTCTTCCTTTTATTGAATATGAATATTCATTTCCAGTCCTGTGTCTACTCCCCCATTCTGCACTGCTCATCAAAGATCACTGTTTGCAACTCCCAGGCCAGGACTCACTGGCAATCTCTTCATACATTTTGCAATGGTCACCTTGCTTCCCAAGGTAGTTCATTCCATCTACGCATATTTATTTTTATATTTCATTATATTGAGTCATTCTCTATTTCCTTTTAGGCATCTCCTTAACAGAACACCAATCTACAGACAAATAAAAAACAACAACAACAAAAGGAAGATACAAGGAAAGATAATATACTAACCACTCCATATTTTATAACCAGTACAAACTCTGAGGAGTCACATCTGTTAAATTAGTGAATGAATGAATGAATGAATGAACCAACAAATGTATGAAGTATCCTCAACCAGAAAACCCAATTCTGTTAATCAACACTAAAAATTCAAACACTTATATTTGAATTCAGTTAATATACTCTTTGCTTTAACACATTACAAGAAGGTGATAACATTTATTTTGCTTCACTTTCCCCTGAAATATAATAAAGTTTTCTGCCAAGTTTTTAAATCAATAAGCAGAATATTTCTTCAGTTACTTACTGTGCATGAAAAAAAGCATGAAGACAGAAATAGAACACAGTTTTGAAAATTAAAGACCAATTTAAAAATACTTTCAGATATGATTATATTTTCCATTATTAGCTTTAAATAGATACCATCAAAAAAAGGAGCGTTCTTCCTGTCAACCAAAGAATACTGTTATATGCAGGTAATAAGCCAATCTGAATATATATAAAATAAGTTATTATGCAATAAATGAGACATTCACAATTAATGTAGAAGGCTAAGAACAATAAATAGAGCTGGGGTAATAAAAAATTTATTAAAAAAAAATAGATCCTACTCTTAGACTATACCTCCAAACACGTTACAGATGCAATAGGGAGCTAAATTCTAAAAAGTAAATAATAAATATATAAAGAATCCACTAATTAAACGAGCAATGGATATGAAAGGATAATTTGCCAAAATGGAAATAGAACATTTTAACAAACCTATTGAAAGAAAAGTGTTTACCCTCATGTGGAACCAAATAAATAAATAAAATAACAATATATATTTATTAATTCCAACAAATTAGCAATCATTTAAAGTTAATACACACATAGAAATGCCAGTTGGTAGAAGGTGAAAGAGGCACATTTATAGCAACAGAAGTGTGAATGCAAATTACTTAATGACCTTATTGGAAAGACATCTGTCAATATCTATTTTCAAAAAGCCTTAAAAGTATTCATTTCCTTTAACTCACTAATTCCATTTCTGGAAATTGCAGGAGAATTCTCGCCCCTTTTCTGTTTGGGGATATCTTGGCAAACAAACGTGTCTTCTTCCACAGCCAGCCCAAGCTTCATTCCTCTTCTGAAGCTTACTGTCCTAGCCCGGGAAATGTCTTCCTCCACCTTGTTCATGCTGATCTGGCCTTGCAGGAGGGGAGGCCTCTGATTATTTAGAAGACACATCTCTGCGTGCGTGTGGCGGGCACAGGGAAAGGGGAGACAGGACACAGCAAGGAACTCACATTTCTATCAAGAGTAAATGAGATGCTCTTTGAAATAGTGAGAGGTCCTTAGGTCTTATGAGCAATATAATCCTGAATTACAGAAAAGCAAGGTCAAAGCTTACATAGAAAAGAGGAAAAAGGAGATGATAAGAAAGGTAAAGGTGTCTGTGTTGGTGCTGCAGATAAATGAGAAAGGCCAAGAAGATGAAATCAGGAATGAAAAAGATCCAGGTCAAAAATGTTGCTTCCAACTGGAATGGTGAAATAATATTTCAGGGCCAAGCCTAGAAAGGCAGGCAAGATTTTAATCAGGATGATAACTTGGGGAGCAGGAGGTAAGTTCCAGGCCACGCTTTTAGCGACACCAAGTGAAGGGTCTGATTCCAAGCTTCACAGATTGGAAGAGAAAACTTAGACAAACGTGAGAAAAATTTACATAGGTATGGAAATGACCTGAAGCAAAATAAATGCATGCATGCTTGTACACACATATACACACAAGTGTACTCACAGTTCTTTATTTCTTTGGTTTTTCACCATTCTGGACCTAAGATACACAGAATTGAGCTATTTACACTTATTAGTCACTAGCACACTATAATTAGCAGTCCAAGTAAGACCACTGCTTTCATTGTGTTATTTTTTTTAGCCTTTCATGTCCTATCACCAAATCCATTCCACTCTGCATTCTCTCCTTCTCATATACTGATTATGTCCTTCATGTCTGCCTTCCATATGTTTATTTAGATATAGATATTTCCTTGAAAATATGAATCTGTTATTTCTTATCTTTAAAATTAATCTGAGGGAATTATTATAAAATACTAATTTTATGCTGGAGATGCATAGATAAATTGATATTGTATTGCTCTCTATAATTTTCTGTATATTCGTATTATTTTAAAACTAGATAGATAGATAGATAGACAGATGATAGACAGAAAGACAGTGGCTTTTTAATGTACATAAATGGTATTATGCTACAATTCTTATACTTTTTTCCTACCCTTTTAAAAACTAATTTCTATGTTTTTGGGAGTTGCCCATGTTGGTTTACAGAAATACGTTCCTTGGGATTGGTACGTTATATTCTGGAGCATGCATATTGCATATTTTATTTATCAATAGCCAAGCTTCCAACCATTTTCTACAAAATATCTTGCTATGGATTTATGATTTTCTCTGTAATCTTGCTGAGCCCCCAGGTACATACATACTCAATTTTAACAAACCCTGCTAGGATGGCTATACCAGTTTATACTCTTAGCAGCATTGCATGGAAGTTGCCACATGATCTTATGCCCTTAATATTATGAAGCTTTGATTTTTACCATTTGGAAGTAAATAAAGTAATGTCTCCTTGTTTTAATCTACGTTTCTCTGGTTACTAAGGGGATGAACATTATCTCATAAGTTATTTGGATTTTCCTCTCTATTCATATAGAATTGCCTTTTTATATTCTTTACTCAATTTGCCCTTTTCTTGCTTATTTACTATTGTTCTTTCCTTTTCTATATAATAAATAAATTGCCAATTTTACACTTTGAAAATATCATCACTCAGTTGTCATCCTTCTGTTAACTTTTCCCTGGTAGTATTTGTTGATTTCTTTTATGATGTATATATGACATTTTTTAGTGTTTTTAAAGTTCTTTTTTATTTTTTCCCATCCAAAGATGAAGAAATATTCTCCTACACTTTTGTTTTATTAGCTTTATAATTTTTCTCTTTCACATTTAGTTTCATTTTATTTGATATGTTGTTATATAGGATTCTGTGATGTGATTTATAAAATATATATATAGTCTTCATCCTTGTTCCTGGCCAGAGCTCCTAAACTCTTGGAATTTCCTGAGTGATAAGAGTGAAAAAGATTCTGTCTGTTATTAATTACAAGCTCCTTTTAATCATACCTGAGTTTATGTTAATGGGACAACTTTTGGAAGGTCCCTAAGGATGGGGGCTGGTTGCCAGGGGAACCAACCATGTGATTAGAGGGTTGGAACTTTCAGCCAGACTCCCCTATCTTTAGGTTGGAGAGGGAGTGCTGGAGAATGAGGTAATCACTAATGGCCAAAGATTTAGTCAATCATGCCTATGTAATGAAGCTGCCACAAAAATTTAAAAAGATAGGGTTGGGGAGCTTCTGGGTTGATGAACACATGTCGTTCTGGAAGGGTGGTGTGCCTGGAGAGGGCATAGAAGCTCCATGCCCCTTCCCTCATACTTTGCCCTATGCATCTCTTCCATCTGACTCCTTTTATAACAAACCAGTAATCTAGTAAGTAAACTCTTTTCCTGAGTTTTGTGAGCCTCTCTAGCAAATGGTTAGAGGAGGGATTTGTGGGAACCTTCAATTTACAGCCAGTTGGTCAGAAGCACAGGTACCAACCTGGACTTGTAACTGACATCTGAGGGCAGTGGAATGGCAGTCTTTCATGTCCATGTAGATGTAGTCAGAATTCAGTTAAACTGTAGGACATCCAGCTGGTGTCTACAAATTGCTTAGTGGGGGAAAACCCTGGCACATCTGACAACCAGAAGTATCAGTGGTGTTCTGGGAAGTGTTGAAAGAGAAGTAGAGTGTTCTATGAGTAGACAGAAAAGCGGGAGTTTTTCCTTTTCAAGTTCCAGTATAGTTTCACTATATTGTAAATCTTAACTACAATATATACTAAGCAACTTTTCAATACCATCGTCTAAATAATTCATTATTTCCTCACTTCTTTGTGATGCCATTCTGTACCACCTGTTCCCACATATATGTAAATCTCTCTCTGGGCTTCTAATGTTTTCAGCTGATCTACTTCATCCTGTGTCAATACTATACTCCTTTTATCACTATGCCTATATGGTAAGTCCAAAAAACTATGAGAGTTTACATTTCCCTCCCAAACTAGCTATTTTATAAGCTCTATTAGTCTATGTACTTCTTAGAATCTTCTTGTAACGTCCTCCCCAAATCTTGGCAGAAGTTTGATTAAAGTTGCATGGAACTTCTATAGCATAAATTCAGGATAGTGACATCTTTATAAGGTTAAATTTTCCACCCTTAAACAAATATATCTCATTATTCATTCAGGTTTTCTTTTATCCTCTTTAATTAAGTTAAATTGTTCCTTCCATGAAGGTTTTCTTTCTCTTTCAATCTTTATTATTTCTTGCCCTTGTCCTAGCATTTGCCAGGGGCTTCAGTACTACACTGAATACTATAGTATAAAAGTTTACAATCTATTTGAGTCCTATTAGGATATGCTATAGAAAACATGAACTAAAATTTATCACATAAGTTTACAGAAGGACAGAATGTCCAAATTCAATCAGAGGTGGTCACATTGTCTTTTGTATGACTTGTTCAAATCATAATTGATTGTATCACCTGGGTTAAGCATGCCTAAGGGAATAAAAATGGGGAAATGATTTTTCAAACGTTTCCCAGCCCTGAAATTATACAGGTGAAAGGTCATTGACTATATTTTCTATATATCTTGAACATGGCTCATAAAATGGCAGAAAACAAATCCTTACACAGAGAAATTAGGGAAACTTTTGTTATTCTTGAACTACCTCCCCAAATTACCCTAAACCCTAAACCCATCCCTAAAGGGATAAAAATTCATCAACAAATTTCAGTCATCTTCTTTTCAAGTTGTAACACTTGTTTCCTTTGACTGGAGAATGGGAGCAAGTGTTGAGCATTGTGGATTGGCAGATAAGACTGATTCTGAATGGCAGGAAACCCAGACGAGAAGATTTAGCCAAATGCACTTTTCTAGGCAATGTCCCTCCACCATGTTTTAAAAAGAGGTCACTAGATTTTTGGCTAATAATTTCATCATCTTCAGAAAAACAGACAGCCTTAAAGAGATCTCTGTGCAAAGCTGCAAAAGTTAAGTGGCACTTGAAATTAAAGGAAAGGATAGCATTCTTCTGGAATCATTTATGAAATGAACCCATGCATTTATTTGTACTTTCTAAAACAGCATCATTCACAGAGGCTAAGACTGGCAAATTAGCTCAGTCAGGGGAGCCTAAGGAAAGGAAAGCTAAAATTGATTAAAAAGGAAATAAAAGTTTACTCTTAAGAAAAAGAATCACTTTTTCAAAGCAGGGATGGATCCAGAAAGAACTATGGTTCTTTAGAGTTACTGAAGATTTACTAATGTATAGCCAAGGAAGTAACATTCTAACAACCAAGGAAATTCTATTATATAGGCTGCTGATTCTATTTTTAAAGAGTAAAGTTAGGCAATACCATTAGGAGAATGTGATCCCTAGATTATACTGCTATGCAGGGAACATTCTCTCTTGGAATAACTTTAAAATGCAGCCTCATGCATAGCAAAAGACAAGCCAAAGGCCAAGAAAGGGCAATTTCACACCAGAGCAAGTACTCAAGTGTTCTCTCCAGGCACTGTGTCTACTGCATGTGGTCCTCCTAAGGGAGAGATGCTTAAATGGAATGGCTTCCTACATCACATCAGCAGGCCTGGGAAAAGCTCCTCCTAAATTGACCAACCCAGTGGTGGATAAAATGAAGTTTTGATGTGAGTCCACCCGATTTTACTTTTTTAACCACAAAGCCTGGACTCCATAGCTACAGCCTTATTGTTTGAATACGTGTTCTCTATGATGGCTAAATGACTGCTATTGCCAACACTTTCCCATAAGAGTGATCAGAAGCCAAGAGATCATTGACCTTGAAATATACCCTCTTCAAATAAGTGTGTGTGTGCTTAATATTTAATTAATTTTGAATTTCTTCCAAATGGCCAAAGAGCAAAATTTCATGTCTCTGTGAGGCACCCAGCACTGTGCTAGGTGCTGAGTTTATGCCAACATATACGACAAGCACAGTCCTTGTCAGCAGTGAAAACAGATATTTAAAACAGTGGCACTAACTACAAATAAGTTCTTAGATGATTTCAAGTGAACAAAGTGCTGAGAAAGAGAAATATGGGATTTCTGGGGCCCATTACGTGGCCTTTAATCATGGCTGGAGGTAGAAGGAGCCAGAAATGTAGTCCTGGCCACTTCCACAGACACTGAAAGGAGAGTCAGAGCTGGGCATGTGAAGAGGAGAGGGAAGAGTGTTCTAGGTACCCAAGAATCTCACTTGTGAAGACCCAGAGGTCAAAGAAAATGACATAGTTGTCATGGGGTTTCATAGATGCTGTGCTGCCTGTTCCAAAAGAGAAATCTGATTCTTTCACCTTTACCCAAGATTACTCCATCCCAGGCAAATTTTAATTGACATGATCCATGCCTCAAGGATTCAAGTGCTAACATAAAACTTTATGTTCGGATCAAACTCATTATTTTTTAACTCGAAAATAGCCTTTCTTCTTATTCCTTCTTAAATTCATTTTATAATTTCCCTAACAGAGCCCAATTCTTCTATCTTAGCATAACTCCAGATCAACTACCTAGGATTATCCAATGGAGTTATCTGCATGAAGTAATTACTTTCTTCTTTTGTGACCCCATTTTCATACTCCAAGATAAGTCTTTAGACTTTAAGGCATGCACTTACAACACAGTTTGCAAATTTTCTTGGAAGTTAAAAGTGAGGAGTCAGCAATTTACTTCACTGACTAAAAAAGAAACTTGAAAGAACCATCCTACCTACGCATCTTTAGACACCTACAAAATCTTGATTAATTTCTTAAGATGTCAAAACTGGCAGTGAAGTGTGTGCCTTTTGTGGAAGATGAGGAACCTTTGTTCAGGGCATTTGAATAATAGTTTTATGATAATGTGCAACTGTGGTGAGTACAAGTCACATGGAATCATTCACTCCTGAGGTGCAAACTAGGGAAGTGTCCTGCCTGCTAAAACAACAGCAAAGTGACTTGTGAAGTGATGCTGAATGTAAGGCATTTTATTAAAAATCCCTCTGATAACAAGAATGAAAGATGGAATATATGACTGAGGATACATTTTCTTTTTCATCAGTAATTTATAAGTGCTTACTAAATTGACATTCGAAGTTAGATATGCAGGTGTGTCTTGTTTCACACAACAGATGTCTTCCTAAAAAGATACATAGAAATTACTGAAAAGGAACTCACATTTTATATGTGCTGGGGAAACTTCCTATTAAAAGGCAATCTGATAGACTCTCCTTTGCAAATATAAGAATGTTGTTGATATGCAAACAATCCCTATTAAGGGACTTGTTTCATGAGTTAATAGGCTTATATATTAGGCTTTGTTTAAAGTGTGCATAAACAGTATAGAATGTCAATAGGATACAAATGTTTCAGGTTGCGGAATTTACATAGACTCTAAGAAAAATACACTTTTGTTAAAGAGGGAGAAATGAAGGGAGAGAAGAAAAAGAGAGAGACAGAGAGGAGGAGGACAAAGAAAAAAGAGATGGAAATGATTTAAGACATTCAACTTATGCGTTGAGCTTTAAAGCAGCCAGAGGTGCCGTTCTCAGATCTGTCTAGAATCTGTTGGCACTCATTTTTTTTTTCTTCACATGACATCTTTGTGTAGGTGTATGTTTGTTCGGAAAAGCCTGATACACATTTTCAATAGCTCAGGATGTCTGAGCTGGGCCAAGAGGTGTCATACACAGAAATGCTTATCAACTTCGTCTGAACTAACCTGAAATTACCTAAAATCCAAATCAAGCACACACACACACACACACACACACACACACACACACACACACACACACAAACATGATGAAAACAAATCCTATTCTAAGACTTTAGAAGCTGCCTGTATGGAAGGGGAAGGGCACAGAGCCATAGAGATTTCCCTGCCTTTCCGTTTGCCATTTTCTTGAGAATGACCAATCCCTTTGTGACAACACTGCACTAATCATCTATAATCATCACTCTTAATAAAAAGCTCTGATACTCTCCAGCCCTGTCTTTCAATCCCTGTGTTTTTAAGTAATCATATTGTTGTCCCAGGTAGACTGTGTGCCTTTGATAGTAAGATTCAAAATATACCTACAATTTTCAGACCCCAAATTATGCACCAAGAACATCATTGTGCTTTAAACAGTGCAGTCATTCATGTAATGCTCACAAATCTAAAAATAGGTATATATGTATTTTTTTCATTTTTAGAGTAATTAACTAAGGCACTGAGAATTTAAATAACTTGTCCACCCTTTCATAGCTAAGTGGCAAAGCATGTTGCATGTTGGAAACATGATAGAAAAATGAGTCTATACTTGAAGGAATGAATACATGAGTAAAACAAAACAAAACACCAAAACACTGACTGCTACTCAGCAATTATCAAAAGAAGGAATCAAAAGCAGAATTATAAAACTTCCATGTGTCACTGGAGGAAAAAAAGAGATAATAATGGTTTATCTGGAAAATAGTGGCCTCCCTTCCCAATCTCATTCCACAAGTCCCCCAACCCAAGTGATGACTCAGGATGGGAACAGGCTTTACAAGCTTATCTTTCACATACCTTAAACCTCTCTCTTATTCCTGGCTTCCTTCCCTAACCTACAGCTCTCCCCAGGCCATCCGAATCCCTGCCCTTTGGTATGTATTCTCCTAGTTAGCTCCTCAGTTCAGTTCTAAACTGAACACTCATGGAAACAACCATGTTTTATTTTTATTTGTGTCCACTTTCTATATTATGTCCCAATAAGGTACTTCCCTCTTAGAAGAGTATTAATGGAATATCTGTCAAATAAATGGATAGGGAAATAGATAACATATTGCTTAGTCTTTCTGTGCTGCCTTGTTTTTTTTTTTTTTTTAAGATTTATTATTTATTTATTTTATTTATTTATTTTGGCTGCATTGGGTCTTAGTTGCGGCACGCGGGGTCTTCATTGAGGCATGTGGGATCTTTTGTTGTGGTGCACGGGCTCCTCTCCAGTTGTGGCATGTGGGTTTTCTCTTCTCTAGCTGTGGTGCGTGGGCTCTGTAGTTTGTGGCACACGGCCTCTCTAGTTGAGGTGCATGAGCTCAGTAGTTGTGGTGTGGGCTTAGTTGCCCCACAGCATATGGGATCTTAGTTCCCTGACCAGGGATCAAACCCATGTCCCCTGCATTGTAAGGCGGATTCTTTACAACTGGACCACCAGGGAAGTCCCTGCCTTGTTTCTTAGAGTGTTGTGCCCTCAGAGAATCTGCAAGCCTCACAGGGCAGAGGGCACATGCATCGTGCATTCTTTTTTATGTCCCTCTCTGGACCTAGCTCATAACTGGGTGCAGCGTACACCCGGTTGTTCTATAGACAAGGTAAGTGCATGTTGGTGGATAGGTAGGTCCCATATTTCAAGACCTGCAGGAACACTATCAGGAGGTCTTTAGCATGGTTGTCAGTTACCAGGACCTCCTTCTGAGCGCTTCCCCTCTCTCTGACAACCCCCAGAGGGCTAGCCTCATGCTCCCGGCCCCTTTACCCTACCGAAAGTCACCTGGGAAGGAGTTTCATTAGTGTAATGAGTGGAGTTGGTAAGTTCTCTTGAGCAAGTTCCCACCTATGATCTTCATGGGAGGAAGGGCCTCTCTCCTTTCTGCTCCCAAGAGAGAGATTTCCAGATCTATTCAGAAATAAGGGAATACTCTGGGGGTGTGATGACCCTTTGCTGTAGTCCTGAAACACAGAATAAAGGGCCACCAGCTACAGTCACCTGTAATTCTTCTTGATTGAATTAACTGAAAGGAACAAAAATTGTCACCCAGACCTGAATTAACCAAGAAACTGTGCATATACACTGGCAACCATGTTTTCATTTGCTTTGTTTGGTTTCTGTCAACCAAGCCAGTACCCACCCTGAGTGTCTGACAGCAAGAGTGTACAAGCTCACAAGCCTCAACTGTGAAACCAAGGCAAGAGGCCAGCAAATACTTATCTCTAATAGGCTTTGCAAGGCTTAATTAACTCCTGCACTAGGAGTTCTTTGTGATGAGTGCAGATTGCCTATATTCTCAAAGGTCAAAGATGATGAAGACGGAAAGGAATAATGACTTACTAAACACTCCTCAACTGGCTCAGAAGGACACTTCTAATACTTTAAATCTTAGTTACTGTTTTATTACTAAAATTCTAGAATTGACTGATTACCTGTAGAAAATATATCTTGTAAGTGGTAGTGTTTTTTTTTTTGCTTTGAAGGTGGGTGTAGATGTGTCTGTAGGGCAAGGAGGGGTGCTAAGAGATCCCTTTTTTTCTCTTTCAGGTTAGTTCCATAGATGGGGACTCAGAACCCCAGTGAACATATGTAGCATCTGAGCCTGGATTTCCGAAGTCTTTCTCACTATACAAGTGAATTCACAATGTTACAGAAGAACCTGTGTTATTGCAGTGTTTTGAAAGTACCCATTGACATCACTGAGCTTCTGGAGCAGGCTGAAGGAGCATTCTGAAAAGGATTTAAATCTGTTATTTAATTGAGATCATTTTCTTTATTTATTCATTTCAGTCAAGAAAATACATTTTATTCAAGAAAATAAATACCTGCTCATGCCAAACTCTGGGAAAAGAATGGTAAGGTAGACACAATCTTCCCTACAGTCCTCCTAGCTCCTTAGGAGACTGAGAAGTGTGATACAGGTGATGCAGGGAAGTGTGACACGTGATATGGGAGCGCAAAGGGTCATGCTGAGGCTCACTGAAAGCACAGGTCAATGAAGCACTGGTGAGAAAAGGACATGCTACTCAGATGAATGAACCTTTTAGCTGAAAACTGAAGGAAAAAGAAGAAGCCAACCTGATAAGAGAGGATTGAAATCACTGTAGTCAGAATTAAGTTATGCAAAAGCCCTAAAGTGAGAGAGAGCATGGGACTTTCAGAAACTCCAGGAAAGCCACTTGCACCAGCTTACAGAGAGCCTGTGGCAAAAAAGAGAAGGAGCTGGAGAAACAAATAGGGACCATTCACAAAGGTACTTTATCTTGAGGCTCCTTGGGGCCACTTCAATAGTTTAAAGTTTAAAAGTAAACACTTAAAATAGAACTTTAGAAGAACAGTGATGGCTTTGAAGGGAGTGGTGGTGGGTGGAGAAGCCCCAGAGGCATGGAGACCAGTGAGGAGGTGATAAAGGACTTCTGGAGGAAGTTAGACTTTTGCCTGAGAAAGTATAATGCAGAGGGAGGGCACAGGAGAGGAGGTCGGTTTTAAGGATGTCAGGATATAGAATTAAGGGGATGCTCTGTTAGACTAGACAGAAAGGCAGATGGAAAGGGCAAAGATCACTCTAAGTCTCTGGCTTAGGGCTTCTACTACTAGCCGGTTGTGGTGCCAATCACTGGGGCTCGGCGTATAGGAAGACGGGGGAACTGCCCAGGACCTTGATGCTGCTGGTGGTGTTTGGGAGGTGAAAGGAGAGTGAACATGTTCAGTTCTGTTTAATTTTTTTTTTTAAAATATTGATCTAAAACATGAATTCCACCAAATTCACCCTTCTCGCATCTTAGCCTCTGGATCCCAAAGCCCTAACTCAGCACACCATCTTCTATCAGGTAGTAGTTTGATCAGTAGAGTTACTCAATTAGACCTTGTTATTTATCACTTACCTTAAAATACAATTAATGTACAGTTTATGATGTCCTTAACAGCTATTATATGATTAGTTTCACTTTTTAAAGGGGCTAGGATATTTTCAATAATCCAAAAGTAAAACTCACTGGAGTGTTTATTTTTTAATTAAAGACTACATATCTTAATTTAAATTCACAAAAGCTCTGTGATGAAGACAGTGTATTATATTATATTATTGTATTGTACTATATCATTTCGAGTTATAGTGGATGAAGCCCAGCATCCAAAAGGTTAGTGACTTGACGAGGATGATCCACATCAGTGTTCTTGCCTCTGGAGCTCAGCCTTTTTGCTCCTAGTCTGGGGCTCATTACTCCCCCCCAGTGGCTGCACAAGGCATGCCCAGATGTTGAGTTCAGCAAAGATGCATATTTCATTGGTCATTAGAACTTAGCACTATTACTATCATCATTGTTATTTTGACTAGGAAAGTTCACTGCTCTGACCAATCTTCTGGCGAATGGAATTGTCCTTATATTTTAAAGCACAATGCGTTTTTAAAAAACGCATGAAAAGAAATTCTATCGATGGTTTTCGTGAGTGTTTTCCCCTCAAATGCACTTTAGAGCCTGGTTCACCTACAAACTGTCCACATTGGGAATGCATTCTAATAAAAGCACATGCATTATGGAGGTGAGAACAATTGAAACAGTATTTGCACCTGCTACAAGACTTACAACGTAATGGATTTCTAACTAATTAGCATGATTTCCCAGACTGAATTATGCCACATGTAGGAGTAGCTGGATATAAAAATAAATTTGATTATAATGTGCATAAATTGCTCATTTCTTACAGAATTATGGCTTTTTCTTAAGTGAATGCCCAACTTCCCCAAATTGTCAATGAAAACATGTTTGCAAATGGCTGCTCTTTTTGGGGCCGTGTTGCTTTCCGGGGGTTTGGGTACTCGTGGCAGCTGCTTTGTTGGAACATGACAAACACAGCACATCAGGCAATGACTGTGACCTACATTCAGGATGTTTATGAGTTCTGCAGAAATTGGGTAATTTCACTCACTATTTTGTTCTTCTGCTGATGTGAGAGGTCTTTGAGCACCATTTTGGGCAATAAGTCCTTGGATGGTAAGGGGAAAATACAGGGCTTACAGAAGGACAAGATAAAAGGCACAAATCCATAATAGCGTATTTTTCCCGGTTCCGTGTCAGGTTTTGTTAGAATGGGATAAAAGCAATGACAAACATGCTCCTCTATTCCTTGGAGCTGCCATTATACACAGACAATAATAAAACAAAGCAAGACAGAATATAACCAAATGCTAAATGGCAGGGCACCAATAGTATATTCTGTAAGTCAGAGGAAGGGACATTCCTTTCTCTGAGGGCAAGTATATGGATGGCACTTAATCTGGGAAGGAGAATGGGTAGAATGTGGATGGTTGAAGTGTAGGAGACATCCTACATCTGTAACCTAGAATGAAGGTGAGCAAAGCATGTTTCTTTCATGCACAGATTCATCCATTCACTATTAGGCTTCTATTACATGTGGACTGTAGTGATTCTATGTGTGAGGTATCATTAGGTATAACATCCCACATGCAGTTTGTTAATAGGTATAGTAGACACACACACAAGTGTTCCTTTGTCAATACGCCTGGAAAGCAATGAGTAAACAAAGTTAAAGATGACTATTTCAAGACTTATTGGTATTCAGTGTTTTCCAAATTTTCAATGAGGGAAAGCTTGTTTTAAATTTTAAATTTAAGTAGATATTCAAGGAATTTTTAAAAAATCATACATAGCTTTTGTATAACCAAAGAAAAAGTTATATAAGAGAAGAGAGTAGTAAAAATTTTATGATATTAAGGGAAGTTTAATGCCCTTTTCATCAATCCCAAATCACAATAACAAACTATCAACTGTCATTTACTGGTTATCTGTGCCAGGCATTGTACTGGGTATTGCACATGATTTTTGTGTAGCTGTCACAAAAACTTTCTGGATTATCTATATCTATTTCTATATACAGATGAGAAAACTAAAGCTCAGAGAGATTAAAAATTTTATAGAAGGTCGCAGTTTGTTAATTGGCAGAATCCATGCTGTCCACTTCTATATGTGGCATTTTGATAAATCATGTTTTATATCATTCTTTGCTTTGTGTAATAATAACTTGGAATGGAAGTTCCAAGAAGGACAGATATAGTCACGGAAATTTAATACAAGTGGTAGTTAAGCATCGTCCATAGACAAGTTCAATCAACTAGAGGGGAATGCACTTTTACGTCCAAAAGAGGATATATGTAAGGACTAAGTAATTTTGCTTTCCATTCACTGTTTCTCAGGAAGTTACTTAGGATAGGAGTCGATAGATAGGTAGATAGATAGATAGATAGATAGATAAGGATTACTCAAAAAAGAGGAAGACTTTGCATCCAGGAATAAGTGGGCCCAGCAAGGTCAAACAATGTAGAGGCCTGTATTTACCTTACAAAGATTCTAGCTCCAACTTTAGAATTTTAGCCCCAAATTTAGCGCTAGTAAAATTCTGCTCCTATGGGAATGACTGACTCATTTGCTCCAATCTTTCTTTCCCCAAACTGTAAACATTTGGTATTTTGTTGGTAGATGTAAAATGAGATCACCTTCTTACCCATTTCTTACATATCAGTTCTCATAAATCCCTACTGACTATTAGGAAATCAAGATGGAGCTTGAGATTAGAGATCACAGTATGGATCACACAGGAACCCAGGACTCTTTGTAGCATAGAAGGACTAAAGTAACTGATACATGTGACAGGATAGAACAAAATTTGGTCAAATACCCCTTGTTATCACAGTATCAGTACCTCTTACTCTAAATTGGGCCTGGCAAGCCCAAATAAACAGTTGGCCCTTTGGTGGGGCCTCAGCAACAAAACCAAAGAGAAAGTTTGCCTTCAGCCTGGAGTGGGCAGCCACAGTCACTGTGTAATTAGTGGTGACCAGAAGGAAGTTCAATTGTGTTTTTTACATGGTCTGAAGAAGCTGATTTGCCCTCATTCAGCTAACCCAATGGGGAGTGTTAGACACAAAAAAACCAACTGATTCCCAAATCCCATTTTAATTATTTGTTGTAGGCCCTAGTGGCCAATTTCATCAGAGAGTTTGTTCCATTTTGGCAAGAATGCTTATTCAGAGTACCATGGAGACTTAATTCCAGAGGTTGCAAAAAATCATGTACTCCTGAAATGAAGCCTCTCCATTATTCACAGAAAATATAAAGTCACTGCTTCTATTAACTTTCCAGCTATCACTGATTTCCTTTAAACCAAAATATTAGATTTGGTCTATTCACAATACTGTAATCACAACATAGTTATCGCTTTGAATTGCTGGTATTTCTACCTACTTCATTTTAGTACTTAATTTCTTTTTTTTTTTAACATGTTACACCTCAGTATTTTAATTATACTCAGCTGAATGTATATGAATGCTCTCAACATGCTTCATTATTTATATTAGTAGAAAAGCACATAAAATCAAATTGCATGCTGACATTCTATAATTTGTACTTGCATATCTCTAAAATAGATTTCTATAGATACAGCAACTATTCAACAGTGGCTCAAGATATGCTATGATTTTAAAATTTAACTGAATTTTAATGTATTCTGAAAATAAAATTCATGAGTTTTTACTAGAAAATGTCTTATCTGATTATCCATATTCTACAATTATTAACTGCTCCTATTCTGCATTTGATTGAATTGTAAAAAAGATGAATTCCTTCCCTTCTTACCCCAGGCATTAAGCTGTAATTTCTGCACATTTTGAGTTTTCCATATCTAAACTGGAAATTATGTTAGATCTACTGAAATATCAAGTATAAATAAAATATAAACCTTTTTTTAATTAGAAATGGACATTACCATTTAATTTAGTAAGGAGGTCTACGGCCACACTGCCTTTCTCACAATAAATTTTTTCTGGGTTAAGGAGATACTCTTTATCAAAAGTTGGTTTAAATTCTCCCCTTTTTCATTTGAAATTAAGAGTCAGAAGTCCCGGAAAGAATTATGAGAGCCTATGCTTTTATTTTTAGTACCACTCCGAGAACTCAGCTATGTTCTTGAATCTGGCAAAATTACCTCTCCATCAGCTTCATCTGAGACTAGGATTCCCCAAATAGATGCTTTGATTTGGTCTTTAGGCTTATTCTAAACATAGAAAAGGCAGATTAATAGCAGAGAAAGCTGACAAAATGTATGCTTCTTCTTTGAATGATCAGGGGCACAGAGGATATTAGTATAAATTTTCTCTCTTGTTAGACTCTCCTCTAACATGCCACCCACTGTGAGAGAAAGAGGAGAGACAGTCCATTGAGTTGTGGATTTCAGGGAGGAAACAGTAAGTCCTTAAAGAATGAAGAAAACAATAAGAGGCAGAATTAGCAATATAATAACATTTTAGGTGAAGAGACTACCTGAACAATTTGCTGAAGGAGGATGAAAGCATATTGTAAATTAAAACAAACAAACAAACAGTACAATTGTAAGGGAAGTATTAAAATGGTCTAGGTATGGTTAAAACACAAAGCTAGTATCTTGAGTAAAGAGAAATAGAGCTTATCACCTCAGAACAGAGAGCCCTTGCACTGGTGAGGAGCATGGCCACATCTAAGTAATTTGAGAGGTGGTGGGAGCTTTTGAATATTTGTGTTTGGAGGCTAGAGCTGATCAGGATGGTGTTGCAGGAATGTGGATCTGGCAGTGCTTGAAGGATATTGGGGATATTAACTGCAGGTAGAGCAAACAAATGAGAGGCTATTAGAGCAACCCAGGAAATGGCTGATTCAATTTAAGTCCAATATAGCAATTTTGTAAATGCCTAACTTGAGAAGGGCACAGTGCTAGACACTATGTAGGCATCAGTGATAAGACAGTCTTTGTTGCTTTCTCAAGTCACAGAAAGTTTATATATTTAGTGTTGGGAGAAACAAGAAAGCAGCCAGATCAGGAGGCAGGAAGCAAGGTAACATGGAAGGAGAAGAAAACATGGAAGAGAAGATGAAAACCAGGCAGAAAGTAAGGAACGATGGGTCTGAGGAAGGTAAGAAAAGGGAGGCCTGTGCACCTCAGTTAGGAGTGGCCCCTGCTCGCTGCAGCTAGAGAGCCCGTGCGCTGCAACGAAAGATCCAGTGCAGCCAAAAATAAATAAACAAATAAATTTATAAAAAAAAAAAAAAAAGGATTTAACCATAGACAAAAAACAATAAATAAAAAATAATCCATACAATTCTCTCCTAATACCTCTAATTATTTTAAAGCATCATATTATTTCCTAGAAAAATAGAAATGATTAAATTAATTCATTTGACAGAGAATATCAATGTTCATAAATACCTATGTTCTCCTCTTCTTTCTGATCACAGGGATGGATTTGAGCATTACCTCATGGCCCATAATAACCTCCCACAAGTGGTTCTCTGTCTCCCCACGAGCTAGCTAAACACATCAGCTCAGAATCTATAGGAGGACAAAACCACACGGTGGAAGGAGCACAGAACTCTGAATGACAGGTGAGCACAGTCTCCCCCACACTGATATGCAGCATTAGATAGTGACTTGAAGGATGATTAAATGCTTGTTATGTTAAGCTCTTCGAGTACATTAGCCTACCCTGACTGACATGGAAAAATATGTACAAGAACTACCAGTCAGACACTGATTTGATCAGTAAGATAAGCCTGTTCTGCTAAGTTCTCAAGAAACAGATAATTCTGAATAATAACTAAAATACCTAGGTTTTGAAAAAATACCCCAATCAATTATAGAAGCTACCAAAGACTGACAATATATTTATATGTGTTTATGAAACAATATAATTTATTAATATAGGTGTTCATAAATGTGATATAGCTATAATTTTATAAATAAAATTTTAGGGACTATAATTCACAGCTGTAAAATTTATTCTATGCAAGAAAGGATGGCACAAAATTATACAATTTTAATATATTTTATTACCTTAATTGGTTAAATAAGAAGAACTACAATATCATCTTAAAGAAGATCAAAAGAGAGAGAAAAGAAGATTAAAAGATATATGATAGAAGATAAAATTTATCTCTTAATTAAAAAAAAATCTCTTAGTAAAAAAGAACAGGATGCCATTAATTTGATAAAGAATATATACATGGTACTAACAGTGAATATCACAATAGAGGCACTCACATATATTTAAGTCTAAAATGAGATAAGGGTGCTTCTTATCACCATTACTATTCTGTAACTTTACGAATTTTCAAGATGAAAAAAAGATAAATAACACAAGAAAAACCTGAAGATCAAATTTCAATATTTATAGATATGATTGGTATCCTATACAAGATAATCAACTGAAAAAATAAGTGGAATTACTATGTAATATTTCTGGACACTAGTTGCTTAAACAATAATAAATTCTTCAGCAGCTTACTAAGAAACACACATACACGTACCACCCCCCAACATACACACATACACATAAATAAGCATGAAATATCCAAAATCATTTCTAAAACAAAAAGTCTATGTAGGACACTGAAGTTTACTGCAGAATATATTAAAATGTATTGTAGGGCTTTAGTAACTGAAGTAAAGAATGGGTCATTTCAAATAAGAAAGGTAGATTTTTCAATGATTATTATGACATAAATAGCTAATGTTTAGAAAAAGAAATAAAATAACATCCCTACCTCACATATTATTTACATGTAAATTTCTAAATGAAGTAATATGTAAATGCAAAAATGAAAGAATCAACCAATAAAAATGCATTCACTAGCGTAGGGTAGGTATTTCTATAATACTCAGGATGGAGTGAAAAAGATAAAATAATAACATAACAATACTTTAGAAACTTCTTCAAATTAAAAAAAGACAGATAGGAGCCTGAACCAAGATGGCGGAGTAGAAGGATGTGCTCTCTCTCCCTCTTGAAAAAACACCAGAATCATAACTAACTGCTGAACAATCATCGACAGGAAGACACTGGAACTCACCAAAAAAGATACCCCACATCCAAAGACAAAGGAGAAGCCACAATGAGACAGTAGGAGGGGCGCAATCACAATAAAATCAAATCCCATAACTGCTGGGTGGGTGACTCACAAACTGGAGAACACTTGTACCACAGAAGTACACCCACTGGAGTGAAGGTTCTGAGCCCCACATCAGGCTTCTGAACCTGGGGGTCCGGAAATGGGAGGAGGCATTCCTAGAGAATCAGTCTTTGAAGGCTAGTGGGATTTGATTGCAGGACTCTGACAGGACTGGGGGCAAGAGAGACTCCACTCTTGGAGGGCACACACAAAGTAGTGTGCACATCGGGACCCAGGGGAAGGAGCAGTGACCCCAGGGGAGACTGAACTAGACCTACCTGCTGATGTTGGAGGGTCTCCTGCAGAGGCGGGGGGTGGCTGTGTCTCACCGTGAGCACAAGGACACTGGCAGCAGAAGTTCTGGGAAGTACTACTTGGTTTGAGCCCTCCCAGAGTCCACCATTAGCCCCAACAAAGAACCTGCAGGCTCCAGTGTTGGGTCGCCTCAGGCCAAACAACCAACAGGGAGGGAACTCAGCCCCACCCATCAGCAGACAAGCAGATTAAAGTTTTACTGAGCTCTGCCCACCAGAGCAACAGCCAGCTCTACCCACCACCAGTCCCTCCTATCAGGAAACTTGCAAAAGCCTCTTAGATAGCCTCATCCACCACAGGGCAGAGAGCAGAAGCAAGCATTACAATCCTGCAGCCTGTGGGAAAAAAACCACATTCACAGAAAGATAGACAAGATGAAAAGGCAAAGGGCTATGTACCAGATAAAGGAACAAGATAAAACCCCAGAAAAACAACTAAATGAAGTGGAGATAGGCAACCTTCCAGAAAAAGAATTCAGAATAATGATAGTGAAGATGATCCAGGACCTCGGAAAAAGAATGGAGGCAAAGATCCAGAAGATGCAAGAAATGTTTAACAAAGATCAAGAAGAATTAAAGAACAAACAAACAGAGATGAACAATACAATAACTGAAATGAAAACTACACTAGAAGGAATCAATAGCAGAATAAATGAGGCAGAAGAATGGATAAGTGACCTGGAAGACAGAATGGCAGAAATCACTGCTGTGGAACAGAATAAAGAAAAAAGGATGAAAAGAAATGAAGACAGCCTAAGAGACCTCTGGCACACCATTAAACACAACAACATTCACGTTCTAGGGATCCCAGAAGGAGAAGAGAAAGACCTGAGAAAATTTTTGAAGTGATTATACTTGAAAACTTTCCTAACATGGGAAAGGAAATAGCCACCCAAGTCCAGGAAGCACAGAGAGTCCCATACAGGATAAACCCAAGGAGAAACACACCAAGACACATAATAATCAAACTGGCAAAAATTATAGACAAAGAAACATTATTGAAAGCAGCAAGGGAAAAACGACAAATAACATACAAGGGAACTCCCATAAGGTTAACAGCTGATTTCTCAGCAGAAACTCTGCAAGCCACAAGGGAGTGGCATGATATACTTAAAGTGATGAAAGGGAAGAACCTAAAACCAAGATTACTCTACCCGGCAAGGATCTCATTCACATTCGACAGAGAAATCAAAAGCTTTACAGAGAAGCAAAAGCTAAGAGAAATCAGCACCACCAAACCAGCTCTACAACAAATGTTAAAGGAACTTCTCTAAGTGGGAAACACAAGTAAAGAAAAGGAGCTACAAAAACAAACCCCAAATAATTAAGAAAACCGTCATAGGAACACACGTACTGATAATTACCTTAAACGTGAATGGATTAGATGCACCAACCAAAAGACACAGGCTTGCTGAATGGATACAAAAACAAGACCCATATATATGCCGTCTAAAGAGACCCACTTCAGACCTAGGGACACATACAGACTGAAAGTGAGGGGATGGAAAAAGATACTCCATGCAAATGGAAATCAAAAGAAAGCTGGAGTAGCAATACTCGTATCAGATAAATAGACTTTAAAATAAAGAATGTTACAAGAGACAAGGAAGGACACTACACAATGATCAAGGGATCAATCCAAGAAGAAGATATAACAATTATAAATATATATGCACCCAACATAGGAGCACTTCAATACATAAGGCAAGTGCTAACAGCTATAAAAGAGGAAATCGACAGTAACACAATAATAGTGGGGGACTTTAACACCTCACTTACACCAATGGACAGATCACCCAAAATGAAAATAAATAAGGAAACAGATGCTTTAAATGACACAATAGACCAGATAGATTTAGTTGATTATTTACAGGACATTTATTTATTTATTTATTTATTTATAGGACATTCCATCCAAAACCAGCAGATTACACTTTCTTCTCAAGTCTGCACGGAACATTCTCCAGGATAGATCACATCTTGGGTCACAAATCAAGCCTCAGTAAGTTTAAGAAAACTGAAATCATATCAATCATCTTTTCTGACCACAACGCTATGAGATTAGAAATGAATTAAAGGGAACAAAACGTAAAAAACACAAACACATGGAGGCTAAACAATACGTAACTAAATAACCAAGAGGTCACTGAAGAAATCAAAGAGGAAATCAGAAAATACCTAGAGACAAATGACAATGAAAACATGATGATCCAAAACCTATGGGATGCAGCAAAAGCAGTTCTAAGAGGGATGTTTATAGCTATACAAGCCTACCTCAAGAAATAAGAAAAATCTCAAATAAACAATCTAACCTTACACCTGAAGGAACTAGAGAAAGAAGAACAAACAAAATCCAAAGTTAGCAGAAGGAAAGAAATCATAAATATCAGAGCAGAAACAAATGAAATAGAAACAAAGAAAACAATAGCAAAGATCAATAAAACTAAAAGTTGGTTCTTTGAGAAGATAAACAAAATTGATAAGCCATTAGCCAGACTCATCAAGAAAAAGAGGGAGAAGACTCAAATCAATAAAATTAAAAATGAAAAAGAAGAAGTTACAACAGACACCACAGAAATACAAAGCATCCTAAGAGACTACTACGAGCAACTCTATGCCAATAAAATGGACAACCTGGAAGAAATGGACAAATTCTTAGAAAGGTATAATCTTCCAAGACTGAACCAGGAAGAAACAGAAAATATGAACAGACCAATCACAAGTAATGAAATTCAAACTGTGATTAAAAATCTTCCAACAAACAAAAGTCCAGGCCCAGATGGCTTCACAGGTGAATTCTATCAAACATTTAGTGAAGAGCTAACACCCGTTCTTCTCAAACTCAACCAAAAAACTGCAGAGGAAGGAAAACTCCCAAACTCATTCTATGAGGCCACGATCACCCTGATACCAAAACCTGGCACAGATACTACAAAAAAAGAAAATTACAGAACAATATCACTAATGAATATACATGCAAAAATCCTCAACAAAATACTAACAAACAGAACCCAACAACACATTAAAAGGGTCATACACGATGATCAACCTGGATTTATCCCAGGGATGCAAGGATTCTTCAATATATGCAAATCAATCAATGTGATACACCATATTAACAAATTGAAGAGGAAAAACCATATGATCATCTCAATAGATGCAGAAACAGCTTTTGACAGAATTCAACACCAATTTATGATAAAAACTCTCCAGAAAGTGGGCATAGAGGGAACCCACCTCAACATAATAAAGGCCATACAGGACAAACCCACAGCAAACATCATTCTCAATGGTGAAAAACTGAAATTATTTCCTCTAAGATCAGGAACGAGACAAGGATGTACACTCTCACCACCGTTATTCAACATAGTTTTGGAAGTCCTAGCCATGGCAATCAGAGAAGAGAAAGAAATAAAAGGAATACAAATTGGAAAAGAAGAAGTAAAACTGTCACTGTTTGCACATGACATGATACTATATACATAAAGAATCCTAAAGATGCCACCAGAAAACTACTAGAGCTAATCAACGAATTTGGTAAAGTTGTAGGATACAGAATTAATGCACAGAAATCTCCTGCATTCCTATACACTAATGATGAAAAATCTGAAAGAGAAATTAAGGAAACACTCCCATTTACCACTGCAACAAAAAGAATAAAATACCTAGGAATAAACCTACCTAGGGAGACAAAAGACATGTATGCAGAAACTATAAGACAATGATGAAAGAAATTAAAGATGATACCAACAGATGGAGAGATATACCATGTTCTTGGATTGGAAGTATCAATATTGTGAAAATGACTATAATACCCAAAGCAATCTACAGATTCAATGCAATGCAATCCCTATCAAATTACCAATGGCATTTTTTACAGAACTAGAACCAAAAATCTTAAAATTTGTATGGAGACACAAAAGAACCCAAATAGCCAAAGCAGTCTTAAGGGAAAAAAGCAGAGCTGGAGGAATCAGACTCCCTGACTTCAGACTATACTACAAAGCTACAGTAATCAAGACAATATGGTACTGGCACAAAAACAGAAATATAGATCAATGGAACAGGATAGAAAGCCCAGAGATAAACCCACGCACATATGGTCAACTAAACTATGACAAAGGAGGCAAGAATATACAATGGAGAAAAGACAGTCTCTTCAATAAGTGGTGCTGGGAAAACTGCACAGCTACATGTAAAAGAATGAAATTAGAACACTCCCTAACATCATACACAAAAATAAACTCAAAATGGATTAGAGACCTAAATGTAAGACCGAAGAGTATAAAACTCTTAGAGGAAAACATAGGAAGAACACTCTTTGACATAAATCACAGCAAGACCTTTTTTGATCCACCTTCCAGAGTAATGGAAATAAAAACAAAAATAAACAAATGGGACCTAATGAAACTTCAAAGCTTTTGCACAGCAAAGGAAACCATAAACAAGATGAAAAGACAACCTTCAGAATGGGAGAAAATATTTGCAAACAAATCAACGGACCAAGGATTAATCTCCAAAATATATAAACAGCTCATGCAGTTCAATATTAAAAAAACAAACAACCCAATCCAAAAATGGGCAGAAGACCTTAACAGACATTTCTCCAAAGAAGACATACAGATGGCCAAGAAGCACATGAGAAGCTGCTCAACATCACTAATTATTAGAGAAATGCAAATCAAAACTACAATGAGGTATCACCTCACACCTGTCAGAATGGCCATTACCAGAAAATCTACAAACAACAAATGCTGGAGAGGGTGTGGAGAAAAGGGAACCCCCTTGCACTGTTGGTGGGAATGTAAATTGATACAGCCACCATGGAGAACAGTATGGAGGTTCCTTAAAAAACTAAAAATAGAATTACCATGTGACCCAGCAATCCCACTACTGGGCATATACCCACAGAAAACCATAATTCAAAAAGACACATGCACGCCAATATTCATTGTAGCACTATTTACAATAGTCAGGTCATGGAAGCAACCTAAATGTCCATCGACAGACGAATGCATAAAGAAGATGTGGTACATATATACAACAGCATACTACTCAGCTTTACTAAGGAACGAAATTGGGTCATTTGTTGAGACGTGGATGGACCTAGAGACTGTCATACAGAGTGAAGTAAGTCAGAGAAAAACAAATATTGTATATTAATGCATATATGTGGAACCTAGAAAAATGGTAAAGATGAACCGGTTTGTAGGGCAGAAATTGAGACACAGATGTAGAAAACAAACTTATGGACACCAAGGGGGGAAAGTGGCAGTGGGGTGTGGATGGTGGTGTGATGAATTGGTCGATTGGGATTGACATATATACACTGATGTGTATAAAATTGATGACTAATAAGAATCTGCTGTATAAAAAAATAAAATTCAAAAATTCAAAAAAAAAAGTAATAAAAGAATAAATTAGCTATACATGCAACAAAGTGGATACATAAAAACAGTGCTGAGTGATAAAAGCCATGCACAAAAGAATACTTCATGTATGTCTCCATTTATATGAAATTAAAAATTATATGAAATTAAAAAAAAGACAGATAATTGAAATGAAATGGAAAAATATTATTTTCCATGTAAAAATTTTATAACATATATTCAGTCCAAGGAGTTTTTATGTTAATACATTACTGTATTATTATAAAGACCTATTGCTAAGAGTTAAGATAAATGTAAACAACCCAAAAGGATTAAAAAGTTTAAAAAATAGAATAAGCGTTTCACAGAAGACCTATAAACATATAAAAACTATACCAGCGCAATCGTAATAAAATGAATGCAAATTAAGACCATAATACACTATTTTTCTCTGTCAAACTGTCAAAAGACAAGGAAAAGATAACTGCCAATGTTGTCAAGGGTTAGAGAAAAACAGAAATGCTTCCATAGTACTGAGGTGTATAAGTCAGCACAACGTTCTTTTTTTAAAAATTTATTTATTATTATTATTTTTTATATATATATTTTAAACATCTTTATTGGAGTATAATTGCTTTACAATTGTGTGTTAGTTTCTGCTTTATAACAAAGTGAATCAGCTATACATATACATATAGACCCATATCTCCTCTCTCTTGCGTCTCCCTCCCTCCCTCCCTATCCCACCCCTCTAGATGGTCACAAAGCACAGAGCTGATCTCCCTGTGCTATGTGGCTGCAGGCACAACCTTCTTGAGTGGTCGTGTGCAACACAGTTTTTAAAAGACTAAGAATGTATAGTCTTCTGATTAGCAATTTTTCACTTCAGTTGATTAGTGATACAGCTATAAGTAATAATTTCCAAATACCATGACAAGGGTTTTTCTAGCAACATAGCTTATATACAAAAAAAAAAGGAAACCTATTACATCTTCAGTGGTAATGTCATGATGGTTGAATAAATGTTGGCATATCATGTAATGGAAAAATATGCAGCCATTAAAAATGGTATTATATAAAAAATACTTAAGGGCCTGGAAATATGCTCATGATATATATTTTAGGTTTAAAGATTTGGGTAATGCATATCATCAAATGAAATGCTCTCAATTTGCATGATATACACAGGTGGAAGTATAAATGTATGCATACACATACATACACACACACAAAAACACCCCTCATATGTACCAAAATGGAATGATAATGGAAGGAAATAATTGTGATTATTTCTGGGAAGTGACTTGCAATTCTTTTTTAAAAATTTTGCTTACGTCTATTTTATAAGTTTTCTAAAGTATGCAAACTAGTTTCACATTTAGAATAACAAATACGTTATTTTAAGTAAGAAGACCAGAAAAGATGTTATAAGGGAACAGTTATTATGTTCTCATATGGTAAAAATACCTGACTTGGGAATAGAAATATCTAATTCATTGCTGGTCATGAATTCTTTTTTAACTGGATCAAGTTAGGTTATGCCCTCTGGCAAATCACTTCCTGTTTCTAAGCCTCAGTTTATTCCTTTGCAAAAGGAGAGGATTCAACTAGATAATCCCTGAAATCCTTTGAGAGTCCGTGATTATTAAAAATATTTTGTGAATAGGCTATATTCCGTTATAAAATAAAAAGTTAAAAAAATATTTTGTGCACACACATAATTTATTTGTATTGGTTTAAATTCTCTAATTTTTTTCCTACTTCCGTTGTAAGCTCCTATACCCTGATTCTTACATGATGGAAAAATTATGCTTCCTGTTTTATGATCATATTATAAGACCTGGTTAAGTAGGAGGGTCCAAAACAAAATTTGTGAGCCCCATCTTCACTGTTCTAGTCAGAAAGTAAAGAGAAGAGTCACACAGAGGATCAAAGAACCTATGTGTCTGTGAATGGCAAGCTCAGAGACTGGTGTGTTATAGGAAAAGGAAAGCAGAGATGTATTGGGACCAGAAGAACTGAGCAGTATAAATTGGGTGACCATATATTTTATGCTTCGAACAGGGGCCTTCTGAGAATGAAGGACGACTTACCAATAATTATGCTCAAACAACAGGTAAAATGAGACTGTCCAAGGAAAAGCAGGACTTATGGTCATTCCAAATATAAGTCCTGGAGTTTGGAAAAAGAATGTTATTCTCTCTGAATCAAATCTAAGAAGAAAGGAGGTAGGTTACATTTGGGTGACACAGTCTATCAACTAAGAATGTGCCATCCTTACAGCAAACTGGAGATCTGTTTAACTTCCCAATGATGTTGGGAATTCTGGATTCTATTCCATGATCATAAGGAGGCCTGCTTGCTTGAGCATAATTCACACTTCTGGTAAAATTTTAAGAACTCAAGAATGATGTTGTTTACTATACTACCATACTATATTAGGTCACAAATGTTACCCTTAGCAGTGGTTGTCGGGTATCCAGCACATGATGCTGGGTGACCAACCATTCTGATTTGAGAACTTTTCCAGGGTATAGGATTTTCGGTGCTAAAACCAGCCACACCAGGAAGGTTGGTCACCCTACCAGCTGATCAGGATCTCTCTCATGTATGGTATTCAATGCATCTCCCCTCTATTCATTTCTGTATTGATATTTTTGTTCTCTAAACTGTGTATAATTTGTGCATTGAACATTGTTATGGACTGAATTGCGTTCCTCCAACAATTTGTATGTTGAAGTCCTAATCCCCAGTACCTCAGATGTGACTGAATTTGGAAATTGGGTCCTTAAAGAGGTAATTAGGTGAAATGGGGTCATTTGGGTGGGGTCCAAATCCAATACGGCTGGTGTCCTCATGAGAAGAGGAAGGGACATCAGAGACACACAGAAAGAAGGTCGTGTGAGGATGTCTGAAGGACAGCCATTTACAAGCCAAGGATACAGGCCTCATAAGAAACCAAATTTGCCAAAATCTTGGTCTTGGACTTCTAGTCTCCACAATTGTGAGGAAATACATTTCTGCTAAATGCCCCAGTCTTCGGTACTTTGTTATGGCAGCCCTAGGAGAGGAATACAAATATACTATAAAAGTAATTTTGTTCTTAACCTCATTGCCCAGGAAACTTGAAAATCTAAATTCTCTAGAGGAATGGTTTTCCTGGTTGTTGGAAATACAGTAATCTATCTTGCTTCAGTGTAATTTTTTTTCAGTAATTTGCACACTAGGAGTAGCTATCCAAATTTCGCATAGGGCTTTAAATTGCATTTCATTTCTCTTTCATTAAGAAACCCGTCATGATTTGCATTCTGTCCATCTGTCCAAGTTCACTTCATCTCTCTGAGGAGCTGACTGTCTCTTTATGTTTAGTACACATAATTATTTTTGATGTCCATGTTAGATCAAGTTTAATTATCAGGTGGCCAATAGTCCCCAATGGCTTACTTATTTCAAGTTTACTCATTTAGAATATATTGTTATTTCACAACACATCAGGACTGAAATTATCCCAGTTAAAGTCTGTCATTTAAGCCTTTACAAATCACACCCACAGTACATCAGGGTTTTGTTCACTAATTACTAAGTATATTATGAAAAAGCAAATTAACGTTTTGAAAATAAGTAGCATTATACTCTCACAAAAATGGAAAAAATACCTTTTTTTCCCAATTGGGAAGATTTTGAATTTAATCCTTTTATTTTTCCTTTAATATTTAAAACTTATAGTGAAATAGAAACAAATGTTTTTGGTCTCAGGAGATGAGAGAATCCCTTATTTCACTGAGAACCATCAGACCCAGACCAAGGTAACTAGTGACCAGGCCTGGTGTTAGTTCTATTCTCTGCTTCCACATCTAGTAGCTGAGGTCTCCTCAACAGGTGGGGTGATCTCAGGCATTCACTCCAGATATTGATACCTGTTGTTCTTTTTCTCCCAGTTCACCATTTGTTGTAATAAGAGAAATTTCTCTTTCTTTCTTTTCTATGAGAATATTCCTTAAAAAAAAGGTCATGCACTCAGACAAATACCTTCTCATCTATAAAACGGGGCCTCAGAGGTTCACATTATTTAAGTGTAATTTCCAAAAAAATTAGAAGGGTGTTAAACATTGGGTTGACTGGTTTTTAACACGGACTTGAATCCCTTCTCTGGGTTATTTAGACTGTACAGACCCAATAGATCCCAACCAGTCCCTAGAATAGCCCCCAGCATGCAGTAGGCCCTTGATATACACTTTCTGAATCCACTTAGCTAGTATTTTAAGAACAAATACTCTAAGAAAGTAATTTGGCAGAGGAGACCATCAACCTTAGATGTCACATATAGTCTGAACTCTGCAAGTGGAAATGAAGTACAAATGACAGTCAGATGACCGTGAGGGAGAAGCACACTCAGTTCCTCATAAGGACAACATTGCAGGAGATGAGGTCAGGGTAATAGACTACAGGAACAGGAGACCTGTGGGCAGCTAAAAGTGATCAGGCAGATAGTTTTGAAACCTCAAGAGTGCAAGCAACCAAACTCAGGAGAATCAATGCCTGTTGAATATGTCCATTTAAGGCTGAGCTTTGATGCAAGTTGCCCTCAAAAGTCGGAACTGGCACAATTAGCCCTGCGTGCCTCAGCCTGTCCAAAGGAGTCAGGAGTTGAGGCCTGCCTTATAGGCAGTTGTGATGGTGGGGTCATTTCTTCTGTTGCAGGCTCAGGTATTAGGCCTTTTGATTTGGAAGCAGTGAGAGAAAAATATAAACATGATCTAACTGTGAACTCCCCCTTGAGCTCTTCAAGACAACATGCTGACTTCGTGCAGGAGAACATTTATAATCACATGACATTATTCTTCAAACTCAGATGACACATTCTGTTTCATATTTTAAAAAATGTTTCATACCATAATGCCTTAGAATCATCTAATGGGATTATCTATACTTTCAATTTGTTTTGTTTTGTTTTGTTTTAAATTTGTCTTTTTTCTTTATTCTTTGCATATTTAGTTATGAGATCATTTTCATAATACATAATTCATACTACACTAAAAGATGGAATAAATGGTCTTAAATGGAAATGAAAGTCTCCCATATATCAAATTTGTTTTGGTGAATACTTTTATTTTGAGCACTCTATTTTATGAATTATACCTTATTTATAGAAAAGTTTGCCTTAAAAATCACTTACTCGATTGAAAGACATTTTATTGGCATATGTGGTTTCTATTTTGATGTCTTCTGAAGCCAGAAAACTTGCTAATGTTTAAACATCTTTATTTCTTTTAGGACGGGTATCAGTTAGGATTACATTTGGCAGCAAGTAAGGGAAAAAAAGACGCTCGAGGAAACAACGGCTTAAATAAGAGAGCAATCATTTTTCTCTTTAGTAAAATAAGCTCAGTGATATCCAGGGTTAGCGTAGGTGCCAGCATGGACTCAGGCTACTTCTAGAGTTGCACTAGGCTGTGGCATTTATCCTCCTGCTCCAAGATGGATGCAAGAGCTCAGAACCACATCCATAGCAGGACAGATGCAGAGAGAAAGAAAAGCATGCCATCTCTCTCTACCTTCTAAGAGGGGGTCCCAGAAGTCCCATGTAACATTTCTCCTTATATCTTATTTACAAAAATTGGTCTTAGGACCACACCTACATTCAAGGGAGGTTTGGAAATACACTTTTGGGTAAACACATAGGCAGCCAGGAAAAATCAACAGTACATTTCATGGAAAATCAAAAGAAGAGATACTGAGAGGCAACTGACAGTTTCAGATACAGGAGACTTAAAGAGATGTCTGTCGTCATTAGGAAGTCATGTTGAATGATCAGGGCAACAGCAGCAGATGGAACCCAGGTCAAAATAAGAGAAGTAGGCAGTTACATGCATGATAAATAATTTCTGAATGAAGAAATGAATGATAAAGTAATGTCTTGCAAGTAACAAATATTTGACTTGACCCTGTTCTGTTTCGAGAACTCCATGACCATCCCTCACCCTATGATTGTTAAATGCCATGAGGTCTGGCTGAGATTTGACTGGCATTGGAATCAATAGTTGTTAGTGTGGTCACAATTCTGTCCCTACTTGCTAAGTGACCTTGAGTTGTTTACTTTTATTGAGACTGGGTTTCCTCACTTATAAAATAGGCATAAATAAAATATGTATTTATTGATCTATCCACTCATTCACCAGATATTTATTGATTGGTTACTAGGTACTACCCCTGTGTTGGATACTAAAGACATAAAGAAAACACAGTGCATGCTCTCTTGGAGCTTAGCAGAGAAGATAAATACTTAAAATAATGTGCCAATAAATATATTTTTGCAAATTATTATAAAGGAAATGCAGGGCGCTATAAAATATAATGGGAGCCCTTAACTCACAAGGCTTTTGTAAGGACAATATGTATTATAATATGTAACTGTTATGGGACCTGATAGCTAATGAATGTTCAATGAATGTTTGTTCTTTCCCTTCTTTCTTTAAGTCGGAGAAGTAAAAACAAACACAACTAATAAAGCACAGCATTATCCCTATGGCAATAAGAACTGACACTATTGTACTGTATTCAATTGTTTTCAATGTATTCAGTTGAAGGATTGAGTCTACCTGGAGGAAAAAGGGGAGTAAAGGAGGATTTGAAATAGGATGCTACATTTAAACCAGGTCTTTAAGAATGAGGAGTATTGAATCAAGAAGAAGGAAAGGAGAAGAATTTTTAAGAGAAGGAAGAGCTTGAGATGCTCCAGTCTGAGTGTTTCCTGGCCCTCCCTCCACAGAAATGGGAAGTCCATGACATGAGTAGCTTCTCTCTCATCCTGTCAGGAATTAGTGCCCTCAGATTTCTCCTTCCTTGTCCCTTCTCAGAAAAAAAAAATCTGATTGAATCCAATCACACTACGAAGTTCATGATAAACCAACTTGAAAACTCTTTAATGGAACAGCCTAATAATAGTTCTAAAATCCAAACCGAGGGCCTAACAAAGTCAATGCTATTTTGAAATTAAGTGCTGAATACTTCAAACTAATTATAAGCTAAAAATTATTACTTTATTTGCTTATTCTTTCCTAAAAGCATTGCAAATCTCATGTCCTATTTAAAGTGAAACATGACACATATATCAATTGAATAAAAATTAGACAGTTCAATTACAATTACAGAACCCAATAAAATGTTGAAACTATTACCTAAGATGATTAAACCTAATCTCTTAGCACTAAACTAAGTAGTTAGGGGGAATGAGTATGTGGCTGTGTATTGTTTTTTGAGAACTATAACAATTAAAAAGTATTAAATAATTTATTAAAATCAAGGTTTCTATCTAGTGGGCCAATTTTGTAAGGAAAAAAAAAAAGCACATATAAAAATAAGGCGTTTGTCCACCTACATATGATGGAGTAGCTTAAATAAATAGGGATGAAAATATAGTATAAAGGGACAATATGCAAATGAAAGGAGTAAAGTCAAAACAAGGAATGGGTTCTGAGTTGGATGCCAGAGGAATGGTGTAGGAAGCCAAGGGGTAGTCTGTGAAAGAAATTAAAATTCCAGGCCATGTTCAGACAAGATTAGTTAAAGAGTTGCAGAAGTTCGGGAATTTAAAGCATGAGCAGGGGGACTGAAGAGATGTTTGGAGAGCAATGGGCCTGTGTGTCCCAGAAATCATGTTTACATTGGTCTTCTCCCCCCGTGAGACTGTGAGCAGCACCGCATTATAACCATTGCCTGTGTCCTTGCTTATATTCCCCATTAGACTTTAAGAAGGTGTTCACAAACATTAGATGAATGTGTGCATGATGCAGAATATATCAGACACCAGGGACCCGGGGACATGTATCTGTTACACCTACACTCCATTACGTATAGCCCACTACATCAGTGCCAGAACTTGTTTGGTGTTATTTCAAAGGATGCCCAGGAATTTGAACTGGTGCTGTTTGTAGCAACCAATTTATTAAATGATTTGAGTAAGACTTCCTTAACTGAGTATGTACTGGACATAGAGAAAAATATTCATCACTATAACTATGTTCTACAAATTCCACAAAACCTTTAATTCCATACACTGCAAACCAGAATGCATACTGCTGCTCAGCCAAAGGGCATTTTTCTTCTATCTTGCTTGTCAGGCAGAAACTTTATGATTCAGTTTATTAGTGAGTAAAACAGATTGTGACAAAATATTTCCACAGGCCAAGGACAACTGGGCATAATCACCATTTTTAGGAAATCTTTCTCTTGTCTCAAATACTCCCAGAGGTCCTCATAGAGATCAGAATAAATGATTATTTAAAAAAATAAAAAATCCTAGAGAGAACCAAAAAGGATAGTGCTGGCAGTGCTATGAATGTTTAGATAATGATGGTATGAGAAGAAATATATGAAATAGATATTCTAAGATAAATTGAAGGTAACAATCTAATTATAATCTATCCTACAATTGTACCTGAAAGGCAGTTTAGAGCTCTTTGATATCTATTAATTTATGTGTGTGTTCAATGTCACTTATGTATATAGTTAATGAATTGACATATAAAAGTGGGTTTATTTTATTCCCCTTTATCTGTTTCCTTCTATTTCTGAGGGAACCATCTGGGCTGAGTATAGTAATTCATTAGGACAAAAATGATAATGATTTTGATGAAATGAAATAGCATGTCCTAATTAGGATTCTTTGCCAGTATAATTTTATATACTACCCATTAATTATTGCTTATTTTCTTTAAAATACATTATCCAGAAATTATATCTGCAGAATGCTATGATGACGTACAGGCAGCATCACCAGCTCTTATCTCTTCCTAAAACCATTTGGGTTTGGGTATCTTATTTTGGTCTCATTCTAGAAACACACTGTTTCTTAATTGGCATGCTAGTATTCTCCTGGCACAATTCCTGCATTCAAAGCCATATTTGTTTTTCATATCTGAGATTTCTATTTTTATATATATCAGATAAGATAACTGAGTTTGTGTTTTGCTATTATTTTGTACATTCTGCTCCATTTTGTTAGGCACCTCTAAAACTTATGTTTTTAATCTTAATTCTTTAATTCCTCTTATTTTACCTCTTTATGTGATTTCATTTTTTTTTTAACAAAACGATTGTCATTGAATTTTCTCTGCTGGTATTATCATTCAAATATTCTTGAATTTTAACTTTCATAAATTTTTAAAGTATATCTGGTTAATGAATTATTTATGGCCTACTTTTTAGCTGGAGCATCATTTTCACAGACTGTCCAGCTATTCCTTGATGAACCTATAGTGAATGTATCATTTATAGGTACTATGGCTCTAACCTGAGTCATATTCTCAGCAGTGGCCTTGAATTCCCTGCCAAAGGGCTGCTACCTTGGTTAGAAGAAGGCTTGAGAAAATATGGAAAAGATTACCCAAAGATTTCTGAAATATCAGCAAGCTACCATCATTGAACTATACTAGCCTCAGCACCCCCAGATACAAAGGAATGATAACATTAACAAATAACAGAGTATTCCCGAGGACATGTGTGCAAATTAAAACTCAGAGCAAATATCAACTTGAAAATGAAAAACATTTTGTAACAAAAGAATAACAAGAATGGATGGACCAGAGCTAACTTTCACCTTGGAAAGATTTTCCATACTATATACAAAAGACCTTAGAGATCCTCTGAAATCTATTTTAAAGAAACAAAAGAACTCATTGGCACTATTCAATAAGAGAAGGCAATGCATTTTTACAAATAAAAAATATGCAACAGAACAATTAGCATAATCATTGGAAGCATCAAAAAGTATAATAAGAAATACAGAAAAACAGTAGAAAGAAAAAAGGAGAATGCCAAACTTTAAGTCATGGAGAAAAGAATGTGGGTGTCTAACTCATGAATAATACAAATTATTTTAAAAAGAGATAGAAAAAAACCCACAGAATTAATAATCATAATTAATTATTTAAGTGTTCTCTGCATCATTTTCATAAAGGATTTCAGGCAAAATACAAAGGTATTATATATACTAGGCTTCTACATTAAACAACATGACTGCTCCGGTTATGTGTCTTCGGTAACTTGCAATTCCATTCTCACAGCTGTATTTATACTGTTCTCCTGCATCTCTTATTAAGAGTATTTTCATGTATTTTACATTTTTGTTGCTAATGTGAGTGAAATATCAGTTTCCTTTTTTTTCTAGCAGATTGTGGCTTTGGAATATGTATCATACGAACTTCTTGATATATTAACCCCCTTGCAAAACCCAATACATTTTAGCTTATTCTTTGATATTAATTTGACATATTGTACTATTTAAATTGTCCTTTTGATATTTATCATTAGTCTGTCCATGTTTTAATCTAACAATTAAAAATTTTTAAAGAATTCAATAAGAATAATGAGACTAGAAGTGATTTTTATGTGTCTATTTGCAAAAGGAACGCTTAGGATTTTACTCTACAAGTTAAAAAAAAAAGATTCATGATTTAACATACATCAACTTTATCACCTTATATAAGTAATGTGTATCTTCCAGGTGAATTTTTGTTGTTAATAGCAGTTAAATTTTACCAAATTATTTTGTATTAGAATGTGTATTTTTCTTCTATAAGCTTATTAATCATCAGCATATTAGTAGATTAGAGATATCTCTAATTTACTATTTTGTATTTGAAGTATTTAGAAATTGAGCACAGTCCCATTAAAATCCTATAGGTACTTTTACTTGCTTGTTTTTGTCTGTTTTTCATGAATAGATAAAGCAAATTTTATTTTTATTTGGAAAAGATAATCAGATGAGAATGTAAACATGAAGGAAGGTAAAGTAACCTTCAAGCTTATATTGTAAAAGTATAATAAATACTAAAATATATCATAAAAAATAAATAAAAGTACATAAGCACAAAAATAACATGACAGTGAGAGAAATTAGAATAAAAATTGGATGATGTATGATAAATGATAACTAAAATAGTTAGAAATATATTAATAAAATCTGCTACAATTAAATAAGAATAATACTTCGTTGTGAAACTGCTACCAACCCAAAGAATTCTCCAGGATCTGAGTTACCTATTTCTTTCTCTGACAGTTCTGCACCATCCTTACTAGTTAAAGGGGTTTATTTTTTTTAATTCTAAGCAATAAGAAGTGTCTTCTGTAAGCTTGTTTTTGTATGTTCATGTGTGCTGTGTTTTCTTTTCTGATGGTGTGTCTGTCTGTGTGTGTGTGTGTGTGTGTGTGTGTGTGTGTATGTGTTTGAGAGAGAGAGGAAGAGAGCTCCCACCCATGTGTCTGGCATCCAGGCTGCCTAACAAAATTTCTTACTCCTATCAGCTTTTCTATTTCTGAAGGTCTTGCAGAAATTGAGGTTATAATTTATACTTTACTTGTTGTTCTTTAAATGCCCTCAGTCTAACTGATCTCCATCTCCAATTTTATCTTCCCAATGGATAGTCTCTTGTACTAACTTGGCATCCTCTGAAATGTCCGTATTAGCAGTTTGATCCAAAAGGAAATAAGCATTCATCTATTTGGAGTAAACCAGACACATCAAGTTTTCTGGATTATTTACATTGTTTGCTCCTGTTTGAGGGTGATACCTAAGAGTGGGAAATAGTGCCACTCACTAAACATAAGAGTAACAGTAGAAACAGGATAGGGTGGGGGACAAACAAATGTGCCATGAGTAAACACAGGTCCAGTAAGGTCTGATGAAATTTGAAGGTGGGTGAGTGAGGGCCAATAGGAAAGGAATGTCTTTGGTAAATGTAGACTTAAGCTATACTAGATGGGACAAGAGAAATGAAGGGTTTGCAAAAGTACAGAGAGAAAAGCACTGGAAGTTATCCCTGTTCTACCCTTTCTCTTCATTAAAAGAGAGATTTTCCTTTCAAATTTAATTACTTAATATTTCTTAAAGATATTATGCAGGAGATAAGAGTGAAAAATTGGACCAAGTAAATAGGAACACTAGAGAAAATACAGACAAAGAGGGGATGAAGAAAACAGTAAGAATGACCAGTCCCTCAAGAAGGGAGGAAGACTTGGCTGAGCTGAATTAACCTACTGAAACATGGGGCAAAATCTCCTGTAGATATTTTTCTCACGTTACAGGGTAAATTCCCTACAAGCAAGGGTTGTATCCTTCTGTGTCATTTTGGACAAAGACATGATACAGCATGCACGCATTCATTCTTTCAGCAATACTGAACACCTGCTATGTCTCAGGGACTGTTGGAGAAGTTCTAGGTACACATCAGTGAATGGAATAGATAGAAACACTTGACCTTGTGAACTATACGTTCTAGAGCTGGGAAACCTACAACCAACATACTCAATTATACAGTATGTTAAAAGGTGCTCACTGCTATGGAAAAAAAATTAGATCAGGTTAAGAGAGAGCGAGACTTGCCAAGAACAGGGATACAATTAAAATATGGAGTTTTTAGGGAAGATCCTGTTGGGAAGGTGATATTTGGGTAAAGGCATGAACATGCTGAGGGAGTAAAGTGCAACTATCTGAGGAAATTTAATTAACTATCTTTCCAGGATGTCAATTTCCAAAGTAAATTTTATCAATTTTTAAAATAAAATAACTATACTTAAAAAACAGAATGTGTATTTTGGAAGAAATCACTTTTTAAAAGTCACAGTAAAGGCATACTAAAATCTGCCTTAAACCTCCTTCCTTGGGAAAATTCATGCATTTTTCTCATCTGAATAATGGGCTTTCAAATAAGATCTACCATTTAGGTGTATGTCGCATGAAAAAACTCTCCTCACAAGACTTGGGACACAGTGCATATTAAATAAAAGTGAGTTGTCCATTCATACAACAAATATTTATAGAATGATAATAATGATCACGAATTAAAATAATTCTGTTCATGGTACTCTGACCTTTTTCCTTTTCAGTAGAAAAATTCTAAATAGTTTTAGAGTTTCTAACATGACCATTACATAACAAGATACATTCTCTTGTCATGTTTTAATGTACCAGTCAGGAATTTATCATTAATTATTTAAATTTATTTTAATTCTAATTTTGTTCCAATTCAGATACAGTATTACCCTTTATGAAGAGACCCATTGATTAGTCCACTTATTCAATCAGGTTTTATTCATTCTACCAATACTGCTTCAGTGACCTCTACCTCCACCGGTCCCTTACTGGTTGATACCTAGTAGTCATTCTACAGTCTCTAATCTGTTCAACCTTCCGTTTTTCTGGAAATTATTGTCCACATTCTTCTAACATGGAAGATTAGATCACCAAGGTTGACTTCTCCCAGTGGATAAAGACTTTATGACCTAGCCTTGGAAGTCCATGGCACCGCTTCTGCCACATACCCTATTGGTCAGTCACTAGTTCACCCAGATTCAGGAGAAGGCCAATTATAGCCTTTTCTTGATAGTAGGAGTATCAGAGAATTTACAGGCTATGTTTTAAAACTTCCAGTCTGGCCTCTGGCCATCAGTTATTTATATACCTCTCACACACAAAATACTCTCACCCCCTGAGGACTGTGGAACTCCTGGCACAGCATGACTCCATTCAAACCTCTGCATTAAGAGAGGACCGAGCATAAGGCTGTGTCCTAAGATGACCGCAGGCTTCCAGTAAAATGCCTGCCTGAGAAAGCAGCACAAAGCTGTGTCCCTGGGATGGCCCCAGCCCTCCATTAAAGTGCCTGCCTGAGAAAGCTCCAGGCTGCCAAGAGAATTTACTGCTCGTCCTAGCCAACACTTGAAGATAGGCCCCAACCTCAGTTTCTGACAGCATTTACTAGAAAGGGCTCACAGTAGTGAAACCTTCCTGTCTTCCTTTGAGATGGATATGCATCTCTTACATCTCAGGAGTGTCTTTCGCAAGGACCTGAAAGAAGCCGCTCCTTTGAAAGGTGAACATCAGGAAGGATAGGGTCTCTGTCTCCCAGTCTCTGTGGGAGGGCAGAATCCTAACTGCAGAAAGTGCAAGGTTAGCAGGCACAGCTGGCCTATGAGTTTTCACTTGAGCCCCTGCTCTCTCCCTTCCCTACTCCCTCACTATCCCTTTAAAACACCCCATCATATCTGCACACGTGGAAATGGAGCTCAGTTCTTCTCCTTAATGTCAGCAGTGACTGAATAAAATCTGTTTTCACCACTTTAATTAATGTACAGCTTTGTTTATCTTTGACATCCCTCCTTCAAGATCCCAAAGTCTCATCCTCTAACAAATTCCAGGATCTTGTCATTTAAATCAGGTCTAGATACAATGAGGCATTTAGTACTGTAGCTCTCAATTTGAAGAACTGTAAACTAAAAAGAACAAATCATTTTATACATTCACACCCAAAACACAATGTCGGGGCAGACCGAGATAACTGCTGTACACACTCTGTGGGATGCATGCGACAGTCACTTGTTCAAAGCAATTGTGCAATTCAGCAGGACACAGGTCTGTTCTTTGGATAAGGCGCAGTCCTCCTCCCAGGAAGTTATTTGCTCTGATCCTTAGTCCCACATCTTGGATTCTTGGTTTCATCCCCTGGGCCAACTTTTTTTTTTTTTTTTTTTTTTCATAAGAAAGAGCCTATGTTTACTATACCAGGTAGACTTCTCTGCCTGCATCCTGCATGTAAAAAGCTGAGAAGGGTGGTATCCCAAGTCTTCTTTTTTTTTTTCATCTTGTACCATCTTTGTCTCTTTTAGTCCAAACTGAGTCTAAAACTATCTTTAAAAACGTTGTGGATATTTTGTGTATCCATTTATAATCCACTCCATCAAACAAAACTCATATCCACAATTCTCTTAACGACAGGTCCTTCTCTTACTTTGGGCTTCTTACGAGGCAATTGTGGTGTAACGCCTTTAAGGTTCTTTGAAAGTCTACTGTTAAAGAGAGGCTAGAGATCCTTAGAAGGCCATTTATTTAATTGAAAGGGTTTATGAAATCTTTTTATCAAATCTTTCTGAGGTTCTAACAAAGGGTTTTACAGTTATACCTTTGCTTTATCTTTATCCCAAGATATATTTCTGATATCACCCTGGGTTTTATTTTTTCCTGAAGTCCTTTCTTACTTTGAAGAAAAAAAATTTGGACCCTAGGGACCTCCTGATTCCAGTCTGGCACGTAAGAAGCAGGGAAGTCACCACTCCATCCTAAAAATAAGTAAAAAGCTTAGCAAACTGAAAAATGACTGTATCTGGTATTATAATGTTGGATGCAAGTCATTATACATTTGTCCAAATCCATAAAAGGTGCAACAGCAAGAGTCAATCCTAATGTAAACTGTGGATTCTGGGTGATTATGATGTGTGAATGAAGGCTCATCAGTTGTAACAGATGTACCACTGTGATGGTGGATGCTGATAATGGGGGAAGCTATGCATGAGGTATGTGGAAAATATCTGTACCTTCCACTCCATTTTGCTGTGATGATAAAACTGCTTTAAAAATAAAGTCTATTAGAAAAATTTGCTGAGAGAGGGGGTGAAAAATAGTTTTGTTTCTGAGGCTAGCAAGTCTTAACTCCATTATCCTTGCTCTAAACTTTGCTTGAAAATGTAAAGAGTTTCTTCTTTTTTCTTCTCTCTCCTCTGTCTTCTTATACCCAGCTAAAAGAACTCAGTGGGCACTCTCAATAACTGCCTGCAAATTTACTGAACCAAAGCCATTGATTAATATATGTAAATATTATATTTTTCACATCAGCACAGATAATAGTTTTGCTAAAATTTCTGTCACTACTTCACAAGGGTCCTTTTATTTTCCACCCTCCAATAACAATTTCCTCCCTATCCTAACAGCCTTGACTTCCAATCTTTCTGAGACTCCTTTAGATGTGATGAAAGGTCTTCTCAAGTTCCTCCTTGTTTTAACTAACTTACTAACTTGCATAACTATAATTAAAGGAGCTTTCAGCCTATACCAGGTGCCCAGTTCCAAAACCAGTACTACATGTTCTAAGTTTTGCAATAGCACAACCCCACTTATGGTACTAAATTTATGTTTTAAGTTTATAATAATTAACTTAGCAGCTTAAAATCATTATTTTTTCCTTTTTTTTTTTTTGCCACATGGCATGCGGTGTCTTGGTTCCCTGACCAGGGATTGAACCTGGGCCCTCGGCAGTGAAAGCCTGGAGTCTTAACCGGGGAAGTCCCAAAATAATTATTTTTTTATGGTCAAAGACTTTGCAAGACAGGAATGAAGACAGCTCAGTGAGATTTGTTGATCTCTGGTCCGTCATGTCTAGGGCCTCTGATGGGAAGCTATAAGATCGGGAGTGACAATACAGCTGGGGACTAGAATGATCTGAAGGCTTGTTTACTCACATGGCTGGTGCCTTGGCTGGGAACGCTTGAATAACTGGGGTGCCAGTCAGTGTGCCTACACATGGCCTCTCTACGTGGCTTGCCTTCTTCACAGCTCAGCAACTTTAGTACTGCTGGACCTCTTACATGGCAGCTTGAATCTCCAAGTGTGAATATTCCAGGAGACAAGGTAGAAGTTGTGACATCTCTTATGACGAAGTCTTGGAAGTCACATAGTACACTTCTACTGTACTCTTTTGGATGAAACTATCGCAAATCCACCCAGATTCCAGGGAGGGAAATTAGATCAATTATTAACAGAGGTCACATGTAGAGTAAGAAATATCATTATGGCCATATTTGGAAAAAATAACTCAATAATTCATCAATAAATTAGTCAAGTATGTGTTTAGTAGAAAATTAGCTTATTCATCTCATACACACACACACACACACACACACACACACACACACACACTCATCTACCACACACTTAGCATAATGTAAGTTGCCCTAAGATATGTATGAGATTTATGTTCAGATTGCCCTGAATAGATTTACAGTTTAGTTTGTATTTTCTTACGTCAAACAGTCAAGGAAATTTTCAAGGAAAAAATATAATTATAACATATAATGATAATTTCAAGGCAGTAATCCACAGTAGCTAAGAGCATGAGCTTTGTGGTTCTACGTCTGTTATGAAGCTATGAAACTTTAATCAACTCATTCAGACTCACAAAGCTTCAGGGTTTCTTTTGAACAACTTTACTGACATATTATTTATATAGAGTAGACTGAACCCATTACAAGCATAAACTTTGATGAGTTTTGACAGATATATATACCTATGAAACCAATGAAATTTATACTCAGTGAAACCAATGTCACAACCAAGATACAGAACATTACTTTCTGCCTCCTAAATTTTCTTGTGCTTTCTTTCAATCCATCCTTTCTTCCACCCCTGGCTCTTCAACACCTGGCTCTAAGCAACTACTGATCTACTTTCAACAACTATAGATTAGTTTGCATTTTCTAGAATTTTTAATAGATAAAATCCTACGTTTTATATATATATATTTTACATCAGGCTTCTTTTAGTTAGCATATTGATTTTTGAGGTTCATCAGTGTTGTGTGCATCCATATTTCTTTCCTTTTAATTATTGACTAGCATTCCATTGTATAGACATAACACATTTGTTTATCCACTCACTTACTGACAGACATTTGTGTTATTTCCAATTTGGGGTTATTATGAATAAAAATTGTATGAATGTTCATATACAAATTTGTGTGTAGATATATATTCTCATATTTTTCCATATATATCTAGAAGTGGAAAGCCTGGATCATATGGTAGATGTATATTTAACTTTTTTAGAAAACTGACAGTTTTCTAAAGTGCTTGTATCATTTTTATATTCCCACTAGCTGTGGATGAACATTCTAGTTGCACAAAATCTCAATTTTTGCACCTGTAAAATGGGAAATATATTGAATCTCAGGATCTTTGAGAAAACTATGTAAATTAATATAATCAAATTGCTAGCACAGGGCTGTGTGCACATAGGTGATCACTAGCTGGGGATTATTTGTTCAGTGAGACTGTATGTAATAATTTAGTCTGAGATAGGAATTCAAAACAAGAAGGATGCAAATAAGATAGGATGAATCAGGAAGTCTTCAAGGAGAGTTGGGAATTGAAGTTGTTATTGAATACCATTACTATTAAAACAATGATTCAAATGGAAACACATGAAAAGACACAGCAATGATTTAAGCAGGAAGTTCAGAGAGTGAAGATAAGAGGGTCCAGGACTAAAATCCAAGAAACCCAACTTTTAGAGACAGAGGAGGAGGAGGAGGAGCCAGCAAAAGAGGCCCAGAAGGAGCATCCAGTGAGGCAGCAGAAAAACCAGAAGAGATTTTTGTCAAAAGAGCTAAGATAGGTGAATATTTCAAGAGAGGGTCAAACAATGAAAAGCTGAGTATGGTAGAGACAGGGAAGAACTCTTCTAATGTGGAAATTACTAATGACTGTACAAGAACCATTTCAGTGGAGATGTGGTGGAAGGCAGATTAGGGTATATTAATAGTGGGGGGATGAAGAAAAGGACCCAAAGTGTGTATGCAATAAAAGCCAACATGACCATGGAAGGGAACAGAGATCCGCTAGAACTGTGTGACTCTGAACCCACCTTCCAAAGAGCCCTGGAAACCAGGGAAGGAGGTTATAATCGTGTTCGCTAGGCAATGAGAGAGCTATGATATTTTCCTGAGCAAGGGGATAATGAGGTGAAATGCTTGCGATGTGTTAGTTTGGTCTACTTTTGACCTTGAGATGGAAGAAGAAGAAAATAGAGAATGTGGCCACTTAGGAGATAAATGCAGTAATCCAGGAATGTCACAAGGACCAGGAGTTGGTGGTGGTTTCAGGAATAATAAGGGAATAAAACTCAAGTGATATTTTCATGTACAGACTAAAAAACTCTGTTGATTGAGCAAATTTTATAGATAAAAATACAACTCTTCATGTCCTGGGAAAAGCCCCTATCACCAGAAGAAAAGCTGGTTGAAGGAAAAGCATATTACATATTTGTGTGGGAAGCTAAGACTGTTTTGTTAGTTTCTTTCCACCTCTGAAGACTTTCTAATGATCTGCTACATAAAAAAGCTGACCTTTGTGATTAAAAAACGTTAAATAGTCCTTTCCTCACTTCACTTCTGCCTTTGGTGTCACTCCCTTGAATAGCTCAGACAATTTAATCTGTTTTGGTTAATTAATTCAGGTTCAAAACACAAGGAGCAGTTGCTGCTCCCAATTAGTAAATCAGATAGACCATGAGCTATAGGTTCTATTCTATGTCCAGGTATATTAGAATGTACAATAATGGACATTTACAAGCGCTCATGTGAAGCACCCTAATTGCCAAGGCAGTTTCCCTTGATACAAAAGACAGTTTAAAGTTAAGCTATACCTGGTCCAAATTTAATTAATTTGGGGTCCTATTTTCTCAAAGAAGAAATCAAGCACATTGAATACAAAACTGACACCTGAATAGGTAAAGACATGCTTTTTTTCTTTCCCTTTTAAATGTTAGTGAAATTAAGAAAAGATAATATTGGTGAACCTAAACATGTCCATAGCTATTCTGCCGCTGCTGCCGCTGCTGCTAACCATGACAATGATGATGATGATGAAGATGATGACGACAACCATTATGATGATGGCAGTGGTGGTAGAGATGGATTTCAGAGCGATGGAATATAAGATTTAGGAATCCAGTGATGTTAAACAAATTGTATTGTCATCAGTGACTCACATTAATGGAGTCATTATCAGAAAATTGCATATAATTCCTGTTATTGCAAGTCCTCAGGATAATATGGCTGCTCTGCTAGGAGATTTAGAAGCTGCCTGCCCTGTGTAATTTTGGAAATTGCTCTAATCTAGCTCCTGTGGATACAGAGCTCAGAGCAGACCCATCACACGTGCTTGGGCTCCTCAGGACAGCGCTCTTTGAGGAAGTCACCTGCCTGTTTGGCAGCACAGGCTGGCTCTTGTCCTCTGATAATACATTCTCTCATTTATTTAGTGCGCCCAAGTCTCTTGCCTGCATTTAACAGTGCAGAAGAAGTAACATGCTCATTTTACTCTAATAATGCTTTAGAAAATTGTCCCATTTCAAAATTATAATGTCAAAAATTACCTGCCACCAGGTCTTTGGAAGGAGAATGGTCAGCCCTCACAGACTTCTTTCAAATGCCAGCACCAGGCTCTCTGACTCTGTTCGTCAGACACTGGGCTATGGCGGTCTCTTAAAATCTTTTTTTTTTTTCTCTCTTTCTGAGATAGTATCTCCCGTTAGATAAATTCTGGTTGCAATATTTTACTATTTTTAATCTTCCAGGAGGGAGGCAGTAATGCCCTTCTCCCTGTCCTTCACACTGATTTGTCTTTGCTTCTCATTATAGAGAGTCTGCTTAAGTCGTGGTGCCTGCTGCCAGTTCTATTAAACTGCAGAAGGAACTGCCAGGTCACAATTTATGCTACAATATCATAAAATTAACTTTCATGCAGAAACCCTTTTTTCCATCTCTCTTATTCATTTTTATGCTTAAGAAATCCTGATGATTTCTGTTAGAAGGATTAGTTGTCTTTTTCTTTGGAATTGACAAATTGGGCAGAATTTTGGTCTTAAGAGCAAAAGAAAATAGAATAAGAGCTTAATTCAAATTTCCTTCCTAATGATTACCAAATTCTTCCTGCCTTATTGCACAAAATTTAAAATAGAAATGTGTGCTATGGAATCCGGTGGGGTGGGGGAAATGAGTCTTATTACTCAATGTGTCTATTACTCAATCTCAAATTGAAGATCTCCACCCCTTGTGTGCCTATTTCTTCCTGCTCCTTCAGGACCCTGTGGGAACTATTCCTCATTAACTGGGACCTGGGTGTCGTGCTCCTACTTCCTATTACATCCAGTGGAACCTGTGCTGAGTAGCATGTGTTCCCAACTGTCTTCCACTCCTCTCTTCTATCAGCCAGCAGGCTCAAAGCTGGTAATGCAACTTGGTAAGTCTAGGCCTTGAACTCCAAATGCACTCCATGATGTCTCCATGACATCTGCTGGGCCAAAACCTTGGACAGGGTTTGAGGAGTAAAAAATGGCAGATTTATGATTTTACTTTTCCTATAAGAACCTATTATTTTGCTCCTTAACAAATTTATACTCCCCCTTCTCCAGTTCCCTTTCTTCTTAATCAAATAAAATATTCTCTTGCTGGATACAGGATGTAAAAGTAAGTATGCTGTTGTCATCAAAGGGCTTTCAAGGAAGAAAATCCTTTTCTGATATTACAGATATCAGTAAAAACAAAATACTTGTTCTTATAGCCAATCATAATATTTCAACCTTAGAGTTACTTCTCAGCTATGAACAAAAATTTATAATTTAATTTGACAAATTTTTGTACAGATATTTTCTGATATTACAGGGTAGAGTGGAATAGGGAAACCTAATCTAAGTTGTCATCTTTACAGTTAGCATTTATTTCTTTCTAATACAAGAAGAATGTTTTATAATGAATAATGACTATTGCAAAACTGATATCATATTTCCATATTGTATCATTCTATTTATTTTTTCTGAATGGTGGAAGAAGAATATCTACATATAAAAATATTAAATGGAATACTGTTACAGTTGTGAGTGTTTCACACTGAAGGTTGTCTTGGGAAGCAAACTTTTAAATTACCCAGAGTCTAAAAATATAGCTGAATGTGATATAGTTGCTAACCTGCTTGGAAGAGAACATTCTGTAATGTTATGAGAAAAGTACACAAGACATTTACCCCATAACCATGAAGGACCTTTGGACACTAACCACATGACTGTTCTCGTTAGCATAACATCCCATTTAGCTAATCTCTGCTGAGCTTTCATTCATAGTTTATGTACAAAAGAAAAGCATGCAAAATAAACTGACTAGGAAGGAAGTGAGTGTGATATGTCAATGAGCGTAAAAACCCTGGCACCTACTAGTTAAGTATGTGACCCCAACTTAAAAAAACGTAGCAAGTGAGCATTATATAGAGGTCTCAGAAAGAACTGCTTGAATCAATCCTGTGCCATTCTTACCAACTAGATAAACATTTCCCTGAGCTGGGCTTTGATCTAATGGGGGGGGTCTCAAAAAAAGACAATGACTTGCACTAGGTGGCATGACTGTAGCTATTGAAAAACAGACATAGGTAATATCTCATTAATTTAAGTGTTTCTGAACAGGTTCTAAATCTGGTGTGAATTATAAAGACTCTACTGCAGTTTGAAGCCAGAAAATAAATATGTTTTCTGCCAAATGCACTTAAATAGTGAATTGCCAGTTATTTAAATTATAGGTCCATGCTAAATTTATCCATTCCTTTAATATAATGAAGATGGCAAGGCTACCTGAGAGCACGTAGCAGAAGCGATATGAGTCTTTCTTCCATTTACCACCACTGTGTTGCAGCCACAGGCTATAATTGTGTCATTTTAGGACAGGGGAGGAGACATATGACTAAGTGCATGCTGAGCTCATTCTCAAGTCTAGATAATAAGTGATCATTACACAAAAAAAGTTGTCTCTTTCTGACCTCCATAGGTATATCTTGGCAACTAAAGCAACTTAAAAACTTCAGTCCAGGATATATAAATATGCATGGGATTCCTGGTGGCGCAGTGGTTAAGAATCCGCCTACCAACGCAGAGGACACTGGTTCGAGCCCTGGTCCAGGAAGATCCCACATCCTGAGGAGCAACTAAGCCCGTGCGCCACAACTACTGAGCCTGCGCTCTAGAGCCTGCAAGCCACAACTACTGAAGCCCATGCGCCTAGAGCCCGTGCTCCCGCCTCAAGAGAAGCCACCGCAATGAGAAGCCCGCGCACAACAAAGAGTAGCCCTCGCTGGCTGCAACTAGAGAAAGCCCGTGGGCAGCAACAAAGACCCAATGCAGCCAAAAATAAATAAAATTAAAATAAATAAATAAATAAATAAATAAATATGCATGGGTGTTTGTGCCTCTGTATATGTGTGTATCTCACAAACAATATCATAGTCTTGACTGGTTATCTGTACTTCACCCATGCGTGTATTTCCTTTTCTTGTACATTGGTTCTTTTCAGTGTTGTTCCTGTGGCTTTAAAGGGCTGCCTTTCCCTTTTCTCCATTTAAAAATCTCACTAATTCTTTAAGCTTTACATAAATACCAGTTGTTTCATGCAGCTTTTTAAGACACTCCCTGGCCCATTAAATTGTTCCTAATTAGAAACTCCCACAGCCTCCTGTATGTTCCTCTCCTGGAGAACAGGGTTCATTCCGCTTTGTATCAAAGTTACTTTTTTAAAAAAAAATACATCTATTCTCATAAATACACAATCAGTCCAAGGAATGCAGGGTCCAGAACTTACTCGTCTTTGTATTTTAGCTCACATAATGACATGCATATCCTAAATCCAAATTATATGCATATTAGAATTAAACTGTATTAAACTTTGGTTATTTTCCCTGTGAAGAAAGAACATTAATGAATCTATTAAAGACTTTGCAATCTCAAGACTTGCAAAATAAGGAATTACTACTTATACAAGGTCTATCTAAATCACAGTCATTGAGGACAAAGTGCGTTTCATCAGCCTGATTGACCAAAGTGAACATACAAGCTGTCATGTACTGGGGACACATTTTAAAATTCTGATTTTAAACATTAACTCAGAGACTAGATAGGCCAACAGAAATAAAGTCTGAGTTTGCTCATCAATGGTTTTGGTGAAAGACTTGCCTTATCAGCTGTCTGACACAAATTTGTTGGGTGGTCTTCGGCAATTCATGTCTTGTCTTTAGACTTCAACTTCCTTGATTTATTATTTTTTCTGACATCATTACAATGCCTTGTTTCACTTAATCAAAATGGTAGAAAAATCCTAAACCAGAAGAGGAAATATGCATTTTGTCCCATTTCACCATGGGCAGACTGTGTCATTTGGGGTAAGCCCTTTGCACTCTCCAGGATGCTCTGGAATCTGAGGTTATTAAACTAACATGTATCAGTGCACCCATTGTTCATCACAGGATGAGCCTCTCATGATATAATTTCTGAAGGTCAACTGATTCCAATGAAGGACTAATGCCCTGGATAGATAGTCTATTTCATGTTTACTTCCTTGAGAATATATATGTTCCTACCTAGCCAAAAATTATTTTAAATTTTTTAAAAAGTGAGTTTTTTCAGGGCCCTGACCAACAGTGAACAATGATTGACCTCACCAGCATGTTATCCAGGACACACTGCATGATGGTTCCTTTCATGTGTCAGTTTGCTTGGTCCAGCAGGTGCCATGATTAAGCATTCTTTCTCAGAGTGTCTGAGGGTGTTCCCAGATGAGATGAGCATTTGAATCAGTGGACTCCTTAAAGTAGATTACCCTGCCCAGTACTGATTAGCATCATCCAATCCCTTGAGGACCTGAGGGGCTAGGAAGGAGGAATTTGCCTTTTTTGCTTCCTACCTGCCTGTTGAGCTGGAACATCTGTCTTCCCCTATCCTTAGACTGAGACTTACATCATGGGTTCCCCTGGTTCTTAGGCCTTCAGATGCTGACCAGATGTGCACCACCAGCTTGCAGATGGCAGATCATGGTATTTCTCAACCTCCATAATTGTGTAAGCCAATTCCTCAACAGGAGATTGATTAGATAGGTAGATAGATAGATAGATAGATAGATAGATAGATAGATAGATAGATAGATAAATCTCCTTGGTACTATTTCTCTGGAGAAACCTGACTAATGCACTCTAAGACATAAATGAAAAGCTGAATTTCCAAACAGGGCTCAGTTGGGAAAATGTTAGCTTATTAGAATCACAGACATAAGGCCACTGATTCCTCTATATCACCTGCTCTTTCAATATCTCCTTCTCATTCATACACACAGTCATGTGAAAAAATGCCTACTCTTATCATCTGTCATTCCTAGTCATTTATTCACCAAAAGAAAGATTCCTCTTCACCCCTCAGTACTTCTACCTGAAAACATGTAACTCCTCCACAGCTTTTTGCATAAAAACTACTGGGTTTTAGAGTAGAAAATCCTCCTGTTTCCTGCAAAAATCAGAGGGCTGATTTCAAACAGCGTAACAGCGACTTCATTTTATTAATTAATTCATCAATGGGATAAAACTTGTCATTTTAACTTGTTTCTGAGATTCCAATCAAAGCCTAATTAGCATAAACATTTCAACATGTGTCCTATATTAGCAGCAGCCATCAGGAAATGAAGACTTCCAGCATGCAGGGGTGAGGAGGCTGAAAAGGTCATCCTTGTAGCCATTGGATATGTTTTCCTTAAAAATGAGCATCCAAGAAAATGTTACAATTTGATGAATTCTAACAGCAGCCCTTTGTACAGGCTTGATGAATCAGTAAATTTGCAAACTTTTACTCTACCAGCAGGGAAACCTTTGTAATAGTCAGACCTGTCCAAAGATGATGTGAGCTACTCTAGGGAGAGTGAGATTCCTGACATGGAAAGTACTTACAAACTAGCCTAAGAAGCAGGAGCAAGCCTGATAATCCCAGTTGGAAAACTGTAGTGGATATAGATGACAGTTGAAGAAGAGAGAATAAATTCTGTCTTTGAGGAGCTTTCCCAAGGTCAATTGGCCATAGCAGAATTCAGCTAGATGTTGGAGGCTCTATCTAGTTCAACTACCTTGAACTATCACCATTCCAAGCACCGAAAAGGCCCTAGGGATATGAAACTTTGCTGACTTGAGGTAGGTTAGATAATTAACAGCTTGCCTCACAGCCAATACAGACTTGCAGGAATATTCAATAGATTGGATACCTGGGAAGAGCAGAGGTTTGAAGAATAATACTTGCCCAAAGAATGGTAGAGAGAAGGACCTATATGCCAACTTCCCAATTTTATCAAGACCCAGACTAGGCTTCCAGATACCATGTCACAAAATGCCAAACAGTCTGGCTGCTAGCAAAGAAGCATGAGAAGTACAATTCTCCAAGTCAGCAGACATCCCAGCTCTGCCTTTTCAAGGTAAAACCAAAGGAGTGCTGGACACTTGGCTCCCAGCTCTGCCCTGCATTTGTAACAATGGTGTCTTGACTACCTTCCCTTCCTCAACTCTCTGGTCACCCCCTTTCTCTCATGGCTTTAGATAAATCTGAAAGAAAAATTCTTCCCTCCTTTACCATCTCCCCAGCCTGGGCTGTGGCTACCAATTTCACAGTTTTTCCTCCGAGCAATGACAGGTTACCTCAGGTTCATTTCTGAGTTTGATGACCTCAATTGCTGCCCATTTCCTATCTATGTTGATGCAGAATTGTCTATTTTTATTTGAAGTTTTTAGAAACATGGAAGAGAAGGCTGAGCCTTTTCCTTCAAATAACTGCTTCGACAGCTTTATGGATGGCTAGTTAGTTTCTTCCTGACCTCCCTGAGAGGTCCCATCAGCTCTAACCCAGTTTCCTCTAAATTCTATATTCCTGGCTCTGGGACAGCAGCAGACAGTTGTATCTTGCTCCACAATCCATAATTCTCAACTTCAAAGTTCAGTGCCAAATAAGATCGCACACTGTTGGATAACCTTTTGTACCAGCCCTTCAGCAGTAATTAAATCCTGCTCATTCCAAGCTGCCTGGAGAAAACCTAGGCCCTCTGCTTGTTGTCAAGTGCAAAAACAAAGCAAAACAAAATACAAAAACAAAGAGCAGCCACACAAGCATCGGAGATTTCCTCTCCATTAACTGCAAAGGCAGGGCACAGAGAAAGGCCTCTGGGTGAGAAAGAAGGAGGTGGCTGAGTTAAAGGGGATGTGTCAGAGCCCTTTGAGGGGCTTCTGCTAGAGCACAAGTGAGAGCAAAGTCTTAGTCTGTAAGTGGCAGGCCGATAAATCCTTTAAAAACCTTAAGGAGGCATGACTAGTCGGATCATGTGAACCGGGGACACTGTGTGAGGCCCTGAGGTGACAAGTAATCAGTGCATGGAGCTTCCCAACTATTAAGGAACAGACAGGACTTACTGAGCTACTAGTGTGTACCTCGGAGGTCATTATCGTACCAACCATACACTGAACACTTACTATAGGATTTACTTACATGATATATAATCTTAATTGCATACCTGGATCTATTTCTGTTTTACAAATAAAGAAACAGACTTAGACTATTTAAGAGACTTATCCAAAATTTATAAATAGTAGAGCTGGGATTTGAACCTGTTTCTTAAGTGAAGTAAGTCAGAGAAAGACAAATAACATATATCACTTACATGTAGGGTCTAAAATATGACACAAATGAATTTATTTACAAAACAGAAACAGACTCACATACATAGAAAACAAACTTAAGGTTACCAAAGGGGGAAGGAGGGAGAGGATAAATTAGGAGTTTGGGATTAGCAGATACAAACTACTCTATATGAAATAGATAAACAAGAAGGACACACTGTATAGCACAGGGAACTATTTTCAATATCCTGTAATAAACCATAATGGAAAAGAGTATGAAACAATATATATGTATAACTGAATCGCTTTGTTATGCACCAGAAACTAACACAACATTGTAAATCAACTATACTTCAATGAAAAAAAAAAATTTTTTTTTAAAGTCTATGCTCTCTCTACCATGCCATGTTCCTGCACCCTACCCAACGACCATCCTTTCTGTAGGCATCTATGTTGAACACTCACTCTCACAGGAAAACACTACTCAGTGGTTTGCCAAACACTGGCTAACACCTACCACACTGAAGTTGACAAAAGTCTGTTCAACCAGACATTGTTCTTATCCCCACCATGGCGCATCTCTGTAACCACCGCAAAAGGGAGGTTCTGGGAAATGAAAGACACACAAGAGCTCTCAGAAGCTGGCAATCAAGTTGGGATGATGTGCAAAGATTCACAGAGAGAATAACACCACCCTAGGACAAAGAGATCAACACAAGAGATGTTGGACTGAGTGACTACAAATTCTTGGTGAAGTGCCCAGGAGAAGGAGACCAGTTTGAGTTACAGGTTAGAGTGTCCAGGGAATGACGCACGGATGAGAATCTTTGAACAGGTCTCTGAAAGTTGGTTATTATTTGGGGAGACAGAGAGAAAGTGACAGAATCTTCAGAATATTAAGAGCCACAAAGGTCAGACGGCAGAAGTGGAAAAAATCATGGTGTTTTCAAGGACATTCACATGGTGTGAGGACATTCCTTTGGCTGAAATAAGTTGTTAATGCTTTAGGACTAATGAAAGAGACAGTCCAAAAAGTAATGATCCACCTAAATCAGAGATCTCATTATCTTAATTGTACAGTCCATGAGTACAAAGAATTTAGCTGGTGCCCCATGAATATGTACATTTGTTCACATCTAAATTATACATATGCATTACTGTCCAAATAGACTATTATGTAAAGTGAATATGTCAGAATATTTTAAAGGATAAGATAAATAACCATAATTATAAGTTCTAATATTTATTTTTTTCATTGAATGGATTTTGGGGGGTATGCATGCCCTATTTTAGAGCTGAATTCCTGCCCACATCCTTTTTATTTCCCCAGTTTTATTGAGGTATAGTTGACAAGTAAAAATTGTACATATGTAAGGTGTGCGACATGATGTTTTGATATACATTGTGAAATGGTTACCACAATCAAGGTAATTAATATATTCACCACCTCACATAGTTCCCTTGTTAAGTGTGTATGTGGTGAGAACACTTAAGATCTACTTTCTTATCAAATTTCAAGTATGCAATACAGGATAAGTATAGTCACCGTGCTGTACATTAGATCTCTGGAAATCATTCATTCTACATAACTAAAATTTTGTACAGTTTGAGCAACCAACATCTCTTCATTTTCTCCCACACCTCTTCTTCTAGCAACCACCATTCTACTCTCTGCTTTTATGAGTTTGACTTTTAAAATTTCCACATATAAGTGAGATCATGCAGTATTTATCTTTCTGTGCCTGGCTTATTTCAATTAGCATAATGTCCCCCAGGTTCATCAATGTGTTCACAAATGGCAGTATTTCCTTCTTTCTTAAGGCAGCAAAATGTTTCTTTGTGTGTGTATTTCTGTACCATATATTTTTAACCATTCATCCACTGACAAGCACTTAGGTTGTTTCCACATCTTGGCTATGGTGAATAATACTGCAGTGAACTGCTCAAGATCCTGATTTCATTTCCTTTGACTATATACACAGAAGTGGGATTACTGGATCATAAGATAGTTCTAATTTTACTTTTTGACGAAACTCCATATTGTATTGCATAATAGCTACACCAATTTACATTCAATTGTGTACCAACAAGGTGTAAGGGGGTCTCTTTACTCTACATCCTCACCAAAACTGGATATCTTTTGTCTTTTTGTTTTTTTTAACATCTTTATTGGAGTATAATTGCTTTACAATGGTGTGTTGTTTCAGCTTTATAACAAAGTGAATCAGCTATAAATATACATATAGACCCATATCTCCTCCCTCTTGCGTCACTCTCCCACCCTCCCTATCCCACCCCGAGGTGGTCACAAAGCACCAAGCTGATCTCCCTGTGCTATGTGGCTGCTTCCCACTAGCTATCTGTTTTACATTTGGTAGTGTATATATGTCCAGGCCATTCTCTCACTTCGTCCCAGCTTACCCTTCGTCCTCCACGTGTCCTCAAGTCCATTCTCTACTTCTGTGTCTTTATTCCTGTCCTGCCCCTAGGTTCTTCAAAACCTTTTTTTTGGTTCCATATATATGTGCTAGAATACAGTATTTATTTTTCTCTTTCTAACTTACTTCACTCTGTATGACAGTCTCTAGGTGCATTCACCTCATGAAAAACATAACTCGATTTCATTGCTTTTTATGGCTGAGTAATATTGCATTGTGTATATGTGCCACATATTCTTTACCCATTCGTCTCTCAATGGACATTTAGGTTGCTTCCATGTCCTGGCTACTGTAAATAGAGCTGCAATGAACATTGTGGTACATGACTCTTTTTGAATCATGGTTTTCTCAGGGTATATGCCCAGTAGTGGGATTGCTGGGTCGTATGGTAGTTCTATTTTTAAGAAACCTCCATACTGTTCTCCATAGTGGCTGTATCAATATACATTCCCACCAACAGTGCAAGAGGGTTCCCTTTCCTCCAAACCCTCTCCAGCATTTCTTGATTGTAGATTTTCTGATGATGCCCATTCTAACTGGTGTGAGGTGATACCTCATTGTAGTTTTGATTTGCATTTCTCTAATGATTAGTGATGTTGGGAATCCTTTCAGGAGTTTGTTGGCAATCTGTATATCTTCTTTGGAGAAATATCTGTTTAGGTCTTCTGCCCATTTTTTGGATTGGGTTTTTTGTTTATTTGATATTGAGCTGCATGAGCTGTTTGTAAGTTTTGGAGATTAATCCTTTGTCAGTTGCTTCATTTGCAAATATTTTCTCCCATTCTGAGGGTTGTCTTTTTGCCTTGTTTATGGTTTCCTTTGCTGTGCAAAAGCTTTTAAGTTTCATTAGATCCCATTTGTTTATTTTTGTTTTTATTTCCATTTCTCTAGGAGCTGGGTCAAAAAGGATCTTGCTGTGATTTATGTCATAGGGTGTTCTGCCTATGTTTTCCTCTAAGAGTTTTATAGTGTCTGGCCTTAAATTTAGGTCTTTAATCCATTTTGAGTTTATTTTTGTGTATGGTGTTAAGGAGTGCTCTAATTTCATTCTTTTACATGTTAACTGTCCATTTTTCCCAGCACCACTTATTGAAGAGGCTGTCTTTTCTCCATTGTATATTCTTGCCTCCTTTATCAAAGATAAGGTGACCGTATGTGCATGGGTTTATCTCTGGGCTTTCTATCCTGTTCCACTGATCTATATTTCTGTTTTTGTGCCAGTACCATACTGTCTTCATTACTGTAGTTTTGTAGTATAGTCTGAAGTCTGGGAGCCTGATTCCTCCAGCTGCTGTTTTCTTTCTCAAGATTGCTTTGGGTATCGGGGTTTTTTGTGTTTCCATACAAATTGTGAAATTTTTTGCTCTAGTTCTGTGAAAAATGCCATTGGTAGTTTAATAGGGATTGCACTGAATCTGTAGATTGCTTTGGGTAGTATAGTCATTTTCACAATGTTTATTCTTCCAATCCAAGAACATGGTATATCTCTCCATCCGTTTGTATCATCTGTAATTTCTTTCATCAGTGTCTTATAGTTTTCTGCGTATAGGTCTTTTGTCTCCTTCGGTAGGTTTATTCCTAGGTATTTTATTCGTTTTGTTGCAATGGTAAATGGGAGTGTTTCCTTAATTTCTCTTTCAGATTTTTCATCATTAGTGTATAGGAATGCAAGAGATTTCTGGGCATTAATTTTGTATCCTGCTACTTTACCAAATTCATTATTACCCCTAGAAGTTTTCTGGTAGCATCTTTAGGATTCTCTATGTATAGTATCATGTCATCTGCAAACAGTGACAGCTTGACTTCTTCTTTTCTGATTTGGATTCCTTTTATTTCTTCTTCGTCTCTGACTGCTGTGGCTAAAACTTGCAAAACTATGTTGAATAATAGTGGTGAGAGTGGACAACCTTGACTTGTTTCTGATCTTAGAGGAAATGGTTTCAGTTTTTCACCATTGAGAATGATGTTGGCTGTGGGTTTGTCATATATGGCGTTTATTATGTTGAGGTAAGTTCCCTCTATGCCTACTTTCTGGAGGGGTTTTATCATAAATGTGTGTTGAATTTTGTCGAAAGCTTTTTCTGCATCTATTGAGATGATCATATGGTTTTTCTCCTTCAATTTGTTAATATGGTGTATCACATTGATTGATTTGCATATATTGAAAAATCCTTGCCTTCCTGGGATAAACCCCACTTGATCATGGTGTATGATCCTTTTAATGTGCTGTTGGATTCTGATTGCTAGTATTGTGCTGAGGATTTTTGCATCTATATTCATCAGTGATATTGGCCTGTAGTTTTCTTTCTTTGTGACATCTTTGTATGGTTTTGGTATCAGGGTGATGTTGGCCTCATAGAATGACTTTGGGAGTGTTCCTCCCTCTGCTATATTTTGGAAGAGTTTCAGAAGGATAGGTGTCAGCTATTCTCTAAAAGTTTGATAGAATTTGCCTGTGAAGCCATCTGGTCCTGGGCTTTTGTTTCTTGGAAGATTCTTAATCACAGTCTCAATTTCAGTGCTTGTGATTGGTCTGTTTATATTTTCTATTTCTTCCTGGTTCAGTCTCAGAAGGTTGTTCTTTTCTAAGAATTGGTCCATTTCTTCCAGGTTGTCCATTTTATTGGCATATAGTTGCTTGTAGTAATCTCTCATGATCCTTTGTATTTCTGCAGTGTCAGTTGTTACTTCTCCTTTTTCATTTCTAATTCTATTTATTAGAGTCTTCTCCCTTTTTCTCTTGATGAGTCTGGGTAATGGTTTATCAATTTTGCTTATCTTCTCAAAGGACCAGCTTTTAGCTTTATTGATCTTTGCTATCATTTCCTTCATTTCTTTTTCATTTATTTCTGATCTGATCTTTATGATTTCGTTCCATCTGCTAACTTTAGGGGTTTTTGTTCTTCTTTCTCTAATTGCTTTAGGTGTAAGGTTAGGTTGTTTATTTGAGATGTTTCTTGTTCCTTGAGGTAGGATTGTATTGCTATAAATTTCCCTCTTAGAACTGCTTTTGCTGCATCCCATAGGTTCTTGGTCATCGTGTTTTCATTGTCATTTGTTTCTAGTTATTTTTTGATTTCCTCTTTGATTTCTTCAGTAATCTCTGGGTTATTAAGTAGCATACTGTTTAGCCTCCATGTATTTGTATTTCTTACAGATTTTTTTCCTGTAATTGATATCTAGTCTCATAGCATGGTGGTCGGAAAAGATACTTGATATGATTTTAATTTTCTTAAGTTTACGAAGGCTTGTTTTGTGACCCAAGATATGATCTATCCTGGAGAATGTTCCATGAGCACTTGAGAAGAAAGTGTATTCTGTTGTGTTTGGATGCAATGTTCTATAAATATCAAATATCAATTAAGCCCATCTTGTTTAATGTGTCATTTAAACCTTGGGTTTCCTTATTTATTTTGATTTTGGATGATTTGTCCACTGGTGAAAGTGGGGTGTTAAAGTCCCCTACTATGATTGTGTTACTGTCGATTGCCCCTTTTATGGCTGTTAGTATTTGCCTTATGTATTGAGGTGCTCCTTTCTTGGGTGCATAAATATTTACAATTGTTATATCTTCTTCTTGGATTGATCCCTTGATCACTATGTAGTGCCCTTCTTTGTCTCTTGTAATAGTCTTTATTTTAAAGTCTATTTTATCTGATATGAGTATAGCTACTCCAGCTTTCTTTTGATTTCCATTTGCATGGAATATCTTTTTCCATCCCCTCACTTTCAGTCTGTATGTGTTCCTAGGTCTGAAGTGGGTCTCTTGTAGACAGCATATAGATGGGTCTTGTTTTTGTATCCATTCAGCCAGTCTATGTCTTTTGGTGGGAGCATTTAATCCATTTACATTTAAGGTAGCTATCGATATGTATGTTCCTATTGCCATTTTCTTAATTGTTTTGGGATTGTTATTGTAGGTCTTTTCCTTCTCTTGTGTTTCCTGCCTAGAGAAGTTCCTTTAGCATTTGTTGTAAAGCTGGTTTGGTGGTGCTGAATTCTCTTAGTTTTTGCTTGTCTGTAAAGGTTTTAATTTCTCCATCAAATCTTAATGAGATCCTTGCTGCGTAATCTTGGCTGTAGGTTTTTCCCTTTCATCACTTTAAGTATGTCTTGCCACTCCCTTCTGGCTTGCAGTTTCTGCTGGCAGATGTTAACCTTATGGGTATTCCCTTGTATGTTATTTGTTGTTTTTCCCTTGCTGCTTTTAATATTTTTTCTTTGTATTTAATTTTTGATAGTTTGATAATATGTGTCTTGGTATGTTTCTCCTTGGATTTATCCTGTATGGGATTCTCTGCGTTTTTGGGCTTGATTGACTATTTCCTTTCCCATTTTAAGGAAGTTTTCAACTATAATCTCTTCAAATATTTTCTCAGGCCCTTTCTCTCTACTTTTTCTGCAACCCCTATAATTTGAATGTTGGTGTGTTTAATGTTGTCCCAGAGGTCTCTAAGACTGTCCTCAATTCTTTTCATTCTTTTTCTCTTTATTCTGCTCTGCAGTAGTTATTTCCACTATTTTATCTTCCAGGTCAGTTATCCGTTCTTCTGTCTCAGTTATTCTGCTATTGATTCCTTCTAGGGAATTTTTAATTTCTTTGATTGTGTTGTTCATCATTGTTTGTTTACTCTTTACTTCTTCTAGGTCCTTGTTAAACGTTTCTTGTACTTTCTCCATTCTGTTTCCAAGATATTGGATCATCTTTACTAACATTACTCTGAATTTTTTTTCAGGTAGACTTCCTATTTCCTCTTCATTTGTGTGGTCTAGTGGGTTTTTACCTGCTTCTTCATCTGCTGTGTGTTTCTCTGTCTTCTCATTTTGCTTAAATTACTGTGTTTGGGGTCTCCTTTTCACAGGCTGCAGGTTCGTAGTTCCCGTTCTTTTTGGTGTCTGCCCCCAGTGGCTAAGGTTGGTTCAGCGGGTTGTGTAGGCTTCCTGGTGGAGGAAACTGGTGCCTGTTTTCTAGTGTATGAGGCTGGATCTTGTCTTTCTGGTGGGCAGGAGCATGTCTGGTGGTGTGTTCTGGGGTGTCTGTGACCTTAGTATGATTTTAGGCAGCCTCTCTGCTAATGGGTGGGATTGTGTTCCTGTCTTGCTAGTTGTTTGGCATAGGGTGTCCAGCACTGTAGCTTGCTGGTTGTTGAGTGGACCTGGGTCTTAGCGTTGAGATGGAGATCTCTGGGAGAGGTTTCACTGTTTGATATTACATGGAGCTGGGAGGTCTCTGCTGGAGCAATGTCCTGAAATCGGCTCTCCCACCTCAGTGGCACAGGCCTGACACCCGGCCGGAACACCAAGACCCTGTCAGCCACACAGCTCAGAAGAAAAAGGAGAACAAAAGAAAGAAAGAAAGAAAAAAATAAAATAACAAGAAATAGTTATTAAAATAAAAAATTTTTTTTAATTATTTTTAAAAAATTAAAAATAAAATAAAGAAAAAAGAAAGGAAGAAAGAAGAGGACAACCAAACCAAAAACAAATTCACCATTGGTAACAAGCCTCAGCTCCCAGTCCCTACCTGTCCCAGCGAGTGAGCAGACAAGCCTCTCAGGCTGGTGAGTGCTGGTCGGCACAGATCCTCTATGCGGGAATCTCTCAGCTTTGCCCTGTGCACCACTGTTCCTACGCTCTCCTCCGTGGCTCTGAAGATTCCCCCCCGCCCCGCCCCCTCCCCCCCCCCCCGTCTCCGCCAGTGAAGGGGATTCCTAGTGTGTGGAAACTTTTCCTCCTTCACAGCACCTCCCTGAGGTGCAGGTCCCGTCCCTATTCTTTTGTCTCTGTTTTTTCTTTTTTCTTTTACCCTACCCAGGTACGTGGGGAGTTTGTTGCCTTTTCGGAAGTCTGAGGTCTTCTGCTAGTGTTCAGTAGGTGTTCTGTAGGAGTTGTTCCACATGTAGATGTATTTCTGATGTATTTGTGGGGAGGAGGGTGATCTCCACGTCTTACTCCTCCACTATCTTCGAGGTCTATTTTTTGTCTTTTTATAATAGCCATTCTACAGGTGTGAGGTAATATCTCATTCCAGTTTCGAATTGCATTTCCCCAATAATCAGTGATGTGAATACCTTTGGACATTTTATATCTTCTTTTGAGAAATGTATATTCTGGTCCTTTGCCCATTTTTAAATTGGGCTGGTTATTTATTTATTTACTTACTTACAGTTTGCAATTACTTTCACCCACTCCATAGGTTATCTGTCATCTAGTGATTGTTTCCTTTGCTGTGTAGAAGCTTTTCAATTTTATTCAATCTTGTTTATTTTGGCTCTTGCTGCCTGTGTTTACAGGTCATATCAAAGGAAAAAAAAAAATATTGCCCAGACCAATGTCAAGAGATTTTTCTCTATGCTTTCTTCTAGTAGTTTTAGAGATTCAAGTCTTATGTTTAAGGCTTTAATCGATTTTGAGTTGATTTTTATTTATGGTGTCAGATAAGCATTCAATTTCATTCTTCTTCATATAGATATCCAGTTTTCCCAGCACCATTTAATAAAGAGACCAGCTTTCCCCAGTGTATGTTTCTGGCACCCTTGTCAAAGATCAGTTGACCATAAATCCATGGATTTCTTTCTGGGCTCTCTATTCCATTCCATTTGTCTATGTAATATCTTATGAAATCAGGAAGTGAGATCCCTCCAGTTTTCCTTTCTCAAGATTGTTTGTCTATTCAGAGCCTTTGTGGCTCCACATGAATTTTAGAATAATTTTTTCCATTTATGTTAAAAATATCATGGAATTTGTGTAGGAATTACACTGAATCTGTAGATCTCTTTAGGAAGTATAGGCATTTTAACAACATAAATTCTTCCAACCTATAAACAGGCAATGATTTTTTTCATTTATTTGTGTCTTCTTCAATTTTTTTCATCAATGTTTTATAATATTCAGTGTACAGATCTTTCACCTCTTTGGTTAAATTTATTTGTAATTATTTTACTCTTTTTGTTGTTATTATTGAATGGGATTGTTTTCTTAATTTCTTTTTCAGATAATTTGTTGTTAGTGCAGAGAAACAGAGCTGATTTTTGTATGTTGATTTTGTGTCCTGAAACTTTACTAAATTTATTAGTTCTAGCAGGTTTTTGGTGAAGTATTTAGGGTGTTATATATATATAAGATCATTTCATCTGCAAACAGAGACAATTTTACTTCTTCCTTTCTGATTTGGATGACTTTAATTTCTTTTTCTTGCCTAATTGTTCTGGCTAGGACTTGCAGTATTATGTTGAATAGGAGTGAAAAGAGTGGACACCCTTGTCTTGTTCCTGATCTCAGAGGAAAAGCTTTCAGCTTTTCATCACTGGGTATGATGTTAGCTGTGGGCTTGTCAGATATGTCCCTTATTATGTTGAGGTACATTCCTTCTATACCTAATTTGTTGAGAGTTTTTTTTTTTTTTTTTTGGATCATGAATGGTTGTTGAATTTTGTCAAATGCTTCCTCTACATCTATTGAGATAAAAATGTAATTTTTAATCCTTCATTCTGTTAAGGTGGTGTATTAAGTTTATTGATTTGTGTACGTTGAACCATCCCTGTATCCTAGGAACAAATACCACTTGAGCATGGTGTTTGATCCTTTTACTGTGATGTTGAATTTAGATTGCAAGTGTTTTTTTTTTTTGAAGATTTTTGCATTTATATTCATCAGAGATATTGGCCTGAGTTGTTTTATCTAGATTTGGTATCAGGGTAATGTTGGCCTCATATAATAAGTTTGGAAGTGTTCCCTTCATTTCAATTTTTTGGAAGAGTTTGAGAAGGACTGTCTTTAATTCTCCTTTAAATGTTTGGTAAAATTCAGCATTGAAGCCATATAGTCCTAGGTTTTTTCTTTGTTGGGAGATTTTTGATTACTGGTTCAATCTCCTTACTCATTACTGGTCTGTTAAGATTTTATATTTCTTAATGATTCAGTCTTGGTACGTCGTATGTTTCTAGGAATTTAGCCATTTCTTCTAGGTTATCCACTTTTTGATGTATAATTATTCATAGTAGTCTTGTATGATTTTTGTATTTCTGTGGTATCAGCTGTAGTTTCCTCTTTCGATTATAATTTTATTTATTTGAGTCATTTCTCTTTTTTTCTTGGTTAGTCAAGCTAAACGTTTGTCAGTTTTGTTTATCTTTATTTTTAAAAAAACCTCATAATTTCATGGATCTTTTTTATTGTGTTTCCAGACTCTATTTCATTTATTTTGGCTTTAATCTTTATTATTGCCTTCTTTCTGATAACCTTGGGCTTATTTGTTCTTTTTCTAGTTCTCCGAGGTATAAAGTTAGATTGCTATTTGAAATCTTTCTTTTTTTTAACATAGGCATTTATCACTATATATTTCCCTCTTAGTACTACTTTTGCTGCTTCCCATAAATTTTGATACATTGTGTTTCCATTTTCATTTGTTATAAGGAATTTTTTACTTCACTTTTGATTTCTTCTTTGACTCATGGGTCCTTCAGGAGTGTGTTCTTTAATTTACTCATATTTGTTTATTTTCCAATTTTCCTCCTGTTGTTAACATCTAGTTTCATACCACTTTGGTCAGAAAACATGCTTGACATGATGTCAATCTTCTTATATCTGTTAAGACTTGTTTTTTATCTCTTCTCCTAATACCATTAAGTTTTACAAGGGCAGAGAACTTGTTAAACATGAATTGATAAGTCCTCCCACATAGAGCTAAGCGTTATTTAGAAAGCTAGAGTTTATTCAAATATGTTGTGTGATTGGGAATATTTAACCCTAAGGAGTTAAGTAAAAACTAAAGAGATAAAGAGTTGAGTAAAAAATTAAAAATGCATGGGGACAGCAATATATTACTTCATCTGAGGGTACACAGTCAAGGCTTAAAAAGAACTGGCAATAGAAAATGTGCTTCTGGCGATATGAGAGGGAAGTCTCCCCAGAGTGAACACATCAGCATCCCACCAAGCCCCCACCTCCAGGGTAGCTGCAAAACCTAGGGCCTATGGGATTTTCACACAAAACCATCAATTCCACAAGAGATCAAGAAAGAAGCCAGACTGACTCACAAGAGAGCATCCTACAATGACAGACAGGGGATTTTACCAGAGATCAGAAAAAAATAACAGTCTTAGATGATAGCTCTGAAATCTCAATGAATTAGATTAAGCACCTTGGGAGGTCAAATCGATGACCTTGATCTAGATCCATCTTAGAATAACCCAGTAACTGAAAAATTAACAAGGTTGCATGTACACACTAGCATACTTTTAAGTAGTAGAGGTCTGAGTAGGAGAAACAGAAAAGTATTATTAAAACCTTATATAGTAAACAATATTTGACAAAATATAAGCCACAAAATTCAAATTAATGTGGATAATGATATACAGTTCTTTTGCAGTTATTTCTTAGCCTTACAATGATTTAAAAGAATTGGGTATTCCTGTTTTTATGTATTACATTTGGATCGTCTTTGTGTGTTTTGTAAAAGACTAATTCAGAACAATCTCAATTTTTGTTTTTGCATGGATTACAACTTGTAACCGTTAGTTATAATTTCATTTAGACCACTGGTAAAATCTCTTCCTTGGTTTCTGTTTCCAATACTTGCCCCTTAAAACAATTCAAGTGTTGTTTTAGAATCAGGGCCAACTTATTCATTAGGCTCAAAGGAAAAATGTTTAAGCTCACATTACTTTTAGGGGCCCAGGGAAACAGTTTAATTTCCTTTGAAATCAGAATTTAAGAAAATGAACTTTTAGGTCAAAGAAAATGTCTTAATGTATAATATTAATATGTTCGCCTTTATACCAATGCAGTCATAAAATATAAATTTAAAAATTTTTAATTTTTAAACAAAATTTTTAACAGAAGAAAATGCCCATAAGGCAAAAGTGCCTAGAACTCAAGAAATTCATAATATGGTTCTGTTCCGAAGGACTCTTTCTGAAATCAGAATCGTATCTCTGCCACTCCACTATTCTGAGGCCTTAGAGTTTTATTTGCTGATAGTGGATACAAAAGACAAATATAACACATCTTAGAATCTGGTCCCTACCAGACTTTTCGGCATCATCTTGCACAAGACGTCATCCCAAATTGTGCCTGGATATTAGCTGTATGAATCTACTCTCAGCTCTATTCCCCTAAGTCACTGCCTCCTCCTCTCAATTCTAGATGTTTCCCTCAACAAATGTAACATAGCTTTTCCTGGACGCAATTATCATTCGGATAATATGGAGAGAAAGGCTATTTACCAAGTTTTCCACTCAAAGGAAATACTTCTCTCTCAATTTTTATCAAAGTTCTGCCTCTATGCAAATTCCACAGAAAATGCCATCTCCTCTGAGAAGTCTCCCCAGATTCCCCTCCATAGCATGATCTTTATATCTGTTGTATTCTTTTTGCCACCCTCTTCATGAACTCTTAGATTGTACACAGCTTAATCATTCCCCTTACATAATTTAATATTGAGCACATGTCACTGTTCCACTGGTATAAGAGTCAGAAGTACAATTTCCCCTCTAGATTGTAGCTATTAGAGGGCAGGGGACATATTCTTTTTCATTTTCCTTCCCTTATTTAACCCTCCACAGTGTCTTATTACATATGCTCATTGTAAGTGCTCAATGTGTTCCTTATAGTTAAATGCAACATAGGCGATATTTGCAGTATTTCATCAGCATTACCCGCCTAAAGCTGTTTTACTCAATGGAGAGGCAACTACTTTGTGGCCAGGACAATGTTCTCTCATCTCTGATAGTTCCTGCACTTCTGTGTTTGTTACAACAGCATATTTTAATAGACAAATTACTGGACCGAGTGTCAAGAGTCCATGTTTCTACTCTTTACTTTTAAATTAGCTAAAGGCATCTTATATCACTTTCTCTCTCTGGGATTATTTCCTCCTCTAGAGAAGCAAGGGATGGGCAATAACTGATCTCAGGGAACCCTGGCTCTGGCATTCTACAGTTTTATGACCTACTGATGCTAGTTCTAATATGATCAAATATGAATTAGGACTAAGGGCTTCCACAAGATACAAGAAGGGAATACATTTCATGTGCCTGCTGACAACTCTACCCGAGCAGGCTGGTAGTGATGTGAGCCTTCAGGTACAGTCCAAGAACCATGGCAAGTTCCCACCAGTGGGTAAAGCTCATTCTACCTCTCAGTGTGCCTAGCCCTTAAGTTATTTTTACTTCTAAGTGTAAGGAACATGAGTTCCTAATCTCCTTGGGCACTGAGATCAGTGTAAGAGGACACTAAATGAGAATTCTCCAAACAAAGCAATAGTTTTTCATCTCTCACCAAAGACAGAAACAAGGTCTTATTAAAACTCACGCACAGTGCATGAAATAACTACATGGCCAGTGAGAAGGACTGTTAAAGGGCCTCCTTTTGCTTGCTTTAAATCTGTATTTTCAATTGAATTTTAGAGATTTTCTTTGTTCTATTCCTTTTGCTTCAGTAACACCAAAAGACAGACAGCTGGGGACCACAGGGAATAAGACAGTTTGGAAGAATATTTTCTAGTAAGCCCCCAGAGTGGAAATTTGTACGGTTAATCTTTTAGAGAACCTTGTGGTTCTCAGAATTTGCGTTGGTTTTACTCACATTTTCCAGACGTTTACTGCCAACCCAGTGTCACCAGCCTGAGCTAACTCAGATCCCATGGGTTTGCTGTCCTAAATTTTCTAACCAAAGAAAAACCCTAGTTGCTATCCATAGCCATGGGTTTTTAAGGCTAAGTTGAAGATGCCCTGATTCATCCATAATCTTCATTCTTGCTCTCTTGAGAGGACTCAACACAGCATGGCAGACAAGCCTGACCTGGAGTCACCAACAGCCTCAAATTGTGACCAAACCTGTAATTGGAATCTCTTTAACCATTTGCTAACCCGAATACTAACTAGGAAATAATTATTTAGCACCTACTACAGGTAAGACCTTTACCATGCATTTTACATTCGTTAGCTCATTTAACATATAAAATCACACTACAGAATAATTGTTAACTTTATCATTTTAAAAATGAAAAAGCTGAAGACCAGGGCAATGACCTCTCTGTAACCACATAGCCAGGAGGGGGAGGGGCAGTGCCCGGCAACAACCCTATTGTGACCCCAGGGCATCCTATCCACAGGTACCTCTATTATTACCACGTTAGCTGCTGCCTCCCACAAGTAGGATCATATGTTTTCTTCTTTGCACTTACAGTGGCTAACACAGGGCCTTTCATGGAACTGCTACTGTTTGTTTTAGTCTCTGTGTGGACTTGAGAAAGGAGATACAGGTGGGGCTGGGGCCATCAAAGAAGGCTTCCTGAATGTTTGGGGAGGGGAGGAGGTATAGATGTGTCTAGAAGAATGGATGCATTTGGGTTGACCAACTTAAGCTGCCCAGCATTTATTTCCATAAGGGGAAGTTTGCCTGGGCAAAGGCACAGGGGACTGAAGGCATGTAACATGACTGCGTGTGAACTAGGATGGTGCCGTTAGCCAATACTGGATATAAGAAATGAGAAATTACTGACTGATGTGATTAGCCTGGGCTCAGATATACTCCCTCTTTGAAGGTCTAGGTTCTGGTCTTGCAATTTCTCAAGCTTGCCCAAGGGCAATGATTGGTCTCACCCACACACCTCCTCCCATTTTCCATTTCCACTAAAGAGAGAAAGCTTAACTTTAAGGTGAGCTCTTTGCCTTTGATATTCTGACAAGAAATGTACATTGCTGTTTGCCAAACCTACCCCACTGAACTGCCCTTATTCTTGGAAGAAAATAAAAAGGAAACAGAGGACGTCAGGAAGGGGCTGATTTCTGGCACAGTTGCTCATTTAGAAAAGTCATTTCAAATTGCACGAGGTGTTTCAATTGCCCTAATTTCCTGAAATTAATTCTAAATTTTATGGGTACAATTTGTTTCCCTAAGTCTCTAATTATGCTTTTAACATTCAATCTTTCAAACTCAAGCCATTAGTGACTTAATATGGTGTTATCAGGAGATAAAGTAGAGTTAGGAGTGTGGGTGGGAATTGCAAGAGCAGAAGTTGCACCTGTGCTTGTGATGGTTTGAAATTGATGTCCCCTGGAGGAAAGCTAAAAGAAAAATCTAATAAGTCACCAAAATAGACTAAAGTAAAGTCTGAAAATTAGTATTTAAGGTATTAGGACAAGGGGCTAGGAAGGGCTTGAGAGGTAATCACAAAGTTCCATTTAAACTTATTGAACATGGGTGCTGGTGTGGGATTTCAGGTCAAATGAGACTTGTAGGAAATACAGATATCATCAGACAGCAAAGCATGCACAAGGTATAAGTGTTAAGGTTAGAGGAAGACTTTCAAGGACATAAAAATTAAGGAAGGAGACAGGTAATAAGTGGCTCAGACACATAACAAAAAAATTGAAAGTTGAATCGTTGAATATCTGGGAATAGCCTGTTGGAGAAGCAAGACACGATAATCAGTAGAGCAGAATCATCATTCCTTAAATGTTCCATCAATATGCATCAACTAAGCAGCCACAGGGCTGCTTCTATTTCTTATAAGAGGAGGTTTACCAGGTGACCTGTGCACCGTAACACCCCAAACACACATAGTTCCCATCCGTGCCAACACAATCTGCTCCGTGGTTCTGATGACAGTATATGATTTAAACCCTGACATGCTGTAGAGTTTTAGAAACAGAGACCAAAGGGAGCTAATATAGGCATGAATGTTCAAACAGAGGAGCAGATGACCCAGATTGTACTACAGAGAATTCACAGTTTGAGAAACTGAGGGGGAAGGAAAAAGAAGACCTGACTTTCAGGAAACTGACAGACTAAACACACCGGAGTTTGGGAAGACCCAAGTCCTGCCAGGAGGACCTTGGAAAGGAGACACAAGAGAAGCCCAGCTAGTTACAGGCATTCATCTCTTGAAGTCTGGGAGTAGAAAAATAGGAGACATTGTCTCTACAATCAACAAAGTCAACCACTGAGGCAGGCGGAAGAAGGACCGATCACTATTTGGTGAGAGAAAAGAGAATCACACCCATGAAACAACAATGAGTTGTTTGGAACAGAAAAATTCCTCATCAAAAAAATATGTTCTGTAGAAGCTTAAAAAGGTAAAAAATCATTGGATCTTGAGATGTCCAGTGAAATCTCCTCAGATGAGAGAAGTTCCTATCTGGAGTCAAAGGATGAACAGATATCGGAGAGATGGGAAAATTAAAACTCTTAGCAAGGACAGCGACCTGAGAAGGAATACAAAGTGAGTCAAAGATGAGTAGAGTAGATATAATGATAGTAAAGACTGCACCTGACAGACTGCTTGGTGCCTCTGGGGATGATGGAGAGAGTTGGAGTGGGGTGATAAAACTAGGCTGTGGTCGGCCTTGAATTTGATGTTAAACATGTTAGACCTCCTGCAACCAAACAAGTAGATACTATTAAACATTTCTGAGCAGAAATTTGACATTAAGATGGATTGTTTTAATCTTTCCATCTTTTGCATATGATTCTGATCATGACTCCTCACCCTAAGATCCTGACAATTTTCAGATGTGGGGGAGATAATAGTAAAGGAAATATTTTCCAGAGTTTCAGAGTCGTAAGTGGTATACATTTTAGGAAATGTACATCCTGCACATCTTAGGAAGCCATGGACCAATTGCCCAACCAAAGCTCAGACATCAGGATCCCCTCATGTGTCATCCACACAGAAATGTTTCAGCACAGATGTCTCCTAAAATCCTACATGTACAAGTATGTACCATCCATTTGTTCTATCCACACAACTGCATCAAATCAGGTGTTCCATCTGCACAGGTGTGCCATCTACCAAGTTGTGTCATGAACATAGGTGTGCAAGAGCGAACTAATCTGTGTTGTTAAATGGGGCATATGTAGCTCCTTTATCTCCAATATCTGTCCACATGGAATGCTTTCCAATAAAGCAAAGTATATTGAATTCTCCTCCACAGCACTATGAGACACTAAAGGTGAGGAGCAATGTTAGGTACCAAACCACACTTTCTTCTTGACTCATCTTTCAAGTCCTAAAAGAAAGGGAAAAAATATTTCCTTCTAAGAGTCTCACATTCCAAACTTTTATTCTAAATCAACTGCAGAAATCAGCAACATGTAAATAACAAAGAAACAAACACAACAGTAAGCTTAACAAGTATGTGTTTTAATAGATTTGTATCAACATCTGTGCAAATTTACGGAAAAGGCATTAGATACAAAAATGGAGGAAGAATAATCTTCTCAATCTACTCTTACTTATCCTCTCTCCCCTTGCATAGGAAACAAATACTATAACTCAGGACTCACACTTAAAAAAAAACCCTTTAATTCAAAGTTGAATTTGAGTATGATCTCAGAGAATTCAGAACTGATGCTACATTAGTCCTTTAATAAACTGGACTTGGAAATAACTGATCTCAAGGAAAATTCAATCAAAACCAAAGTCTTATCTTTCTTCAAAAACAGGACAGTTGAGAATTGAATGTGATGTTCTGGAAAAATTGAAGAAGAAATAACATCAAACTAGTTTGTTCCTGGAAACAAGGCAACAAGAAATTGATGGCACTTTCACCTGTGGTTTTACTACAAAAGATTCTGGGCTTAGAAACCATGTCACTGGGCTCTCTTAAAATCCAACACAGAGATAGAGACAGAGAACAAACAGGAATCATGGTGGCAACATTTCTGGGGTGATTTTGAAGTATAAAATCCAAGGAGCGGGGTGGGGGGTGGTGGTGGTGGGATGAATTGGGAGATTGGGATTGACATATATAAACACTAATGTGTATAAAATAGGTTAACTAATAAGAACCTGCTGTATAATAAATAAATAAATAAAATTCAAAATTCGGATAGCATCACCCTTAAAAAAAAAAAGAAAAAAGAATCCAAGGAGGTCCTAGAACCAATGACTATCAGTTCTTTGCATAAGTGAAAGTTTTCCACCCAAGAGACTCAAAGTGCTCAGTCTCTCTTCTCTCAACTTCCTCTTCCTTGCAGGCAATGAAGCAGAGCAAAGAATGTAAAATTAAGAAAAGGGAGAGACTTTGTAACTTCTTTGTCATATCCTACTTAGTAATATATTTTAAGAAGAAACAGAAATGGCTTGTCATTTCCTGTCTTTTCATGACCTTAAAGATGGGTAAAGTTAAACAGGAAAGCCAATCTCTAAGGAACTGGAAAGGGCTTACCCATGTGGACAATTATACCGTATGCCCAAGAAATTTTTACAAAGCAAGCAAACAAGCAAATCTAGCTATAGTACTAAATTCTGTCTTTGATTTTCCTTGTAAAATGAATTAGAACACGGCTGAGACTAGTTGAGTTCTATGATGTCACTCTCTTTCAGTTTAATGGTGACATGCTTTACTGAATACGAGAAAGTATGAAATTTTGCAAAACCCACACTCGCTCATCTATGTTACAGTCCATGAAGTATGTTACGTGTATGAATGACATACATCTGTCATGTGAATCCTAGTAGGAAAAAAGATACGGCATGCTAACTTCAGTTAAAGGAAGAAGGACTGTGAAGGAAAACGGAGATATCTGATACATAACAGCACGAAGAATTAAACACCCCCATCCACATCATAAAATTTGCATGTCAAACTAGCAAAGATACAGAGAACAATTACTAGGCTAGTTTAACCCCAGAACAAAGTTCTTATCTAAAAGAATCAACTTCTGTTTTGAACTTGCACATATGAAGTCCATGATTTTTTAAAAAATAATCCAGTGAACAAGAAAAACTAAGATTCTAAGTGATTACTGAATAAAATGCTAAATCATCCCATGAAATATCACTGCATTATGAGAATAAAGCTGCATTATGAGAACTATAGGAACCACTATTATATGAAGATGGAAAAGAAGGGATTTCTACTCTTGAGGAACTCACATTTTAATAGGAGAGACTAGTCAAACAAAATATATATATATATATAAAATATGTAATATAGAGTAGGATACTCTAAGTCAAATTCAATAAAAAGTTTATTTATAAAGGTGTATGCAGGGGTTGAGAAATGACGAGGGATAATGCAGGTATCCCAGACTAAAGAAGCATAGGAGGAAGAAATAATTGGATTCCAGAAGCAGAAGGGCTGCTTGCAGCCCAGAAGACCTGAGACTAAATCTGAGGGAGCAGCCAGCCCCCTGCAAGCCTACAGGGAGGGAATCAGGAGGGTAAGTACTCCTGACCTCACTCTTCACTCACCCCTTGTCTTCACGGGTTCCCCACCCTCCGTGGTCAAAGCCTACCTGAAGCTGCAGGGCAAAGGAGCCGACTGACACAGTCTCTTCCAGTCAGAAGCCCTCCACGCAGAACACACTAGAGAAGGGCGGAGTGTAGGTCTGGAGGACAATCTAAATTACCCAGCACAGAGGTGCATAGACTGGGATCAGTCCCAAGAGAGGTAATCTCTGAATTATTTCATCGTTGAAGTCTCTTAATAGTTTACCTCTTCCCTGAAGCCTCTCCAGAGGATCAGTTACTACTTTTTGTGATCCAAAGAATGTTCTTTTCTTTACATTTAATGCTTATTTCATTGTGACATGTTTCATGGTCAGTTGGGTGTGTATTTGTCTCTGTAAACAGGTTCTGAGATCTTCTAGGAAGAAAGTTATGTGCCTGAGTCACCTTTGCATTTCCAGTGCCCAGCGTGAATAACAATCACCTACTTTTTGTTAAATTGGATGTAAATAATTGCACCCATCATCTGAGTAACTCAGCATTTCAGGGAGCTATGCTGGGTGTGAAAACTACCCTGTACATTCTTACCGCTTTCAGTGTGTCCATATAACCTGTACCTGCACGCTCATGCATCTGAAAAGGAGAGATCATTTTACCATCCAGATGACACACAGCAGTAAGGTGCAATATAATTATGCAAGAACCAATGGAATAGCCAAATGTTTGCAGAAATATAGATTTTTACCAGATAGCATCCTCTTTTTTTTTTTTTTTTTTTTTTTTTACCATTCAGAGTAAAGCTATTTATTGTCGTGAACCTTTGAGAAGCAAGGGAACTATTCATAAATGCAAGAATGATGGAAAATCCTCTCTCAAAAGTTTAGTTTGTTTCAGTCAAATTAGCATGAAACAAACAAATGTTCATCAGACACTCCACTCTCTTCCATAACTTACTAGTCAATTTTTCTATTCAACTTTTCCCAATTGGTTCATACATAGACATACATATCTATATATCCTGCATTCTAATGTTTTGTCAATTAAAATGATTGCAAACAACTTCTGTGTGTGGCTTCTTTTCCATTTCCTTATGCCTTGGTTTGAATGTAGTCGAATTAGTTTCAAGATGTACCATTTCCACCTTCATTCAGTTCCAATATTTTCTAATTTAAATGATCGTGCTGTCACGGTCCCACCGGTTACTGAGGAGAGAGGTGATTACTTTTCAAACTTTTGTGTAACTCGTCCTCACATTTCTTTAGACTGGCTTTATAATTTTCTATGTGTTCATTTGTTGTTAAACTTCTATGGGACTCAAAGATGCATGTTGAGCCTCCAGTTTTGGGGCAGTGGTGTTCTACATATGCACCTTAGGAAATGTATTCATTGTGTGTTAGCTGTACTATACAGATACTCTGTATTTTCTCTTGATGTATTCTGCTTAATGTACTAATTGCCACGAGCAGAAAGTTAACTCACTATGGTTATGGATTGGTCGATTTCTCACTGTTATGCCAAATGTGCTTCAAATATTGATGCACTGCTAATAAATATAAACAAGTTTAGACTTGGTGTGTCTTCCTGGAGCAGTGAACTTCTTAGCAATATGTAGTTACCCTGTATTTTTTTTTAAATTAAATTTGATTTATAATATTGTGTTAGTTTCTGGAGTATAGCAAAGTGATTCAGTTATATATATATATTTTTCAGATTATTTTCGATTATAGGTTATTATAGGATACTGAGTATAGTTCCCTGTGCTACACAGTAAATCCTTGTTTATCTATTTTATGTACAGTAGTTTGTATCTGTTAATCCCAAACACCTCATTTATCCCTTCCCCTTCCCCTTTCGTAACCATAAGTTTGTTTTCTATGTCTCCTGACCCTCTTTAAATGGAATAATCCTTTGTGACTTCTACTTCATTTTCTCCAATATCAAGAGTTACATCCATCTACTCTTGAGTAGCAGGTATGTGACGTTTCTTTTTCCATCTAGTTGCTTCTTACATGTCTGTGTTCTCTGCAAACAGCATACAGATGCATTTTTTGAAAATCCAGTCCTCCAGTTCTTATCTCAGGGGTTACATACTCGAACAGGCAGATTCACAAATCTCTGGACTCATGGTGTTTATATTCTGGGTCAGAGACTGCGATTCAGCCTTAAAAAGGCAGGACATCCCGCCATGCTACAACATGGATCACCCTTGGGGACTTGATGCTCCGTGAAACCTGGTTTCCAATTTCAGCATCTTTAAAGAATTTGGAAGTGGCTGTTATCTGCATGATCTTTTAAAAGTTCAATCAGTCCTCAGGCTTTCTTTCTTCAGGCTAAATTATCTCAATTCTTCGATCATTCTCTTCGTGACCGGGACGCTCTGGGTCACAGAGCCCTCTGGAGTCCACCGTGCGTCCGCCGCGTCTGGCCTGGCGTTCCGGTTGTCACCCGCCGCCGGCTGCCCTCGGCCGTGCTGCCCGCAGGCTGCCGTGAAGCGGGGCGGCGGGCGGGTAAGGGGTGCGCGGCGCGGCCGCCTCTCCCGGGGGCGGAGCCAGCATCCTCTTTTATTGACTCTATAAATACCAGTATTCAAAACCTTTCAGAGTTAGACAACACACATTTTCTGAGTGACTATGCTGCCCAAGATGCCTGTGCTGAGCACTTTCGCACCTGTGGTCTCATTTGATGGTCAGAAAAAACTATGTGGGATAGTGGATTATTACTTGCATTTTAGAGACAAGGTAACTGAGGCTGAGAAAGATTAAGAGACATAATTGTTAAGTGGCAGATATAAAGACAGTTATTTTGATTTCAACTTGAGGTCCCCTTCTTACCACACCAGAGTAAATTCTTTATATTCTGAGAAATAAATGTAAATAGGATTTATTGTTTTTATTATGCATAATTTATATTTATTTAATAATTATTATTTATAAAAATTATTATATATATATGAAATGCCTAATAATATACAAGAGAATGTTTAGATCAGTGTCTCTTGGGCATGTTTCCATTAAGTTATAAACGTCAAAATCTACTATTAATTGAGTTTTGTAATTTGAGGAAAGGTAGAAAGAAAATATTTTATTAGAGAATAAAAATAAATGAGTAATTACCAGGACCATTCATATTATAAAAAAATAAACTATTGATTAATAAACATTTTGTAACAACCTTAGTGGTAAACATTAGGTTGATGTGACCTGGAACATTTTCTTGTGCATTTTACTAAAAATCTATGAAATTGCAAGCCACTGATTAGAGTTCGTGGTAATGAGTTTTTATGGAAAAGCCTGAAAGTGATTCTGGGAAGCTAGAGACTTTGTTTACTAGCTAAAGAAAAACATTACAAAGCAAAATAGACTGTGGCAGTAAAAAGTAAAAATTGTATGATTTGTAGCTCTGGGTGCCAACTTCATTAATTAATACAGATTTTAAAATCCTTTCAAGAATATGAGCTAAAGGACCAGAATTACTGCTGGTGTAGATAGTAAATACAGATCAAATGGGTTTCATTTAAAATATGGTGGCTTCAGATAAGACTAATTAGCAGGATGACAAAAACAGTCAATAAAACAGAAGCAAATCTTATTCTTAAATGCTGGCAACAATTAGTGGAATTAATTGGAAATTGTTCCTCTTGCCCATTTGTATATAAAAAGTTTACACTAGTTTTTGGTTGCTGTTATTTGGGTATTTTTAATTATTTTCCTGTGTTGTAATACTATATATCTTGTTCTATGTGAGCAGAGGTGCTAATGTCATCAGGGAAAGAGGGAAGTGGGGCAAGCTGGGGAGTTGGGGAGAGGAATGAAGGAGAGAATGTGGACAGAGGCTAAAGGAATATAGCGCAGTAAATAACAACAGCTTTTTTTTTTCTTTAATGCATTATTTTTTTTTCAAAGCAGGGTTATCTGTTCTGCTTCTTTTGATGGCTCTCGATTTTCTGGTTATTTGTTGTTTTGGTTATATATTACTGCATAACTAACTATCCCAACCTTAGTAGATCTTAGCAACAACAATTTTATTAGTTTGCTACAATTCTACCGTTCGAGCAGAGCCCAGCAAAGGCAGTCTATCTCTGTTTCATGGGGCATCAGCTGGAGTGTCCCGACTAAGGATAAAGACTCCACGTCTTTGATGACCTTGCACATGGGTGGGCTTCTCATGGCCTGGTGGTCTCAGGGTAGTTGAATGTCTTACATGGAGGCTGGATTCTCCCATGCCACAAAAGTGAAAGTATCCAGGTCTTAATGTTTAGGCTTGAAACAGGCATCACATGATTTCTTGCCACAGTTTAACTATTAAAGTAGGTCAGGACCCAGATGCAAGGGAAGGCACCACACAAGAGATGGACATTGGAAGATATGGTTCACTGCAGTCATCAAAGTAACAATCTACCCCACCTGTCTATAAAAGAGATGACTGACGTTTGACAAAAACAGTAGTTTTTCAGATTTTGAACTATGTTCACACAGCAGTCTCTAACAGAGGCCCATGATGACCCTAAAAAGTAAACACCTTGCAACAGAATTCATGTTATCCCAGACTAAAACTTACCAAAGAACACAGAGTAATAGTATCCACATAATGTGAAAGGTGGGGGCATTTTTCTCCAAGTTTTTGAAATGAATGCTTTATGAAGGGAAATTTACAAGCCAGAAGCTTATAGATCCACTTCAGTTTTCCTGCCTCAATACAATGTTTACTTAACTTACAAACTCTCTCATTTGCTTACTCACCAAATGTATATTGCCCCTTTGCTGTGCAGTACATGGTACATAAGGTACAATGATGTGTGTTAAAAGGGAATTGTAACTAAAGCAGAGTCTTCAAATATTGATCTCGTGTGCATTTGAACTATCTGGGAAAAGTACTTTAAAGAAGATTTCTCAGCTTTGCTTTCTCCTCTAACTAATAAAGCCCTCCAAGATTTGTGTATGGAATTATGGAAGAGGAGAGCTGCTCCAGTAGAAAGAACAAGTGGCCTTAACTGAGTTTCTGCCATAGATGTTTTTTATTCATCTCAGATGGGTCACCACCACCACCACCTCTAGGCCTCAGTTTCTCCATATTTGATAATAAGGATTAAGGGAGATGAAATAAAATAAGTAAAATAGGACAAAATAAGAAATGTGACAGATGGTAACTAGACTTATAGTGCCGATCATTTCGAAATGTATAGAAGTATCGAATCACTATGTTTTGTAACGGGAACTAACAGAGTGTGGTAGGTCAATTTTACTTCAAAAACTAACAAGCAAACTGGTAGAAAAAGAGATCGGGTTTGTGGTTTCCAGAGGCAGGGGGTGGGGAGAGGTGGAAGTGGAGGAAGGGGTCAAAAGGTACAAATTTCCAGTTATACGACAAATAAGTACTAAGGGATGTAATGTACAACATGATAAATATAATTAACACTGCTGTACATAATTGAAGAGTAAATTACGAGAGTAAATCCTGAGAGTTCTCATCATAAGGAAAAATATATTTTTTCTATTTCTTTGATTTTGTATCTCTATGAGATGATGGATGTTTCATAAGCTTACTGTGGTCATCATTTCATGATGTATGTGAGTCAAATCATTTATGCTGTACACCTTAAACTTAAACAGTACGGTACGTCAATTACAGTTCAGTAAAACTGGAAGAAAAAAAAAGAAATGTGAAGTGTACCATATACTGTAAAGTATTATACAAAAGTACCGTTTCATAATGATGGTCTATAATGATCTATTTTAAACTACTCCATCAGTTTTCTTTTGTTTTGTTTCTGGCAAATGCTTTGCCTGATGATCTCACACACTGGGACTGCAGAGTTCTACTGCTGTAACTCTTATTGCAGGTGTTTTTGAGTACTCGGTAAAAAGAAAAAATTTTAGGATTTTTACAGAGGATAAAGAAGTATCCACAATAAATGTAAACTGTGGGTGAGAAAAGCTAGTTGAGAGATGCTGAACGTGGAGTACAGTGTCACCAGGCCACTTGACACTTTCATTAAGAAAACTCGTGCCAATGGTAATTATCCGAACCTCACCTGACCATGCCTAAAGATGAGAACATGTCCTTTTTCGTAAGTAATGTAGATTTATCTCTAAAAATATCAAATTATGAAACCTTGACTAAGTCCTGTGCTTCACACATCCTTGGGCACTCTGGGAGATGTAAAAGAAGCATAAGCTCTATTCAGAGTTCTTGAGGAGGGTATGATCTGTTACCTCTTCAAAATAGCCTAGACTGGCAGTGGCGAGCTGCACAGGCTCCCAGGAAGGAAGGTGTGGATAGTGACCTGTGCTTGTACACAGGCTTCTTGGTGGCAGCATCATCAGCCTTAGCATCTCATGCCCATCTCTGGTGACTGCACTGATAGCCACTGCTCATGCCCATCCCTGGAGCTCGTTCAGGCAGTGCTCTGAATGCCCTCTTCTCGCGCACCCGAAACAATGGTCTCTTGCCTCTTAGGCAGTTCCAGACTTTTCCCGGACTCCCTCACAGCTGGCTGTGGCACACTAGCCCTCTTCAGGCTGTGTTCACGCAGCCAACCCCAGTCCTCTCCCTGGGATCTGAACTGCAAAGCTGGAGCCTCAGCTCTCAGCCGCCACCCGCCCCAGCAGGTGAGCAGACAAGCCACTCAGGCTGGGGAGTGCTGGTCTGCACCGATCCTCTGTGCGGGAATCTCTCTGCTTTGCCCTCTGCACCTCTATTGCTGCGCTCTCCTCTGTGGCTCCAAAGCTTCCCCCCCAGCCACCCACTCTCTCTGCCAGTGAAGGGGCTTCCTAGAGTGTCGAAACATTTCCTCCTTCACAGCTCCCTCCCAGAGGTGCAGGTCCATCCCTATTCTTTTGTCTCTGTTTTTTCTTTTGCCCTAGTAAGGTACATGGGGACTGTCCTGTCTTATGAGAAGTCTGAGGTCTTCTGCCAGCGTTAATTAGGTGTTCTGTAAAAAATATAAACACATGGAGGCTAAACACTACACTACTAAATAACCAAGAGATTACTGAAGAAATGAAAGAGGAAATCAAAAAATACCTAGAATCAAATGACAATGAAAAGACGATGACCCAAAACCTATGGGATGCAACAAAAGCAGTTCTAAGAGGGAAGTTTATAGCAATACAATCTTACCTCAAGAAACAAGAAACATCTCAAATAAACAACGTAACCTTACACCTAAAGCAATTAGAGAAAGAAGAACAAAAAAAACCAAAGGTCAGCAAAACAAGAGAAATCATAAAGATCAGATCAGAAATAAATGAAAAAGAAAAGAAGGAAACAATAGCAAAGATCAATAAAACTAAAAGCTGGTTCTTCGAGAAGATAAACAAAATTGATAAACCATTAGCCAGACTCACCAAGAAAAAAAGGGAGAAGACTCAAATCAATAGAATTAGAAATGAAAAAGGAGAAGTAACAACTGACACTGCAGAAATACAAAGGATCATGAGAGATTACTACAAGCAACTACAGGCAAACAAAATGGACAACCTGGAAGAAGTGGACAAATTCTTAGAAAAGCACAACCTTCTGAGACTGAGCCAGGAAGAAATAGAAAATATAAACAGACCAGTCATAAGCACTGAGATTGAAACTGTGATTAAAAATCTTTCAACAAACAAAAGACCAGGACCAGATGGCTTCACAGGTAAATTCTAACCAACATTGAGAGAAGAGCTAACACCTATCCTTCTCAAACTCTTCCAAAATATAGCAGAGGCAGGAACACTCCCAAAGTCATTCTGTGAGACCACCATCACGCCGATACCAAAACCAAACAAAGATGTCACAAAGAAAGAAAACTACAGGCCAATATCACTGATGAACATAGATGCAAAAATCCTCAACAAAATACTAGCAAACAGAATCCAACAGCACATTAAAAGGATCATACACCATGATCACGTGGGATTTATCTGAGGAATGCAAGGATTCTTCAATGTACGCAAATCGATCAATGTGATAAACCATATTAACAAATTGAAGGAGAAAAACCATATGATCATCTCAATAGATGCAGAAAAAGCTTTTGACAAAATTCAAAAACCATTTATGATAAAAACCCTCCAGAAAGTAGGCATGGAGGGAACTTACCTCAACATAATAAAGGCCATATGTGACAAACCCACAGCCAACATCGTTCTCAATGGTGAAAAACTGAAACCATTTCTTCTAAGATCAGGAAAAAGACAAGGTTGTCCACTCTCACCACTATTATTCAACATAGTTTTGGAAGTTTTAGCCACAGCAATCAGAGAAGAAAAAGAAAGAAAAGGAATCCAAATCAGAAAAGAAGAAGTCAAGCTGTCACTGTTTGCAGATGACATGATACAATACATAGAGAATCCTAAAGATGATACAAGAAAACTACTAGAGCTAATCAATGAATCTGGTAAAGTAGCAGGATACAAAATTAATGCCCAGAAATCTCTTGCATTCCTATACACTAATGATGAAAAATCTGAAAGAGAAATTAAGGAAACACTCCCATTTACCGCGGCAACAAAAAGAATAAAATACCTAGGAATAAACCTACCTAAGGAGACAAAAGACCTGTACGCAGAAAACTATAAGACACTGATGAAAGAAATTAAATATGATACAAACAGATGGAGAGATATACCATGTTCTTGGATTGGAAGAATAAACATTGTGAAAATGACTATACTACCCAAAGCAGTCTACAGATTCAATGCAATCCCTATCAAACTACCAATGGCATTTTTCACAGAACTAGAACAAAAAATTTCACAATTTGTATGGAAACACAAACGACCCCGAATAGCCAAAGCAATCTTGAGAAAGAAAAACAGAGATGGAGGAATCAGGCTCCCGAACTTCAGATTATACTACAAAGCTACAGTAATCAAGACAGTATGGTACTGGCACAAAAACAGAAATATAGATCAATGGAACAGGATAGAAAGCCCAGGGATAAACCCATGCACATATGGTCACCTTATCTTTGATAAAGGAGGCAAGAATATACAATGGAGAAAAGACAGCCTCTTCAATAAGTGGTGCTGGGAAAACTGGTGAGCTACCTGTAAAAGAATGAAATTAGAACACTCCATAACACCATACACAAAAATAAACTCAAAATGGATTAAAGACCTAAATGTAAAGCCAGACACTAAAAAACTGTTAGAGGAAATCATAGGCAGAACACTCTATGACATAAGTCACAGAAAGATCCTTTTTGACCCACCTCCTTGAGTAAAGGAAATAAAAACAAAAATAAACAAATGGGACCTAATGAAACTCAAAAGCTTTTGCACAGCAAAGGAAACCATAAACAAGATGAAAAGACAACCCTCAGACAGGGAGAAGATATTTGCAAATGAAGCAACTGACAAAGGATTAACCTCCAAAATTTACAAGCAACTCATGCAGCTCAATATCAAAAAAAGATACAACCCAATCCAAAAATGGGCAGAAGAAGACCTAAATAGACATTTGTCCAAAGAAGATATACAGATTGTCAACAAACACTTGAAAGGATGCTCAACATCACTAACCATCAGAGAAATGCAAATCAAAACTACAATGAGGTATCACCTCACACCAGTCAGAATGGCCATCATCAGAAAATCTACAAACAATAAATGCTGGAGAGGGTGTGGAGAAAAGGGAACCCTCTTGCACTGTTGGTGGGAATGTAAATTGATACAGCCGCTATGGAGAACAATATGGCGGTTCCTTAAAAAACTAAAAATAGAATTACCATATGACCCAGCAATCCCATTACTGGGCATATACCGTGAGATAACCATAATTCAAAAAGTTACATGTACCACAACATTCATTGCAGCACTATTTACAATAGCCAGGACATAGAAGCAACCTAAATGTCCATCCAGAAATGAATGGATAAAGAAGATGTGGCACATATATACAATGGAATATTACTCAGTCCTAAAGAGAAACGAAATTGAGTTATTTGTAGTGAGGTGGATGGACCTAGAGTCTGTCATACAGAGTGAAGTAAGTCAGAAAAACAAATACCGTATGCTAACACATATATATGGAGTCCAGAAAAAAAAAAAAAAAAGGTTATGAAGAACCTAAGGTCAGGACAGGAATAAAGATGCAGACGTAGAGAATGGACTTGAGGACACGGGGAGGGGGAAGGGTAAGCTGGGACGAAGTGAGAGAGTGGCATGGACATATATACACTACCAAATGTAAAACAGATAGCTAGTGGGAAGCAGCCACATAGCACAGGGAGATCAGCTCGGTGCTTTGTGACCACCTAAAGGGGTGGGATAGGGAGCGTGGGAGGGAGACACAAGAGGGAGGGGATATGGGGATATATGTATATGTATAGCTGATTCACTTTGTTATAAAGCAGAAACTAACACAGCATTGTAAAGCAATTATACTCCAATAAAGGTGTTAAAAAAAGAATAGCCTAGACTGTCACAGTGGGCTGGATGAGACAGCTGTAGGAGTTGATAGGAGATACTGCAGCTTAAGGAAGGTGGAGACAAACCTGAACTTGAGCAGGTAGGAAAGGTTCCTTGAAGATAGGGACTAAACCTCCATTTAATATTAATTTCTGTACCCAAGCATTAAGAAGTGGCTGACAGTAGTTTACAGACTTCAGTAGGTTCTTGACAATCAAGATGCTCAGAGAGAGAGGTGCAGAGAAGGTATTTAAGATGGAGGGAGAAGCTCGTGATGAGGATGACTGGAACAGAAGGTCCGTGCTAAGAATTTCGGGAGATGAAGTTGGCTAGGGAAGGGAGCTCCAGCTATGGAGGGCTTCTGAGTCCAGGCCTAGGAGTCGGGACTTTCAACTGACAGTCAGTAAGGAGTAATTATTTTATGCTTTTAAGTACAATATTCCACTTGGTTAAAAAAAATTATGGAGTGAACATTTTCTGTAGTTCCATTTCCAATACTGAGAGTTCAAAGTCTTGCATAATTCTGATGTTCAGGAATAGAGAAAAACCTTAAACACTGAGTCATTTTTCAATGATGGAATTATTTGTCTTTGATTAATCATGAAGATATGTCATTTCTGATTGTGTCTCCTTTCATCTACTTCATACATCTCTTAGATACTGAAAATCGACTCCTTTGAAACCCTAATAAGAGATTTTTTTGTGTGCTGACTTCTTTCACTTTTGCATAAAAAAGCATTATGTTTATAAGGATGCTGTAATAATAGGCACGGTGGTGAGTGAGCTAAGGCCATGGGAAGCATGGTGGCCTCCTGTGACAGTTATCATTGTCTTGAAACAAATGCCTTATGATGCCTCTTTTAGGAATTTCAGTCAAAGGGTAAACAATCATTGAGTCACACGATCACCAAGTAAAAGAAAATATGGAAAAAGAATTATAGCTCAGGCAAGGGTCTGTTTGGATACGAATTATGATAATAGGCTGTGACTTCTGATCTTTTTGTGTACATTTTTTTGTGTACCTAATCAGCTCTCCTAAACTGTGAAATGAAAAGTGCCTTGTGCATTCAGACTTCCGGAGCTTACAGATGCAGAGAGGTAGCTCAGCTAGGAGATAACCTGGTGCTGGCAAAGCCTGGCTAAATATTCCGAGAAACACAGAAGTCAGGTGAACAATCAAGCCTCTGCAGCCCTCTGAGGCACAGCCAAGCTAGCCTTGCCTGCTCCTCCGTATTCTACAGGAATGCTAATGTTAATACCAGCCTGGATCTGTACTTAGCAAATCTCCAAGCCTTGCACACAGATTTAGAATTGTACCTGACATATCCTAAAATGATACTTTGATTTTTCACTCTCAAACCATGCAATTTTGCTTTCTAAAACTTCAGCTGAGAATGAATGTATTTAACATTTGGCTTTGGCAGGAAGAAAATGTTTCAGTATAGAAATTCGTGTCTCCATGAACACAATTGTTAATTCAAACTCTGTCTATGCAATTAAAGACAATGGCTATGTAGCACATAGTAGGTGTTCAGTTACATTTTTTACATTGAATTCCATGACCTAAGTAGTCAGAACTTAGAATTTTATGCGTAATTTGGACAAGTTAAATGAATTAAATGATGCCCCACACAACCAGAGACAGGAGAGAAACGACTAATGTTTCCAAGACAAAATAGACAACAGGGAAACTAGAGGTCCTAGGGGATGATCCATAGATAAAAGCACGAAGCTCATCCTGTTTTGTCCCTTGAGAGTGCAATGCCTGGGAACAGGCACCTCTCCTGCCCTCCCATGCGAGGAGATCATAGACAGATGGCCCCAGGAATTGATTCTAAGGACAGGCAATAAAGGGAAAAAACACCGTATTTGAATTCTACCTCCGAATTTAACTTGCTGTGTGACAACAGGAAAATTGCTTCCCTTCTCCAGGCCACTAAACTGCTAAAGAAAGGTTTTGAAATAAATGGCTTAGGTAATGCCCTGATTATATTTAATGACACTAGAGGTTATTTCTTCTCCCCTATTCTCTACCATAATTCTAAAACTTCCCAGAAAGGAAAGTTTGCTTCCAGGTGAGCATTTTTAAAAGCAGGAATAACAGAATTATCAAACATGAGTTACACAAATATCAAACTTAAATTCCTGGTAAGATGAAGGTCCAATTAGGAAGGCAGATGCAGCAGCTCTTTTGTCAGAGGGAGGCACTGAAGCGGCCAAATGCACAAGAATAAGGAAAATGAGGAAGTCCGTGTGCTACGGGCTGTGGATATTAACTCAGCCATTTATCTGCTGAATGCAGTGTCGGAGATCATTCTAGATGAGTGGGTTCCATAGTAAACTAAACAGAAAAAGGTCCTGTGCTCACAATGCCCAGTTCTAGTGAAGACAGACAGACAATAAAGCAAAAATGAGCGGTGTGGTGGGCCAGGGTAAGTGACAGGAAGAGGAAGGACGCGGGCTGAAGGGAGAGACTGTGAGCACCTGGGCTGCTTGGCACAGGCCTTTCTTTTTCTTTTTTTTTTAACATCTTTATTGGAGTATAATTGCTTTACAATGTTGTGTTACTTTCTGCTGTATAACAAAGTGAATCAACTATACATATACATATATCCCCATATCTCCTCCCTCCTGCTTCTCCCCCCCCACCCCACCCCTCTAGGTGGACACAAAGCACCGAGCTGATCGCCCTGGCAAAGGCCTCTCTGAGGAGGTAATATTTGAGCAGAGATCTGCAGGAAATGAGTAAGCAGCCATGTGGATGACAGAGAAAAATCATTCCAGCCTGGAGAATCGGAAAGTGCAAATTAAGCCCTGGACTGGAACGTGCTTGGTGACTTTGAGGAATCTTAAGGAGAGCAACGTGGCTCAGGAGGTGGGAGGTCAACAAGGGGAGGAAGGGGGGCAGAGCAGGCGTCCAGCTTACACAGGACAATGTGGTGGCTCCACTGCTGATAAGGGCCATGGCTTATGCTCTGAGTTGGGTAGGAAACCCTTACAAGACTTTTAGTAGACTAGCAACATGTTCTAACTCAAGTCTTAGAAAGACTGCTCTGGATGTTTTATAGAGACTGGATTTCACAGAAGCAAGCATCTAAGAGGAAGATGCATTTAGGAGGCTATTGCAATATGCCAAGGCAGAGATGATGGTGCTTTGGACTCACAAGGTAGTGATAGAGATGGTAAAAGATCCGCTTGTGCACGTATCCTACAGGTATAGCTAACAGGATTTGCTGGTGGGTTGATATGGCACCACAAAGAGTAAAGTTCTCTCCATGAGTGTTTCCAGAAGATGAATGCTTAGCAAAGGGGGGCAGCAAGTATCAGTGAAATCCCAGAAAATGTGATCCTGCCAGCACTTGGGACCATGGAATGACTGAGGTATTGGGTTGCGTGTAAAGTAATGAAGGCACATCTGAAGAGTCTAACCTAGCAGCCTTCAGTACATATAGGCCTCAACGGTTGGTAAGTCACAAGGCAATTCCCTACAACACCATGGGAGATGGTTCACCTATAATTCTGTGTTTCCTTATCCAAGTCAGAAAGAAAGCCCACTGTACTTAGGGTACAACAGGCCCTGCGGCCAGATGATGACAAATGCATAGTAAGGAAAACGCAGCTTTGCCCAGGCTGAGTCTGGGAAACAAGAAAATCTGACTGGGAACTCAACCCCCTGGAGTTAAAAAATTGGTAGTCTCAGGGAAATCATGAGCCTGACTTTATCCTTGGATGCTTTAACTGTCAGTCGTATTCAGACAATTGGCAGTAGCACCATGTCACCATAATTTTCTTTTCAGAAGACGCCAAAATCGAAAATGCTTGTTGTAACCATATCACAATAGCTCCTCAGTGAGCTTTGACTATTCCAGCCACTGATTTGTGAGTTATACATCTTCTATAATAAAACTTGATGTGATCCCAGAAAACTTTGCATCATGTGGAGACACACACAAACATATACACAGCTTTCTCATCATTATGCAAGTTTAATTAATTCTGATGTTTTAATATATACTATATGATATTTTAAAAACTTTGCCTTGAGTCTACTAGTTAACTTTGTGAATAAATTCAGTTGTACGCTCTTTCCTTCTTGGACAATATTTAAGCCCGTGCTGAGGGTTTCCTCCCTGCAAAATCTCCAATTATTCAAGTTATTTTCTTAGATTAATAAGAATTAACTGGCAGCACACTTATTTATTGATCCATGCTCAAGACTTTTCTAAAAGAGTTTGACATTTAGGAGATGAGACCAACAACAAAAGGTCAAAAAGAGATACCGGGATACAGGAGCGAGCAAGAGCCCCTTTTCTTCCCTTATTACCTCTTATGCATGTCATTTTCTGGCTACTCCTCCAGTCCCTTGAACTTCCTGTCTTACTCAATCTGAACAGGTAAACTCAAAGTGGAGATAAATCTCCAGCCAGGCTGACAGGGGTTTAAAGGAGTTTCATGGTGGTCCATACTGCCTGCTTTAGGAAACACGGGAGAGCCTCCATGCTCACAAATTTCTCCTGATGCCTAATTCAGAGCCTGAAATTTTAGCATTATGGATTTATCCCTTTGTGTATGGATTGTCTCTCTGAATTTTTCTTTTAAACTCCTAGTGCCCCTGGAAAGGTCAGTGTACTAAATCAACATGGATAGGTTTATTGGAGTCTTTCCTCAGTGACTAAAAGCACTAGCAATGGGAGGAGGAAAGAGGAGAGACAGCTGCTACAAAAACGTTTAACATGAACCCAGGAAGCACACACAATGGGAAAGGAGAAGATATCAAAAAGAAACTGCTTCATATTCCCTAAAACTTGGCCTTTCACAATGACTGAGATGCAGGGTTGAAGTCAGAGGACAGCGGAGAACTGGACACTGGATTTGACAAGATGAAGGTAGTTGGTGACCTCGTTCAGTACAGTGATGAGAATGAAAGCCCAAATGGAATGGGTTGAAATGCAAATGGGACATTCCAGTCTCCTAGTAAAATGATGTACTGTAATTGGGAAGTGGGAAGCAGCAGGAGCCCTTGGGTCAGTCTTCACTCACTGTTGTCAAGGGATGCCTGGAATCTTCACCCTATACAACTGCCAGAATTCAGAAGGACCCAGGCTCTTTGATTAAATACTATGTCTATGAAACTAACTGAAAAAGAAGGATTAATGGGGTAAAAGGAGGGTCCAGGAAAGAAAATGTAAAAACCCATTCACAAAATCTAGCCAGCAAAGATATGGAAGACACCAGACAATAATTTGAAAAGAAGTCCAAGTGAGTGATGTGTGTGTGATCTTTTCCTATTCCCAGGAAAAATAATAGCTAACATTTATTGAATGTTTTTTTGCATTGCAGGTACAGGCCTATGTTCTCTACATACAAAAACTCCTTTAAGACAAAACAACCAGATGAGGAAGGCATTATTATCCTCTTTTTACAGAAGAGAAAATGAACCACAGAGAGATTGTCAACTTGCTTAAGGTCACATAGAAAGTAAGTAGAAAGACCAATGATTTATCGCAGGTAGTTTGGTTCCAAAGTCTCTACAATTAACTGTTATGGTTTACTGGCTCCCGAAGAAATTATTAAGTCTCACAACAGTTTTTATATCCCCTACATTAGCATTATAATAATACACTGTTACTTATGTGCTTATATGTCTATGCATCTATTTCCCTAGATTGTATAATTCTTAAGGGCAGGAACTCATTCTCTTTTGTCTTCTCAAGAACTTAAACAGTGTCTGGTATAAAACAACAACAGTGAATATTTATCTAGGATGTCAGACACTAAAGAAGTGTGTTGTTCATTTGCGGGGTTTTTCTGGAACACAAGATGAAAGAGAAGTGGGGAGGGAGTAAGAGAGAGGATAAAAGCACGAGGGAAGGAAAGGAAAGAGAGGTAGGTTGGTTCTAACTACAAAGGCATCTGCCACAAACAAAAACAGAAGGTAAAGAGCCAGTGGAAGAGCAGTTATTTTAGGAGAACGTGAACTAGATTTTACTTTTGCTCTGCTCAATGTTTCTAAAATTCAGTCTAAGATTTAATGTAAATCTATTTGAGAGGAGTTGCTAAATTTTAACTGGAAATACTTCTCTGTGCTAAATAATCTTTATAGCATTCTAAATTATAGCCAAGTAGCCATATCATTATAGGGCTGTTTAGCCATAGCGGTTTATGTGGAAAGTCAGGAGAAGGTGATGATGCATATCAAAATACATAATAAAGAACTTTTAAAAATCATGGGTATCTTAATTTACTCAAAATATTTTTCATTTAGCCATTTTAATGCATTCAAGATTAAAGGGGAGAATGAAACTAACCAGTGGGAACTGCAGAATGTCTGTGAAATGGTAATAATAATATTTTGTACTCTTGCAGCGTTTTCCAGGAGAGAAGGTCAAAGCACTTTACAACCATTAACACATTCAACCTCACAGAAGCCTGTGCGGTATGTGGGTGGTAAGCACATACCCCACAGTTAGAGCTCCCTTTTCAGGAAATGAAAATGGAAAGGAAAGTGTTAAGTGGAAATACTCAAGACTGCAAGTCAGTGTTGCACTTGGGTACACTGGTTATCCTTGGACAGCTTACACAGGATTCCCACTGCACAGTGATGGAGCTTGAGAAGACCACCCGCAGCCTCTCCCTGCAGCCTTCCCCTCCCCCACCCCTCAGGGACCGTTCTTCTCACAAAACATCCAGAGAAAATGTGTGTACATTGAAGAATCCTAGAGAGGGGGCTGTCTGATGTAACTCAGTGACCCACGCACAGTATAGGCCCTGTGAGGTGCTTATATAGCCTCTGCTTGAATACTTGGGTTCATAAGAAGCTCACACTCCTGTGGCAACTTCTTCCTGCTGTAAATAGAAGAATGAGAGCAGGGAATCTATTAAGGACTTGTTGACTGAGGGAAAATTGGGTAGAACTCAGGAACCAAGGCAACTTTCAAAATTCATGAGTTTTCCTCAACTCTCCGATGCTAAATATACTTATCCAGAGAGCAGTGATTTATGTTATTGCTGCCAAACCAGTCTCTTCCCTTGGGGTTGCATTTAGGGAGAAAGACAGTGATACTGGGAATAAGATCATGCTCGTGACTTTGGCTTCAGGAAGAACCACTCCAGGCAACTCAATATTCTCTATTGTTTGAATGCACCCAATCCAATAAGGAGCCCTCCCGCAACCCTGCCCCAGTCTATGAATTTCAGAAACCTTTTAGCAGGCTTCTAGTTCTTTACATATGCAACACCCATGGTATCTTCAAGACAAAGTCAGACAATTAACATTTTTTGAGTGACAGAGATATGCCAAGCCCTAAGGTAGTGCTGAGGCATCTTCAGTTTCAAATTAATAGACTGTTTTAAATGCAATTACAGGGCTTCCCTGGTGGCGCAGTGGTTGAGAATCTGCCTGCTAATGCAGGGGACGCGGGTTCGAGCCCTGGTCTGGGAAGATCCCACATGCCGCGGAGCAACTGGGCCCGTGAGCCACAACTATTGAGCCTGCGCGTCTGGAGCCTGTGCTCCGCAACAAGAGAGGCCGCGATAGTGAGAGGCCCGCGCACCGCGATGAAGAGTGGCCCCCGCTTGCCACAACTAGAGAAAGCCCTCGCACAGAAACGAAGACCCAACACAGACATAAATAAATTAATTAATTAATTAAAAAAAAAAAAAAGAATGACGAGAAGAATAGCAGCTGCCATTTAAAAAAAAAAAATGCAATTACATTTAGAATCACTCCCATGTCTTGAGAGATATTGAAGTTCAGCCTGAAATCTAGGATACCCCTGGACATCAAGATCCACTCCTTCGTACAATTGCTAGAGAGCAAACATCTGTTCCCTTGTCCACTTGAGACTCACTATGTACAATGTATTGAGACAGAAATGGTCAGGAGTCCAGCAATATGTTATATAATGCATGATCCCTTGGAGATGATTATGCTGCTGAGAGACGAAAATATCATACCAAGAATTAGATAACAATCTAATCTCGTATAGGAAAAGTCACAAGGTAGGTGCAAGCAAGCAGTATCCAAGGACAATGCTGATGGTAAGGCCTGCAGAAGCTCAGAAGAGGGAAGAATTCCTGAAGGAGATGGGAATTAAGCTGATTCTTGAACCATGGGTAGCAGGTACAGTTGTGGAAAATAAGAAAGAAAATTTTGTATTTTTGTCTTATGATGTATCCTCATCACCCTGAATAGAACGTTTCCTTAAGGAGTGAGTGAGTGAATGAGTAAAGATATCCCAGGGAAAGAGCCTGTCAGGAATAAAATGAAAATTGGAAGGTTCTCTCTCTTCAGAGAGATTAGTATCTCTAAGTCTATAATATATCAAATGGTGCTCATATCAGCAGTGATGATAGGGAATAAGAGAACACAAGGTAAAGAGTTGAAAATAACGCACCATGATTTATTTCTACCTAAAAACAGATGGGCATGCAGTAACCAGTAAATAAATGCTAGCTGACTTGAATGAATTATCACTCTGGAAAACCGACTACCTTAAATTTAGCCCTGGGGTGCCACAGTGGCGAGCTCTCTGCTCCTCTGCAAGCCACCCAGAATCAGAATGGAGTGGGAGCACACTAGTCTGAATCAGGGCCTGGCTCTGAACAGCTTGAAGTGCCAGGCTTGGAGTCTAGACTTTACCTTTGTGGTCAGTCTCATCCCCACCTCACGCCAGAAGAGCAGATCCACACAGGTGCCTTGCTATTGCAGGTGAGAAGCCATCTTGATATTGCAGGAGACAGGGGCATTTAATATTGTCCTAAGTGAGATTGCGAAGAAGAAAACTGATATACCACAAACCTAAAATAGTTTCCCTTTCCTTCTGATTATGCAAAAGGAAGGGCCCCGCATAGAGAAGAATGACTGCTGATGTAGAAAAATATTCCCCAACTAATCTCTCCTATCCCATAATATCATCTCTCCTAATCTCAGCCTGTACCAAGACCCAGGAAGTGATTAGTCTGGAAATAACATCTATTTGTTTGCTTCTTCCCTTTTAAATGTTTTCATTTCTTTTTTACTGAGGTACAGTTTCTATTTAGAAAAATGCCAACTCTTAATTGCTGATACATGCAACAACATGGATAAACAAAGAAACTATGTTGAGCAAATGAAGTCTGGCACAAAAGAGCACATAGTGTACCAGCACTTCTATGAAGTTCAAGAAGTGGAAAAAATGATTTATAGTGATATTTGTTTTTAATTGAGGTTATCTAAACTTCCTTCTCCTTGAGGATGCCAGTGATTGGTTATTTCGTTTAATTTGCATTAGAATTGTTTCTTCCTTGAATGAATACTTGACACAACCTCCAAAACTGCTCCATAAAGTAATATTGTAGAAGATGGATTGCACTCAAGGACGACATTCAGTTTCTTCTACTCCTTTTCTTATGTCAAAACCCACAAAATCAAGGGATCCTATAACAGGATGAGTCCATTATAATGTCCTGTCTAAAGGTCACATTTCCCAGATCAGAACGTTAAGATTAAACAGATGGTCACAATGGCAAAGTCTTCACCAAAATCCACATCTTCCAACTCACAATTCACATTAACTCATGAAAAGTCAAAGAAAGTCTCTCTATATATGGTTGTATGTGCACACACAAGTGTCAGCTGATTTCAAAGTTTAGTCAGTATCTACTCTCTCACAGAACAGTTTAGCAAGGTTAAGAGTTCAGAAAGGGATAAGAAATATCGATTTTCTTATCTGGATTTACTTACAATCCCCCCAACATAATCTAAAGGAATTTTAAAATGTGTGGCTTAAGAACACTGAAGCAGGTAGACTCAAAACCAAACTCTCATTTAATTTGGGTATTCCTGCTTATAGTGATTTGTATCTCCTGTAACTCAGGTTTAAAGTCAAATAAAATGGGAAAGATATTTATCCATAGTGCAAAGCCAATGTGATAGCTATAGCATGGGAAGTTATTGACACCACAGTAAAACTCCAGTTAGCACATTCTTTTTTTAAAGATTTTATTTCAAACGAAGCATAAACCTTCCACTTACTTGACCAAATAGACCATCCTCTTTAGTAATGCAGTTCCCACCTCCACCATAACGCTTCTTCTCTGCCCCCAGTTGTGCCTCTGGTTGATGAACGCTTGCCATGTGCATCATTTGTACTGTCTTGTAACAGTCCTCACTCTGCCATGTATCAGCGGGAACTCGTTAGGTTTTTCAGTAACTATTTGTGTTTGTGAGTCTTTTTTCACTCTGAACTATTTAAGGGCAGGAACCATCTCATCCTTCTAAGCCTCAGTTTCCATATCCTTAAAATGGACATAATATCAGTGTCTTAGGGTAGTGGTAAGGATTATATGCGCGGATGGCTGAACATCTGCCACAGTACCTAGAATATACTCCATTTCAGTAAATGGTAGCCAGTATCATTATCCTCAACAACATGAGCATGGTTCTCAATACATTCCTAAAAGCATAGAGTATATAAAGAAGATCTGTACCCATAGAAGAATTATAGGATGCTTAACGCTGCAGAGATGCCTGACCTAACTCAATACCCCGCCCATAGCATAGCCCCAAGAGGTAGCTCGTCTAGCCTCTGGCTGAACACCTGTAGTGACAAGTAGCTCATCATTTTCAAGGCAGCTGCATCCAAAGATGATGCTCTCTAACCAGAAGCAGGCCCTCCCTATGTTTACATTTGCATCTTTGAGTTTGGGAAACACTTCTCACATGAATCAATAGTTTCTCCTCATTAAACTCTGAAGAGGTGACTGATGTTGAAGGCTCCCAGGCTCCCCAGAGTCTGATGCACTCTTGATGCCAAATAAATGTTCCGTTGAGTTAGCAAGGCCACGGTTTACTCCTGGTCTTTGTTCAAGTGTCCCTTTCCTGTCTCATTTCACTGCACAGAACATTTTCCCAGGCCCTGCTTGCCACAAATTCTGCACCCTTGTCTCTGAGCCTGGGTTAATAGTCTTTGAAAGTCTGTTAGAAGGCCAGAAATTCTGACTTTGCCAGCCCCTGAAGCCACAAAAGAAACAAAATATTACTCCACTCTGAAGTGGGCCTTGTTGTCACACAGAAGAAAGAGTGGCACCCACTTTCCAAGTGGGATATAGATGGGAGTTACAGTTTTATGTAGTTATATACATAGATTATACTGACTCATTTTGTTTGCAGTAGAACTGAAATACTACTAATAATTATTTTTATCACCAACTCTGATCTTCTCCAGCTCATGGCTTAGTGAATATATATATTTCTTTTTCAAAAATCAATATTTAATAAAGTTATCAGTATCTGTGTTCTAAATTGAAGCCTCCCCTTCCAAACACACACAGACACACTCCCACCTTCTTTTTTCAGAAGCTGAAGATACTGCTGCTTTCTGCTGGCTGCTCACAGCTCTTTATTTTAAAAAGCAACGTCTCCTTATAGTAGCTAGCTCCCCACGTGCTAAGTGTTTTATCGTTCCAAACAATTTTAGCCACTTCCATATTCCTGCAGCAAGGCTGGCAAGATGTCTTGCTTTGGCACATCAAGTATCAGGGTGGCTCGTCTGCACCGTGCACTGCGGTACATAGTACACGATTCCAGCCAGGTCTCCTGTCCTTCATGCCAGTCTCAAAGCAAGGATCAGAAATACAACCCATGTGAGAGTCACTGCTATTTCTCCCACCATTAGTTTCTATTTCCCACTTACACCAGGAATTCTTATAAAATAAATCCTAACTCACTTCAGGAAGAAATGTGTAAAGAAACAGGATAAACCACCACATTAGACAATATTTAACCACCTGCTCCATGACGAGTTTTCAGTGCCTTCTTCACCCAAACAATGCATACAAAGATACCAAAGGCATATCACACATCAGAGTCAACTGCAAGGCGTTGTCAAGTCCCCAGGAAGGATGAAGAATCCCCAAATTGCTTAACAATTTTCCAAAATTGTCATAGATTCCCAAGTTATATCTATGACATTTATCACACAGATGGCACTCCAGGCAAATGGCAACAATGATGAAAATAACATTAGTAATGATAATAATAATAGCTAGCTTGTGTTGTGCATGCTTACCATACACTCGAGGGTATTCTAAGCCCATTGAATGAATTATCTCCTTTATCATAATCATACCTCTTTAAGGAGATACATTATCATCCCCATTTTGCAGATGAGGAAATCGATACTCCAAGAAATAATTTGCTAAACTCACATCTAGTGGGATGTGATAGAATTAAGATAAAATTAGAATTAGAATTAGTTTTCTTTCTTTTTTTCTGCATTCCCATGTTTATTTCAGCATTATTCACAATAGCCAAGTATTGGAAACAACCCAAGTGTCCATCAGTGGATGAATGGATAAAGATGAGGTATTTATATACAGTAAAATGTTATTGAGCCATGTAAAAGAAAGAACAACATGGATGGATAATGAGGGAATTATGCTTAATAAGAAAAGCCAGACACAGGAAAACAAATACTGTATGATGTCACTTATTTAATGGAAGTTTAAAAAGCCAAACTCATAGAAACAGAGTAGAATAGTGGTTCCCGGGGGTTGGGACAGAGGGGCACTGTGGATATGTTATTGAAAGGTACAAACTTGCAACTAGTAGATCAACAAGTTCTGGAGATCTAATGCACAGCATATCAATTATAATCAATAATACTGTATTATATACTTCAAAATTGCTAACAGACTAGACCTTAAATGTTCTCATACCACAAAAGAAATAGTTATGTGATGTGATAGAGGTGTTAGCTCAACGGTGGTAATTATACTGCAATATATAAATGTTTCAAATCAACACATTACACAACCTTAAACTTACACAATGTCATGCCAATTATATATCAACTCAAAGAAGAAACAGCATTTCATTGAGGTAAATGCTAGACAGCAAGAATACAGACATGAGTTACACAGTCCCTTTGATGTCAGTGTGTTTAGGGGAGAGAGATAAAATTTTTAGTTTTCTAATACGGAAAGACCTTACACGTGAGGCCCAAGCTTTCTTTGTCAGTGACCACCTTGGCCCCATACCCCTAATCACATTTTGTCGTTGCCACTGTGATGCTGAAAAGAAGCACAGAAAGATGAACCCATTGACCCACAACCTATTCTTCTCAAGGCTTGTGGCATAAGTGAACTCAGCTACTCTGCCGGGTCATTCTTGTCCTGAATCCTATTCTGATTCTGTAACACTTTCTAAACTTTCAAGTCCATGTAACCCTGCCAGCCCAGAGAGAACAGTATAAAAATGTAAACAGGATTCAGTGTATGATTATATGAAGAAAATACTTAATCTCTATCTATATTTCAACATAGAGCCTTTCCTAGTCAAGCAGCCTATGTTGTTATTGCATTCCATCATCTCTAAAATGTGGATAACAAGGATACCTACTTCATTGAGAACTTATGAGTTTAAACCAAATAATGTACATAGATCACTTAACAGAGTGAATGACACATAATAATTGTTCAGTAGATAATGAAACATTTATAACTGTAATATATCATCATCATCATCACCAAAGAATAAGAAATTTTGCACTTTGGACAATTTATTTACAGACATTAAATTCCCATGGCATTAGAAAAGTGACCTCAAGATCAACAAATCATAATATGGATCCAGTTCAGGAATTTCCTCTTAAATTTCACAGCTGACTGTGAAATTCTTATTCATAAAATTTTCTAGGGGAAAAGGAGGCATAAAATTCAACTTTAAATATTAAATTGTTTTGTTACTACCTTACTGAACATAGATGTTTTCTTCCATATTTTAGGCCACATGTGGCCATTTTTTTTTCCCCCATATCATTCCTTTAATTCCATTTCAGAACTTAGTGGAAAGCCTGAGCTTTAATTTTGTTATTTACAATCCTATCATAGTATCCCTCAAAAATGACTATAATTTTCATTTAAAATAGTTTTAAAATATGATCAAATTTCTGGAGTGCATACAAAGTTTCAAGTTTTAAAAAACATGTTAAAACATTCAGGGCAAATGTAGACCATTTCTGCAGGCAATATAGTTTAAGGAGCTAAGCTTTATGTTGAATCTACCTTGTGTTAAAATTCTGTTTCTGGTATACACGGCAGAGATGTGTAAACTAGAAGAAAACACTTGGGCTTGCCTGGTGGCGCAGTGGTTAAGAATCCACCTGCTAATCCAGGGGACACGGGTTCGAGCCCTGGTCCAGGAAGATCCCACATGCCACAGAGCAACTAAGCCTGCGTGCCACAACTACTGAGCCTGCGCTCTAGAGTCCGCGAGCCACAACTACTGAAAGCCCGCGTGCCTAGAGACTGTGCTCCTCAATAAGAGAAGCCACTGCAGTGAGAAGCCTGCACACCGCGATGAAGAGTAGCCCCCACTCGCCACAACTAGAGAAAGCCTGTGTGCAGCAACGAAGACCCAACGCAGCCAAAAATAAATAAATAATTAAAAAAAAAAAAAACCCTGAACAATGTTTTTTTTTAAAAAAAAGAAAACACTTCATGGACCCCAATTCATGTGCAAATTAAAAGAATATTTTATGTATTTCAAGAAGTTGTGGTTAGGATTACTTATGACAATATACAACACTTATTAAATATAAGGTGGTTCTGATGCAATAGTGGTTTGTGATATCAGCAGTTGTACTGACGAAGTGACTATTGATCATTTTGACTAGAAGAAAAAGCATCCCAGAAATAATATACTTGGGTTAAGATTAGTTTTTGTTGGTTTTGTCTTTAAAAGCCCATGTTTTGCAGGCAAAACTCTAGTCATCTCAAGGTAAAGTTGAGGTTCATCTCTCTAGGAAACAGTACCATTAAAACCTCATTCTAAGTCATGCCAGCATAAAATATCTTTTGATCTTATTGTTTGTGCTTTATATTATTCTGTTTTTATGGATTTGAATGATCTCTGTAACAAAATTGCTCATCATTCTTTTTAGTCTTCCTGAGCCCAAAATAAGCACCTTGACATAAGAAAAAGTAAGAAAAAGAATTAATGTTTATTGAACACCTACTATTGCCAAGGGACATACATAAATGCTATTTGTTTGTTTGCTTTATTAATATTTATTTACATATATGTTACTTAAGCATCTGTGTCCAGATACACTATTGTACATTTTACAGATAAGGAAACTGAGGCTCCAAGTCTTACCTATGATCACACACTGATAACTGGCTAGGATGTTTATGATTGTTGTGTTCTTTTTATTAATGGATGTACTTATCATTCTGAAATGCCCCTTGTTATTTTCGGTAATACTCTTTACCTTAAAGTTTATTTTATTGATGTTAATATAGCCACTTCAGGCTTCCTATCTGCATAGTATTTTTCATCCAACTACTTTAAAACTATCTGTGCCTTTATATTTAAAGTATCTCTCTTTTTGACAGTACTGGGGCCAGGTCTTACCATTTCATGCATTCTGACCATCTCTGCCTTTCATTTGGAACATTCACTTTGGTGATACTTCATGCAATTATTGATACCAACAGATTCAAAGTTACCATTTTAAAATGTTGCTTGTTGTCATTTTTGCTCCTCTGGTCTTCTTTTCTGCCTTTTTTTGATTATTTGAATATTTTTTATAATCCTATTGTAATTTATCTTTTGACTTTTTATCATACTTCTTTACGTTCTTCTTCTTATAGTTTCCCTAAGGATTAAAATAAACTTCCTTAATGTTTCAAAGTATATTTAGAGTTAATATTGTACTACTTCATGTAAAATGTAGAAAACGAATCTTAAATCTCTTTATTCTCCATCCTTTATGCTAGAATTGCCATAGTTAGTACATGTACATACACTGTAAACTCCAGAAGACAATGCCATCATTCTTACTTTAAACAGAACTAAGTATCATACAGAAAATTGAGAAAAATAGTCATTTATATTTACAAAATAGTCATTTACATTTACTACTTCCAACCTCTTTGTTCTTTTCCAAAGATCTGAGTTTCAATCAGGTGTCATAGTCCATAATGCTGAAGAAATTCCTTTATGATTTCTTGTAGTGTAGATCCACTAATGATAGATACCATTAATTTTCTTTTATCTGAAAATGTCCTTATTTTTGCCTTCATTCTTGAAGGATATTTTCACTGGGTACAGAATTTTAGCTTGACATAGTTTACTTTCTTTCAGCATTGCCCTTTGGTCTGCACAGTTTCTGATGAGAAATCAGTCAACATTTGGATCACTGACCCCCTACTGTGTAATGTCCTTTTTCTCCAGTTGCTTTCAAACATTTCTCTTTTCTTTAGTTTTCAGTAGTTGACTTTGACCTCACTGGGTGTGATGTTCTTTATAGTTATATTTCTTGACTTTGTTGAGCTTCTTGAGTCTATAAATTTGTGGCAATTATTTCTTCCAATAAACTTTAAGCCCTATTGTCCCGCCTGTCTATATGTTAGACAACTGACTTTATGTTAGACAATGTGTTATTGTCCCACAAGTCCCTGAGGTTTGGTTTATATTTTCTCAATATTTTATCTATGTTCTTCGTATCAGATAATTATTGTTTCTCTATCTTCAAGTTCACTGCCCCTGTCTTTTGTCACTTCCAGTCTACTGCTATATCCATCCAATGAACATTTTAATTCCAGGTATTATATTTATGGTTCTAGAATCTGATTTGGTTCCTTTTTACTGTTTCTCTTTCTCTGATTAAATATACTATCTTTTCAATCATTATGAACACATTTTCCTTTAATCATTTGACATAGTTATAGAAACTGCTTTAAAATTCTTGTCTGCTAATTTCATCGTCTCAGCTGTTTGCCATTTTTCTTGAGACTGAGTCACATTTTTTCTGATTTTTTTGTAAGTTGTGTAATGTTAGCATGCATCCTGGACATTGTGAGTGCTATGTTATAGTCTCTGGATTCTGTTATATTCATGTGAAGAGTATTGTGTTATTTTCTCTTAGCAGAGTTTAAATGGGCTCACACCACCAATTTTGCCTCTTAGGTTGCATCTAAAATGTCAACTCTGTTATTTTACTCTCGGCCAGGCTGCATTAAATCTATCTGTGCATGCAAGTTTTAGGCAGGAGGCAGATATTTGAGCAGAGCTGGTGCATGCCTTGGGGACTGCCCCTCTCTGGACACTGGCTTTCTGGGATTCTCCCTCCCATTTCCCAGTGGCTATGATTGCCCCAAATTTGACTTTTTGGGGCCACAAAGACATGGGTTTTGTATTGGAGTTTTAGTCACTCCATGTAGCACCAGCTGTGGCCTGGCTCAGTTTAAAGGCTGTAAAAGTAAATAACTCACTCTGTACTTTTTCCTTCTTCCAAATGTCAACTCTCTTCTAAAATACTCCTGCTCTTGTTCACATTCCAGGGCCTTTAAGTAATTGCTGTTTACATTTTAAACACAGTTTATAGTTGTTTACTGCAAAAGGGTTGGCTGATAGAAGCTTTCTGAGCCATACTGTTCCACTAGGCTGTTTTGTTACATTGGACAGTTTCTGAGACCCAGCTGCTTGACATAAAGGTTCATTGACTCTTGAATACACAGTACTGCACATATTAAAAGACTGGATAGAGGTATAAAAAGTGTAAGTGCAAAATCTGTAGAATACTGCCATGGTAGTTGTTGATATCCTTATAGTTAATTAATTCCACTAGTATTTACTGAGGGCCTAAAATGAGTGTTGCAGTCTGTTAGACACTGGGCAAACAGTTGTGAACAAAATAAACACAATTCTTCCCTTATGGAGCTTGCATTCTAGCAAGGGCACAAACATCAACCTAAAAATCACAAAGATATTATAGTATAAATTGTCCTAAAGTAAAAATGCAAAGTGTCATTCAGTATATCTTGGAGGCTGGTTAGGAAGAGACTTTCGGGCCATGCTCTAGAATTAATGAAAATTCACTGTGCAAAGGTTGTTAATAAGAGCATGTAAGAGAGAAGAAAGATCAGGTTCAAAGAGACTGGTATAGGAGAGAGCTTGGAGTGTTTGGGAACAGGAAAATAATCAGGCTAGAATAACTGTAGCAAAGACACTGGATGAGAATGGAATTGTCAAAACCAATCATGCAGGACCCATGGTAAGGCTATTGGAGTGTATATTATGAACAATGGAAACTTAAAAGATTTCACCAAGAAAGTAACATGGTTAGGCTTGGTTTTGTTTTTTGCTTTTCTTTCTCTGAAAGAACACTCTGGTTACGATGGAAAATGGATCAGAACTTGTGTCTGTATAGAGAATAATAAGTGTTATTTAGTGGCCCACACTTAACATATTGGTTTCTTAAACTGAGATGGTGGAAGTAAGCTGTAGAGAAGGAGAAGGATGCAAGAGAATTTTAGTTGTTTAAATCTTCCAGATGGTTTATACCTGAAGCTGGAGAGAAAATCAAGAACCAAGAGAGTACTAGATTTCTGCCTCCTGTAAATGGACATATGTTTGTGTCATTCACTGAAAGATAGCCAGGTTCAGGCAAAGAAGATAAATTTAGTCTTGAAAGTGAGTTTGAGGTACCTTCAGGATATCTAATAGAAGATGCCACATCAGCAAGCAGATATATGGGTTTGAAGCTTAGAGGTTAAAATCTGGGGGCCAGTTCCATATAAATAACAATTGAAACCATGAAAATGAATGAGATTATTTAGGAAGATAGTATAGAATGTAAAGAAATGGAGGCCTAGTTGTGGGCAAATGTTAACACAACTCAAGCCAGGCAGCTCTGGGTCTAGTATGGAGTGTTTGGGGATGTCTGTGTAGCAAAGAAGGGAGATAGAAGGAAAGCCTGTGAGTGTGACATCATGGAAGTCAAGAGCAAACATAAATAAATATATAAAAAGATTTAAAGAAAAAGTGAATAGCGATAGAACCAAATACTTCTGAGATATCTAGTAGGTTAAGGACTAAAACATTCTCATTGAATTTAATATCATGTAGGTCAATGGTGACCTAAGCAAAAATATTTTCTATGTAGAGAGACAGGGGTGGGGGCCAGATTGGAGTGGGCTAAGAAATGAATGGAAGTTGAGAATACATGAAAAGTGAAGGTTAACAATACTTTAGAGCATTAGCTGTGAGGAGCAAAGAGAGACAAAAAAGTGATGTCTGAAAAGTGAAGATGGCATTTGAGAAACAATGTCATACAGAAAAATAATTATTGTTCATTTGTTTGTTACAGACAGGGGAAACTTCAGTGTTTCAATGGTGCTGGCAAAGAGTAGAGTGGGCAAAGATGAAGATAAAAGAGAGAGCAAAGTCATATGGGAATGGGAATACAGCCACAAGTGGAGCTTGGTCTCACACAAGAGGAAGGCTCCTTCCTAGTTATGACTGGAGGAAAACAAGAATGGAAGACAGAATCATTGCAGGTTTACATATGTGTATAGGGCAGCTAGCAAAAATGTGAGGAATGTATCAGCTGTATTATCTTTATTCTTCTTGTGAAGTAAGAAGCAAATTCATTTGTTGAGAGTGAAGGGAAGAGGAGGTGAAACTAGGCTTGGAAGAAGTCAAAATGGTTTAAAATATTAGTGTAGAGAATAGGAGATTAAAAAAACATGGTAGGTAGAATTGCTGGTAATTACAGAGGGCCAACTTGAGATTGAGATCACGAACGTGTAGTGGACCCAATCTATCTGCTGAGTGATTTTCCTACAGGTGTGTGCAGCTGCTAGTGTAGTCATCAGGTAACCTGGCTGTTGGTACATCTATTTCCCAGAAGATTTAATCTGAAGTCTGCTCGACTAGGTAAACCTATATGGACCATGCCTTTCCCATCTGTTTATCATTACCTACAAGAAAGAGAACTAATGCTAACTGTAGTATCTTACGTTCATTCAGGAATTTTCAAACTTTTGTTTCTAGAGCTCCCACTAGAGTTTTGGGAAATATATGTACCCTCTTCCATAGTGTTCAGTGCACATCTAAGTTTTTTCATCATAAGAATATGGGGTTGCAAAGGATATAATTTCCAGTCTATTATATGTTCTGGACGTGCTTTAAATATGTGCTACTTGTTACAACTTTGGAGCTGAAAATTTATCTCAATTTACAGGTATAGCTCTTTTTACTGTGCTTCGCTTTATCATGCTTCAAAGATATTGTATTTTTTACAAATTGAATGTTTGTGGCAACCTTATGTTGGGCAAGTCTATCAGCACCATTTTTCTAACAGTATTTGATCACTTCTTGTCTCTGTGCCACACTTTAGAAATTCTCACAATATTTAAACATTTTTCATTATTATTATATTTGTTATGGTGACCTGTGATCAGGGATCTTTGATGTTACTATTGTCATTGTTTTGGGACACCATGAACTGCACCCATGTAAAACAGCAGACAATGAATATGTGTTGTGTGTTTCTGCTCCACCGACAAGCCATTCCCCCATCTCTCTCCCTCTCTTAGGGCCTCCTTATTTCCTGAGACAGAACAAAATTAAAATTAGGCCAACTAATAACCCTACAATGTCCTCTAAGTGATCAGGTGAAAGGAAGAGTCACATGTCTCTCACTTTAAATCAAAAGCTAGAAATTGTTAAGCTTAGTGATTCACGAGAAGTGGTCAAAATGTTAACATTAACAGGAATTTGGAAGAAATTGATTCCAACCTTCATGGATGACTTTAAGGGGATCAAGACATCAGTGAAGGAAGTAAATGCAGATGTGGTAGGAATACCATGAGAACTAGAATTAGAAGTGGAGGCTGAAGATGTAACTGAATTGTTGCAATTTTCTGATAAAACTTTAATGGATAAGGAGTTGCTTCTTACGGGTGAGCAAAGAAAGCAGCTTCTTGAGATGGAATCTACTTTTGGTGAAGATGCTGTGAAGACTGTTGAAATGACAACAAAGGATTGAGAATATTACATAAAATTAGTTGAAAAAGCAGTGGCAGGGTTTGAGAGGATTAACTCGAATTTTGAAAGAAGTTCTACTGTGGGTAAAATGCTATCAAAAAACATTGCATGCTACAGAGAAATCACTCGTGAAAGGAGGAGTCAGTCGATGAGGCAAACTTCGTTGTTGTCTTATTTTAAGAAATTGCCAGGAATTCCCTGGCGGTCCAGTGGTTAGGACTCCACACTTTCACTGCCGGGGCCCAGGTTCAATCCCTGGTCGGGGAACTTAAGATCCCACAAGCCGTGTGGTGTGGCCAAAAACAAACAAACAAACAAACAAAAAACTGCCACGACCACCCCAGCCTTCAGCAACCACCGCCCTGATCAGTCAGCAAGCATCAACATCAAGACAAAACCCTCTACCAGCAAATAAATTACAATTTGCTGAAGGCTCAGATGATTGTTAACATTTTTCAGCAAATAAGTTAAAAAAAATTTTAAATTAAGGTATGTGCATTGTTTTTATAGACATAATGCTACTGCACACTTAAAAGACTATGGTATAGTGTAAACATAATTTTACATTCAATGAGAAACTAAAAAATTTCTGTGTCTCTCTTTATTGCAATATTTGCTTTATTGCAGTGGTCTGGAACTGAACCAGCAATATCTCTGAGGTATACATACGTATATAATGTCTCCTACTTGAGCTAATTGGCAAAACAAACTTTTGCATCCATTCAATCAATCAAATAAGAATTATTATTATTTTTTGTCAGAAAAAGACTGACTTCAACTCAGAGTTCACATAAACTAGTTAGTAAATGACTTAATGGCCAGCATCTCTCTTCTGAGTCCTAATTCAAACATAGATTGACAGCTAGAAAAAGCACAGAGCATTGCCAAGAGCTTGTCACCTGGATAAAGCAGGGCCCCATAGTCTTGCTTTGCTTTCTCAGGGCTTCTCTTTGAAGTAAGACATTTCCCTCTGGCCCCCTGTTTTGTGGCTCAGAAGTTTTTACCTCCCAGGGCAATGAATCGGAGTGAGAGTCACTACGGGTGGAAAATTGGTTTTTCTTTATAAAGTGGAAACAGGAAAAGTGTGAATGGGAAAAAAGGATGGCAGTGCAAAGGACTTTCTAGAGGATCAATTTTAGGAAAGAGGATATATGAATCTGAAAACTGATTTCCTTAAAGTACACACTCCCACATAGCTCTGGACAGTTTTCATATGTGACCAAGTAAATGCTAATTCCAGGTGGAAGAATACCACTTTACACCACCGTTTTCCAGTGTGTGAAAAAGCAATCTATATTCCAACATTTGTTTAAGCTGTGTTTTGTTCATGGCGACTTGCAAAGTCCAAAAACGTCAATACTGGGAACTAGGAAAACATCTCCATGTGTTAAGTCTCAATCTTCCATTTTGCATATGAGAAAATTGAGTCTCAGAGAGTTGAAATAATGTGACCCTAGTTGTCAAAATGGTCCTTTTAGGACAATTTTTAAATAAGGTTCAAAGTCTAAGTAAAGGTCTAAAAATACCCATGAATAAAACTCTGTATTCACTCATCACTTACCCATCCATTCCAGAACACAATTAAGCCCCTTCTTTGTTTCGGGAATTATAAGAGATACAGTAATAATTTAGCAATATACCCTATCCTTAAGGAGCTACCAAAAGACAGAATGTGCACACAAAGAGAATAACTCAAGAAAGTACATAAAAATGGGAATGTGAATACAGAAACAGTGCCCTGTGGGTTCAGAGAACCTTAAGGGGTCTGGTTTTACTTTTGTGGGTAGAACACCAAGCTGTGAATTAACCTCCAGGGCCACCACATTGCTGATCAAACATAGACCAGGAGATGAATCTCTTTCCAGTATTCCCAAAGCTCTCCTACACAGAACCAAAGTCTTTGGAGAGCAAAGACTGAGCCAGCTTCTGCATTACCAGTCACTGACTAACTAAGAACTGGGAATCCAAGAGCCAACGGCCACCTTTCTCCATCTCAGGAGGTATGAGCGCTACACACTGCCTTACACACAGCCCTTCAATGATCAGCAATGGAAGGTGAGCAGGGTGTTCTAGTGGCAGAAAGAGGAGGAGGAAGTGCCTTTGAAGATGCTAGAAAAATGGGTAAATATAGTTTAGTAAACTTTTCTTTAAACTCCTTCAAAAACAACTTTCAGAAAAGCTATAGTTTAATACCTACAAAGAGTAGAGAGTGCAAACAGTACTATCGAAGAGTCTGACCTTTCTCAGCAATAAAAAATCGACATCTCACTCTCCCAAACTCTCATAGCATTTTGTTGCTGCCTGTCTTCCGACACTGATCCTGGTCTGACTGAATTGGGGTTTATATTCATATTGGGCTCTTTCCCCACTCCTAGACTCTGAGCTCCTCGAATAAAGACCTGGGTCCATCTCAATTTTTTATCTTCCTGGAACATGAGCACAAGATAAGTGCTCATTTTACCTACAATGTAAGACCAAGAAATCAGTTGGTACCATGGTAACACAAAGGATTTCTGTCAAAATCCCAAATTGGCCTCCTCTAAAGTGTCCTGTAAACATTTATTTTTCCCTAACTTTCTTAAACTATAATAGTAAGAACTCAATGTAAACTATAATGTCTATTTTGAAAGTAATTCGCACTTCGGTGGTTGCTCTGTGATATCATATACCTGCCAGGTTAAACCATCATCTGACAATGGCTTATGAACAACCCTTGATTTCAGTGACAGCTTCAGGACCGATCCCCAGAGATGTGACAACCAAGTAAATAAAGAACAATTTTTCTTATTATGTCTTTTTTTGTGGCTTAGAAGAATGTTGGCTTGGATTTAACCCAAAGCAAACTTTTGAGGTGGGCTGGACTCTGAGGAATTCTAGTTTACAACAGAAGAGCTGGCAGTCCCTTTTCTACAACCTCACAACCAGGTTTCACTCCACTGCCAACCCCTAACTTAATTTTTTATCTGTAATTCAATGAGAGGTTGTGTTTCCAAATCGCTTTCAAATCCTCCAGCTGTGCTTTCTCCTGGTGCATGATAGGTACATTGCCTTCTGATTGAATTATCACCCTCTTTATCTATCTTTCTATATTAAAGTCTGGTTAGCTGCTCTCCCCAGTGCCCTGGGGCCAGGCCCCTTCCTTGGCAGAGGCTACCATTACTTTCTCAGTAAAGCACTAGGTAGACTCATTAAGTTTCAACATTAAACAAGCTGTAGGAAACTCTGGAGTTTCTTCCACAAAAGAGAAATGAAATCTTGATATACCTATAAATATGTGGTGTTTTCAACCCTATCCCAAGCTGTTTGTTACATATTAATGCATATTAATATATGTAAAATAAGCTCGCCAAAGAAAAACTGTGGCTTAATGAGTGTTAAGAATGACAAAATCCAAGACTAATTGAACCTCATAAGGGACTTGCAGATAATTTTAAAGGATAAATTCTCTGCCTCCTCCACCTTATTATTTGAGGAAGAGCTGGTGCACATGGGGAAAGAAAAAAACAATGAGCTAGAGAGAAAATATTGCCAAAAAGTTATCTGATTGGAAGCTCCCTTACAGCAGCATTGAATGCATTTGCTCCTCATTGGACCAGCCAAAGTTCCACCTGGATATGCACATCACTGTCTCTGAACATCAGAGATGCGCTCCTGGCCTCCCCCCAAAGAAGAACAAAGCCCTATGGCTTGAAAAGGGATGCCTAAGGGCTGCTCCACCTTTGGATGTAATACCAACCCTGCAAGGATGTCTGAGCAGGGTGGCACTAAGAGTCTGTGGCTTCAGTGGGCATTGGAGAGCTCCATGCCTAGCCCTTCAGCCTACTACACAGTTTATACCACCAGCTCGGTCTCTGAATGGTCCAAAATTCACAAAAGAAGGGAAGTAAGGAGATAGCCAAGTAATTACAAGAGAAGATGTTGAAAGGGAATTATTTTGTACTAAATAACTATATCCTTACAAGTGAATGGGATTATTTCTGGGGAAAAAAGAGAAAATTATGTTTACCCAAGTGGAAAGTTTTATTTTCAGTCATAAGCTGAGGCTTCATATCCCATTAAGTAGCAAAGGGAAATAACTCTTTTAGCCTTTTCTTCTTCCTGTCAGTTTTGATTTAAATGAAACAAAAAGAGAATTAACCAGGGCCACAGGTCAAAGGATTCTAGCTTTCAAAATCAGAACTCTACGATGGATGTTCTGAGGCAGTCAGCCAACTGGGGAATAGATGTGGTTCTATAGGAACCAGTTGACACTACAGGAGCTTAAATGGGGCCTCAATATCCTCCATCATTCTAGCTGCTAAGGCTCTGACCCTGCTTGGGATGCACGCCGCCTCTCCTCATTCTCTCCTTGTAAAGAAGGTGAGATGATTTAACTCCCATCAGGAGCTGCCATGTAGGAAGGACCATCTTCACACACAGGCAGGCAGGCTAAGTGGTGGGGAGGGAAGTGCTACACAGTGTGATGGAGTCACGCATCTGCCCCAGTGGTTGAGCTGCTCTCCCTACAAACACATACCTGCATCCCTTACGGAGAACACAGGCAGACAGAGTGGAGGGGCGGGAGCCTCACTGCGCTGGGAAATTTGGAAGCAGCAGCAGGAACTGGAGCAGGCAAAACTCAAACATTCACTGAAATGAAAGACTTCAGGCAGCCTGTCTCAATAGGGTCTCTCCCTATAAATCAATCACTTCAGAATTTACCAGCTTCTTCCCACCTGATTCAGAGGGAATACCACCAGGGTCTATGCTGGTAACATTTTCTTTCCCCCTGATACCTTAAGAATGGAAATCTACAGTAAAATATTTTAACAGCTATTGTCCAGAGAATATGCACTCCCCAAATGATTATTACATCGTTAGCTTTAGTCCAATTCCTTAGGCGTTCCTGATCAATATCTTGGTAAGAAAAAAGTTACGACTCAGAGAGAAGAAAACTCTCTAAGTAATTCCACCAACCCTTCTCTGATGGTAGCATTAGTCCATAATGGCAGTGTATTTTCAGATAAATTATGGGATCTTTTCCCTTAAGGGTGTTACTGAGCTGAGTATATTAAACACCTTCCCAGACACACAGTAACTCCTTCTCTTCATCCATCTTGTCTTCTCTCAAGGGCTATTCCTTCCCAGTCTTTGATATGTTGTTCACCTTGTTACTACCTATCTTGTCAGGCATTTCCTCTGTGGTTTCCGACATTTCATGCATCATTGCTCCCTATGTCTTTTTCTTACACTTTTTGCTTCCTAGGCCTTGAATCACTTTTTGGTGCAATATTTCATGACATTCATTTTTCATACAAATTTGCAATTTATTTCCGTTTCCTTTCTGATCACACCACATTTCACACTCCTTAAGACACTGACTGGAGATCCTTTTCCAGAAGAGTCATGCATGAAAAGAAGGAAAGGAAGAAAAACGATGTGCCATCATCACAAAGCCAGTTTATACACCTGATTGACTCTAGAAGATGTTATACTGACCAAAAGTAAAGGTGAAGATCTTGGTCAATAATGAAGATGAACAGGTCTGCATAAATGCAGTTAATCTGCAAAGGAGAGAGAGTGTGTCTTTCTCCAGCATGACTAGTATTTTAATCAATCTTAAAATTTTTGCTACCAACCAAGAGTTAAACCATCTTTTTAAAAGATGGTCTTCAAGGTTAGCAGACGTTGAGATAAAAATAAGTTATGACTCAAAGAGAGGTGAAAAATCAAGAGATCCTTAGCACAGAAGAAGTAGATGTGTTTTAACTGAGTTTCAAAGCCATATGGAGAGCTGATGAGGTGGAGAAATGTAAGCAGGATTTTTTTTCCAGATGGTGGGCACTTGAGTTGAGGAGATGAATTTTGTAGAGGTCAAGGACCCAGGGAAAAAGGAGTTTGAAGCTGTACAGAATTGAATCTCAACGTCGAAGGAAATGAAGGATTCGATGGTGCTTAAGAGTCTAGGTGAAGGAGATGAGATGTGGAACCAGCTGGTGGTATCCAAAAGATTTCTCAGTATATGTAAAATTAAAAGGATATAAGGGAAACTCACTAATGCAACAACAAAAATCTCATGTGTTCTTCTGGAACAAAGAATGTGTGATCTACTTACAGAAAGACTACTTAAGTAGAAGAAAGGATAATCACTATTTCTCAAAATGTGGTCCCTCAACTACCTGCATTAGAATCACCTGAAGTCGTACTTCAAGATGCAGAATTCCAGGCCTCAATCCATTTCCTACTGAAAAGAAATTCTTTGCTGGGGGAGAATTTCTAAAAGTTCATCAGGAAATTTTTATGGTCACTAAAAATGAAAATATTGCTGTTAACAGATAGATCCCAGTACACAAGGGAAAGTTCCTGGTGCCCCATCCCCCAACCTGTGGCTGATTTTGAAGGACACTAAAATATACTTAACAATAGGAGTAAGAATCAAATGCAAACAATTACTTACAAGGATACTATCATATAAAGGAGCTACAAAACATTAATCAGACTGATCATTTGATGGGGATGTGTGAATAATTTATTTTCTAGTTATTTGATAGTTAACCAAAAAACACTTTCTGATATTAAGGCTTTGTTTGTTTAAATTCTAGATCCCTCTAAGAGCAGAGTAATCATGGTATACTTATGCTTGGGTCACTGGGGATCTTGCATATTTTCATGCTAATTGCTGGGACTAAAACGGTTTAACATCTTATTATGTGGATACAGAAAAAGTAAAAATTAGGACAGCTGTATACTTACTTTATGTCAAACCTAAAAACTTCCTTTTAAAGGTATGTTGTTTTTGTGTGTGTTTGTTTTTTTATTATTTTTACTTTTTACGTTTCTTCTCTCTTAGAAGGCAAACAAAAGGGGACATTTAAAACCCTAAAAATATTATTATAAAAGAGCCTTGAAGAGCCCTGTAGATTGTAGATATTGCTTTACCAGGAAGTACCATTTTGTCAAGATTTCCCCTAAAGCAAGTCTATTACTGCACTGATATGCTGTTCATAAAGGCCATTCTAAGTCAAAAGGTAATGGTTGAAAAATTCTTTTCACTGATTCATTGTAAAATGAAAAATGTAAAAATACTTCCTTTTCATGAAGACAAATTGCATTTTTAAATTCTTCTAATGAAGCAGCATTCATCAATGTTTGCTCATTTGTCTTTGCAGGGGGAGTTCTGGGGCACAGATAAGAAGATTAATGTCTCTGAACTTTTCAACACGTTGAGTTTAGTCATGGTCCTCCCCTAGTGAGCAGGATTAAGTCAATATCATTACTAAAATTCTAGTAACATTTTAAGATTTACATTACGTTTCTATCTTTTATTTTTTTAGACTCAGAGTCCATCTTGATAACACAGTTTATGTTTCTAATTCTCCAAGTATATAGTTTCAATTTCTTTTCATCTTTGTGAAAACAAAGTTGTAGTCAACAGGGATGAGATGGTAGTATGAAAGTTAATAGTGCTTGAGGGTTTTAAGGAACGAGGAAGAAGACAGCCCTCTGTTCCCTTAGAGATCATTCATTTATCAAACATTTATTAAGCATTTATTCTGAGGTAGGCATTGAAGAAGCCTCTGGAGATGTAAAGATAAATAATAAAGCAGTCTTTCTCCAAAGACTCAAAATTGTTGGGAGAGGTAGCCAAGTAAACAAATGCATGCTGTGTGGCAGGGACACAGCACTACTCCATGGAGAGAGAAATATTTTATGAATGAATTATAAAGTACTCAAAGAGGAGAATCATTTGACTGGGAAATGACAAATAAAATTTAGATAATCTACTGGATTGAATAATTCCCCCCCCCCAAATCATATCTATGAAAAAGCTATAAATGTGACTTCATTTGGAAATAAGGTCTTTGCAGATGTGATGAAATTAAGATGAGGTCATTCTGGATTATGGTTGTCCTTAATTTTAAAAAAATGATGTCCTTATGAAAAGAGGAAAATTTGAACAGGGAGAATGTCATGTGTTGATGGAGGCAAACACTGGAATGATGCATCTAGGAACCAAGAAACACCCAGGATCTCTGGAAACCACCAGAACCTAGGTAGAGGCAAGAAAGTCTCCTCCCTTGGAGCTTTCAGAAAGAACATAACCTTCCTCACACCTTTATTTTGGATTTCTAGCCTCAAGAACTGACAATAACTTTTAATGTTTTTAGACTTCCAGTTTGTTTTGTTATGGCAGCCCTTGGAAACTAACATAGATATGTATAATAATGAGAACAAAGAATGGTTCCAAACCTTGCCATATTTGGAGAAAATGAGTTTTTCAGGAAGCCAGAAATAGAGAGATTTAAGTGGAAGACATTATCAGGAAATTTGGCTGGAAAGGTCAACTTGGTACAAAGGATTAAAAAAAGTCATGTGCAGAGGTGACATTTACCCAGTACACCCAGTCTGGAGCACTTATAAATTACTAAATATTTTAAGTCTTATTCTTGTACATGTACCCTAGTAAGTGGTATACACTTTAAACTGGAGGAAAAATGAAGCTTTAGAATAGTTTACACAGGGGCAGGAAAGAAGCAGAATTGATTTTGCTTTTGTTTTTTTAGAAAACCTACTCTGAATGTCCCATATGCAAAGGTATGTGGGGATGAGTGGGTTGAAAGACTGTAAGCTGGGAGACTAGACAGGAGGATGTTACCATGGATCAGATGAAAGACTTAAGTAGATGGTTAAGGAGTACCACTTTCAATAATGATGGACTAGCTTGTATCAGATAAAAGAAAATCATGTTGCAGTCATTGGAGACCAATCAAAAACAGGTATAAATTAGAGGGGATACGACCCTTGAAAGCAATGAAACAAACTAGGTGAGATCCACATTAAACCAGTTCTTTCCCTGAGGACATTCTCCTGTTCACATTATACGGATAGAGCTCAAGCAAAAAATGAGAGCTTTTCTGATAAGGAGTCAGGGAAAAGTTCAGAGCTGCCAAGGAGGTGAGAAATTGAAGAAAGAAATTCCCCTCAAAGGAAACAAAAACAGGGAAATCTCCAAAATCTGCATACACATACCATTCAAATCTTGATTGACTTCTGATCTGGATACACACAGAGCAAGAATAGAAACCAAGTTTTGAATTGGTAGAATTAGAAGAGTTGGAAGGCTAAAAGAGTTGAGCAGAGATTTTCAATAGCTGCTCAGTGCTGGGTGGGAAAACTTCAGAGTCCAACTCCTGCCATGTTAGAAGGGATTGACAAACTCAGAGTTAGTCTTAAAATTTAGGAGGACAATGCCATAAAAGTAAGAACATGTCCAGAACTAAGGACCATACCTTAGGATTAAAGACAAAATTGAAATAACAAATTTTACATCTAAGCTTTCATAATGTCAAGATAAACTACCAGTAATTTAGTAATTTAACTGTCTAAAAAATAAAACTTAATAGTATATAGAATTTAACAGAATCCAGTGTCCACATTTCATAGTATCTACTGCAACCGAATATTATTGTATATACCAAGCAGCAGGAAAATGTAACCTATACTCAAGAGAAAAAAAAAAAAAAGTGCCATTAGAAGACCACCTAAAATGATCCAGACTGGAATTAGCAAACAAGGACATGAATGTAAAATATGTCAAAACATTTCTCAGGAAAAGATCGATATATTAGATGAAGAAATGGTGAATTTTAGAAAAGTAATAAAATCTCTAAAGAAGGACCAAACAGAAATCCTAGAATAAAAAAAAAAAAATACAACATCTAACATAAGAAAAATTAGTGGATGAAATTGAGTAGATTGAACACAGCAGGTAAAGAAACAGTGAATTTATTGATAAGTCAATGGAAATCCTCCAACCAGAAGCATTAATAGAAGAAAAGACTAAACCAATAAACAAATCCCCAATTACCTGTGGGACAGTATCAAGACCTCCAACATACATGTAACTGGATTCCCAAAAGGAAAGAAAAGAGAAAATGGGGCAGAAAAAAGAACTTGAAAAAATACTGGCTAAAATGTCTCTGCATTTGATTAACGACATCAACCAATAGATCCAAGATGCTCAGCAAACCACAATCAGGTAAATATGAAGAAAACCACACCAAAGCATATTATACTCAAACTCCTAAAAACAAAAATAACAAAAAATCATAAGAGCAGCCAAAGAAACAAGGATGGCTGACTTCTTATCAGAAACAACAGGAAAGAAAAACTGATGGAACAAAATCTTTAAAATACTGAATGAATAAAACCTCCTAGAATTCTATACCCAGTGAAAATATTTTTCAAAAATCATTTTAAAGTAAACCTCTTTTCAGTTAAATGAAATATGAGAGAATTTGCAGCCAGAAAAACCTCACTACAAGAAATGCAAAGGAAAGTTGTTCAGGTTGGAGGGAGATTTTACCAGATGGGAAATCAGATCTAGAAGAAGAAATGAAGAGCAGAGCACTGGAAACAGTAAAAATTGGGGTATATTGCATATTTTTGTTTCTTAAATTCTTTTACAAATGGTTAAATGTTTTTTTAAATTCATTTTTTATTGGAGTATAGTTGATTTACAATGTTGTGTTAGTTTCTGCTTACAGCAAAGTGAATCAGTTATACATATACATATATCCACTCCTTTTTAGATTCTATTCCCATATAGGTCATTACAGAGCACTGAATAGACTTCCCTGTGCTATACAGTAGGTTCTTATTATTTATCTATTTTATATATATAGTAGTGTGTATATGTCAATCCCAGTTTCCCAATTTGTCCCTCCCCACACCTTTGTTTAAAGAAAAATGGTATTTGTACTTTATATTGGGGTTCAAAATACATGTAGATGTAAAAGTATATGACTAACTTAGCACCAGAGAAGGGAGAGGTACATTGATTTATATTTTTGTAAAGTTCTTACATTATAGGTGAAGTACTAAAAAGTTCAGGATGCATGTTACAATTCCTCGAGCAACCGCTAAAAGTTAATACAAAATTAAAGCAAAAAGTCCACGAGAGAAGATATACTAAAGTACTAGAAAACACTTTCTGATTAACGTACATGCAGGCAGAATGGAGAAAAAAAGGAGAGGGGACAAGCAGAAAAAAAATCAAGTCGCTAGATTTAAATCCAATCATGTAAATAAGTATATTTCCTCAATTAAGAGAATATGTTATCCAGTCAAACTGGATAAAATTTCTGGATCCACTATATCAAATATAGTAATATAAAGTTATATACAGCTGGAAGTAAAAGGATGGAAAATACAAAGTTTCAACTATCAAACTTAAGAAAGTAGAGTAACTCTAATATCAGCCTTTTAAGACAAAAAGTATCACTTGAAGTAAACGGAGGCATTTCATATGCATAGAAGGGTAATTTTGTCAAGACAACATCAGAATACTGAATAAAAACAAATATATATCCGACATATCTTTAAAATACATAAAGGAAAAATTAAAAGGAAAAATCCTAAAAACTGAAAGGAGGCATTTCATAAGCATAGAAGGGTAATTTTGTCAAGACAACATCAGAATACTGAATAAAAACAAATATATATCTGACAGATCTTTAAAATACATAAAGGAAAAATTAAAAGGAAAAATCCTAAAGAGAGAAATAAACATAGCTGGAGATTTTAACACTCTTTTTGTAGTAACTGATAGACCAGTAGACAAAAAAAATTCAATAACAAAAAGAATATTGGATAGCAATAGAGGTTATCTTGATTTTATTAACATTTATGCAATACTGAATCTGACAAATTTAAACACATTCTGTTAAAGTGGATGTAGATAGTACACCAAAAAAAGATCACGTGCCAGCCTATAAAACAAGTCTCATTACTTTTAAAAAATTGAAATAACTCAGTTTATTCTCTGACAACAGAATTAAATTACAATCAATAGCAATAACCACTACGGATCTCACAAATTTATCTAAAAATGAAAAACTGAATATTATGAGCAGCCTTATGCCAATGAAATCAACAATCCGAAATGGAAAAAATCCTCAAAAAAACACAGTTTATCAAATTGGCCACAGGTAGAAATAGAAAATATGAATAGCCCTACATCTTTTGAAAGAAACCGAATTTGTGATTTAAAATTTTCCCAAAAAGAAAACTCCAGGCCCAGATGGCTTTACTAGGAAAATCTATCAACCATTTAAATTACAAATGATACCTAGCTTATGCAAACTCTTTCATAAAATAAAGTTGAGAGAACACTTCAAAACTCACTTCATGAGGCCAACCTGACCCTGCTGTCAAAACTTGCCTAGGACCCGACAAGAAAAGAAAATTACAGACAAAACAACTATTAAAAGATAGAAATTCGAGGTAATTTGAACACCAATTAGATATTTGATTTTATTAAAGAAACTGTTGTATGTTTTGGTGTGATAATGGTATTTCAACCATACTTTAAAATAACTCTTGTCTTTTGAAAGATGTAGTGAAATATTCCTAGGTAAAGTGGTATTAAACTTAATCATATAAAATGGATCTCTTTATTGGTCAAAAATTATCAAATATCAGCAATTTCACAATTCAACCTAATGTAATATCTGGAATTTTACTCACTATAGTCCAGTAGGGAAGGTGGAATATATGTATAGGGGAAGATAAAACAAAAATTCTGAGATGATGATTATTGTATTTGGACACACCATTTGCCTCATGACCATTTTCATTATATAAAAGCTGTGCTGTTTGCTCTACCTATCACATCATCTGTCTTGCTTGTGCAAAGGGACACATTTCAGATCCCAGGAAGAGGATGCAGCACACAGAACCAACCACACTTCACACAGACTGGACATTGTCACACTGAAAGATCAGTGCATGTCAACTCTGAATGCCCTGGTCATAGCATTTTTCATGATATGCCATCTGTTTCATAACTTCTAAGGGCCATTTCTATTCAGCTATTCCCTCTCATGTATTCCATTTGGAAATTCTTAAGCAAAACGAAGTCTCTTTATAAATCCCTGCACATTAGTAAATTGTTCTGAATTGTACTTGAATTAGTCAATTTTTGAAGAATGTTACACACATTATCTTTCTTGTAAATTTCAAAAGACATCACAAAGTGTAATCTAGTCATTGATTTATGGACTTGAATCTTTCAAAGGAGGGCTTCAGATTCACTTTGTGTCCTTGAGTTGCTCAATCTGGCACTTAGATAGGAAATATTGTCTAACACGTGGGAAATTGGTTCCTTATTCTCCTCTTCCCAGGACAAAGATCCATCATCAGAATATCTAAGTATAAATTCTACTCTCAGCTTTAAAACCCAGACAGACAGACAGGTGCACACACATACACACTCATACACACACAATCTGATAGATCTTCTTCTATCGTCTCTTCTATTGACTGAGAAATATGCTCTTTTACATGCATTTCCTGTGTGCCATGGTACTCCACAGTACTCAGGCTACTGGGCTTTTACATCAGTTCAGGTCTGATCAGGAAAGAGAAAACATGCTGTAATTTTAAACAGGGGAAGCTTGATATAAAGAATATTAAGCTATGATTAGAGAATAACTGTAAAAATGTAAAAAGAACTCTGAAGGGTACTCTAGGGCTGATGGTGAGTGTGCAAGGAAAGATAAAATTGGAAGGGAGATGCCACCCAGACTATTGGGTGGTTGGTTTGCACAGGCCAAAGTTGTCCATAACTGCTGAGCAAGTAGGAACAATCCTCCAGGTCACAAGTGAGCCAACACTGGTGAGCTGACAGACAGGGAATCGGGCATTACCCCAGGCACAAGGCCTGGAGCCATGGTGTTCATGTCAGGAGAAGTGTGAGAAAGTGGGCACCTGGCCTGGGCTGGGCTTGGGCTATGAGGTTTCTGAGGTCCTGTGCTCCGGGTGTGTGGCTAGGGCAGAGCCCCACCGGACACCTGAGCACACCCACACCACAGAGCCATCATGCAGCCAGAGCAGACAGAAGCAAACACAGCAACCAGAACCAGGAAGGGACGTCCCCTCCTCACAGAATGCCCCTCACTGCTCTCTCCTGACAAAACTTCATGTCACACTCACTATTAAGGAGAAAAGTTTAATCCATGAAACCTTCGGAGCAAGTACTAAAGGATGAATTTGGAGCTGAGAGAAAAAAAAAGAACCCTGTTATGGCTAGTGGATTTCTGGGTTTCACATGTAGACACAGTCTCCCAAAAGTGAGCCAAGATCTAGCTTATTCAGCTCATGCAGCTCAATATCAAAAATACAAACAACCCAATCCAAAAATGGGCAGAAGACCTAAATAGACATTTCTCCAAAGAAGATATACAGATTGCCAATAAACACATGAAAGAATGCTCAACATCATTAATCATTAGAGAAATGCAAATCAAAACTACAATGAGGTATCATCTCACACCAGTCAGAATGGCCATCATCAAAAAATCTACAAACAATAAATGCTGGAGAGGGTGTGGAGAAAAGGGAACCCTCTTGCACTGTTGGTGGGAATGTAAATTGATACAGCCACTATGGAGAACAGTATGGAGGTTCCTTGAAAAACTAAAAACAGAACTACCATATGACCCAGCAATCCCACTACTGGGCATATACCCTGAGAAAACCATAATTCAAAAAGGGTCATGTACCACAATGTTCATTGCAGCTCTATTTACAATAGCCAGGACATGGAAGCAACCTAAGTGTCCGTCATCGGATGAATGGATAAAGAAGATGTGGCACATATATACAATGGAATATTACTCAGCCATAAAAAGAAATGAAACTGAGATATTTGTAGTGAGGGGGATGGACCTAGAGTCTGTCATACAGAGTGAAGTAAGTCAGAAAGAGAAAAACAAATATCGTATGCTAACACATATATATGGAATCTAAAAAACAAAACAAAAAAATGGTCATGAAGAACCTAGGGGCAAAACAGGAATAAAGATGCAGACCTACTACAGAATGGACTTGAGGATATGTGGAGGGGGAAGGGTAAGCTGGGACAAAGTAAGAGAGTGGCCTGGACATATATACACTACCAAATGTAAAATAGATAGCTAGTGGGAAGCAGCCACATAGCACAAGGAGATCAGCTTGGTGCTTTGTGACCACCTAGAGGGGTGGGATAGGGAGGGTGGGAGGGAGGAAGATGCAAGAGGGAAGAGATATGGGGATATATGTATATGTATAACTGATTCACTTTGTTATAAAGCAGAAACTAACACACCATTGTAAAGCAGTTATACTCCAATAAAGATGTTTAAAAAAAAAAAAAAGATCTAACTTAGTGATTTCCATGGCATCCTGAGCTCCATGAAAACACTTTTCATCTAAGTATCACTGATCCTTCACATAATGGTTAAGAATCTCAAGGTGAGCTCTGGAGCTGGGCTTCCTTGGACTAAATCCTGGCTTGGCCACTTTTCAGCCGTGTGACTTTAGGATAGTTACTTATTCTCTCTGTTTCCTCATCTAAAAGGGAGAATAATAAGCCCCACTCCTGGAGCTGTTGGAAAGATATAATGACTTAATATGTGCTAGAGCTCAGGATAACCCCTAGCTCATTGTCAGAGCTCAATAAATAGTAGTTTTTAGTAGTATTATTGATGGAGCACCTATGAGGTAGGTCTCTTACATCTCTGGAAAGAGGTAACAAAAAGCCTGGGAGCCAGTCTTTTAATCACACTTACTCACAGGTTCAGGTATTTCTTTCATCAACCCTATTGACTTTATCATGTCTCCTCTTGCAAACCACAGAAATTACACTGACATTGTTTTGTGCTTGAATTCCATAAAATATGGAAAGTTCATTACATCAAAACTCCCCCATATGTTTAACTCCCCACTGACGCTTCCAAATATGTCTTCCTCTTTCTTTCTTCACCTCCATTGTACAACCTGAGATACTTCTCTCAACCATTTATCTCTCAATTTGTATGCTGACACATTAAAGCATACTCTATAAATAGAAAGACAACTTGTTTAGAGGTCAGAAGTGATGCTCAATTTTGAAATTCTAAATTTGAACGTCCTCATTTTCTGCGAATGTTTCCTACTTCATTTATTTAAAACCTAATTTATGCAATGAGATTGCCAGGAACATATGCCAGTTAGTCTTAAATGCTAAAATGAGAATCACTAGGTTTCCCACTACGACCTTTGGGTACAGCTTTAGTCTTCCAACCAGTTTTGAAATATTCACTTCTCTGAAGGGGGGGCAGGTGGGTGGGTGATAAAATTAACACTGAGGCACTTCTATTTTATAATTCCTTCTTCACTTCTGTTCATTATTCTGAGTGTGAAACCTAAACTTTTACTTTGCTACCTTTCAAAATGATTAATGTTAGGTCAGGTCAAAATTCTTTTGTTTCCAAGTCCAAAGGGCCCAGAATGATCAGACTTCTGACATGCTCCAGGCCAGTTCAGCATAAAGAAATAAGTGGAGACTGGGGGCACGTTGTCATCTCCATCTGCATACCTCCATGATGAAGTGACACAAAATATTACATTTATTTTAATACTTCTATATTCTCCACTATACTGAACATACCCCTGCAGACAGACACTGTGTCTTATTCATGCTGTAACTCAAGTAACTAGGATAGTTTTAGCACAGAGTATGACCCTAATAAGTGTGATATATAAATGAATGACTGAAATTTGCAAAGTTGAAGCCCCCTTGCTCCTTTTCCTAAATCCTTTTCAGGAAGCAATGTATCCAGATATGTAGCTTAGAAATAAAATCTTTTTTCAGTCTGCAGCATACAATAAAACATTTCCACCAAAGCTAAATGGCTCACAGGATTTATTTTTGTGTCCACTGTTACAAGCCAGGAAAACTCAAACCTCCACAGGATGACTAAGTTACTGTTTATCCTATTTGGGGATATCAATGACAAAGATATCTAAAATCAACAATGAGAGTCTCCATAATACTCAACAACTTCCTTCGTCCAACCTATCTTCCTGCATGAAAGGCAAGCGTACCTCAGTGAAGAAAGTTTCAAGTAAAGAATCAAGAGGACCTCAGGAAAATTCAGATATAAGTGTCTGAAGATGCTAATCCTACTTGCATTAGAGCGAACACAGCTACAAAGAAACATCAAAGGATGAATGCAAAATGCAAATACTCACATGTGGTAAATCAATCATGATCTATGGTCCAAAGCCCTAAATACAAGGTATCAGCAAAGATGTGGACCAATTTTCCAAGCAGAGCCAGAAGTAAGAAAACACATGATTCATAGTACCTGGAGACATAAAAAGATCAGATTAAATGGATAAATCAAAGCAGAAGTAGGAGAATTTTTTAGAGACGCAAATAAAGAAGGTGACAGAACTGACTTGTCTATGGCAGGCAGATGGATGACATTTTCACATTTCTTTAGGTCATCACTAGGCAAACCACAAGGATGACAATGTAGACAAGAGGAGCTCAGAATAAAAATACAACAGCCACATTGCAGAATTTCTAGAAAGATAACTCATCCATTCATTTACTTATTCATTAATTCAATAAGTCTCTGTTGAGTACCTCAGATGCCATGCACGGCTCCAAAAAACAAGATAAATCAGATAACACACTTACCATGAGAGCACAGTGTTTAATGTGGATAAACATATATGCAAACAGTTAAATTTTGTACAATGTTTTAAGTATCATAATGGAAGCAGGGACACTTCCATGAGAAGACAGAAGTGTGAAATATTAAGTAGACACGGTATGGTAGCAGATTAGGAGGTTAAATAACTGTGTAGACTGCCTTTGGTTTGGCCAGCTTGGTCTACTCTAACAAATACCAGAGACTGAGTTAGCTTAAACAACAGAAATGTATTTCTAACAGTCCTGGAGGCTGGAAAGTCCAAGGTCAAGGTGCCAGCCAATTAGGTTCTGGTGAGGACCATCTTCCTGATTTATAGACCGCCACCTTCTTGCTGTATCAGCACACAATGGAGAGAGAAAGAAGAAGCAAGTTCTCTCCTGTCTCTTTTTATACTAATCCAATCACTCCACCATCATGACCTAATTACCTTCCAAAGGCCCCATCTCCAAATACTATCACATTAGAGATTAGGGTTTCAACACATGAACTGTGGGAGGGAAAGGGCTCAAACATTCAGTCCACTGCAACCTTCATCTCTTCCCTGGACCACTGCAAAACCCTTCTCACTGTTCTTCTCACCCATCTGGCCTCTCTCCAAGCCATTTCCCATAAAGTACCTGGATTGATTTTCATAAAATGTAGATCTGATTATGTCTTAGCCCTGCTCTAAACTATTCCATTGCTTCCCACTCTACTTAAAGTAGAGAAAATCACCCTTTGTGTGGTTTGTAAAACCTGCAAGATCAAGCCTTGTTTTGTGTCAGTTTCATCTTGCTTCTTTCTCCTCCTTGCTCTCTCAACTCCACCTACACACATGTATTAGTTTATCAGCACTGCCACTGCAAAATACCACAGACTGGGTGGCTTCAAATAGATATTTATTTTATCATATTTCTGGAGGCTAGAATTCCAAGATCAAAGTGTTGGCAGGTTTGATTTCTCCTGAGGCGTCTCTCCTTGGCCTCTCACCGTGTACTCATATAGTCTTTCTTCTGTGCATATATACCCCTGATGCATCTTTGTGAGTCCAAATTTTCTCTTCAGGTAAAGACATAAGATTGGATTAGGGCCTAACCTAATGGTTTCATTTTAACTTAATTATCTCTTTAAAGACCCTATGTCCAAATGCAGTCAACATTCTGAGATAGTGGGCATCAGGGCTTCAAAATTTGAATTTGGAGGGGGAGACACAATTCAACCCATAGCAATGTATTTCTTTTCCTTTCCTAAAACATGCCATCTTTTTTCTTAACTGGAGTCTTCACACATGCTATTACTACTTTGGGGTGATTTTCCTCTCCACTTCAATAGGTTAACATCTATTTATTCTTCAGATCTCAGGAAGTTTTTCCCTAAATTCCAATGTTGAATGAGTTGCCCCATTACATACATATCCTTATATCTTATTTACAGAAATTTGTCCTCTTGTAATTACGTACTTAATTACTCATTATGGTTATATTAATCTTCTCTTGTCCTTAAACAATGCATCCTATGAACATAAGAACAATGTCTTTTATGCCTATATTCAATTCCTTATTCATTTCATGAAATTATACTCAATTTTATTTTTTGTTTTGTTTGCATTTATTGTGTTCTCTAATTAAAAGAAACCAATTGTCCTTGTATTTAATTACAAATTTCTGTCCTCTCTAGCTGTTATCTTATTTGTAATTATCTTGAGTACTTTGCCTTTGTGTTCTGCATTCTTTTTATTCAACATACAGATTCACTTTTCAATTGTGTCTATTCTTTGCGTTGTGGTTTATATTTTATTTATTGGTTCTGAAATGGAGCTTCTTTGGACCTCAATTAATTTTTTTTACATTAACAATATCCTTTTTCATGCCATTTTATTATTTTATTACTTTATCTATAAGACATACAAGGAACCTACCAAGCATAGCACAAACAGTAGGCACTAAAATAACAGAAATAAAATCTGTGCTTTCCAGATAAGAAAAAGAAAAATGAATAATAGAAAGCAATCAATAGAAAAGACAGAAATAAATGTAATGAAAACAAAATCAATCCCCAGAAGGCAGAAAGTAAGAGAAAACCATTAATTCTAAGAAGCAGTCTAATTTTAGTGATGTTCTAATGTAAAACCATGAAATAAAGTCACAAAACATTCAAATATAGTAGCGATCTTACAAATATAAAGGAAATATATACCTATTTACTCATTTGCATTCAGTAGAATATATATATGTGCATATGTATATATTTGTAATCCAGATAAACTGCTTAAAGTGTTAATTTTAGAAGAAAATGAACCCAAAAGTTCAATATTGAGGGACAGAAAAATATATAAAAGGGTAATCTTACTAAAAAGGAAGCTAGTAGAAAAACATCCATATCAGAAAAAAAAATTCAAAGTAAAAGTATCGATAGTTATAAAGAGAGAAACTATATATTGCTAAAAGTGCATCCACTGAAAAGAAACCCATTGTGAACTTTAATGACCTATAGATGCAGAAATAATAAAGCAAAATTACAGAACTAAAGTAGAAATCGAAAAAGGATATTAATCACAGTAAGAAATTTTAATCATCTATTCCAGAAATAGATTTCTTAGGCAAATGAAAATAGTAATAATCTAGAACTTTTGAATAAGAATGTTAAAAGCTTAATCTAATTTTTACAGAGACTCTATAAAAATGACTCTTCACCAAGTAAGTAACATATATATATATATATATATATATTATTTTCAATTATATGGAATACTCCTAAAACTGATACTGCACTATAATATTTCATTTCTAAAAGTTGTAAGATGTACCATTAGTTCAAGAAGTGGAAAGCTAATAAAAGAAAGAGAAATAACAAAGAGAATAAAATAATACATAGAAAGGAAATAATAAAGATTAGAGCAGAAATAAATGAAATACAGAACAGGAAAACAATAGAAAAGATTAACAAAAGTAAGAGTTGGTTCTTTGAAAAGATAAACAAAATTAACAAAGCCTTTAGCTTGGAGACCCAAGCTAATAACATTAATAAACTAGTTTATTAAAATTATAAATTTTAATTAATAAAATTTAAGATGAAAATTAATAAAATTATAAATGAAAAAGGAGACATTACAATTGATACCACAGAAATACAAAGATCAATAAGAGACTACTATGAACAACAAACTGGACAATGTAGAAGACATGAATAAATTTTTAGAAACATACAACACACTAAAACTGAACCAAGAAACAGTAGAAAATCTGAACAGAAACCTCACTACAAAGAAAAGCCTAGGACCAGAGGGCTTCAATGGCGAATTTTACCAAACATTTAAAGAAGAATCAACACCAATCTTTCTCAAACTTTCAAAAAATAGAAGAGGAACTACCATATGATCCAGCAATCTCACCTCTAGGTGTATATCTAAAGGAAACAAAATCACTGTGTCAAAGAGTTATCTGCACCTCCATGTTCATGGCAGAATTATTTACAATAGCCTAGACATGGAAACAACCTAAGTGATGGCTGGATAAAGAAAGTGATACACATATACAGATATCCATCCTTTAAAAAATAAAATCTTGCTATTTGCAGCAATATGGATAGACCTTGAGGACATTATGCTAAGTGAAATAAATCAGACAGAGAAAGACAAATACTGTATGATCTCACTTATATGTGAAATCTAAAAACAAAAAGACAAACAAACAAAAATGAACAGATTTGTGGTTACCAGAGACAGAGGGTAAGGAGTGGGCAAAATGTGACAAAATGTACTAACCTATGGAAATGTGAATACAGTATACATTTTAGTTAAAAATAATATATAAATATTGGTTCATCAATTGTGATAAATGTGCCAAACTAATGTAAGATGTTAATAATTGATGAAAATGAGTGTGGGATATATAGACACTCTCTGTAGTATCTTTGCAATGTTCTTGCAAATCTAAAGCTATTCCAAAATAAAAAGCTTACTTAGAAAATATACAGGACACATAGAACTAAATCTTGAGAAAAGATGTACAAAAATATTTTGAAAAAAATCATGAAATGTTATTAAAGGTGCATAAAATAAAATCTGAATAAAAGACATTCTGTGTGCATGGTTGTGAATGTTCACTATCATTTACATATCATTTGTTCAGAAATTAATTTATAAATTAATATAATTTCAGAAAAAAAACTCAAACAGAATTTTAAAAGACATAGGCAAACTGATTTTAAATTAACTGTACTTAAGAAGTTTAGATTCAAGAACATCCAAAAATTTTGTGATTAAAAAGAGAACAATATGTTGGTGTATGCCATACTAGATATCTATAATTAGTATAAAGTTGTATTAATTAAAATCAAAAGGTGTTTATGTGGGGATAGACAAAGAGATCAATGGATCAGAATACTCAGATAATATTTAGACTCAAACATATATGGGAACTTGGTAGATGACAAAGGTAGCATTACAAATCAATGACAAAGAAAATATGTGTTCAAATATAGTGCTGGGACCACTAAATTCCATATGAAAAAATATTAATTTAGTTATCTACCTAATCCCATACACAATAATAATTCCCATGTATATTTAAAAACTAGGGTTGTAAAATACATTGTAAAATTATTCAGAAAAAAAGCCTCTGTATATTAACAAATTACAAAGAAAGAAAAAAATCAAACAACTGAATTGAAGAAGATAATTGCAGTACCAAAAAATAGAAAAAGTATAAATGTCCAGAATGAATTTGACTGTTTAATAAGAAAATATGAATCTAATTAACAGATTGCTGAAATGATATGTCAAAGATTAATTCAAAATATCTGGACATGATGGAGGAAGTGAGTAGGGATATAGATGACACAAGATTGCTTATTACTTAAGTTGGATGACAGGTGTATGGGGAGAAGAAATCATTACATTATGTTTTCTACTTCAGTGTTGGCAACTGTTGACTCCACAAAGACCACCGATAAGCGTTTTGCTTTGCCAAGGCTAAATGTATCAGAGTCATGGTAGTGACTCAAAGCAATGATATCAAGAAAGGACATTTCTGAAGATGGCAGAGTAGAAGGACTGCGCTCACTCTCTCTTGCAAGAGCACCAGAATCACATCTAACTGCTGAACAATCACCAACAGGAAGACACTGGAACTCACCAAAAAAGATACCCCATATCCAAATACAAAGGAGAAGCCTCAATGAGACGGTAGGAGGGGTGCAATCACAATAAAGTCAAATCCCATAATTGCTGGGTGGGTGACTCACAAACTGGAAAACAATTATACCACAAAAGTCCACCCACTGGAGTGAAGTTTCTGAGCCCTACATCAGGCTTCACAAACTGAGGGTCCGGCAATGGGAGGAGGAATTCCCAGAGAATGAGATTTTGAGGGCTAGTGGAATTTGACTGCAAGGCTTCAACAGGTCTGGGGGAAACAGAGACTCTATTCTTGGAGGGCACACACAAAGTAGTGTGCGCATCAGGACCCAGAGGGAAGGAGCAGTGACCCTATAGGAGACTGAACCAGACCTACCTGCTAATGTTGGAAGGTCTCCTGCAGAGGTGGGGGATGGCTGTGGCTCACCGTGGAGACAAGGACACTGGCAGTAGAAGTACTGGGAAGTACTTCTTGGTGTGAGCCCTCCTGGAGACCACCATTAGCCCAACCAAAGGGCCTGTAAGCTCCAGTGCTAGGTCACCTCAGGCCAAACAACCAACAGGAAGAGAACTCAGCCCCACCCATAAGCAGAGAGCAGATTAAACTTTCACTGAGCTCTGCCCACCAGAGGAACACCCAGCTCTACCCACCACCAGTCCCTCCCATCAGGAAGCTTGCACAAGCCTCATAGATAGCCTCATCCACCAGAGGGCAGATAGCAGAAGCAAGAAGAAATACAATCCTGCAGCCTGGGGAACAAAAACCACATTCGCAGAAAGACAGACAAAATGAAAAGGCAGAGGACTATGTACCAGATGAAGGACCAACATAAAACCCCAGAAAAACAACTAAAGGAAGTGGAGATAGGAAAACTTCCAGAAAAAGGATTCAGAATAATGATAGTGAAGATGATCCAGGACCTTGGAAAAAGAATGGAGGCAAAGATCGAGAAGATGCAAGAAAGGTTTAACAAAGACCTAGAAAAATTAAAGAACAAACACCTAGAAGAATTAAAGAACAAACAAACAAATATAAACAAAATAATAACTGAAATAAAAAATACACTAGAATGAATCAATAGCAGAATAACTGAGGCAGAAGAACGGATAAATGACCGGGAGACAGAAGGGTGGAAATCACTGCCTTAGAACAGAATAAAGAGATAAGAATGAAAGAAATGAAGACAGCCTAAGAGACTTCTGAGACAACATTAAGTGCATGAACATTCACATGATAGGGGTACCAGAAGGAGAAGAGAAAGAGAAAGAACCTGAGAAAATATCTGAAGAGATTATATTCGAAAACTTCCCAACATGGGAAAGGAAATAGCCACCCAAGTTCAGGAAGCAAAGAGAGTCCCAGGCAGGATAAACCCAAGGAGAAACATGCTGAGACACATAGTAATCAAACTAACGAAAATTAAAGACAAAGAAAAATTATTAAAAGCAACAAGGGAAAAATGACAAATGATATACAAAGGAACTCCCATAAAGTAAACAACTGATTTCTCAGCAGAAACTCTACAAGCCAGAAGGGAGTGGCACGATACATTTAAAGTGATGAAAGGGAAGAGCCTACAACCAAGATTACTCTACCTGGCAAGGATCTCATTCAGACTTGACAGAGAAATCAAAAGCCTTACAGACAAGCAAAACCTAAGAGAATTCAGCACCACCAAACCAGCTCTACAACAAATGCTACAGGAACTTCTCTAAGGGGGAAACACAAGAGAAGAAAAGGACCTACAAAAACAAACCCAAAACAATTAACAAAATGGTAATAGGAACTTACAGATTGATAAGTACCTTAAATGTGAATGGATTAAATGCTCCAACCAAAAGACACAGACCCATTGAATGGATACAAAAACAAGACCCATATATATGCTGTCTACAACAGACCCACTTCAGACCTAGGGACACATACAGACTGAAAGTGAGGGGATGGAAAAAGATACTCCATGCAAGTGGAAATCAAAAGAAAGCTGGAGTAGCAATACTCATATCAGATAAAATGACTTTAAAAAAAGAATGTTACAAGAGACAAGGAAGGACACTACATAATGATGAAGGGATCAATCCAAGAAGAAGATATAACAATTATAAATATATATGCACCCAACATAGGAGCACCTCAATACATAAGGCAAATGCTAACAGCTATAAAAGAGGAAATCAACAGTAACACAACAACAGTGCGGGACTTTAACATCTCAGTTACACCAACGGACAGATTATCTAGACAGAAAATTAATAAGGAAACACAAACTTTAAATGACACAATAGAACAGATGGATTTAATTGATATTTAGAGGACATTCCATCCAAAAACAGGAGATTACACTTTCTTCTCAAGTGCACATGGAACATTCTCCAGGATAGATCACATCTTGGGTCAAAAATCATGCCTTGGTAAATTGAAGAAAATTGAAATCATATCAAACATCTTTTCCAGCCACAACAGTATGAGATTAGAAATAAATTACAGGGAAAGAACCATAAAAAACACAAACTCATGGAGGCTAAAAAATATGTTACTAAATAACCAAGAGATCATTGAAGAAATCAAACAGGAAATCAAAAAATACCTAGAGACAAATGACAATGAAAACACAGTGATCCAAAACATATGGGATGCAGCAAAAGCAGTTCTATGAGGGAAGTTTATAGAAATACAATCTTACCTCAAGAAACAAGAAAAATATCTAATAAACAATCTAACCTTACACCTAAATTAACTAGAGAAAGAACAAACAAAACCCAAAGTTAGTAGAAGGAAAGAAATCATAAACAACAGAGCAGAAATAAATGAAACAGAAAAAAAGAAAACAACAGCAAAGATCAATAAAACTAAAAGCTGGTACTCTGAGAAGATAAAATTGATAAACCTTTTAGCCAGACTCATCAAGAAAAAGAGGGAGAGGACTCAAATCAATAAAATTAGAAATGAAAAGGAAGAAGTTACGATGGACACCACAGAAATACAAAGCATCATAAGGGACTACTACAAGCAACTCTATGCCAATAAAATGGACAACCTGGAAGAAATGGACAAATTCTTAGAAAGGTATAACCTTCCAAGACTGAACCGGGAAGAAATAGAAAGTATGAACAGACCAATCACAAGTAATGAAATTCAGACTGTGACTAAAAATATTCCAAGAAACTAAAGTCCAGGACCAGATGGCTTCACAGGTGAATTCTATCGAACATTTAGAGAAGAGCAAACACCCATCCTTCTCAAACTCTTCCAAAAAACTGCAGAGGAAGAAACACTCCTAAACTCATTAGGAGGCCACCATCACCCTGATACCAAACCAGACAAAGATACTACAAAAAAAAAAGATAATTACAGACCAATATTGCTGATGAATACAGATGCAAAAAACCTCAACAAAATACTAGCAAACAGAATCCAACTACACATTAAAAGAATCATACACCATGATCAAGTGGGATTTATCCCAGGGATGCAACGATTCTTCAATATATTCAAATCAATCAATGTGATACACCATATTAACAAATTGAAGAATAAAAACCATATGATGATCTCAATAGATGCAGAAAAAGCTTCTGAAAAAACTCAACACCCATTTATGATAAAAACTCTCCAGAAAGTGGGCATAGAATGAACCTACCTCAACATAATAAAGGCCACATACAACAAACAAACAGCAAACATCATTCTCAATGGTGAAAAACTGAAAGAATTTCCTCTAAGATCAGGAACAAAACAAGGATGTCCACTCTCGCCACTATTATTCAACATAGTTTTGGAAGTCCTAGCCACAGGAATCAGAGAAGAAAAAGAAATAAAAGGAATACAAATTGGAAAAGAAGAAATAAAACTGTCACTGTTTGCAGATGACATGATACTATACATAGAGAATCCTAAAGATGCCACCAGAAAACTACTAGAGCTAATCAATGAATTTGGTAAAGTTGCAGGATACAAAATTAATGTCCAGAAATCTCTTGCATTCCTATATACTAATGCTGAAAAATATGAAAGAGAAATTAAGGAAACACTCTCATTTACCACTGCAACATAAAGAATAAAATACCTAGGAATAAACCTACCTAGGGAGACAAAAGACCTGTATGCAGAAAACTATATGTCACTGATGAAAGAAATTAAAGATGATACCAACAGATGGAGAGATATACCATGTTCTTGGATTGGAAGAATCAACATTGTGAAAATGACTATACTACCCAAAGCAATCTACAGATTCAATGCAATCCCTATCAAATTGCCAATGGCATTTTGTACAGAACTAGAACTAAAAAATCTTAAAATTTGTATGGAGACACAAAAGACCCCAAATAGCCAAAGCAATCTTGAGGGAAAAAAACACGGAGCTGGAAGAATCAGGCTCCCTGACTTCAGACTATACTACAAAGCTACAGTAATTAAGACAATATGGTACTGGCACAAAAACAGAAATATAGATCAACGGAACAGGATAGAAAGCCCAGAGATAAACCCACGCACTAATCTATACTAATCTATAACAACTAATCTATAACAAAGGAGGCAAGGATATACAATGGAGAAAAGACAGTCTCTTCAATAAGTGATACTGGGAAAACTGGACAGCTACATACAAAAGAATGAAATTAGAACACTCCCTAACACCATACACAAAAGTAAACTCAAAATGGATTAAAGACCTAAATGTAACTAACACCAGACACTGTAAAACTCTTAGAGGAAAACAGGCAGAACACTCTTTGACATAAATCACAGCAAGATCTTTTTTGACCCACCTCCTAGAGTAAAGGAAATAAAAACAAAAATAAACAAATGGGACCTAATGAAACTTAAAAACTTTTGCACAGCAAAAGAAACTATAAACAAGATGAAAAGACATCCCTCAGAATGGGAGAAAATATTTGCAAACAAATCAACAGACAAAGGAGTAATCTCAAAAATATATAAACAGTTCATGTAGCTCAATGTTAAAAAAACAAACAACCCAATCAAAAAATGGGCAGAACACCTAAATAGACATTTCTCCAAAGAAGGCATACAGATGGCCAAGAGGCACATGAAAAGCTGCTCAACACCACTAATTATTAGAGAAATGCAAATCAAAACTACAATGAGGTATCACCTCACACCAGTTAGAATGGGCATCATCAGAAAATCTACAAACAACAAATGCTGGAGAGGGTGTGGAGAAAAGGGAACCCTCTTGCACTGTTGGTGGGAATGTAAATTGATACAGCCACTGTGGAGAACAGTATGGAGGTTCCTTAAAAAACTAAAAATAGAATTACCATATGACCCAGCAATCCCACTACTGGGCATATACCCACAGAAAACCATAATTCAAAAAGACACATGCACCCCAATGTTCACTGCAGCACTATCTACAATAGCCAGCTCATGGAAGCAACCTAAATGCCCATCGACTGATGAATGGATAAAGGAGACGTGCTACATATATACAATGGAATATTACTCAGTCATAAAAAGGAATGAAATTGCGCCCTTTGTAGAGACCTGGATGGACCTAGAGACTGTCATACGGAGTGAAGTAAGTCAGAAACAGAAAAACAAATATCATATATTAACACATATATGTGGAATCTAGAAAAATGGTACAGATGAACTGGTTTGCAAGGCAGAAATAGACACAGACTAGAGAACACACGTATGGATACCAAGGGGGACGTGGGGGTGGGGGTGGGAGGAATTGGGAGATTGGGATTGACATATATACACTAATATGTATAAAATGGATAACTAATAAGAACCTGCTGTATAAAAAAATAAATAAAATAAAATTCAAAATAATAAAAAAAAAGAAAGGGCATTTATATGTCCATCAACAGATGAATGGATAAAGAAGATGTGGTGTGTGTTTATGTATGTGTGTGTTTGTGTGCCTGTGTGTGTGTGTGTGTGTGTGTGTGTGTATAATGGAATATTACTCAGCCATAAGAAGAATGAAATACTACCATTTACAGCAACATGGATAGACCTAGAGATTATCATACTAAGATACTAAGTGAAGTAAGTCAGGCAGAGAAAGACAAATATGATATCACTTTTATGTGGTATCTAAAATAAATACAAATCAACTAATTTACAAAACAGAAACAGATTCCCAGACGTGGAAAACAAACTTATGGTTGCCAAAAGGGAAAGGGGAGAGGGAGGGATAAATTAGGAGTATGGGATTAATAGATACATACCACTATATATAAAATAGATAAACAACAAGGATTTACTGTATAGCACATGGAACTATATTCAATATCCTGTAATAATCTATAATAGAGAAGAATCTAAAGTTGTACCCCTGAAACTAACACAGTATTTTAAATCAACCACAGTTTAATAGGTAAAATTAACAAAAAAAGAAAGGACATTTATAGGTTTTAGAGTCTGGGCTCAAGTGATTTAAGGTGGTTCTTTCAGGGTACAGAGCTGCTTGGTTTTGAGAGAAGTTTGTGACATAATTGTGGTAGACATAGAGAGGCAATGATTTTGAAGTGAGTCAGGATAAATAAACAGTTGTTTGACAAACTAGCTGTTTCCCCAGATGAGCAATCTAATATCTTGTAGGGAAACCATTTGCCCAGATGAGCAAACTCTTTGCCCTGAACTACTGGTGTGCAAGAATTTCCTGAAGCAAATAGTGAAATATTTATTGGTTTACAGCCTCATCTTTTGAGGCAAGAATTCGATGGCACAAATCCTGTAGACCTGCTGACACAGGTGGCCTCAGTTCTCAGTCATGATATTTAAGCTATATAAAAACAGATCTCAGTATATGTTTTCCTTAATAATGTTTTTTGGTTTTGCTTTTTAAATAGGCAATCCCAAAAGAATAAACACCAGAGGAAAACCACTACATGAAGAAACACTCATCTTCTTTAATTATTAAGGAAAATTATGTATATATAATTTAATACCAATTAAATTAGAAAACCCAAATATCTCATACTACTAAGATTTGACAAGGACAAAAAAACCTGAAAACCATTCACTGCTGGTGGAAGAATAAAATGGTAAAACATTTTACAGGGCAACTTGTAAATATCTGGATATAATGAAGTATATAATCTGTGACTCAGCACTGCTGATTTTAAATATATGCCCAAGAGAAACTCTTACACATATTTGCCACAGATGATATGCATGAAAATATCCATTCCAGTGGTGTCCTTAGTTAAGGGAATGAATAATAAATTACTGTGCATTCACGCAATTCTTACAGCAATAAAAACTAGATTAATATATGTGAATGTGGTTAGAGCTCAAAAATATACTGAGTGAAAAAAAAACTTCTGGGGCTGCCCTGGTGGCACAGTGGTTAAGAATCCACCTGCCAATGCAGGGGACACGGGTTCAAGCCCTGGTCTAGGAAGATCCCACATGCCGCAGAGCAACTGAGCCCATGCGTGACAACTACTGAGCCTGCGCTCTAGAGCCCGTGCTCCGCAACAAGAGAAGCCACTGCAGTGAGAAGCCCACACACCGCAACAAAGAGCAGCTCCCGCTCGCCGCAACTAGAGAAAGCCCGCGTACAGCAACAAAGACCCAATGCAGCCAAAAATGAATAAAAATAAAATAAATTAATTTTTAAAAAAAACTTCTGGAATAATACACTATAACAGCATTAATATACATTTTTAAAACAACAATGCAAGAAGCAATGTTTATGGATTTAGTGACAAAATAATGAAAACATGAACAGGAAGGCATATACCACATTTAGCTCTGGGAAAAGGAGCTAAGATAATGTGATTGCAATGGGGAACAAAAAGGACTTTACCATCTTTCATAATGTTATATATCTTTTATTTGAAAAAAACAATAAAATGAAATCTGAAGCAGAAGCAATAAAATGTTAACATTTCTTCATTCTGGCTGACGGGTACTTGCGTATTTGATATTTTATTGTATGTATTTTTGTATAGTTTTAGAACTTATCGACTTTCATTAAAGGGGAATAAAAAAGTCCGTCAAGGTGGGAAAAGAGTACAGCATAAGCTAAAGATAAGCAGAATCTAGGGCAGCTGGTCTATTTTCACCTGCCATTCCCTTGACATTGGCAATCCCAAAGCCAAAATCGTATACAGTTGAACACTTTCCTTGGTCTTCTAGTTAGTTTAAAATCCCAGAGACACATCTCCTAAACCCCAAAATGAATCTCTTTTCCCATTAATATAATAATTTATAGGAGTATCTTTCTCTGTGTGTGGATCTTTGTTGCTCAAATGTTTATATTTTTGTGCAATAAATTTCTTTTTCTTTCAAACCTCCACTGCTGTTGGTGAAAGATCCAAAGAAAATGAGCAAGAAAGAGTACAAGAGCCAAAGTAAGAGAATAAAATAGTCTTTGCCCTAATGTCTAAGCTTACCAAGGCAAATACTCAAGTTATTTCATACGGGGTAATTTCCAGCCAAGAGGAGATATCCAGGTCACTTTACCAGCCAGGAGAAATAAAGACAGAGATGTTATCTCAAGTATAAACAGTCCCATGTTCCTCTAGCTCAAGGTTATCTGATTAAATTACACTGTTACTCCCAAGGCTCTATCCTTCAGAAAATGTGCCCAAATGACTAACTTTACCCTTAGGTGGGAGGAAAGCAGAAGAAACACCCATGAAAATGTTTGCAGAGATGACATCATTGAGTGAAGAAAAAGATGGCTGTCATTCACTGTGCTGCAGGATGATGAAGATGAGAGAGTTTAAAATAAATGTTAAGCTTGCACTTCAAGATACTGATATTGGGGGGCCCCTACAGACTGGGGAGTCATAAGCATACTGAAGAGTTGTTGAAGGCATGGGCGGAAATGGGCTTACCCAAGAAGAATGTATTAACTGAAAAGTGAGTAGGAACAGAAAGAAAGCAAATTTTAACTCATCCACAAAGGAAGCAAAGCCAATAAAAGAGAATAATAGAGGAGTAGCCAAAGAGTTAGAATGAGAATCAGTAGAAAATGTGTCAAAATTCAAGAAATGTAATGGTTTATTTTTCTACCTAGGATGAAATGGTCAATAGTACTGAATGCCTTGAGATATCTTATGATGAAGCTTGAAATGATCTTATTGCATTGAACACTTGAGAGGTCCAGGGTAAATGTGAGAGGAGACCTGATGGAAATAGAGTAGTGGAAGTTCATTATGGTAGCATGAGATGTATCAATAAATCGGAGGAGAGGAAATGGTTGTAAGTCTATGTGATACTGCAGAGTTGTGGGGTTTTTTTTTTAAAGCAACACTCCACGTGAGACAGGACAGATATAAATTAAGTTAAACCTTGGCATCTTGCTGCTAAACTCTAACAGAAAAGAGTAATTTTTTGAAATCTACATCACCCATTTTGTTGTAAAAAATACTGTACATTTAATTCATTCATTTAATCTCTAATAAATGCATTTAAATCAGCTATTAATTTGTAAAAGAAAAAGAACATGTGACTTTTTGAATCCATTATCATTTAAGTTTATTTACACTGATTTCAGTTATTTTATATTTTGTATTTCATTTTATTGAGGCATAACTAAAATGTACAGTTCTGAGTTTGGACAAAAGCATAATCATAGATTCTCCACTCGAATCAGAATATAGAACAGTTCCATCACCCAAGAAAATCCCTACAGGTTGTAGTCAATCTCTTCCCTCACTCTCAGTGCCAAGCATGCAGTAATTGATTTGTAGAGTTTTATATAAATAGAATCATAGAATATGTAGCATAGTGCATTATGCACTTAGCATAGTTCATTTGAGAATTATACATATTGTTACATGTATCAGCAGTAGCCACTTGTATGGATGTACCACAGTGCATTTATTCATTCAGTAGTTGAAGAACATTCGTGTTGTTTACAGTTTGAGTTGATTATGGATAGAGCCACCATAAACATATGCATATGTATATGAACCCAAGTTTGCACTTATCTTCAGTAAAAACTTAGGAGTGAGGTTACTGGGTCATGGGTCATATGGTTATTGTATACCAGTGGGATTTTGTTTTGTTTTTTTGTTTTATCTTCCCAGTCATTTTAATCAATGTGTAATGATATATCATTTTGGTTCAAAATGCGTTTCCCTAGTGACAAATGATAGTCAACATTTGTATTCAGCATCTTGTATTGCCATTTCTATATTATCTTTGGTGAAGTGTCTATTCAAATACTTTGCCCATTTATGTTTTACTGCATTGTTTCTCTTCTTATTGTTCTGAATGTTCTTTATAAAGTCTGTATAGAAATCCTTTAGTAGGTATGTGTTTGGAAACATTTTTCTCAATCAACAGTTTGTCTTTTCATTCTCCTAACACTGTTTTTTGAAGACCTGAAGTTTGTCTTTGCTTTTTAAATTTTAAATGAAGTCCAATTTATTGTGCTTTTGTTGTCATACCTAAGCAACTTGTACCTAAACCGAATTTACAAAGATTTTCTTCTATATTTTCTTCTAGAAGTTTTACAATGTTAGGCTTTACATTAGGACTATGATACATTTTGAGTTAATTTATATATTTGGTATGAGTGGGTGTCAAGGTCCATTTTTTGCTTACATGTCAATAGTTCCTGAACCACTTGTAGAAAGCACTGTCATTTCTACATTAAATTGCCTTCAATCATTGTCAAAAGCCAGCTGTTCACATATGCGTGGATCTATTTCTGGACCCTTTATTCTATTTCATTGATTCATGTGACTAATTTATCACCTATACCACACTGTCTCAGTTTATAGTAAAATTAAACTTCGGTAGTGTGATTCCTTCAGTGTCTTTTTTGCTTAATTGTTTTTGTTTGGTTTTTGTTTTTTTGTTTTTTTTTTTGCTCAAGTCACTCATTAGTTCTAATAACATTTTCATAAAATCTTTCACAATCATATCACATATAAACAGAGAGAATTTCATTACTTCTTTTACAATCTGGATACTTTTTCTTTATGCTTTTTGCCTTTTTACACTGGCTAGGATCTCCAGTACCATACTGATTAGGACTGGTAAGAGCAGACATCCTTGGCTTTTTCCCTATCTTAGGAGGAAAGTATTCAGTCTTTGACTATTAAGTATATTGTTAGCTAAGGGGGTTTTGTGCATTCCTTTATTAGGTTGAGGAAGTTTCCTTGTGTTTCTGGTTTGCTGGGAGTTTTAATATAAATGGATGTTTTTAGTTTTCCAATGTTTTTTCTGCTGCTTCTTCTGAGAAGATTATACTGTTTTCTTTGATCTGTTGAAATGGTGAATTATATTGATTGATTTTCAAATGTTGCACCAATCTCGAATTAATGGGATAAACCCCATTTAATCACTGTATTGTCTTTTTCACATATTGCTGGATTTGATTTGCTAATATTTTGTTGAGGAATTTTGCTTATGTTTTCATGAGACATGTTAGTCTGTATTTTCTTTTCTTATACTGCTTCTATCTGTTGATGTTTGAAAGATGATACTGACCTCAAAAATTGAGTTGGGAAGTGTTCCTGCTTTTCTAAAAACTGGAAATTGATGGTTTAAAAGAAATTTATTGAGAGTTTTAAATATCTAGAATAATCTAGAGAAATACTGTTATTCTGAATTCTTCAGAAACATATTTCCAAGCAAAAATGTCTGTACATAAAACATGATCAAAATTAAAATAAATAAAACCAGTTATTTCAAAGTAGAGATTGTTAAATGGACTTCATATAAATGTATGCATGAGCTCCACATAAATATATGATATTATCTGATACTACAGACACACTATGATATTGAGAAAATTCATAACAGTAGATAAACATAATTTAAAGAGAAACTAAAAAAAATGACTATTTAATACTGATGCAGAGTTGTCAAAGGAAGCTGAAGTGCTGGTGTTCATTAATTCTTTGCAGCACAGAGTTAGAATAAGTTGTATATCTTTCAGGCACATGCAAACTCACTCCAGGTTAACTGATTTATGCAGAAGATAGTACATATATTTCCTTTTTCAGACATATACCCAGTTCCCTTTGGAGATAGATGGAGAGGGATATTCACATTTCAAGTGAGAAAACCAACAAATATGTGATTAACAAAAACCCCTACAGGTGTTTCTATTATCCTAAATACTATGAAGTTTCTAATGTGTAAGTCATGGCTACCTGTATATCAGAGGCATTTTATTACTTGCTTGTTTCATTTTCTTTTAGGTAGGAAACTTTCACTTTGGAGAAAACTAGCAATGTTGAAAAACATGAAAATGTTATTCTTTACAGAATATTTTTTAAAAAGCAATTCCATTTCTACTGTTATTTTTTCTTGCAGTTGGTGTTCGTTGATTCTAGTGGTTGTTACTTCTGGTGGTTCAGTAGGAGTTTGGCTCAAGCTAAGCTAGTGAGTAAAGGAGCAAAATGAGGTAATGAAGCAAGGAACATGGCATAAAAGTGAAACTAGATTTCTTAATTAGCATTAAAACTTTACTGAATGTCAAATATTTGTGGTTTTGAAACATTAGCAAAAACTTAGGGTTTCTTTGATCTGGATATCTAGGAAAAAATTAGTTAATAGTTAACTTAGAAAATGAGCTCAACAAGAATATTAATCGTAAAATGCATGCCTATGTCCTACAGGCCTAGAGCCACACCTGGCATATAATAAGTGCTCAATAAATGTTATATCCTCTTGGAAGTAATAGATGATGTGAAGAACTTTTGTTCAGGCGTATTAGTTTCCATATAGTTTCCAAGAGGAGACTTCTTTTAAAACTTTTATATATAAACTATAGAGAATTATCTATAAAAGCATATTGCTGCATACAGGGAACACCGGCTTAACCCATTCAATTTTCACACAAAAACTTCTCATTGTTCTTTTTTTCCAGGGGTATCACATCCCATTCCTTGCTAATTTTCTCCTTTATTTTTCTAATCTGATTAATACATTTCCATTTTTATTAGGTCTAATAGATAGCTGATCTAATTTGGAGCTTATAAATTATACAGTTATATGTGAATTGATTATAGCACATAACTCTAATGGACTGGCAATCTTTTCAGAGATTAGAAGTGCTGCTCAGTTCCCTTTCTATGGATGATTAATTTTCAGTGGTTATCAACTCTCAAACTGAAAATTAAGCAATACATATTTGCTTTGTGGATGACCAGTTTTATTAAAGTAGTAGAGCTGATGCAATTAATTATCAATACCCTATGAAGTGAAGCCAAAATTAAAATGGCTTAAAAGAAGCAGGCAGGTATCTATTGTCAATGGTAAAATTCAGTTACTGCTGTAAAGAAATAGTGCCAGGCTATTCTTGATCATTTATGCAACAATCTGGGAAGCCTGCACAAGCTATTCCTGGATTTCTTGGTTTTTACATCTTTTAAGGAAAATTGATTTGTATCAAAAACCATTTAAGGTAGAGTGACTTGAAGACGATCAATGTTTCATTTGACTCCACAGAAATCTTTCCATCCCCATTGGTGTTCAGAGCCAGCTGCTGCCTTTGGTGTTGACCATCACTCAAAACAAGGGAGAATTGTCCCCTGGAGTCCATGTATTTAGCTCTCATCCTTGCTTGATCACCATTTCTGAACACAACAATGTAATTAGTGCTCTGAGAACTAAGAGTGGGTACTTGGCTTCTCATCCTTGGTCCTTGAAGTTCCGGGAACCAGAGATTCTGTGACCGTGTCCCTGTAGGGAAGCCACATTATAGTTGCAGGCTGGACTCCCCTGGTGGTGGCTTCTCAGAGGGGCACAAAATTGGCCCAGGTAGTTTATTGCTAGAAATTTCCTTTTGCAATATGGGACTCTTCTGTCATACTATCATTATTAATATCATTAATTAAAGTTATGAATAAGATATAAGATCTGCTCAGCTTGTGTGTGGGGGGAGATCTATGGTCATAGCTTTGAGATTATTGATCATTCATATTTTACAGCAAAATAATTTATCAGATCCTATCCTTTGTGACAGCTAGACGAGAGTATGACCTTGGATAGAGTTTTGGAAGGGAAAAGATATAAGCAAAAGAAAGTCATCTGAGTCAATGAGATTCTGAAAGGATAGTGGGAGGATGCTGAAGGTCAGGCAGTCCTGAGGCTGGGGCTTCCAGAAGTAAAGAGTACAATGAAAAAGAAAAATACTACTAAATCTACAAACTTTGCATCTATTCTTGCTTATAACAAACATAAATGTGGCCATGATTATTACAATGACTGAAAATTCTATCTACATTCCCCCTCAAAAAAATCAAGCTTTAGTTCCCAAATAGGTATTATTTTAGAATCACTATTACATCAGCTAAGTAATTCTCCAAAAAGCCGAGACAAACAATAGTATTTATTCTTTCTCCTCTTTATAATACTTATTATATTTTTAGAAACATAAATACTCTACAGAGCAAACAGACAAAGAAAACATTCTAGGCTACTCTGGCTCCTACTTGAACCCAGCCTCTATATGAAGTCTCTGTCTATGCCCAGGGTTCCTGTCACATTGGACAACTTACAGTATTCTACGCTGTTTATTATCTCTTGTGACATGCAATTTCCAAGAATTTTTAACCTCCCTGATTCTACCTAGAAAATTCTTATTTTCCTCCAAAGTACAGTTTAAATATTTAATATTCCGTGAATAGTTCTGTCCCCTCTCACAAAAAACTAGTCTCCAGGTAATCAATTGATGCTAACTTGGTTTCTCAAGAATGACAGAGGTCATGCCCTCAGCTGGCTGAATGAGGAACATTTGTTGGGCATTTATTATTTGGCAGTACTGTGCAGAGGGCTTTCAATGTGCTATTTTATTTAATCTTCCAATCAAAAGTATGAATTAGGTACTATTATAATTCCATTTTTCAGATTAGAAGACTTAGGCTTAAAAGTTTAAGGAATATGTCCATGGTCACAAAGCTTATAAGAGATTAAATTCAGGTCATCTGATGCTAAAGTTTGTGTATTTAACCAACACACATTACTGCCTCCCATATTCTGAGAAAACCCACATAAACCAAGGTTTATTAATAGAGTCCTGAAACAAGAAACATATTTCAGTACATCCTGGACCTCAGTGAAGAAGAGATATCATCCAGCATGATGAGCCAATCATCAATGACCTTGGAAGATGAATCCAGACGAGGATAAAAGAGAAAAAATATTCTAATAGCTAACACACTGTGGTTTTCGATAAGTTCTATTTTTTTTAAGCAGGGTATAGTTGTTTTACAATGTTGTGTTAAGTTTCTACTGTAAAGCGAAGTGGAGTTCCCTGTGCTATACAGCAGGTTCTTATTAGTTATCTATTTTATACATATTAGTGTATATATGTCAATCCCAATCTCCCAATTCATCCCACCCCCAATCCCCCCCAGCTTTCCTCTCGGTGTTCATACGTTTTTTCTCTACATCTGTTTCTCTATTTCTGCCTTGCAACCAGTTCATCTGTACCATTTTTCTAGGTCCCACATATACGCGTTAATACACGATATTTGTTTTTCTCTTTCTGACTTACTTCACTCTGTATGACAGTCTCTGGGTCCATCCAGGTCTCTACAAAGGACGCAATTTCGTTCCTTTTTGTGGCTGAGTAATATTCCATTGTATATATGTACCACAACTTCTTTATCCATTCGTCTGTCAATGGACATTTAGGATGCTTCCATGAGCTGGCTATTGTAAATAGAGCTACAATGAACATTGGGGTGCATGTGTCTTTTTGAATTATGGTTTTCTGTGGGTATATGCCCAGTAGTGGGATTGCTGGGTCACATGGTAATTCTATTTTTAGTTTTTTAAGGAACCTCTATACTGTTCTCCACAGTGGCTGTATCAATTTACATTCCCACCAACAGTGCAAGAGGGTTCCCTTTTCTCCATACACTCTCCAGCATTTATTGTTTCTAGATTTTTTGATGATGGTCATTCTGACCGGTGTGAGATGATATCTCATTGTAGTTTTGATTTGCATTTCTCTAATAATTAGTGGGGTAGAGCAGCTTTTCATGTGCCTCTTGGCCATCTGTATGTCTTCTTCGGAGAACTGTCTGTTTAGGTCTTCTGCCCATTTTTTGATTGGGTTGTTTGTTTTTTTAATATTGAGCTGCATGAGCTGTTTATATATTTTGGAGATTAATCCTTCGTTCCTTGATTCATTTGCAAATATTTTCTCCCATTCTGAGGGTTGTCTTTTCGTCTTGCTTATAGTTTCCTTTGCTGTGCAAAAGCTTTGAAGTTTCATTAGGTCTCATTTATTTATTTTTGTTTTCATTTCCTTTACTCTAGGAGGTGGGTCAAAAAAGATCTTGCTGTGATTTATATCAAAGTGTGTTCTTCCTATGTTTTCCTCTAAGAGTTTTATAGTGTCCGGTCTTACATTTAGGTCTTTGAACCATTTTGAGTTTATTTTTCTGTATGGTGTTAGGGAGTGTTATAATTTCATTCTTTTACATGTAGCTGTCCAGTTTTCCCAGCATCACTTATTGAAGAGACTGCCTTTTCTCCATTGTATACCCTTGCCTCCTTTGTTGTAGATTAGTTGACCATAGGTGGGTGGGTTTATCTCTGGGCTTTCTATCCTGTTCCATTGATCTATATTTCTGTTTTTGTGATAGTACCATATTGTCTTGACTACTGTAGCTTTGTAGCATAGTCTGAAGTCAGGGAGTCTGATTCCTCCAGCTCTTTTTTTTTTTTTGCTCATGATTGATTTGGCTATTCGGGGTCCTTTGTGTCTCCATACAAATTTTAAGATTTTTTTGTTCTAGTTCTGTACAAAATGCCATTGGTAATTTGATAGGGATTGCATTGAATCTGTAGATTGCTTTGGGTAATAAAGTCATTTTCACGATATTGATTCTTCCAATCCAAGAACATGGTATATATCTCTCCATCTGTTTGTGTCATCTTTGATTTCTTTCATCAGTGTCTTATAGTTTTCTGAGTATAGGTCTTTTAACTCCTTAGGTAGGTTTATTCCTAGGTGTTTTATTCTTTTTGTTCCAAATGGTGAATGGGGTTGTTTCCTTAATTTTTCTTTCTGATCTTTTGTTGTTAGTGTATAGGAATGCAAGATTTCTGTGAATTAATTTTGTATCCTGCAACTTTATCAAATTCATTGATTAGTTCTAGTAGTTTTCTGGTGGCCTCTTTAGGATTATCTACGTATAGTATCACGTCATCTGCAAACAGTGATAGTTTTATCCCTTCTTTTCCAATTTGTCTTCTTTTTATTTCTTTTTCTTCTCTGATTACTGTGGCTAGGACTTCCAAATCTATGTTGAATAATAGTGGCGAGAGTGGACATCCTTGTCTTGTTCCTGATCTTAGAGGAAAGTCTTTCAGTTTTTCACCATTGAGAATGATGTTTGCTGTGTGTTTGTCATATGTGGCCTTTATCATGTTGAGGTAGGTTCATTCCATGCCCACTTTCTGGAGAGTTTTTATCATAAATGGGTGTTGAATTTTGTCAAAAGCTTTTTCTGCATCTATTGAGATCTTCATATGGTTTTTATTCTTCAATTTGTTAACATGGTGTATCACATTGATTGATTTGAATATATTGAAGAACCCCTGCATCCCTGGGATAAATCCCACTTGATCATGGTGTATGATCCTTTTAATGTGTAGTTGGATTCTGTTTGCTAGTATTTTCTTGAGGATTTTTGCATCTATATTCATCAGTGATATTGGTCTGTAATTTTCTTTTTTTGTAGTATCTTTGTCTGGTTTTGGTATCAGGGTGATGGTGGCCTCGTAGAATGACTTAGGGAGTGTTCCTCCCTCTGCAATTTGTTGGAAGAGTTTGAGAAGGATGGGTGTTAGTTCCTCCCTAAATGTTCGATAGAATTCACCTGTGAAGCCATCTGGTCCTGGACTTTTGTTTTTTGGAATATTTTTAATCACAGTTTGAATTTCATTACTTGTGATTGGTCTGTTCATATTTTCTATTTCTTCCTGGTTCAGTCTTGGAAGGTTACACCTTTCTAAGAATTTGTTCCTTTCTTCCAGGTTGTCCATTTTATTGGCATAGAGTTGTTTGTAGTAGTCTCTTATGATGCTTCGTATTTCTGTGGTGTCCATCATAACTTCTTCTTTTTCATTTCTAATTTTATTGATTTGAGTCCTCTCCCTCTTTTTCTTGATGAGTCTGGCTAAAGGTTTATCAATTTTGTTTTTCTCAAAAAACCAGCTTTTAGTTTTATTGATCTTTGCTATTGTTTCTTTGTTTCTATTTCTTTTGTTTCTGCTCTGATCTTTATTATTTCTTTCCTTCTACTAACTTTGGGTTTTATTTGTTCTTCTTTCTCTCGTTCTGTTAGGTGTAAGGTTAGATTGTTTATTTGAGATATTTCTTGTTTCCCCAGGTAGGATTGTATTGCTATAAACTTCCCTCATAGAACTGCTTTTGCAGCATCCCGTAGGTTTTGGATTGCTGTGTTTTCATTGTCATTTGTCTCTAGGTATTTTTTGATTTTCTCTTTGATTTCTTCAGTGATCTATTGGTTATTTAGTAACATATTTTTTAGCCTCCATGTGTTTGTGTTTTTTTACAGTTTTTTTCCTGTAATTTATTTCTAATCTCGTAGTGTTGTGGTAAGAAAAGATGCTTGATATCATTTCAAATTTCTTAAATTTACCTAGGCTTGATTTGTGACCCAAGATGAGATCTAGTCTGGAGAATATTCCGTGTGCACTTGAGAAGAAGTGTAATCTGCTGTTTTTGGATGAAATGTCCTATAAATATCAATTAAACCTTTCTGGTCTATTGTGTCATTTAAAGCTTGTGTTTTCTTATTAATTTTCTGTCTGGATGATCTGTCCATTGGTGTAAGTGAGGTGTTAAAGTCCCCCACTATTATCGTCTTACTGTCTATTTCCTCTTTTATAGCTGTTAGCATTTGCCTTATGTACTGAGGTGCTCCTATGTTGGGTGCATATATACTTATAATTATTATATCTTCTTCTTGGGTTGATCCCTTGTGTCTTGTAATAGTCTTTATTTTAAAGTCTATTTTATCTGATATGAGAATTGCTACTCCAGCTTTCTTTTGATTTCCATTTGTATGGAGTATCTTTTTCCATCCCCTCACTTTCAGTCTGTATGTGTCCCTAGGTCTGAATTGGGTCTCTTGTAGACAGCATATATATGGGTCTTGTTTTTGTATCCATTCAATGGGTCTGTGTCTTTTGGTTGGAGCATTTAATCCATTCACATTTAAGGTACTTATCAATCTGTAAGTTCTTATAACCATTTTTTAAATTGTTTTGGGTTTGTTTTTGTAGGTTCTTTTCTCCTCTTGTGTTTCCCACTTAGAGAAGTTCCTGTAGCATTTGTTGTAGAACTGTTTTGGTGGTGCTGAATTCTCTTAGGTTTTGCTTGTCTGTAAAGCTTATGATTTCTCTGTCAAGTCTGAATGAGATCCTTGCCAGATTGAGTAATCATGGTTGTAGGCTCTTCCCTTTCATCATTTTAAATATATTGTGCCACTCCCTTCTGGCTTGTAGAGTTTCTGCTGAGAAATCAGTTGTTTACTTTATGGGAGTACCTTTGTATATCATTTGTCATTTTTCCCTTGTTGCTTTTAATAATTTTTCTTTGTCTTTAATTTTCGTTAGTTTGATTACTATGTGTCTCAGCATGTTTCTCCTTGGGTTTATCCTGCCTGGGACTCTCTTTGCTTCCTGAACTTGGGTGGCTATTTCCTTTCCCATGTTAGGGAAGTTTTCGACTATAATCTCTTCAAATGTTTTCTCAGGTTCTTTCTCTCTCTCTTCCGGGACCCCTATAATGTGAATGTTGGTATGTTCAGTGCTGTCCCAGAGGTCTCCTAGGCTGTCTTCTTTTCTTCCTTTTTTCTTTATTCTGTTCTGCAGCAGTGGTTTCCACCATTCTGTCTTCCAGGTTACTTATCTGTTCTTTGGTCTCAGTTATTCTGCTATTGATTCCTTCTAGTGTAGTTTTCATTTCAGTTATTGTATTGTTCATCTCTGTTTGTTTGTTCTTTAATTCTTCTAGGTCTTTGTTAAACATTTCTTGCATCTTCTCAATCTTTGCCTCCATTCTTTTTCCAAGGTCCTGGATCATCTTCACTATCATTATTCTGAATTCTTTTTCTGGAAGGTTGCCTATCTCCACTTCATTTAGTTGTTTTTCTTGGGTTTTATCTTGTTCCATCACCTGGGATGTAGTCCTCTGCCTTTTCATTTTGTCTATCTTTCTGTGATTGTGTTTTTTCATTCCTCAGGCTGCAGGATTGTAATCCTTCTTGCTTCTGCTGTCTGCCCTTTGGTGGATGAGGCTATTTTTGATGAATTCTTAAAGTGACCAGATATGCATTTCAGAATCCACTGTATCTTTATAATTCTTTGTACATTTATTAATACAGTAAATATAGTTAACCTCTTTTGAACATTTAATCTGTACCAGCACTGTCCTTAGTGTTTTACATATTTTACCTTAATTAATACTTACAGTAATACTCTGAAATAGATACTATTATTATCCCCCAATTCCTCAATTTCACTGAGGAGACTTAGTGAAAGAGAAATTGGAAAATAGATGTTAGAACAAGGAGTTGAATTCAGCCAGTCTGGTTCCAGAGTCCAAACTAGCTATTTTATCTAGGTTGTGATAACTATATTATATATCATACACGCACATACAGTACACTCCACAAGTATGTAGTTAGAGCATATTTCTCATCTTGCATCAGGCTTTGCCTTGCTCAACCAATACTTACGTCATTTCTATAAGCCCTTGATGTAAAGAACTTCTTGACATTTTATTAAATACATATACATATATATTTATGTATATGTATACACACGCATGCATACACACACACACACACACACACACACGCTAGGTATCCCAGATTTTTCTGATTCAGGACTCTAGTTCAAAACCAGGTAAGTAATTTTTTAAGTAGAATGGTATTTTAGCAAGTATCATTTCAGACTTGATCATAAACTATATTAGCAAACACTACTAGCTGGTCTTTCCACTAATGGAAGTTCCAATATTTGAAATATTAGTCTGATAGGCAGAATAATGGGCCCCCCAACAGATGTTCAGGGTGCTCATTATTCAGTATAGGTTTGTTTCTTAATCCCTTCAGTTTCTTGTTGGAGTCCTCCCTTCACATTTGTTTGGTGCCTCTATCATTTCTTTTGGTTTAATCTCTCTATAGAGGAAGCCTCCAGACCTCTACTAGGTGGGGGAGAGGCAATCTCCAGGTTGTGAGAGGTGGGGAGAGAGGGATGTGTGTGTGTGTGTGTGTGTGTGTGTGTGTGTGTGTGTGTGTGTAGAGAGAGTGAGAGACAGAGAGAATGTTAAGGTCCTAAATCCTTACTAGGCAATAGCCCCAAATGTATTTTAAATAATTGATGTGTTTTTATTTATCTCATAATCTTTAAAATGAGATCATCCTGTTAACTCAGCCATAACCTTTACTTCTATGTAACTTCTTCATTGCATTTCAATTACCATTTAAATAACATATTCTTGTTCTGGAAGACAGTGAGCTTTTCATCATTCTTTCTGTCTAGATAACATCCAAAGACAAATCCCACAGAGGCGAGTATATGAACCCAATAGTTACACACAACATGAAGTAAGCTGTGGCTCTGATGCCAACAGTGACCCTCAGGACCAAGGGCAGAGGTGAGCTCAGCCCCCAGACTTAATTTCATCAGAGAAAATTCTTAAATTGTAGCATCACCTAAATATGTATATTCTCAAATTAGAAACAGAGACAAAGTTTTTCCAATATAGTTGATTAAAAAGCAATAAACTTGGAAAAATTACAGATGGAGAAACTGAAGATTCCCTGGAGGATGAAGATAAGCATTTGGATTTTACAGAGACAGTGCTCCTATCTGCATAAGCCACAAAATGCAGAATATCAAGTATCAGCAAACCTGAGTGCTGAAATATATTTTGGAGTCGGGAGGGTAGAGTGAGTGTTAGGAAGATCTCTGTCTTTTACTGAAAAACTATCAAATAAGTGGACTAAGGGGAAAACCAACACATAAGTAAAAACACAAGACAAAACAAACCAAAAACCCTGAGATTTACGCCCACTGGGTGCATGCACAAATGGGGGTTGGCAGGGGAATGCGGGACCCAGCCCCTTATCTGATTTCAGTTCTGATAAGTGTTTGCCACTTACTGTCCAGTTGCAGATATCACGAAAGATGTTTCTAATCAGTTTACTTCTCAACTGATTCTCTTACTATGTATAAGAAAATATATTAGACTTCAATTAGAAATATTCCTAAGCCTTACAATAGCACAAAATTCAGGGAAGTTCTACAAGAATTTTGAGATTATTCATTCCATATGCATAAACATTTTACTAACCATTCATCAAGTCTGAGCAAAATTAGCTGCAGCATGTCACTTCCCTTCAAAATGCAACATAAGCTCTGTTTTAACCAAGAAGTTGCCTTTTACTTAGATCATGAATGGTTTACTGTAGTGTTCTGTCTTTTTCTTTAAAAGTGTTTTTCTTTAAAAATATAAGTACCATGCCAAAGTATCTATTAAATTCATACTTAATTAATTGCACAGTTCTAGAGACTACTCACATACAGAGGGCTTTTAACCAGCAGGTGCATTGCATAAAAGTTATTAAAAGTTTTAACTGTTGCACAGCATGGGTATTTCAAGCACCTGTTTAGACTTAAAACACTTTAGGGAAAGAAGTACAGGACCAAGGGGTCATGAGATCTAGACTTTAGCCTCTGGTTTGTTGCTAATTAATTGTGAAAACTTGGTGCTGTTAATCAAATTCTTGGGGTCTCAGTTTCAGAAAGGAATAAGGAAAGACAGAGCAAAAGGGATCTAGAAAGAGATGCTAAAAGTGTTCCTCTGCTTCTCAAGAACTGTGAAGGGTCTGAGATGATATCCTATATTGGCAAGTTAGTCTGCCACAGTTTCATGGATGCTGATGGAACACACGAGACTCTTGGGTCAGCGATGAAGGACAATTTATTACTCATAGCAATAATAGTCGGTGGAATATCAGCATTTTTGTGCTGGTTATCTAAGCGCCTGTTCCCTAGGGCAACACAATGAGATCCAAGAGAACTGCACACACTGTGGGTTGTGTTACAAGAAAAGACCCCGAACAGAGGAAACACAGTTCTTATAATGGGCAGTGTGCATGCCTGCCCTTTGCTCTAGGGGGAAACACTATATCCATCTTCCAAGCTTTTTCAGTACACATTCTTGAAAAGATAGTCCAAAACTATAGACAACTAAGTTCCTCTCTTACAAGACCTGCAGAAGAAACATGAGAAACACATGGAGAAGTGTCTCCCTTCAACACCCACCCCTTTTCTATATCATCTCAGCATCTAGCAAATTTTCCCATGAATGTGCCACTGCCAGCCACTCTGAATAATATGAATGTCAGAACTTGAAACCAAATCCTTCAATTTAACTCCTACAGCATATAATTAAGGCTCCCATCAAGAGGACTACAGGCATGAGGATGAGGCCAACATGCAATGCTGCCCTCAGCCATGCCCGCTTAGGGTTCTAAACCCATAGAAAATTGTTTCCAATTACTTAGACTTGTCCTACTATTAAAATTCAATAATGCTATGTAATATTAATATTGAATAATATATAATAATATTATTACTGTTAACATTAATGTTTCTGATTTTTAGAAGGCAAATGTGAATAATCCATTAAGTCACAGTACTCATTCTCCTCCTCAGAAAAGCTAGAGATGTTAAATGACATTTAGTAAACTCCTCCATTTACAGATAAGAAAAATAAGATCCTAGCAGAAGGAATATTTGTTCAAGGTCACAAAACAGAGTATTAACCTAGGTCTCCTAGCTCCCTGTGCACTTCATGGTTTAAATTATCTATCAGCTAGCAAAGTAAGATTCCCTGGCACACTAACATTGTGTCTGGGGAACCCAGAAGACATGCCAACATACCTCATCCTCGTAACCAATTAGCAAACAATTTAGTGCTAAACTGTATGCTACCAGATAATTCAGAAAGATATTGTGATTAAATTCCATTGAATAAAGGAAGGACTGACAAGATACGGAAAGACAAGAGATCTCACCTAATGAAAGAAAAAAAAAAATAAGGTGAACACACTAAGCTCAGGAATGATGATTGTCACAGCCGGTAGTAGCCAAGTCACAGCTGGTTGGGAGGCACTAGTGCGAAGTAAAGGACAAGAAGCCCTGCCTATGTGGGGAAAGTGCAAGTCCAGATAAGAGAGCGAGGTAGCATAGCAGAGGATCGCGAAAGTCAGGGAGAAGAGTTCATGCCTGCAAAGATGGCAGCCAGGAACTCTTTATCCCGACCAACCCAGCCTTCAGGCAAAGTGAAGCTTCACTGTGGGTGCAAAAGAGGACTCAGTTGTTATACACACACACACACACACACACACACACACACACACACTACATGTATATATTATGCATATGCACTATACATATGTGTATGTATATATACACACACTACATATGCTCTAAGCCATGGTAAAATTATTTGTTGGACAAGTGAGTTATATACCAATACAAAATAAATACATATTTTTGTAATATTCATAAATTAGGATTTTCTTTTTTTTGGTTTATTGTTATAATTTCTGCCAGACCTTAGAAAATAAACTCTATAATTATTGACAATCAACTTATCCAAAAGGTGTACTCTTATATCTAAGCAATAAAAGACATCAAATCATTCAAAAGAAAAATTATTATTTAGGATTGTGTGTGTGTGTGTACACACATTCTGATTTGCCAATACATCAGACATCTACCATTCACTAAATAATCATTCATTCCCCCTGTATCAACTACAGATGGCCTCCTTTTCTAATAATCACTGAAAGAATGGCATTGCAATATACACAAAACTCTCTGTCCCTAGGGTGTTTATATTTTGGCTGGGGAGTGAGATCTAGATCTTTTCATGTACATAATATGCCTAACAAATTAGGTATATTACTATTATATGTATTAATAAACAGCATATACCTAATATTGTTAGCTATATTACATATAATATCTATTATAATATACCTAACAATGCCAGTCTATAAAAAATGGAAGACAGAAACTCAATATGTTCCACAATTAACAGCAGAGCTACAAATCCAAATCCTAACACCTCCAACCAATTAGAGATGTGACCTTGATTAAGTTACTCAGCTGTTCCATACCTCACTTGTTTCTTCTTTTTTTTCTTATTTTCAAGAGTATACCTCACAGGGCTTTTCTGAGGTTAAAATGAATTAAAATGTGTAAAGTGCTTACTTACTGCCTAGAACTTAGTAATCCCTCTGTAAGTACTAGATAGTATCACAATAGAAGGTGGGAGAGCCAGATTACCAAATGTTGATCAAAATAGTTTAGATTCTGTTATTTTTCTCTTCAAAAGCCTTCCTCTGTTTCTACAACTCGCTTTTGAAATCCTAAGGTCCAAACACACCAGGCTCTTCATCTTTTTCTGAGCATGTCTCGCCATCATACATACACACACACACACACACACACACACACACACACACACTCACGCATGCAAACCTATGACATTTCACAGGCTCTCTTCCCTGAATGCCAGCTCTATCATGTCTTCCAGGTTCTGCTGACTCTTCCTCCTTCATGAAGCCTTCCCCAATTATTCTAGGTGGAACTAGTTGTTTGTTTAGCTCTCAGCATTCCCTGAGCTCTCGCTTTTTCTATGTCATTTCCCAGCCATATGACTTTCAGCAGAACAATCCAGCCTACCTGTGTGCCAGTATCCTTACTGGTAAAGTGAGAGTAATAACAACACAACACCTGATCCTATCGAGTTACTGTGAGGACTGATGTATATAAAATGCTCATAAAAATGTTGGTACATAGTAAATGTTCATTAAAATTATTGGCATTGTTTTTATTATCATTAAAAGCATGTACATAAAATGTTATAATTATTTATTTTTGTCTGCTTCTCACTAGCATCTATATTATTGGTGTGAAGGAAAGGGACCAAGATAAGCTTTCTTTATCTTTGCATACTCAGTACCAAATGCCCAGAACATAGAAGAACCAAAGAAATATTAGGTAATTAATTCACTTTATACCACTAGCATAGTGGCTAATGCAGAGTAGATGATCAAATTTTTTTTCAGAAAAGAACTTGAATGAGTTCTTTGTCAGACTATGATTTGAGCACATCCATTCATGTACAGTCTCTAGAATTATTTTATTTCATGAAAAAAGTTTGTTTTGATTTCTGTGATTTATGGGGAAATAATAAAAGACTATATATCACACTGAGTGTTTGGTTGAGTCTTTGGGAACTAATTAGGTCATGAGGGCCCTGTATTGTATATTTGAAAGCTGCCAAGAGAGTAGATTTTAAAAGTTCTCATCACAAGAAAAAAAAATGTGTAACCATGTGAGGTGATGAACGTTAGCTAAACTTACTGTGCTAATCATTTCACAATATAAACATATATCAAATCATTACGTTGTACATATACCTTAAACTAATGCAAAGTTATATGTCAATTATATCTCAATAAAACTGGAAAAAAATACAGCAATTAAGAATAAAGGAAAAAATTTGGTATAATTCAGCAGAACACACACACACACAAAGAAAGCCTGTAGCAATAAGCCTAAGTGCTTTCCTCTAAAACTGGGAATAAACCAAGAAAGAAGTTACTATCTCCATTCCTATTTAATATGATGCTGGGCTGGAGGTCGTACCCAGTGCAGTGGGGCAAGAAAACATAAAAGATATAAGGTTTGGAAAGAAAGGAATAAAAACAATAATTAATTTGCAGTTGACAAAGAATGCATAAAGATATCTAAGATAATGCAGTCAAACTATTAAAAATAAGAGTTGAATGTGACAAGTTCACTTTGTACAGTTATTATATAAAAACCAATTGTCTTTCTAGAAAACAAAACAATTAAATAGAAATAAAATGGTTCAAATGCCATCGCTCACAAAGCAAATTCTTTAAATAGAACACAAAAAGCAGTAACCATAAAAGAAAGGATTTGACTACTTTAAAATCAAGAACATCTCTTCATTAAAACACACAAACCATGGACTCAGAAAAGGTATTTACGATGCATATATTCAATAAGGGACTCCAGATTATATGAAGGATTTCTACAAATCAATAAGATAAAAGACACTCAGCACAATAGAAGTGGAGGCCAACCCCTAAATGGGTATTTCATACACACACGTACACACACACGCAATTACACAATCCAAATGGCCCAATAAACATGTGAGAGGGTACTTTACTTCATTAATCATTAGATAACTGCAAATTAATATCACAATTAGATGCCACTATGAAAAAATCACAATGGCTACAGTTTAAGAAACCTGAAAATATTAAGTGCTACAGAGGATATGAAGCAACTAAAACTCTCGTTCAATGCTAGTAAGAATGTAAATTTGTAAACCACTTTAAAAAATGTTTTGAAAGCATTTATTAAAGCTTGGCATAAGTTTAAGGCACAGCAATTCCATTCCTAGGTGTACGCCCAGTAGAAATGTACACATTTGAGCACTAATAGACATATGCTAGAATAGAGCAGCACTATTCCTAATCATTATATACAAAAGGCAATCCACATTTTCATCAACAGGAGAATGGATAAATTGTGGTAGATTTGTAAAACTGAAAAGCATACAATAAGAATAAACAACTGTGACATGCAACAACATGGGTGAATTTCAAAGACAAATATTGAGAGCAAGAAGGCAATTACAAAATAATATATAACATGTGATTCCACATCTATAAATTTCAAAAATGGCCAAAATTAACTGATGGTGTTGTAAGTTAAGATAGTGGTTAACTTTGGAGAGGGTAGTGACTGGAAGGGGGCATATGGAAAGTTTCCAGGTTGCTGACAATATTTTACTTTTTGATCTGAGTTGTGGTTACAGGAGTTTTCACTTTTTGAAAAGTCTCTTAAACTGTATATTTATGATTGGTGTTCTATTCTCCATATACCTTATTTTTTAATAAAGAGTTTAGACAAATATGTATGTATATATGTATGTATGCATACAGATGAGAGAGGTGGGAGTATTAAAAGATTAACTACGTTGAACCAGGTTTTATAAATGTAATGAGTGTGTGAGAAGGATAGCTCACCAGTACCATATGCCATTCCTCCACACTATGCAATCCGTCATGTCTGAAAGAGCTCATAATTAAAGTGATTCCAGAATTACATAGAGATTGTTGTGAAGTCTGGAATCATAGTACAATAAGACCTTTTTTATTAAACAGATATGGAAATATTTTTGGATCAGTTGTTAAATAACTTCATAGATATAAACATGTTGAATCAAAGTTTGTTAAAAGAAAGAAAAACGTAGTTTTAATAATAAACATTATCCTATCTCAAACAGATTGAAAATTCAGTTGGAAAGTAATGTATTTCTACCCCCTACCCAAACACACACACACACACACACACACACACACACACACACATATACACACTATAGGTTTGTAAACTGGCCCCTGTACACAGAGGGCAAGGAGAGACCAAAGAAAGAGGCAGACCTGTCCAGACTGGTAGGTGCAGGTTTGAAAAGAAAGTGAACTTACACATGAGGCTTGCCTTCAGCGGTTGCAAGATTGCAAGATGAGTAGATCTAGGTACCTGCAGGACAATCTTAGAAGTTTATAGAGAGGCCTTAAGTGGGTTCAGTCACATATTCTGTCCAGATGGTCTCAACCACACCTTACTCTCTCAACACTGCATCCTTGAAACCAGCTCCCACTGTCGGAATGTTGGGTGAAATGCACATTCCAAGGACAGAGGAGGGGTGAGGAGCCCCCCGATTGCCCGGGTTCAACTCTCTGGTCATGTCCTCTCCATGACCTCCTCCAACACTCCACCCCTCACGGCAGGCTCTTACACTCTTACACGCCGCCCTCTTCTGCAATGTGCCCTGAGAGGTCAGCAAGGGGTTTGACTAGCACGGAGGTGGCTCGTTCGGTGGCTACCTGGCTACACTGAAGGCAGATACCACAGCAACAGTATAGGCACATACAACATAAAACACAGATTAACATAATGATTTCCAAAATAAGTAATAATTTTTTCCATCAAGAGCCCCATGAGTCGAATGACTGATTTATTAAAACTTCCATGCTGGGGGTCAGATCACTCCAGGCATTCAATTTGTGTCCTCATGTGACTTAATAAAGATGATACATTAGCAGACTCGTCAGGTATGAAAATACAATATTCTGTTTGGATAACGGCATAGGTGTCTGCTTGTGAGGCAGGAATAATGTCCAAGGCCACCTATTTTGAAGGACAGCTTTTCTCATGAGAAACATTTAGTGTTCAGTAAGGACAGATTTGTCAGCTATCATATAAGTCTTTCGGGGTGAATTATTAAGGGCCTACATGTGCTAAGGCCAATGGAGGGAACAAAGACAGCAGCCACATGATCGTACTAGTGGAAAAGAGATCATGTCCACCTGGCCTTGAGAAGAGGGTAGTGGACAGTTTTGGGAACTTGACTTGGCTGTGCACACCATACATTTTGGCCAGGAGAGACAGCTCTGTCAGGCGAGAGGAGATGGAGTTGGGGGGGAAAGGATATGCCAGACCAGGACCCCTATCTTCTCTTCTTTCAATGGTGCATGTTCCATTTCAAGTACAGTGCATTTTATCAGGTCTAGTTTGCAGCAGGACAGTGGACTCCCAGGGGAGATTGAGTAGTTCCCCAGCACCCAGGAGTGTGAAATAATTTACCCACCTCAGTGGGATGTCTCATTGCAAATTCCAGTAGACAATGTCTTTCCCAGGAGTGACTAGTCTTGGTGTTCTCAGCAGTATAGCACATTAATCCATAGTGGGGTCTGGGCAACGGCTGTCTCCCTCAATTTGCATACCTCTATGGTGTTGAATATCTCGGCAGGGGTCCCCAGGCTAGCATGTGGAACAAGAGGCCCTACCAATTGATATTCGAACGTATTAAAGCCTGGGACAGTACTCTAGTCCACCTGGCCAAGATGGTTTTACCTGTTAGTGATTTAATCTACTATTTTAATATTCCATTTTTTTTCTACCAATCTTACTGCTTGTGAGTTATAGAAGACATGGAATCCCCACTCAATGGCATGTTCTTTTGTCTAGTCTCACTTAACATGAAATATGACCCCCAATCCTTGCCTATTTGATGAGGGTATCTTTACCTACTTAGCTTTTCTAATCCCCATAATGGTGGCAGCCCAGTTTGCATGGCAACAGGGGAAAGCTTGGGTTAGGCCAGACACAGTGTCCATATAAGCGAAGGCACATTTAGAACCCTTAGAGGGAGGGGACCAATATAGTCAATTTGTCAATCCCTTACCTGTTGAGAACTCCAGTGAGTGGTCCCAGACTCATTAGGCAGTTGCCTTGGCATTGTTTAGAACACACAGGACATGCTGTTACTATATTAACCACCACTGTATTTCAAGCGCAACCAGCATCCTTGGCAATGCATCATCCCACCCAGGAGCTCTGTTACCTGCTTTTCCTATACACCTGATCTGTTGTATCTACCAAAAGGTCAGTTTCTAGGGTTTATACCCAGGCTAGGGCATCGGCTTCCTGATTGCCAGGGGTTATCAGAGCCTTATAAGCCGGGATGTGAAAACAGTGAGGACTGTCGCAAGCTCTTGCAGAGGAGCCCAAATGTCTTCCCCATATCCTGCCCCACAAAGGCTTATTCATAATCATCCATCTCTTGTTTTCCCATTGTCCAAGCTATCAGGTTAATCCTTTCAGAACAGCCCAAGTGTCAGGGAGAGACCAAAAGAACAGCCAGGGATAGATAAAAGAAAGAGGCAGACCACTTCGAATTGGTAGATGGCAGACTTAACAAGCAAAGGAACTTTTACACAAGGCGTGTCTTTGGCAGCTGCAAGATGGGTAGATCCCCACATCTGCCCATTAGAATCTTAAAAGTTTATAAAGAGGCCTGAACTGGCTTCAGGCATGTATTCAGTGCAGATGGTCTAAACAACACCTTACTTTCTCAAGGGTGCATCCTTGAAACAGCTCCTAGTGTGGGAACTGTGGGCAGAATGCACATTCCAAGAACAGGCAATGGGGTGACGAACCTCTGATTGCTTGGGTCGAACTCACAGGTCAACTGGCATCATGTCTTCTCGGTGACCTCCTCCAACAAACACACACACACACACACACACACATATCTTCCCTTTGTAGTAGTGATGGGGCACAGATGAGGCAAACAAAGAGATCACCCTCCATGCATCTCACCCAAACCTAATTAAACATGTAAGCAGAAATCACATTTTAAAATTCCACAAGCCAATAAAACCTGCGGAGTAACAGAGGAAATATCTACATTGTTCAGCCCTTCCAGAAAAATAGTCAGTAAATCATTCAGACTATGGTCTGTCTAACCCAAAGCATTTGCATATGTATATCATTCATAGTAAGTGATTGTTCGACGTAAGCCAGTTGGACACTCTGTTCCTTTTAGATGCTGCAGGATCACGCAAATATCACTGGACAATGGGGAGCATCCTGAAAGGACAGTGCACACTTTATCTCAAATCAAGGCAGTAAAGTCTTGCAGGGCGTCCACTGCATAACTCCAGGAGGGGCCATTTGCTCAGACTACGAAAGGATTATATAAATGGAAGCCTGGAAGTTGTACAATGTGGCAGTCTTAAAATATTCTTAATCCAATGACAAAAGAAAATGTTTTCCTAAAGACTGGTATATGGCCACATTATAAAAATAGAAAAAAAAATTATAGTACAATTTTATTAATTCACTGATATTTCTGACCATTCATTTGGAATACCATGTGTCATTGACCCCAGATCTCATGGGACACTAAGCTAGAAGAGGGTATCACAGGACCCGTATCCTATCTGAGGACTACTTTGTTTTCAAGTATGTTTTCCTATCGATATAATTGTTTTGTATATTTCTGAAATATCGTTGTTTCCCCTTCCATTCATATTTATAACCTCTACAGCTCTATTTGTATTATTTGTGTGTCTTCCCAAATATTTCTAACGCCTTCCAATTGAACATCACTGAAAAAGACATTATTGTGCTTTCAGTGCTGCTCCCTGATCATTAATAAAGACATTACATTTTTTAAAAATCTACCCTTGTTAAACACATTTTTGCAACTTCAAATTATATAAAGCCTAAAATATGAGTAATTCAAAGACATTGCCACATATTATTATCCTTTGCTTACCATCTTTCAGCTCATTTTCAGTTCTTGAGGCTGAATTTTTCTGGTTTGATTTGAATCAATTTTGCCAGTAAAATCTCACTGATGTTATATCAATTACTGTAAGAGTAGAATATAGGATGAGCACTATACTTAATCCTCTATTCATCTCTGAATTCAGTTATTCTAACAAGAATGCGATTTAGTTGTGTGTGTGTGTGTGTGTGTGTGTGTTGAGGGATAGTGGTGTTGGGAGACGGAGAGTGCTTTTTAAAAACATACACTTGACAAAAATAGATTTACTGTTCTGGGAGAGAGCAGAATTAAAGTAAAAAAGAAATGAGCTCTGGCTCTGACCATCATGTGAACTGACAAAAGAAAAAAAGGTGGACAACAGGACAGTATTCCCCCTAGATCTAGGCAAGCATGGCCCTTGAGTCAGTGGACCTGGTGCCATGAAGCTCCTTTCTTGAAATTTCCTCATTTCTGCTCTGGCCACACTCTGGTGCCTGGGACTAGCTGAAGTGGGCAGTGCCCTGGAGTAGAGTACCCTGAGTGCAGACCAGGACCCACAGGGGCCCTAGTCTCTGTGTCCCTCCTTCAGATCATTCTGCCATCTTCTTCCCACCCACCTCTCTGGGGTAGGAAGAAGATGGGGTCAACCAGTTGCACAGATGTGCTCAAGGGTTAGAGAATATGGGGTCATTCCAGGCTCCGTGGTTGGACCCTAGTCCCAGAAAGGTGACTTGGCGAAGTAATCATTCCCATTTGTGGGCTCAGTATTCCTTTCACAGGTCTTTGAGAGACTGGAACACAAGAATGGTGCTGACATGCTGATTTGGGGTGACACAAATTGTTTACATAGACAGGAGTCTCACAAAAAAAAATATTTACCACACTCTATGGTAATGCTAGGGGGTGCCCTGCATTAGAATATTTAGATGACAGGAAATCCGTGTTAGTCACAGAAAATTCTACACAAAAGAGAGTCACTGGAAACTCCATCCAGAGAATTTTTTTTTTTTTTTTTTACAGAATTTAAAAGAATCTGGCTACAGAGTATCTACGCTTGGTTTGAATTCGTAACAAGAAGTCTTGGCACTGACTGGTTATATGAAAAGGCTCCTACACATTTTCTTTTCTTTGAAGAAGTTTGGAAAATGCTCACACAGTTGATACCTAAAAAGCAAGTTCAAGGGAAGTTGTGGTTAACATCTACAATTGGTTGACTTTAAAAGGACAGTTTCAAGGACATAATCCTCAATAATGTGGGTGGGCCTCATCCAAGCAGTTGAAGGACCTCAAAAGCAAAATGGAGGTTTTCTTAAGGCAGAAGAAATTCTGACTCTGTACCGTAGCAGCAGCTCATGTCTGAGGGTTTCCACCCTCCCACCTGCCCTACAGATTTTGGACTTGTCAGCACCCACAACTATGTAGGCCAATTTATTGAAATCTATCTATATCTATCTGTCTATCCATCCTACGGTTCTATTTCTTTGGTAGAAACCTAACTGATACAGGGCAAGTGTATCTCTTCAAAATGTTCAAGTATATTTCTTGACATTGAGTCTCCTTGGCCTAATGTGGAGGATGCCCTGCCTTCACTCAACCAATCGCTGTGCTCAGAGGAACTGGAAGACACTGATTGACCAAGCTGGGTCACAAGCCCACCCCTGAAATCAGAGGTTAAGCCATCTCCCTCAACAGCATGAACAGAGAGTACGGAGAAACAACTCAGCAAAGAAAACATACATTCTTTTACCAGAGGAAATGGTGCTGGATAGGCAGCCACACCAAATGCCCAACAAAGAAGACTTACACACACCAAATGTCCAACAAAGAAGACTTACACACTTGCCTTGTTTCAAAACAGGCATTAAGAGGCACCAAGCAGGGCTTCCCTGGTGGCGCAGTGGTTGAGAATCCGCCCGCCAATGCAGGGGACACGGGTTCGAGCCCTGGTCTGGGAGGGTCCCACATGCCGCGGAGCAACTGGGCCCGTGAGCCACAATTACTGAGCCTGTGCGTCTGGAGCCTGTGCTCCGCAACAAGAGAGGCCACGATAGTGAGAGGCCCGCGCACCGCGATGAAGAGTGGCCCCCGCTTGCCACAACTGGGGGAAGCCCTCGCACAGAAAAACGAAGACCCAAAACAGCCCAAAAAAATAAATAAATAAATAAAATAAATAATAATTTAAAAGGTGCTAATAATTAAAAAAAAAAAAAAGAGGCACCAAGCAGATTCACACTGATAAAACTTCTAAATCTTTTAGCGTCTTACCAACCTGGATTATATGTTCTGATAGAAGTCAGAATTTCCTCCTAGAATATAATTCACTCATACATTAGATAACGTAAAGTGGATATACCAGAATCTTTAAATGTATGTACCCCTTGAAATTTTTTTTCAGCAGATCAATATAGAGCATGACAATTGAAGTTTCCCTCTAGTTTTGCTACCATCTCTTTTTCAGCATCTGGCTATATGTCATGTTTCCCTCATTGCCACCTTGACCTTTTTGCCATCTCACATCTGCCCTGTGTTTTCTCTTGCTCTTGAATCTCTTAAAACTAGCAGCTGGTAAATTAGCATTTTATTGGTAGGCTTGATGCTGTTCACAGTGGTGTTACACTAGTTAGGAAATGAAGAGTTGAGCTCAGGGTGAAGGAGGAAGTCCTCAGCATGGCTTGAGGATCCAACTAGACCTGACCTTGGCATTGATGACACCATTACCCTAAAGGCAGTGTTGTCCCAGAAATCAAGAGGCCTCCCAGGCAGTGCGTTCCAAAGGTCCAGTTTTACCAAAGAGAGAGGTCACTACAGCTAGAGCAACCCCAAAGATTTTGAGTCCTGAGTTGGAACTTGGGTTTGAGTTGGACTCTGTGCAGTAGGTCAAATTGGTTATGGAAAAACAAAATGAAATATAGGCATTCTGAGTAAGGTCAGAATGGTCAAAGATACCACTGAAAACATTCTCCTGTGTGGGATTATGAGGTGCTCAGCCTGGCTGGAAAAAAAGGGGTATACCCTAAAACTGAGAGAGAGAAGTATGGAAAGAAAGACTGTAGCCAAACTGTGAAGAGCTCTGGCTGTCACTCGTAATAATACAAGCTGGGAAAAAGGAACACCTTTTTGTCCAGGAAGGAACATGATGAAATAGATGTTTTAGGAAGAACTGCTGGTGTCTCTGTTATAGAGACAGAGGGGAACCAGGAGGAGCGTCAGAACACTGTAACAAATGCAGCTTGAAATCGAAACAAATCATCGTTACCATTCATTTGGGATTTGTGTTACTATGCAGTGCTCAAAGAATCCTTTCAAAAATATGGGTAATAATGGAAAAGTAATGCAAAAATTGAAATATATCATGAAAGCATCAGAAACATGCACAGGTTTCCAGCACAGTAATGTTGGTGCAGTTATATGTATTGATTCCTCATTCAAATACAATTAAGCTTTGAAATCAACTGCATATGGATTCAGACAGTTGAAAATGATATATTTCTTCAGTACTTAATAGATGTCCAGACTGTGTCTAGGAATGATAGAAAAGTGAGTGAGTAAATTGTTCTATTTTAACTTCAGGCTAAATTAACTCTTTCTGGTTCAGTCTTTTGTTTGCATTGTTCTTTATAGTTTTCACAGCATTTTCACACTTAATCCCTCTGGATCTTTATACTACCCCATTTTACAGGTAAGAAAAATAAAAGTTCAGAGATGGCAAAGCATTTATCCCACGTATCAATTGCGATTTAATGGCAGAGCTGGATTAAAGCTTGGATCTAGGCACCGTTCAGTACAGAAGGAGATATTAGTCTGGGAGGTAACAGGGTAAGGCAAGCCAAGACAAAGATAAACCATTTCAGAGAGTCAGACAATGAGTGCCAGAACTAAGGGAGAACAAAGAACTGATCTCGGTTTGGAAATGGGCAGAAATGACTATTCAGTCTCTGCCTAATTTTTTTTTTTTTCCAAATTCAATATCCTTTCCAACCAATAAAGATAGACAAGTTGAAGATTCCCAGGAATGGAAGCAGCTCCCCTTTACTTTGGTCCCGCAGCACCAAGGCATGTTCAGATTTCGTGGATCAATGCTCTCCACCTGGAGTAATCCATCCAATGTGGTACAGTTAGAGGAGCTCAGTGCAGCCGACTGGCTGGCTCTTACCCCTTTGGCTGGGGAGGGGTGACCTCAACTTGCATTGTACCAGGTAATCAGGGCTTTCACCATGGTTGTGTGGTAAGTTAGGCCCTGCATACTGCATCTAGCTGATGGCTGAATAGGCTTATATCCAATCTGTGTTCTTCCTCCCAAGCCAGGCTTGCCCTCATGAAGGGCTGGGTCCACCCTTTTTCTAAGGTGCACAAAGGTGTTTTAAGGATGTGCTTAAAGTGGCTCTGATATAAGGCAGTTCCTATAAAAGGCCTGACCATAGTCTACCACAGAACTGGACTCCAGTATATTCTATCATGTGTATGCATGTGTGTGTGTGTGTGTGTGTGTGTATTCTGTGAGCAAGAGAGAATACAAGTTAATCAGATGGGCAAAGCAATGACTCAAATTTATCAAAGAACATTATATCCTTTTAGAAAAATGTTTACTCATTTTATCGAAGAATCTAAAAGTGTGTATGGTGAAGTCATTTGTATTATATAGAGACCCAGGGGGAAGACCAAGAGAAGAGAATGAAATAGCTCCATGTCCTTGCCAACTTTCCTCCCATGCTGGGTAAGGCTTCCAAACACTTTGCAGGTTCTAGAACCCAAGGGAATCATGGCTGGTTCTTCCACCTGCCCTTCTGAAACTGCCTACTCTACTTTTACCCCACACTCAATCTCCCTCTCTCTTTCTGGTCACCGTGTGTTAGCTCACTGTCAACTCTGGCATCAATCCTAGATACTGCTTAGTGGATTGTACTTGGACAAATGTCTCTGGCCTACAAAGCTTCTCCACTGCTTCCCTGCACCCAGCCTTTGCTCCCACAATCCTCACAAATCCTCAGGGCATGAATGCATACACTGAACACTGTCCCACTGGAGGCAACCAGACTTGACCCAGATTAAATGTTTAAAGGTGTGCTTTGAGCCATACATACTTTATACTTGGAAAAATGAAAAGTTGCCGTCATGGGACTAAGATAATTAATATGGAAGGACAGGCATGGTAGAATATTTCAGAGGAAAAGCTCCCCATCAAACTAAAGCCCTCCCCTCATTACCCCACCTGTGAGGTTTGGCCACTGGGGTGTGTGGACTATGCATGGTAATTATCTGGATGAGTGCGCATAGTTAGTGGGAGTCAATAAATGTCTACTTCGGTACACACTGTCAGTTGCAATTTGCATCAACCCTCCTTCCTCATTGCAGGATGATCTAGGTTGGGAGGTAAGGAAAGGCTCAGGAATATCCAGGCTTAATTAGCTGGTATTTGAATGGAAGATGCCGTGAGCCAAGGGCAAGAGGTCCACGAATGGGAGTCAAGAAATCAATTGAGGGGAATCAACAAGACATGTAATTAAATGAAAGACAGACTTCAGGACAGATGCTTGGGGTGGTCTGACTTAATTTCTGCAGAAAGGTAGTCAGGCTTAAAGCTAAATTTTAAAGAGCAGAAAATAGATCTTCCCACTCACTTGGTGCCTTGCCGTGCTAGGCATGTGAGCTCAGGTGATAATAACAGCAAAGTGATACTTGTTACACCTCAGGTACTGTTTTAAATGTTTTATGTGCTTCAACTAATTTAACTCTCATATCCTATAAGGGAGGTACTATGACTGTCATCTCCATTTTACAGATTAGAAAACTGTGGTACAAAGTGGTTAAGCAAATTTGTCCAAGATCACCTTGCAAGTAAAGTTAGTATCTGGCTCCAAAGTATACGTTATTAACTACTATACTATCCTACATTCCCAAATTAGGAAGACGTGTCTTTCTTCTTTGAAAGTCATGAGAAATATATCAGAGATAGTGAAAGCTAACAAAGTGAGAGTCCCAAAAATGTGCCACAAGGAAATGAAAGTAGACAGAAGTTAGTCTTAACTACGGAGAATGGCTTGAGGGATACCTGCCCCTCACCGCTAAAATTTATCTCCTTGCTCTGTCCTTCTGCCTGGAGTAGCACCACTGGCTCCCTGTCCACGTTAAATCTTGTAATCTCTGTGCTTTTCTTTTACATTTTAGTTGATCCCAGCATGGGTTATAAGGTTCATCCATTCTAATTGCATCTCCTTATTCAGAATGGCCCTGGCTTCAGGAAAGAGGAGATTCTAAAATGGGTGGGCAGGATAAAAGAGATAGGCAGAAAGGCCTGGAAGAAAAAGGGAGGACCCTGGTTATAAAGTCTCTAAAGAAAAGAAGGTGGGAGCTTTTTTTAAACAATTGGAGTCATCACACTCTGAATCCAGAAATAAATTGACTCTCATCCTGAAAAACATAGAATGGATCCCCAGATTGAGAAATAGTGATCTCTATGTTTCAAATGCAAAGGAGAAAGTGTGTGAGTGTAATGGATTTCCATAAATGGTATTTTTTTATTTTAATACTAAGGAAATAGACAAAATAAGGAATGATAGTGGATACATGCAATTGTTCTCCACATTCTGTAGGTCAGGAATCTGAAGTTCAGAAAGCTTAAGTAACTCATCCAAAGGCACTCAGCTAGGGAGTGTCAGAGCCCCAATGTGTACTTGGGCAACACAACTCCAGAGTTGATACTTTTAACGTCTACAATGTACTGCCTTTTATGTGAAGCAGGTAGGTGAAATGTTGGCCAAGTCCACAAACTGTGACTGGGGCCATAGCACTGTATTTGGTTCAGGGTAAGCTCAACACAATTAAAACAGAGCAACACTTTTCAATTCAACAAACACATACTCCTGTGTCTCGGCATTTTGTTGCGTACTCCTGGGAAAACAGATGTAAGACTCAGCTCTCAAAGCAGGAGACACTTGGCATCTCAGAGCATGGGAGGAAACACAGAAGCATTTCTGTACAAAGCAATGTGCCCTAAGCTCAGTTAGAGGAAAGCATGAAAGGTCCAGAGGATTTACACGGAACCCAAAAGTGGTCAGGTGAATGTGACTGGGTAAGGGGTATTTCTGGCGAAGGGAGAAATCAAACCAAGATCCATAGGAGAGCTTGTGGCTGGATGTGTGCAGGAATTACTGTTCTGGCTGCAACACTGAGGCAAGAAGGGAAATGCGAGATATGACTACAGATTACATTTGGTTTGCCATGCCTGGCTAAGGAGTCTCTGATTCTGGAAGGAACATCTTTTGAAGAAAGGACTGACAGGACACCTAAAGATATATCAAAATGGATAAACGGTTGTAAGTGAAAGATGCAGACACATTTCAAAAATCATCAGGAGGAGCAAAGGCAAGAAAGTCATGAATATAAATACATTGTCTGTGTAGTTAAAGGTGGATATCTCTGTGCTATCTTTTAAAAAGCAATCATTTAGATAGAGTCATAGAAATTTAATACAAATGCATATACACAGGTGAGTAAAGCAAGGGTGGATCATATAATGAAGAAAGAATAAGATTCAGAGGCAAGTCCAAGATGGATATGGGGAGACGTCTTCAGAGATTATTAGAGAAGCTAAAAGTGTGCAGTTTTATTCAGTGCAAAACGCTGATCTCCAAGAGCAAGTCTCTTACCATGGCTATTAGAAGAACCCCTGAAGAATCGCTCATGCAAAAAATGCTTCACTGCCATTGTCATCAGGCTCATAAGTTTGCACAGTCAGATAAGTAGACACACGCTCCACTGCATCTTGTGAATATCATACTTTTTGTTCAAATATCACATTGAAATCCTAGGACTATGTCATTTACCCTACCATATATTTTTTTACTCAATTTAAAAATACAACAAAAAAGATATGCATAATGGCAAAGCAACCACTCCCAAAGATTGCAATTTAGTTTAAAAATGGAAATTGGGAGGTGCCCAATGTGTAGAGTTGATATCCACCATGAGATGTGGAAGGCATAATAATTTTGAATTAAATACTCACAAAACGATTGTTTTGTAGATTGCTCTTTTTTCCTCACTAAGGTGAGGTAAAATCAATAAATTCACACTACACATTGTTAGATGATTTGGGAGATATATGCAAAACAGAAAATGCATGCTTTTGCCTTAAAGGATTTTATAGTTTTATTAGAAAAAATGAGTCTTACACTATGGACCTGTAAGTAGTGGCCCTGTACTGAGGGATAGAGAAAAGGATGTGTGGTCTCCACAGTTTCACAGAATTGTATACTTACAGGGCAAATACATTCTTCTAAAATGCTTTAAAAATAACTTCATTCAATAAAGAATTTTCCCTGCATGTATTTTTTTGAGTGTCCGGTATGTCCTAGTACTGGAGAAACAGAGAAGACCGAGAATGTTTTCTGCCCTTGAGCAGCCCATCAAGTAAAAAAGACGACACAGAAATGATTTGAGTACCACAAAAAGCTACATATAACGGGGGGATGAACCATGTGCTTAGAAACACAAAGGAAGGGTGACTACCTCTCTCTTTTCCCATGTGTGATTTTATTACCCCATAGTTCCTTTCACAAAGACAGATGCCAGGACACATCTAACTAGCCTTTGCTGTGATGATTACAAAATCCGTATTAGAGATATAACCCCACTGACTATATTTGGAAGAGCAATGTATCCAGCGCTCATCTTATTAATTTTAGCCTAATATGTATTAAAGGGTAAGAATAATGCCCAGTTATAATTTAATTCCTGAATAATTCTGATGACCCTTAGACATGATGATTTAGATAAGCATAAAAGCACATAGCAAAATCAAAGCATAGACTTTTTCTTTTTTTAACATCTTTATTGGAGTATAATTGCTTTACAACGCTGTGTTAGTTTCTGCTTTATAACAAAGTGAATCAGCTATACATGTACATATATCCCCATATCCCCTCCCTCTTTCGTCTCCCTCCCACCCTCCCTATCCCACCCCTCTAGGTGGTCACAAAGCACTGAGCTGATCTCCCTGTGCTATGTGGCTACTTCCCACTAGCTATCGATTTTACATTTGGTAGTGTATATATATCCATGCCACCCTTTCACTTCATCCCAGCTTACCCTTCCCCCTCCATGTGTCCTCAAGTCCATTCTCTACGTCTGTATCTTTATTCCTGTCCTGTCCCTAGGTTTTTCAGGACCATTTTTTTTTAGATTCCATATATATGTGTTAGCATACAGTATTTGTTTTTCTCTTTCTGACTTACTTCACTCTGTATGACAGACTCTAGGTCCATCTACCTCATTACAAATAACTCAACTTCATTTCTTTTGATGGCTGAGTAATATTCCACTGTATATATGTGTCACATCTTCTTTATCCATTCATCTGTCGACGGACACTTAGGTTGCTTCCATGTCCTGGCTACTGTAAATAGAGCTGCAATGAACACTGTGGTACATGACTCTTTTTGAATTATGGTTTTCTTGGGGTATATGCCCAGTAGTGGGATTGCTGGGTCGTATGGTAGTTCTATTTTTATTTTTTTAAGGAACCTCCACACTGTTCTCCATAGTGGCTGTATCAATTTACATTCCCACCAACAGTCAAAGCATAGACTTTTAAGACTTCGATTCTTCTAGTAGTGAGAATCAGGGTGGAGAAAAGAAGGAGGCAAGCAACGCAGCCAAGGTGCAGCATTTAAAGAAGCACTCACTCTTCCTGATTGATCCTGACAGTGAGCACCTCCTTAACATGTGTGCCCTAGGTACCCAGCTGCCTTCACCCTAGTCTCAGCCCCTGAGTGAACTGTTTAAAGGGAGAGCAAAATAGAAGGGAATGTTGTTAAAAGAAGCCTACAGCAGCCAGAGAAATGGACCCAGACTATCCATTTCAGAAAGGCCTTCCTCTGCGCCACGCTACCCCCTGTACAATAGACCAGCAGTAAGACTCAGTGATTTCCTGAGCAGGCACAAGGGTCAGAATACATATTGGGTCTTTTTCAGCTTTTTTTTTTCTTCCAGTTTAATATAATTGACATATAGCACTGTATAAGTGTAAGGTTGTACAGCGTAATGATCTGACTTACATACATCATGAAATGATGACCACAGTAAGTTTAGTGAACATCCATCATTTTGTATATAATAGATACAAAATTAAAGATATAGAAAAAAATCTTTTTTCCTTGTGATGAGAACACTCAGGATCTACTCTCTTAATAACTTTCATATATAACCTCCAGCAGTGTTCACTGTATTTATCATGGTGTTCCCTAGTTCTTATTTACCTTATAACTGAAGTTTGTACCTTTTAATTACCTTCCTCGAATTCCCCTGCCCCCCTCCTGCTGGTAAATCTGATCCTTCTTCTATCAGTTTGTTTGGTTTCATAGTATAATTGACCTACAACATTATGTAAGTTCCTAGTACACAATATACTGATTTTATATTTCTATGCATTCCAAAATGATCATCATGATAAGTCTAGTTATGATCTTGCCACCATACAAAGACATTACATAGTTAGTGACTAGATCCCCCCACACTGTATACTTCATACCCGTGACTCCTTTATTTTGCAACTGGAAGCTCGCGCCTCTTAACCTCCCTCACCTATTTCTCTCCGCCCCCTACCCTCCTCCCCTTGGGCAACCATCTGTTTGTTCTCTGTATCTATGACTCTGTTTCTGTTTTGTTATGCTTATTCATTTGTTTTGTATTTTAGATTCCACATATAAGAGATAACATACAGTATTTGTCTTTCTCTGTTTGACTTGTTTCACTTAGCATAATATCCTCTAGATCCATCCACATTGTCACAAGTGATAAGATTTTCTTATGGCTGAGTAAAATTTTAAATAATTAAAAATAATTAAAAACTTAAAAATAATTTTAAAAATTAAAAATAGAACTACCATGGGATGTAGCAATTCCACTCCTGGGTATTTATTCGAAGAAAAAGAAAACATTAATTCAAAAAGATACATGCACCTCTATGTTCACTGCAGCATTATTCACAATAGCCAAGATATGGAAGCAACCTCTTCTGAAGAAGTTTGGTGAAAGTCACCCTTGGCCCAGTCATTGAGTTGTCTATAAGCAATGAAAGACACCTCAAAGTGATTAGAGCAATTTTTGAGTGAATCTTTATGTCCTCTGTTTTAAAATGTACTTGGGATTTGGTCTAATTAGGTATGGAAACACACACAGACACTTAATTGAAGGAAGAAGTTTTTATACTCAGAGATCCCTAGAACAGGAGGTGCAGCATGCCATGCAGGGCCATGCAGTGAAGTACCAAGGCTGGTCAGGAGGCAAAGGGGAAACTTTGGGCAAGAGCCTTTATTATGGTTTTCAGTTGAAAGAAATGGGCAAGGCAGGGTAAGCAGAGGAGTTTAGGATTGCCAAGTTTGTTTATTTATTTATTTATTTATTTTTGGCCGCACTGCACGGCATTCGGGATCCCCTGACTAGGGATCAAACCTGTGTCCCTTGCAGTGGAAGGGCAGAGAGTTAGTCACTGGACTGCCAGGGAAGTCCCTAGGATTGCCAAGTTTAAATAATTTCAGCAGTCTCCATCCAGCATGCGGCGTTCCCCCTAGTTATCAAATACCTGACCCTGGGATGATTAAAGCCAGGGATAGTGGCTTCCAGGGTGAGAGAAGGATAGAGGAGGTATTGGCTCTACTGATAGATTGGTTGGTTTGCATATGAAAGGTGCGTTTCCTGGTGGGCAAGTAATTTGCTTTCTCTAGGAATTAGCTAACTTTGGGAGACAAGTCCCTTCCAGTGTCAGGGAGACCCCAAGATGTCAAAGCATCATAATAAAAAGAGATGCTTAATATATATCTATATTTCAAGAGTTACCGTTCACTAAATTTCCAATATTCCTGAGGCCTGTAGGAGAGCTGAACTTCTTCTCTTACTCAGAAATGATATGGAGGCATTAATGCAGCAAAGTTTGGGAAAACTTACAATATCACTGCATGGGCTATAATCAGAGGGCCCTGGCTTCCCAGAGTTTTCAATCCAGCATTATTCACAACTCTTTTGAAAAATGCATAGAGAGAAAGCTCTTACTGTACTCTAGGTACATATTTTTAACATTTACACTAACTCAACACCCTAGGGTTTTAATCACCAGAAAGCTTATATAAAAAGTGCAAAAACTGTGGGCTTTTTTTCCATGTTGTGTTTTGTGAAAGAAATGGAAAAACAAAGTGTGCAATACAAGGAAAAGCTATAAAGACAACACTCAGGTTTCCCTGGAGCCATTTTGAACAAAGTTGCTGACACGGACACTCAGCTTCCAGATGAAATTAAATGTGTCACAAGTTCCTTCACAAACCATGTAAGTGGCCACATCTTTGTTCCCACTCTGTGCAGTACAAGGCGAGATTTTTAGTGCTAGGAAAGCTGCCAGCCAAGGAGAGGACTGAAGAAAAGAGCAACTTACAATTATTAAGCTACTGTAGGATATGACTAAAAGGGCTGAAAAGAACGGAATTTTGTTCAGCTTGTGTTAACAATGTTGAAAGTGTGAGAAATGGAATGAACTTAGTTTGAAGATATTTGAGAGGTGCAAACATCAAAGGGGCATAATTAGAAGCAAGTGTTTAGAGCAAAAAATGATAACAGATTCATGGCTGATAGTCAGGAATTAATTTCAGGCCTGCAATTTCTCCAGAGTCTGTCTCCCAGAACATGGAACATTCCCTTTTTTCCCCAGGAATTCTCCCTATCAATGTCAGCATGCTTGCTTGTAAAGACTGCCCAAGAAACTGCCCATTCTAGGGTGTGGTCTGCCTCATTATGTATCAATGCTGTGGGTTAAACAGTATCCTCCAAAAAAAGATATGCTCAAGTCCTAATCCCCAGGACCTCAAAATGCCACCTTATTTGACAATAGGGTCATTGCAGATGTTTAGTTCAGTTGAGGTCATACTGGAACTAAATCCAATATGACTGGTGCCCTTATAAGAAGATGGCCATGTGAAGACACAGGAACACAAGGAAAATGGCATGTGATGGTAAAGGCAGAGACTGGAGTTATGCAGCTACAAGCCCAGGAACACCAAGGATGGCAGGCAAACTACCAGAAACTAGGAAGAGGCATAAAATTATTCCCCTGTAGGTTTCAGAGGGTGCATGGCCCTGTGGATACCTTGATTTCAGACTTCCAGTCTCCAGAATTGTAAGACAATAAATGCCTGTGGTTTTAAGTAATTTAGGTTGTGGTACTTTGTTACAGCAGCCATAGGAAACTAACACACAGGCTCTAACTACTGACCAGAATTTTTTTAGTGCATCCTAAGTTCTTAATTTTGAACACTAAATCTGGTTCTCTTTTTTCCAGCTTCGGGGAGGAAAGCTAATTTCTATCTCTGATTTTGTTAGATTTTTCTGTGGTATCATGAGTAATTCCCTAAAGAACAGAGGGCTAGTCAATAGAGTAATATTCAGAACTTGTTCTTTGAGAACTGAGATTTAGGGACTATTCAGGACATTCAGCTCCAACAACGGTTACCAAGACTGAGCTTCTGTAAAATATGAAGGCCAGAGCAGAATCATGAGTGGCCAAGGAGTAAGATAAGACATCAAATGACTTTTGAGATGAATCTGAAATCAACAAATCATCCCTGACACCCTACAGAATGTAGTGATCCCCTAGCACTGGGAAAGAAAGATAATGAAAAATTTCATCCAGCTACCCACTAGAAACAAAACAAAACAAAATAAAGCAAATGGAACCACTGAAGAAACACAAAGTGAGAGTTTGAGTAATCTCTGTAGGAGGTGACCAGGAAACATTACTCAGTGCTTGCAAGGTCTGGAGGAAAAGAGCATCCCCTACTTGCTGCCCATGGGAGTATGAACAAGTTTGGCTTTCTGGAACACCACCTGATAATGTGTACCCAAAGTCTTTAAAACAAGCATGCATTTCTCATCACCAAAATGCAGGTTGCATCTGATTTCATGGGCCTGCTCCATCTCCAATACACTTTGCAGTGTGTGCAGGCTGCCCAGTGCTCCAGCAAGTCTGAGGGCTGGCATTTTCTTTGTTCCCACCACAAGCAGGTATTCAACTCATGGGATAGGGCTCTTTCTTGCAGCAGCCTCCAAACACCCTCTAAAAGATCAAGACATGTCACACTGGCAAATAATGGTAAGGCCATATCTTCCCGAGGAGTTCTATAGTCTGTCTCTGAGCAGGCATGCAGAGCCACCAACTCATGTTGTTCACATACCAGAAGTAAGAGCCATTCAGGGGTGTGTCCCAGAGTGAGCCATAATTATATCAGTAGGAGCCTGTCAAGACCAGGCACCATTCTGAGTATGGTTCTTTCAGTGGGACCGTATAATAAAGATAATCAGGGTGGTCTTTCCAGGGCAGTTAGAATGGCTGTGGGATTGAAGGTCATTAATGGAAAAAGTAGCAAGAATTAAGAGTTTACTCAAGTAAACAGGTCGAGGATGGGCATTCAGCCACATCCAGGCAATTCTGCCTCCTGCTCTGTGATTAGTCCTACTTCTGTCATGAACTTATGATTACACCTCTGTGCCACTGTGTACATGGCTCAAATCATCTTCCTCTCCTTCCCTTCCTTCTTCCACCTTTCAACCTTTACAACTCCAACTTACCCTTCAAAAACAACTGCTGTATATGACTTGGCAATTCCACTCATAGAAACGAAAAGACATGTCCACGAAAGTCTTGTACAAGAATGTTTATAGCAGCTTGGATCATAACAGCCAAAAACTGGAAATAATCCATATGTCTATCGACAAACTGTGGTGTAGTCACACCAATACTACTCAGCAATAAAATGGGACAAACAACTGATACGTGCAACCATGTGAGTTAATCTAAAAAAAAACAAAAAACAACATTATGGTGAATGAAAGAAGCCATATATGATTTTATTTATATGAAGTTCTAGAACAGGAAAAACTAATCTAAGGTGAAAGGAATCACAGGTTGCATTCTATGGGAAGGGTTGAGGATTGTCTGGAGAAGGAATTTAAATGTTCAGTCTATTGCACAAGATAATCTAAATGTTCAATATATTGATTAGGGTGTGGGTTACACAAGCATATGCATTTGTCAAAAGTGAATAACTTGCACACTAAGAATACCTGCACTTCACTGCAGGAAAATTATATCCCAATAAAAAATCAATAAATGAATGAAATCTCACATTAATTCCCTATGCTAGAGATAAATACATATTTTTTAATAAAATAGAGATTTCCTTGTAGGTCAGGAAGAGTGAGAAGACTCAGTCTATGTGTGGGAGAAAAAGATGTTTATTTCAAGGTTCCCTGGCAGCTCTGACCCAAGCACCTCAAGTTGAATGAAAGAGAGGAGGACCTTTCTCACTGCTGCCCAGTTCTCAAGACCCAGCTGTGGGCTCCCCTGGTGGTGCAGTGGTTAAGAATCTGCCTGCCAATGCAGGGGACACGGGTTCGAGCTCTGGTCTGGGAAGATCCCACATGCCGCGGAGCAACTAAGCCGTGGGCCACAACTACTGAGCCTGCGCTCTAGAGCCCACGAGCTACAACTATTGAAGCCCGCGCACCTAGAGCCCGTGCTCCGTAACAAGAGAAGCCACCGCAATGAGAAGCCCGTGCATCGCAATGAAGAGTAGCCCCCGCTGGCCACAACTAGAGAAAGCCCGCACGCAGCAACAAAGACCCAACACAGCCAAAAATAAATAAATAAAAATAAATTTATGACAAAAAGACCCAGTTGTACCTTCCTGCTCCCTAAAATTCAGACTGGCATTGAGGGAGGGCCCAGCTGACCAGGGTACACAGCAAAGACTCTGTGATGTTTACAGAGTTCTGTGCCCCCAGTGAGGACAGGCATCGCTTGCTTCCATCCACTATCAGTACTGTACCAGGTAATTTCCTTCAACGGTCTTGAGTGGATTTGACCTATAGGACTCACCTCTTGAAGACCCAAGATGCTATACTGATTCCCATGCTTTCTGATAGTGTCCATAGGATCTAAAGCAACATGGAGAAAAATTTTCAGGATGGGATTGGACAGAGGAAAACACCAGTGAGGGCTTTAGGAACGCATTGGGGACCTCAGGCTTACAGGTTATGTAAATACAGATTCAAGGGACTGAGACAGTGGGCCAGATAAAGCTGAAGCTGTAGTGGAAAGGCAGTGTGTAACAGCAGAAGTTTCATTGTTCTGAGGTTTCCCATTCACTCTGTGGCTAACCGGTACTTATGATGGCCTCACTCGTCTGGCCCTCAATGCAACTTAACCATTGGTTAGAAGGAGCAGAGAGGTAATGCCAACTCCTATGTCCAGGTTGAGAAGAGGTATCTTGTCTCCAAGCTCTGATGGAGAAGCAGTGTAGCAAAGTAGCTAAGAGCACAGACTAGAGCCAGAATACTCAAACCTCAGCCTCACCTTTTCTAGTTGTTTGAACTTGGACAATTAATCTCTCCTTCAGTTTTCTCATCTGTAAAAGTGGAGATGGTATTTATATACAGGGTTGTTGGGAGGATTAAATGGGTCAGCTAAATGGGTAGTGTGCCCAAAAAAATGTCAGGCAAACGGTCGGCAAACAATAAATATTAGTCATTTTATTAAAGCTTGTCTTCTTGTTCCTGCACATTGTAGACAAATGTATCAGTTCTTCTGCTGTGAGAAACACAGATTTTATCAGATACTCAGAAATGCAGAGAGACTAAGAACCAAGGAGGATCTACCTCAGGAAAGTAATTTCTTAATTTCCTGATCCCATAGGTATTCTGCTAAGACTAACAGTACTCCAAATGCCTAGGTCAGATCTTCCAGACGACGACAGCCATGGCTTGAAAATTCCCACCCATATCAAGTTCCGCACCCCAGCAGCCCTCAGTGTTACTCAGTTATATGCAAATTCATATCTTTCTAAACATTCCAAGATGCACTTCCCTCGGCAGGAAGCATACACTGAAGAACATCTCTTTTAAAATACATTTCCCTTTTTTTTGGTTGAAATTTCTAGAGTCTGAATTTTACTTCTTAAGTTTTGGGTTTGTTTGCTTACAAGTTTCATTGACTTTAGCAAGTCCAATATATGACAGCGGTGTTAGAATGACTCCATCTCACTGATTAAAGAAAAGTCTGTATTCTTCTCACCAGGTGAACAAAAGCAGTGCAGGATTAAAGCAAATAGCATTAAAAACATAATTAAAGGAAAGAGAGGAGAAAGTTTTTTTAAAAAACTATAATTTTAACTGCAGTTGGGATTATTCTCCTCACTTTGTGTTTAATTCTGTGTAGTCTTTAGAAAATCTGAGACTTAATTCTTTAGCTCTTAGTTTTACACATTTATCCAGGGGCAAAGATATCGAAGTGGCGAATTTGCTTAGCCCAGAGGCTTATTTCATTTACAAAATTTTATTTTTATGTTTCCCTGTTTCTTTTTTATAAACCATGAGGCGATCTGCTCCACGGTTTCACAAATGCTGAAATTACAAGTGGGCCACTCAATCCTGATAGTCATAATTTCTGCTCTATAGATTCAGCTTGATAAGATATAAAAATTCCAGACATTTTATTTTAGTGAGAGAATAAATTGGAAGCATGACTTTTGGCCTGCTGTGATGGCCTCCTCAGTCCACGTGGCTTTCTCAGAACTAATAATTTAATTATGGTAAGTACAGGGTTCTTTTGAATTCATTCAAATGGTGTAGATGTACACTCACTTGCCAGCTGCTTCTGTAGTATTATTAATAACTATGTGCTAATTATATCAATAAATTAATTGAACCTGTACTCCTGTTGGTATGGCCTCTCTGTCCTGCTGCTGCTACTCTTCCTTTGGACTTTTAACCCTGGGCTCTAATAAACTGCCAGTTTGTTCCTCATGTATACATTTTCCCCGAATTGTTATATTTTCATGCATGCTCTGTTCAGCATTAAATATCTTCTCCTTTAATTCATTTATTGACTTCTAGATGTTTTGCAAGAAACATTGCAGCAGTTTTGAAATTTATTTGGTAAATCACTGATTGGCCCTTCCAATCACCTAATTAACCATGAATGAAAGATTTAAATAGGTTTATTTTTCTTTTTAAAAAAGAAGAAATTGTTAACCAGAGTAATGCAAACTAACAATGTGGCTATATTATTATTGAATCTGCATTACTAGAATCATCAAATATCAGGAAATGGGGCAGAGGTTTGGCACCTCTCTCTAATAAATATGTAATATTTGGCTCTTTTCTCTCAAATAGCATTCAGATCATTGCACACACAGAATGCAATTACCAAAATGCAGTAAAGGCATGACTTTTGAAGGAATATGATGCCCCGAGCAATCAGTCACTATATGAGATGGAATGAAATTCTGTGCCTGCCAGCTAAACTCAGGGAACTGGAGGAGCAATTTCTGTGAAAGGCACTGTTCATCTCACAAGGATATTTTCTTTAGCATCAAGTTGTAAGGTGTTACTGTCAGAGAACTTTCTGGTTTTCTGACTTTTTGCATGCATTATATAAAATGTGTATTATGTATCTTTACCAAAGTGGATTATAGAGAAAATAATAGCAGCAGTTTGCCTTGTGCCTAAAAGGCAGGCACTTAAAGAGAAAAGCATCCTTTTCTCTTCCTCTAGCCTTCTCATCCTGCAACAAAGCACTCTGGCAAAAAAGCAAATCCCTTTGTCCCCTTCTCTTCCCTGAAATAGCCAGGCTGACAGCAGAGTTACCCCAAAGATGACTTCTTAAGCTTCAGGTGAAATTCAAGTCTGCCAACCTTAACTGTTGAGCAGCTTCTGGAGGCAACAGGGAAAGACATCAAGGAGGTGGGATACTGCGCATCCCCGCATGGAGTTTATTCTCTAACAGGAGCATTACTTTCTATGCCCCTTAACACATCCAGGGCAGAAATCCGCTGGATAGTTCAGAGGCTCAAAGGACTGAAATAAAATGCTCATCTCATCTCCTTATTTTTGGTGAATTTTCCATGATTCTGGCTAAAGCACCACTCAGGGCAGAAGACATATGGCGTACAAGTTACAGGCCAGTAATCCCAGGAGGACCAGGGAGGGTTTAGTCAGCTTTTAGAGGCAGAAACCGACCTAAAATGGAAAAGGAGAGGATTCTTGTCAAAGTCCCAGGCTCTTATATGAGCTTCAACACTCATTTCTGGGTCTGTTACCAGAGTGGCCAAATGAAACGTTTCCATTTCTAAGATTTCCTTTCTGTAAGGTAAAGCAACTGTTTTTCCTGGTTATAATTCACATTTAAGGAAAAAATACTCTGTAAGTACCAGCTATTATTTTAAGTGCATGATCATTTTAACCATTAAGATATTTTATTTCCTTGTGAAAGTACTTATAGAAGAATGATTTTTAAAAACAGTTTTCAAAGCTTCCAAGTTCAGCTCCTCCCACCCTATCCTTTGGCCTGTGAATCCAGAAGCGAAGGTATGTACACTAGCTTGGAAATTGAAAAATCTGCTAGATATTCAAAGACTCATAGGTCTAGGGTAATTTTACACTGGGACAAAGACTGTTATGTGTTTTCTAATCACTCATATGACCTAAGTCCAAAAGATTTGAAAAATACTATATGGGTTATTTACTTTCTTCATCTTAGTGTCTGACCTATAATTATCATTTGAACATATTGTAAACTTGGTTATTTTTGCCTTTCATTTTCAAAAGGGATTGACACAATAAATTTTCTCTATCAGGCACTTAATGGCCAATTCTGCTAATATTTTTTGCACTTAGTCCTAATTCTAAGTGTCATGGGAAACCTTTCAGATATTATAACATTTAGAAGTTATATATCTGGTGGCATAGTAATTTTAAGATAGTTTATAAGGCAATACAGTGTTATAATCTCTTATAGGGACTGAGGACATTCCCTTTGAGTAGATTGTTAAAATGATTAAAAATGTTTTTCCATTATAAAGTTTAAAGAGATAATTTTGTTCACCATGGAAAAGTATGGTAAAACAGGGGCTAAATGTGGTTTATGTACATGATTACTTACATCAAAAAATGTCCAAAAGTCAAAGTTAAGATTAAAATAAACCTTAGAGTTCCAATCCCTGTAGGTTAAGGTTTTAAAATTATCCTCCTCAATCATAGTGATGATAGATAAAATGTAAGATAAATATATTTTTTAAATAGCTCTAGTTCAAAACAAGTTAAACAATTCCAGGGGCCAGAAATAGAATAATAAATCAAAGGCCAAAGCTATTGTTCTGACAGTTGCCAAGTCTGGAATCTGGCAGACCTGGCCAGAGTTCCAATCAGGTAAAGGGAACAAAAGGGTCTCTTACAAAAACGGGAATCAGAGCTGGAATTAGTGACTGAGTGGGGCTTCCATCCCCTCTAGGGTACCTAAACACACACACACGCACATAGCCTGTGATCTAATACTTTCTAGAATAATAAAGTAAATTTTAAAATGACTTAAAAATTTTAGCTCTGACATGTAAAGAGCTTAGAAGTTGTCACTTCCATCCTTACAACAACAAGAAAGCTGGACCAACAGAAAATCAACACTTTTCTTGGACCCACCAATTGAGGTTGCAGGGCAAACCTCCACCCTGAAGTCTGTGGCGCGAGATCAATCCAATGTCATAGGAACTGAGTGACATCTGCTTACCTGGAGCAGAAGCCACCAGAGTGATACACTGGCAGGACTATGCAAATGGTAATATTGAAGAATAGCTGAAGACCAAGTGCAGACCAGTGTGAGAGTGAGAAACTCCAGCGGTGGGGGTCCGGTCTAAGGGGGGATGGGATGGCCCATAGTGTCATGGGCTTCATCTCCAGGAGCCCCACCAGCTGCTCACAGTGAAGAGTCTAGAAAGATCCCTGTTGGCTCTACTGGGGGGAAAGGAAGATTAATCATTGTGAAGTGCACCGAGAGCATTCTTCACAAAAGATGTCTATATCCTAGGGTAAACAATTTTTATGAGTCATAGCCCACCTCTGGGAAGGTCATTTCTGATAGTCCAACTCCTTTTACTCTTCCTGTTTTACCGAAGAGAAGGAGCTAAGAAACACTGGCGAAAGTCACAGCCCAGGGACACAGGCCCATTAAAAGACTGAGATTTAATCGTAATACTGGAGAACGCCTCACTTTACCACATCAACAGGGCTCCAGTATAATAATGGTGGATTACAACGGAAAGAGCTGTAAGACATAGATTCTATCAGAGAAGGACGACTTAGCAAATCCCAAAGTCAAGAGGAGAAACAAAAAACAAGGACACTAGAGTAATTTGAACCTCAGTCACCTACAGCCACAGCAAACATTAAACGCAGCCGAGGGCTTCCCTGGTGGCGCAGTGGTTGAGAATCTGCCTGCCAATGCAGGGCACACGGGTTCGAGCCCTGGTCTGGGAGGATCCCACATGCCGCGGAGCAACTGGGCCCGTGAGCCACAATTACTGAGCCTGCGCGTCTGGAGCCTGTGCTCCGCGACAAGAGAGGAAGGGAGAGTGAGAGGCCCGCGCACCGTGATGAAGAGTGGCCCCCGCTTGCCACAACTAGAGAAAGCCCTCGCACAGAAGCGAAGACCCAACACAGCCATAAATAAATAAAAATAAATTTTAAAAAACACAAAAAAACGCAGCCAATTCCTGGTCAGATTAACATAAAACCTTACACTACAGGCCTATACCTCAGTTCCTATTACCCAATACATTGTGTCCGGCGTTCAACAAAAAATTGCAAGGCATGCAGAAAGGCAAACACTTACATGCACCATCTGAAAAGGCAAAGCGAATATCAGAACCAGAATTAGATATGACACAGATATTGGGATTATTAGACAGGGAATCTCAAATAACTAAGATTAATATGTTAAGGGCTCTAAAGGAAAACTTAGATAACATACAGTGTTAGAAGAGAGATGGAAACTCTAAGGATAATTAAAGTGAATCCACACCCAAACATTTCTTAGTGAAACTTCAGAAGCTTAGGTGAAAGTTCAGAATATTAAAGAGAATATTAAAAGGTATCAGAGGGAAAGACATTTTTAACTCAATAGGAAGACAAAGTCACAGCAGACTTTAGTTACACTAGATGCCAGAACAGAAAGGAATTGGAAGGAAGTAACCTGAAGGAAAATAATTATCAGTCTAAAATTTCATGTCCAGCCAAACTTTTAATCAAGAGTTGGGGTTAAATGAGAACTTCCTGATGCATACCAATACAAAAGGAAACATCCCACCCGCAGACATTCACAGAAACCACAATTAATTGATGCTTTTTAGTAAAAAGGAAAACAAACATAGGAGTAGGGATTAGAAGGAAAAAATGACTAGCAAAGAAATGGTAAACTATGCAAATAATTCTAATTAATGTCTGAGGGTAGGCATTATAATAGTAACTATTTTATGATGAAAATGTGGATGTTGTAATATTCTACGTTGCAACAATAAGCATGATCAGGGTTACTGAATGGGTAAAACGTGCTGTTTTTGCCTTATTTGGAGGAGGATGAAGATATATACTTATCATAGACATGATTTTTAACAAGTTATAGCTAAGAGTGACCATTAGACATTTAAACATAATAGGAAAAATATAAAAAAGTTAGTAACATTTGAACAAAAAATGGGAAAAAAGAGAAAAATAAAGTAAAAAGTATGGTTAACAAAAAAAAGAAAAAAAGGAATGATAGAAATAAATGGAAATACATATTTAATTGCAACAAATAAAACAATTACTGTCACATTAAGGCAATGAATCACTAAGACAAAAACATTTTTGTAAAGCAAAATGACATAGAAAGATTGAAAATAAATGGATAGAAATAAATATATCAGAAAAATAGCAACCAAAATAAAACTTGTATAGCAATATTAATATCAAAGAGAATTTAAGGAAAACATCATTAGAGATAAGGAAGAACGCTAATTAAAAATAAATGGAAAACACATGAGTATTTAACAATCAGGAACTTAGGTGTTAGGAAACCCTTGTACACTGTTGATGGGAATGTAAATTGGTACAGCCACTGTGGAAAACAGTATGGAGATTTCTCTAAAACCTAAAAATAGAACTACCATATGATCTAGCAATTCTACTCTGGGTACATATCATAAGAAAAGGAAAAAACTAATTTGAAAAGATACATGCACCCCAATGTTCATAGCAGCATTATTTATAATAGCCAAGATATGGAAGCAACCTAAATGTCCATCAACAGATGAATGAATAAAGGTGTGTTATATACATAAAATGGAATACTACACATCCTTAAAAAAGAATGAAATTTTGCCATTTGCAACATGAATGGACCTGGAGGGTATTATGCTTAGTGAAATAAGTCAGAGAAAGATGAATACTGTATGTTATCACTTATATGTGGAATCTAAAGAATAAAACAAACTAGTGAATATAATAAAAAGAAACAAACTTACAGATATAGAAAACAAACTAGTGGTTACCAGTGGGGAGAGAGATGGGGGGAGGGGCAAGATGGGGCAGAGGATTAAGAAGGATAAACTACTATGTATAAAATAAATAAACTATAAGGATATACTGTACAACACAGGAAATATAGCCAATATTTTATAATAACTATAAAAAATTAAAAATAATGAAAAAATTTTAAAGAACTTTTTCAGCTTTTTTCGGCGTCTCCTAAATATTACTAGGAAAAAACTGACAGAATTAAAGATGAAATTGACAAAATTGTGGCAGGTTTTTTACATTTCTATTAGAAATTTTTCTACCAGAAAGGCTAGAAATAAAGAACAACAGAATTAGCAAGAATGATCTACAAAGAACCTTGGTATACAAGAAATATTTACAAAATTTGAATAAGTACTAGTCCATAAAATACTTCTTAAAACATTTCAAATAACTGATATCACACTAGATATGAGCTCTGTCCACAGTACAAAAAATTAGGAATTAGTAGTAAGTGATAGTCCCCTAAAAACCTTATATACTCTTAAATAACTAATGGATTTAAGAGGCAAACACAATGAAACTTATAAAATATTTACAGCCCAATGACAATACATGAACTACACATCAACACCCGTGGGATGTAGCATAAGTGGAACTAGAGATCCATTATAGTATTAAAAGCACTTTTTAAAAAGAACTATTAAAAATAAATGAGTTAAGTATTCAATTCAAGAAGCTAGAAAAATCGTATGAACCAAAAAAATGAAGAAGAAAGGAAATAATATGGATAAAGGCATGAATTAATAAAAAGAAAATTTGAGATAATCAGAAAATTTGAAGCTGATTCTTTGAAAATAGTCACAAAATAGACTACTTTGAAATAAAATTGATCAAAAAATTGGGAGGGGAGAGAAATAAGGAATTAAAAAAGCAGGATATGAGTATATATATATTTTAAAAGTCTTATGAAATTAATTTTAACAACAACATTTGCCAATACATTTCACAACCTAGAGGAGTGGCAATATCATAGAAAAATATAAATTACAATAATTGACTTAAGAAGGAAAAGAAAACCTAATCCCCCCACCACAGGATGTTTAAGCTTTATTTTTTTTTAACGTATACACCGTAGTGGTTTAATAAAAGTATACATTGTGAAATGATTACCTGATTACCACAATCAAGGTAATTAACACATCCATTACCTCACACAATTACCATGTGTTTTTTGTGTGTGTGTGGCCAGAACACTTTGCAAATTTCAAATACATAGTACAATAATATTAAGAATAATCACCATGCTGTACATTAGATCCCCAGAACTTATTCATCTTATAACTGAAAGTTTCTACTCTTTGACCAATATCTCCCCATTTCCTATGCATCCCAGCCTCCAGCAACCACTGTTCTATTCTCTGGCTGAGTTGAACATTTTTAGTTTCCACATATAAGTGAGATTCTATAGTATTTGTCTTTCTGTGCCTGGCTTACTTCATTTGTCATAATATCCTCCAGATTCATCCATGCTGTCACAAATAATAGGATGCCTTTTTTTATAACTGGATAATATTCCACTGCACATATACAATCACATTTTCTTTATCCATTCATCCATCAACAAGCACTTTGTTTCCATAACTTGGGTACTGTGAATATTACAATGAACACTGGACTGCAGATACCTCTTTGAGATACTGCGTTCATTTCTTTTGGATATATAGCCAAATTTTTTGAGCAACCTTCGTACTATTTTTCATAATGACTATACCAAAATTACATTCCCACCAACAGTGCTTAAGGGTTTCCTTTTCTCCACACCCTCATAAACACTTGTTACCTCTTGTCTTTTTGATAATAGTCATACTACCAGGTGTGAGATAATATCCCAGTGTGATTTTGTTTGCATTTCCCTCATGATTAGTGATGTTGAGCACATTTTCATATACCTGTGGGCCATTTGTATGTCTTCTCTGGAAAAAAAGTCTGTTAAGATCCTTTGCCCATTTTAATTGGATTATTTTATTGCTATTGAGTTTTATGCATTCTTTATATATTATGGATATTAACCCCTTATCAGATATGTAGTTTGCAAATATTTTCTCCCATTCCATGGGTTACATTTTCATTTTGTTGATTTTTGTTTTCTTTTGCTGTATAGAACTTTTTTAGTCTGATGCAGTCTCATTTATTTACTGTTCCTTTTGTTGCCTGTGTTTTTGGTGTCCTATCCAAAAAAATCATTGCCAAGACGAATGTCAAGGAGCTTTGTCCCTATGTTTTCTTCTAGGAGTTTTATGGTTTCAGGTCTTACATTTAAGTCTTTAATCCACTGTGAGTTAATTTTTGTGTATGGTGTAAGATAAGGGTCAATTTCATTCTTTTGCATGAGGATAACCAGTTTTCCCAACACCATTTATAAAGAGACTATCCTCTTCCCATTGTGTAAAATCTAAATTGTTTACAAAGTAAACAGTAGCTCTGAAATTAGAACAGTGGTTACAAAAATTCCATCGTCTCTTAAGGTCACTAGCACCATTTATTCAACAAATCATTCATTCAACAAATATTTATTGAGAGCCTACTATCTGTCAGACACAATTCTAGGCATTTGGGCTCATCAGTGAACAAAACCAAACCAAAAAAAATACTATCTTTATGGAGTTTAAATTCTAGTGAGGGGGCACAAAAATAAACTATAAAAATAATAAGAATTGTATGCTAGAAGGTAATAAAGACTATGAAAAAATAAAACCGCGAAAGACAGACAGAAGTTCTAGACAGGGGTGGGAAGAAGCAAGATGGGTGTGATGGAGCAGTTTTCCTGATTTGAGTGATTTGCCTTAAATTGAAGGTCAATGTAGGTGTTCCTGAGTTGACAGGTTCAGGAGGGAGGAAATCAGCCGTGTTGAAATCTGGGGAAAGAGCATCCCAAGCAAAGGAAAGAGCTAGAGCTGAACGTCAATGCAAAGAGGCTGCCAGCATGTTCCAGGTACACCCAATGGGCTGGTGACACTGGAGCAGAAGGAACTGAAGGGGGATGGGGTGTAGAAGATGAGGTCAGATTGGTAAAAGAAATTTACTGGTAAATTTTCTCTAAACTGCAATGAAAAGATAATCCTTCAAACCAGTTTCAAAGAATAGAAAAAGGTTAAAAAAAATACCCAACTTCTTTTATGAGACTGATTTAATCTTGACACCAAAATTAGATAAGTAGAGAACTAGATAATTATAGCCCTATCACACTTATGAACATAGATGGAAAAATCCTAATACAATATTGGCAAATCAAATCTAGCAACGTGTCTAGATTTAATCTTGCCCAAGAAAAGATTTTCTTAAGAATGTAAGGCTGGTACAACAACAGAAAAAATATATATCAATGCATATAATATGAATAAGTTAAAGAATAAAAAAATATAATCATCTTAGCTGACTATCCATGGTGGCCAGGTAGAAGTCGTGCATGCCCTGAACAATGTGGACTTCCCCACATCTTGGCTAGAATGGCTACTGCCCATCTGAGTGGCCACATTTATAAGCAGCAGTGATAAACACGTCTGCAGATACTAGAAGCCAGTAAGGGGCAGGCTGATTACGTGGCACCCTCTCATCATGGAAGTGAGGAGTAGAAATTTGTCTTCACTCAAATAGGATTTGCTTATTCTGGATTGCATTTGCTTTCCCTGCTTATCCTGTTTCTCCCCACAGTATCACATGGGATCTTACTGAATGTCATGGGAATGCTGCTGTGAGCTGGCTGAGGCCTCACTCCCCCAGCTGCTGGAGGGTCGGCTGTTGTCAGCTCACAGGTAACAGTCTTTCTGGAAATTGCTCCTAGTCAAAAGATCTGCCTTGTTTGAGTTTACACCTCTTCCTTGGTGTTGCCTGCATCCAAGGACAGGTTGAGACAGAGGTACAAAGGCCCAGCCCTCTTGTTCCAATGAAAGGCCACCCCAGTTCTGGAACTCGCTGAAGAAGAGGGTGAGGCCTCTGATGCATTTCATTTGAATTTCTTTCTATGTGTAATTCTCCTTCCTCACTCCCTTACAAGTGTTATTCTAGAGAACACACTCCAGGAAACCTCCCGCAGAGAGTTGTCTCAAAGTCTGTTTCCCAGGAGACTTGACAAAAGATAAATGACCCTTTTTTGCATCTTATTACTCCATACAATAGTGCATTTGAAAAGGACTCTATTTCATGGAAGACAAGGCAAGGTGATGGGCTAGAACTCATGGCATTCCCTGGCCCTGCCACGTGTCCCATCACGCACTAGTAATTGGCCTTAAAGAACAGTGGGACAGGCCATTGCACACTCATTTACAACATCAGCTAAAAGACAACACCTGGTAAAATAGTCCCTCTCTCCTACAAGATGTACAGTGCTGCTTCTCCCAAGGTTTCAATACAGGAAGGTGAGAACCAGGGATGGAAATGGGAGTGACACCTCTCATTACTGCACAGAGTGATCAGGCACAAATTTTCTGCTTTTCATTCAGAGATTCAAGGTGCTGCAGTTTTAGAGAACTTAGTACCTAAGGAAGGAATGCTTTTGCCAGGAGGCACAATGATTTTTCCAGGGCAGAAGAAGTTGAGCATGTCACCTTACCTATTTAGATCCTCATGTCATTGACAAGACAGAAAAAAAGGAAGTGTTGACTGGGTTAAGTAATTGTGATTTATCAAGGTAAAATAAGGTTGTTGCCTATGGTAATCCTAACATAAGTCCATTCCCAAATATGTTTCTCCTCCTCCTAGGCATACGGTAGGATTGCATTTCCCAACATCTATGATTTAGTCATGGCCTTGTTGGCCTAGTGACTTGGCCAAAGCGAATGTAATGCAAGCAGAAGTGTCAAGATATATTACATTATCTGCTTCATTCTCTTTTTCATGCTTTAGCCATCACAGAAGTTTGTGTCAAGTTGAAGCCTCCATCAGCCTAGGTCCCTGAAAGATGACAAAGAGCAGAGCCCCCTGCTGTCTCAGCTTGGTCATATAACATGATCCACAAATAAATTTTCTTTTTATGATTGTCTCTATAGTCTATTTTTCAAAAATAGGAGCAGGGAGACAATGGAAGCAGGGAGGAGAACCTATGCAACCCAGGAGATAAATCTGTGCCCTTCTCATTAGTAAAAAGAGGAGGCTAGGACTCAGAGTTCTAAGAATGAAGAGTTCAATTATCTGAAGAGGTAAAGAACTCACACCTTGCACAATGCTAGCTGAAGGCAAAGGGAATGTTCAGTGGAGAGTAGGAGTTACATGGCCTCACTGCAGACACAGTTGCAAGGTCTAGTGTCTAACCTTGTTTTCTTTCTTATTGGGCTAAACATATGTTTTATATAGTGTGTGATAGTTAAGCCTATAATTTAGTCCATATTTATAAAATATCAAGACAATATTATTTTAGAACCAAAGATAACTTAGATTCCCCAGAAATCTTGAACTCTGAGCAGGATACAGTAACTGATCAGATTTTAGGGAAAAGGCTGTGGTTTCTATTTCCAGGAGGGGTAGTTACAACATTTAAGGAGGAATATTTTATTACGTTTATTTTTGATGCCGTTGGGAAATTTAAGTATGAAGAGGGCTTTGTCATGAAGTTAGGTCAGCCAAGAGGCAGGATTTAGTAGACATTTACGTTTGTGGCGAGTATGTGTGCATGTGTGTGTTATTTAATATCCTTCTTATAACTGGAAAAATTCCTACATCAGGAGTCCTGAATCTTCAAAACAGAAGCCAATTTTCCAGCCTCTTTTGAGGTATTTGGCTTGACTACATGGTGAAGATTCTGGAGTTCAATCATCAGTATCACTTTACTAAACCATATTTTCTGGGGTGACATACTCCACTGGGAAGAGGAGCTGAAGAAGTAGTATTTTCACTGCAGTGGCCCCCATGATGTGGAAGACCCACTGTTATTGATGGTATACCATCCAAATCTAATTCTCTGGCTTTCTAGGACACCCAATGAACTGCTTAAGATTCTTTAATAAATTTATTTTCTGGAGCAGAAGCAAGAAGAACTACAATCCTGCAGCCTGTGGAACAAAAACCACATTCAGAGAAAGACAGACAAGATGAAAAGGCAGAGGGCTATGCACCAGATAAAGGAACAAGATAAAACCCCAGAAAAACAACTAAATGAAGTGGAGATAGGCAACCTTCCAGAAAAAGAATTCAGAATAATGATAGTGAAGGTGATCCAGGACCTCGGAATAAGAATGGAGGCAAAGATCGAGAAGATGCAAGAAATGTTTAACAAAGATCTAGAAGAATTAAAGAACAAACAAACAGAGATGAACAACACAATAACCGAAATGAAAAATACACTAGAAGGAATCAGTAGCAGAATAACTGAGGCAGAAGAACGGATAAGTGACCTGGAAGACAGAATGGTGTAATTCACTGCTGTGGAACAGAATAAAGAAAAAAGAATGAAAAGAAATGAAGACAGCCTAAGAGATCTCTGGGACAACATTAAATGCAACAACATTCACATTATAGGGGTCCCAGAAGGAGAAGAGAGAGAGAAAGGACCAGAGAAAATATTTGAAGAGATTAGAGTCGAAAGCTTCCCTAACATGGGAAAGGAAATAGCCACCCAAATCCAGGAAGCACAGAGAGCCCCATACAGGATAAACCCAAGGAGAAACACGCCGAGACACATAATAATCAAATTGGCAAAAATTAACGACAAAGAAAAATTATTGAAAGCAGCAAGGGAAAAATGACAAATAACATACAAGGGAACTCCCATAAGGTTAACAGCTGATTTCTCAGCAGAAACTCTACAAGCCAGAAGGGAGTGGCACGATATACTTAAAGTGATGAAAGGGAAGAACCTACAACCAAGATTACTCTACCTGGCAAGGATCTCATTCAGATACGATGGAGAAATCAAAAGCTTTACAGACAAGAAAAACCTAAGAGAATTCAGCACCACCAAACCAGCTCTACAACAAATGCTAAAGGAACTTCTCTAAGGGGGAAGCACAAGAGAAGGAAAGGACTTACAAAAACAAACCCAAAACAATTAAGAAAATGGTAATAGGAACATACATGTTGATAATTACCTTAAACGTAAATGCTCCAACCAAAAGACACAGGCTTGCTGAATGGATACAAAAACAAGACCCATCTATATGCTGTCTACAAGAGACCCACTTCAGACCTAGGGACACATTCAGACTGAAAGTGAGAGGATGGAAAAAGATATTCCATGCAAATGGAAATCAAAAGAAAGCTGGAGTAGCAATACTTATATCAGATAAAATAGACTTTAAAATAAAGAATATTCCATTTATGATAAAAACTCTCCAGAAAGTGGGCATAGAGGGAACCTACCTCAACATAATAAAGGCCATATTTGACAAACCCACAGCAAACATCATTCTCAATGGTGAAAAACTGAAAGCATTTCCCCTAAGATCAGGAACAAGACAAGTATGTCCACTCTTGCCACTACTATTCAACATAGCTTCGGAAGTCCTAGCCACTGCAATCAGAGAAGAAAAAGAAATTAAAGGAATACAAATTGGAAAAGAAGAAATAAAACTGTCACTGTTTGCAGATGACATGAAACTATACACAGAAAATCCTAAAGATGCCACCAGAAAACTACTAGAGCTAATCAATGAATTTGGTAAAGTTGCAGGATACAAAATTAATGCATAGAAATCTCTTGCATTCCTATACACTAATGATGAAAAATCTGAAAGAGAAATTAAGGAAACACTCCCATTTACCACTGCAACAAAAAGAATAAAATACCTAGGAATAAACCTACCTAGGGAGACAAAAGACCTGTATGCAGAAAACTATAAGACACTGTTGAAAGGAATTAAAGATGATACAAACAGATGGAGAGATAGTCCATGTTCTTGGATTGGAAGAAACAATATTGTGAAAATGACTATACTACCCAAAGCAATCTACAGATTCAATGCAATCCCTATCAAATTACCAATGGCATTTTTTACAGAACTAGAACCAAAAATCTTAAAATTTGTATGGCGACACAAAAGACCCCGAATAGCCAAAGCAGTCTTGAGGGAAAAAAACAGAGCTGGAGGAATCAGACTCCCTGACTTCAGACTATACTACAAAGCTACAGTAATTAAGACAATATGGTACGGGCACAAAAACAGAAATATCGATCAATGGAACAGAATAGAAAGCCCAGAGATAAACCCATACACCTATGGTCAACTAATCTATGACAAAGGAAGCAAGGATATACAAGATATATAAAGATATACAAGAAAAGACAGTCTCTTCAATAAGTGGTGCTGGGAAAACTGGACAGCTACATGTAAAAGAATGAAATTAGAGCACTCCCTAACACAATACACAAAAATAAACTCAAAATGGATTAGAGACCTAACTGTAAGACTGGACACTATAAAACTCTTAGAGGAAAACATAGGCAGAACACTCTTTGACATAAATCACAGCAAGACCTTTTTTGATCCACCTCCTAGAGTAATGGAAATAAAAACAAAAATAAACAAATGGGACCTAATGAAACTTAAAACCTTTTGCAAAGCAAAGGAAACTACAAACAAGACAAAATGATAACCCTCAGAATGGGAAAAAATATTTGCAAATGAATCAACGGACAAAGGATTAATTTCCAAAATATATAAACACCTCATGCAGCTCAATATTAAAAAACAAAAAACAACCCAATCAAAAAATGAGTAGAGGGCTTCCCTGGTGGCGCAGTGGTTGAGAATCTGCCTGCTAATGCAGGGGACATGGGTTCGAGCCCTGGTCTGGGAAGATCCCACATGCCGCGGAGCAACTAGGCCCCGTGAGCCACAATTACTGAGCCTGTGCGTCTGGAGCCTGTGCTCTGCAACAAGAGAGGCCGTGATAATGAGAGGCCTGCGCACCACGATGAAGAGTGGCCCCCACTTGCCACAACTAGAGAAAGCCCTCGCACCGAAATGAAGACCCAACACAGCCATAAATAAATAATAATTAATTAATTAATTAATTTTAAAAAATATACAAGCTCAAAAAAAAAAAATGTGGTCTTTAAAAAAAAAAAAAAAAAATGAGTAGAAGACCTAAATAGACATTTCTCCAAAGAGGACATACAGCTGGCCAAGAAGCACATGAAAAGTTGTTCAATATCACTAATTATTAGAGAAATGCAAATCAAAACTACAATGAGGTATCACCTCACACCAGTTAGAATGGGCATCATCAGAAAATCTACAAACAACAAATGCTGGAGAGGGTGTGGAGAAAAGGGAACCCTTGTGCACTGTCAGTGGGAATGTAAATTGATACAGCCACTATGGAGAACAGTATGGAGGTTCCTTAAAAAACTAAAAGTAGAATTACCATATGACCCAGCAATCCCACTACTGGGCATATACCCAGAGAAAACCATAATTCAAAAAGACACATGCACCCCAATGTTCACTGCTGCGCTATTTACAGTAGCCAGCTCATGGAAGCCACCTAAATGCCCATCGACAGACGAATGGATAAAGAAGATGTGGTACATATATGCAATGGAATATTACTCAGCCATAAAAAGGAACGAAATTGGGTCATTTGTAGAGACGTGGATGGATCTAGAGACTGCCATACAGAGTGAAGTAAGTCAGAAAGAGAAAAACAAATATCGTATATTAATGCATATATGTGGAACCTAGAAAAATGGTACAGATGAACTGGTTTGCAGGGCAGAAATAGAGACACAGATGTAGAGAACAAACGTATGGACACCAAGCGGGGAACGTGGCAGGGGGTGAGGGTGGTGGTGTGATGAACTGGGAGATTGGGATTGACATGTATACACTGATGTGTATAAAATGGATGACTAATAAGAACCTGCTGTATAAAAAAAAAATTTTAACAGTAATAAATAATGTGACACTATCAAAAAAAATAAAAATATAAATATAAAATAAATTTATTTTCTGCTTAACCTAACTAGAGTTGTTTCTAGATAAGAATGTTCGACTGAACCAGATGTACATAGACATTTTACATAAAAGGAAACCAGAATATCCAATACACATATTGAAAGATGCTCACTTTACTAATAGTGAGAGAAATGGAACTTAATATAACCATGATATACCATTTCACACAGAGCAGTAGATTAAAATGTTGGATAATTCCAAGTGTTGGTAAGAAATTGTGGAAACAGCAAGTTTCAGAACCTACTCTTGTGAACACAAATGGTGCAATCACTTTGGACAAAAGTTTTGGCAATATCCAGTAAAGCTGAAGATGACTTGGTAATTCCACTTCTAGCTATATGTATTCTAAATAAACTCTTACACATATCCCCAGTGGGCAAGTACAAGTAAGTTCTGCTCATCAACGCATTACTTCTAAAAGAGGAAAACAAGTAAGATCATGGTTAAATAAATTGTGTTACACTTAATGGCATTCTAAAACTAATGAATAAGAGTTGCATAAAAAATTCTGAGAGCATATTTTGAGTTAAAAAATGTGTGTTAGAGATCATGTAATTTCATAGATATAAAAACACAACTATACTTTACCTTTGATTCATAGGTACAAACATTACTACAATATGACTGGGAAAAATATACAGCAATTTCAGTGTAACATGTAAAATACAAACTTTTTAATTTGGGGGTATCTATATGGAAGTTGGTTATAGATTTCTACCTTTCTGTATGTTAGGTATATTTTGATATATTTAAATTTTAATAAGAAGAAACTAAAGTTGTTTCTGTAATGCCTTCATATTGCTAACAAATTCCTTTCCCTTTGTGATTAACATTATGGATCTTTTATTAATCTAAACAAATACTGGAATTTGGGATCATAGATTCCACCTGAATAAGACAATATTCTTAGTTAAAAACTTACAGACACAATTTTCTCTTTTCAGATGTCAGTTTTGCAATGGACCACACTGTGAAAAATTAAGCGTCTTAGCCTGAGCACTTATCTGTGAATTAGGTTATCAAGAGGGTCACCCAAATATGGGAATTTAGATACAATCAACATCCCGGTTGAGTGCCTAAACTAGAGCTTGGTAATATAAGGATTTACTTAAAATTACAAACAAATGTTATGAATAAAAACCAAATAACAACCCCAACAAACTTTAACTTAAATCACTGAATTATAATCATATTCTTTTTATTCTAAAAATAGCCATGGTGTAGTAGAGGAACAGACAAACACTGAACTCACAATTAGGAAACCCACATTTGAGTTCTCTTTGGAAGTTGTGTGATTTAGATCAGGTTAGCCTTTTTGATCATCAGTGTAGTTATCTAAATTGAGGAGGTAATGATGCCACAGGGGTACTCTGAAGAAAAAAACGTGTGATAAGGATGTAAATATTTGTAAATATGACAAAAACAATTAACATTTACTGATCGATCATTATGTGCTTAGTGTTTTATGTGAATTTCTTAATTTTATCCTCATGATATCTTTAGGGAAATGTCAGTGGTACAAACAATACCCCATTTCACAGATGGTTATCTGAGAATTTAAGTCCCTTGCCCACATTTCCGTAATTTGGTGATGGATGAGGATGCCCAAGATCTCAACAACAGGTTGTATATTTGCACAGTATGGGGCATTGTAAAAATATCAAGGGTTGCTATACAAGCATGTTTCCTTTGAGAGTTTCCACTTGCAAGTCCTCCTTCCCTTGCTGTCTTCGTTGCTTCCTGCTGGGTTTATTAGTCCATTTCATGCAGATGGTTCTGAGCCATTGAAGCCAGGAGAAGAGTCTGAGCTTCGCTGTTACTTCCTGGGTTCCTCCTCATCAGTTATCATGTACAGTCTCTTCCTGCATCTCTGTCTCTTTCCCTTCTTTTTCATACTGAAGACTCAGGGCACTTTTCTCCCCTCCTTATCCTCAGTGGATTTTGTCTTCTGACAAAATCATTCATGATTTAATATCTATGTTTTCCCTAAGGAAACTCTGAAATTTCTAAAGAAAGACCAGCTTTCTCACAGTATCCCCAAGAGCATCTCTTGCACTCTCTTGTTCTTGGGAAGAGGTACCAGCAGGTCACTTTATTTTCAAGTTCCAGCTACAGCTTTGTCATAGGGACCTAAGACTCTAAAACAAAGACCTGCAGCATGACTGATGATTCCTCCTAAACCAAACCAGTACTGTCCACATTCTGAAAAAATATTCACAAACAGTTTCATTAATGGAAATAACACAGTTTCTTGGGTTTAGTGAATTTGTAATTTTTACTTGAAGTGTCCCATGCAGGCTGAAATTCCACAAGGGGTAGGGAGGGTGGCTTTAACCAAACTGATGCTCATGGCTCTTTTTTTTTTTTTTTTTTTTTTATTTATTTTTATTTTTTTTGGTTGTGTTGGGTCTTCGTTTCTGTGCGAGGGCTTTCTCTAGTTGCGGCAAGCGGGGGCCACTCTTCATCGCGGTGCGCGGGCCTCTCACTATCGTGGCCTCTCTTGTTGTGGAACACAGGCTCCAGGTGCGCAGGCTCGGTAGTTGTGGCTCACAGGCCTAGTTGCTCCGCGGCATGTGGGATCTTCCCAGACCAGGGCTCGAACCCATGTCCCCTGCATTAGCAGGCAGACTCTCAACCACTGCGCCACCAGGGAAGCCCCATGGCTCATTTTATACGGAAGGTGTAATCCATGGTCATAGATGGCTCAGAGAAGATATCTCAGCTTCTGCCAGTGCTGGGCATCACTCTGAGAAAGTCTGGCTGTATCCCGGGGACAAGGGAGCGAGCATAAAAGTGTTCTGAGAAGAGGGCAGGATTAGCATGATGGGTACTTTTAGCTCATTGCAAGCCAGAGTAACTGATCACAGCTTCACTATTTTGTTTAAAGCAGTTTTGCATACCCTATATTAATGGAGAATATTGGTCCCATTACATATTCTGCAGGAAAGGAGTCTCTCCTGGAGACACAGATTAACATATAGAAAACCATAAAAAGCCCTCCCTTAAAGAAGTTTATTCAGCTTGGTTTATGCAGTATTCTCTACTTATTTGACCTAGGAATATATCTTTTTATTCCATACCTTTTAGCATTCCCAAGGAAAGTATTTTGGAAACCCCTGTTGTTCTCAGTGCCCAGATATCAAATAGTCATATTAAAATATAAATATTAAAAAATTACTTCTTTCTCACTAAGCTACCCACTAATTATATGTGTCTCTGATTCTATTCATGAATAACTAAACAATAAAACACATAATTATGCAGCTATACATATGGCTGTATAATTATGCATTATCTCTTTATAAAACATTTTATATCTGTGTCTAATTTTTATCATTCCTCTTTGGATATACACTTAGGCAGATTTCCTTTGCCTCTTGGCTCTCTGGGTATAGTCTTCAACAGAGTCACTTCTTTTAAAATGACATGACACTGATTACAGAGATTTGTGAAATGGTTAGTTGAATTACAATAAAAACTAAGCTGCTTTTACTTTTTAAATTGTATACAAAGGACACATCAAAATTTTTGGCTCAAATGGGGTAGAATTTTTTTCCCCTCTCTCATGTAGCTGTCTGGTGCAGATAGGATGTCTCTGCTCCATGAAGTCACCCAAGCACCCAAGCTAGCAGGGCAGCTCTGCTCCTCTCAATTGAGAGCTTTCATATGTGTTCTAGTCACCTCATTTCCAGTTAGAGGGAAGGAAAGGGAGTAGAAAATCCAGGACAAGAGCCTTTAAGAAGGTAACCCAGAAGTTGCATATAGTATTTATCCACATATCATATTAGTTACAATTTAGTAACATGGCTACACCTAGCTTCAAAGAAACCTGGAAAACGTGATTTCTTGCTGGTGCCCATGGGACTAAGAAGAACGAGACAACAGAACTAAAAGTGGGCAACAAACTGCAATCTCCTATAGCCTGTTACTCTGGCCTGCCATATACTAATATGCACTCTCCTCCCATACATAGCCTTTTTGCCCCAAGGGAGATGATACAAGGTCCCCTCCAGTTATTACCTCTATTCCAGAATCCTGGGTCTTTAGGTGATATACAGTCCTCTTCATCAAGACTGGAGATATCCCCTGTTGGGATATCATCTTGTGATCTAAAAAGTAACCTTCCCCCTCTCTCTTCACAGTATACAACAGAATGACCCCTGTAAAATCTCCCATTCAGAAAAGGAAATAATTGCAAACACATGCAGCCACTGATTATAACAATGAATAGATACTGCTGGATAGGAACTGAACAGTCTCCCTGCCCCGAGTAGTGGAGTAAATTAGTAGGTTAGACACTGGCTGTGTCTCTGGGATGAACTGCCTTGTCCATTGTCCTTCATGCTACTTAGCCATGCCCTTTGGGAGGTTCTTCCTGGTCTTTATTCTTGTGCCCACATCTGAAATAGGTGCTGGAGGGTATGCTCTTATTGGGGGCACCATAGTTTTCTCAAACGGCTTTCAGCTAATGCAGTTTTGAGAGCCTGGGAGCTTTGGTAGACCAGTCCTGTGGCCTAAAATCTCCCCCACACTTAATAGGTTTCTGATCCATTTGGTACCAGTCACTTCCATGTTCAAGTAACCTCACCCAAAGTTCCTTTCGGTACACCTTCTAAAGTCTGCCTTATATGGCAAAATCAGTTTTCAGCCCATTTCTCTCTCCCTCATTTTAATGAGGATACCCTATGGAAATTTAAAACAAACCATCTTAGTGGCATACCAATACGAATCTGATTTTCTGGCATAAGGCTATATCCTTTAATTTGGCTGAAACTCTTAATGGCAGGTCCTTGTGAAAAGCTTTACATACATAGTCTTAGCTGTTGTTCTTTGTGATACAGAAGCACCTATGTTTTCAAACACTACTTAACAAATTTTCCAATTCTTGCTTGAGTTCATCATTTTCTTCTTATGGCTTACTAAAAGCAACAAGGAGTAGTCACTATACCATAACATGATAGCTTCATCCAGCTACTTTCTATAGAGTTATCGTCTCCATAGGCACATGATCAGCTTTCTAAGTTGTTACGAATGACAGTTTTACCGAAAACTTTGCTACAGTACAATAAGTATCATCAGCTTGCCAGCCTGTAGTCTCTACTCCTTCACTGTCCAACAGCTAACCTCTGAGTCAATGAAACGTATTTTAGCTTTTTGTTACGTCGGAAGCCTACTTTCAGGTACTAAGTTTTATTTTAGTTAGGGTCAAGTTTAAGCTTCTATAGCAAAACTAAGCGGCCCCAACAAAATACAAAGTTTATTTCGCTTTAATAAAACAACCAGTATGAATAGGCAACCTCTGCTCCCTGAAGTCATCCAGGTACCTGGTTAGTGGGACAGTTTTGGCAAACATCAGGTATATCTAAGTTTTCAACAATGGCTGCCGTGTCTCTCCAGAAAAAGGGAAAGATAAGAGTAAGTAGAGGAATATTGAGAAATGTAACATCTAGCTGAGCGGCCACATGTTCCAGAAGAAAGGGTTAAATGAGTTGAGAGGAAGACCTGAGGTCTACTATGGCTTTAGAGCACATGATCAAAATCATATAAACCACATGATTTGACACGGGATATGATACATCATACGACATGCTATGCAATGATGTATGTTCAAATAAACAAATCCTACTGAGATTTAACACAAGATTAATAAATCCAGGTTTATAACCCAGATAATTAGTTCTTTGATATTACAAATAATACTGTGACATTTAAAAATGTAGTACCACTTAACATGAATAATCCCGGAAATTATGTTCTCAGGTACTAATAAAAGGTAAAACAGTAACAGCTTAATAAATCTCCAAATAAAATGAGTAACTTCATTCAATTATAGAAGTTTTCTATTTTATAGTTACAGAACAAAAGGAATGAAAAAAATGAGATACTTTGGCATCACTTCAGAAAACTATGGTCTGGATGCTTGTCATATGACCCAACAATAGATCTTTGTAGTGCCTGTGGCTGATATGACTTGAAAAGAGTAATCAAAGCTACAAAATTCAAAATGTTATCATTAACATTCCAAAGCTCTCAGATTTCTGGATGTAAGACCAAATAGAAAACCTTTGGTAATATTGTAGGGACTAACAAATCACTCTTTACTGAATCAAAATAAAAAGTTAAACGGTACGTTTAAGTAATTCATTTAACTGATATATATTATCTGCATCTTCGCATATTTTTTCTTCCCGCCTCCTATTACTCTATAGGTGGCCAATTCCTCCAGCTCTGCGGTGGTCCCTTTCAGTGACTCTTCAGCTATCTGTTTCTTCTTTCATATCTTCCACTCAGCCTCTCCCTTTCCCTGGACCCTTCCTATGAGCTAACTCCAGCTACTACTAGAGTAGTTACCTTCTCCCAATTGCAGACAGGGTTCTTGAGAGAGTAGTCATTACTCCCTGTGTCCATCCTTAATTTCTATTCTCCCCTCAACTTTCTAAAATGTTGACTCTATCTATAGTACTCCCTGAATCTGCTCTCACCAGGTCAGCAGAAAGTTCTGTTTCCTTAAGTCCTTTGTGTACTTTTCTGTTCTCATCTTACCCAATCCTTTAGTAACTTGTATCATAGTTGACCCATGACCTACTCACTGGCTGCTGTGACACCTCATTTTCCCTCTTTTTCTTTCTACTTTCTGATAATCACTTCTCCCCAGTTCCTTTTGCTGGCTCATCTTTATCTATTTTTGGATGTTGATATTTCTTAGGAGTCAGTCCTTGAGCATCTTAAATTCTCAGGCAGCACATTCTCCCTGGGCAATCCTATTCTTTCTCATTGTTTCAGTTTCTTTCAGTGCACTGATGACTAACAAATGTACACATCAGGCCCAAGCTTCTCTTCCGAGTTTCAGGGTCTTGTATGCATCCGCCCACATGATATCTTCTAAGGGACCTTTCTATGACACCTCAAAACTCAGGATATCCAACAATATGGTCATCTCACCTAAGCTTGGTTCTCTTTCAATGTTCCTCACCTCAGTAAACGGCATCCTCCTTCACCAAGTTGTTCACCTGATAAAACTAGAAATGATCTTGGCAGCCCCATACTCAGGATATTTGCCACCCAGAATAACACTGCCCTTCTCAACACAAAAAAAATTATTTTCAGGAATAATCATGAAATGGAATGAATAGTAATAAAGATTACCACAGATAAACAGTGAAAAATATCTTTATTGAAAGCTTGCATATATGTAATCATGCTAGAAATTAAATAATATATATGAGTTAAAATTAAATTATGTTTATAGTAGAAAAAAGAAAAAATAATTTCTTCATATATCTAAAATATAGTAATGTATTTTTTATAAAAATGGTGAAAACTACACCTACACGTTGGTTGTTGTAGTAATGAATAACATAGTTTCTGTTACTGAGTCTTAAATTTTTCAAATTTGTCAAAGTCAAAATTGATCTTCTTCACATATTCATGCTTAATAGTACAGCAGATTTGTCAATCTTTCTTCACTCACAGTTAAAGAACTTTTTAATTAATTTTAATTTTCAAATCTTTCAACAGATATACAAATAAGAGAAGTCTTAAACAAAAGATAGATTTGGCAGAGATTCATAAAAATCACATTCACAAAATAAAATACAGGAAGTGCAGTACTGTGCATGTCATTTTTTCTTCAGAATCTATTCTAGCAGGTTTCAGTTGTTCCATAGTCAAAAAATTTTAAACACAAATCCTCCAAGTGGTCACTTAGAATGAGGGAATTGAAATAATTTAAGTTATTTTTCTTCATATTTATAATCATTATGCTGTCATTCTTTATTTTACATATACTGTTTAAATGCAGGCATATGCAGTATAACTGGGATTGGAAATATGAAATGTACCCAAAATGAACTAAAAGAAACCTGAAACTTTAGGAACGTACTGCCCAAATGAACTCACATAATTTAGTTCGTATATGTGAGGTGTGGGGAGCCAGATGTATAACTGAGAAAATTCCAAATTAACCTCCTTGTAGACAGGCTATAAAGGACAAATTACAAATGTGCTAATTTGAAGTTACATATATATGACTAATTCAACAATAACTACAGGAATTTCTAGAACTGAGACCAATAAAAGATTTTTCTGGGAAAAATGTTTTATCAGTAACATTGATTATTGGTGTGATGGAACTATTTATATCCTGATTATGGTGATGGATCCCTAAGTTGATACAGGTCTAAAAATTCACAGAATTCTACAACAAACAAAAATAACACCCTATGATATATATATATATGTATGTATTAAATTATACATATATAAATTATTATAGTGGTCATTACACAGGTGTATGAATTTGTCAAAACTTATAGAACCCTTAGAACTTATATGTAAATTATATCTAAAATGTTTTAATTAAAAAATGTCTGGAATATAATGATAATGAAGAATAGACCGCACTTAGTGGGTTGTATTGTCATTTTAAATGCTCTACAGGCAATATTCTTCCTTGTTGTCTAAACCCAGGTTACATGGCTCTCGTGGGAAAGAACTGAGGGAATCATTACTATGTACACTTGCTGTGGCATTGTAGGGTCCTTCCTGAGGGAGACTTGGCCTTTCCTTCAATTAATGGACTTTGTTTCTGAGCGCTAAGTCAGATACAAAAACTATTTAGGAAATCGTGACTCATCATTGAAGCACTGACATCAGCCCTCTGCTCATCCACTCATACACACATATGTACACAGGTACACACACACATACATGTGTTGTTGTGTGTTGGTGGACAATCATCTCATCTTGCCTCCAAGTATCAAATGGCTTATTCATTTGTTATTGCCATAGATCCCTGCAGACCAGGGCTTACTTCTGGTTGCAGTTCTGACCTTGATGTCATATATAAAATTTATTCCACCTTGCCTCTGATGGTTAAATGCTGCCACTGCCACTGGCCCCTACATATTCAAGATTCTATAATCTTTATTGACTTGAGAGAGCCCAGAGCCAGACTAGGCTACAGAAAACAATACTGAACTTACTGGAGTTGCTGGTGTCCCCCTCACCAGACATTTCTCATTGCCTTAGTGAAAGCAATGTCATCTGGGCTCACCCAAGGAACACATCTATCTAGTGTCTTCCTGAGTCTTATATAATACATGGTTTTTAGCATGTTCACCTCTTCTAGTATTTTGATTCCTTTCTTAACATCTGCTTAGGCAGTTTTTGCATCTCCACTTCATTTAATGAGGGCCTCCTTTTTGCCAAGTTTCACCAGGATAGTTCCAGGTGCCCCTGACATTGTGTTAAATTCTCAATCCCGTTACAGCTGCAGTTCTCAGACTGTAGTGTGCATTACAGCCATCTGGAGAGTTTGTTAAATTACAAATTTCCGGGACTCATCCCTAGAGCTTCTGATCCAGGTTGGGGTGGGGCCTAACAATTTGCATTTCTCACAACTTCCCAGGTGATGATGATGCTGTTAATGTGGGGGCCAATTTTGAGAACTACTGTATCGAGAGTCATCATATCAACAGTCTTCCTTTTCCAGCCTTACATTGTCCACCACCCCAGCCAGTATCTACAAGATCCATTCCCAGTTTCTGCCAGTATTTACCGTAAGGTTAAGAGAAATCTAGAGCAATATTATTGAGCACTTAAATATCAGAATAAAGGGATAAAGCAAGTATATCATGATTCCAAAATTTTTGCCTTAGGCATCTAAACAGAGACTTGTGCTACTCCTAAGGGAAAAAAAAAAGGCAATGGCTGGGACTAGGAGTGAATAAGGCAAGTTCAGTTTTGTACCTGAGGAATATCAACTTAAAGATGTGCAATAGGTAGTAAGATATATGAGACTTCAGCTAAGCAAGAAATATGTCCAGGAGGACACAGGGTAAGGAGATGGAATAAATGGGTCCAGTATGATTGATGTCATAGGAGTGAATGACATCACCCAAAGAGACTCTATTCATAGAGAGAGGGGGCAGGATAAAGGCCAGGGACAGAACACTAGGGAAAATACCCAAAATTAACATGAGTATTTCCACAAAGGGGAGTCTTACAGATTAACCAGAGCAAAAACCTGGATAGCTAGGAGGGAGTTTATGAAAAAGGAATTAGTCAACAATATTAAAAGCTGAAGAACAGTCAAGGAATATGCACACTTTGAAGAGTCACTGGCTACATAAGAAATTATGACACTTTGATTAAATTTACCAATACAGTTTCATAAAGTTTGAGTGTTTTCGGAAGAGGGTTATTGAAGCCTGATTCCAGGGAGGGGGTGGGGTAATGCACGATACTGAATGCTGTTTTTGTTTTGCTTTGTGTTTTGTTTTTGTTTTTGTCTTTGAGATGCTTGGCTGCTAGGAAACTGCAGGGAAATGAGAATATTTAGAAAGTATCTTTTATTCTGAAGTCAGATGTGAGAGGAAAAGAATCCCAATGGATGGAGTAGATGGTAAGAGTTGAAAACAACAGACCAACTCCTCAGAATCAACAAAAAGAAAAGAAAAGGAGAAACTGGGAACCCACTGGAGCATTAGAAATATTTCTAAGAACTGAGCAATTCACAGCCTCAAGGAGCTGCCCAATAATTCTTCAACATAAAAATAAAACTTTTTAAAGATTGTGAGAAATATGTAAATATAATATATTAGCCCTATCTTAGTGATTAATATTATACAGAAAATTTCAACTGATTACAAAACACCAGTGATAACTTCCCTTTGAAAAATGACAAATACAAAACTACACTGAATTTTCAAGGAATTGCAGTGGCCTAAATTTCATTGCTTGCGTGTCTGTGGCCTACGAGAGCTATCCTTCTTCTTAGCACTCTTGATTTGGTCCTTTTATCAATATGTGGCCTGAAAGTAACTTACCTAGATCCTATTAGACTAGCCCCATACAGAAATCTTTTTACAGAACATTACTTAATACCATATCTTGGGTTTTTTTTTTTTTTTTGTCAAAGGCCAGTAAAAATTAGCCATGTAAATATATGTCAGTATAACCTGCAAAATCATCATTGAAGACAGTGTACATTATATCCTGATGTGAGGGCTCAAACATTACCATCCAACGTTTATTTCTAGCAGAGTTTCTCTGACCTGTAGACACTGCATCTCTTATAATCAGACAATTAACATTAAAGTGCAACTCCTCCTGTTCTCTTTGTTACAGTTCCAAATAGTTCACTGTTAATTTGTGTTTGACAGGTCATTTCTCCTCCTTATTTTTGCCTACGTCAACCGTGTTACTTTAAACGTTTCTTTCATTGTGAGCTCTTTCAAATACTTTAACAGTAGACAGAATATAAATAATATATACATAAACGCATTAAGGATAAATGTAGTGTTAAACTTAAGTCTGAGAGAGGGCTGCCTGTCACAGTCTGGAAGACTTTGATAAAATACCATTTGATACGGGGTGTTAGACTGTTTGGATACAAAATGTGGAAACTACAGGAATTAGGACCAGTCTATCTTCAACCAGGTAAGATAAATTCACCCCAAAACTAGACTCATAACACTCAGGAATTCTTAAGAACCAGGAAGATTCCTTCCAAACAGACTTGAGTGCAATGAATGTACACATTCACTCCCTAGTGACCAGGACCACAGAAATCCATAGAGGTCTTCTATGTATAGAAAGAAAAATAAGAGAAGATAAAATAAAATAAAAATTGAGTACACTCAAATGTGAATTCAGATAGAGACCTCTTATTACACCAATCCCCTCTTCAAAGCAATACTGTAATGTCCATTTTCCTTATATGTGCCTCGAGGGCTCAGAGAAAGGACATGCCTCCTACTATTTTAAAAATAATTTCAAGGACTTCAGATGGTAGAGAGAGAAAAACTAATTGTATAAAGATAAAGCCTCTAGAGAGTTTTTGTTGATATTGCCTTCACGGAAGAGGAGTTTAAGACACAGTGATTATTAAAACAGGAAAACTCATCCACGCTCTCATTAAAGTAGATAACAAAATGATTTTGCTTAGAGCAACAAATGTGAAATCTCTTAATTTTCTTCCTAAACCATGTGACTCTTTAGCAGCTTAGATAAAAGAAGCAGTTAGAGCAGATGAGCATCAGATCTCCCATTAAAGCAAAGTAACTTGAATTCTAGAGAATCTTGGTTCTTTCAAGTTGGCTGAGGGTGCCACAGTTCAATACAAAAACCATTATACTACTTACCACACTACAAAGTTCTCCAAATCATTTATAAGGGCTGAGCCCGAACGAATGGCCCCAAGCTTGCCTGCTTCATTGCCAATAAATCCAAGCCCTCCTCAGACATTATTGAATTGTTCTGGCAGTCATACACAGCACATATCTCCTTTCTCCTTTTTCAAATTTTATAATCGACTTTTCTAGCTAAACATTTTTCCTTTTCCTTTACCTGCAGCACCCCTCATTCTGGCCACCAACATTCACATTCCTACAAGGCTTGGTACGTAGCCTGGGGTCGAAGCATGTTACCCTGCAATCAACAATAGTCTGTTGGTAGTGTATATATGTCCGTGACACTCTCTTACCCTGTCACATCTCACCCCACTCCCTCCCCATATCCTCAAGTCCATTCTCTAGTAGGTCTGTGTCTTTATTCCCGTCTTGCCACTAGGTTCTTCATGGCTTTTTTTTTTTTTTTTCCTTTGATTCCGTATATATGTGTTAGCATACTGTATTTGTTTTTCTCTTTCTGACTTACTTCACTCTGTATGACTGACTCTAACACCATCCACCTCATTACAAATACCTCCATTTCATTTCTTTTTATGGCTGAGTAATATTCCATTGTATATATGTGCCACATCTTCTTTATCCATTCATCGGTCGATGGACATTTAGGTTGCTTCCATGTCCTGGCTATTGTAAATAGAGCTGCAATGAACATTTTGGTAAAATAGATAGCTAGTGGGAAGCAGCCACATAGCACAGGGAGATCAGCTTGGTGCTTTGTGACCACCTAGAGGGGTGGGATGGGGAGGGTGGGAGGGAGGGAGATGCAAGAGGGAAGAGATATGGGAACATATTGTATGTGTATAACTGATTCACTTTGTTATAAAGCAGAAGCTAACACACCATTGTAAGGCAATTATACTTCAATAAAGATGTTAAAAAAAAAAAAAAAAAAAAGAAAGTGAAAAACAATCCACAGAATGAAAGAAAATATTTGCAAACCATGTATCTGGTAAAAGTCTAGTATTGGAATATATAAAGAATTTCTTATAACTCAAAAAAAAAAACAAAAAAAAACAATAGTCTGTTGGGAAGACCCAACAATAGATCCTAATGGAACCCCACTGAGTCTCACTAACTTCTCCTCATTTCACACCTGGCAAACTCTCCATCAGGATGATTTAAGATTTCACTCCATCCTGAGCACTTGTACTGTAGGACTGGTTCTCTGTTCTAGTGCCAGGAGAGTGGACATGCCTGGAGCACTTTCATTTCCACTTACCCAAGCTAACCAACTAGAATGATACCAAAAGTAATCCAAATAGAGGATAACCCACAAAGCATTTAAATTTAGTTTTGGGGATTGTTATAAAATTCCTTCTATCATCAAAGTCTGGTTATTTTAAATTTGAATTAAGCCTATGCCATAATCCTTAAAGGGACTCCTAATGGGATGGAAGCATACTAATTAGAAGATAGCACTGTTTAGATACTGGCCATCACAAATCTTTGAAATGAGATACAGCTGGTACACTGGATTGCCTGGGTTAACTTGGTACTACTGCACCTGCTTAAGGTTGAGAATTATGTTTCCCAGAATTCCTCTTCTTTTCTGTTTTGGGTTAGAGTTGGTCAATGAGATGAATTCACATGAGATTTTAGGGTTTTAGGGTGATCAACCACTCCAGTTTGCCCAGGATGGAAGGGTTTCCAGGGATATAGGACTTTCACTGCTAAAACTGGGAACATTTTGAGCAAATCAGGATGGTTGGTGACCCGTGATTTGAAAAACGGAAGTGATGCCAAGATCGTTACCCTTGGAAAATTGTGGGGGTCAGAGTGATGAACAGATGCAGGAGTTTCAGCAGGCCCAGCTTGTCCCTGTTCCTCTCCTCTCCTGATTCCAGCGAGTCCACTCAACCTCTGGCCCTACTGACCAACTCCTATTGGTCAATAGGAGTTGCAAGCCCAGCAGAAGATGCTTGGCTACAAACTCATAGGAGTAGAGATCCCTTTGGGGAGGGGGTTGTCATAGAGGCAGCAATTTCTAGAGAGCTAACTGCTACTCCAGATCTCTCCACATGCCTCCCTTCTGTGGTTCTGCTTCACTAGGCAGACAGGGGTAATGTTCCCTATGTTCCCAGAAGCTCTGACTTGCCCAACTGTACCAGTGCTTCAAACAGCATGAGTTACCGTTTGATCCTCTAACTCTCCCCTTCTAGAGTTCACTTCCCAGTTTCTCCTCCTTCTATGTAACTTATTCCCATAACATTTTGTAATGGCACAGTTTTCCTGACTGAACACTGCCTGACCCACCTGAGTACTGAGTAATCATGATGTGGTACCAAGCGATCACTGCTGAGGAATCAGAAGCATATATCAGGAGCCTAATTACATGATCACAGCAGTAACTAAACGTAACTGCTTCTTCCTCAAAGAAGTTAATTCCACCTCTTCCCCCACCCCCAGTTTTTCTTTTCCCATAATAACTGATTCCTTTTAATTTTAGCATTTATCACAAGTTGTAAATTTTGTATTTATTTGTGTGATTATTAATGTAATGCCTGCTCTTCCTAACTACCCCACTGAAGACTGGAATCGCATTTGTGCTTTTCAATACCACATACACTGTCTACCTAGAGACTACAAAATGCCTGGCACATAGTAGGTGTACAGTAAAATACAATGAATATGTTTAAGTGAATAAATGTAAAGAACTGTGATTTGGAACCTAAGACACTTAAAGGAACACAAAAATAAATTTGTTCTTTAAGTATTAACCACAATATGGGTCTTAAAAGAAGGAAATAATTTTCCAGCTCTAAATATTGAGAGCCTTTTTACATTTCCATCAGTAACATAACCAATGACCAGGTAAATACTTGTCTTCTTTATTTCCCCCAACAAAGAGAATCAATTACAAACTTCTCTGTTAATCCCCTAAGTACAATGTGAAGTCCATTAAAGGCTCAGAAGTTAGTAACCCTGGAATAAAGTGTAATGTTTATACTATTAAATGAATAATGGCTCCACGTTGTCTTGAGGAGAAGAATTTTCCTGGGTTGCCATTTGGTTTGTTAGTTGGTTTTAAATCATTTAACGGGTCAGAAAAATGCTCTGCCTGGCATGAATACTAATGTTCCAACAAAAGTACAGAGAAGCAGAGGGCTGCAGTAAAAGTTAGCAACAATTTGCTTTCTGGCTGTCACTTTGGGATTTTGCCCTCAATAAAGTTTTGGAAGTCATTTTAATACTGTAACATTAACATGTGTTAAGTGGACTTAAAGTGCTGTCTATTCCCAGGACACCGGGTAAATATTCCAGCCTAGCCAAAACTTGCCTCTGCGATGAGAAGTGCAATTCTTGAGGCCAAACATTTTCTAAGTCCAGTTTATATTTCACTTTCAGAACCAGTCCATTTTGGATACCACTCATACGTCTTTATGACCAATGTTGATAATTAATCTCGGAGTATTAGCCAGAAGTAGAGTTTTCTCACTATGCCTTAGGACCCATGCATCAACCCAATCTCAAAACCTTTCCCCTCTCATCTGAAGTCCCAGAAGAGGCAGGTGGACACCCAGGATGCTAACAGAGACTTTACAAGAGTCTGAACCAACAAGCCAAATTCAGCCATCATCACACTTTCTTAACTGAGACGGGGAGGTTAACAAACATACTTTTCCATGGAAAGTTACCCACATCCCACGGTGAGTGGGTCTATGAAGCAATCATTGAGCATTAGAGGAAGGATGGCCCTCTGAGAGGCCATCCAAACACCACATTTATTTTCCAGACAGGAAAATGGAGACATAAGGAAAGAAAGGGACAGGTACAGAATTTTCTTTCAAAATAAAAAGAGTGAAAATGAAAGCAGTACTACTTCTCAGGTCAGTGTTCTCGGTGCCTCATGGAAACCTGCTTTGTGTGAACCACAAGTCACCTGGGGGGATGGAGCCACTGAAGACAAAAAGATGCAGTGAGTGGCCACTTGGCAAGGTTTTGTTCATTTGTTTTACGGCTACCCAGCACCTGGACCCCTTTGCTAAACTAAGTCCTGGTCACACCTGCCTCACACAGTAGAAACCAGGATGGAACCAGATAACCTCCCTCTTCCTGCCTGTGGCATCTGGGTTTCAGGTCTATTACCTCACCTCAGCCAATCAGATGTCCCTGCCTGGGATACTGGATCATAAAGGAGTAAAAAAAAATAAAACGCAGGCACAGTTGAGAAGTTATTCAGTGGAAAAGCAAGAGTGGTGCCAGGACTGTGAGAACTGGGAGGAATCTGAGGTCCAGGGGCAGCGACAGTGAGTGTCCAGTGCCAGGGCAGCAACCTAACCCGTTAGTTAGAAGGCAGGACTTGTTCCAGACTGGGCTCTGTTCCAGCCTGTCCTTCCAAATGCCTCACCATTCTTAGTTTCTGCTCTTTTTCCAAATCTCATTCTCCAGCCTTCATTGGATTCAGAGATAATCTATTCCTCATGTTTGATTTTACCAGAGCAGATTTGTGACTTCACAGTCTGGCAGCAGCAGTTATGGTGAGGCAGAAAAAAACATCTAGAGAAGATAAATGGGGACTAGTGCTGGCTTAACTGCTACATGGCTGTGTGGCCTTGGGCAAGTCAACCCCCTTCACTAGAACTCAACTTCCTTATTCTATCATCAAAGCACATTGGAATAGATAGTTCTGCCACGACTACAGTATTAGTGCCACCTTTTGTTTAGTATATTGTTATTGATACTTAAGATGATGTCCTTAAAGTTCTTAATACTTCCAATGAATGAATTAAATTTAACAAATTTGTTGAACACACATTTTGTGTCAGGCAGCATGCTAAATGCTGGAAATATAACAATGAAGAGATCCGCCATGGTTTCTGTCCTCTTGGGGCTTACGAGGAAGACACATGGCCAGTCTGTTACCATGGGGTAGGGTAAGCATTTTGCTCTAACAAGGACAGGGTGTGCTTAGACAACATTGAATGGGGGCCTACCCAGACTTTGGGAATCAGGGAATTTTCCCCAGCAATTGTGATTTCTAAGCTCTCTGGCAAGAACTGAAGGATGAGTTAGAAAGGGTGGGGAGGTAAACTGTTCCCTACCTAAGGGACAGCACTGACATCAATGGCCAGGAGGCACTAAGATGGGGTCATAGTCAATGGGATGAAGATATGATGTTGATGATGTTAAAGTGGTAAATAGGTGCCAGATCAGACTGCACTAGGCAGACCGTGAGCAGGTCGTATTCTAAAAACTAGGAGAATATTTTAGAGATTCAACTCTCCCTTCCTTCCCGCCTTCCCTCCTCTCCTCCTTCCCTTCACAGAGGCAAGAAAGTAAACAAATGTGTTTCAGGATGATTTTCAGCATCAAGGATTGAATGAAAACATATTTTCAGAGTTAACTAGAAAATTAAATTAAATTAAATTGCCCATTCCTTGAGTCTCTGATTCCCTGAAGTTTCTCTGAGGGTACACGTTGAATCTATTCCTTGGGAAACACACATTTGGCCCTCACTACTAAGCTTCTTAGTAGGACAGAAAGCTTACCTTTCTGCTCACCTGTCTCACACTTGGGTTATTTGATGCAGATTTTCAAAAATGGCTCATAGATTACAAAGGCATGAAACTGACAAGGAAACCCACTGGAACAAAGGAATTTTAACACATGCTCCCCTGGGTTCCCTGGAACATCTTTCACCCAGAGAGTGCTGCATTTTAACAAACATCCACTCACCCTTTGATCCTCAGGGGAGGTAAGAGTTTTGCTGCTAGGGAAGAAGAAGTAGTTTCAACAAGAGTTGATTTTGCCAGTTTCCCCCACAATGTGCTCTTCAGAAAGACATGGAACCACTAAATGAGTTTTAAGTGCTTATAACCTTTATTTTCTTAATGCATCTCCATGTTCTTAGGTTTCCTTATTACTCACTGAGTCTTCTTTGACCAAGACAGAGTCTATCCACGTCCCTCCCAACATCTGATGCCCAGAAGCACACCCATGGAAGATCTGACCCGGCCCAGTGCTACAGCACAGCCACCTCCCTCGCCCTGGACTCTGCCTTTCTAGCAATGGAGTTGGTTCACTCTGGCGTTTTTGACATTCACATCACACTGTGGACTCCCACTGAGCCTGCTGTCAGTGAAATCTCTAAAGCTTCATCGCAGGTATTGCAGTTTAGCCACTTCTCCCCCATCTCATGTACGATTTGACTTTTGAACCCAAGTGCAGGACCCTCCATTTATCCCTATTAAATTTCATCTTGTTAGATTCAGGCTATTGTTCCAGACTGTCAAAATCATTTTAGATCTTGGTCCTGTCAGCTGTCTCCCTCTTTGCTTTATGTCATCTGCAAATTTGATCAGCATGCTTTCCATGCTTTCATCTAAGTCATCGATGGGAAGGTTGGGGAGCACAGAGGCAAGGACACGGCCCTCTAGGTCACTGGAGATTGCTCTGCAGGTCGCTGGTGATCAATCCATCAGCATTCACTGAGTACTGTCTTTTATCCAGGTTCCAGTTCACTGAGCTATATTGTCACCCAGCCCACATTTCTCCATCAAGTCCACCACAGTATCAGGGGCTACTTTGTCAAACGTCTTGCTGATATCAGATACACCCTGCAACATCATTCCTTGATCTAATAATATAGGGATACTGGGTGCAGAAAATCTACGAGCACTACTGAAAACATTGATAAATATGGTTTATGTAGAGCCGGGTTTTTAAGAGAGGGTAGTGACAGAGTTCTGTCACTCCACTAGAAAATGAGTTCCTTAAAGCTAGGAACTCTGTTTTGTCTGTTTGTTCACAGCTGTTTCTCTAGCACCTAGGGCAGTGGCTAATGATACTAGACACTCAAATATCTGTAAAATTACTTAATCAATGAACATAGTTTGGGGTGAGCTGTCACCTAACCAATTCAAAAAGTAAAACATCTGTGGATTTCTAAATGAAGAAATAATAAGATAGGATGCTGGATTTATTCCCTGTCACCTAGACCAGGGTTTGGTAAACTAAAGGCCACAGGCCAAATGAGGCCCACTGCTTGACTTTGTAAATAAAGTTTTATCAAAACACAGACATGTTCATTCACTAAAGTATTGTCAATGGCTGCTCTTATGCTATGATGGCAGAGACCAATATTTGTGACAGAACTGTGTGGTCCACACAGCTGAAAATACTTACACTCTGGATTTGTGCAGAAAAAGTTTGCTGACTACTGCTCTAAGGAATTAAATTTAAACTCCTGATATCTAAGACTTTCCATGACCGAACTGTTTGCTAATTTTCTTACTGATCAGGATTAACGCTCTGGAAAAAATATTCCCAAACGTATCATGCCTGTTATTTTCTCTGTGCCTTTTCCCCACTGTTGGATATTATCAGAATGGCCTGTCCTCCTATCCAGGTCTTTTTCAACATTGCACATCTACACACATAAGAACTGTATGGAAAATAAACATAACTAGGTAGCAAACCTTTGCTGAATGTCTACTATAGACTAAGCACTATATTAGATGCTTCACAATTATCTTCACAACAGGAGTATATAGTATCTCCTTTTTTCTATTGAGAAAACTGAGGAATTAAGCAAATTACCCAAAGATAGAGAATAGAGGGTTTGACTGAAGTTTGAGCTAAGCTTTGTCAGAATCCACTTGTAATTTGGTTTGTTTTTGCTCATTGCCTGTTCAGAAATAAGCCAGTTTACAAAAGGGGAGGTGGAACATATCCATATTTCTAGAAATCTTGATTTGAGGATTATATAATCAAATCAATTTTTTTAGATCTTCCATTGATGTTTAAGTCAGCCACAGTCAATTTTATTTTGAAAAGCCATTAACTAGCATGACTTTAAACAATAAAATCAGTTCAGAAACTATTCATTCAGTTAAAAATCTGAGACAGCAATATTAAGGCAACTGCATTGGAACTACTGTCCTTAGTCCATTCATATCCAGCCCTAAATCGTACTGTGCTCTTCACTCGGACAGCTCCCATCCCATCTGCCAATACACAGATGGGCTGGTCTGTGCATGTGAGCTTCCCTTTACATGCTGTATGTAATAGCAACAATGACGAACCTTGTGTGTCTGTCAGGAACCTAGCATGTAGCCCGGTTCTTCCTCACAGTAGCTTTGGGCAGCAGGTAAGCGGCTGGCATTATCTAATCACAGTTTCTATTTATGTCTCTCCATTTCAAATCACTTCTCTAGCCCAGGCTGGTTCTTTCACTCCACTAATAACTAGATTTGAGCTTTCCCTTAAGATCATATTTCATCAACTGTAGCACATCTCTCCTGCTGCTAATGCCGTGCTGATCTGCTTTGGCAAGTTTCCAGACCTTCTTTTATCACCTTAGGGGCTACATCCTAGCCAGGCTTTTCTCTCTACCCCTGACCCTTCCATATGCCCCTCTCCTCCACAAGCCCCAGCATCAACCCCCTGCCCAGATATAATTTCTTATCCATGTCTATTCAAGCAGACACAAAAACAAAAATAGTATTTCCCTGGAAAGAGCTTCATTTCCCATGGCCAAACTTAGCACAGCTCTCACCATCAGGAAGCACTTTCCAGGGTTAGGCTGAATCCCTTGAGTGGGCCTAGAGAAACAGTGAGACAGATGTAGAAAAAGGGAAAAAAAGTCTTATGTGAAAGCACGTTTAGGATCTTCTGGGTATTTTGTTAAATAAACACCACAGGGTAATTTGGTATTTATAGAAGGATAAAACCCAACCTTAAAGATGATAGGGCATCGGCAAAATTTAATTACTCCCTCAGGTCTCTGCTGTGCAAGGAAGTGTTCACATGACAATTTGGGTGGCTTATTTTATAAGGTATTGCTTCTCTTCTCCAAGGAAGGCACTGACAGAAATGGCTCGTGAATGGCGGTGAATGTACATTACAAACAGAAACCATCTTCCAACCACACCAGTTCTCAGCAAAAGGGAATCTGTGTCAGGTTCGTGTGCTTAGCCAAGGGGCACTAGGGAGAACTGACCAGGAGACCAGTTGTTACAGGGTACTGATGCCAGGACAGACCCTTGCAGAGTTCCTAAGTTTCTTAAAAAACAAGAGTGAGGACTTCTGAAAGGAGGATTCCACAGTCTGAAGCTCCCTTCTCCTGATATTGCAGCGCTGTTTGACAGGGACTGAAAGGATGGGTAAGGTAGGCAGAATTCTCTCTCTCTCTAACAAGGAAACACCAGAAGAACATCTATAGATTCTCATATAACCCTTAGGATCATTTCTGGGCTATAAGATTCTTTGGTTAAAGGACTGGAAAAGGTCTGCAGCCTTGGCATGCACAAACTCTTCTACTGGAGGTCTCTCGTACCTTACTCCAATTAGGAATCCACAAATAAGGCTGCCTATGACACTGCAATCTGGATAGAGCCTGTTTGAGTCAAAGTTTCAATAAATATTCCACACCACATTCACCCTGGACACCTCCTCCTGACAGAGCCCCGTGCTTTCTGAGTGGATTCACAATGGCTATGATGTTCTCTCTGCTTCCCCCAAAACAGAGTTGCAGTAATGTGATTATATGGACAGTTGCTTACTTTTAATTTTATAAGTAGGTCAAGAAATAGATCTCTTCTAGGGAGGATGGAAGTTCTGGACAATTAGTATGACATATCTTTGAGAATTCAAGTTCATAGGTTAGGAAATTAAGATTTGTAAACTAGCCCAGTGACTTCGCTACTGTAACAACAGACCACAGTTTCCCCAGTAGAAAGATAATGGGGGGCAGGGGGTGAAATGACTGAGCACCAGACCACAGACTCTTCTTCCTATAGCCCTACCCCTAGCAGTTGTCTCTTGCGACCGGATTGCTGAAGAGCACTGCCGTGCCTCTAGTGACTGAACACACTGACAGTACTCCTTCATTCATGTTCTTCTTTGCCCAAGCCTCACCTCAAATCAAACCAACCACTAGAAGCTATTGATCCACCACCTATCTATTTCTTGTGTTTCTCCCGCCTCACCATCCCCAAAGCTTCTGCCGTGGCAGGCCAGTTCCTTACCACGCTCTCCTGGTTGGAGAGAGCAATCACCCTCTACCTCATCGCACCCTCTCTCGTCTCCCCATGCAAGTCCTAAACACACCACCACTTCAAATCCATATCACAGAGAAAACTCATGACTTTTCTTAAATACAAACCTTACCATGGTATTCCTCAACTTAAAATAATTCAATTTCATTTTATTTTTACATTTTTAATTTATTTTTTTAACTTTTTATTTTACACTGGAATATTGCTGATTAACAATGTTGTGTTATTTTCAGGTGTACAGCAAAGTGATTCAGTTATACATATACTTGGGTCTACTCTTTTTCAAGTTCTTTTCCTGTTTACATTGTTACATAATATTGAGCAGAGCTCCCTGTGCTATACAGTAGGTCCTTGTTGGTTTTCCATTTTAAATATAGCAGTGTGTACATATATATAGCTAGAAAATAAAGTCCAAGTGCTTCCTCAGCTCCACTGCTCTCTGTATCCCCAGAATCTAGCTAACTTATGTATGACTTGCACTTTGGGAAGGAGATGGCATATACATATTTTTTAATTTTATGGACCATCAGGCACATTTTTCAAATTGAACTTTTAGTTTTGTGATAATTGTAGATTCACATGCAGTTTTAAGAAATACTACAGAGAGACCCCTGGTATCCTTTACAGTTCCCCCCCAAAGGTAACATTTTGCAAAACTGTAGTACAAGAAGTATCACAATCAAGATACTGGCAGTAACACAGTCAAGATACAGAATATTTCCATCAGCACAAGGATCCCTTTAATTGCCCTTTAATAGCTATACCTAACTCTCACCTCTTCCTCTCCTAACCCTTGTCTCTAATTTCTAGCAACCACTAATCTGTTCTCCATTCTTAAATTTTATAATTTCAAGAGTATTATATAAATAAAATCGTACAGTATGTAACATTTTGGAATCTTTTTTCACAAAGCATAATTCTCTGGAGGTTCATCCAAGGTGTTGCCTATATCAATAATTTGTTGCTTTTTATTGCTCAGTTGTATTCCATAGTATGGATATACCACAATTTTTTTAAATCATGCATTTGGTAAAGGATATCTGAGTTGTTTCCAAATTTTGGCTATTACAAATAAAACTGCTATGCACATCTACGATTGAATGTTAACATAAATTTTTATTTCTCTGGGAAAACTGGCCCCAAGTGCAGTATCTGAGGTGTATGAGAGTTGCATGTTTAGTTTTATAAGAACTGCCAGACATTTTTCCTGGATGATTGTACTATTTTATACTGACACCAGCAATGTATGAGTAAACCAGTTTCTCTGCAGCCTTGAGAACATTTGGTGTTGTCATTATTTTTTATTTTTAATTTTAGCTATTCTAACAGACATGTAGTGGTATCTCACTGTGGATTTAATTTGTATTTCCCTAATGGTAACTGGTGAACATCTTTTCATATGCTTGATATTTTATACCCTCTTTGATAAAATATCTGTTCATGTCTTTTGCTCATATTTTTCTTGAATTGTTTTCTTAATTGATGAGTTTGTGAGTTATTTATATACTGAATAACAAATCTTTATAGGATATGTGGTTTGCAAATATTTTCTCCCAGACTGTAGCTTAACTTTTAATCCATTAACAGAGTTTTTTACAAAACCAAAAAAAAATTAATTTTGATGAGATCTAATGAATCAATTTTTCCTTTTATGGATTGTGATTTGGGGGTCACATCTAAGACTTGGTTGCCTAGCACTAGATTTCAATAATTGTCTATTTTTTTTCTAAAAGTTTTATACCTTTACATTTTACATTTAAGTCCATGATTCATTGTGAGTTAATTTTTTTTAAGGTATGAGGTTTAGATCAAAGACATTTTATTCGGAGGAGGCCTTCAAGATGGGGGAGGAGTAGGATGTGTAGATCACCTTCCTCCCCACAAATACATCAGAAATACATCTACATGTGGAGCAACTCCTACAGAACACTTACTGAACGCTAGCAGAAGACCTCACACTTCCCAAAAGGCAAGAAACTCCCCATGTACCTGGGTAGGGCAAAAGAAAAAAGAAAAAACAGAGACAAAAGAATAGGGACAGGACCTGCACCTCTGGGAGGGAGCTGTGAAGCAGGAAAAGTTTCCACACACTAGGAAGCCCCTTCACTGGGGGAGACTTGGGGTGGTGGTGGGGAAGCTTCAGAGCCACAGAGGAAAGTGCAGCAACAGGGGTGCGGAGGGCAAAGCGGAGAGGTTCCCGCACAGAGGATCGGTGCCGACCAGCACTCACCAGCCCGAGAGGCTTGTCTGCTCACCCGCTGGGGAGGGTGGGGGCTGGGAGCTGAGGCTCGGGCTTCGGAGGTCGGATCCCAGGGAGAGGACTGGGATTGGCTGCGTGAACACAGACTGAAGGGGGCTAGTGTGCCACAGCTAGCCGGGAGGGAGTCCGGGAAAAAGTCTGGACCTGCCTAAGAGGCAAGAGACCATTGTTTCGGGGTGCGTGAGGAGAGGGGATTCAGAGCACCACCTAAATGAGCTCCAGGGACGGGCACGAGCCATGGCTATCAGTGCGGACACCAGAGACGGGCATGAGACGCTAAGGCTGCTGTTGCCGCCACCAAGAAGCCTGTGTGCGAGCACAGGTCACTCTCCACACCGCCCCTCCCGAGAGCCTGTGCAGCCCGCCACTGCCAGGGTCCCGTGATCCAGGGACAACTTCCCCGGGAGAACGCACAGCGCGCCTCAGGCTGGTGCAACGTCATGCCCGCCTCTGCCGATGAAGGTTCACCCAGCATCCCGTAGCCCTCCCTCCTCCTGGGCCTGACTGAGCCAGAGCCCCCTAATCAGCTTCTACTTTAACCCCGTCCTGTCTGAGTGAAGAACAGATGCCCTCAGGCGACCTACGCACAGAGTCGGGGGCCAAATCCAAAGCTGAACCCCAGGAGCTGTGCAAACAAAGAAGAGAAAGAGAAATCTCTCTCAGCAGCCTCAGGAGCAGCAGATTAAATCTCCACAATCAATTTGATGTACCCTGCATCTCTGGAATACCTGAATAGACAACAAATCATCCCAAAATTGAGGCAGTGGACTTTGGGAGCAACTGTAGACTTGGGGGTTTGCTTTCTGCATCTAATTTGTTTCTGGTTTTATGTTTATCTTAGTTTAGTATTTAGAGTTTATTGTCACTGGTAGATTTGTTTATTGATTTGGTTGCTCTCTTCCTTTTTTTTTTTTTCTTTAAACTTTGGGTTTGTTTGTTTATTTATTTATGGCTGTGTTGGGTCTTCGTTTCTGTGTGAGGGCTTTCTCTAGTTGCGGCAAGTGGGGGCCACTCTTCATCGCGATGCGTGGGCCTCTCATTATCGCGGCCTCTCTTGTTGCAGAGCACAGGCTCCAGACGCGCAGGTTCAGTCATTGTGGCTCACGGGCCTAGTTGCTCCGCGGCATGTGGGATCTTCCCAGACCAGGGCTCGAACCCATGTCCCCTGCATTGGCAGGCAGATTCTCAACCACTGCGCCACCAGGGAAGCCCCCCCTTTTTTTTTAATATATAGATATATATATTTTTTTCCTTTTTCTCTTTTTGTTAGTGTCTATGTGTATGCTTCTTTGTGTGATTTCATCTGTATAGCTTTGCTTTTACCACCTGTCCCAGGGTTCTGTCTGTCCTTTTTTTTTTCTTATTTACTTTTTAATTCTTTTTATTTTTAATAACTTGATTTTATTTTTTATATTACTAACTTTATTTATTTTATTTTATTATTTCCTTCCTTCCTTCCTTCCTTCCTTTCTCTCTCTCTGTCTCTCCCTCACTTCCTTCCTCCCTTCCTCTCTTTCTCTCTTTCTTTCTCCCTTTTCTGCTGAGCCATGTAGCTGACACAGTCTTGGTGATCCAGCCAGGTGTCAGGCCTGTGCCTCTGAGGTGGGAGAGCCGAGTTCAGGATATTGGTCCATCAGACACCTCCGTGCTCCACGTAATATAAAACAGCGAAAGCTCTGCCAGAGATCTCCATCTCAATGCTAAGACCCAGTTCCACTCAACGAGCAGCAAGCTACAGTGCTTGACACCCTATGCCAAACAACTAGCAAGACAGGAACACAACCACACCCCTTAGCAGAAAGGCTACCTAAAATCATACTAAGTTCACAGACACCCCAAAACACACCAAAGGCTGCGGTCCTGCCCACCAGAAAGACAAGATCCAGGCTCATCCACCAGAACACAGGCACCAGTCCCCTCCACCAGGAAGCCTACACAACACACCGAACCGACCTTAGCCACTGGGGGCAGACACCAAAAACAACAGGAACTATGAACCTGTAGCCTGCGAAAAGGAGACCCCAAACACAGTAAGATAGGCAAAATGAGAAGACAGAGAAACACAGAGCAGATGAAGGAGCAAGGTAAAGACCCACCAGACCAAACAAAGAGGAAATAGACAGTCTACCTTAAAAAAATTCAGAGTAATGATAGTAAAGATGATCTAAAATCTTGGAAATAGAATGGAGAAAATATAAGTAACGTTTAAAAAGGACCTAGAAGAACTACAGAGCAAACAAACAATGATTAACAACACAATAAATGAAACTAAAAATTCTTTAGAAGGAATCAATACCAGAATAACTGACGCAGAAGAATGGATAAGTGACCTGGAAGATAAAATAGTGGAAATAAAGAAAAAGAATGAAAAGAATTGAGGACAATCTCAGAGACCTCTGGGACAACATTAAACACACCAACATTTGAATTATAGGGGTCCCAGAAGAAGAGAAAAAGAAAGGGACTGAGAAAATATTTGAAGAGATTATAGTTGAAAACTTCCCTAATATGGGAAAGGAAATAGTCAATCAAGTCAAGGAAGCACAGAGAGTCCTATACAGGATAAATGCAAGGAGAAACATGCCAAGACACGTATTAATCAAACTATCAAAAATTAAATACAAAGAAAAAATATTAAAAGGAGCAAGGGAAAAACAACAAATAACACACAAGGGAATCCCCAAAAGGTTAACAGCTGACCTTTCAGCAGAAACTCTGCAAGCCAGAAGGGAGTGGCAGGACATATTTAAAGTGATTAAAGGGAAAAACCTGCAACCGAGATTACTTTACCCAGCAAGGATCTCATTCAGACTTGATAGAGAAATTAAAACCTTTACAGACAAGCGAAAGCTAAGAGAATTCAGCACCACAAAACCAGCTTTACAACAAAGGGTAAAGGACCTTCTCTAGGCAGGAAACACAAGACAAGGAAAAGACCTACAATAACAAACCCAAAACAATTAAGAAAATGGTAATAGGAACATACATATCGATAACTACCTTAAATGTAAATCGATTAAATGCGCCCACCAGAATACACAGACTGGCTGAATGGATACACAAACAAGACCCATATATATGCTGTCTACAAGAGACCCACTTCACACCTACGGACACATACAGACTGAAAGTGAGGGGATGGAAAAAGATATTCCATGCAAATGGAAATCAAAAGAAAGCTAGAGTAGCAATTCTCATATCAGACAAAATAGACTTTAAAATAAAGACTATTACAAGAGAGAAAGAAGGATACTACATATTGATCAAGGGGTCAATCCAAGAAGAAGATATAAAATTGTAAATATTTATGCACCCAACATAGGAGCACCTCAATACATAAGGCAAATGCTAACAGCCAGAAAAGGGGAAATTGACAGTAACACAATCATAGTAGGGGACTTTAGCACCCCACTTTCACCAATGGACAGATCATCCAAAATGAAAATAAATAAGGAAACACAAGCTTTAAATGATACATTAAACAAGATGGACTGAATTGGTATTTATAGGATATTTCATCCAAAACAACAGAATACACTTTCTTCTCAAGTGCTCATGGAACATTCTCCAGGACAAATCATAGCTTGGGTCACAAATCAAGCCTTGGTAAATTCAAGAAAATTGAAATCATATCAAGTATCTTTTCTGACCACAATGCTACGAGACTAGACATCAATTAGAGGAAATAATCTGTAAAAAAAAATACAAACACATGGAGGCTAAACAATACACTATTAATAACCAAGAGATCACTGAAGAAATCAAAGAGGAAATCAAAAAATACCTAAAAACAAAGGACAATGAAAACACGATGACCCAAAACCTATGGTATGCAGCAAAAGCAGTTCTAAGAAGGAAGTTTTTAGCAATACAATCCTACCTCAAGAAACAAGAAACATCTCAAATAAACAACCTAATCTTACTACTAAAGCAATTAGAGAATGAAGAACAAAAAAAAACCAAAGTTAGCAGAAGGAAAAAATCATAAAAATCAGATCAGAAATAAATGAAAAAGAAATGAAGGAAAGAATAACAAAGGTCAATAAAACTAAAAGCTGGTTCCTTGAGAAGATAAACAAAATTGATAAACCATTAGCCAGACTCATCAAGAAAAAAAGGGAGAAGACTCAAATCAATAGAATTAGAAATGAAAACAGAGAAGTAACAACTGACACTGCAGAAATACAAAGGATCATGAGAGATTACTACAAGCAACTCTATGCCAATAAAATGGACAACCTGGAAGAAATGGACACATTCTCATAAAAGCACAACATTCCGAGACTGAACCAGGAAGAAATAGAAAATATAAACAGGCCGATCACAAGCACTGAAATTGAGACTGTGATTAAAAATCTTCTAAGAAACAAAAGCCCAGGACCAGATGGATTCACAGGCAAACTCTATCACACAATTAGAGAAGAGCTAACACCTATCCTTCTCAAACTCTTCCAAAATAACAGAGAGAGGAACACTCCCAAACTCATTCTATGACGCCACCATCACCCTGATACCAAAACCAGACAAAGATGTCACAAAGAAAGAAAACTACAGGCCAATATCACTGATGAACACAGATGCAAAAATCCTGAACAAAATGCTAGCAAACAGAATCCAACAGAACATTAAAAGGATCATACAATATGATCAAGTGGGGTTTATTCCAGGAATGCAAGGATTCTTCAATATACGTATATCAATCAATGTGATACACCTTATTAACAAATTGAAGGATAAAAACCATATGATCATCTCAATAGATGCAGAAAAAGTTTTCAACAAAATTCAACACACATTTATGATAAAAACCCTCCAGAAAGTAGGCACAGAGGGAACTTACCTCAACATAATAAAGGCCATACATGACAAACTCACAGCCAACATCGTTCTCAATGGTAAAAAACTGAAACCATTTCCACTAAGATCAGGAACAAGACAAGGTTGTCCACTCTCACCACTATTATTCAACATAGTTATGGAAGTGTTAGCCGAAGCAATCAGAGAAGAAAAAGAAATAAAAGGAATCCAAACCGGAAAAGAAGAAGTAAAGCTGTCACTGTTTGCAGATGACATGATACTATACATACAGAATCCTAAAGATGCTACCAGAAAACTACTAGAGCTAATCAATGAATCTGGTAAAGTTTCAGGATACAAAATTAATGCACAGAAATTTCATGCATTCCTATAAACTAATGATGAAAAATCTGAAAGAGAAATTAAGGAAACACTTTACCATTACAACAAAACGAATAAAATACCTAGGAATAAACCTACCTAAGGAGACAAAAGACCTATATGCAGAAAACTATAAGACACTGTTGAAAGGAATTAAAGATGATACAAACAGATGGAGAGATACACCATGCTCTTGGATTGGAAGAATAAACATTGTGAAAATGACTATACTACCCAAAGCAATCTACAGATTCAAAGTAATCCCTATCAAAGTACCAATGGCATTTTTCACAGAACTAGAACAAAAAATTTCACAATTTGTATGGAAACACAAAAGACCCCGAATACCCAAAGCAATCCTGAGAAAGAAAAAATGGAGCTGGAGGAATCAGGCCCCCAGACTTCAGTCTATACTACAAAGCTACAGTAATCAAGACACTATGATACTGGCACAAAAATAGAAATATAGATTAATGGAACAGTATAGAAAGCCCAAAGATAAACCCACGCACATATGGTCACCTTATTTTTGATAAAGGAGGCAAGAATATACAATGGAGAAAAGACAGCCTCTTCAATAAGTGGTGCTGGGAAAACTGGACAGCTACATGTAAAAGAAAGAAATTAGAACACTCCCTAACACCATACACAAAAATAAACTGGAAATGGATTAAAGACCTAAATGTAAGGCCAGACACTATAAAACTGTTAGAGGAAATCATAGGCAGAACACTCCATGACATAAATCACAGCAAGATCCTTTTTGACCTACCTCCTAGAGAAATGGAAATAAAAACAAAAATAAACAAATGGGACCTAATGAAACTTAAAAGCTTTTGCACAGCAAAGGAAACCTTAAACAAGATGAAAAGACAACTCTCAGAATGGGAGAAAATATTTGCAAATGAAGCAACTGACAAAGGATCAATCTGCAAAATTTACAAGCAGCTCATGCAGCTCAATATCAACAAAACAAACAACCCAATCCAAAAACGGGCAAAAGACCTAAATAGACATTTCTCTAAAGAAGATATACAGATTGCCAATAAACACATGAAAGAATGCTCAACATCATTAATCATTAGAGAAATAGAAATCAAAACTACAATGAGGTATCACCTCACACCAATCAGAATGGCCATCATCAAAAAATCTACAAACAATATATGCTGGAGAGGGTCTGGAGAAAAGGGAACCCTCTTGCGCTGTTGGTGGGAATGTAAATTGATACAGCCACTATGGAGAACAGTATGGAGGTTCCTTAAAACGTTAAAAATGGAACTACCATACGACCCAGCAATCCCACTACTGGGCATATACCCTGAGAAAAACGTAATTCAAAAAGAGTCGTGTATCACAATATTCACTGCAGCTCTATTTACAATAGCCAGGACATGGAAGCAACCTAAATGCCCAACAACAGATGAATGGAGAAAGAAGATGTGGCATGTATATACAATGGAATATTAGCCATAAAAAGAAACAAAATTGACTTATTTGTAGTGAGATGGGTGGATCTAGAGTCTGTCATACAGAGTGAAGTAAGTCAGAAAGAAAAAAACAAATACCGTATGCTAACACATATATATGAAATCTAAAAAAAAAAAAAAAATGTTTCTGAAGAACCTAGGGGCAGGACAGGAATAAAGACACAGACGTAGAGAATGGACTTAGGACACTGGGTGGTGGGAAGGGTAAGCTGGGATGAAGTGAGAGAGTGGCATGGACATATATACACTACCAAAAGTAAAATAGATAGCTAGTGGGAAGCAGCCGCATAACAGTGAGATTAGCTTGGTGCTTTGTGACCACCTAGAGGGGTGGGACGGGGGTTGGGGGGAGGGAGACGCAAGAGGGAGGAGATATGGGGACATATGTATATGTATAGCTGATTCACTTTGTTATAAAGCAGAAACTAACACACCATTGTAAAGCAATTATACTCTAATAAAGATGTTTAAAAAAAAGAGTCACGTACCACAATGTTCATTGCAGCTCTATTTACAATAGCCAGGACATGGAAGGAACCTAAGTGTCCATCGACAGATGAATGGATAAAGAAGATGTGGCACATATATAAAATGGAATATTACTCAGCCATAAAAAGAAATGAAGTTGAGTTATTTGTAGTGAGGTGGATGGACGTAGAGTCTGTCATACAGAGTGAAGTAAGTCAGAAAGAGAAAAACAAATACCGTATGCTAACACATGCATATGAAATCTAAAAACAAACAACAAAAAATGGTTCTCAAGTACCTAGGGGCCGGACAGGAATAAAGACGGAGACTTAGAGAATGGACTTGAGGACATGGGGAGAGGGAAGGGTAAGCTGGGATGAAGTGAGAGAGTGGCATGGACATATATACACTACCAAAAGTAAAACAGATAGTTAATGGGAAGCAGCTGCATAGCACAGGGAGATCAGCTCGATGCTTTGTGACCACCTAGAGGGGTGGGATGGGGGGGTGGGAGGGAGACGCAAGAGGGAGGGGATATCTGGATATATGTATACGTGTAGCTGATTCAGTTTGTTACACAGTAGAAAGTAACACAACATTGTAAAGCAATTATACTCCAATAAAGATGTTAAAAAAAAAAAAAAGACCTTTTACTCTTTTTCCTTCCTCCTTCCCTGTTTTTCTTTTTCCTGCCGGTAGATGCCCAATTGCCCTAGTACCATTTATTGAAAAGGCACAGCAGGCATTTTTAAATTGTAACCGCTCCATTTGGACTTCTCCCTTGCTTCTCTATCAGTTGAGGCCTCCATTCTCTGGCTTTCATGATGCCTTGCCCCCTCCCTTTCCACCCAGACCTCCAAAAGTCTTAAGTGTGGGCTTGTACCAAGGCCATGGTCTCTGGATCCTCCTAAATGCTCAGTGCTTCTTCAAGTAAAAGGTAAGTACATCCATAGTGGCAGCTTGCTCGATTGCCTTGCCTTCTCTCCCACTCCCTTTCAACAGTCTTGGTCTCAAAGAACTAAAGAAATACCACCCTTTTTTAGATATGACAACTCACTTGTAGAAACAGGATTTTTAATCTAACATTTCTGGATTTCCCTGGACTTGATTCCCCAATTTCACAGCACATCACACTGTGTCCTGGTTCCTTGTTTACTACTTCATTTTATGGCTACCACATTGAAACAATTTGTCATGCTCAGATATCTGGCCCATGTAATAGACAAAGACTTGTGTATGTGCTAATGGAAGAGAATACAGGAAACCAAACGGGCTCTTTTCTGCCTTCTCCATATCCTAATGTATCGTATATGTCACAGCTGTACTGACTCACAGCATAGAAACAGCCCTGACTTAAAATCATCTAAATCTATGTGTGCTTGAGGTAACATTTCCACATAAGGATGTCAAGGGCCATTCCTTCCCTGACACATTCTTGAGGGAAACAGTTTAAGCCGAGGTACCATGTGGAGACAAGGTGGTTATTCAGACAATCCTCTGGGATTTCTTGGTCTGGCCATAGCACAGTTCAGTCCCTTAGGCTGTAAAAACATGGCCTCTGAGGTCAATCTTGAATCAGTCTATGATTGTTTCTGGTTTTGTTTCACTAAACCCTGGATGTGGAAGAGCACAAAGCTGAGAGGGCTCTTTATCCACATGTCCATTTTAATGGGCCCTGGTATTTCTGTCCCTGTCCGTTCTGATTCAGTGTCATTATCATCAATGAATTTGATCATACTTTGCCTAAGGCACTTTAAGCAAATTAGACATTTTTTTTTAAATAATAAAAAGTTGACAGATGAAATGTTTAAAAATAGGATGGTGCTGACTCTGAGAATGTATCTGGAGTGGATGTATGAAGAGTGGAATGGTCTCTGTCAGGCTTTTTTGATGTTTTTCCATGACCTTTAACATTCTATAACTATTAAGAGGTGTCATCCTTCATTTTTTTCAAGCTATTCAAACACTTTTTAGTGCAACTACGTGGAAGATTCTGTTGTGTGCACTAGTTGGGGTGAGGAGGAAGGTACGTATATACAAGGTAGTCCCCACCCCTAACTTTTCAACCTCTTAAGACTCTTAACCATCCTTCAATACTTTTCCTAGGAGGTCTCCCCTAATCACTGTTACACATAATTCTTTTTTCTTCAAGCCCTTCATAAATTTGTACCCATAACAATTATCTGGCTTATGCAAAGACTTTTCTGGAACCCTTCTTGTACAATGTTTATGTGGCATTAGTGAAAGCTTGTTATTTAGCATCCCTGGTGGGATTTCCATCTCTATGTTCCACCCCCCACCCCCCCATCACAAATTCTCCATCAGTACAGAGTAGTTTTAGCTCCTCTACAATTGACAGTATGAATTTGAGGCATAAAGTTTTATCTGCACTGTCTATCTGGTCTATCTTTTGGTTAGTTTATTTTGTTTTCTTAATTCATTGTGTATTACTGGAAGTTAAACAGCTTTGTTTCCAAAGCTGGCTGGAAGCTTGTAACAAAATAGAAGTTCAGAGCCCAAGTGAGAGTCCTTCACAGGGCATCACTTGGTCATATCAGCCTCTCAAGTTTCAAAATTATATGACCTATTTAAAAATATTTAGCAATTTCCATTGCCTTTAATTGCACTTTCTGGCACTTGGTAAGGAATCTTCCATAGTCACAATAACTTTTTTCAATGTTGCATCATAATATAATCTTGTAAAGGTATTAAAAGCAATCGTTAGGGGTCCAAATTTACATTTAAATCAATGGAATATAACACTACCAATGCAAATTATTTAACTGAGGTGCAGATCAGATAAACTGTCACCTCTAATATAGAGCTTAGTTTTCATTTATTTAGGCAATAAAAGAAAGTCATTACAACTTACCCCTCTGCTTGACTGTTGGACGGTTTCTCCAGACACAGTGATAAGATGCATCCCAGCTTCTACACTGTTAAAATTTGAAGACAAAATATGAATCTTAGAATCAAGAAATCATTGTATAGTATTTATTATTCTGGCTCCTTGGTGATGCTCCAGACATGGGTGTGAAAAACCACAACACCAACTAATTCTGGTAGAAAATAAAGTACAGGAATTCCCTGACAGTTGCCCTTGCAAATAGTCTCATCCTTATTGATACAGAAAACATTTAGATTTAAATAGTGTTTAGATAGAAAACACCCAAGTAAAATACCTTCAATAACTGTGCAAAAAAACCTTTCCTCTCTTCCAGGGCCCATTTGTTTTTCTCTGCTACTCGTAAATTTTGCCATGTTTTGAAATTATATGAAACAACAGAGTGTAGTGGAATAAGCATTAGCTTTGGAGAACGGAGTTGAAAAACAAAACAAACAAACATGAGTTTTTATGGGGTAGGTGGCTCTTACCAACTCTGCGCATTTATTTACTTCTCTGGGATTCTACTTTCTCAAGAATAAAAGGAAGGTTTTTAAAAACCTACCTGGAAGGGGCATTGTGAGTTTTGCAAAAGATCTGTTATAGAACAGAGCTCAAAGCTAATAGGTGCTTGATAAATGGCAGTTCATGATAATATGTGTTCCCTCTCACTTTTTTTTTTTTTTTTTTTTACCACTAGAACCTAGTATAAGAATGCTACTTTGATTTGAGATTGTGGCACAATAGCCAACCATACCTAAGTTAAAGAGAACACCTTTTTGAGCATTTATTTTAATTGGTAGGGTGACAGAATTAGAGTTGAATGATCATTGGTCTATGTAAAGCCTCACCCTCAAATCATATTGAGGGACGTACTTCTTCATGTGTTACATTTATTTGCTTTCCCACAGCCATCCCAAGTTCCCTGGGGAGATAAGGCTAGTTATCAGCTCCAGAAGAAGGACGAGAAAGTGCATCATGCTGGTCTCCTAACATTGCCTCTTCTTACCCTGCACCTCCCCAGTCAGTAGACATTTGTTTCTGGCACGGTGGGAGGGTTCAAAAATAGAGGACTGAAATTAACAGAGAAGTCACAGCTAGCATATGAGAACATACCTATAAATGCACACCCACATCTGCACCAATATTCCTTTTTCCCCTTATGTTAAAGAAATTGACCCTATTCCTGCCAAAACCACTTCCTCCACCTGTATTTTGATTCTTTCTTACAGTGCTCATCTCTCAGCTTACATTACCCATATATATGATTTTGCATGGTGTCTACTTTTTCCATGAGAGCCTTTAACATCTTCATCATAATAATTTTAAGTTCTTGTCTGATAAATCCAACATCTCTGTCATATCTGAGTCTGGTTGTGAAAACTGTTTGTCTCTTCAGAGAGTGTGTTATTTTGCCTTCTGACCTGACTTGTAATTTTTGGTTGAAAGCCAGAGTTGTTTAGGGTAATAGGTACTACAGGAAATAGGCCTTTAGTGGAAGGATTATGGTAATCTGGCTAGGAGTTGGGCTGTGATTAATATTCGTTGTCTCTAGAGACAACAGATGCTTCAAATTCCTCTGATAAGATTGTTTTCTCCTCCCTCCCAGCTTTGGGGCTTCCCTGTGCACTCCTCAGGCAGTCTGTGTCCTGCAGCTTGTTCAACTGTAACCCACTGTCGTCACGCCTGGAAGCTTGCTCGTGTGTGTGGTGGTAAGGTGTGGGGGAAGGGGATGTCCTATCACCTTCTAACTGAGCGTCAGTCTTCTTAGTGGGCCTGTGTCCAGGGGTGTGGACTTAGAGGGGTCTGTCTGTCCTCCCGGCGTAGAGCTTTCCCCACTAGTCTCTTTCCCAGCTACAACGTGCTCAGTCTAACTCCTTGAAGCCCTTGCCCCTACTGACCAGGTTTTTCTTTCTTCTTCTCTTAGACGAGATAGGAAGGCTGGGGCAGGAGGCCGGGAGGCAGGGTTCCCTTCCCCGAGCTGGAATAAGGTTTCAGAACTGCCCTCTGGCCAAGTCCTTCACCCAGGAGATTAGTCTTTTGCTTGGGAGAAACATCTGGGAGGGTTTACTGTAGCTGCCCTTCCCTCCCCCATCCCTGCCCTGCCAAGACTATGTAAGGAGCTTTCTCAGATCCTCCCTGTGAGAAACTGGTGGGGCTCCTGCAGGAAAACCCTGGGAAACTATGAGGAGCTTCTCATTCTCATGCTAGCCAGACTTGGACTCCAGCAATTTGACAAAATAACCATTAAGCGTTCCTACCAGCTTACAGTCTCAGCGGCTTCTGCTCTAGGTTAGCAGATCTCAGGTAATGTACCTCTCCAGATGCACCTGACTTTCCAGATTTCAGGGTGGTGGTTTCCCCTACAAGGTTAAGTCTGATTGGTGGTCCTCGCCCTGCAACTCTAAGTCTCTGATTGGTCCAAGAAAGTCATTGATTTTCAGCTTGCACAGCATTTTCTACTTCTAAGGGCATGAGTAATCACTTCCAAGCTCTTAATATATCAAAGCTGAGACCAGAAATCCCTCCTCCTGTGTTTTGAGGCTTGTCCATCCTGCCTTCTCAGGAACCTTACCCCAGATAGCTAGTTTCCAATCTTGGCTGTGCACTGGAATCTCCTGAAAAGCTTTCATCACTGCTGTTGCCTGGGCTTCACCCCAACGGGTCTGATTTAATTAGTCTGGGGCTTGGAACAGTTGCCCAAATGATCATACGCTTTCCAGATCAGAGTTATTTTTTCAAAACCTAAAACTGATCACATCAGTCCATCTGCTTAAAACACTCCAGTGGCTGAACATTACATTGTTCTTTTGACAAAAAAAAAAAAAATCCTTATGTAGTTTACAAAATTCTGTACGGTCTGGCCCCTGCCTAACTAACCACCTCCCCTCACATCAATTTCCCATACTGGCCCTCTTTTACTTCGTAAAATGCACCGTGTTCCCTCTCACCGCACTGACTGAGATATAGAATTTACAGCAAAGACACACACACACACACACACACACACACACCAAAAAAAAAACACCTAATTGCCTGTGCACATGGGGCTTAGCTTTTTGTTACTGGGAAGACAGACTCTAAACAAAGTTGTATCTCAAGACCTAAAGTTAAAAATGTTACTGTGAAGTTTAGGCACAGTGTTGCACAGCACATCTCTGGAACTTACTTATCCTACATAACTGAAACTTTATTCCCATGAATAGGAACTCATCATTTCTGCCTTCCTCCAGCCCCTGGCAACCACCATGCTCCTGTCTGTTTCTATGAGTTTGACTATGTTAGACACCTCAGGTGAGTGGAATCATGCAGTATTTTTGCTCTGTGACTGGCTTATTTCACTTAGCATAAAATCTTCCAGGTTCATCTGTGTTGTCACATATGGCAGCATTTTCTTCTTTGTAAGGCTGAGTAATATTCCATTGTATGTATATATCACATTTTTATCCATTTATCTGTTCATGGACATATAGGTTGTTTCCAAATCTTGGCTCTTGTGAATATGCTGCAATGAACATAGGGGTGCAGATATCTCTTCGAGATCCTGATTTTAATTATTTTGGATATATACCCAGAAGTGAGATTGCTAGATCATATGGTAGTTCTACTTTTAGTTTTTTGAGGAACCTCCATACTGTTTTCCACAGTGGCTTCACCAACTCACATTCCCACCAACAGTGTACAAGAGTTCTAGTATCTCCACATCCTCACCAACACTTGTTATCTTTTGTTGTTTTAATAATAGCCATTCTCACAGGTATGTGGTAATTTCTTATTGTGGTTTGATTTGCATTCCGTGATTATTAGCGATGTTGAGCATCTTTTCATGTATCTGTTGACCGTCTGTATGTTTCCTTTGGAGAAATGTCCAAGTCATTTGCCCATTTTTCAATTAGGTTATTTGGGTTTTTTTGCTAATAAGCTGTAGGAATTCCTTACATAATTTGGATATTAGTGCCTTATCAGATGGCTTGCAAACAGTTTCCTTATTGTGTAGGTTGCTTTTTTCCTCTGTTGTTTCTTTTTTTGTGCAGCAGCTTTTTAGTTTGATGTAGTCCCACTCCTCTATTTTTGCTTTTGTTGCTTTGCGCTTTTGGTGTCGTATCCAAGAAACCACTGCCAAGACCAATGTCATGGAGCTTTATAAAACAGGGTAAGAAAATAGGGAATGATGAAGGTAGTGGTGCTATTTTGAATAAGAAGAACAGGGAAGACCTTTCTAATAGGGTGACATTTAAGCAGAAACCTAACTGAATAAGGAAGCAAGCCACTCAGATGTTAGGGAATGAGTATTTAAATCAGAGGGAACAGCAAGCAGAAAGGCCCAGCAAGGAAACCAGAGTAGCTGCGGCAAAAGAAATGTGATTTAGAGCAGTTGGATTAGAGCTCATAGAGAGACCCCAGGGAGACAAAATCACAAAGGCATTTGTAGGCAATGGGGAGGATTTTAGACTTTATTCTGGGTGAGGTGGAGGTGGTAGCCATTGAGTGGTTCTGAGCAAAGCAGTGACATGCTCTAAATCAAGTTTTTAAAATATTACTCTGGCTTCTGTGTGGTTAACAGGCTGTAAGACTACAAGAGGGCAAGGAAATAAAAATAAAGTTAAGTACTCATATTAATCCAGGTGAAAGCTGATAATGTCTTGAATTAGGCTGGTAGAAGAGAAGGTGGCACACAGTGGTCACATTCTGAACATGTTTTGAAGGTGAAGCAGAGACAGTTCTCAGGTGCACTTGATGTAAAATTTGGGTAAAAAAGAAAAATTACAAATTATTCTATGGTTTGAGGACTAATCAACAGCATGAATGTAGTTAATTTTTTTTTTTTTTTTTTTTTTTTCCAAATCTAAACTCATGAGGTTTATTTATAAATATTTGTGTGTTCCTGTGTTTTAGAAACTTTTGTGTGGAGAGAGAACCAATGAAATGTTTCATGTGATAAGAAGAACGTGTTGACTGTTGTATTCATCAGGGTTCTCCAGAGAAACAGAACCAATGGGATGTGCACATAGAGAGAGATTTATTTTAGGAATTGGCTCCTGAGATTGTGGAGACTGCCAAGTCCAAAATCTTCAGAGTAGGTCAGCAGACTGGGGATCCAGGGAAGAGTTATAGCTCGTGTCCAAAGGTTATCTTCTGGCAGAATTTTCTCTTCCTCAGGCAGCATGAATCTTTTTCCTATTAAGACCTCTGCTGATTGGATGTGGCCCACCCTCATTATGAAGGATAATCTTCTTTATTCAAAGCCTACCGATTTAAATGTTAATCTCATCTTTAAATATCTTCACAGACATCTATCTGGGTACAGTGGCCCAGCCAAGTTGACATATAAAATTAACCATCGCAATTGTACACTTGTATGTGTTTATATATTTATATGTTATGGTTGAAAACAAATTAGCAAAATCCTTAATAGAGAAGAAGAATTAGCCAACTCTGAAACAATACTTACTGAGCACCTACTCTTTGCTGGATATCGAACTACAACGAAGGTCCCAAGTTTAGAAATTTCCATAATCTGGGTGGGACAGTTCAGGGAGACAGAGACAGATATGTAATGTATTCAAACAACTATGCTACATACACTGTGCTGAGTTTTTTTTTTTTTTTTTTTTTTTTTTTTTTTTTTTTTTAACATCTTTATTGAAGTATAATTGCCTTACAATGGTGTGTTAGCTTCTGCTTTATAACAAAGTGAATCAGTTATACATATACAATATGTTCCCATTTCTCTTCCCTCTTGCATCTCCCTCCCTCCCACCCTCCCCATCCCATCCCTCTAGATGGTCACAAAGCACCGAGCTGATCTCCCTGTGCTATGCGGCTGCTTCCCACTAGTTATCTATTTTACATTTGGTAGTGTATATATGTCCATGGAATGTAGTTAATTTTTGCTGAGCGGAAAATATTTTACTGAGGGGAGGGCAGGAAAATGGTCTTTTGGGATAAGACCAAGAGTTAAGATTTGAAACAGGGTAAGTTTGAGATGTCTAATAAACTTCAAATGAGCAATTTCAAGAAGATAGTAAGATTCATGATTCTGGAATTCAGGAGAGAAATTTAGCCAAAGATAAAGAAAACGTTGCATAGTATTTAAAATCATGGCGCTAGATGAGGTCAACTTGGAAGTGACTGTAGACAGAGAACCGAAGAAGTACCAGGTCTGAACCCTGGTGCCCTCCAAAATGTTGTGGGAAGAATATGAGTTGAGTAAAGAAAAGGACATGAAGAACCAGATTAAATCTACTAGAAGTAGATTAAAGTGTGTTAGATCCTAACACCAAGTGGAGTCAAGAAGGAGAAAAGATATAGCAAGGTCAAAAGCTGGACACAGATCAAGTAAAAAAAGGACTGAGAAATGACCATTGAATCTGTCAATATGGAGGCTACTAATGACCTTGAAGAGAGCAGTACTGGTAGCGTGGAGGGGACAACAGCCTGAATGGGGTGGGATTAAAAGACAAAGAGGAGTTCTGCTGCTGCTAATGGTAAAGTAGTTTGTATCAGACTAACCACTCCCTGGGTAATAATTACAAACTCTATATAAAATATAAAGTACATAAAAGTAAAGGAGCGAAGCCCCAAATCAGGTTTTTTCCACAAATAAAATGCAAGGAAAAATAAGAGAGGGATGGAGGAAGAACCAATAAAATATTTTTAAGAGACACATCAAGCAATTACAAACAAAAGAATGTTATAAAGATCCTGATTCAAACTACTAAAAAATGACAATAAAATCGAGAAGTTTAAAGTGGTGATATGTGATGATATTAAAATCTTAATTGTTCTCTTGTGTAACTATGGTGATTCAGTTGCATTTTTTTAAATGCCATTATCTTTTAGAATTCGTGAAATATTTAGGAATTAAATGATCTAATATGGTGTTTAATATTTGCTTTGAATTAAAATAAAGCAATACAGGGGTGTAGCTAAAACATGACTGGTCATGAGTTGATAACTGTTGAGGTTGGGTGGTGGGCACATAGCATTCATTATACTATTCTATTGTTTTACATGTTTATGCCTTATAGTAAAATTAATTTTAAAAATGAAGACAAACCAAAATCCAACTTATAAAGCAAAAGAATTAGTCAAATGATATTTTACTTCCAAAAAATACTCACTGTTATCTGCTTACAAAGAAAAAGTTCCTTCAATGCTTTAAAGTATTTGCCTTATAAATCATTCAATATTAAACAAAGGGCGGGAGGAGGGGGATAAACAAATGTGAATTATGGGAGCCTATACGAATTGGAAATTGAACATAAATGAAGTAAAACTGCCTCTGAAATGATAATTCTAGTTTATGATAAAGTAGGATTGGATTAACAAACACCACCTCAGGATCAGAACTGTTTTGCAAAGCAAAGTACACTAGCAAACAAATATGTGAAAGATGTTTACCCTTTAGGAGAAGACAGGCATAGGTAATTGTGAGCCAGCTCTAAGCCCATTTGTAAACAGTAATACTATATTTTTACTGCTTCTCAGATTGTGGTCTGAACATTTGACATCTTTAATGTCTTTCAAAGATATTAAACGTTGCAGACAGGTGAGAAAGGACATATATCATTTCCGATTTGTTGTCGACGTTGCTGGCAGATGTGCATTTGTGTGCAGCCATCTCTAATAAACTGCTGGCTTCCTGGTTGTTATATAGCTCGCCCACTTTGAATAATTTATTGTCCCCCACATTATTGGCACCACTTTCTGAAAGCTGTGAGTGGAAAGGGGATTCTAATACATCACGTTAAAAAAATAAGTCAGAGAAACTCTAGATCAGTATGTTATTTTAAACAGCCTCTACTCATTAGGGAGGAAACTTATGGACCCAAAGTAAAAATGCCTCCCAAATCTACTCAGAGAAGCAAAGAGGAGCAATGGAAATGGGTTTGTCTGCTGACCACTGTACAGATGCTGCCCTGCCTGTGTCTTGCACTCTGTGAGCGAAGCCAAATGGTCTCTTTGGTCTTATTCTTTATTTTAATTTCATTTTACAGGGGAGTAAAAACAAATTAAAAACTCAATCTTCACATCCTCCCAACAGAGGATATGTATTAGCTATCGATGCTGTGGATAGAGATACCTGAGTGTACTGTACTGGGGTCTCATCTTGACTGGCTCCTAATTAGATCTACCTTTCTGAATACAGATCCCTACCCGCAAAGTGGGGCTAAACCAGGACCTGTGGTTGGGAGGCTTCTGCTCATTGTTGGCTCAGGGAGAGTTAGAGCTGTTGAAATTAAAGCTGGCTAACTGATGGGTAGTGAACTCCCTGTCACTATTTGTTAATGACCACCTGGCAAAGATGCTCTAAACCAGTGGTTTTTAAGCCTTGTAATTGTTTTGAAGTCATTAGAAATGCAATAGAGCTATGAAACTCCTCTATGTAAAAATATGTATGTTGAAATAAGATTACATATTACATAACACATCAGGGGCTCACGACCCCACACCCCCCATTAATGGTTCAGAATAAGTTTCTACATGTGGAGGAAACTTTGTCTGACCCTCAGGGTCTCTATATGCCCTTAGATTCTGTTATTCTTTAGGGAAGATTTTTAAAATAAAGAAGGATTCAAAGTGATTTTAAATTATTCCATCCTGCCCTCTGTAATTATCTGTAAACTGGCAAAACGGCCCTGATTCATTGCAAGTGAAATAATTATACAATTGACCCTTGAATAACACAGGTTTGAAATGTGCGGATACACGTGAATTTTTTTTTTTTAATAGTAAATACTGCAGTACTACACTATCCGTGGTTGGTTGAATCTGCAGATGTGAAACCGCAGATACAGAGGAATTGCGTATAGGGAGGGCTGACTATAAATTACATGGGGATTTTTGACTTCCGGGGAGGATCAGCACTCCTAACCCCCCCTCCTGCCCCATTAGCAGCAAATGACTTTGGCTTGGTTTCCATGAGAGCCAGCAATGGAGACAAATCCACAAACAACAACACCTTTCTCCCTACGTCATGAATATCCTGTGCTAATGCTCTTTCTGGCACATTCACTCAACTTGCTGCCCACTACTTCCCACCCAACATGTCCAAATTCAGTGCCTTTCACATGCCCTCTGAGTTTCTTCTCTCACTCTGAAGCCTCACCTGGTATTTTAGGCTTTGCTCACCTCCTCTCATCCTAACCTGTACAAAACAGAGTCTGGGGCACCATTCCACACATAATCACATTCCGTCATATGCTCTTAGTTTCTCTGTCTTGTATGTTGTCTCATTTCGGAGAATAGACTGTAATATTCTAGATCATAGGTACCTAGTCAAATTTTCTTCAACTTTCCCACTAGAGCTAAAACACACATGAGATACTTAAGATAAGAAATACATATTGACTAAAAAAAATTTTTTTTGGCTTCTGTCTACTTTGAGAAACAATAAGATCTCCATGAGGGTAATTTAAAGGACAATCTTTTGAAAGAGAGCTAAGAAGTGATGAGCAAGCTTGCTCAATGTGCAAGAATCAATGCAAGTTTAGAGTTTTATATTTGAAAGGAATAATGATTAAGGGAAACTGTAAGACTGTATTAAAGAGTTGAAGAAAAAACTGATGAGAGATAAACACATTTTTAAAAGGTTTGTGACCTTATTTTTAATCATTTTTTGAAAGCTGAAAAGAGCTGTCTTACAAAATCATTTTTAAAAACATCTCTTGAACTTATTTGGCTCAAGGAATCACTTGAAAAACAGAGACTGTTAAATTCACTGTGGTTGTAATTGCCTAGTACCCACCAGCCTCACTTAAATGGCCTATTGTCACCTCAGAAGTAAGGTTTTACTTTGCTTAGTTATGAATACTCTCAGTTGCTGTTGTATTAAACAAGGGGTCAGCACCACCGGAGAATATCAAGTCAATTGTGAATTCTCAGCCTCAGTGTCTAATTAGAGGTAGTGTATGGAATGCCTTCCTTAATTACTTTGGAGTCATTGGGGTATTTCATTAGTCTCAGTTTTTATCTTGTAACTTCATTCATAAAATATATTCCTTATCATTTAGCTCCGTCGGGAACAGATCACTGGCCCTGTGCATCCTGCTCTCTCTGTGATCTCTCAGCCCCAAAGGAGAAGGTCAGAATTCCTCTACATAATAACACTTTCAGCTCTATTAGCACATTCAGAACACCATAAAGGAAAAAGGAAAAAAAGCAAGATATTAGGTTGCTTACAAGATAATGTTCCCACATTTTGCCAGAAATATTAGGTAAAATTGTTTTCTTCAAAGAAGTTAAACAACAAATGTTGTTTATACAAAAATTGATCAGCAGTTCAATCTATTCTTCTCCTGGGACCAACAGAAGCATGCTCCCCAAAGATGTTCTTTAAAGAGAAATTATATTATTGTCTTTGATTATGAAATTCTATCAATACCTACACTCAATCAGACAAGGGATACACAGGTCATGCTAAAGAGAAAGACGGTTTCAGAGCAGAACACTAAATTCAAGCTATGAACATGGCTGAAGAACATTTAGGCAGGAAAGTAATGTCACAGAGATACACATAGGCATTGGCAATGACATCCAATATGTGGTGTCCTCTCCTAGCAATTCAGGTGCACCCAGCCCCATTGCAGGTTATTATGGAGACAGTGTGTCATGCTTGACGTCTTTAAACATTTAAATTCTGCAGTAAACTTTGTTATTCTAATTCCATGTTCACAAAGAAACTTCAGATGACTAATTTGTCTTCTAAGTTTCCTTGATCCTATAGCAAAGGCATCATAGGGCAAGTGGAAATATTCAAGGCCACTTAAAGCCTCCTCTCAGAAGTGGCATAATGACAGTCATTTTCACCTTATTCTGTTGGTTAAAGCAAGTCAAATAACCATAAACAATACCAAGGGAAAGGGGAATAGACTCTGCTCTTTTAGTGGGAGGAATTGCAGAGTTACATGGCAAAGGAGTTGGATAGAGAGAAACATAGAATGAGGTCCAAATAATGCCATCTACCACATGTGGCCAACTGCACAGCTACAGAAACCTCAGTGGCCTCAGTAGCAGTACCTTTTTGAACCTTTATTCTAGTACCCTGATTACGCTGACTCAGCCACAAACTTGCATTTTTTTCTGTGTCTCCTAGTTCAAATTTCCAAAGGAAAAATCATACTGAATCAGCCTGGCTTACCATTGGTTCCTCGAGGGTCAGGGAGTTCCCTGGTTCAATCAGGGGCACATCCTCTTAAAAGAGGATGCAAACAGAGAGACAGTGATTACAGACATACCCAGGATAGTTTTCTTTTAGTTGCCATCGTTTTCTGTTGGCAATTCTCTGGGTCTCCCATCATTTGGCTTCTCTCGGGGGCAACTTCCCCTTGAGATGTGCACATCTGCTTTTCTGAGACTTCTATATTCATAGAAATTGGTTCATTTTACAGTGTTTCACAATTCCTTACGGACCACCTGACCATGGCCAGAAAATGATCTAGTCTTTATCTCAACAATATCTTAATACTTTCTACGGAATGAATGATGTCTTTGGCCACTCACTGATCCCTGACCTGACCACAGATCAGGCCCTGACTTCAGCTTGCTGCTTACCTCAATCATGGATGCCATTGGTCTTATAAAGAATAGAGACTCAACTCAGATTTTTTCCCCTCCTAGAGATACAACCAGAAGTAAACAGATAGTAGGGTAGTGGCACCATCTTTTTTTTACATCATTTCTTTCAAGGAGCAAATTTTTCCATATCAAACTTCTGTAATATACACATTACTTAGAGAAAGCCTGCAATCCAAAAGAAAAATGAGGTCAAAATCAAAAATAAAGAAAAATATTTTTCCCTAATACAGTGTTTCTGCTGTTGTTCAAATGAAAAACCACCCTCAACACATAGGGAACTTTTTTTTTTTTCATAGGGAACATTTGAATGTGTTGATGGAGGTTAGAATTTATCTATCATACATGTTGGCAGAATACATTTCAATCTATTGTCATTATCTTGAAGGAAATGGCACCATTTTAGTTGACAATTTGCAGAATGAGCAAAGAGATGCAGGTCCTATTTAAGGCATGATTTTCCTTATGGAAAGACACTGGGAACACAGCAGAGGAACCCTACATGTGAGCTTCCCTCCACTTAGCTGAGCCAATTATGGAAAACACAGACATAATCTAATGTCTAAGCACTATGTACATGATATATTGTTATTTTGTTCAAGAGCCCTGAGGCAAGAGAAAAATCAAAATAATTTTACAATAGCACCTGTTTGAAAATAAACAGTTTATTCCATCCTTATAAAATATTTATGGATTTCAAATGGATGTCCTTGAATAAGGCCATTTCATTTCTGTTCTCCACTGAGGATCGATTACTTAGAGAAAACTCTAGACCTATTTCCTGATAATTTAGTACAGTTCCAAACCTTCTGTGAAAAAGCAGCCATCCAATAACTTTATTTACTAAATTTCATTTTTAATGATTCTGACTTAGTAGTCATACAAGCAACACCTCATGCATTGTTTCACCCTATTGAATAGAGAGGAATCCCTTCTATGAAATAAAATAATTTGATTTCCATCGAGAAAATGTATTTCAAAAAACCCAAGAGATTGAAGGAAACTATTACTTTTTATTACCCATATCATAATGTTCATCTTAATTACTGCTAAAGCAGGTTCACAGATGTAGTCTAATTGAATGTATAACTTTTTAATTGAAAAGGGGAAAAGGATGAGATTTGAGTTCTAACAATAAGATGAGACTTAAGTTAAATCCCTCCCTTCTAAAAAGCTTTCCTGGGAGAATTGAGGTTCTTAAAAACGTCCTAATTGTCAGGTATCAACAATGCACAAATGAAGCATTTTGGAATTTGGAGAAACGAGTCAAGTGTTGTGTTATCTATTATAACCGGGGTTAGAGGCAGGTCAATGTGAACGGACACTGGATAATGCGGCTAACCAGTTGAGACTATCCTCAACTCGGCCTCTGATACTTTGACTCATCTCCAGGCAAAAGATTTCACGTTTTATATAAAGAACAAAAGATGGGGTCAGTTAAGGTCTCTGGGCCTTTAGTTCTGTCTCTTATATGCCAAAGCTTTAACCTTTTAGTTATTCCTGTAAGTAGCAAATAATGTCCTACCTACTTTCGGCAGCCTAAACTTTTAGCCATTGAGGAAAAGAACCTTCTAGTAGTATTACTGCATTATTGCTATTCCTTCCATCTGTAATTGAACACTATTTCCTACATCTGTTTTCTTTTTCCATATGAAATTATTTTATGTTTCCTTGAATGCACTACAATAGAACATGCAATGGCTAAACTTACTGAAAGAACATCTGAGATTCTCTGAAGCAAAAAAAGAAAAGAAAAAACTATTTGCAACAGAATCCTTATGGTTTAAATTCTTGTTGTCTGGGTATGCATATGAACGTGTAACTTTTTTCAGACATCCCATTTTGCCAAAACATCAATTAGTCTGACTCATCAGATTCCCTCTTCCTATTCCGTATCATGTATTGAACATGTTTCTATTTCTGCACCAGGGAACACCACTCGAACTTCCACTGAAAACAGCCCTTGAATACATAGATGGTAATCACATGCTTAGACAGCAAAGGAAGCCTTCATGACTATTTTTAATGTATCTATAACCACTTCAGATGTCTTTTTGGAAACCAGCTGCAGAATCAATGTGTTCAAAATGGTAGCTATGTACCAGCTCCCATTAATTTCTTAAAGCCCAGGTTCTATGCTTACATTGAGGCAGAAGGAGTAATATGACTTTAAGGGTGTGGGTTATAATTCAAGTATGATTGTATTAGCATAAGAGAACATAAGCTGCTTTTTCTGAATGCAAACACGGTCCCTAAACCAAGGATGTAAATTAGTATTACAATGAAAGCTGCCAGAAGGACAGAAGTTGGAAGTGTTCTCTTCTCTGAGCAGCAGGAGACTGTTCAGGTCCTGCTGCTTTGAAAACCTTTCTCCCCCCATGCAGGCTGCCCTGCTAAGAGAAATCTATTTGAGTATTTTGGCAATCACAGAGGCCCCCACATAAATTATGGATACAGAAATGCAGAAGACAGTCTAACAAATGGAACACGGTGGAACCTGTTTCTCCGCCGCCATATGGTGTCGACAGAATTGCCACTTTGCTTCTCTGGGAAACAGCTCATCATTAAAAAATAAATAGCAACTTTTCTGTGGGGAAAGAACCCACAGTCATTATTCTGAAAAAATAACAAACAGGAAACTCTGTCCTTTCATTTTACAATCTTATTTTTTGTCTTACATTATTATTATTGCCGCACACATAGACATGTTTTCCAGGAATTCACAATGGCTTGTACCTTGGTACATGGGAACTCAACATCATGTTTTTCTAGATTTGGAGAGATAAGCCCAAGTACAACATATACCGTGAAAAATCAGTGCACTTCATTATAGACCTTCTTTCCTTTGGAAAAACTATTCTTTGAACCTAACATATGGAATGTACTTATAGTCTGAGTTCATGCTTATAGATAAAATGCATATAAAACATCCTGGTTTCTGTAAAGTTTAACAATTTCCAAATTGAATTTGGATGACTTTATTATTTATGGAATGAAGTTGTTACTGGAATTTATTCTGTAATATATTTGATAATTTACCCTCTCTCAATGCAGGAAAGTTTCATCACATTCCATAATTAAATGTAATGCAAAGCCTGTTCGTAGCTTTCTCCCTCATACAACCCTTCTCTGGCTTTGCCCCCTTTTGCCCACAAGAAGCCTTTCTTACAAACCTCTATGTCACCTTTCTACAAATCAGACTGCTGGAAATTTGTATCTGTAGTGCTATCTGTAAACAAATCACGGTATTTTCAAATCCATGTAATTCCCAAAGCATTCTCCCAAATATTTTATTTGGTGTTCAAATAGCACTGAGAGAGGGATAGGAAAGGTTATCATTTCTTCTTTGCAAACAAAGAAATGGAAAGAGGGGGTTAAATCAGTAACTTAGATATTAGTCTCAGGGTTGAACTCTGGTCTTCCGACTCCCAGTTGAGGGCCTGTTCTACAGCAGTGTGTTAGCCGAGGCAGAAGGACAGATCATCTTCATCAGTATTGCCCTTCTCCCATTATTCCTTCAGCGGTGGTCTCTGACCATGTGGCTAGACTGGCCTTGTTACTGATAATGCTTCATCTACCTATTTCCTCCAATATCAGGCATCTGTTTTAAGATACAACAGGGAAGTTAAAGGTTTCTAGAAGTCAGTTACCACAGAGCCAAAGAAAAGCACACGTCTGTAAAGGTTAGACTGTGTTTCAAATGCAAATCTTTAAGATTCTGATGCCAGAATCATCTACTTCCATTTGGTGAACTCTGTGAAATAGGATTTGGAGTCAGAAAAAAATGGTTGAGCTTGATAAGCTGCTTTATATTATGGTACTTTAGTTGTTTTGAAACAAGCAATAATTTTACAGTATGTTGTCCTGTTGGAAGGACGACTAAGAAATTTTCACCAACACCAGGTAAATGAGGAGAGCACAAAATCTGGTCCTCCTGTGGACCAGAAGTCAAGAACAGAAGACATGCATTCCCTCTTCTCCCCGGGCTGTCTGTCAACACTAAATTCTGTTCTGCAATAGAACACTGAGTCCCTGCCAAATTGAGAGAGTCCTCACAGCCTCATCTGATTGAATTCATTTCTATCACTTCTAAAGAAAGCTTATTCAAAAATATAACTGATCTCAGGATGCATATGGTATTTTATATCTTTTCTTCAACTCTTCCAGCTTTGTCCTTTAATACTCCCTCAATTCATATTTGGGATGGGGATTTTGCAAATTAAGAAGCAGGAAAATATTTTATGTCTGCAAAGTTCCAAGGCATATGCTTTGTTCCTTGTTACTGGAAACACTGTCCTCAAGAAATTGTATACAACTGGCAGATAATTCCTCAATGTTATTGACAGCTTGTCACTAGTGGATGCTGACGGCCACATGACATCAAGTGCATCCAGCCAAAATGCCATAACACGGAGCAAGCACCAAAGTAAAGATTCTGAAAAAGGTAGCAAATCTACTGTATTGCTCAGTGTTGTTTTAAGGTTGCTCATTCTCAATTACGTATCATTTGCAAGACAACCTAACCACCCAGACAGAGGACTGAATAAAAGAAATACAGTTTGGGTGTTATATCTAATGCAGGGTGAGAAAAGAATATGTTTTATGGTATTGTTAAATGAAAGCTAGTCACCAATCACCTGCATCCAGCATCATACAATTTTAAGCAGGAGTTCCAGACCTAGAGGAAAAGATTTGAGGGAAAAGATATGGGGAAGGCAGTCTGAGAAGAAACCAGACTATATGATTTAAGCCAGACTGTATGACAAAAGAAGTGAGATGGTATTAACTACAATTAATTAAAATTAAGTAAAATTAAAAGTTTAGTTTTTCAGTTGTAGTAGCCACATTTCAAGTACTCAAGAGCCACACATATCTAGTGGCTACTGCGTTGGTGAGCACAGATGTAGAATATTTCCCTCATTGCAGAATGTCCTACGGGACAGTGTTATTACAATGAGTTATATGTTTCTATGTGATTCAACCATCCAAAGACTCCCTTTATTGAGTGGATGATTTTCAATGGAAGCATAACACAAGTAAGAGAGCTTTAGTGTACAAACTCTAGATCTGACTTCCCTCCTAAGGCTTGGTCTCAGTTTCTTGTCTAGTAAAACAGAGGCCACAGGGACAGAGACGGTATGGAGCTGTTTCTGGAAGAAACAAGCCTAAGGTATTATCTAGCTCTTAAGTGCTCAGTAAGTGGTTTAATTATACTAATCATCATGCTTACTAGATTGTGTCTATAAATTTAGTTCTGCAAAGAAATTGTCAAATCATCTTTTCTCTCATTATGTTAGGAAAGTGTTTCTACCTTTATATTTGCGCTTCAAACAGCAACAATGATCACAAAAATGAATGTTTATTATTTAATATGAGCCAGGGGCATATATGTCCAGATTCAAGTTCTGCTATTGCTACACACTTCCCAGTGAGCTGTGTACCCTTGGATAGTTACCATACCTCACTAACCTTAATTTTCTTAATAAGTGAACTGGAGAAGATAATAATGGTCCTTGTGAGGGCTAAATTACTGCTGTATATAAAGCTCTTAGGACAGTGGCTAGAACATGGTAAGTACTTATTAAATGTTAGCCGTTGTGATTACCATCTTCCAGGCATTTTAATAAATACATCTATTTTCTCCTGTTGATTCTTATGATAACCCTATTTTAAAAAAAAAATATATATATATATATATATTACCATTAGCAACATTTAACAGATGGAAAACTGAGATTTGGAGAGGTTAAGGGATTTTACCAATTTAACACAGGAGACAAGAGGTGGAGCCAGGATTTGAACCAGGCACCCTACCCTCAGAGCTCAGAGCCTGAGCAGCTAAACTTGACAATGGCACCAACCTTGTGGGCTTATTATGGGGATTTTAGGAGATAATGAAGGTAAAGTATTTATCATATATTTTTCAGTAATTATATTATTATTATGCTAAAACTCATTAAGTAATGTTTGGCAGTGTGATAGTAACTTTAGTGTTTTGTAGTGAGAAGGTAGTTATAGCATTATCAGAGTGGAAGCTATTTACACAACCTTTTTTTTTGTTTGTCTTTGGTTTTTGTTTTGGCTGCACCATGCAGCATGTGGGATTTTAGTTCCCTGACCAGGGATCGAACCTGTGCCCCCTGCAATGGAAGCGTGGAGTCTTAACCACTGGACTGCTAGGGAAGTCCCTAATATTACACAAGAGTTTTGAGCCATGTAATAATGTATCCTTTATGGCTGGTACGCCATTCCTTCTCTCAAATTTCATTCTGCTTTGATAATAACAATAATAATAATAGGAAGAGAAGGAGGAGGAAGAAGCAGAAGATGAAGCTGGGGAAAAGAAGGAGGAGGAGGAGGGGAAGGAGGTGGAAGAGGGAGAGCGGGAGGAAGGGAAGAAGAGGAAGAGGAAGAAGGAATTCTATTCAAGCAAACCACTAAGCAAGTGCTACCTAAAACACGGGCAATGGCAATATATTTCCTTTGCAACCATGAGCTGTCCTTTGTGGAAGAGTCTTAAACGAAATGGAAGATGATAGCTGTGTGCAGGGAGCTGTCCCCAGACGAAGGAGTGAAGTAAGACTTCTGAACTTCGAGAACTACACCCAGCCAAGGTTGTGCACACTCCCTGCCAATCTGGCATGCAATAACATCAAAGGAAATGCACTGCAGACCACAATTTTCCAGCATGATGTTCCAGCCTGAAGCAGCCTGTAAGTATTAGCATAAAGCAACATAAGTCATTTTAGAAGGCACAGTGGGGGAGAGAGTATTTTTTATTACTCCTTTTCAGAAATGCTTTAAACTACAACTCTGGATACTTAAGCTGACTATTTCTGTACCAAATAACACCTGACCTATGATAAGGCAAATTCTTTAGAAGCCAAACTTAAATCAAAGAAGCCACTGGCTTAGCCACTGGGGAAAAATAAAAGGTAGTGATGAGAGACTGGCAATTTGGGTTGAGGCCATCAGATTGTTATAGTAAAAAAGGATAAATGGCCTTTCTGCAATGTGTAACACATTTCCTATAGCAAGGAGAATGGGTAAACCCAATTTCTCAATCTTTCCATGCAGTATAGGATGAGATTAAAAAAAAAAAAAAAAAAAGACAGCATGGATATTCTAAAGAATTTAGATGTGGTTACCTAAAGGCTGAGAAGAGTCATTAATACATATGATGATATTATCAGGATCTAAGAAAAATGTGATTAGTTAAAACAATAGGTAAAAAAAAACTGGCTGAATTTTAAGAAAAATTGATATTAATCCTGTACAGGGATTCCAAATTTCAATTTCCCAAACTCCCTTGGGAGATATGGCTTAATAAGAACTCATGTGGAAAAGGAAGCAAAGACCTTAGATGTCCATAAGCTACATATAAGACTACAGTGTGATGTTACGTGACAAAATTTGTTGTAATCTTGGGTTGTATTAAAAGAGGTAGACTATCCAGGTTATTGGAGGTGATAGTTAGAATAATATGTTCTGTGCTGGAGAGATAATCCAGAGTTCAGACACCTTATACAGAGACAGCAGAAAATATTAGAATGATGGGAGGGTGCATGCCTCTAAAAGAAAGTATGTGAGCAAGATGTGGAAACTTGCAAAATATGAGTGGGCAAGAGATGTCTGAGAGCAAAAGAGAAGAAATTATATCAATTTGATAACAAAAATCATATGTATGGACACTTTTTATTGTATTATTGCCTTCTCAAGCTTGACCTGGATCATGGTCTGATACAACTCCTTCCTCTGAAATGTACAATCTAGTTTAGCTTGACTTACTTTGGGGCTGTATATTTTTTCACTTTGCATTTTTTTGTGGTTAGTCTCCTCAAATCTACTGTGAACTTCCCCAGGCCAGGGATTCTGTCTTGTTTAGCTCTCTATTTCCCACAGCAAACAGGACTAACTCCAGGAGGCCCTTGGTGACTATTTGTTGATTTCCTCCAACATGTCACTTTTTTGCTATTAGGTTAAACACTGTTCACAATCTGGAGGAGGCTATCTCCTCCAATTTAGCTGTTTCTCCTGATCTTCCATATGGACCATCAAAATGTGTTATCATTAGCAGCCTCTTAAATGCCTTAATTGGAGAAGTAAGGCATTTAGTATCAAGGGGGCATAGAATTCAATTGAGTTTAGATACTCCAGCATCTACCTTTTGAAATCCAAGAGAGGAAATAAAAAGGCCTTGGGGTAGCAAGAGCTATAACTTAATTGGTAACACCTGCAGAGAGCAGGCGATAAATGTATGAGGAGGATAAGGGATTATCTCCAATCTTTTTCTGTTGTCATTCCCTATACACACATCCCTGTTGAGCAGTATACCTCTAGCTGAGTCAAACCTGTTCAGGAAAAGAAAAAAATATCAAATAGAAAAAGATATTCTAATATTAACAGCACTTTCGGAAATGCAGTTGAAAATCTTAATAAAAACTTTTCATCTCTTTCCTTTCTTCCCATCACAATCTAAGTTATTGAGGGTAAAAATTCAAATGAACATATCTTACCAAAATATTTATTCAAAGAGGAATGTTGGTGATTTTCAGATGCTTGCCGGCAGAGTGGAAACAGAAAGATAAACGACTTTCTCACCCTATTCGGGAGTTATTGTTATCACCCAGCCTGTGATGTTCCCTCATTATCGAGGGGTACACAAATCCAGGCAGTGCATAATTTGGGAACCAAAAGTAAAATAGTAAAACATTTCTCAAGATGCTTTCACCATTTCACCATTTTTAAAAAGAATTTAGATGCAGGAAAAGAAGTATAACTCATATTGGCTCTTCCCAGGCATTAAAATTCTAAGCACAAAACTATGTGCATCGCTTCTCCACAGGATGCTACCAACATTTTGCAAAGAGCAGTCTGGAATCCCAGTCCACGTACGGCCCGGGCCTTCTGGAGCAATGCCAGCATTACCAAAGTTCATTCACCACGTTCTACAGATTGTCAAAGTGAGGTCTCCGGACGGAGGTAGCCCTATCTTTTCTCAGGCCCACCTAGCAACAGTTAGGAAATGAATGTCTTCCAGTCTTCTTACCAATGGACAAAATAATCACCTGAGCTGTTTACTTCCATTTTAATCAGTCAGCCAATCAAGTCTGAAATGAGAGCTTGCTTAATTACACTCTCAGCCCTGGGCTTAGCTCTGCTGTAAAGAACTAAGAGAGCAAAGTGCAGATTTGCCCTCTAGGAAACCTGACTTAGACACACCTGAAACAATTAGAGAACAATACAGGAGGAGATGCAATTAAGTGAGAAAACATTAAGCAGAGTGATTATAAGTGTTTGAAGGGCTCCGGGGTGTGGCTCAAGCAAGGGGAGAAAGTCATAAAGAGAGGGTCCTTTCTCTCTCGGCTCCTCTGTCACCCTTTCCACCTCTTCCTGGCTCCACCATTTAAGATGAACAGGAACAAGCTGCTTCACACATGGGGCCCACTGCACATCGGCCAGGCTCCTCTCTTGTTCTTCTCCCACTCACTGCCCAGCTGTTTTGGCTGATGCTCTTGTTACTGCCTGAAATCCTCTCCCATCAGCCTAGTTCAAACTGCCCTCATGACTGTGTCAGCATCTCCCCCAGGTGATTTCCTCATCACTCTTCCCTTGCCAATCCTTTCCTTCTTCCACATCTCACCAGAGTCCATCTTACTCTAATGGTGACGGGCATGCCTTTGCTCTTTTGTTAACCAGTCTGTGGGGGTCCCCAGAGGACCACACAGACCCGTAGCAATTGCAGATGTTTAAAAATGAAAGAATATTTTAGTAGTCCCGAGGGTGGTCTCAGGGGTATGATATGACAAATTTCTCCAATAGTATTAAATAAAGCACCATGAGCTGAGGTCAGTAGCCTCACATGATAATGGCTTATTTTGGTATATATAGAAAATTTTAACTCTTAGTTCCAAGCTGACTCTTCCTTACGCCACACATCAGCCAATGGCCTTCATACCATCCTCACTGTTACAGAGCCCCTGAATGCAACGTTCTTACAAAAGAGAGCTTTTACAAAGAGAAAATAAAAAGAATAGTTATTTAAACCTGACACAAAACTTTTTATACCTTTATTTTTTCCAAACTAATATGTCAAACTAATTCAACTTAACATGTCCATTTTCCTCCAAAAGATGACAGAGATCTGAAGTAAATGAGTATGCTCTAGATGATATAGAAGGCAATGCAAATACATAGTCAAATTTAGACCTTCTCAGGACTATAATATAACCAGATAGAAAATTTTAATTCAAAAGTTAACGATTCATATACCACTTGTTATCTTCACCTGTCAACACTTCTGACAGCCTATTTTAATATTTGGTATCTTTTTATACTTTATCTTATAAAAAGAATTTTCTCCTTTCTCACTGTATTCCTCAACATGGAAAAAAAAGAAGTCAGACTAGATTTTTAAATTTTATGCATGGAGGATAACAATGGTTTCTAGTGACAAAAAAGGTCCCTATCCTCATAGGAAAGGACTGATTTCTCCTCAGCCATAGCAGCAAGTAATCACCAGAGCCAATTCTATATCCATCCTAATCGATCAATGACAGCCTTGCATCAGGAATCATGCTTCTGAAGGCCAGCCAATTGGTGACAACCCAATATTTCTGAAAGTCAGCCAATGAGTAACAGTGATTTTTGAGTAACCATGCTTACACAGCTAAAGATCCACCAATATCTAAACACTCTTGTTTTTGGAATTCTACCAATCTCTGAACTCCATAATTCCTGATTCTCTATACAAGGTCACTTCTCTGCTTTGTTCAGGGAAGGCTCAAAAGCAAGTTCTCCCTCAGTTAGCAAGGAATAAATTCACATCTCTGTATATGGAGTGATGGCCGCTTTCATGTAATCTAATTAATCTAAATTGTAATCTAAATCTAATCTATCAATTAGATTACATGAGAAATCTAATTTAAAAAATTAGAAAGAAAAATCTCTCTTTTTAGTGAGAAAACCAGGTTTTCTCACTAGTATATTATATTTGAAGATCTATTCATTTACTTATTTATTTATACCCCCATTTATTTCAAATAGAATATAAGGTACTTAAATGTTATAAAAGCCAGTCAATGGCCCAAGCCGTAATGTGCAGGAGGTTGGTCTGGAATGAAATGAGCCAATAAAATTGTTGTTTAGACTTGTTGGTTTATTCAAATGTAACATCTCCATCAGTCACCCGTGTTTCTGTACCTCTCTCCCGGTGGCTACTAAGATCTAAGTTTCAAGCCTATTATCACACAGTGAGGAAGAGGTTACAGAATATCGCAATGTTGTAACATGGTGGGCAAAGTCAGGCCCTTCAGTGTTAGCCTTCATCTTAGAATGCTGAGACACCATATGCTTGAAAGAGGTTCCCAGTGTTTATCCAATTTGTTCAATACAAAAAGTAAGAGAACAAGAGTATTTGCCCTCACATATATTTGAGGTACTTGAAACCATAAAATCTCTTTTGAATAGCAATTATTTTCTTAGAACCAAAAGACTTCAATAAGACTGTGCATAGGTCATTACATATCATTCTGTTTAAAGTAGAATTATATATTTGTTAGAGGATCTCCAATAAGAATGCCATATGCATAACTGTAAACATCACTGTCCTCTTTCTTAAAGTTATTTTAAATGTCATTTATAGGTTGTCTCTACCCAAGTTTGTGGCTTGTAATTTGTTGAAGACCTCATATAATAAATAGAGTGACTTATGTACATTATGATAGCCTGAACTCTGTAAGACTTATTGTGTCCAGAAAGAGTTCATTATCTATTTTATAAATGAGAATCAAGTCCTCTAACATACTGTGTTCAGCCATGATAAATATCATGACTCTCCAAGATCCTTTATATCCTCTGAGCAAGCTTGCCTGCCATCTGCTCCAAACTTCTGCCTTCATGGCCTCCCCAGTCTCTCTGGTTCCTATCTCAATGCTTCTGCCCAGGCTCTTCCTTCAAATATATACTGTTCTTTTCTCACCTCAGCTCTACCCACCCCACACCTGCTCTTCCTCTCCAGTTCCATATCCAACAGGAAGGTATATACTATCACTTCACGAGATTCCCTATCTCCCTCCTCTGAGCTCTCATACACTGTCCCAGTCAATGCCTTCATTTATTCATTTACTCAAAAATGTGAGATTTTACCGTGCTGAGAAATATGCAGACATTTGGTAATTACCAACTGTTGCCTTGTATTATAGTTATCTGCATCCCCGTCTTATCTTCCCCTATTAGCTGTTACCTTCCTTGAGTGCAAAGGATGTGCATTTTCCATGACATGGTGCTGTTCATGTGATGGAAATACATGCTAAGTGGATGAACAAGTTTGCCTTTGGCATGGCAGGAGGGCTCACAGAAGGGTGAACCAAGGAAGCAATGTGTGATTCAGTTATCAAACAAGTATCTGATCTAGTCTGGTTTATTTTGTTCATCAGATTTCCCTCGAACAATTTAAAAAATGTTCCTTCTGCAGTGGATGAATCATGAGCCCTCTAAGAAATAGAAGTTGAAGCACTGTATTCACAGAGTGCATAAAATAAGTTTTCAAACCTCCAGCTATTGGTAATTGTCAATCATTTTTAAAAGTCTATCAATTTAGCTCATATGCTTCTAGAACTCTGTGTGCGTGAATATCCCTAAGGACACCGTATATTCCTGAGATTATCGTGTTTATGGATCTCTCAAAAGCATGGAAGAGACGTCACAGAGGCTTGTTAAGATAACTAACAGTAACCAATATCAGACAAGAAAGGGTAATGGCATTGGACCATTTGTCTTTCAGTTTGGACTGCAGAGAGATTGATGGTGTTTCCCCATGACCACTACAGGCTGCAATGCCTATATTAAGAACTGGAATGTTTTACTAGCACATCTACCGCCTGTGCTTGTTTAAGAAACAGAACCTTGTGCTAGTGAGTGAGAAAACAAACGTGGGTACGACAGAACGTGTGTCTTCAGGTGTTGATGGTGTTTGTGGGAGGGGCTCCTCCTTGTATAGGTCCCTCCCCTGGATCCGGCCTGAGCAGAACAGGGCCGCCTGGAGTCTGTCCTCACTCAGCCCCAGCTGGCGCATCATCACCAGCCTCCCTCCCTCTGTGGAGGTGTCTCCTGAGGAGTGTGGACTCCCTTCCTTTCCCTCTCCACATGTCTCCTCTGAGAGCTCATCTGCTTGCAGTGCTTCCTCTCTCACCAGGATGTAAATGACTCCCAAATCTATTTCTCTACTTTGCATGTCTATCTCTCTACATCACAGGGTACTCACTGCATGCTGTTGGCAGGCAATCATTACTCAGTAAATACTTGCTGCCTGATTGTAGGATAAGATGGAAGTAATCTTCTTTCAGGTAAATGCATAAAGGGCTTTTCTGGGTCAAGATGGCCTTGTCCTTCCAAAATTCAAAACTAGAGAGAAGAGGATGAAATTACTATAGGTAAACTCCTTAGAAAAAAGGACTGTATAATTTTTGTTCGGCATCTGCTGTTTTATCAGCTCAGCACTGACTTCTTGTTCTGGAATTGCTACCTCTTCCTCCATTCTACATTCAGAACAGCCATATTACCACGTGACCCTATACCATACCTACTAAGTGGGCATTTGACCCAAACTAGGTTAAGGACCCCCTTCCCTGGGATGTTTTTTTTTTAACGTGTATACATATTTTACTGGATCTCATTTTCTTTCTTTTTTTTTTCTTTTTACATCTTTATTGGAGTAAATTGCTTTACAATGTTGTGTTAGTTTCTGCTGTATAACAAAGTGAATCAGCTCTATGCATACATATATCCCCATATCCCCTCCCTCTTGCACTTCCCTCCCACCTTCCCTATCCCACCCCTCTAGGTGGTCACAAAGCACCGAGCTGATCTCCCTATGCTAAGCGGTTCCCTGGGATTTTTAAACTTGGAACTGATAGGCATTCTCTCTGCTTGATGTCTGAAACTGGTAAATATGAAACTCCAGCGATGTTTTCCTTCATCAAGTCAGTAACTTAACAAATATTTGCTAAGCATCTACTATGTGCTAAACACCTTACAGTGAAGAACCAGAACTAAAGTCTGCCTGTTAGTAGAGGAAGACAGAAGATGAACAAGTATATGCAGTAAGTAGACATACAGTATCACATGTGATGAGCCAGAAACCCACTGTCCAAAATAATCACTACCTGATTACCTACATAATTTTCACTCAGACTAAGAAGGAAAGAAAACAAAGCAACAATGGAATGTTCATTGTAACACATGCCTATTTCCCCTTATCTTGTCTATAGTTTTTAAACATGAAAACAGCAACAATAAAAGTAACTGTAGTAATGACTCCAACTTAGTGAAGGTGTTCAAAGCGACCAGCAATGCATTCAGTACAGTCAGTATCTTAGTTAATCTGTATGCCTGCCCTTTGCAATAAACACTGAAAATTAGCCTGATCTTGCAGATGAAGAAATTGTTTCATAGAGAAGTGCAGTAATTTGGTCAGCATCACAGCGTGAACGGCAGAAGGAGCATTAGAACACAGGCTGCCTCCCACCAGCATCCTGGCTTTTATCGCTCACTGTGTCATGCTGGTACTGAGCAGCCTCCACGTCCAGAAACTGTGCTGAATAAAGGACATCTTGCCTCAAGGAGCTCGCAGCCAAACTGGGGAGGCAAATCCATCAGGGGACAAGTGTGATACAGTAGCTGTCATTAACACAGACAAAATTATGTAGGAGTATAGAAAACTGTGCGTGGACTGAAATTCTCAGCTCCATTTAACCCTCTGGAGTCATCCAAAGGCCACGCCCACCTACTTGCAAGCAGATCACCTCTGACCTAGTGCCTGCCACTTCTTCATAAGGCTGGATGTAGGAGAAGGCCCTTCTGGGTGAAATGTGGAAGTGGCAGCTCATCTCTGCTCTTATACTTTGAACAAGTTGTCCTTGGTGTTTGCTGAAAAAGCAAAAGATAAGGAAGGCAGCGTGGCTTCTGTCCACCTCCCAACCTAACTCTTCTTTACAACTTACTTAAAAGAGGGCACTGGGGATGTTCCTAGGACTTCCTCCAGGCAACTACACTGGTACAGCCAGTGCTGGAAAATGCATCACTCCAAATATGAATTCAACATTAAAAGGAAAGGTGCTTCTTAACTCTCCATTCAATGCAAAATTATATTCCAAACTACAAGGACTTTACTGGGATTTTAATTTTTTTCTTTCTTTCTTTTTTTTTAATGCAATACATTTCCACTAAATTGGCTGCCCCTGAATTAAAGAGAGGACGGCTGGAATGTGCAGTTTCCTCCTTCCTTCATTCATCCTGTTCTCTCATTTCTCAACCCTCCATTTCAGCCTTTCTACTAGAAAAGCCCAGGTCAGGAATTCTGTCTGCCAAGACCCAGAGCAGAGTGAACTCCTTCTCAAAGAAACGGCCTGTGGCCTGAACAGCAGCCTGCAGGGAAAAGGGTGGAGGCAGGAAGAGGGCCTGGGAAATGTAGCAGAAAAGTGTGTTAGGAAGGCATCTTTAGAGTTCTCTTCGAAGCTAAAGTGCTCGACATTGACTGTCAGAGCCCAACCAGGTTTTCTTTCCCTAAGGGCACCTTTTCTCATCTAGAGAAATATTAAGTTCATTTCGACACTGCTCTCCTGGAATTCACAATTGATATCAGCTCAGGGAACAGCGTAAACCCAGGACAGATCCCTCCTCCACAGGGTCTTCCCAGGCCCCTCTGCAGGCAGGATGCATCTTGCTCTGTTCCCCCAGCACGGACTCCTGCACCTTCCTCAGCCCTCAAGGTGCCTCTACCTCCCACCCTGCATTTCCACACTGGGGTGTTCTCCTGGTTGGATTACAGAAGTCTGATCATCAAGAATATATAGTCAATAGCACTGTAATACCTGTGCATGGTGACAGATGGTAATTAGATTTATCGTGGTGATCATTTTGCAATGTATAGCGATATCGAATCACTATGTTGTGCACCAGGAACGAACGTAGCGTTGTAGGTCAATTTTACTTTAAAAGGAACAACAAACCAAACAAACGAACTCATAGGAAAAGCAGTCAGATTTATGGTTACCAGAGGCAGTGGCTGGGGGCACAGGGAACTGAAAAGGTTTTCAAAAGGTACAAACTTCCATATTATGAGATAAATAAGTACTGGGATGTCATGTACAACAGGATTACTAGAATTAATACTACTGGATGTTATATATGAAAATTGTTAAGAGAGTAAATGCTAAGAGTTCTGATTCCAGGGAATTTTTCTTTTCTCTTATTTTTATCTATATAAGATGATGGCTGTTCACCATATTGTGGTCATCATTTCATGATGCATGAAAGCCAAATCATTATGCTGTACACCTTAAACTTATACAGTGCTGTATGTTAATTATATCTCAGTAAAACTGGGGGAAAAAGAACCGTGCCTCATTCATTTAGAATTCCCTAGAGTCTGAAGAGTGGGAAGGGCGTGGATTTGAGGTTAAACACACCTAGTTTAAACTCTGGCGCTTACATTCAATAGGTGACTGACTGACTTGGGCTATTTAACCTCTCAGGGGTTCCATTTCCTGACCAGTACAAGGAGAGAGAGTAATATATGCCTAACCAAGGTACTCTGATCATTGAAAGAAAAATTAAAGTAACTCATATTTTGAAAGGTTGCTATGGGCTGGGCACTGTTCTGAGCCATGTGCATGCATTATTTTCTTTAATCTTTGTAACACACCATCAGGTAGATCCTAGTCTGAGCTCTATTTCGTAGATATGGAAATTGGGGCTTAGAAAAGTTAAATAACTTGCCTTAAGGTGCTTAACCTGGAAGACACATAATAATCATAATAATGACAATAGCTATGCTTTACGGTAGGTTGACTATGCCAGAGAAGTGCTGACAGTTTTACCTCTGCTGTCTCATGTGTTCCACATGTTTTCAACTGAGGAAACTGTATCTTAAAATGATGAAGTAACTTTCTGTGGCTATTCAATCATTATGTGTAACAGAGCAGAGATGTAACCCCAGATCTCTGAGTCAGATCCTGTGAGCTTAACCATTACTAACTGCCTAGAGATGGCAGTTTCACTATATAGTAGCCCCTTTCAAACACATTAGAGTGCTGAGGGAGAGAATACAGGTTTCAAGTCTTATGCACAGTGGATTTAATTTTCTTTTTAGTTTCCTCATGGAGAGGGGTCTAAAAGGGGGAAAGCGAGTAAGATTTGGGGTGTGCAGTACTCAGTCTCAATTGTTCAGCTCTTGAAATGAAGGCCAGCTCACCATCTCCTTAACTTGGGAACCAAAATCCACAGCATTCATTGCAGACTCTCAAGGTGCTAGAATCCATAGCCACATGAAAAAAAAAATGGATTCAGAGCATTTCTTTTGCAAGATTCTTTGCCAAAACAGTGGTAGTGATACAAACAACTAGTAAGAGAGAGTTGATTAAATATGATCTATCAACTTGATACAATATCATGCAGCCATGAAAACAGTAATTATGACCATTAGGAAAAAGCACAGGAGAATGCTTAGAATGTTTACCATATGATATTATCTGATAAAATACTATGTCATGTGCACCTTATGATTGCATCTATTTAAAATATGAATATATATGAAAGTTAAAAGCAGAAGTTAATGTAAAATGAATTATATATTTATGTTACTTATGATGGTAGGATTCTAGGTGATATTCTATAGATTTTTTTAAATATCCTATTGTTTTGACAGTAAAACATCAGAATTAAACGTCAAAATATACTCTGGACACTGCCCCAAGAGGAGCTCCATGGAAGAAAAGGCAATGAGTATGCACACATATATTTCCTTGCCATTATTTCCCTGCCCCACAGACATAAGGAAAACCAACAAAGAAAATCAGCACACGTAGTAATAAGTTGCTCTGTGGCCCACATGACATATCTATATACTACTTCTCATCTGATGCTTTAATAAGGCAGGAATATGCTATATATCCTCTCAATACTACTTTTCAAGTGAAATACAGAATATTCTGGAACCTCTTGCTCACTGAGATGGGGAGGTAAAACGATGGGTCCATGACTTGAACCAGACTCTTCACAGCCAGCCCAGGGTTCTTCTCCCTGTACCAGGCATTCTTTATACCCCAATGATTGCAAATAGCAGCTTGTGCATGTGGGGAGTGTACTGTCAATATACCAATTCTCTGAAGGTTATAGGAGCTATGCTTCATGTTTTACTTTTGCTACTGTCAGTTTTGGTTGGACGTGTAAATGATGTTACAAGACTGAAAGAAAAATGCCATTGGAAATGGGAGAGATGTTTGGGGCAGAAATGATTTCCTTATTTACTTAGGCCTTTTTACTGAAACCACTTCTGAGCTGGCAACAGGAGAGCCAAAGAGGGTGCCTGGTTGTCACTTCCCTTCCTTTCTGCTGTAGGTGCATCTACAGCCATCCTGCGTTCCTTTAAGCCCCGCTCCCCTTTTGCCAATGTCCTCTCCTATTCCCCTTCCAGCCTCCAGTCTCTGAGTTAATGGGGTGAGGGGTTGTCTTGGTGCTTCCTCCCAGGCTGACTCAGAGCTTTAGATCTCTCTGCAAAATTAAAGGCTTAACTTCTGTGTCAGAAAGCAGGATTGGGGAAAGCATTTGGGAAATCATAAATTTACACAGTTCTGTTCAACAGCCAAGACATCACTGCTCTCACCCATACTGTCTGTGCACTTCTGGTCCCTAACACCAAAGGACCACGTGAGGATGAGGGGGCACGGCTGCTCCGTGCAGAGCCCGAGGGCAGACAACCTGAGAGGGAGGCTCTAGGCTTGATGGCTTCAGAGCTTCACTGAGAGTAAAAGTGGATGTTCTATGTGATGCGGCCAACAGTGCATGCTACATGCTTCTCCCTGCCAGTACTGCATGCAAGAGGCTGTGTGTGTGTGTGTGTGTGTGTGTGAATAATTCCAGGAAGTCAAGTCCAGGCCTTTTGAAATGTATCAAAAAGCTATGTCCACAATAACCTGGGATCTAATTTCCTGTCCCAGCCTCTCTGCTTAATAAAGGAAGAGGCTACCTATCTCATAGCACTTTTCCTTTTATTCAGGTTAAGCCTCCCCTCCTGCCTTGGTTGTAGGTCATGATCTTGGCCACTCCCTGCAGACTGAAAAGGTTGACTCCTAGATCTATATGTGACCAGCTCAATTCTAGAGAGACTGTCTGAAATACTTCACCGTGGTTAAGTTTCCACATCATTTATCACTGACATTGTCTCATGCATGAAAGTGCAAGGAGATTTAAGGAGCTGGCATTTGCTCACAGGGTCTCCTTTACTGGAACGGTCCCTAACATGCTACTTAACTCGCTCTGCCACAGAAACATAACTCCTCTCTCCCCAGCACTTCTGTCTTCCCACAGAATAGCATAACCCGGAGCAAGTGGGGAGCTTTACTCAAAACTCATTAAGTCCTATTGTACTAAAATGTGCATGACACCCAGGGGGTGAGGTCACCACCCGTCTTTGCACTCCAAATCCCAGGCCTCAAAAACAGCCGGAAAGAGCCTGGTTTTGTAAGAACATGTTGCCTGAATAACCAAGAAATCCTCTGACACCACCTAGAAGATAAATCAAGAAAGCGTCACTTCTTTGAGTTTGAAGAGAACTGGGTTTTGTTTTGTTTTGGCCTCATTTGGATGTTTGCTTTTTTGATTTATTTTCACTTTTCAAACCTACCACTTAATTGTACTCTATTAAAACTGAAAAACTATTAAAACCCAGATAAAATCTTGATGAGTTTATAGCTGGTTTTTTTGGATTCCTCATTCTCAAAATAGAATTTCTAGTTTCACAAAAACAAGTGACTAGAAGCAGCATTCTCTGGTAAGGGAGTCAATATTTAGGATTGTATGAATGCAACGAGTCCAACTGAGTTTCCAAAATCAGAAGTCACTCAGAATCAACATTTTCTCCAGAAATGCAGACACTATATTCTGAAATGTTAATACTCTGTTCAGTCAACAGAATGTCCTCCCATAGGTTCTACAACCTCCCTCCTGAGTTTGAAAGATCTAGTATAGATCTACCCTGTTATATAGGCACTCCGAGCACTAGCCCCAACACACACACACACACACACACACACACACACACACACACACGGTTTTTGATATATGGTCCTACATTGCCTCAGTTAAAGAGATTTATTTATTCGAATATTAGTATTCTCTGAAGTTATGATTAGTCCTTGAGAATGAGCAACTCTCTCTGGAAGAACATGTATTAAACTGGTAGGACTTCTGCTTACACCTAAAGCTTCTGTGACATTTATATATTAGACTTACTGAATTATTTTAAAACTTTTTGACAATTATAAGTGAAGATATATCCCATTTAATCTATTTGTATCTTAGCTACAGAAAAGAACTAATAAGCCATTATTCAATTTTACCATATAACTTGGATTTGTATTGCTCTGTTTCACTGTGGATCTGCTCATTCATTTCTTTACTGTGTAAACATATGACCTGTCCATTTCTACAAATCAGGGCCTACTTGTAAGCTAAATAGGTTGCAATTTTTTCAGTTAATTGCAAGTTTCTAGAGAGTGCAAATATCTAATAATGCCTCTTACTCCGGGTTGGAATTAGTGATAAAATTCCCTGATTGGAGAAAATGCTTTTGGGCAAAGAAGTCCCCTTGTTAAAATGGAAATTCTCCTGGAAGACACAGTACAAGGAGTCATCATCTGGCATTTACTACTGAGAAATTTTTGTTTGACATCCTTTATTATATGACAGATGTTATATGGACCAAGTAGGAAAGGGAACAATAGGTCTGGAGTATAGGCATTACATGAAGGGCCTAGATGTTCATGAGGGCAACAGTCACTCAGCGAAAATAGGTAGAGAAAAGAGGAGGTAGAATGATGCCAAATCATTGATTTTCTTCTTTGCCTGTTGGCCATATTCCAAACCTGCTACCATGAGCTAGGTCAGAAAAGGAGAGTTACCACATGGATTGCTGTGATATCGCCAAAGAAAAGTTGTACCATACAGAGTACCAAACAGACAAGAAAGACTTTAAGACTATTGTAGAAGGGGAGAGAGATTGAACTCAACTCCACTGAAACAAAATTTTTCAATGTCAAATGGTAGGAGGTTTTTTTTGTTTTGTTTTGTTTTTATAAATTTATTTTATTTATTTATTTATTCATTCATTCATTCTGGCTGCATTGGGTCTTCGTTGCTTTCTCTAGTTGTGGTGAGCGGGGGCTACTCTTTGTTGCGGTACGCGGGCTTCTCATGGCGGTGGCTTCTCTTGTTATGGAGCACGGGCTCTAGGCGCATGGACTTCAGTAGTTGTGGCTTGCGGGCTCTAGAGCACAGGCTCAGTAGTTGTGGTGCACGGGCTTAGTTGCTCTGAGGCATGTGGGATCTTCTCAGACCAGGGCTCGAACCCGTGTCCCCTGCACTGGCAGGCGGATTGTTAACCACTGTGCCACCAGGGAAGTCCCTGATAAAAGGTTTTTAAGCACTGGGGTGAGCTAGTAAAAAAGTACTAGAGGAAGTTAAGACAGGGGTTGGCCAATCTGATTAAGCCATCTGTGTTTGCTAATTGTCCCTTATCAAAGTTAGGATCCTACCCTCCCACAGAGACTGGGAGAGAGGGGTGTTGTCTTTCTTGATGATAACATTTCAAAGGATGTCTCCCAGGTCTTTGAGAAAGTCATTCCTGGGTTGTAAAATTGGCGAGAGGCTAGGAGAATAGTTACATCTCAAAGGAGCAGAGAAATAATTTACAATTGCAGTTTTTCTAAACTACATGCTCTAAGAAAAGGGAGATGGGGGGTGGTCTAAAGTACAGCCAAGCTGAAGGAAAGCTTAAGGCCATCTTGGTCAATGTATAGTAGTAATATTGGTGAACATATAATAAGCACTTACTAAGATTACTAGATTTACTAGATTACTAGATTACTAGATTTATTACTAGATTCTTTACAAGAACTACCTCATTTAATAGCAATGCTTTATTTTCCTCATTCACAGATGAGGAAAGTAAAGCAAAGAGAGTCTGGGTTACTGCCCATGGTGATATAGAGCCCAGGCAGTCTGGCTTTGGAGTCTCCAAACTTCACCACTCTACCTCGCTTCCTTGCTGCTGGTATGTTAGATAGCCAAGCCTTGCACCTCACTGTCTGACCTTAAAATGAATCCTGCAGCAAAGGCACCCTAAGTTGAGCCACAGGGAGTGACGCACCCTGTGCAGTTCCCTCCCCTTGAGTGGAGACAGAACTTGAGACAGCTTCTAGATGATAGAATATAGCAAAGGTGATGGGCTAGTCCCCCATAGTTATACTATATTATATACCACTCTGTCTTAGCAAACTGGACTGAGAGATTCTCCTACTGGGTTTGAAGAAGTGAGCTGCCGTGTTATGAGAGGGCTGTGGCCACAAAGTGAGGAACTGTAGACAGCCTCTCGAACTGAGAGCAGCCCCCAAGTGACGGCCAGCAAGACAATGGGGACCTCGGTTGAATTCTGGTCTGAATTCTGCCAACAATCACACTGGACGAGAACTTCGAGTTACAAGTGAGAACAGGGCCTGGCGGACACCTTGATTTCAGCCTGCCCAGACTCCTGACTCGTGTTTTAAGTTGCCGAGTAATTTGCTAACGTTCCTGTTGCCTTGGCCAGTGATCTGCTTCTCGTTTACTGCAACAACCTTAGAGCTCTTTTGGTCTCCAGTTTTGCTTTCCCCCATATTTGCCTGCCACGGGTATCTTTTGAAAATGTGTATCTTGATATGTAATTCTTCAATTCGTCAAGTGCTGTATTAACATCTAAAAATCTATAGGATGAAGCTCATGGGATATTGTGAAAAGCCTTCCCCAGTCTGGTTCCAAATTACCATATGTTCTCATCTCTTGCCACCTCCTTCATGCACTGTTCATTCATCCATTTTTCTCAATCAACCTACAGTTACCTTATGCCTACCTTTTATCAGAAAGTGTTCTAGGCACTGTGTACATGAAATATATGAAACCTAAATGATAGCATTTCTTCCAATATAGGCCTCTAATGTCATTGAAGAGACAGACAACTTAATCAACTAACAATTCAACACAAAGGCCATGCCTTGAAGAAATCAAAAGGTACAATTCCACCTCCACCAGCTACTGTTTCTGTGAATCTGGAGAAGTCATCATTTGTCTCTGAACCTTAGTGTTCTCACTTGTAAATATTGGAAATAACACCTAATATACCACAGCATCATTGAGAGGGATTAAACTTGATGATACACATAAAGCTATTATCATAGTGCTGAATACAGAGCAAAGATCAAAAAGTATTTATTAATTTTTGATATTCAGGTTTTGTTTGTATTTACTGACACTTATGTTGCACATGAAGTGGAGGAGGCCAAGGATCAGGGCCGGGGGGGTGGGAGAGGCAGAATGCTCAGAGGAAGTAAGCCTTCAGGTGAGCCTAGAAGGATGACAGGCCTTATACCTGAACAAGGAAAGTTTCCAGATAGGGAGGACAACATATGTGAAGACACAGGTGCCTGAAACAGCAGGATGTATTGCAGACACAGTAGTCTGGCCTGTCTGAGAAAAAGGTGCATGTGGGAGAATTAATTTATAGTCTCTCTCATTTATTTTTCCAAGCACCCATCTTTACTTCCTCATAAAACAAAAAAAAGAAAAGAAAAATCAAAATTTGGGTAAATCAAATCATTAAAGCTTACCCAGTTTACTATCTTTAACACAAATGAGAAAAATGACATTCAGGAGGATAAGTGACTCTTGCTTCAATATTGAATGTAGTAAATGTAAGTTATAATTAGGCTAGCATCCAAATATCTTCAGCAACATAAAAACTCCTACCATATCAGTGAAGGCATGTATAGAGATGTTATGCGTTACCACATATGTGTGTTACATATGTATGTATGTTGGGAGAATCTATTTAGCAGAGTGAATAATTTAATGGTTTTTGCTCCATAAACTGCGTTCTTACTGTTTAAAATCAATCAAACATTGATTGATTGGCCTTCTAGTTGAAAACAGCATTGAGAAAGCAGCCTCTCATACCACTTTAGAACATATACAAGTGGTATCAGATACAGTATTTCTTACAAATATCTTGAAGTCTTACTGGGAAAAAGGGTATTTAAAATGAATAAAATAGTGATTACTAATGTATGCACAAAATAAGTACTCATTTTAGAATACAGGTAATTCATTCAAAAGACCCAAGGTCACCAAACATTTTTTTTTCTAAAACACACTTCTAAATGTATCTAGTTTTTGCACATAATTTACTCATTTCAATTAACAAATATTTCTTGAATGCCTACTAAATGTGATGTACTATTCCTGGGCACCTGGGATATACAAAAGACATGATCCCAGCCCTGGTGAAACTTCCATCACAGCAGAGGAAAACAAACAATACATAAGACATATAACAAAAGTTATATAATATGTTATAATGATAAATTCCAGGTAAAAGAAAATATAGATCAGGTAAGGGGGAGCTAGAGATGGGGACTGCAGTATTAAATACAGGAGTCAGGGTGACCCTTTAAAGAAGATGACAATGGAAAAAACTTAAAGATGGTAAGAGATAGGCAGTTAGATATCTGGGAGAAGAGCTTTCCTGGCAGAGGAAAGAGCAAGAGCAAAGGCCCTGAGGCAGGAGTGTGTCTGGCATGTTTAAGAAATACCAGGAGTCTAGTGGGGTTAAAACAGCATGACTAAGGGTAAGAAATAATAGAAGAGGTAACAGAGCCAGATGATGTAGGGAACCAACCCCCTTTGTAATGGAAAGTCATCAGGGATTTGAGATTGTCACAATCTGACAAACGTTTTAATTTTTTCTTAGACTGTATAAGCATGCTGTAGTAATCCAAGTGAGAAATGATGGTGACACACTGTGCAATGTTCCCTATCTCGGGGAAACTTCCTACACTTCACCATTAAGCAACATATTTCCTGTAGATTGTTTGAAACCTAACAGTCTAACAGTAGATTCTACTGTTGCTCATTTTAGCCGTAAATTCCATTCCTAATTCCCTAAGTTATTTTAAAAATCATGTGTAAAGTTTATAATATGCCTCTTTGATTCAGTATGAATTGTCTTTTGTTTATTTAAGTATAATGAATTACGTTGACTGATTTTCTAAAATTAAAATAATCTTGCATGCCTATGGCAAATTCTCATGATGTTTTCTTTCTTTGATTCTTGGTTACTTCTGTGTGCTCAGTTTTTTCATTAAAAAAATTATTTGGAGTAATTATTTCAATCCTAGAACAAAGGTTTTTTCAAAGAAATTCTGTTTGCTTGCCAACATTTGATGTTGTCAAGTTTCTGATTTTTTTGCCATTAATATAGTTAATATGGTTAATGGTAAGGTGGCCTCACATTATTGACATAAAATCTGTTTTGTCATACTTTGTTATTAATTAGGATACCACTGAAGTCTATTCCTTGGTATTTATTTCAGACTTTTGGACCTATAGCCAGAAGTGAAATTGGTCTATTTTTTTTCTTCTACTAACCTTTTTATTCTCTTAAATAAATTATATATTATAGGAAACTTTTTAATTGATTCATTATTTCTCTTTTATTTTTCCTGATTTCTATCGGACTAATAAAGATTTCTATATTCCATTTTTCTCTACTGATTTGAAACTGTAAATTACATTACTGATCTTCAAATACTTTACCCAAATTTAACAACACATTTTTCTACTAAAGCTAAAGTTATTCAGTGTTTCCTCCCTTGCAAAACTTATCAAAAATCTTAGCATGCCTTAAAAATTCATAGCACTCCCATTATGTTATTGCTGTCTATATTTTTAGTTTTACCTTTTGAAATACAAAAAATTATTTTTCACTTACAGACATAATTTTATTTTTTCCGTGCTTGCTTTTTTCCCCTTTCCATGCTCTGAGTTCACATCTCCTCTACCTGAAATGCATATTGTAATAAATCTTTTGACATTATTCTGTAAGTGGTAACAGTTTTTGTGTAACTGAAAAATGTCTTTACTTTACCCTCACTCAGGAATGGAGATTTAGCTGAGTGTAAAAGTCAAGGTTAACAGTGAGTTTCCCTCAGGATTTTGAATATATGATTCTATTGTCTTCTGGAAATTCTTCTGGGTGATATCTGTTCACAGTCAAATTACAATCTATGTGTAGATAATCTATATTTTCTCTCTGCTAGCTTTTAAGCTTTTTCACTTTCTCTTTAATGTTTTTCAATTTCACTCCTAAATGTCACAGCGTGAATTTGTTTTCATTCTTCCAATATGGCATCTGTTGTGTATTTTCTGACTAAGGACTCAGAATTTCTTAAAATCTGAAAAATCTCACCTATTATGTTTTATATATTGCTTCTCTACCATTCCATCTATCTTTTCTTCCAGAATTCCTGCCAGACGTATGGTGGGGCTTATCAATCTACCATCCACTTAATAATTTTCCAGTTTTCACTTTTTTCCTGTTGCTGCTTGATTCTGGGTGAATTCTGCAGTATAGTCTTCAAATGACTCTTGTTCCTTTGGGTCCATTCCATGCATCCTCTAATCTATTATATTCTTTCATTTCAATTTTCATAAATTTCAAGGTTTCAATTTGACTACTTTACATTTTCTTCCAGTTTACTTTTATTATAATCTCTTCATTTTAATGGGTGTTATCAAAGTATTTATCTTTTGACACCCTAAACATACTTGCATTAATTATTTAAAATAATATTAAATTCATTTCATAAGAATGAATTGACATAGGAATTAGGAGTAATGTTAGCCTTCTTTCATAACATGTGATTTCTTCATGTGGTTGAGAGTGGTATTTGCAGTCTCATTTGAGGTGCAGGGACCCTCCCCCTCTGGACTCAGTCTTCTCAATGTAGAGAGTCAGAGTTTGCTTCTTGCCAGGCCCAAGAACTAGGTTTTAAATGGCATGAGAGGGCTTTGCCTCAGTGATTCTTGAGAGTGTTACAGATTGAGCTGGTAGCTTTGCTGGTTTTCTTGTCATGAGGTTCTTTCTTTTTCCCTCTTACCTCTAGCTCACAGCTTCCTCTAAAGCCATGGATCAAGCAGATTTTCTGCAAAAGATTTTTTCAGCCTCCCTTTACTGACTGGGAAGGAGACACTGAGCCTGCCTCCTACCTCCAATATAATATGGAACACTTTTCTCCACGGTTACTCCTCTGAGCTAAACGTCCATCTACCACATCTTGCTTCCTCATCAGCTTGGAGGACTATGGCCTCAAGCTGTAAAAGGCCCATGTTCTGGTCCAAAGCAATTGGAAAAAGCTAGATTAAAATTTTTAAAACTTTGTTTGAGACTCTGGAGGTATAAGGAGGCTGTTTGGACTTGCAGAGCATGATCCTACAGAAAAGGAGGCACATTGAAGTGAGCACAACTTTCTGGAAGCCATGTTTACCCCTGGGGATTTGTCTATTCTTGGCACAGGAGGTGAAGCTGAGATACTTGGCAGAGACTCACTGCTACAAAACAGAAAACTAGCAAAGATATTTAATATCTCATGAGGCTGAGGATTTTTTTTTTAAATAGGAATTTTTGAAGCTGCCAAGGCAATCAAGTCTGGAGGAAATAAGATCCATGAGAGAAGAGAGAGAGGGAAGTAAACTGGACACTCAGTGCTGTAGACCAGGGTTTCTCAGCCTCCACACTACTGATGTGTTGGGTCAGATAATTTGTTATCATGGGAGGCTGTCCTGTGCACTGTAGAATACTTAGCAGCATCCCTGGCCTCTACCCACTAGATGTCAGTAGGAACCCACCCCTACCCCCACACCTAGAGCTGTGAACCAAAAACGTCTTCAGATATTGTCCAATATCTGCTGAGGAGCAAAATCACCCTGATTGATAACCAAAAGTTTAGACTCTTCAAATATTTGCCAAACCCTTAAAGCATACAGAGTAAGAGGCTAAGAAACCAAGCAGGAAAAAAGCAAGCTGAATAACAGAGCAAAATGTTTAAGTCACAAGGTACGGAGGAGATAAAAACTAGTTTCCTAAGGGGAGGGATCCTAGTAAATAGTCCAGTCTCTAAACTGGTGCCTCTGGAGAGCTTTACATTACAACTTGGATGGTCCATTCTAGTCTGATCCCAACAACAATGGCAACACAGCCCTTAATGAGCTCAAGTTCTGATTAGAGGTAATCAGCTCTATGATAGTTGTCTGCCAGACAACAAGGAAATCATCACCAGAGGAAGATAACATCAGCCAGAAACACTGTAACTTTTTTAATACACAATGCCTTGTGCTCAACCAAAACTTTCCATGCATAACATGAAGTAGGACCAACCAACTGAAAATAAAACAGATAATAAAATGGATCCTTAGGTGACCAAGGTATTGAGGTTATCAAATATGGACTTTAAAATAAATATTATTCAATAAATATTATTCAATATTATTCTATATTATAAGGTCAAAACAGATGAAAACGTTGAAAATATAAAGCTTAAATCTTCAAATAAATCTTCGAATGTAACTTTTAGAACTAAAATATATAATTGTTAATGAGAAATCAAAGGAGGGGTTTAATAGTAGATAAGACGATTCTAGGCACGTGGCCCCTCATCACTCGTACCACTGCTTCCCTTGTCACATCTTCTTTGGTTCTCATACTTATAAGTATCCTTGTGAATACACTGGGCCCATGAAGGATACCCTCCCATCTCAAGCTCCTTAATCTAATCATATCTGCAAAATTTAACAAGATTTTGTTTAAGAAAAATGTGCAAAACTATACATTGAAAACTACAAAACATTGTTGAGAGAAATTAACACTTCCAAAAAAATGGAGATATATACCATGTTCATGGATCAGACGACTCAATATCTTTAAGCTGTCAATTCTCCCTAAATTGGTCTAGGGTTTTTTGGTTTTGTTTGATTGTTTTCTTTTTGTGTGTGTGGAAATTAACATGTGGATTCTAACATTTCTATAGCAATGCAAAGAACCTAGAATAGTCAAAACAATTTTGAAAAATAGCAAGATTGAAGGACCTAACTTGATTTCAAAAATTTCCATAAAGTTAATATAATCAAGAGAGTGTGGTACTGGTGTGATTATATGTATATAATCCCTGGAAGAGAATAGAGAGTCAAGAAATGGAGTGACACTTATATAGTCAATAAATTTTTAACAAAGGTACCAAGTTAATTCTGTGGGGGAGATAATTCTAAAGCAATTAGATATGCACAAAAAATGAACCTTGACTGTTATTTCACATAATATACAAACATTAGCCTGATGTGGATTATAGACCTAAAAGTGAGAGCTAAAACTATAATGTTCTAGAGAACACATAGTAGAAAATCTTTGTAACCTTGCTAGGAAAAGTTTTCTTAGCACACAAAAGGAACAAAACACACACACAAAAATGATACATTAGACTTTATCAAAATGAAAAACTTCTGCTTTTCAAAAGACACTTTTAAGAAAATAAAAAGACAAGTCACAGATTAGAAGAAAATATTTCACAAGATAGACTTCACATAGTACTGTATACAGAATATGTAAAAAATTCTTTCAACTCAATAATAAAAATCCAAATAATTCAATTTTTTAAGTAAGCAAAAGATCTGAACAGAAACTTTACCAAAGATATACGAATGATAAATAAGCATTTGATATGTAATATCATTAGTCTCCAGGAATACACAGATTTAAAACCACAATGAGATACTACTATACACCCACTAAAGTAGCTAAAATTATGAAGACTAACAATAGCAGGTGCTAGGAAAGATGTGGAGAGACTAAAACTCTCATATATTGCTGATGGGGATGCAAATAATACAATCACATTGGAAAGTAGTTCAGCAATTCTTACCTATTTACATATACGTTTACCATATGACTCAGCAGATTTACCTGTAGGTATTTAAACAAATAAACAAATACATATGCCCACAGAAAGATTTTTACTAGAATGTTTATAGCAGTTTGTCTCTGAATAACCAAAAAGTTAGAAACAATCTATATATATATATACATCTACTGGTGAGTTAGGAGATTGTGTCATATGCATATAATTGAATACTACTCAGTAATAAAAAGGAACAAGTTATTAAGTTATTTAAACACGTGACAATCAGGATGAATCAATCACAAAATAATATACTAAGTCGAAGACATCAGATACAAATGATTACTTACTGTCTGATTCAATTTTCATAAAATTTTAGAAAAGCCAAAACTATAGGAACAGGAAATATATCTGCCTGGGGTCCTGTGGGTGCTTTTGACTACACAAGGTCAGAAGGGTGATATAAATATTCTCTCTCTCTCTCTCTGTCTATATATATATATATATATATATATATATATTCTGATTATGAGTGGTTACATGATTATATATCATTATCAAAGCTAATCAAATTGTATGTTTTAATATGGTAAATTTTGTTATATGTAAATTGTACCTTAATTTTTTTTAATGGAGAGGAAGTAGGTAGGGATCAATATGGTAGGGCCCAATGCTAGTCTTAAAATCCAGACAGATGAGCTTGAACTTGGTATGAACTTGAAAAATATCCATACAAGATTAATACATTTGTGTGTCATAAATAGATGATGCTTCTGAGGTTTACAAAGAATTTGGATTTCTTTCTAGACAAGTGTTTTCTTCTTTTCTAGTTGTCAGAAGTCCTAGGAAATTCCTTAGTAAAAGGAGTTATAAAAATATATTTATTCTACTTATATAGTAAAACTCTGGTTGGTAACATGGAGGGATGGAAGCAGGTGGAGGTAACTTTCCAAGGCTAGTCGTGAGTTAATGGATTCCATTAAAGGTGATGTAAATTGTCTAAATTTTTTCATCTGACACTCAAATCAAACAAGAGTGAAAGGAAAATGAACCAGCAAATATAATAAATATCCACTGACCTAGTAGTCTGAAACAAAAATTAAGTGAAAAATTTCAGCCCTGTGTATTACCCTTAAGAGAATCTACCTGCTGTAGAATAATGAGGGTTCTGATCATGCCAGATCAGATGCAAGCACAATTTGCAGGTGTGCAGTTTCTCTCTTGAAAGAAGTTTTTAAACAATGAAGGGCAAGTCAGAATCACTATTCTGCTTTTCAGAACACCAAGGAGTTCACCAGGAGGAAAGCAGCACATGCATATCATATCAGCCCAACCTAGAGCAAAATTTCATTAAATATTCAGCATCACAAGGAACTCCTTGTTTTACATATAGGATTTGATCCCCTTTGGGACTGAGGTGGTGTGAAATCCTTGTTACACAGCACCATTGGGGATTGGAAGGCCCTGGCTAATTCTTGTTGACACAGAAGCACTGTGCAAATGACACGTGGATCAGCAACTATAAAGAACTTAGATTACATTACACAGTGTATCTTTATAAGAATTTTATCCAAAATCCTACTAAGTGGCTGGGAGAAATTATTTACTGCATATACAGTAGACACAGAACAGAGTTAAAAATCTTTAATATAGCATGAAACCTCTATGAATAAATAATAGGCACAAAGGAATTCTAAGAAATGATGAGTATGTATAAAATGATATTCTACCTCACTGGTCATCTTGTAAATGCAAATTAAAATAAAAATTAATTTTTTAATCCATAAAACTGACCCAGAAGAAAAGTTGAGGTTTAAAATGTCCAGTGTTGCCAATGGTAGGGAAATGTTCCACTGATCATGGAAGGCATTTTGGCCAGATCTATCAAAAGGTTAAAAAGGTTAAAGCACATTTGCTCAGATCCATCAATTCTTCTTCTAAGAATTAGTTCTACATAAATATTGACTCATGTGTGCAAAGATATTTTTTGTAGCAGTGTTTGAAAGGGAAATATTGGAAACAATTTTAATAACCATTGACAGAAAAGCGGAAATTTAATTTATGCTCCACCCACACTACAGAATGCTTTGCTGCTTTGCAAAAATAAATAGATCTATTGCAAGACACCTAGCATATATTTTTAAGTGGAAAGACCAAAACATAATCCCATTTTCTAAATTTTAACTCTGTATAATTCTGTTGACTATTTTATGATAATCATGTTTTACTTTTCTTCTGTTTTAAATTCAAAGAAAAAAGAAAGGGAGGAAAAAATTACTTGACATAATTTGACCAAAAGACGACTTTCTTGCTTTTTCTCTTTTTCTTTGTTTCTTAGTCCTTTTACCTCTCTTTCTCTCCCTCTCTTCTTTCAACATTTATCAGATGGCTTCTGTAAACCAGTTGTTGTTTTAGGCAGTGAGGTCATATATGTTTAGTGTATATTGGGAAGATATGAAAACAAATAAACAATTACAGTAGATTATCGTAGTGCCATAGTTGAGATATGTACAAAGCCTGGTATGAGCCAGACAAGTGCATACTTAAGTTTGACTGACAAGGAAAGGAAAGGGATCAGAGAGAAGGCGACAAGGATGAAAGAGAGAATAGAAGTTTTACTGATAAATTGTTAGAAAAAAGGTGCTTCGTGCAGAGGAAAATAGAAGTTAGTACCAAACAATCAAGCCTTCCTGATACCATGTGAGTACAGGTGAAAGAGAAGGAAAACAATTCTCTATAAATTCAGATGAATGCTATCAGAATTCAATACATGAAGTGCTAAAAATCTGACCCCACAGTTGGCAAGCACGTGAATTACTTTCAATTTCCCACTATGAATATCCTAAACATCCAAAGTGTTTTATTTTCCCCCAGAGTAATGAGATGCCTCAAGATGTATTTTTATCTATATCTGTTTGTGAAATCTTTCACAAACCTTTTACAATTTATAAGCCATCATGAACCACATGGCTTAATAAGGTGGCCATCAATTATGGAGGTCCCCTAATTCATAATACATGCTAGCCACAGCAACTACATGATCTCAAAAGAAGAACAGAAGAATTCTGTGAAGAAGACATTATTTTCCCTACTTACAGATGAGAAAAAGAAGAGATGTTAAGTAATTTGTCCAACGTGAAACCATTCATGGTCTGAACTGTACTACTTACTTGTGTGCTTCTCTGCCGGCCCTGCCCCACCACAAATTCTTTGAAGAGCAAGGTGGTGTCTTTTTCTGCTTGTGAGGACAGGGACCATGTCCAAGATGTTTAATAGCACAAAGGAGAAAAATAATTCTGTATTGAGTAAATTAATATAAAGTATCACAGCAGCAATGGCCACTGGTCACCAGTTAAGCCTACGTTTATATTAGAATGGTTTTAAAATTATTTCCCTGCTCAAATGTAGACGCAGTCCTTATATTAAAAATGAGTTTATAAAAATGAGTTTTATAGGCAAGCAATTATGTAATAAGAGAAATGGAAACATTTCCCTTTATCTTAAAAAAGAAAGGAAATATTAATTACCCTATTCTTCTCCATAACAAATTTTAAGTATCTCCCTTTCGGCATTTGTTATAATCAACTTTAAATTACACTTATTCTGTACTGTGTGTAACTTGTCATATAGTCCAAGATCTGTTTATCTTACTAACTTCATATTACTTAGCAGCATGCCTTACTCCACGTACAATAAAAACTTATAGAGTGAATTAACGGAAGATAACATATCAATGAATTCAACAAGCTAGACTTTCATACTAGATGTAAGGCAGGCTTTGAAAAACTCAAATACGGTTGTTGACTTTTGAAGAGAATTATGTTTTTATGTAATTAAATAAACACAATATTCATCTGAACATCAAACTAAGTCTACATTAAAGGGACATGGAAAAACCTGGGGCAGCACAAGAACACAGACACACAATTATCTCAAGAAAAGAGAAAAGGATGGAAAAGTATTGGATATCCAGGGGGAATAAAATGAGGAACTATTCTAAGCAAAATATTTTAACATATGTTAAGTATTTATTTTGTAGTTTAAAATATGATAAATAATAGTTCAAAATATTTTACGAAAATTGTCATCCCTCTTTGCAATCTTTGTAGTGTCTACTGAACTTGCAGGGAGATCTCTTGCATGGTGTGTGAAAAACTAATGCAGAAGGACAAAGAGGCAATGAATATATGTGGGTCCAGCTTTACCTTGCCAGATATTGGGACTGACTGACAACCTGGAAGCAGCAGCTCTAGGAAAAGACTGAAGAAATAGAATTCTGGATCATTCGTACTTCTCCCTTGCCAGATGGGGTTCCTGCCTGTAGAACAAAGGTAGGGGATGCACCAGCAGTGGCACTGGCATTTTGAATGATGTGCCTGTAGGTCACTGGATCACAATCTGCTCAAGAATATGTTGCCAGGAAGATGACACTGCCATTTGACATCCCAATAATTTCCTTGGTAACATATGCAATCAGTTCACAAACCCCGCCCAGCACAGTTGGCCAGTTGGGGGAATGGGTGGGGACTTTTTGGCACTCCCAGGAAGACAGGTGGAAAAGCTGAGGATTAAGCTATTTGCTCAGCCAACAAAGAGAGAGATGTGTCAGAAGCTTCTTCACCTCTTCTCACACTGATCTAGATATATTACCTATTAAAGAGCCTTAGCTCAACTACAGAATAATAATTTTTTTACCTCTGTCTTTTTCCAACCAAAGAGGAAACTCCTTGAAGGGAGAAAACTGATTTGTTTTTGTCTCCCTCCAGTGAAGTTTTCTGTGTTGTAGATGTTGTTTGAACAATAGAATGTGAATAAATATACACTGAAAATTATAAAGTGCTGTTTAAACGCTTTTGTTTGATTAGAAAGGAATTAAAGGGAGAAAAAATGCAAGGTTTGAATTTTAAAAAAAAACAGGGAATGTCAGGATATCAATGTCACATCCTAGAGGTAAAGTTTTATACTCCATCATAATTCTTAATGCCATCATGTTTCTCTGAGGACCCTCTTTTACCTTTTTTTAATAAAAATTGAGTGTGCATTAGTGCTCTTGAGTCCTCTTTGGAACACATCTAGAATACAAGAGCTGTCATCAGGAAATCATGAAAATGTGAAGTGAAAAAAAGCGACTAGTGCATTGTTATTATCATGGATAAATTCCAAGATGTGGGAAGGCTCACAGCACACTTCATAAGCACAGGGTTAAAAGGATCACACCCAGCTTTATGGAACTACAAATCCATCAGAGTAATTTAGGTCCCTGAGGAAGAGAAATGTGGAACAAAGCCAGCGGACCTGGGCAGGGTGAAGCACTTACATTTGCTTCTGTTAGAAAACAAAGAAGCTGGGCTTGTCAGGACATACCCAGGATTTAATGACCTTCTAACTGGTCCAAAAAAAACACCTAGCAGGCAAAGACTTACTGGACATTCTCCTTCTCCCAGGCACCTACCTTCAAAATACCCACCCCTTACAAGACAGCTAGGAGTGAAAAATGGAATTGCACCCAGAACTGCACAGAAGGGGAGGGAATAGATACTGTAAGAGCAGTTTAGCAAGCATGGCATGGAAGAAGCTGGCAAGGCTCTGGCAGCCTCTCTGGATTGATTACAGGTTAAAAAGAAAAGACAGAAACAGAGAAGAGGGACGTTGGGAAAGGGCAAAGGATGGGAAGGAGACATTAGTAAAACTGTAAATAGCTATAAGGATCTAACATGTACTCCTCAGAGTTGAATTTTTTTGGCCTGAGTTTGAAATCTAGGAAATAAGAGTGAAGAGGCTTCCAAATTGACCTAGGAAATGAAATCAACCTTCGATTAAGAGAAAAACTACTCAGGAGTTTGAGAGAGAGAGAGAACCACGTGGAAGGTACATGACAGGAGGCAGAACAGGGAGACTGAAATCCATAGATGCTGTAAGAAAAGTATTTGGGGGACTTCCCTGGTGGTCCAGTGGGTAAGACTCCACTCTCCCAAAGCAGGGGGCCCAGGTTCGATCCCTAGTCAGGGAGCTAGATTCCGCATGCTTGCCACAACTAAGAGTCCACATGCTGCCACAAAGAAGTCTGCATGCCACAACTAAAGATCCTGTGTGCCACAACTAAGACCCAGCTTAGCCAAAATAAATTAATTAATTTTGAAAAAAAAGGTATTTGGGATGTAAGTATGGAAGAAGTAGACTGGTTCAGAAGCTGAGAAAGCAAGCTTCAGGAATCAGAGAAGAAGAGAATGAGCTAAGCCTTCACTGAGGACTTAAGAGTGTACATATAACAAGAGTAATAACAATAACTTAAATTTTTTTAATATTAATAGCTAGCATTTAGTGAATTCTGCTTACATACCAGCCACTGCACTAAGTCCTTTTCATAAATTTATTTTATTTAACCTTCATCCCAAACCTAGGAGATGGATGCTACACTTATTTCCATTTTATAAATAAAGAGGTTAAGCAACTTCTCGCACAGTCACATATCTGTTGAACCAGGATTCAGCTTAGGACTCTCAATCACCAAGCTCATTTCCTTTTTCCTTATGGTATATATGCAGTTTTTGGCCCAAGAGAGAAAAGTAGAGGACATCTAGAAGTCATGAAACTTTCTTGCTGTGTGTAAGAATTTGAGGAGCTGGAGAAGTTTAAAACATTTGCAATAACTCATTTCAAGCTTTCCTAAGAGAATCACTGTAACATACATCCAAATTCAACTGATTTTTCCACCTCCATTATTTCCACCGGATGTAAGCCCTGATCATCTCTCTCCTAGATTACTGCAGTAGTCTCCCAGCTTCCTGCTTTACCCTTATATCGCCTATTCTTATCTCAGCAGCTACAGTGATTCTTTTAAAATGAAAGTCAGATTATGTCACCCTTCGTCTTAAAACCCATCCAGAGGCTTCATATATCACTTGCATAAAAGCCCAAGCCCTTATAATGGTCTACAAAACCCAACATGATCTAGCTTTCTACCTGGCCTCACCTCCAACCTTGCTCCCCCTTGATCATCCCCCTGCAGCCACACTAACCTCCTTCCTGTTCCCAGGGCCTTTGTACTTGCTGGTCTTTCTGCCAGGGACACTCTTCCCCCAGATCCCCCTCACTTCCTTCAAGTTCCTGCTCAAGTGTCATCTTATAAGTGAGCTCTTCCTTGATCATTCAAAATAAAATAGCACCTCCTCCCAGAACCTCCATCCCTCTGCCCCTATTTTATTTTTTCCTAGAGCACTTATCACAGTCTGACCTTCTAATTATTTATGTTGGGCTTCCCTGGTGGCGCAGTGGTTGAGAATCTGCCTGCTAATGCAGGGCACACGGGTTCAAGCCCTGGTCTGGGAAGATCCCACATGCCGCGGAGCAACTAGGCCCGTGAGCCACAACTACTGAGCCTGCGCGTCTGGAGCCTGTGCTCCGCAACAAGAGAGGCCGTGACAATGAGAGGCCCGCGCACCGCGATGAAGAGTGGCCCCCGCTTGCCGCAACTAGAGAAAGCTCTCGCACAGAAACGAAGACCCAACACAGCCAAAATTAAATAGATAAATTAACTAAAAAAAAAAAAAAATTTAATTATTTATGTTTGTTATCCGAACCCACCCCAGGAACATGAGCTTCACAAAAGCCTTTTCCTTCACTGATTTATTTCCAATGCCTGTAACAGTGCCTAGTGTGGGTTCAATAAATATTTGTTTAACAAATCAATGCAAAACGGGTTCCGCTTTAGTGTTGGCATATCCTTGATAGTTTATTATGAATAATGAAAAGCCTAACTAATTATTGTGAGAGAAAGAAGCAGGACCTCTGGTGGGAAAAGCAGAGAAGAGGTTTCTAAGTTAGGAAACTGAAGGACAGCAATAGACAGAGCGGATAAGCAACAAGGGAGATGCTAAAATCATTCTGTTCCATGATGAGAAGCTGAGAACTCTCAGGAAAAAGAGAGAAGCTGGGAGTATATCTCTTAGGCCTCTTTGAGGTCTATTCCTTTGGTTATTGATGTATGGAAGCCTAGCAACACAGTTTCCGAGAAAAATCTTATAACCCATCACTGTCCAATCAATTGGAGCTTTGAGTAGAGGGAGGTGATGAGGAATCTGAACAGTCTTGGGTTAGAAGTTATCCACGTAGATTGCCAGGCACTCGGAAAAGGCATGATGGCCAGGGCACAGGCACTTATGTTAATGAATCTCATCATTTCTAGGTGTATGTGTGTGGGGGAGATACACATTGTGAAAACTGCTGCATTACATCTGAGAATTTAGCCATTCATGTCAAATCTCCTTTAGTGAACCACATCAGCACACACTATCTGATGTGTTTTCACAAAGGTACCTTTGACAACTTTGAGGTGATTTTTAGGTCAAATATAACATGGTTAAATATGTCTATTATTGAAGTCCCATTTAAATCCATCAAAAAAAGCATCATTTTTTTTTTTCAAGAATACCGGGTGTGCTTTTTATGGGATTCATTGTACTAGAAGGCCCCGTTACTTTAAGTGAATTTCATTTTAGAGGTGCTGATTGTTTGCAGATGCTCAGGATGGGACAACAGAAAAAAGTTTTTAGAAGTACTTTAAAAAAGTTTTTAAAAGTATGAATAAAGAACTCGAAGTCACATAAGGACAAAGTCTAAATAAGTCTGGATAGTTTAGTGTTTAAGAAAATGGGATTCTGGACTCAAAGTTTGAAAGCTTGTTGTACAACATTATCTGGGGCAAATGGTCGATCTCTCCAAGCTTCCATTTCTTCATCTGTGAAGATGAGAAGTGACCCCCCCACTAAGAGACCATTTGTGAGCAGTCAATAAGATGGTTCATGAAATGCAAAGCCATACATTGGCAAGTACTCCATAGATGATGATGTCCATCACCTGTTCCTTCTGCTACTGCCCATTTTCCCCAGTCCTCTCTTTGGCTCCTTCAGCTTTGTCAAAACTATAGTAATGAGACCCATGCATAAAACATTTGATATCAACCACCCAGTAAAATAAATCTTCTGGTCTTTGCTATCCAGTTTGGTTCTTTACTTATTAAAGACATCAGCTGCTTTAAAAATTGAGTGAACTCTTTTGATGCTTTAAAGATCTTGCTTCACAGTCTTGTTTTACCAAGTATGTCTTCGTGATCCCAAGGACCTGGCATCTCTATGAAAAGTTTCCCCTACATTTACTGTCTACAAAAGCAAGAAACCACAGACCCCCTCCAAAACTATTCGATTTTTTGTTTTTCATTTGCTTCTGGTGTCTATTACAGCCTCTGAAAATACACTATCTTCTTCAGTTTAAATAAAATAAGTGGTGAAACCATGTAGCCTGGAAGGAAATAAAAAGATTCTGGAATGATTTAATAGCATTTTTAATTTTATAAAACTTAACATATTAATGATATGTAATTTAACTTATGCAAACTGGGCCACTGGATAATCATATCTTGAATAATCCTTCTCCTTTATTAAAAAAATTAATAAAGTGAGAGTATTCTGAAGCCTAAAGCCTTTTTTTCCCCTCCCAAATTATGACTGTGCTGCAACTGAAACATGTTTGGAAATAAAATCAATCCACCTCAGCTTTATCAAGGACAAATTGTACCTCTCAGAGGACCGACGTCTGCGCACAGGCAGAGGGTGGACAGCCCAAGTCTGACCCACAGAAAGCGTGTCTTTAGAAATCATGACTGCAGAGGTCAGAGGCTCAGAGAAACGGAACAGTTGGCTTCTCATTGGTCTCCCCAGTGTTTTCTCATCTTAGCTTATTTCATTTTCTTGGCAAATGTTAGTAGCATATCACTAAGTCTTTTTAACACTTCTTCATTCCTTATTATTTCAGTTTCAAGATCATTAATAAAACAGCAGCATGAGAAGGCAGCACCCCAGGCAATCCACAGTGATAGCAGGTAGGGTGGCTGCCTGACTTTCACAGCCATTAGCATAGATGAACTTGAATTTCATAAATAGGGTATAAACTTCATGGAAGGATAATTAAGGATAAACACTATTTTTTGCCTCTATTAAATGTCAAAGCAAAAATAAATTTATAAAGATTCCAGTTTCTTCTATTTTCATTAAAGTTTACTTTCCTGTTATAAAAGCAATTATACTCATGTTAGGAAAATTGAGAAAATATGGAAATTGTAGAGAAGAAATTAGAATGTTACCTAGTTCCCAGAGTTCCTTTTCTTCCAGATTTTTTATATACGGACTTTAACTTTTTTTTTTTTTTTTTGCTTAAAGTCTTGTATATAATTTTGCAGCCTGTTTTTCTCACTTAATGCTTCTGTATTTCCCCTTCTGTTTTTGGCCCAACCTGACTATCTGGTTAGTGATATTTTTTGACCCTGAGTAGGTCTTCCAATAGTCAAAATAATCACTGATAACTCAGTCACAATCAGAATTTCCTTTCTTTGATCAGCCTTAAGTTTTCCTGAGCTGACATACACCCTCTCCCGTGAACTGTCTCCAGAAACAGCCCCCATGGGAGGCACCTAATGTTATCAGAACTCACACTCCATCTGCGACACCAGCCCAGGTGGTGGGCATGAGACAACTGTTTCCATCGCTACTGAAATTGAAGCACGTTTGGGAATTAAGTCAATCAATCCAAACTTTGTCAAGGATCAGGCATACGTCCCTGGAAATGAAGTGAAATGCTCAGACTTTTCAGCCAGTCTTGTGTCATTTCCAGATACAAACATTTGGTTTCATTTTAGCCAGTGCAAATGCCTCCAAGACACCAATATTACCTTCCAATGTTGGAAATCATTGCTTAATAATATACAGAAAATTCCAAAACCTATTAGCTGTAGTGATAAGGGATATTAGATATTAGTCTATTTGATATTAGCTTTTAACCTTGTATTTAACTGATTTTATACTGATCAGGCTAGGTATTAATTCGTACTGATTAGTCTCTTAGATGTTAACATTTTTTTCTTGGTTTCTGAGCCACGGTCCTCTCTTCCTTCTCCTCTTATCTCACTAACTACAAACCTCCACATTTGGGGTTCCTGACAGCTCAGTCTTTGAACTTCTCCTCTTCTGTCTACATTCTTCTTGGTGACCCATTTAATCTCAAGACTCTAAATGAACATTCCAAAATATCTTGCTCCAGTCCTGAACCTCAGATTACAATAATTAGCTGCTGAACTGCAAATTCAATATCTTTATTTGAATATCTAACTTACCTTTTAATTCACCTGCTCCAACTACTGATCCCTGAAAGCCCAAGAGGCTTGCTTCTCACTTCCTTCATGTTGTTATACAATCGTTGCTTTACCAGAAAGGTATTCCCACTAAGGAGTAACTCCTCCCCTAACCCCCAAACCCTCTGCCCTTACCTTGCTCTGTTGTTCTGCATAGGTCTTTTCATTATTTGATGTACTAAATAGCCACTTGTTTACTTGATATTGTTCTCCCCCTCCTGGAATATAAGCTCGAGGAGCAGGGACTTCTTCAGGTCTGTTCACTGCTGCATCCTAGTCCCTAGAGCAATCCCTGGCCCATGGTAGGCATGAATGAATGAGTGGATGAATGTGATATAATCCAATAGCAGGTATTTACACAGATATTCCAACTCCGTCCCAGCGAGGCCAGCATGACTTAGGTTGGTTTTCTTTTTGTCACACTCTGGATCATTCTTCATGAAACTGTTTAAGGTCAAGCAAAGATGGACCAGCTAAGGCTTGAACCCCAATCACCTGCACTCTAGTCCACTAACATTGTGGTTTTATACTCTAAGCAGAAAGCGTCACGGGAACCGTATCCAGGCATCTATGTGGTGGTGTGGGTTTTACTTCTTACTTCAAATGGGAAACTTTAAAAAAATCTAAGAAAAGTTCTAAAAGTCTTAATGTATTTCTTGTATTCACTCATTCTTTCACAAGAATGTCATAAGTAACTTCTATGTACAAGTCTCCATAGCTGTGATCTTACTTATAGAAGCAGCTTAAACATTAAACACACTTGTCCAAGCACAAAAATGTTGATGTAAGGACAAGAACCCAGATCTCCTATCTCCTACGTGCTTTATCTCTGGTTTCTTTCCAACAACACTGATATGGTCTTCATAGCTTCAACCTTGGCAGTTGCTCACCTATGCGTGGCACTGTGCTCAGCCCTGGGTCCTGCATGAATCTAAGACACAGTGCCTGTTCTCACAGGATCACAGTTTTACTAGAGAAATAAAACTAACAGGCCTGAAAGAATTTGAGTTTTCCACCTTTTAAGGTAGGAGTTTTCAGAAATAGGAGGGCTGGGACTGAGAGAGGATTCCTGGACCAAGTGGGGTGCTTCTTATCTGCAATTGTCCCACAGTCCCTTCCTGCATTTTCAGTATTTGATTTCCTTGCTGGAAATCACTCCATGTGTATCTACTGTTCTTTTGCCGTCACCAGCTACAAGATAGTGAAGTCACTAGAAGAGGTTAAACCAGCTGGAGGAAGATTTGCCCACAGGTCAAGTCTTGGACACTTCTGACCAGAGCATGAACTATTTTGCAAACTTGAACCCGTGTTTCCTAAATAGGGTTCCCTCCCTCAGGGTTCTTTTCAAGCCTAGAGTTATGTTCATCCTCTAATATGTATGAATGAAAGGCTTAAGAGACACCTTTCAGAAATTTGTAAGGCCATTTGTTTCTTTAAGGTACGTGCAAATATAAAAGCAATCCTTTCCCACAGCCCTATAACCACTCAGTTCATGAAATTACATTTTCCAGTATTGTCAGTTTCAATATTATCAGTTTCTGAATACCCTAAACCAAGATGAGTCACTGAACTAAGAGAAGGAGTAATAATAATAGACAATTTTATTAAGCATTTACTGTGTTTGAGGTACATTTGCAGATACTTCATATGTTTTAAGTCATCTAATCTTCACAATATATTACAGCAGACTTGTCCTGAGCCCGGAAGTTTGGGTCTGTGTGAAAAACTCTGTGTTATTCCTCCCTGAAATCTCATTCATTATAGGCTGTCTTCCAAAGGCATTGACATCTAAGAATTTTAGGGAAAATTTCTAACATTCTATTTGTCAAGAACATTTTGGACCATACTTAACAGAAGAATGCCTCCAGTCAGCCATTAATTATTTCAAATGCACTAATTTTTAAAGTAGCTGTGTGATCCCAAAGTGCAACATGTAAACTCTGAAATTTCCATATCTCTTTTCAACAAATAGTGTGTGCTCCTGGGAGAAGACATTTGCTATTGAGTGCATTTAGATGAAAACTGACATTTCTTATGGGAGTGCATTAGCCTGGGCTAGTATGGTGTGAAACAAGACCACAAATTCATAATTTAACAGTTCAGTTTTAGCAGAAGTGGTGACATGAACACTGAATGTTCATACTCAAAATCATTTCCAGCTCCCTAAAGAGATGCCTTAGATGGAGAATAGTTCAGAAGGAATAATGACAATGGAATATAGCTTTGAAGAGGAGAAAAGAAAAATTAGAATTGAATAAAAAAAAAAGAGTAGCAACTTCAGCCATGTCTGTTCTTTAGAATAAGCATCTCTTGAACAGACAATGTTTCAAGCACCTAACAGCTTTAATTTTATGCAGATTACATATTTACATGCTAATAAAATGGAAACTGGCTTGGTGGGGACACTTAGTGCCTAGGACAGAATTATTAATCAATATGTCTGTCTAAAGCTGTCACATCAATTACTTAAAGCCATGTAGAAAGTCAGATTTGCCCATCATCATCTAAATTCTCTTCAGGACTATATTTTACAATCAAAAAATGAATGAGGTATAGCCAAATCCCAGTAGTCAGGAAGGGAGTGAGGGAGGGAAGGAGGAAAGAAGGAAGGAGGGAGGGAGGGAGGGAAGGAAAGAAGGAAGGGAGGAGGGAGGGAGGGAGGGAGGGAAGGAAAGAAGGAAGGGAGGAGGGAGGGAGGGAAGGAAAGAAGGAAGGGAGGAGGGAGGGAGGGAAGGAGGGAGGAAGGAAGGAAGGGGAAGAAAGAACTCTCTAAATTTCTTCACAGAGAAGATACACAAACAATGTCCCTTGAATTATATCTGTCCACACTGTTTGGTGGGCAGCCTGCCTCACAGCTGAACCATTCTGGAGGGCTGGCTTGACTTGCCATCTAAGACAATGCGCCCAGCAGGCAAATCTGGAGTAGCATTTTCTTACACCCTGATTGATTTTGATCAGCCCAGTTCTGACTTTTTTTTTTTTTTCTGTTAGTGTAAGACAGACCGATCACCAGAAACAAAGGATTTCTATTACAACTTAACAAATTTTAAAACAAATTTGGCTTTGCAGATTTATCTATGACACCACTGTCAGGACCTTTAAGTTGCTACCAGGCCCCTCCACCAGCTTCACATCTTTCCTGGGCTTTTTTTTTTTAAGACTTTATCTACACATTTAGGTAGAAGCAGGGAAAAGCTGACCTATAAATATCCTTGAAACTCTCAGACTTGGAATCAAGTTCTCTTTAGTACCTCTTTAGAGAAACTAGAATTTTCCTGTCTTGCACAGGAACTTGACCCTTTTTACGCATGAGATTTGGCACCTTCATTACCAATTTCTTGCAGATATACCTTTTCTCCATGCCCCAGCCCTAATAAGAAAAGACAAATCTCAAAGGAAGCTTAAAATATTTAATGACTTTGACTTTTAAACATAACCCAGATTAGATAGTAATGTCAAGTGATGATTTAATACACCAAAATATAGAACGGAACAAAACTTACTCTTTTATAAAGTTTAAACTCTAGTAAACTCTCACAGATTTAGGGTATTAGATACGAGAAGGGAAAGGAGACTATAAAATTTGAGATTATGTTCAAGTAAAGACAATGCATAAATACAACAATTCTACCAAGTGAAATTTAATAAAAACACATTTATTTAAAACTATATTAAATATTTAAGAATGCATATCATGTAAAAGGATAAAAAGCACACGTATGGGGGCTTCCCTGGTGGCGCAGTGGTTGAGAATCTGCCTGCCAATGCAGGGGACACGGGTTCGAGCCCTGGCCTGGGAAGATCCCACATGCCATGGAGCAACTAGTCCCGTGAGCCACAGTTGCTGAGCCTGCGCGTCTGGAGCCTGTGCTCCGCAACAAGAGAGGCCACGATAGTGAGAGGCCCGCGCACCGCGATGAAGAGTGGCCCCCACTTGCCGCAACTAGAGAAAGCCCTCGCACAGAAACGAAGACCCAACACAGCCATAAATAAATAAATTAATTAATTAATTAAATTAAAAAAAAAAAAAAAGTACACGTGTGGAAGAATTGACCTAAATTATATAAATTGACCAAACGGTCAGGAGATCATTTTTTAAACTATCTTTTAAAACATTTTCTTAGCTAAATTAAGAGAGTAGATAGAGCAGAAATCAGGGCCAAAATCAAGCCATAGGAAAAGTATGGTTAGTGTCTGACTGACACTTCTCTTGCTGACTGACACTGGATGTCACCACCACGAAAATGAATTCTAAATAGTCTTTGCATCTCTGTGTCTTTGGGGCAGGAGAAGCCAACTGGCAAAGCCTAGGACTTAGGATTGCACCTTTTCAACACAGGGAAGGGGACATGGAGCCTCTGGCTTCCTGTAAATTCCAGCCTTCCATCAAGATTCACAAAAGTGAAATAACCCCCAAATAGGAAGGGCTTGAGATATTTAGGCAGACTAAATCTAACAAATGTCCCCTACTTGAAACCAGCTTAAGTGCTCAGTGTGAAATTTTAGACTATTTAAAAGAGATTTCAGTATATTCAAGTAGAGAAAACTCATGATAAGTGTCCCCCAGCAGACATTTACTTGAACTTGCTGTAATGAGTATGAAAGATTCACCTACTTGGCATACACAGAAAATTCAGTTTAAGTCCTTAAAATTAATCTTGTTTTCGTTGAAACAGGCCTCCTTTCAGTCTCAATTGTGATATCAGATTTGTAAGACTAATTCTTCAAGACGTGTACAAAGGAAAATGCAAACGAGTTAAGATGAAATTATTTACTGTAGATTTTAGGGATCTACACTCTGTGTGTGCATATGTGTATGACAGAGAGAGAGAGAGAGGTGTGGGGCAGATTGGTTTTTGTTTGAGAATGAATGGATGTGGTTAATAGTTTCCTTATGATTAACACTAACTAGTCATGCCTACATCAATGAGTACAACTGTAAGGCAACTAACTTTAAATGTTTTCATTAGAATGTTTTAAGAATTATCATCATTACCAGAGACTTTATTCTCTGATTCTTTTTTGATGGATATAACTTTTGAAGCCTGATTCAACCCAATGCCTTACTTGATTTGATCCAAATGTTAATGACAATACTTAAATCAATGCTCTATGTGCCACTGAAACTCTATGGCTGTGTGGAGTTTATAATAGTGAGTGGTTAAGATTGGTAGGTATTTAAACATTGAGAAGCAGCATGTTAACTCTTTAGAGAGGACACTTTCAGATCTGCCAAGGGAATCCAGGACTTCTATACCCTAAAGTATCTACCTCTAAAGCATCCTCACCCTTACCTTAACCTGAGCCTTGCTTAAATGCTTCCTTATCACTTGAATCTGCTTTCACTAATTACCAGTCATAAGAAATAATCTCATAGTAAGTATTTTCTCAAAATCATAGAAGAGCAACATGCTTGTAGTCAAATTTTGGCTCAAAAATCTCTCTTCTTCACCATCACCCTTCTCTTTCCTTCCCTGGACCTTAACATCAGTTAATGGTATTGTCCCCCTTAAGGTTTAGGATCTAGTTCTCCAAACCCTCTTCTCTCAGGGCTCTAATCTAAAACAGTATCAGGTGAACTTCTCATCAGCAAACAATACATTCCTTATGGGATTGTGTTATATTACAGATGTATCACCCTAAAGAAAGTAATTTGAGACTTTTAACTCTGATAGGATTTGGCTAGTTGAAAAAGTATATTAGATATCAAGTAACCTGAGTAACATTTTATATTCATTAAAGTGTGTCACTTTTTATGCATTTCAAAGTGTATCCTCAGTCTTTGGAAACAGAGAGACATATATCTATGTACATACATGCAGATCTACACAGAGGACTATGACGGTCTGAGCCACAAAATCATACAAATCTTAGGTATCAGTAGTCTGGTTTCTATAGCACAAATACTGTTGCATGCAGCACTCAAATATTCAGCATAATACCTTATAATCCGGCATGCCTTTGACCCCTCTAAATTTAACACTATGTGGTTCTTATTCTGCTTAAGTTTCTTTTCTTACCAAAAATTAAATCTACTGTTTACCTTCTTGTTATATTCAACTACATTCAATAGCCATTTATGGAGCACTTATTACATACCCATCTTTCAGCAAATGACTAAGAATAGAAAAATTTTAAAGAAAGACAAAACAGAGCCTCGCCTCCAAAGGTCAACTGTTAGAGAGATGGAGAAATAAACAGGTAATTACAGGCTGTGTATCATATGACAACAGAGAAACTGAAAAGGCTCGAAGGAGGCATAGAGGAGAGAACAATCTTACCTGGAGTGGGGATCAGAATTCTATTCCTGGGAAAGATCTGGGCAGCTGTGAAGGAAGAACACCTTTGTAAAGCTTTTGAACCTTACTTAACCTGCAGATTCTAAGCAGGAGAGTGATGTGGTCAGACTTCAAGTTTAGAAACTTCACATGGGAAACTGTGAAGGATGGATTAAAGAGGATGAGATAGAAGACAGGAAAGTCAATTAGAAGCTGAGGAGACAGGACGGGCAAAAATTAGTGGCCAATGAGATAAAGGTATGATGAGAGAGGCGAGGAGTTGACAGTGAGTTGGAGTTTTCTGAATTCACTGAGATGGGGAGTGAAGAAAGGGAGGGAGATTGTTCATTTGAAGACATGCCTTGTTTCCGAGCTTGGCCTGAGGTCTGTGGGTATGCAGTGAAATACAGTGTGAAGGGCCATATCTAAATTTCAAATAATAGAGGTGAAGTGAAGATGTTCAGACATTAAAAAAATGTATGTTTGCTTTAGTGGACCATTAGGCTTTAGTGGTCCTTCTGGTCCTAAGAATGATTACATGACAAGCAATTATATTTTGTGGGGCTAAATCATCTCTCTTCAAGTTTGTTCCTTTGCAGGATGTCAAACCAACAGTTCCACATGCTCAGCAACTAGATCAAATACAGGGACACCTTGACTTTGTACACCTCCTGCCTTAGCTGAAGTATAACTGATTTTCTTTCAATTCATTCTAAAGAATATTTATCTCCATTTCAATTCAACCAAAATTTACTGAGTGTCTACTTGTGATCGCTCCTTGGGATAAAGGCAAGAGAAAGAAAGAGAAGAAAACAGAAGATGTGATAAGGAGAGGATAAAATAAATTGTCAATATTTTGTAATAATTATTTTGTGACAGGTACTACATACAATATCTGATTAAAGTCAGAATCTCTGTCTTCAAAGGTATTAGGGTTGAGGGGGTGAAGAAATAAGGGAGAATTAAGATCATTTTATTTTTTATATTTAAAATATTTTAAATAAAATTTTTAATTTTTCTCTGAACTGAAAAAGTAATTTTAAAATTATAACTGACATTAAAGGCAGTGTGTGTTGCAGGAATCATGTACATTTAATGCACAGATACTATCAGAAGCCAGCTGGTCTTTACCACAGGTAGGACTCAGAGTAGAAATATGAGCAAAGATTCAATCAACAGGACAGAAATAATTTGAAAGCAACAAGGTGTTTCTCATTTTTTTGAGGGAAACTTTTCTCCCTAAAAATTCCAGTAGCTCGTAACACAAAACAGCTTCTCTTCCTTATCACAAAGGCTCCAAGAGGCCCTCCTCCCTCATATTTAATGCCACGTGCCTGCTTGAAAAGGAGCAGGTTCACTCCTAACTGCCCGGCCCATCAGATAGCAAGCCATGCCTTGCATTTGTACTTGGGTCTCACTAGTCTTTCCTCTAAGTAGACTTTAACTATTCACAGAACAATCCTGGCCACCAAACTGAGCTCAGCTCTTAGAAGTTAATTCAATGACAATTTGTGTAAAGCGTCTTGCTCCTGCTTCGCATAAAGAAAGGAAACTATCAAAGGTCCCACTCACTGGTGGAAGATTTGGAATTTCTGATCACTGTTATCTAATAACAAGTTACTTATCCATAGCTTCATCAGCCAGAAAGCAACCCATCCAACACTCATGTTTGTTAATTGGAGGAAGTTCCTCCACCAAAAGAAACTGAGAATTACTAAAATCTAGGTCCTGATCAATCTGTATTTTTTTTTCACATGGAAGCAAACTCCTTATGTATTCTTAGCCTAACTGCTCAGCGTTTTGGTTGGTAAATACTGGCAAAGCGTGTGTAGAATCAATATGCCTATAAAGGCATGAAATACAATTTAAGGAAGGTCAGTAGGCAGAATGATTCTAAGGGGAAAATCCTTCCTTCCAAGGTGTAACAACATTTAGTCACATATTCTCTTGAAATAACAGATTCCATAGCTATCCCTCTAGGAAATGAGTTTATGTAAACGAGACCATTCTGCTTTGTGCTACTGAAGTCACAGAGTATACCAGATGTTCATGATCCCAAGGCTCAGTTGCATGATGTTGGTGAGTGTTTCATAAACCCCAATACTGGAAGGATTCAGCTACTGTTTTCTTTTACCCCTCTCTGAAAAAAATTTCATATGTTATATTTCATTGTACCAATTTTATTTTTAAAATGTAGCTGTCTTTATTTAAATGCCACGATTCATCTTATAATGGTATTTAAGGGGCTTCTGTGGCACTGTGCCAGATTTATATTATTAGAACCTAGGCATTTGCAAATGAACCTCTTTCAATTAGTGTTTCAGGAAGCAATTAAACTGTCTAAAGTGTATTAATGAATACACTGGAATTGGGAAGCCGATCCTCCTAATACCCCCATTATTAATGCACCATCTGCTTTGCTGCCTTAGGAGCATTCAGGATCTCTAACTTCAGGTCCACAAAACCCAATCGTTTATTCAGAAAGGTCACAGAAGCATAAGTTTGTAATCAGGCTCAATATCCTATACAATATATAATATTACAGATTAAGTACATATATTTTTATTGGATTTTTTTACAGATGCAAATGAAGATGCATATGGGTTCTTCTTTTTTTTTTTCTTTTCATTCTGTGTTATATGTCAAACACTAACAGCTCTGTGAATAAAATCCTGGATCTGATATTCCTGCTAAAATCATGATTCTGTATGTACCCTCTGTGATTTTTAAGGATATCATTAGGATCCCTGATGAGGTTGTCTTTTTTCATTAATGAAGGATGTTGCTACTTGCTACTTGCTACTGAGTTGCAGCCTTTTTCACAGGGAGTGGTCCAGGTGCTGAGACATTTGCTGGTGCCTCTTTCCAATGCTCTCCTCAGAGTCCCTGCTGCAGGACAAGGTTCTGGAGGAGCTATGCTTCCTGAGATATTTCCTGTTGGCTTTACTACCAAGAGAAACGCAGGGCTGCAGGATACAGACTAGAGAGAGGACAGAAGTACGGGCAGGGAAGGCTGGTGTTTAGCGCCACTCTGCTCCACGCTGGAAAGTCACCAAGTCACCAATTCCAAAAACATGCTGGCTTTGGTGATTAATTGCTGCTGAGGCAGTCAAAAGGGAAGAAGAAGACATTCTCTGCTTTTACAGAATTTAGAATCTAGTAGAGGAAAGAGGACACACGCCTCTTCCTCGTGAGCTGAAGCAGGAAGGTTGGTGTGGCGTGGATGAGCCTAGGAGGAGTCTGGGGAGGAGGAGGACCCTATGGGATATGTAGGATTTCGGAAAGTAGAGAGAAAAGAGAACTTTCCCACAGAACCTTGGACTTCTCCTACCTTGTTTTCATTAACCACTGTTATGGGTTAAATTGTGTCCCCCCAAATTTATATGTTGCAGTCCTCACCCCCCAATACCTCAGAATGTGCCCTTATATGGAAAAAGGGTTGTGCAGATATATTTAGTTAAATTAAAATGAAGCCATACTGAAGTAAGGTAGACCCCTGATCTAATATGATTGATGTCCTTAGAAAAAGGGGAAATTCAAACCCAGAGGCACACACACAGGGAGAATTTCATGTGAGGATGAAGGCAGAGATAGGGGTGATGCAGCAGAAGTCAAGGAACAGCAAAGATTGCCAGCAGCCACCAGAAGCTAGGAGAGAGGCATGGAACAGACCCTTCCCTAACACCATCAGAGGGAGCATGGCCCTGCCAACACCTTGACCTGAGACTTGTAGCTTCCAGAACTATTCGACAAATACATTTCTGTTGCTTACACCATTCAGTTTGTGGTATTTTGTTCCAGCAGCCCTAGAAATTAATGTAAGTGCTATCATAATAAGTTATAAAATGCCTGACTTTCCTCTTGGATAAGCTCTTTGAAAACAAGAAAAATGTTGATTTTATCTTTTTTTATTGCAAGCCCCTTATATAATACATCGCTGGGTTTATAATGGGTGCTCAATAATTCTGGTTGAATGACTGAATTAGGATGAGCAATTCATGGAGAAATTTGGAAAGTTCGGGTGACAGAGAGAAACAGCCTGAGACAGAAGGACAATTCTGGCAACTCCCTGGATGGGAGTGAAGGGGGTTTAGAAGAATCTGTGGAATCTTGCAACTCTGTATTGGCTTCTTCAGCAGGGAAGAGGGAGGGTATAGGAAGGCTAATCGGGTCACAGATCCCCCATGTCCTCTGCTGAGTCTTTGGTCATGCTACTTCTCCCCCAGGGCAGGCTCTTCAAGACATAATTCATAGGACATAGCAAACACACACACACACACTCATGCACACACACTCAGGTCCAGCTCTGCTAACACGTGAGCGCAATCATGTGCCTTTGCCATTTCTTCACCCACTGATGGCTCATTCACTCAAAGTCACAGGGAGTTCCCTTAATATAGGAGATCTGCTTCCTTATTCACCTGTCCTTTCAGAACTGTGCATTTCAGAGATAGAAGGTATGTTCAAGAGTGGGCAAGAATGATGAGGTGAGAAAGCAAGAGGAGAGATGTAGGAAGAAAAACTCATTTGCTAAGCTGAAATCCTGTTATATGTTGGGCTCTGTGCTGGGAACTTCAACCACATCAACTCACCCAGGTGGATATCATAAACCCCGGTTTACAAAGGAGAGAGGGAGGCTCAGAGAGGTACAATTATCTGCTCCAAGCCATGCATCTAACAAGTAAGGTGGCGGAGGTGTCACCTAGGTCTATTTGATTCCAAAGCCCGTGTTCCCTTTCTACTTCATTAAATTGCCTCTTTTTCTGGAGGCAGTATAAAGTAAACACTCCCTTCTGTGCCCATGCATCCTCTCCTTTTATTCTTGTCTGTGCCAGACTGGCCCTTTAAATGAGCTGGCCCACTCATCCTCCGCCTAGCAGCCAGCGCAAAAAAAAAGCTGGCTTCAGACAATAGTGGTTTACTGAGCAATTTCCCAGGTTATTTCTGTCTTGTATGTTATCTATTAATCTGATTACTGTTCCCTGGCCCCTCAGATTTTTGGCTCTGGCCCCTCAGCTCCATCCTGTTAAAACTGGTTTACTGACCATGGGCTCCCCACTCCCCACTTTCCTCCACTTGCTCCTTTAGATTTTGTGTCCCCTGCAGCCATGGGATAGAGGTCCCCTCCTTTAACCGTATTCCTACTTTTAGTGGATAAGCCTCCTCCATCCTCACCAACCAAGCCAATCTTCTTCCCTGGAACAGATGAAGAGCATTTGAAGGTTGCCCATCAACACGATGATGGGCATGTGAGAGGAGAAGGGTCCTAGAACAGGATCCAGGTGAACTCACACAATACTGGCTTTATCACCAACCAGATATGTAGTGTGGAGGAAGGCACCAGTTTCCTATTATAAAAAATAGGGTGCTACACAAAGGACTTGTGAGGTTCCTTCTGGAGTTAACAATCTATAAGTCTCTGTTAAAACAAACGTACAAAACAAGGACCTTTATAGCACCATAACAGCTGTGTTTGCACTTGGCCATCATTTTTAAAACAGACATTGGGGGACTTCCCTGGTGGTGCAGTGGTTAAGAATCTGCCTGCCAATGCAGGGGACACAGGTTCGAGCCCTGGTCCGGGGAGATCCCATATGCTGCGGAGCAACTAAGCCCGTGCACCACAACTACTGAGCTTGCGCTCTACAGCCCGTGAGCCACAACTACTGAGCCTGAGTGCCACAACTACTGAAGCCCACGTGCCTAGAGCCCGTGCTCCACAACAAGACAAGCCACCGCAATGAGAAGCCCGCACACCGCAATGAAGAGTAGCCCCCGCTCGCCACAACTAGAGAAGCCCGCGTGCAGCAACAAAGACCCAATGCAGCCAAAAATAAATAAAATAAATTTAAATAAATAAATAAAAATTCAAAAGACATTGGTGACTTACAAAAGAAAAGCATCTCTTTTACATACTTGTTTGAACTTTTGAAAGTCAACTTTGGGAAAATAAATCACACTGCTCTGGTCATTACAAGACTGTACATTACGAAATATAGTCTATCCTGGAAGCATTAAGGAGAAAAACATGTAATGTAGGACTGAGGCGTCTGCCAAAACAGTGACTTACTGAATGCACCCTATGTGGACACATTTCCTAGTTTCACTTTTGCATATGGTGCCTGTCAGGATGCTTTTGCATGGAATATGCAGCATTCCCATGTCTTTTTGGCAAGTGTTTATTTTCAGTACCTACTCTAAACTAGTGATGAATAAGAACTCAAGGTCCTTAAATCTAGAAACTGCAGGGGTTCTGCTCGTGGAGGCTTTAGAGTTGATTTGATGGACACTATACATACTCGTGCAAATATCTCATTTCTCAGAAAGCCAGATAACTAATTAATTATATAATATTTTGTCTTGTCAGTAGTAGGTATACAGCATTTTTTACAGAAAATACTTTATTCTTTTTTAAATAGGACTCATTTGGAGAAAAGGCAGAGAAAGAATAAGCAAAATATATTTCACTTCTTCAACTTCAGTAAAACCAGTTCTCCAGTCACCATGTTAGAAATTCTCCCCTGGAATATCTGAAGAGCACAGTATAACAGTTCAGTCATTGTCTCTGAAGGCCTTGGGAAAAGTACACATAACTGCTCCGGGGTTATATCCTAATAGCTTCTCATTAATAGACTTGAAGGGATTAATGTTCCTGGTAGTCGCCCTGGCAACTTGTATCACTTATCCTTTTCCCAGTTCAATGCCATTCTCAATTATTTGTTATCCTTTAAATAATCATTGAAATTCCACTTCTTCCATGAGGCTTTTCCTGAATAATGGGAAAAAAGTGACTTCCCTTCCATGCAAGGTGACCAACCATCCTGCTTTGCCAGGACTGTCCCAATGTTATCACTAAAAGACCATGTTCTGGGAAACTTTTCAGTCTCAGGGAATGTTCATCACTGATATGGACTGAATTATGTCCCCTCAAAATCTTATGTTGAAGCCTAACTCCCAATGGGATGGTATTTGGAGATAGGGCCTTTGGGAGGTAATTAGGGTTATAGGAGGTCATGACCTGGTCATCCCTCATGATGGGATTAGTGTCCGTATAAGAGACACCAGAGGGCGCCCGCTCTCTCGCGCGCGCGCGCGCGCGCGCGCGCGTGCTCTCTCTCTCTCTCTCTCTCTGTCTCTGTCAAGTGAGGACACAGCAAGAAGGTGGCTGTCTGCAAGGCAAGGAAAGAGCCTTCATCAGAATCTGACCATGCTGGCACCCTGATCTCAGATTTCCAGCCTTCAGAATTGTAACACACATTTCTGTTGTTTACATGGCCCAGTCTGTGGCACTGTGTTATGGCCCCCAAGCTGACTGATGCAGTTAACCTACCTCCATGTCCTCCCTAGGGACATATAACTTCCAAGAAGTATTCTTTTTATATGGATTTTTATTACCTCCAATACACTTGGCATCACACATTTAGGAGTGTATCCTGAAGGCTGGAGAGGGGATTAGTCATTTGCCTGTTCTTAAATAGTTTTAGATCCCAGGGCCACCTGGTTTTTGGTTATGTTGGCCAGACCACATCTGACACACTCTGTACCATTTCCTAATCCAGAGCCAGGCACTTGTATTGGGTGGACCCAAGAATGAGGCTTATTTCACAGCTAGCGATTAGAAAAATGGAAAATCGGTAACAGTTACTAATTCTCAGACATTTCATTTATCTGACATCAATCAACAAACAAGTATTTACTGAGATCTCCTTTGGTTGGCTTTTATAGGCAGGAGTTCAGGATGGATTTTTTTTTAAAAATGGTTTCTAATCCAGCTTTGGCACTTCCGAGCCGTCTGAGCTGAATATTTGTTTAATCCCTCTGAGTTTTAGTTTCTTTATCTCTAAAATGGATATAATCATATCTTCATTACAGGAAAGCTATAAAAATTAAACAAAGACTGGTGATTAGTGCATAGTGTCTTGCAAATATTAACTAAAATATGTAAAATAACTAATAAACATTGTAAAAGTAGCTATAGACTAGCATTGTATTTTGAAAATACTAATTAAACTTAATGAATGAACCCAGGCTTGTGCTCAATATAATGAAGGGCACAGAAGGAGAACAGAATAGAATTCTCAAGGTCTAGTTAAACCTGCAAGCATTTCACACTGTTTCCTAGGCATCATTACCCACATCCGTCTGCACATCGAAGCTTCCCACATAGAGAGCTCTAGTCCAGATCTCCCCTCAAAAGTCCTGACCCATATGTTGCGCTCCACTTGTATGACTGAAAAATACATTAGACTCAACAGTATCAAGACCAAACCCATTACCCCCCCCACCCCTTTCTCCAATATGGTTCTCTTTCAATCTCTTCAGTGAATAACATCTTCTTCCAACTAGTGTGCATGCCAAACACCTTGGAGCCACCCTTGGCAACTTACTCCCCTTACCTCCCACAGTCATGTCATCACAGAGTCCTACTTACCTTAACTCCTACATCATTCCGCCCCCTCCATCGCCACTACTATCACCCCGTCTGGAGCTGTCAGTGTTTCTTCCCTGGACTGTTGCAGTAACTTTCTAAATGATCTTCCTAAACTCTTCTCAAAACTCTTGCTCTTATCTGATCTTTTATCAGATAACCCCAGAGTGACATTGGCAAAACAAAACTAAGGGCATGGGTCTGCCCCACTACAAAGCCCTCAATGGTTTCCTATCACTCATAGAACAAAGACCCAAATTCTTCACAAGGTCTACAAGACACGACCTGCCTGAGCCCTGCCACCTCTGCAGCCTTGTCTCATAGCTGCACACGCCCCACTCTCCAAATCACATTGATCTTCAGGTTTCCATCATGGAGCTTTATGTGTTTGCTATTCCCTGTGGTAGGAACATTCTACCTCTCCCCTACCCTTTCCTAAATAATTCCTGATTATCCTATCAATTTCAACTCAAAAATTACCTTGTCAAGAAGAAGCACCCTACGAGTTCTCAAAATACCCGCTATTTATCCCTGGAAAAGCATTTAAAATAGTTTTCAATTTTATACCATTTGCAATTACTTATGTCAGTGTCCTTCACCAGAGCGGAAGTTCTATGAGGGTAGGTGAACATTTGTGTTCACCATTGTGCCATGGATCCTATTCCAATCCATGGCATATACTAGGTGCTCAATAATAATTTGTTGATGAGGGAGTGAACAAATGAGTGAATGAATATAAATAGCAAATGTTACAGCCAGATCATCACTAAGTGTCAAAGTACCTGGCTAAAGAGAGTAAGAAGAAGAAAGCTGGGAGGGTAAGGAAGTACTCCCTGGAAAGGCAATAATCAGAGAAGGGAATGACAGAGAGGGTGGAACCGGGAATAGAATTTAGATAATTAAAGAGGTGTGGACGGGGAGGCTGTTTTCCAGGTATTGACATTAAAGGTCAAAAGTCTTAGAGGCTGGAATAAGCATTTCATATACAGAGAACAGCGAAGAGATTCATAGCCTACCATAGGAGACTGAGTGTGTATAGTTACGTGACCAGAGAAAAAGCAGGGTGCCAATTTCAAAGTCTGAAGGATGCACATCATCTGTCTTTATTTCCAGCTATGATTGGTGTTTCAAATGGGTGGTTTAAATTAAAGCAAACACTGAAAGTTTTCTGGATGGGCAGTGACGAGCAGAAGTTCTTTTGCAGGGAAGGACTGTCATCTGCTTGTTTGGGCTGATACGGGCTTTTGTCTCACTCTGTGGAGACAAATGACTCTGTCTTTCTGCCAGTTACATTATGAACTGTACTGGCATTTTATTTCTAAGTCAAGGGATAATCTGAGGCCAAACAAAGAGGAAGCACTGAGAAGAGGCCTTGCCACGGCTGCTGACTACCTGACGTCTCAGAATGAAGAATCATTGCCTCGGAAATATTCCAAGCACTTCCTCTATACCCCAATCAGGGAACTGTTACAGTGAGGCTCAAAAGTGAGTTTGTTCAATCTCCTATCTCACCACAGGTTTAAGGAATCATATCCCAAGCATTTAAAATAATTAAAACCCACTCCTCTCATGATCATTGACAAAGATGCCTCGGTACACCTATGGACATCAAAACAGCCTCTTGTGCTGCTTTCCAAATGAACTGCAGGGAATAGACTTTATGATATAAAGGACAGTATGAATTGGGGAGGAGGAAAAGTTATGGTGGAAATAGTCAGGGTTAGAAATCATAAGATATCAAAGGCAAGATGCAGAGATTTTAACACAAACATGGTCCACAGCCCAAGTTGCCAATGAAGACAAAGACCCAATTAATTGAGGAGGATGAAAATGAAGGACCATAGGCTACAGTGAGAGTGGTTGGGAGCACATGATATACTGAAAGAGCAGAGACATTAGGGGACCGGTTGACACCAGTTTTAGCGACACTTGAAGTTCTCTGTGTAAGTAAAATCCCCATGAGCTTGATGCCTGATTCTGAGAAGAAAGTATGAGTTCAGTCAGCAGGATTGCTTGGGTCACAAGTGTTACTATAAACACCTATGCCTTTGTCCCAGAGTATGACAGGACTCAATATCTTTATTGCCTATTCAGTATCTTTACTGCTGGTTGAGATGAAGGAATCTACAATGTGCTCATCAAATTTGCAGACTATACTAAGTTAGGCAGATCTGCTAATACCTCCACAAGACAGGAATAAAATTCAAAGTAATCTTGGCAAGATGGAGTGACTCTACTGTGGGTCACTTTGGGACAAGGAAAAATAAACATGGGTTCCAAGACACCCACAAGCTAAATACAAACATCCTAGGCTCAGAAGTCAAACTCCCCTCACCCTTTCTCTCTTTCAGAAGTTCTTGAAAGTTCTGGATTACACTTTAGACACAAAACTTTAAAAGGAATGTGAGTAAACCAGAAATGTTTAGAAAAGCACGATGTACATATAATCAAAGGAAAATGACAAGTTACGCCCAACCATATAGAAGGTGCTTAATAATTGTGTGTTCAATAGAGAAGGAAGGAAGAAGGAAGTGAAGGGAGGAGGGGGAAGGAAAGAAGGAAGAAAAAGAAACGGTAGCATGGAAGAGAACAAATGAGACTGCTATGGGTAAAAATCTCTGTGACCTTGAAGGGAAGAATCATTACTCAGAGCTGGAAAGAGTAGATATTCATCAAATGAAAACAGGAACTGGTTTCCTGAGTCCCTCTCAGCTTGGAAATGTTACGATGCCTTACTTCAGAGCTGGTAATTCATGCCACTAGGTAAATGAGAATCACACTCAGGATATGTACCCCTGGTTACGGAGAAGCACTGGGGTCAGGCTTCTCCTTCCTGTGCCTCCCCATGTACGCCTCGCTCCTTCACTGCATTTCTCATCGTTTCTTCCCATGGTTTCACAAGCTGCCCACATTTTCTCCACATCCTGAAGATTACTTCAGAGTTAAGAAAAACTCAAATAAGCAGTCAAAAGTTTCACCTATGATCTGACTCAGAACTGAAGCTAGACTGAAGAAGGGCAGCCACTGCTCCATTGACAGCTGTGGTTTCCAAGCTTGGCTGCATAATATACTCATCTGCAAAGGTTGGAAACTTCTCCAAGACCAGACCAGATCTAAGACCAACAAAATCAGATTACCAGGGAGTGGGTCCCAGGCATTAGGCCGCTTTTAAATTTCTCCAGGTGATTCCAATGTGCAGCCAACGTTGAGAATCACTACTTTACAGGGTGGGTGGTTATTTTTGTTCACCTCAGAACTCTGCCAGAATAATCCATCCCAAAAGCAGCCTGTGGGGGAAACCTAATACATGTTCTTCACTTAGCTAAGGAACAGGGTCAGGCACTTCTAGTTGGGTCAAACAACTAGATTTAAACAACTAAATGTGAGTGTCTCTCACATTTTAATGTACATACAAATTGCCTGAGGATCTTGCTAAAATGCAAGTTCTATTATCATAGCACTGAGGTGGGTTTGAGATTCTGCACGTGTAACATGCTCCCACGTGATGCTGGTACTACTGGTCTGTGGACCACATGGATAGCTGGAACTATAACTTCAAGCTTACATTAACTAATCACATAGTCTCCAATCAACCGCAATAGCCACTTAGCAATGTCCTTGGCTCTAAATAAATGGAGGCTGAGAGTTTACTCTCCGTGTTCTGTAAGAGCAACAGTGTAATTCTCAATCCAAAGCTGGTACAGTTGGGTGCCTTAGTATCTTTTGATGGTTAATTTTATGTGTCAACTTGACTGGATCAAAGAGTGCCCAGATATCTGGCTACACATTATGTCTGGTTGTGTCTCTATACATATATCAGTCCCTATCGGCTCTGTTTCTCTGGAGAACCCTGACTAACCCAGTATCCCCTAAGACTATCTTGAGAAGTGAATGATTCTGGGACCCAATTACAATGTGTGGATGGTTTTCCCCACACCACCAACTCTCAGACACCAGCTGGCTGTCCTACAATTCAACTCAATTTCGACACTGTCTACCTGCAGATAGCATCACATTTCACAGGCTCAGTCCCACCAGACTGTCCCCCACTTTAGATGCCAATCACAATTCCAGGTTGTCACCTGTGACTCTGAATGATGGGTTATAAGTCAAAGGTTTCCATGACCCTCTCCTCAGGTTCAATTAACTTGCTTAGAGTGGCTCACAGAACTCAGGAAAACAGTTCACTTATGTTCATAGTTTTATTATAAAATAATATGATGAAGGATACAGATGAACATCCAGATGGAAGAGGTGGAAGAACTTCCATGCCCTCTCCACATGCATCCCTCTCCCAGCACCTCCAAGTGATCACCAACCCAGAAGCTCTCTGAACCCCTTCTCTTTGGGTTTTCTGTGGAGGCTTCACTATGCCGGCATTATTGATGAAATCATTGGCCAGGGTGACTGATTCAACCTCAGCCCCTCTCCCCTCCCCAGAGGTCAGGGACGGGACTAAAGACCCTCTAATCACAGGGTCAGCTCCCCCTACAATCAGCCCCCATCCTTAGGAGCTTTCTAAAGGCCTCCTCATTAATATAACAAAAGACACCTTTATCACTACCACCACAGGAAATTCCTAGGGTTTTAGGAGCTCTGTGCCAGAAACAGGGATGAAGACCAAATACATATTTCTTATCATAAAGCACAATATCACAGGAAGTGTTTCTTAGACTGTTATGTGCATGTTAATCACCCAGGGAGCTCTCCGAAATGCAGATTCTGATTCCGTAGTCCTGAGGGGGCATGAGAGTCTACAGTTGTAGCAAATTCCCAGGTGATGTCAATCCTGCTGATCTAAGAACAACACTGAGTGAAAAGGATCTAGGGGAAGTTTTATTGGCTTCAAACGTTGCGGCATCCAAACTTTGAAGTCCCAACCCAAGAACTCTCTCTGTTCAGTTCAGTTTGCTTAAGTCCCAAAAGTCTAACTCTTGATGTCTTTTAGGTAATAACTCTCAGGCACATAATCAACTCTGACCATAATTCTCCTTCATTGCTAACAGCCAACTTTTGAATAGACCTAAAATTACAACCCCAAAAAAGGCAATGAGCCCTTCCTCAAGCACAAAAATCCCCAATCTTAAAGAGAGTACTACCTGTGTTTGGAAACCAGCCTTATTCAGGATCTTCAGAATAAAATCCTATGGAAAGTATATGGTAACAGGGATCTAAGGTGGACCAAGGATTCCCTGATCCCAGATAACAAGAGGAAATCAAGTATCAGGAGTGTTCTGGTAAGAATGCATGGATATGCATTAATTGTTCAACTCAGAACTATTTGACATCATCATCATTATTTTCATTGCCACCAGTTCCTCTCTTTAAGGAGAACTCAGCACTTAGAGAAATATTGGCTCTTTCTTCTCAATTCCAGCCATTTAAAAAGACTAATTAGAAGTGTTCAGGAAGAAGTAGGGACAAGCACATCACACCACAAACTTTAAGACTTGATTTCCAGCCCCAACTTAGCCCTGATTAGTGCTATGAACTTGGGATAGTCTCAAGTCTTCTTGAAACTAGCTTGTCTCCTCTGCAGAGTGAGGTTATTTGTCATAGGTGTTTAATGAAGTTCACATAAAATAACGGATATGTAAGTGCTTAGGAAAGCAAAAGCAAAAGATCTGTTCCAAACTTGGAAACTTCTACTCAATTGAGCCAACTTTCTTTGAGTACCAGCTGTGAGCCTGAAAACATGTCAAGGATGACTTCTCTAGCTGTGCCAAGAAACACTGTCATAGCTGCAGAGCTTTGGTCCTCAGTACACACATCAGCTTAAAGTCTCATAGAAAAGGCTCCCAGTTTTGACAGCATCCCAATCACTGCCTTGGCCATGGTGACTGTAGAGAGTAACCTACTCTATGTAATTTTCATCTGTGTGTATGAGGCTATTGGATAAAGAGGTGAGGAGGAAAGAGGTTTCTCTCTGGGGCCAAGCCAAGTTAGAGCCTGTGCTCTAATTCATGAAATGTTATTATCATGTATGTAGTATGGACCTTGTCATTAGACTAAAATGGGTCCCAATTCCATCTTGGCTTTTGCTTAGTTGCCTTGTTACTGATGTGTCACTTACCCTTTCTAAGCTTCCATTTCCTCATCTGTAATACAGGAATATTTCTATTTCCTTTATCTTCTGTTATTAATAAAATGAAGACCGGGACTTCCATGGAGACAATTTCCTAAGGATAGTTTCCTAAGGCAATTTCCAAAGAAGTATACAGAACAGCAGGCTCATTCCTGGTTGCCTGAATCACCATTCTTTAATATCCTCTCTTCAAGAAGAGATGGTTTCTGCTCTAAAGTCCTGGCTCAAAGGGGGAGCCAAAGTCTTTCCCTTAGTAATCTATTATATAAATTTGAGAACAGTTTACAAAATTAACAATATATTTCTTTGCCAAGAATCTCAAATTATAAGAGAGAGTGAGAGAGAATAAAACAAGCAAAACTTTACAAGCATGTACCTTGAATAATCCACTTAATGGATGCAGTTTGCCTTCGAAGGCACCCAGAACCTGGGTCCTGTCCTACTTATGAGCAGAGACCACAATCAAAGAGCTCTCTTCCATTTTTCAAAGTCTAAATCTGAGAGGATAAAGTGGAGAGAGGGTCTCCACATCTTACACTCCAATCTACCAGGGGCCTGCCTTCCAAATTCCGGTTTTCCTGGCTAAAACCAGTCTCTTCCATTGACAATGTCCAACTCCTTCAAAAGATACCAAAACAAGCTTTAGAATGTTGTAATAAAATAACAGAACCCAACTTTCAAAGAGGACACTCTCATACACACTATCAGTGGATTATTTAATTACAATTGCACAATTATACTCAATAAATAGTAGTCACTGCAATTTTTTTCTTGTTGTTATTGTTGTGAGTCAGATGTTTTAACTTCCAGGTTAAAGTATTTGTGGTGAGGATGTGAGTGATGACAGACGAGCCACACAGAGTTGCTTATGGTCTTGGCAACCCCTCAGCATTCCCCTTGGTCATGAAAAGGCTTTGCGATGACACCTAGCTGAAGCCAATAGGAATGAAGCTTCATAATACTGTCAGCAATGTTTATTTGTCATTCATCACAACATAAGTCATAAGAGATTCAGGATCCAAGAATTGGTCAGAAGGGGCTCACGCAGAAGAAATCACTGTCCCAGGCTGCCGATGAGACCAGCTGGCCTCAGCGGCTGTATTTCTCAGGCACCAGAGAGGAATAACACGCTGTTTGTGATTCCTTGATTCAGAAAAGGATTATTAAACACACAGCGTAGGGAGCCTCTGCAACAAGTAATGAGTTTAGTAACTGAGATTTGTGGTGACGACCCTAAACTAAAGCAGAAAATATCAAAGTCGGGTCAATAGTATAGATTTCTCCCTTTTTAACAGTGTCTTAATGATCACAAAGAGGGCTGTTCTGTTTTGATTTTTTTTGTTCCATTCCAGTTGGCATTTCATGTTGACCTCAAAACAATTTATTTAGTAGGAACATCCCTAGAAGTACAGCTAATAAGTGCAAGGGATGATGTTCTCCTAGGCTGTCTGTTTCCAAAGGAGATGGGGGGGGGGGGTGTGTAAAGAAGTGACGGCCTCTCATCTTTTTCAGAAAAACAACCCATTGATTTTGTCCCAAGTCAAATCAACATAATTCTGTCTCAAAATGCTCTTGAGAATGTTTCAGAGCCACTCAGAAAAGAGAACACATAACTTTGGAAGTTATGTGCTTAGGCTCCATTGCACACTGGGGGTAATGAACATGAGAGGCTTCAGGAGGGTTTTCCATTTAAAGGGTTTGGCCTAAACTGAAGTATGGCAGGTTCCTGGGCAGAAACTCATAGCAGTGTTTGAGGTCATGTCATATAGAAGTCATCTAGTATCGTTTTGGCTAAATGTACAGGAAGTTTGAAGGAATTTCCAATCTAACTCATCTTTCCCCAAGCCACTGCCCCCAACCCTGATAGCAAAATGCAGTTCTGAGAGGACTGGGAACCCAAGGGCCACTACCTCATTGTTTACCACATGCTTAATTATGAAGCTCTCATTTTGTTCTGCAATCAGGGAAAGCAAAACATCATTTACAAGAGACACCACCAGAAAAGGTCAGTCCTGAGAAGTGATTGATGCATTCCCACAAGGAAAAGACTCTCATTCGAAGCCTGGTGGTTGATAAACACACTTACCTCACTCCCCATGGTGGAAACGTACAGCTTTCTGGAGTCAGTGAAGTGGCACAAACCAGGAGCGGGCTTCCCCGGGGCTGTGGGCAAGGCCAGCAGCGCACTGAGCAGAAGCCGAGCCTCCAGGCATGGCTGCAGCCATCACATCACGGGCCCATTAGGAAACTCATCACTGCTGTCAGAGGCTGAGTTTCCCCAGAGGCGCTGACATACTCAGCCACAGCCCCACACACATACAGGCACAGTTCTGCCAGCGCCAGGGGACCTCAGGCCGGAGATGGCAGAGCAATGGAACCGCGGGGAAACCTCAGGCCATCTTCCGGATTCAAGGTGTTATCTGTGTACTCAAGGTCTGGTTATAGGAAAGACAGGGTTTCTCTGCCCCTGCAGTTCTATTTTCAGAGTTTGGAAAGCTCTCATCACTACAAAGTTCCTTGGCAAGATCAGGACCCAGCAAAACTATAACAAGGATAATCCACCTAGTGTGGCTCTCTCTCCTCTGTGCCTGGGTCCCTGGTACTTGCAACACCAAATGGCAGGCTGAACAGCAGGAGGACTGAGCAGTCCACTCAGGCCCCTGCTTTGTTTTAAACCCTTTAATGACTCCAAATCTCAGGGAAGTTTCTCAGGCTTGAGATTTTTACCACAACTGAACACAGCAACCCCACAAACATTAAGAAGGCAACAAGCTAACCCACAGGCAGCTGAATATCTACACTGAGATCCTATATTTGCTTAGCTACACTGAGATCCTATATTCAGAGGTGAAGAGGAGGGTAGAGGGAGGAAGACTATTCCAAAGCTCGGTCCAGCATCTCACATCTAAAATTTAACATGACAGTTCAGTCAATGAAATAATTTGGCTGCCGATTCCCCACTGGCAGCCAGCATGATCTCAATCATTCAATAAACATGTAATAGGCACCTGGTAATCAATCCGAATAAAACAAAGATTCTTCCTCTACGAGTCAGGTGCTTGGTTAACAACAGAAATGATGGCTTATTAGAAGAGTACTAGGTAGTTTGCAATCTCAAGGTGTAAATGAAGAGCCAGCCTTAGAAAACAGGCAGGAACCAGAACCAGAGGCAAGATCATAGTACAGGGATGATCTAGATGGGACACTACTGATATCACCACTGGACATCAAATGCCACTACTGAGCTAGAGCAATGATCTCACCAGACCATGGCTTCTACCATAACCATGGCTGGAATCAATTCTCAGCAGCCCCTAGTGATAAACATTAATGCTCCAAATTAAGGTTCTAAGTAGGATCATGAGATCAGCTAATTTATATCATGTGCCCATGCGCCAATGTTGGGAGCAGGAAAGGACTATTTTCCAGACTTTTTGGCCTCTGTAGTCAGAAGCAGGGCCTCTTGTTGTAACATACATGATGATATATTCTACCAGAGAAAGAGTGTTAAGATTTCCAATGGTCGAGAAAGAAAGAAAAAGAGAAATGTTTGCTAAAAACTTCAGAATGGAGTAGGAGTCGGGAGTGGAAACCTGATTATCTATAAATGTACATAACTATGACACCAGCAAAGTAGGATAGATGCTACAGGTGAGGTGCTAGGGATAGATCTTGGCACCTAAATAAAGAAAATACTACTCTGGCTGGGGGATAAGGAAAATTTCATATAGAAATAATTTTTAGCTGAACCTTAAATGAAAGATGGGATTTCAAAAGGTTTATAAAGATATTGCAGGGAAGAAATACTCCCTGTAGTATTAGAAGACCTTCCCAAGTATAAAATGAAACTTTGTTGGGGAGAGGTTTGGATGAGTGGACAGATGCTTTGTATATAGCTTGAGAGCTTCTGCCAACTTAACCTTTCAATAAATCAATGGTCTTTCCAAAACAGAACAAATTCACATGACACTAAGGGAAAGTGATATTCATCCCTAGGGCAAAAACAGAACAAGAAAAGTTATGCCTCATCAGTTTCATCTTAACTTCATTCATATCACAAATAGGGAATTAATGTAGAGGGAATACCTAACCTCTTTGCTTTTACAAAGTCATGCTAACTATAAACACAGATGGAACCAAATAGAAAACTGTTGACTCATGGCTGAGTTTGGTTTCTAGGATCTTGAACAGGTTGAGAAACTGCATACAATCAATTAAGTTGAAGTAATTAATCAATTTCACTAAGGCTGAAGGAAGATCTATTATAGAACTTTTCTGTGAGGGAAGGAAACTCTTTCCACAATGTGCCAAAATACTTAACATGACCATCAACGCTGGCATCTAATTGATTTGCTTTCATCACATTTCTGTCTATAACGACTGTTGGAATTTTACTTATGAGAAAGGACATGAAAATTCAAATTCAAGACCAGGAATTTTCCTTACATAGAAATGTAAGAATTACCCTGTCTTTGTCTGAAAGAGGGTGACCTAAATGGCAAGGAGTCTGAAACACCAGGCACAAGAGGAATGTGAGGAAAAGCATAGGAAGAGCTAGAATGCAAGGGCCAGAGAAGCTGCAACTCAAGGGGAATATGGGAATTCTTTTCAAATAGCTGATGGATTATAAGATAAAATTGGCAAAAATTAAAGTAATCCAGTAATGGATTCAGCTATAAACAAGAATGGACCATTCAAGTAGAATTTGGATAATGATCTGTTGTTATGGTGATGACTGCTGAAGTTCTTCAAATTTCAAAGCTGAAATGACCAGATGGGATAGCTGCATGTCGATTTGTCTAAATCTAAAGGTCAGCATAAGAACATTTATATAAATAATTTTGAAAAAAATAACTACTTGTTGACTAAATGAATGCATGATTCCTGTATAAAGATCACGTTAATAGAGAGCAAAATCTTGAGTTTCTTCTCATTAAGCGAGAGTTGCCAAAGACTTTACAAGGACCTAAAGGATCTTTTGCTACTGGAGTTATCTAATTATTCCTGGAGGTCAAAATAAAGTCATTTCTGTAAACAATTTCTGAAAGATAAAATATTCTTTGGATAAACAATTCTTCCATGAAGATCAGATAAAAATAAATCAAGATCTTGGGTTTCCTGGCTGATGTCTAAGTGGCATTAACTGTCCCCACTCCTCTCTAACCTCCTCTTCTACCTGCCCCACCCTCAGTCACTCTATCATAGTCACCTCAGCCTCTTCAGATATGCCAGGTACCATCTTGCCTCGGAGCTTTTGCATTGGATGTTCCCTTGGACTAGAATTTCTCCCCCAGAGAAGAATCCTTTTTCTCCATATCTCACCTTTTTGGGATGGTTTTCTCTGACCACTCTACATAAAACTCCCTACCACAACGCATATAAAACACACACACACACACACACACCACCCACATACTTGTGTGTATGCATATACATACACAGCAGAACCAATCTCCTTACTTACTTTTTGATTTACATATACTTCCCACCTTTCAAAATTCATACTTACTAATTACATTCACTATCTCTCTCCTCATTTTAGAATATAAGCTAAAGAGTTAGGAGTCTGTCTGCTTTATACATGAATGAAATCCTCACGTCTCAAACAGTACCTTGCACATGATAAACCTCAATAAAAAATCATGGAATAAATTGAAGCATACAGATCTGACTATGATATTACTAAGTTAGGATTTGGTATCAGCAACATAACTATAGAATACATTTGTGGTAACTCATTCATTAAAAAAAATTATAATGAAAAGTAGACATTAGAAGTTACAAATTGAAAGAAAGAAACTACTTACTAAACATAAAAGGAAAAGCTAGCACAGTATTTAGAGGGAAATGTATATCCTTACGTTAGAAAAAAAGGAAAGGCTGAAAATTAAAGATCTAAATATTCATCTCAAGAAAGATCAACATACTATAATAAATTGAAATAATTTAAGAGAAAGGAAATAATAGAAATAAAATTAGTTAAAATAGAAGATGAATACAAAAAGAGAGTTTTAGCAATATCAAATCTGGTTCTTTGAAAACACTAAAAATATTTTTAAAGAAAAAAGAAATGTCCTTATCAAAAGTGATCAAGAAACCAAGGGAGAAGATACTAAAAAACAATAATCAATGGGGAACACACAGAATTCAATATGAAAGATGAAAAAGAGGAATACTAACTAGAACTTTACTGTAAAAAGCAAAAGTTAGACAAAATAAGTATTTCCTTGAAAATAATATAAGAAATAGGGGCTGAAAAAAAATAAGAACAACATAGACAAAAATTAAAAGATAAAATATAAGAAGATATGGGTGAAGAAAGGAAATAGAATAAAATCAAAATAGAAAAGCAAAATTAAAATCCACCCGGAAGGCAGTAAAGAGCAGGCCTGATTTTGTGAAAATCAGATCAGACGTTTAGAACAACCTGAGAATTTCCCTGAAAATGAGGAGAAAAACAAAAAGGAGATGGAAAATAATGAAGGAAATAGCAGAAATACAGATTCACTCTAACAAAATATGCATTCTAACTTAAAAAAAAAGAACGTTTTGGGACTTCCCTGGTGGCGCAGTGGTTAAGAATCCACCTGCTAATGCAGGGGACACGGGTTCGAGCCCTGGTCCAGGAAGATCCCACATGCTGAGGAGCAACTAAGCCCGTGTGCCACAGCTACTGAGCCTGCGCTCTAGAGCCCGCAAACCACAACTACTGAAGCCCATGAGCCTAGAGTCCATGCTCCACAACAAGAGAAGCCACCGCAATGAGAAGCCCGCGCACCGCAACAATGAGTAGCCCCTGCTCACTGCAACTAGAGAAAGCCGGCACGCAGCAACAAAGACCCAACACAGCCAAAAATAAATGAATAAAATAAATAAATTTATTTTTAAAAGAATGTTTTATAATGAAGTCATAATTAAGGCAATTTTTTTGTGTTTTTTTTTAAGTCTTGAGTTGAAATAGATACATGATGTGTACTGATTAACAGGGCTCAGACTAAATTCTTGGTAAAAATCGATGAAAGGAAAAAGTCACATCTAGTAACCTGCTGGTAATTATCTTAATTGTCAGTTAAAAAATAATTACTAAATTTTTAAGCAAATATGCAGAAAAATATGTGTTACAAAGGGACAGGAATCTGCTGGTCTCTAACATCTTTTTTATGCTCTGTCAAAAATAAAAATACCTAAAGTTTTGAGAAAAAACATATTGAAACCTAATGATTACAGACACAGCTAAATCATCTTTCATGTCTTAAAGCAACAGACAGGGAGGTAAATATTTGAGAGTCAAATATACAGTACCGATATACCTAACCCCTTTGAAACAATTATTTAAAGACACACCAAGTGACTGAAGGGAAATCAAAATTAATAAATCTCAATTAGGAAGGTTGTAATATTTCTAAAAATGGCAGCTTTTCATTGCTCAATTAGTTGTACATATAATTCAGAATCAGTTTATTTATGTGCCAAAATTTAGATTTTGTAATCCCACGTACAAAATCGAGCCTGCTTTGCTTCACATAGCTACTCCTCAGCAGACTTCTTTCTTTCCCCAGAACCAGGCAATTATCTGGAGACATAACTTCCTCCCACTGTTGTGGGGGAATGTGTTTGAGGAGAAAACAGTGACTTCACTGTGACAAAGACCGCTAGCAATGTTTATAGTATTTATGTTTTTCATCTACTACCAAGATAATTACAAGTCTTTCTCTTCCATCCACAAAATCAGAGAAGCAATTTTAATATCAAGATAATTAAATAACTGATTTTTATAATTTAAACCCCAGTTTAATAGCTAAAGTAAGTTTTTAAACATTAGGACAAAGCAATAAAAACTAGCCAGTGGTCAACAGTATACCAAGCTTCTCTTCATTTCCCCTTCATTCTATGGATTGTAGCTGATCTGTATTCACTATGCTTTAAAATCACCTCACAGTGTAAAGTAGAAGCTATATTAAACTCCAAAGAAAGAAAGATTTTAAGAAAATACAACAAAATTTTCCAAGCTTATCTTTAAGTAATAGAACTTTTGTTCTATAGTTACAATAGATTTTGTTGTTCTTTGTATTTTCTCTACGTTCCAAAGTTTCTTTATTTCTTCTTACATAAGAAATATTAACATTTTAAAACATTACAAGGAGACTAAAATTACGCAAATAAAAAAAGAGTGGATACATGTGTATGTATAACTGGTTCACTTTGCTGTACGGCAGAAACTAACACAACATCGTAAGTCAACTATACCCCAATAAAAATTTTCTTTTAAATTAAATTTTTTACAACTCACCAAAATGTTAACAGCAGTTATTTAGTGGCACTGCGGTTAAGGATGAACATTTTTCTTCCCTCAAGATTTCTGTAGTCTAAATTTCTATGAGTAATGTGTTTCATACTATTATTTATTTCACAAAATGTAATTAATTTAATATTTATTTTCATAACAAAAGAATAATTATACCTATGTTAGGAAGGGTTCCTGAAGGAAATAAAGGACACTCTTGAAAAGATTTACCTGAAAGAGCCCAGTGAAGGGATTATTTAAAGAGGTTAGGGCAGGGTTAGGAACTAACAAGGTAAAAATAGATGAAAGGAAAAAGCCACATCTAGTAGCCTGCTGGAAATTATATTAAATTATCAGTAAAAAAAAAAAAAAAAAAAATTACTAAATTTTTAAGCAAATACGCGGGAAAACATGTTACTCCCAAAGGGACAGGAATCTGCTCATCTCTAACACCTTTTTTATGCTCTGTCAAAAATATAAAATACCTGAAGTTTTGAGGAAAAAAAATATTGAAACCTAAAGATTACAAGGAATGGTGAGACACCCAAGGTTGGGGAACAGAAGAAAGCTGTTCACACTTGTGATTCTGAGGGAGTAAAGGGAGAAAATGGTGCTTCTAAAACCCAGGGAGAGTTGAAACTACAGCAGCAAGGACAATTTGGCATGTGCTGTGGCTGGAACAAAGTCACTGCCAGATGCGTGATGGGGGCAGGGAGTGCAGATAAGACTCTGACTTTCCATTCTCTTGCCCTTTGAGATCCCGCCCATGTTTCCCATTGCTTGAACCCAAACAGAGCAACAGGCAAGAGAGCCTACAAGATGCAGAGCACAGAAGTCAGGCTTCTGGAGCACAGAGCAGGACACAGAGGGTGGATAATGCATCTGGGTGGGCAGGTAGGCAGAGGGACAGAAATAACCAGTACAGGCCTCTGTGTATACAACACCCTAGCTGAGAGCACCTGTGCACTTTTCACCTCATTCTCACACCCCTGACTCAACAACTGAATTAACTTTCGGACTCTAGTCTCTTTTCATCTCTGTCCTACCGGGACCTGGCTATTCTCTGCTATTCAAAGGATAAACTGTAGTACAATAATCCAGATCCAAGATAATGGCTTAACCAGAAAGGCAGCAGTGACGCGGGTAAAAAGTGATCCAATCCTGGATATATTTCAAAAGTACAGTCCATAGGATTTGCTAATGGACAGATGAAGACTGTGAAACAGGGATGAGTCAAGGCTGACAGCAAGCTCTGGTGGCCTAAGCCACAGGGAAAATGGTCTTGGCACCAACAGAGAAGAAAAAAACATCAAGAGCTTAGTCTTGAACATATTGAGATTTCTATTAAACATCCAAGTGGAAATACTGAGTAGTCAGATGGATACTTACATTTTTAAGTGTGGAATTCAGGGAGGAGGTCTGTGCTTGGAGTATAAATTTGGAAGTCACATTTTGTATTTGGTGTGTGAAACCATGTAATTGAATAAGATCATGAAGAAATAAGTGCAAGAGTGCTAAACCCTGCAACATTCCAACATTAAGAAGGCAGGGAGATAAGAAAGAATCAACAATGAAGACTGAGAAGGAGCAGCCTGTGAGACTGGAGGAAAACTGGGGGTATGTGCTTTACCTGGAAGCCAATTTAAGAAAGGAATTATCCAGAATCCAGGAGGAAAAGGTAAATAACTGTAGCAGATGTTGCTTTAAGTCCAGTAGGGGGAGGGCTAGGAAGTAATTATTGGATTTATTAAACAGGGGTTCTTGGTGAGCTTGTCAAAATCATTTTTACTGGATTGGTAAAGGTGGACTCAAAGCAGAGCAGGAAGAGAAAAATTAGGGATAGTGTAAATCACAGACAATTCTTTTGAGATTTGTTTTTAAAGGCTATTGATGTGGAAAGTGGGGGCATCAAGGTTTACATGTTTATCTGTTTTAAAGATGGAAAAATAATGGGATGTTGGTATATGGTTGGAAAATACCCCATTCTCTAGAGTGAGATATTCCTCAGGGTATCAGATATCCGACAGCATTTTCTGGAAAAAAAATATATGTGTATCCATATCTATTCATAAATTCCCTTAAGATTTTGAGAGCTGGTCTCTAAGGAGCTGATTTTAATCTATGCCATCTCCAAATTAGACAACCTTAGAGAGTGGAGAGATAAATAACGTCTCTGGTGTCTTACAGCATCAATTGATGTTGGCCAGCACTGACAGTTCTTAGTAATTGAAGAACCCATGATTGACTTACTTCTGCGCCCTCCACACTCTGTTTCTGAAACATGAGGGACTCCTGGAGTAAATGAGGCTAGGCAGAGAGAGATGGGAGCGGAGGCCAAACATGACTTCCAGACAATTCCTACTTCTATGTCAAGTAGACTTCATCTTTATGCTTTTGATGTAATCACTTTCCTACTTCCTATTCCGCATCTCCGCTTCTTCTTCTCCCAGTGAGAAAAAGAGGAAATGCAGCAAGTCACGGGTGGCATTGGTTTTTCTTTATTTTTCTGAATTTTTTCATCATGGTCTTTGGGATCAGGGAAAAAAATCTTCCATACATCACATTAGAGTTCATCTCCCTGTTCTGAACTTTGCTTCCCATTCCTGACACTCCTCTCTCTAAATAGATTCTTTCCATTTCTACACAGCTATATTTCCTGGCAAAACACAAACTGTATCGAGGTGAAATTGTGAGGAAGACATGGAGCTCAGTTTGGACAATGATTAAATTCAGATGTAATAACCAAGGAACCATGTAAGCCACGGGCAGGGAAACGAGGAGTTTGTTAGTATGGTCCCAGGGTTAACAACTAGGGAAAATGAGAAAAATGATTAACAACAAGAAATCATTGAGCAGTACCATTCTCTGCTGGGTCCTGGCAGCCAAGTAGCCCAGGAGTCTTCCCAGATTCCACTTTTCTCTGCTCCCTACGTTCAGCCTGCCTCCAACTGCTGAATTTTCTTCAAACACGTTTCTTTGGTATTTCTGCAACCTTAGGCAAGCTGAGGGCCTCCGAGCCTTATAGTTTAACGCTTGTCTTTGCCTGGTGTCTGACTCTCACTCTCCAGATGACGCCCACCAAAGAAGTTTCTGCTCTGCAGCAAGAATGAGCATTTACAATTTACTCTATTTCCAATGCTTCCAAAATCAAATTCAGAGTCTTGGTCTTAAGCTTTTGGATTTTCTATCATTCCTTGTCCCTGTCATCAAGTTCCCTGTTAGAATCCTCTCTCCTAACCCATTCCTTTACCCCTACACCTACTTCCTCTCTTCTAGGGCTTCCAGCTCAGAGTTGACTGTCTTTACCTGTGCTATATATTGTATTCTTAGAGATCAAGTGTTTTCTCAACCCCAGTTTATATGATTCTGTGATTATTTGTTAATAACTCCATAAAAGCTGTACACACTAAGGAGATGGCAAGCACTTCAGGAAAAAAAAATAATCCATATGGTTTATCATTACAGCAAAGTAATGGGTGGAACACATTAGACATGACTCACCCAGGCAGGAGTGTGTCTTTATAAACCTTAGCACATCAGCATGCTGGGTTAAGGAGTACAATCTTTAGCAAAGAAACCTTAATCCCCTCTGCATAATAACAAAGCAGCACTTACCTAGGCTCAGTGAAAAAATTCATAGAGCCAATGTCTGGAGGAGAATGAGCCGATGTGCTTTATATATGGTCTGTCTAATCAAATACTCATTCCTTTGACTGCATTTGCAGCAACTTTACAACATGGCATAGGACCCCTCCCCCGTCTGTCTCCTGACTATCTCTCCAGCCTCCCCCACCAGAGCTTCTCCACATGCTCCTTACACTCAAACCAGCTCCCCAGGTTCTACCGTCCTTCTTCTAAACTGGTCACATAGTTCTCTATGCCTTGTTTTCCCTTAGACTCCTTTTTCACTTGGTAAACACCTATGCAACTTTCAAGATTCAATTCAAAAGTCGCTTCTTCAGTGAAGCCTTTTTGACTGCACATCTCCTAACAAAGTACCAAGTATCCACAGCGGGCACTCAGTATAGACTTATGGATTGACTGATTATATTTTAGAATCTGTTCCACTTATTTTCTTTCTAGACCTCCAAACTATAAAGGTCTTTTTGGAATTTATTCAAAACCAACCCCAAAATCAAAGTCCCAAACTAAACATATAGCAACAGATTTAATAGTGTTTTGTGTAGGTGTAGGAACAGCTCAATCCCATCACTGTGTACAATGATCTGGGTATTGGAACAAAAATCCAAGTATTAACCTTTGTTCTGATATTACTATGTAGGTATATTACAAATTGTGCAATAGCTGTATTTCTAAAACATTAAATCATGTTTAAATGCACTGCTGTTTGCCCCTACCAGTTTAAGAAAATCAAAGAAAAAAACACTTTTATAAAATAAAACACTTCCTAATATGAACGATTATTCTCAAATATATCTAGTTTGTAAATTTAAAGTCTGGCAAATCCACCTTCTCCAAATTAGGATCCACCATCATTATTACTTATCATTCAAAATAGAAATCTAAGTGTGCAAACTTATAAAAGGTAAGAAAATAGGATAATTTGTAAGAAGATATAGAACTGGGCAAAATATCCCTAGTTATTCTCATTTTTTCCCTTAAAAACAAGAAAGCAAAACAAAAATATATACAATTGAAGGATTAAAACCCTCTCATATCATTTACTACATTTAATCTCTACAAAATCACTACAAGTAAGCAAGGAAATTATTACTATTGTAACTATTTCATAGATGGAGAAAGTAGAGTCCAGAGAGAGGCAAAGCAAAGAATCCCAGGTTATACTGTGTCAAAGCTAAAACTAAGTCAGGCCTGGGGACTTCCAATTCTGTGCTCTTTGGAACTCTTCTATAGAGAAAAAAAAAAAGCCAAGTTCAATAGTGTAGCTGTAACATTTACAACTTGAAATGATTTCGGAAATCTTCATCACAATAAGCTTCAGTGAGTACAAGTTTAATCTGTTACTGGGAGAGAATTGTTTACTCGGGGAATCTTGATAAGAATAACATTATTATAAGTCATTGTAAATATACAGACTTCACTTAAAAAAAAAACTCATGGAATATGCGAAATGGGATATTTCTCACATAATTATAATTTTCGATATAAAAAAAAGATATATGCCAGAAACGGTGTCTTTATTTCAACCTTCATGACAATCTGCACAGCAAGTAATACCATTCATATTTTATAGATGAGAAATTGAGGCTGAGAGAAGTTACTAAATTATCCAGGTTGACATAGGAAATTTACCAGTGTTGTCTCCCTCATTCCTGGCATTATGCCTAGGACAGGGAATGCTTTAGATAAATATTTTTGAATGAATGAATGAACAAAGTAGTAAAGCCATGGTTTGATTCAGGTGTGTCTGCTTCTGAAGGTCAAACTTTCTTCCTTGTGGCACACTCTTTGCTTTATAGATAAATGTATTGCTGGAGTCTTTAAAAGAGAGAGTGTCGCATGTGAATTTTCAGATGATCTGCTACGTGAAGTAAGGGAGGCCTGGATTGTAAAATGCACTCCATACTGGCAGCATTGAGACCTGCCAGGCCTGATTTCCACTCCTGCCTTTAGTCTCTCAGTTGGCTTGTCTGGATATGGCTAAAACTTTAGGCTGGTTGGTAAGTGAATCACTCTATCCCCTCCTTTCCTTCAGCTCCCCAGACTGCATCACACTCTCCCTGGGATCTTTCCCTACTCTCCAGAGCTGTACTTAACATTCAAATTAATGCACATGAGTACGCCCTGCCTGTAGGCACCTCTGAAAGGAACATAGGCAGCTTCAACCAGATGACTATTTCCAGTAGGGAGAGATAGCCAGTGACAGGTGAATGCAACCTATTCTATCACATGAAGGACTAAAGATATTTACTTGTCATAAATGGAACAAAAATGGGAATGAAAATCCTTTTTCCAAATCATGAATTCCCAAAAGCAAATCAAGAGGTAAGGTTAAAGAGCAGCCTTTTTGTATATAGAAAAGATAAACAAGCAGGACCTACTGCATAGCACAAGGAACTATATTCAATATCTTGTAATAACCTATAATGGAAAAGAATCGGAAAAAGAATATATACATATAATTGAATCGCTTTGCTGTACATCTGAAACTAACACAACATTGTAAATTAACTATATTTCAATTTTCTAAAAACCCAGCTATAGATTTTGAAAAACTCGTAATATATACACGTTATCAGTGTACAGCTCAACGACTTTTCACAAACTAAAAGCACTCACGTAATCAGCACTCAGGTCAAGAAAGAGAACCTGACTCACACCCTAGGATCTCTCCTGGGTCTGCTTTCCAGTCACTATTTATCACCCCAGTCCCCCAATCACTAACCTTATTTCTAACAACAAAGGTTAGATTGTCTTGTTTCTATACTTTATACAAATGGAATCATGTGGTAAAGTAAATAAATAAAAAATAAAGTCCGGGGATTTTCTTCCACATCCTTGGGTCCTTTGCTACAAATTCTCAGTAAGCAAAGACAAGCTCACAAACCAAGAAAAAATGGCGGGGAGGGTGGGCGGTGTGCAGACCACTGTAACACGTCACCATTGACCTTCATAGGGAAGGTTTGCCCAGCAGGTAACCCTACCTCCTCCCCATTTTCACCAAGGCTTTTCAAGTCTATTATTGTAAAGTGCAGTGATTCCACAGACTCTCTGACTCCATCTCCTAACCCCACATGTTGTCCGGAGACAAAGAACCCAATGTGTTGGGAAGGCTCACCTGAGGGTGCACAATTACAAAAGACCAAGAGAGGCACATGGGGATGCAGGGCAAGGCTAAGGAAGTAGAGAGAAGAGAGGTTCTTGCAGAACACCAGCTCACAGCTCACTGGAAGAAATACCAGAGACAGCAAGTCATGAGTAGATAAATTCACAGCACACAACTGCATTTCCTAAACCTTTTGGCCTCACACTCTCTCTGCAAAGCCTTTGCACCACAGACCATCTCTAACATTCTGAAAGCGCAGCCTACCCCATCACCATCATTAGTTGGGTTTTCTCCAGAAAGAAGGATGCAGCCATGCAATCTGGTGTTTGTATAGAAAATACAACAGCAGAGGAAGGCGAAGGTACACTCAAGAACATCTGCTCAGAGACACCATCTGAGAAGCAGTCAAGCACTCACAGGATGGAAACATCTGTGCACAGATCCGCATTCCAGGAGCCTGGAGCTGCAGGAGAGGGGGAACCTAGAGAGAGGAGCTGGGAGAGGAGAGACTTAAACAAAAAGTAAGTCAGAAATTAAATGATTCAGATAACATGCAAGGAGATGTTGAAAATAAAGACACAGAGGGTGGGAAGGAGAAGTGTCTCTGGACAGAGTTTTGGTAGTCTTCCAGCACAAATGATGAATATGGCTCCTAAGGAGAAAGAAACATCAACCTGTGCTCTATAGAGCAACTAGAAGGAGCACCAAGACCCACAGTTTCCTGCTAGATGCTTAGGTAACTTGCCCAAAGTCACAGGTTGTAAGCAGAAACTAGGGTAAATCCAGGTCTCTCAGACCCAGTGGCCATGCTGGTTCCTCTACTCAACACTTGAGCTCTTTGTAGCGTTTACAGTAACCGTTATTCTCTCATCCCTGAAAAGTTCTTCTGCATTGGCCTCCAGGGCTCCTCCCTCTCTGGGTTCTCCTCCTACTCTGCCCAGTTCTCCTCAGCATCCTTCTCCATCTCTTCTTTATCTCTTACATACTCCCTATGCCTCCAATTTGTCCCTCATGCATATGAGCCAGAGAGTTAATATTTTCCCTAGATGGTATACCTCATCGACTTCTGCATATAACTCTATGCTGATAGCTCCTAAACGTCTATATTAGATCAAACCCTTTCCTTAGCCCTTCATCTACATAACCAACACCATTTCCAACTTCCTCACAGGAATCACAATCAATATTTCCCAAACTAAGATCAGCAGGTCTATATCTCCAGAGGACACCCCTTCCCATTTTACTCCAACCTGCATGAAATGCACCACTGTGTTCCCATAATTTCCAAAGGAACATGTTGTTATAGTTCTCATCACAGAACATTTTAGTTGTGTATTTACCAATCTTCCCAAAAGACTCGAGCTGTTCAAGAATTGGAACTGTCTCATTCATACGGATCTAAATATCAAGTAGGCAGTTAATGTTTCTTGAATGAGTAAATGTAGAGCCTAGTTAGAGACACCACCATAGCATGTCCCACAAGAAGTCATTCTAAGTGCCTCCTTTTCTCTCACCCTCACATCCAGGTGGCCAAGCTGTATATTTACTTACCTTCTACATAACTTTTGAACATTTTGTTCATTACCATTTCTAACCAGTCTCTCCCCAACTCTACCCATCCTTTCACCAATCCCTACCCTGTTTCAACTCTCGAAGATCTAGAGGCAGTTGGTGAGTGGAAAAAGTGAATTAAAAAACATAATTGTTAAATACATAAAAAGCCAAACCTCTCTTTCTACACAAGCCAACAGCCCAGAAAGTCCCAAAGCAAGGGAGAAAAGAACCATTAACTTTAAATATTGATTTTTTTGTAGTGAACATTTTTTAATTGAAGTACAGTTGATGTACAATATTATATGTTACAAGTGTATAATACAGTGACTCACAATTTTAAAGGTTATACTTTATTTATAGTTATTATAAAACATTAGCTATATTCCCTGTGTTGTACAATATATCCCTGTAGCTTATTTTATACCTAATAGTTTGTACCTCTTAACCCCCTACCCCTATATTACCCCTCCTCACTTCCCTCTCCCTGCTGGTAACCAGTAGTTTGTTCTCTATATCTGTGAGTCTGCTTTTTTTGTTATATTCACTAGTTTGTTGTATTTTTTGGATTCCACATATAAGTGATATCATATGGTATCTGTCTTTCTCTGGCTGACTTATTTCACTTAGCATAATACCCTCTAGGTCCATCCATGTTGATGAAAATGACAAAATGTCATTCTTTTTATGGCCGATTGGTATTCCATTGTGTGTGTGTGTATATACACATACACACAGATATATATATACATATGATCTTCTTTATCCATTCATCTGTTGAGGGACACTTAGGTTGCTTCCATATCTTGGCAACTGTGAATAATGCTGCAAAGAACATTGGGGTGTGTGTATTTTTTCAAATTAGTGTGTGTTTTTTTCATATATATACCCAGGAGTGGAATTGTGGGGTCATATGGTAGTTCTATTTTTATTGTGGGGGGAAACCTCAATACTGTTTTCCACAAGGGCTGCACCAATTTACATTCCCACCAACAATGTTCAAGGGACTTCTTTTCTCCACAGCCTTGCCAACATTTGTTATTTGTGTTCTTTTCAATGATAGCCGTTCTGACAGGCGTGAGGTGACATCTTATCCTTGTTTTCATTTGCATTTCCCTGATAATTAGCAGTGTTGAGCATCTTTTCATGTGCCTGTTGGCCAACCGCATTTCCTCTTTGGGAAAAATCTCTATTCAGTTCTTCTGCCCATTTTTTATTGGGTTGTTTGTATTTCGATGTTGAGTTGTAAGAGCTGTTTATATATGTTGGATATTAACTCCATATCAGTCATATCATTTGCAAATATTGTCCCACATTCCGTAGTTTCTTTTCATTTTGTCAATAGTTTCCTTTGCTGTGCAAAAGATGTTAAGTTTAATGAGGTCCCATTTGTTTATCTTTGATGTTATTTCCTTTGCTTTAAGAGACAGATCCAAAAAAAAAATTGCTACAATTTATGTCAAAAAATGTTCTCTCTATGTTTTCTTCTAGGAGTTTTATGGTATCTGGTCTTACCAAGGCAATCTACAGATTCAATTCAATCACTATCAAAATACCAATGGCATTTTTCACAGAACTAGAACAAATAATTTCAAAATTTGTATGAAAACACAAAAGACCCTGAATAGCCAAAACAATCTTGAGAAAGAAGAACAGAGATGGAGGAATCATGCTCCCTGACTTCAGACTATACTACAAAGCTACAGTAACCAAAACAGTATGGTACTGGCATGAAAACAGACACACAGATCAATGGAACAGAATAGAGAACCCAGAAATAAACCTACTCACTTATGGTCAGCTAAACTATGACAAATGAGGCAAGACTATACAATGGAGAAAAGACAGTCTCTTCAGTAAGTGGTGCTGGGAAAACTGGACAGCTACATGTAAAAGAATAAAATTAGAACATTCTCTAACACCATACATGAAAATGTAGTATTGGTTACTAATAGAATTGGGCAATCTAGTTATTGAACAAAGACTGTTTGGGAGACTAGACTGACCATAAGAACTTTAGTTGCTAAAGAGTAACTAGAGAAGCATAGGACTTTCCTTGTACTTTTTTCATCTAAAGAGAAAGAAAAAGAACTAGCCCACAGAATAGATTTGAAGGGATAGAGGGAGACTAAAGTAAAGTCGCCATATTGTTGTGTTCTACAAGTTCTGCTTATTTGACACAACATTTCCCCAATTTGTATGAAACTGTTTTAGAGTTTAGTTGAGCTGTAGTTAAGTAGTTAACATAATTCCATCATTTACAGACATTTAATTAAAATAATTTTTATTTTGACTTGGCAGCTGTCCAACCATGAAGCTAATGTGTCTCCTCTCCCATGTCTCACCAAATTTGAGGGCCCTTGTGTACCTCATGAACCCTACTCATCCTGCCTGCAGAGCCCAAACAATAAAGCTGCACTGACTCATTACACTCACTCAGCCAAAGTGCACTTTGAAAAATGTAAATCAGATCATGTGTTTCCTCTATCTAAAATCCTTCCATTAATCCTAATCACCTACAGGATGAAGTCCAAATTCCTAAATGGGCAAGCATGAGCTTCACAGTCTGACCCATTCCCTGTCCAGCCTCATCTCTTGCCACTACCTGCCACCATGTTCCACTATTGTGGGAATTTATGCAAATGCAGGCATGAGGCTACTTTATACATGTTTTACATTGTCTGGAATATTCTTTCCTGTATCATGTATCAAGTTCAAGTCTTTACCATTTTTAAGACTTTTTAAGAATATCACCAACTCTCTGAAACCTTATTGAATCTCCTTCCCCAGGCCTACTCATAGTTTATCAGCCATCCTCCTATTATTGCTTTTATCACACGCACCTGGCTAAATATTTGTTACATGTCTGCCTTGCCATTTGGACTGGGAGGCAGGGGCTAAATTTTATCCAAGCTTGGTTCTCAAGCTTTAAACCTAAAACTTGACACATATTAGTTAACGAAAAAACTTTTCTTGAACTAATATATCAAAGAATGTAGTTGCCTATAGTAACAATGTAAATTACAATTATTTGGAGGCTATAAAGTAAAGAATATACATATTAAAAGAAGGAAGATTAGGTCAAATTAGGTGAAGGAACTTTAAAAGGAACTTCAAATATGTGATTATGTTACATATTTGTAACACAATGAGAATGTGAAGGAGACACAGAAGATCATAGAAAAGCAAATATTATTTCAGGTTAAAGAGGAATAAGATTGATTCTGGAATCTAGAGGTAGCTTGTCTTGACATCAACCCCTAGCAAGATTCCATAAAATATTACTGAATCAATTATGTATGATTCAATTGAATCTACAGAGGAAACAGCATTACTAGGAGTAACTATTTCTCTCCTAAAAAATAAAAATCATATCTAAGATCATTATTTTTGTTTTCTCAAAGTTATTAGTCTGATAATTCAGGACCATGAGATACCTATAAATAAAAATTTGTCAAAACTCTTATTTGGATCATCACAATATTTTCTTAAACAAGAAACAGAAATACTAAAATATGAGTTAATTCAAGCACTTTGACATAAGAGAACCCATTCATACTACAGGTCTAACCTCAGAGTAACAAGCATTCTTCCACCTGGGCAAGATGAGGAGAGAGATACCCCATTGTAATGTGTTCATATTAAGACCACTGAAGGGTAAAGGTTGAACAGGAGCACTGAGAAAAAATCCTTCAGCACCATTCCTTACCCAAAGCACACAAAAAAGCAACTCATCACTAGACAACTTTAAAGACTATGTTATATAAGAGGTAACTGTAGTAAGAACAACTACCAAAAACAAAAATTCAGTTGAAATATTACCAGACTGATTCAATCCTCTACACTAATGGCCTAACAGAAGGAGACGTGCCCATTTCCTTTTGTAAATAATAGTTACTTCAGCCTCTTCTGTTCTTCAACATACTGTCTCTGATATTTAATCAAAAATGATGACACAAACAAAAGAAGCAAGGAAAAGAACCCACTGTCAATAGATAAAGTAGTCAATATAAGCAGACTTAGGGATGACTAGAACTATCAGATAGGTACATTAAAAAAACTACAATTATTATTTTAAAGTATCTAGAGCAGGGATCAGGAAACTATGGCCTTCAGCACAAATTCAGCTTCTTCTTATATTTGTAAAGAAAATTTTATTGAACATAACCACACTCATTCATTTACAATTATTGATGGATACTTTTACACTACAGTGGCCGAGATGAATAGTTATGAGAGAGACTATAAATCCTATAAAGCATAAAATATTTAATATCTGCCCTTTTACCAAAAATAAAATAAAAAGACTTGCTGAAAAAAAAAAAAAAGACTTGCTGATCTCTGGTCTAATGGAAAAGGTTGACAATGTGCATAAACAAATATGGAATATCAACAGAGAGATGGAAACTATAAAAGTCAAATGGAAATGCTACAAATAAAAGTGACACCAGAGATGAAGAATTCCTATGTTGGGCTCATCGGGAGGATGAAAACTGTATAGCAATAAATTTGTTACTTGACAATGTGTCAATGCCAATAGAAATTATCCAAATTGAAACATAGAAATATAAAAAAAGGGAAGAAAAGAAACAGAACAGAAAATCTAAGAGGATTGGGAAGTATCAAATGGTCAATGAAAATGTGATTGGAGTCCCAGAAGGAGACAGATAGAACAGAATAGAGGAAATATTTAAGTGATAATGAAAAAGAATTTACCAAGCACTATTACCTAGACCTGCAGTTGGTTAACTGACCATGTCCAGTAATGTGAAGGGTTAAATAATTGGATGCCATAACTTAAACAGAAGACTTTCATAATATAAAACATACTTCTGACTTTCATCCTGTCCTTTATACACTTTTGCTGATGATTTATGTGAAAATATAGGTTTACTAATCAATTTTCTGGATGACATTGATCTAAGACACAAAACAAATCACAGTGAGTGGAAGAAGCAGAATCAATAATATCTAGATAGGCTTACTTGTACAATGGGCCAAACTATAAATATAATCACAAATTTTAAATACATAATACAAACCTGTAAAAATAGAGGGTGGAAGAGGATTGGCTTAATTGGATATCCAAAGTGTAGTGGATTTACATGAAAGTGTATCCAATACAAACCAGTATCTGTGTGTGATGTGACTCCCAAACTGACATACTCCCAAATGGTATCAGGAGAGGTACAGAATTTAAGGCAATCAAAGTAAGAGTCCCCGTGTAGTCTTCAGCTAGCCTATAGAAATCAGTGGACCATTTGACAACTACATTGTTAATAAGCAGACAAACTACATTGTATTCAAATGTAAGTGGCAGGAATGATTGAGAGGACTTGAAATCACATCAACCGAACAAGAGATGTTTAACTTGAGAAAAGTCAATGCAATCAAGACATGAAACAATTCTCAAAAGTCAAAAGGGAATTAAACTTGTTTTGTATGGCTCTGGGAGACAGAATTAAAACATGATTAGGAATTCTGAGAAATCGAATGATAGTTTGATATATTAGGAAACCTTTTAACAGAGGTGTCCACAATGGAATGGGCTGCCTGATAAGGAAGTGAGCTCCCCATCACTACAGATGTCCACATAAAAACTTCATAATGCAGATAAGACTTAACCATAGGATTGCTGGTTATGTACATAGCCTTCCCACCTGGATTGTCTACATTTATGTAATTCTGGAAAGAGGAAGCCATATGGAGAAGAGAAAAGGGAAATGAAGATGATGGTGGGACCAGTCACTAAAACAGGTGTGGATTTAGGAGGAAAAAATAATCTCACATTTCACGTTGCTTTTGAAGTGCCTGTCAAATAACCTATCAGAAATATTAAGTTGGCAATTAGTTACACTGTCTGGAGTTTAAAGGAGAGGTCTGAGCTAGAGATAAGTTTGGATATATTCGTTGCATACTGCCCAACAGAAATATAAAATGAATCTATTTTTAATAATATATTTTGCTTAATATGACATATTCAAATTATCATTTTAGCATGTATCAATATAAAAATTATGAATGAGATAACTATATTCTTTTGTTGTTTGTAATAAGTCTCTGAAATCTGTTGTGTGTTTTACACTTTTATTATATCTTAATTCAGATACCCACATTCCAAATGCTCAGTAGCCACGTCTGGCTAGTGGTTATTTACTATACTGGACAATGCAGGCATAGATGATCATTGAATTCTTTAAAATTGATAAATATAGGGGGGAAAATGCTTTAGGATTAAGCAGTGAGAAAACCCAACAAAAGAAAATATGATATAGCCAACAGAGAGGAAAAATCTGGGAAAGTATATTGATATGAGAGCCATGAGAAGGAAGTGAAGATGTGTAGGATCGATTATGTTAAATTCTGCTGAAAGTTCAGGAATTAAAAAAAAATTTGTTAGATTTAGGTATGTAGCAGAACTGGGTACCATGAGCAGGACAGTAGCTGCATGACAGTGGATTGAATAAGGACAAGTTTGAACTCAGTTATTCTCAGAATGAGTAGTAATGTGCTCAGACATTTTGGTTCTCTGCCCAGTTAGCCAAGGGCTTTGGATCTCTGTTGGTTAATCCCTTAAAGGAAAAGAACAAAAGGCAGGCTTCAGGGCGCCATCTCAGGAGGCTCCTATGCAAGGCACAGAAACGAAACAGCAGCAATGCCTCCTTTCTGCGCACATCACATTCTTTTGTAGTGGATTCTCTTAGAAGATGTAAGCTTTCTTCCTATTCTTCGGTCACAATCTGGGATAAAAATTGTTCAAAACATAAAATAAGGCTTTAAAAGAAGGATTCATCCTTTAAAAGAAGGATTCCCTGGACATCTTTGGGTGAGGGAGGGATGGGGGAGCATCTTCATGCATGGAGCTGAGATACTGATGGTGACTCTTCAGAACTAACAGGTAGGCAACAGGTGAATGATGTCCTTGTGGTGGTCACCAGGGAACAAATCCAGGTGTTTATGTGACCTAGTCTCAGCTCCATTCAGGTAGATCTTCTCACAGCTCCATCTATAAGGCACTATTAGAGAAACGATATCTGCATGTTCTGCCAAGCACAGCAAGGACATAGCTAGGTCCCACAATGCCCTCACTTAGGGGGCCATATCCAAAAGGCTTTATCATTGCTATCTACAGAGCTGTGTCCATTGGCCAGAGACCCCCCCAGCTACCACCCATTACAAGTGAGCATATCCCCTGGAAAAGAAATGGGATAGAAAAGAATGATATTTTGAGAGACAACATGTCTTAGGTCCAGATGCAGTCTCAGTCCTGAAGCATCAGACTCTCTGAACAAAACTTCATGTTCAGGCCAATGGGTTCAAACGAAGAACACATGAAGATTCTATTATATAGCCTGTTTGCCTTCTGTTGACACATGGCAAGTCTGTGCTCATTCATTTATTTGTACATTGTGGTACAAGAATAAAAGAGGCCTGAGTTCTAGCTCTGTGTGATACTGAGCAAAGCCAGTCCCTTTTCTGGGCCCTCGGTCATTTCATCCTTTTTGGCTCTGACGTGATCTGATCCTACCTCCATCAGTTCAATGCTCTCAGGTTTCTCTACTACCCTTGGTCCCCCTAGGATCTCTGTCGCTTGACAGCTGTTTTCTCCTGCCAGCTCACTCAGAGGATCCATGATGACTGCGGGTGCCATAGGAATGATTCATCTATCATAAAGGTGGCTGCATGAGATCACAAACACTTGAAAGAGAGCTAGAGGGCGGGAAGTGATATTCAGAACCAGGAAATAGATCCACACTGAATGTGGATGACAGCTTAATGAGAGGGGGAGATAAAGTTTGTGCATTTTCTATAACTCCCATGTGTATTTGAACTGCTCTGAGAGCACAAGTGCAGATCCACTGTCCAACGTGTCTCCCACATGTCTCCCATGCCCACACGAGACACTTCCTCCACAAATATAGAATGTAGTATATAAGCTGCAAGGAATCAGCCCCCTCCTCACCAGCCACTTGATGAAAATGGAAGGTCAGGATAGCCTGGGTGATGCTGGACACCGTGCCCTGAGCATCAACAGCTGGCTGCTTGTTTATGATAATTTACTTGTCATTTACAAGAAAGGGCTGGAGACAATTCTGAAAAGATTTAGTTGTTTACATAGCTTGTTTAATACTCGAACTCACTCTTTTTATTCTTGAGGTGGACCATTTGTATTACAATATAATCCAACTGCCAATACTTCGATGGTCATTTTCTTTTCTTTCCCTAATAGGACTTCACAACATCCTACACTCTAATTTCCACCCCAGACTGAGTATTGAAACTCAGTTGTGAATTGAACATCCTGTCAATACTGGTCACAGACTGAGCCCCCTATTCTAGCCCTAGATGGCCATCCTCCCAAGTCTAGCCATGGACAGAACCCTAACTCAAGCCACAGAGAACCCTGTGGGTGGCCAGAGAGTGACCACCATTAACTAGAGCCAGTTATCTCACCATGACCCCGGAAGGGAGCAGAGGAGAGGAGAGGTGGGGGGTCAGTGCTAGCCAGTGCCACATGGGGCCACACTTGATTGTACATGTCTCTCTAAGGATGGGTCAGAGGCATTTTTATTATGAAATATGATACATTCATTTTATAGTTTCCTAGCAACAGGATGCCAATCAGGTGGCTGTAATTCAAGGATTCTTCTTTGTTAGGAAGGAGCTGGGAGCAGTGGGGTAGGGTGGGAGGACTTCCCAAGATGAGAAAGAACTGACAGTTTGCTTTGAGGATGAGGAAACCAAGCCTGCAGAAGAAGGAACCTCGGAGAGTTTGCCTTTCTTCCTTCAGACTCTTTGAAGCAGGAATTCGCCCTGCTGCTGCTGCTGCTGGCTTCTCGCTTCTGCGTTAATTACTAGTGTTGATGGGTCCAATTTCAAGTCATATGGCATGTTCCTGAATCATGCACAGAGCTTGCTCTGTGCACAAAACATTGGCAGTACAAGACAAATCAGGACAGGAACAATCAACCATCTCAAGCTTCCCTAGCATGTTGGCTAAGATTTGGAAATGCTGCGATCACCAACTCACATGGATAGGTCCCTGAGACATTATCCTGTGGCTGATTCCCACTCTTTTTAGCACCTGCAAATTTATTACATAAGATACTATTTTGTACTCAATTTAATCAGTTAGAACTATCTGTAGTCATTTGAAATACTCTCCATGTTGATTAAAATAATTAGTGTAGGGCTACTAAATATTTACCTAAGATATGAATCCAGGGGGAATTTGATAAATTTAATTAGCAAGAACTAATTATTGTTATGATAGGAGTTAGGGTTTAATAAATTTAATTACAGAGCACAAATGACGGTTTCTTAATTAATAGATACTAGTTGCAAACACAAGAGCCATTATCATATTTTCAGGCAGGACATGCTATTCAGCACACCTTCCAGATGTCAACTCTAGCAGCCATGGCGACTTACAATAAGAGGAGCTAACACCTGTAAAGTGCTTCTGCTGTCAGGCACAGGTCTAAGAGCTGTTAGCATATGAATTCATTTAATTCTTACAACAACCTGACCGTTGTCCACATTTTAGATGTATAGAAACTGAGGCACTGAAAGGTTAAGTACCTTGCCTAAGATTACACAGCTAGGAAGTGGCAGAGCTGGCATTGGATCCCATGCAGTTTAGCTCAAGCATCCATGCTCTTTACTATCTCTAATACCTAAACCAACCAAACTACAAACATAAAAATAGAAAGTATGAATGTTCAAAAGATCAGCAACCAAAATCCTCAAGTCTGCTTTGTTAGTCAAGTATAATAGACTTGTGCTGTTTGCAGATTTCATTTACACAATTGTGGAGATTCTAAAGAGACCCTGAAGGCACCTGGCCTTGGGTCATTTACAATTTTGCTGAGGCTCAGATGTGGAAAGGCTGGGGTGCTGAAACTGATGAGTAGTGAGTGAGCGGAGCTGCATTCAGGGCTGCATTCCAAGAGTACTCTGTGGTGCTTCCTTATCTGGATCGTTCTGCATACGTATTCTATTCAGGAATTTTCTACCATCATGGCATTTGCAAGTTTGGAGAATCAAGAGAGTATCAGGGGTCTACTATGTAATAACTTTGCAAAAAGTACAATTTGTACTCCAACCAATCACGGGCATGCGCCTCATTCAGTCTAGGATATTTAAAGCCGAGAGTCCTTTCACAGTAATCAAAATGGTCCTGAATCGCTGCCTATCTGACCAGACACAGCAGGTTCCACGTGATCAGGCCCTGACCTCTTGCACTCCCTATTAGGAAATGCCTTTCTTCAAGAGGGTCTGGCTCATTTCTAACATGATATCAACATAGGGCTTTGGTGATGTCCCTGAGTGCTGTTAATGAATTCACAGGGAAGATACAGACCCTCCCATCACACTCCCCTTGGTGCCAGGGATATTCTTTAAGGACAATGACTCTTACCTGGGGACAATTACATAAGGTAATCGATGTCAATGAGCTCACTACAGCACTTGAGCTGTATTCAGTATTGGTTGTATATTTTCCTATATTTGTAATAAATAAAAAAGTGAAGACTTTTGGAGTCAGTGTCCAGAATCCCATGAAAGGCTGGTGTTTCAGGATGCCCAGTGGAACAGGCCAACCTGTGCTTATCCATACCTATGTCAGATGAGCCATAAGTGGGCCAGATATGCAAATTATGGCCATTGCAGGAGGAAATACAGAGCAAGGATCCCCTCCAAGTCAAATGCTCTACATGAGGAGCTGAAATTCTCCTATCTCTCAGTGTTTCACAGAGTGATGCAGAGGACCACTTGACTTGGCCTGTAAGGAAAGTCCTTGCTTTGTTCTTGAGGTCTGGAACCTGACAAACTGTACACATCACTTGGATCGCCAAGGGCAGCCTGGCTTGCAGAGATCAGTTTCCTAAGTAGATTATTTGACAACAAAGTATATGAAGAGGAAGCCAAACATGTGGAATGTTTACCAGGTGGAGACATCAGCTGTGATCTTCATGCTCTGCACTTGTGTCCCCAGCTCTGACCAGAACAGAACTCTCTCCTTCAGTCCCCTGGTCTGGGTAGCAGCCTTCTGAATCAGCAGCTCCCTCAGGAGGCAGACCAGATCTAGGGGTAGGTTGCACCCCAAGTTCATCCCTCAGAAATATCCTATCTGGCTTGTTTCTAAAGTTCTTCAAGGTTACATCTGTAGCTCACCTTACTTGTAATTGAGAGAAATCGCTATTAACTTCCCCTAGGTTCTGCGCTGAGTCATACAGCAGTGGTATTTTCCCTTGGTCACATGCTCCAGGATTCTGTCCACTCTTCATGGGAGCCCAACTCATGGAATGAGATCCTAGTGAGTCCCAGAATCAATCTCATTGCACTTTTTAATGGAAAACTCTTCCTGCCCTTGACACATTTTTACATAACAGGTGACAAGTCAGTGCCTCATTCTATGCCCCACTACACATATATTTTGGCCACCAAATATGACCCAAGAATTTATTAAAGTTCGTCATCTTGCTGTAATCAGAGAAGTCACTGGATATCAATAAAGCCAGCTTCCTAAGTGAGAACTAAGCGAGATCTAAGATGGGAAGTGAATTGTAAACTTTACACTAGCAGAGGCAGGCTAGTATAGAAGAACTCAAGTCTTCTGATCCCAATTCAGTGCTCCTTTCATTGTATGCAAAATGATGTAGAACATCTTTCTACGAACACATGTCCTGTAGGCCTCACTAATTGCCATTCTGAAATCTGGACAATGTTTGGAATGTATGGTCTAACTTCTTTCAAAATGTTTGAATTATTCACATTAGCAACATGAAGCAAGACCACTAGACTCAACAGATGCTTCCTAGAGCATTTTTCTAGGAAAAAGGGTTGATTGGCTACTGTCATAGGCACCGGTCCCCAGTTCCCAGCTCATATTCTTACCCAGTGTCCTTCCCATCAAGAATTTTGTCTTTCACCTGTGCTTTTGGGACACTGGGGAGTGCCAGGGCTTCATTCATGGGGCAAATGGGTAATTGTGAAAGGACAGCATTATGGGGAGATTGCAAAAACCCAGATAGTCTAAGGCCCAGGGCTTTCTATTCAAAGTGGAGTTCTGGAAGATCTGGATTGGTGCAAAAGTGCAGAACAAGCCTGGAGATCACCTCCCTCAGGCTCGACTTTGTTTTGAAGAAATGGCATTTCTCCCTCAGGTCAATCCTGAAACACAGTGTAATCTAAGGGGAGCAACATGGGAGGGGGAAAAAAAAGAAGATGAAAAAAACCAATAAATAGTAATAACAGGAAGCAGGAAAAGACAGGCCTGGATATGCAATTCTTTTTGTGCCTGTTGAATGAACTCTGGTGGGGATGTGGAGAGAGAATTATCCTATTTATATATTGAAAGGAATTTTAAATATGCATAGGCAGGGAGAGAGGATCCACAGAGATTGAAATGCAAAACACAGCATGGTCTGAGCATCTCTCCTTCTATCTCCCAGTACCATTAGCAAGTTCCTTGCACCAATTTCTGGAAAGCTCCTTCTAAAACTCAGAACCATCCTTCTGCTTACTCAGCATTTCTATCTTAGAAAAGCAATTCTATTTTTATAAAGAAATGGGCCTTCACTTGCAAAACACCTTGCAAATGATTTCAGACAGAAACAGAGCTCACACTTCTACACTGATGCACACACATGTCCAACCAACCCATTCACACAGACACACACACACAAACACACATATACACACACATGCACACCTCCTTCTACACCACAATCTCCTGGCTGCTTGGCACTAAGGTTTTTTGTTTGTTTGTTTTGTTTTTTTAACATCTTTATTGGAGTATAATTGCTTTACAATGGTGTGTGAGTTTGCATTTTATAGCAAAGTGAATCAGCTATACATATACATATATCCCCATATCTCCTCCCTCTTGCGTCTCCCTCCCATTCTCTCTATCCCATTCCTCTAGGTGGTCACAAAGCACCGAGCTGATCTCCCTGTGCTATGCAGCTGCTTCCCACTAGCTACCTATTTTACATTTGGTAGTGTATATATGTCCATGCCACTCTCTCACTTCATCCCAGCTTACCTTTCCCCCTCCCTGTGTCCTCAAGTCCATTCTCTATGTCTACATCTTTATTCCTGCCCTGCCACTAGGTTCATCAGTACCATTTTTTTTTTTTTAGATTCCATATATATGTATTAGCATACGGTATTTGTTTTTCTCTTTCTGACTTACATCACTCTGTATGACAGACTCTAGGTCCAGCCACCTCACTACAAATAACTCAATTTCATTTCTTTTTATGGCTGAGTAATATTCCATTGTATATATGTGCCACATCTTCTTTATCCATTCATCTGTCAATGGACACTTAGGTTCCTTCCATGTCCTGGCTATTGTAAATAGAGCTTCAGTGAACATTGTGGTACATGACTCTTTCTGAATTATGGTTTTCTCCTGGTTTATGCCCAGTAGTGGGATTGCTGGGTCGCATGGTAGTTCTATTTTTAATTTTTTAAGGAACCTCCATACTGTTCTCCATAGTGGCTGTAACAATTTACATTCCCACCAACAGGCACTAGGGTTTTAGATACTGTAGGTTCATAACATGCACGTGGAAACAACTTTTCATGCTATTGTGCAGGGAGACACGGTAGTGTGGATTAAAGGCCATGGGAAATATCATCATTCAACTGATCACAATCACTCTGGGAACATGTAAAAGACAGAAAACTGGTCATATTTCTTCATTAATATACTTCATTCACATTGAAAAAACAATCCTTTATCCCACACAAATATCTCCTTCCTTACTAAGTCTCCCCATTCACCATTCCCACCAAGCACACATTACCTCTCCTAAAATAGCAGGAGCTACTGTCCTCAGAGGCTTCACTGAGGAGCAAATAAATAGAGTAGCTGCTGCTGGCTCCCCTACCATGGACCAACACATCTTAAGTCCCAAATCAAAGCTCTGAAAGAAAGAGGAATTACTAAATAAAAACAAGACCTTTAATCCATTTGGAGTTTATTTTTGTGTATGGTGTTAGGTAGTGTTCTATTTCATTCTTCTACATGTAGCTGTCCAGTTTTCCCAGCACCACTTACTGAAGAGGCTGTCTTTTCTCCATTGTATGTTCTTGCCTCGTTTGTCATAAACTAGGTGACCATATGTGCATGGGTTTATCTCTGGGATTTCTATCCTATTCCATTGATCTATGTTTCTGTTATTGTGCCAGTACCATACTGTCTTGATTACTGTAGCTTTGTAGTATACACTGAAGTCAGGGAGCCTGATTCCTCCAGCTCCGTTTTTCTTTCTTAAGATTGTTTTGGCTATTTGGGGTCTTCTGTGTTTCCACACAAATTGTAAAATATTTTGTTCTAATTCTGTGAAGAATGCCATTGGTAGTTTGATAGGGATTGCGTCGAATCTGTAGATTGCTTTGGGTAGTATAGTAATTTTCACAGTATTGATTCTTCCAATCCAAGAACATGGTGTATTTCTCCATCTGTTTATGTCATCTTTGATTTCTTTCATCAGTGTTTTATAGTTTTCTGAGTACAAGTCTTTCGCCTCCTTAGGTAGGTTGATTCCTAGGTACTTTATTATTTTTGTTGCAATAGTAAATGGGATTGTTTCCTTAATTTCTCTTTCTGATCTTTCGTTGTTAGTGTATAGGAATGCCAGAGATTTCTACGCATTAATTTTGTATCCTACAACCCTGCCAAATTCATCAATTAGTTCTAGTAGTTTTCTGGTGGCATCTTTAGAATTTTCTATGTATAATATCATGTCATCTGCAAACAATGACAGTTTTACTTCTTTTCCCATTTGTATTCCTTTTATTTCTTTTTCTTCTCTTATTGTCATGGCTAGGACTTCCAAAACTATGTTGAATAAGAGTGGTGAGAGTGGACATCCTTGTCTTATTCCTGATCTTAGGGGAAATGCTTTCAGTCTTTCACCATTGAGTATGATGTTTGCTGTGGGTTTGTCATATATGGCTTTTATTATGTTGAGGTAGGTTCCTACTAAGCCCATTTTTCTGGAGGGTTTTTATTATATATGGGTGTTGAATTTTGTCAAAAGCTTTTTCTCAACCTATTGAGATGATCATATGGTTTTTATTCCTTAATTTGTTAATATGGTGTATCACATTGTTTGATTTGCATACATTGAAGAATCCTTGCATCCCTGGGATAAATCCCACTTGATCATGGTATATGATCCTTTTAATATGTTGTTGGATTCTGTTTGCTAGTATTTTGCTCAGGATTTTTGCATCTATGTTCATCAGTGATACTGGTCTATAATAGTCTCTTTTTGTGATATCTTTTTCTGGTTTTAGTATCAGGGTGATGGTGGCTTCGTAGAATGAATTTGGGAGTGTTCCTCTGTCTGCAATTTTTTGGAAGAGTTTGAGAAGATCGGTGTTAGCTCTTCTCTAAATGTTTGATAGAATTCGCATGTGAAGCCATCTGGTCCTGGACTTTTTAAGACCAGACACTATAAAACTCTTAGAGGAAAACATAGGAAAAATACTCTTTGACATAAACCACAGCAAGATCTTTTTTGACCCACCTCCTAGAGTAATGAACATAAAATAAATAAATAAACAAATGGGACCTAATTAAACTTAAAAGCTCGTGCACAGCAAAGGGAACCATAAACAAGATGAAAAGACAACCCTCAGAATGGGAGAAAATATTTGCAAATGAAACGACAAAGGACTAATCTCCAAAACATACAAACAGCTCATGGAGCTCAATATCAAAAAAACAAACAATCCAATTAAAAAATGGGCAGAAGACCTAAATAGACATTTCACCAAAGAAGACATACAGATGGCCAAGAGGCACATGAAAAGATGCTCAATATCACTAATTATTAGAGAAATGCAAATCAAATCTACAATATGGTATCAACTCACACTGGTCAGAATGACCATCATCAAAAAATCTAGAAACAATAAATGCTGGAGAGGGTGTGGTGAAAAGGGAACCCTCCTGCACTGTTGGTGGAAATGTAAATTGATACAACCATTATGGAGAGCAGTATGGAGGTTCCTTAAAAAACTAAAAATAGAACTACCATATGACCCAGCAATCCCACTACTGGGCATATACCCTGAGAAAACCAAATTCAGAAAGAGACATATACCACAATGTTCATTGCAGCACTATTTACAATAGCCAGGACATGGAAGCAAACTAAATGTCTATCAACAGATGAATGGATAAAGAGGATGTGGCACATATATACAATGGAATATTACTCAGCCATAAAAAGAAACGAAATTGAGTTATTTGTAGTGAGGTGGATGGACCTAGAGTCTGTCATACAGAGTGAAGTAAGTCAGAAAAACAAATACCGTATGCTAACACATATATATGGAATCTAAAAAAAAAAAACAAAAAAAATGGTACCGATGAACCTAGTGGCAGGGCAGGAATAAAGATGTAGACATAGAGAATGGACTTGAGGACACGGGGACGGGTGGGTGTAGCTGGGGTGAAGTGAGAGTAGCATTGACGTATATACACTACCAAATGTAAAATAGTTAGCTAGTGGGAAGCAGCAGCATAGCACAGGGAGATCAGCTTGGTGCTTTGCGCACCTAGAGGGGTGGGATAGGGAAGGTGGGAGGGAGGCTCAAGAGGGAGGGGACATGGGGACATATATATGCATATGGCTGATTCACTTTGTTGTACAACAAAAACTAACACAGTATAGTGAAACAATTATACTCCAGTAAAGATCTATTAAAAAAAAAAAAAAAGACCTTTGTCAATCATCTTAATTTTTCCCCACCCCCCCAGTCTCTCCCTTTCTCTCTGTATCTTACAAATTCATACAAAGTCCCTGGCCCTCTTCAGTTCTGTTGATTTACAGGATTTAGTCACTGACCTGGGTATTACTTTGGGAAAGTTGCCATTCTCTGGTTACTTATAGGAGAGGATATTTTGAAATTATGAAGATTGCTAATAGAAAGTCAAGACCTTCAGATTTTTATAACAGGCTTCTAATCAATAATGAAAATATAGAGAAGAAAGGGAAGAGAAGGAGAGATGAATTGTGAGAGCACAATCAATACCTCAGTGTCAGCACTCTGTTTGTTGTGTGTGGCTTCTTCAACTAGGAGGACATCTTGGACGAGTAGCTGTATAGCTTGACCATCCACCCCAGACCCAGGAAGAAGCCCTTTACCAAATTCCTGACCTACTTGCAGGCCCAATCACATTCTGCAGGGTTTGCCTGGCTAATATCTCTGTATCCTTTATGTTTAGTATCACTTCCTCTAGAAATCTCTCTCAGAATGCTCCCCTTTTGACGTTTGAGTCATTGCAGTTTGGAGGGAGAGGGCTTCAAGGACAGGAAAGATGACTAACTCCATACTGAGATACTGAGATCTGTAGGTTTTGTGATTTCTAAGGAGAATCCAGGTGGTGAGATGTAGTGAACAGCTGGCTCTCTGGGCCTGGATATCAGGGCAGAAGACTGGGTTCAGAAGCAACTGGGAAGCTACCAGCAAATGAACTGTCCTGAAGGCACTGGGTTGAGGGGAATCCCCAGGTGTAGCCTAGGCTTGATGCATCCCTGGGCCGCCACCATGCACAGGGGTGATATCAAACTCAGAGGAAAGAGATGAAGTCAGAGCTCTATGTGAAGGGTTTTCTGTAGGCCCAGATTCGTGACACCAGGGTAGTATGAATCATCATCACTGTGTAACATTTCTTACTGAGAATCCAGCAAAGTGCTTACATCTACATTAAGCTTTCAGGCAATCAAACACTGAATTTTTTTTAAAGCCTGAAAATGGTATTAATGTGTGAAAAACACTTAAAAAAAAAACACACCAATATCTTGAGAACAACTGAGAAGAACGTTTCACCAGGCTGTCTACAGTTCACAGCTCCAGCCTGAGCACAGGCTTGTAAAGACATATAACAAAGGTGCCTCTCTCCCTGAGGAATAAGCACCTGAATCATCCACTGCCTTCAAGTGTGGCACCTACCATAAAAACAACTCTCCCTTTGATTGCCATAAAATGCCCACATTTCCTTAGTGTTGATTTGCAGGTGAGAGGCTGAGGGAGCCCAGAACCAGGTCTCCAATTAGGCCTCATTATCACTAACCAACAAAGGACCAGTGGAGGGACCGAATGAAAACTACAACAGCCATCTCTCTGGGTGCTTTGATGTCCACATCTTCCGTCTTCCTTGCAGCCTTCCTTGATGCTATTTAGGCTGGGCTCATAATGTTAGGGGCTCTCTTTTCCAATGGAAGCAGAACTATAGTTTGGCAAAAAATAAAACCATGGTCCAGATAGATGAAGGGAGGCTATGTATGCATTAAGCCTCCTCCCCCTAATTTCCATTTATAAGGACATTTGCAGAGCCTTGCAGGCATCTGCTTCTGAGTTCTGTGTCTGATAGTGCTGTCATAACCTGCTTTAACCTTTTACATGCTGTTGGCCTACCTGTGGCTCTCCATGCTGATCATTTTCCATGGTCCAGATTAAGGACCACCTCTCTCATGATGGCTGATGGTGCCAGTGAACTGACACCACCCTGACACAAATGGGAACCCTCCTAGACCCTTCCCTTGGTCTCACATCTAGGTACCATGTATGTCCTGGAGAGTACCACCCTTGGCACATCACCCATAGCCCACCGCATCTGAGCTCAGAGCCCCATCCTTTCTTATCAGAATTTGAAATTTCTTTGTCTTAGTTAATTCTCCCTCTAATCCTTATCACATACAGAAAGCAGAATGAGCTTTCTACAGTGAGTGTCTGACTTTTCCATTCTTCGGTTAAAAGCTCTTTAGCCCCATCACTGCCTTCCCATGCATACAGGAGGAAGTCCAAGTTCCTGCCCATGGCTTACAAGGTCCCCATGATCTGTTCCCTCTCTGCCTTGCCAGATGTAACCCCTGTGCAGGACAAAATGTGTCAGACAACTAAGGAGATGATTTTATTCAGGCTATTGCAATAGGAAGAACGAATGAGGAACGTATCAAAGAACAGGAAGGGGCTTTGAATTTGATAATAGACAGGTAAACCGGGAAGTCATGGGCAAGTCCTATGGAAGCCATGAAGAAGAATTGAGATGGGCCTATCTAGGAATATGTGAGATCACGGTGGTTGTTTTTGTGGTTAGATTTTCTTGGAACACAAAAGGGTGGGGAGACTTCCTAAAAGCTATCTCCAGAAGCACAGGGCTCAGGTAAAGTTCAGCATTGTCATCTCATTTCACTCCACCACTCTGACTTCCAGCCACAGACACACTCACCTGAGCTGTTTTCACACCCCTGGGACAGAGCTCAATCTGCTCTCTATGAATGGAAAGCCCTTCTCTGTCTTCTATGCCTAAACATCTTTCAAGATTCAGTTCAAGATTCAGTTACTTTCTCCATAAAATCTTAATCAGGACCCACTTTGTTGTTATAAGGATTAAACAGAGTGATGTAAGTGAAGTCCTTTGCATGGGGCACCCAGTAAGCACTGAAGAAACACAGACTTATAAACACCTTTCCGGGCTGGGCCATGCAGATGGAGCTGCCCCCACTGTACCCCACTCAAAACATCTGTCTTCGCACCTGAGACACCAGGACTCAGTTGTTGCCATGAGCTCCTCCTCGTGTTGTTTATTCATGCTTTTAACAAACATTTATTAATCCTCACTGGGGCTACAACAGTGAACAAGACAGTCCCACTGCCAGCCCGTATGGAGATAACAGCCCCTGAGGCTACATATGAGTAAGTAAACAACTGCAATTTGGAGGGGTGCAAGCACAAGGAGGCTACTAGGTATGCATGCTCTGGGGGATAAAAGTAGACCTCTGACCCAGACCGGGGCTGGGTGCAGGCAGCTTTCTGGGAGGAAGTGATGGCTAAGCTTAGACGAGGGGGAAACTGTTCAAAACATAATTTGTAAAAGATCTAGACCCTGGAAGGAGAGAGGGAGGAAGGAAGGGGAAATGCCTCACTTAAGGCAAGATAACTGGTCATCTCTTTCTTTGCCTTCCTAGTCTACACACACACACACACACACACACACACACACACACACACACACACTAACACTCACTCACACACAGGAACATGCACACACTTCCCTCATGGCTTATCTCTGTTCTGCCTATAAGCATCAAGGTGTGAAGAATGAACCTTTTATCCTACACTTTGGATGGACTGTCTGTGTCTGAATTTTTTGTTTTGGTGCTGATAGGAATCTAAGTTATTAACCCTGATAAGCATCCTTTAATTTTTTTTCCTTAGAAGTTAAGTGGGACTCAGACTTTACTTAGAGGAAGAGCTGGGGGAAGAGAGTAAGGAGGTCACATGATAAGCACTCAATAACCATTTCCTTCACTTCTTCCTGAGCCAAACCTTTTCAGCAGCAAGTGTGATGAATTTGTGCACTGTGTGTATAGTAGTAACACTAGATATTGTCAGGAAGAAAACAATGCTTTGGAAAGCTTGTTCCAGGCAACATGCATGGGGATAAACCCCTGGGAGTCCAGAGTGTTAGGAGCAGGGCTGCTGGTGAGTAAGTGGGGGAGGTGGGGACCAGGGCCAAAGAAGGAGTGAGGGGCCGCCAGCAAAGGCCCAAAATGCCTCTCTGGGAGAACTGAATTCATTAACTTCAACTTTGAGCCCTCATCCGTCTTCTGCAGTGAGGGACTGCTGTAGATGGGCCACTTAGTGATAACACTCACAATACGTGCGATTGGCTAGGGACGTGGCTGTTTGTATGAGATACCACCCTTAGCCACTAGGAGCGCTCTGTGTGCTCTGCTTCACCAGCCGTCTACCATCAGCCCCTGCAGACACACCGTGAGCACTCATCACCAGCCCAGAAACTCCACTCACTGTGAAGCTCAGGTAAGCCCATTGCTCCGTTGCCTCTGCAAAAGGCTGTTTCAGGGCCAAGGATGCACAGGGAATTGTTAAGGATCTATAAAGGAGTTGAGAAAAAAATACAATGTAACCAGAAAAGCCCTTGAGAGCCAAGATCAGCTTTATATTTTGCAGGGTCCAGTGAAAAATGAAAACATGGGGTTCCTTGTTCAAAAATTATTAGCAATTTCAAGATGGCAACAGCAGAGCATGAAACCAAGCCTAGGACCCTTCGGATCGCAGGGCCCTGTTTGACTGCACAGGTTGGACAAAAAAAGTCAGACCAGCTGAGGGGTCATAAAATCCAAACCCCTTATTTTATGAGTGAGAAAATTAAAGACCAGAAGTGGAAAGCGTTCTCTTGTTCCAGTCCCATGTCATTTTCACGCAGTAGGAGGCCTCCACACTGGGGTTCCTTAGTCATGAACTGTTCATTTACCAGTTGCGCGACCCCAGACAAATTATGTACTTTCTCCCTCAGCCTCCTCATCTGTAAAATGGGGGTAATAATACAGACCTCAAAGATTATTCATTAGAATTAAACACAGTAAAGAGGCAGAGAATTCAGAACAGTACATGAGCTATAGTAGCTCCCAATAAACCATCACAATTTTAAATATTGGTAATAGCAGTAGTAATGACTGTAGTATTTCAGTAAGCTCCTCCTTTTGTCTCCTTTGAGTGGCTTTCCTTTTCTGTATCAAGGAGGGGACACCTTTGCCAACACTGACTGTGAACCACCTCACCGTGGTCATAGTTGTAGGGCAAGGGTCCCCAACCCCCGGGCCACAGACTGGTGCTGGTCCGCGGCCTGTAAGGAACAGGGCCGCACAGCAAGAGGTGAGCAGCAGGCAAGCGAGCGAAGCTTCCTCTGCCGCTCCCCATCGCTTCCCATCGCTCTCATTACCTCCTGAACCCTCCCCTCCACCCCCCAACCCCACCCCCGTCCGTAGAAAAATTGTCTTCCACGAAACCGGTCCCTGGTGCCAAAAAGGTTGGGGACCACTGCTGTAGGAATTAGGGCTATAATTCCTTTAGAGAAAGGCTAGACTCTTATAAAAAGCTGACTCCAGCAGTCCTGCTCCTGGGACCCTGCAGCATTTACTCCCATCAAAGACTGGGCTGTCTTAAAAAAGAAGGAAATCCTGCCATCTGTGACAACATGAATGGACCTGGAGGGCATTATGCTGAGTGAAATAAGCCAGACACAGAAAGAGACATACCGTATGATTTCAGTTATATGTGGAATCTAAAATAGTCAAACTCATAGAAGCAGAGAATAGAATGGTGGTTACCAGGAAATGGGGAGATGATGATTAATGGATACAAAGTTTCAGTTATGTAGGATAAATAACTTCTGGAGATCTACTATACAGCACAACGCCTATGGCTAACAGTGGTGTATTGTATAGTTACAATTTCCTAGGAAGGTAGATCTTAAATGTTCTTCACCACAAAATAATAATAAATAATAATAATAATAATAAAGGGGATGGAAGGAGACTTTGGGAGGTAATGGGTATACTTCTGGCCTTGATGGTGGTGATGGTTTCACAGGTGTATACTTATTCCCAAACTCATCGAGTGGTACACATTAAATGTGTACCGCTTTTTATATATCAATCATATCTCAGTAAAGTGGTCTAAAAAAGTAAAGCTCCTAGTAGATTAAAAGAAAAAAAAAAGATAGGGCTGAGCTGCATAAAGGCAGGGCTTCTCAAACTGCTTTCATCTACATACAGCAGGATGTCCAGGAATGCTTGCCAAAAGTTCACATTTCTAGATCCCAACTCAGACCCAATAAATCAGAATCTCCCAGGGTGGGATCCAGGAATCCAGTCTAACAAGAACCTCTAGAAATTCTTATTTCACACCAAAGGGTGAGAACCACTGTCCAAGGCCAGCTGCAGGTTCATGGCCATCAGCAAGCCCTCCGGGGCGCGCTGCCTGCATCGAGCGTGGCGTCTGCCTCACTCCTTCAGGCTGTCTAGCTCCATGGTAATCTTGCATGGGGAGGGCACCCAGCGGCCACCAATTAGAGCATGTTGGTTGGCTGTCAGATGGTTCACCGCACACATCTCACATCTAACACACAAGAAAGGCCGACCGCTGTGCCAGCTGGTCAGGCTGTTCCATCTGGGCCTGGTCCAGGGAGACTCTGGCTGGGGTCCTGAGAGTGACCCAGAGAGGCAGAGCATGTCACCACACACAGTGTCTTGCTCTTTGCAGCCTCCAACTGTGGGACACCTCTCCCAATTCTGGAATTTACTCAAGCCTCACAGCTTACTGCTAAAGCTCGAGCTATATAAAAAAAGAACGAGGGGCATTTTAAGCCTCATTTTAAACAGACTTCAAAAGGAAAAGGGGGTCAAAAGGTACAAACTTCCAGTTATAAGATAAATAAGTTCTGGGGATGTAATGTACAGCACGGTGACTACAGTTTAACGATACTGTTTTGTATATCTGAATGTTGCTAAAAGACTAGGTCTTAAAAGCTCTCAACACACACACAAAAGTGTAATTATGTGAGGTGACGGATGTTAACTAGATTTATTGTGGTGATGATTTAGCAACGTATAGATATATCAAATCATTATGCTGTGCACTTTGACTAATACAATGTTATATGTCAATTATATCTCAATAAAACTGAAAAAAAAATGTCTTCCACCAGACGCACAAGGTCATAAATTGCTTTAATATGATAAGTTATCTGGTGGTTCTTTATATCAACTATACCAAGCAAATGGCAAACATTCCTCACTACTCAGGGTAGCCTGCCTGGCCCTTTCTGTCTGTCACTTGGGGAAAGAGAGAGAAATCCATTTGAAACCAGGCTCTGGTCATCATGGGGATGGCGGGTGCTGCTTTACCATCCTGCATTAAATCCTCCTCACTCCAGCACTCAAATTTACCTTCTTTCAAAGCACATACTTTGTACTTTTAATTTATACCTTTGTCAGAAATTAAAGCAGACTTGCTCACTTTTTTTGGCTGGCGTCTCTAATGGCCCCAAACTCTGCTGCATTTACAAGGAAAGCACAGGAGGAGCTTGGGGATGTCCCAGCACACCCTGCAGGAAAGGGAGCAGCATTCTGAGGAAGTGAGGCGTGTGACCCTGGGGGACCCTCATGGGGCTCTGGATGCCTAGGTGTCTGCTTCAGGACATCTTGAGAGTTAACATCAACTCAGCAAGACTCCCTAAGAGCAGATCCAAGCTTGTGCCCACTACTCATCCACAACACAGCCCCCTGTGTGGCTCAGAGCCACTCCTATAATCCCCTGCACTACATCCATCAGCATCAAATCTTCCCTGTGGACCACGGAGGCAGCCAACATATACATTTATGAAAATAAGCACAGTATGAGAAAAGAAAAATCATAGGCCCACCTTCCCCAAAGCTTTGTTTTTCATTATTTTGGCTCACAGTGCTTCTTACCAAGTTTTGTTTGTTTGTTTTATATTTTTATCTATTGTATTATGCTACCACTACCATATAAGCTTCATGAGGGAAGGACTATGATTTGTTTTGTTCATAAAACATATAGGTGCTTAAAATGTGGTTATTAAATGAGAGAATGAAGGAATGAGCTCACTTAACCTAACCCAGTCTTGATGGACACCCCTACCCCGAGTGATATCATATGCTACCTAGTTCATAAAGAATATTTAACAAAGACTTGGGGGATAAGGAAATTGTTGTAATTATTCTTTTTTAAAAAGTCAGAATATATATAAGCCCATTACTTTAATTGTTTGTTCCAATAAAGAGAAAGGCAACAGTCTAAAAAATAAACATAACCAGAAAAAGAAATAAATATACAACAAAAAAACTCCTAGAAGAAAACATGGGTGGTAAGCTCCTTGACATCTGCCTTGGCAATGATTTTTTAGACTTGACACCAAAAGCAAAGTCAACAAAAGCAAAAATAACCAAGTTGGACTACGTCAAACTAAAAAGCTTCTCTGTACAGCAAAGGATAACAAAATTAGAACAATCTAATTTAACGACGAACAAACAATCTAATTTAAAAATGGGCAGAGGATCTGAATAGACATTTTTCCAAAGAAGACATACAGATGGCCAATAGGTACATGAAAACATGCTCAACATCACTAATTATCATGGAAATGCAAATTCAAACCACATATCACCTTACACCTGTTAGAATGGCTGTTATCAAAAATGCAAGAAATAGCAAGTGTTAGCGAGGATGTGGTGAGAAGGGAACTCTCAGGCACCGCTGATAGGAATGTAAATTGGTGCAACCCCGACAGAAAACAGTATGGATGTTCTTTAAAAAAATAAAAGTAGAACTATTATATGACCCAGCAATTCCACTTCTGGGTATTTATCCAAAGAAAACAAAAAAAAACTTGAAAAGATATATGCACTCCTAGGTTTGATGCAGAATCATTTACAATACCAAGACATGGCAACAACCTAAGTGTCCACCAAGGATGAATGAATAAAGAAAATGTGGTATGTATACACACACACACACACACACACACACACACACAGGAATACTATGCAGTCATGAAAAAGAAGGAAATCTTATCATTTGCAACAACACACATGGACCTTGAGGGCATTATGCTAAGTGAAATAAGTCAGATGGAGAAAGAAAAATACCACATAATCTCACTTATGTGTGGAAACAAAAAAAAGCACATGAGGGATAAGTGGCAATGCTCAGAGAAAGAAGACACAAGGTCAGGAGAGATGTGCTGAATGTGGATGGGTCTTGGAAGGAGGTTAGCTCCTAAGTCATTAATTGAGAAGAAGACATCCTCTCTTCTGAGAAGACTTCCTGACCTTGCAGGCTGGCGGTCCACATAGTCTTTTTTTTTTTTAATTTATTTATTTTTGGCTGTGTTGGGTCTTCACTGCTCCACATGGGCTTTCTCTAGTTGCAGCGAGGGGGGCCTACTCTTCATTGCAGTGCGTGGGCTTCTCATTGTGGTGGCTTCTCTTTTTGTGGAGCATGGGCTCTAGGCACGTGGGCTTCAGTAGTTGTGGCACAAGGGCTCAGTAGTTGTGGTGCACGGGCTTTGTTGCTCCACAGCATGTGGGATCTTCCTGGACCAGGGCTCGAACCCATGTCCCCTGCACTGGCAGGCAGATTCTTAACCACAGGGAAGTCCCCACATAGTCTTAAAGACATTGCCAATCGTGATACTTGTCACAAGATATTTTAGCACCTGTGTATTTGCCCATGCACTTTTGAAAGACTACGTTTTATTTGCCTCCGAATCCTTGGGCTCCAGCACACAGTAAGTTCTCATTAAATGTTGGCCAAATGTTGCCTGAACATGAGTTGGCAGGCTTTTCTGGGTGGAAGGAATGGATTGAACAAAGGCTCGTGGGAAGGAACAGTGTAAGTAGACAAGGAATGCATGTTTGCTTGTTGCTAAAAAACTGGAGCTCTGGACAATTCAATGTTATAGTGACAAATGCACCTAAGTCAGTGGTCTAAGCAAAGAGCTGCATTAAGAAACCATCCCTTCCAGCCTGAAGCTACCTTTGTTGCTGCACCCAGATCATTAAAGCATAAAGGCATTGCTGTTTCCTCAGTAGTTTTGTGAAAAAATGAGTACCTTTGTCTTCATCTCCCTCCCTGGGGCTTTCCCTACAGGTTGAAAAACAAGAGGGTTCCAGCTACAGGGAAGGGAAGCAAGATCCCACTTCAGATAATGAGATTCTTGGAAGCATGTACACACCCTGGGTGAGTAAGAAATACCACCAGAGTGTCAGGTCAGGGATGGGGTGGTCATGGCACCAGCTCTTCCTCCTGCTCGCTCTTCCTCACAGGATTTCCAGAAGCAACGGACTCTTGTGCTTTCTAACAATAATCTAAACCAGAGGCATCTGCTTTCATCTTTCTCAGCTGAAAGGCCTTTTAAGCTCCCCACTGTTTGTTTTGGTTTATTACTGAAAGGCTAAAACCATAAAAAAAAAAGTATTGTTGTGGGTATTTTCCAGTTGAGATGAAATATTTAACAAGGGCGAGGTGGGGAGGAGGAAGTTTGCTGAAAATACCATTCTTTAAAGGTCAAAAAATGCATAAACCCATTACTTTAATATTGTTTGTTCCCACGAGAGACAAAGTGTTTGGAGCCCTCCCCGCTGCTTCCTCCCCCCCAGACTTCTGTGCACAAATGCACACACATTTCAGGTCCATCCTCCAAAAGCACAGCTATGATCTTCTTACAGCTCTGCTTAGAATCTTCCTTGGCTCCACCCAGCCGAGAAAATGAGATATAGTCTCCTAGTGCCGCAGGAAAATCCTACCACAATCTAGCTTGAACTAGTTGTGTAAGCTCACAGCTCACAGCTCACAGGGTCCTCCCAGCCCCTCGCCATTTCAGCCTGTCAAAAAGATATATCCATACACATATTTTCAATGTATGGTTTTGCCTCTCTGTGTCACAGAATCATGCCAGTCTCTGAAATCATCTCTGCACCTCTCCCATCTCATCCATGGTGACACATCAAAACCCGACCCAAACTTTCCATACTTAGCGCAAGTTCGCCTCTTCCAAGATGTCTCCCCATCGCCCCAGTTAGAGCCCTCGTGGAGGCACGTGGCCATGCTGGGCATCTTCTCAGGGCTCAACTCCACTTTCAGGTTGTGACTTTCCCAAGAGCAGGGGCCAGGATCTATATAACTTTGTGTCCCCCACCAAACACAATGCCTCCGCCTAGCCAGTGCTCTGTATTTTTTGAATGACTGAATTAATGAAGAAAGAAGCCAGCCCCTTCCTCTCTGCAGCATTTGCTCCACTATTTGTGCAAAAATTAAATTCTTAGAACATGCCAAAGCACTCTACATGATGGATGCGTCTTCTGATTGGATTATAATTAAAATAAGGTTGGGTTTTTTTTTTGGTAACAACATAGTTACCTCGATTGGCAGAAGGGAGATGGCAGATGTAATGGATAACTGATGAACAGTTTGAATGTTGCCATAATGTATATCCTATTATGTTTCCTGTTTCAAAAGACAGCTTTAGAGGAGCATCCCAAGAACCTGCTGTTGAATTATCATCCCCAAGTATAGCCGAATTATACAGCATGAGAAAGCTGGAAAATTGAAAGAGCTGACAGAGGAGGAGGGAACAGAATAGGAAGACCACGGGGCCGAAAGAATGCGGCAGTTCATTAGGAGGCTGCAGAGTGGCATGAAGGTGGGTCCTAAGTAGCCTGAGAGGCAAGGGCTGCTCTGCACACACGCTAGACCAGCATCATCCAGTACAGTAGCCATCAAGCAAATGCAGCTACTGAGCACCTGAAATGTGGGTGGAGTGAACTAATATGTGTTGTAAGTACAATAACATCTATGCTGGATTTTAAAGATTTAACATGAAAAAAATGTAAGCTATCTAATCAATGATTTTTATAACTATTGCACATTGAAGTGATAAGACACTGGATATATTGGGCTAAATAAATTATTAATATTAAATTCAACTGTTTCTTTTTATTTTTTAATGTGGCTACTAGAAAATTTAATATTACATATGGGGCTAGAGTTTGTGGCTTGGATATTTCTAATGAACAGCACAGTTCTAGACTAAGTTTTCTAGACTAAGTAGGATGTCACTCTTCTCACCCCCAAGAAGAAAAAAGAGCATCAATCATACTCAAAAAAAAAAAAAAGAAAAAGAAGAAGAAGAAAAAACAAAGCAGGTACCAGAGCTGGCAACTTTGTGGTAGCAGGAGAGTCATTTTCTGTCCAGACGTCCATACAAATTTTTGCAGAGCTCCAAGGCCTGGGACTAACAGTACAACTATTACCATGGCCTCAGGACAGCTGACCATCCTAAGCCCCAAGCAAGAAAAATGCCAAGAAGTAATTGTCATATTTGGATGTGGGAATGAAAAAAAAAAAAAGAGGTTCTTTAAAAAGGAGCTGTTATGCTTTAACTTACATTTTTTCTATCTTTGCAGGGCTCATTCCTATTAATGGTTTATTTAACCTGATGTTCCTAAATGGGCTGGTAAGTGTGGCTTAGCTGATTCTTTATCAGCTTTAGGTACCATTCACTGTAATAATTAGGTCTAATTTCTTACCAAAAAAACAGTCTTAAGATTAACGTATAACCAAAGGAGTCTTTGAAATCTGTAACTTTGACCATCACTTTACTTCTTCAACCTGACTAAACTAAGATGTGGCATAGCAACCTGTCAAGGGCCACATGCAATCCTGGGCAGGTAGGGGTCGGGGTGGGAGGATGGGGACAACAGTTTGAATTTGAGTATTTCTAGTGTCAACAGAAATCTCTTTGCTGTAATTGGCTTAGTCCCCAGTTGAAGTTATGCTTATCCAAAATCTTAGGTGGTATATTAGTTATCTACTGCTGTGTAACAATCTACCCCATAACTTAGCAGCTTAAAACAACACAGTGTATTATCTCAGTGTCTGTGAGTCAGTAATCCAGGTGTGGTTTAGCCAGATCTTCCATCCCAAAGTCTCTCAGAAGGCTGCAATCAACATCAGCCAAGGCTGCAGTCACCTGAAAGTTCAACCAGGGCACAGTCTGCTTCCAAGCTCACCCACATGGTAAATACTTTCATGTATGTATATATGTGTGTTGTGGAGATAAGTTCTCATAAATACCACTATTGCTTTTTCTATTAACAGGACAAATGACTTACCTTGCATTTATATCTGCTCACCACTCTTCTACCTTCTCTCCCTGCTCCCACCCCCTCCCCAAAAAGGGTAAAAATAAATTTACCCTTGATTAAAAGACCTGTAATCAAGGGTAAATTTTTCTCACAAAAGGCTGTCAGCAGCTTATGTAGAACCAACTTCCCTGTATCACATGTAAGTTCTACCAAAAAATGGCTTGTAATGCAATTCTTTGTGAGTTTTCACTTGCAGTTGTACTAACAGATGAAAGATCAAAGAGGGAGCAGTCCCTTGCACAGCCGAATGCCAGTGGCTCCTCAAAACTAAGCCATCACTCTCTCAACAAACAGGCGTCCACCCTTCTGCCCACCAATTCATCTCACCCAAGAGACCACCTGAAGAGCAACTGGACTGAAGGTGAAGCTACAGCTTTTCAAATAACAAGGAAAGGCAAAAGCCTCTTATGACAAGATGTGTTTCATTCCCCCCATATTTTCTGTTTGTTGAGGCTCATCAATCCCCCACCTGCACCAGCCAATGGACTGTGCGGTGGGGGTGGGAAATCACGGAGAGAAAAACACTCAGGGCAGATATTCTGCAGCTCGGCACCTCCCCTGGCAGGTGCAGCGGGGCTGCTCATAGAGGTCTGGGGCGCCAGGGCGTGTGAAGTCTCCCTTCTCCCTCGCTGACCCCACTCTGGCCCCTTTGTCCAATCCTGAGGGGACTCCAGTCAACATTTTCACTCCCCTGCCAATGGCTTTAACATCATAATTGAGTTTTACTGCAAACCTCTTTTATATTTTGTTTATTTCCAAAACCTGACTATTGTTTCTCTACCTAATTGAACAGTACACCTGACCATCACATGTAACCATTTACTGATGACTCAGATATCAAACACCAATGACCTCAAGGCCACTGAGTGTGTGTCTGCTTGCTCTCGGTCAAAATGGCCCCAGATCTTTGTGCCTTTAAGTTCATGTACCATTTCCTATAGATTTTCTCTCTCTTCCCTCAAAACTAGGCTTTGACAACCATTTTTACATACGGTTAACCCGCCTGGCTGGAATTCTCTCCTGTATGCAAATCAAAGCACACACTTACACTCATATTCCTCTCTAATGCAGGGCTTCTCATCCAATGGGGGCTGGGGGAGAAAAATACAAAACAAAAAATAAAATCTATGCAAAATGAGTTACAATGTTCTGATTATAGAGCTCAAGGTCTCTCTCATGAGTTCAATGCATCATTTTTACCTTTAGTATTAGTTTGCATAGATCCAGTTTAACAGCTTTGTTCCTAATAGCTACAAAGAACTGTGAACTCTGGGTAAGTGATTAAAGTTCAATTTACGCCTTAACTTTTATACATGTGTGATAGAAGTTTGGTGTGTGTGTGTGTGTGTGTGTGTGTGTGTGTGTGTGTGTGTGTGTGTGTGTGTGTGTGTGTGTGTGTCTGTGCATGCATTACGTTTTCCCTGCACATCAGCCACTCCATCATCTGGTATAGGAATACTGAAGATATTATTGACTCATCGTTCTTCTTTACTCCTCACACGTGATCAGTCACCAAGTCCTTATAATTCCACTTAAAATACTTCTCAAATCCATCTCCTCTTATGCGTTCCACTGGCTATTGCTATGTGTAACAGTTTGCTAGGGCTGCTGTGATGATTGATTTTATGTGTCAACATGATTGTGCCATGAGGTGCCCAGATATTCTGGCCAAACATTACTCTGGGTGTGTCTGTGAGAGCATTTTCGGATGAGATTCACCTTTGAATCAGTAGACTAAGTAGAGTGGATTGCCCTCCCTAATGAGCAGCCCAAACCCAATCAGCTGAAGGCCTGAATAGAAAAGAAAGCCTGACCCTTTCTCAAGTAAGAGGAAACTCCTCCTACCTGACTGCCTGAGCTGGGACATCAGTCTTTTCCTACTTTTGACTTTGAACTAAAACATTGGCTCTTCTTGGGTCTCAAGCCTGCTGGCTTTGGGAACTTTTATCATCTGCTCTCCTGGTTCTCAGGCCTTTTTATACAGACTGGAACTACACCATCATCCCTCCTGGGTCTCCAGCTTAGTCTCCATAATTATGTGAGCCAATTCCTTACAATAAATTGATAGATAAACAAACATTCAGACAGACATACCCTGTTGGTTCTGTTTCTCTGGAGAAATCTGACTAATACAGTTGCCACAACAAAATACCACAGATTGGGTGGCTTAAACAACAGAAATTTATTTTCTCACAGTTCTGGAGGCTGGAAGCCCAAGATCAAGGTGTCAGCAGGTTTGGTTTCTCCTGAGGCCTCTCTCTTTTGCTCACAGATGACTGCCTTCTCCCTGTGTCCTCACATGGCCTTCTCTCTGTGCATGCACATCCCTGGTGTGTATCTTGTGTCCTAACCTCCTCTTCTTCTAAAGACACAAGTCAGATTGCATTGAAACCCACCCTGACAGCCTCATTTTAACTTAATTACCTATTTAAAGGATCTATCTCCAAATCCAGTTACATTCTGAGGTTCTAGGATTTAGGGCTTCAACCTAAGAATTTTCGGGAGACACAATTAAGTCCATAACACCATGGCTATTGTCTTAGCTTATGGAAATACTCTTTTTTTTTTTTTTTTTTTTTAAATTTAATAGCTACTCTTTTTATTTATTTATTTATTTATTTATTTTTAGCTGTGTTAGGTCTTCGTTTCGTGCGAGGGCTTTCTCTAGTTGCGGCAAGCGGGGGCCACTCTTCATCGTGGTGCGGGAGCCACTCTTCCTCGCGGTGCGCGGGCCTCTCACTAACGCGGCCCCTCCCGTTGCGGGGCACAGGCTCCAGACGTGCAGGCTCAGCAGTTGTGGCTCACGGGCCCAGTTGCTCCGCGGCATGTGGGATCTTCCCAGACCAGGGCTCGAACCCGTGTCCCCTGCATTAGCAGGCAGATTCTCAACCACTGCGCCACCAGGGAAGCCCTGGAAATACTCTTTTATCATTCCTCTCCTTCCTCCACTGTTGCCACCTTCCAATCCATCGACAATTGTTAAAGTAATCTTTCTAAAATCCAAATATGATCAGGCATTATCTATTTTATTTGGTCTTGTAAATTCTTAATGTTTCATTGCTTGTAGGACACAGCTGAAAGTCTTTAGCCAGAAAATATCAAGGTCTTCTGGGTCTCACCCTTAACTACCCCGTTCTAGCGTCATCTCTCATCATTCTTCCTCATTTGCCCAACATCCTATTTGTAGCCATCCCAGAAAACTCTGCAGAGATCATTCATCTTTGTGTTCAACCCAGAAGCCTTTTTAACTGTATCCTTTGAAATGTGCAGCCTCCCTGAGCACATGCCTTCTGGCCATGGCTACATAATTATCAGTGGATCTGAATCTTCCTTTCCAGACAGAATAAACCTTCAATACTACTTTGTGTCCAAATAAAAAACATATTAATTAGTTAACCCATTAACTATTTTCTGGGTACCCACTTTATATCCAGCCCTTTCCTAGGGACCAAACTTCCCAGTCTACCTTTGGAGGTGAGAAATGTACATGTCGTAAAAGAACTAACAATACAATCCATACTCTCTTGGCCTTCTCCCAAAGATGGCCAAGAGATAACTCATCTATATCTATTGCTAAGGATTTGTTACAATCAATGGTTTAAAATAAACGGAAACACAGTGTCTAGCAGAATAGCAACCTTTCTTCTGGCATAACATATCCAACAAACCAGTAATAGCCAGCTCCTCTAGTCCAAGATTTGCTGCCTAGAAATAGTCATAACCAGAAATAACATAAGTGTGACAGTCTAAAGACTCAGACCATCTATCAGGACAGTGATTTCAAAAGCTTAGTGTAGGTGGATTTATAAGACCAATAAGCCACCACTGCCATAATCTATAATAAAGTAATATAGACCCCAAGGAAGCCTGGGTAGCTGAGAACACTGTGTGCACGTGGTTATGTGGGTAGGGGTGATGTGCTTGGGGGCTACCCATTAGCTCTACACACTGAGACTTCCAGTACAACTTCAACACCTTAAGTTAAATTGGACAGTTAAATGCCATCAGGCAATTTCTCCTTCCCGGTCAAAACAATAAGCCACAGTATCACTATTGTTAATTGTCTGAACAAGCTGCTTACATGGAAAAATAATGTCATCATAAAAGAGATCCACAATGCCTTCCTTGGATTTCCAATTTTAATTTTTTTAAGATGTTCAGGTCAGGTGAGTAACATTTCATCAAAAGGAAACAGTCTTTTCTGAGTCTTAACTGACCTAAATAGAACAAGCACAGGGAAGGGGATCAATGGGGACAAAATATGCAAGAAGATTTGAAGAGGTGCTGTTGGTTGGCTAAACACTGCACTTATAAGGCGCTGGGGAGAACTGATGAAGTCATGGGAGGGAAAAAATATCTTACTAATAATTCCGAAGCTGTAAGGACAGAGACCATAACTACCATATACAGAGAAAGTATGCAGACATGATTTATTAATTTCTGGGTGAATGACCAGACCACATAGCCCTGGGTATTCTAAAACGTGAAGATAATTGTTGTCATAGCATTCCTTTTTTTTTTTTCAACATCTTTATTGGAGTGTAATTGCTTTACAATTGTGTGTTAGTTTCTGCTGTATAACAAAGTGAATCAGCTATACGTATACATATATCCCCATATCGCCTCCTTCTTGCATCTCCCTCCCACCCTCCCTATCCCACCCCTCTAGGTGGTCACAAAGCACCGAGCTGATCTCCCTGTGCTATGCAGCTGCTTCCCACTACCTACCTATTTTACATTTGGTAGTGTATATATGTCCATGCCACTCTCTCACTTCATCCCAGCTTACCCTTCCCCCTCCCCATGTCCCAAGTCCACTCTCTAGGTCTGCGTCTTTATTCCTGTCCTGCCCCTAGGTTCTTCAGAACCAATTTTTTTTTTTAGATTCCATATATATGTGTTAGCATACAGTATTTGTTTTTCTCTTTCTGACTTACGTCACTCTGTATGATAGACTCTAGGTCCATCCACCTCATTACGAGTAACTAAATTTCGTTTCTTTTATGGCTGAGTAATATTCCATTGTATACAGGTGCCACATCTTATTTATCCATTCATCTGTCAATGGACACTTAGGTTGCTTCTATGTCCTGGCTATTGTAAATAGTGCTGCAATGAACACTGTGGTACATGACTCCCTTTGAGTGATGGTTTTCTCTGGGTATATGCCCAATAGTGGGATTGCTGGGTCGTATGGTAGTTCTATCTTTAGTTTTTTAAGGAACCTCCATACAGTTCTCCATAGTGGCTGTATCAATATACATTCCCACCAACAGTGCAAGAGGGTTCCCTTTTCTTCACACCCTTTCCAGCATTTATTGTTTGTGAACATCTTGATGGCCATTCTGACCAATGTGAGGGGATACCTCATTTTAGTTTTGATTTGCAATACTCTAATGATTAGTGATGTTGAGTATCCTTTCATGTGTTTGTTGGCAATCTGCATATCTTCTTTTAAGAAATGTCTGTTTAGGTCTTCTGCCCATTTTTGGATTGGGTTGTTTGTTTTTGTGATATTGAGCTGCATGAGCTGTTTGTATATTTTGGAGATTAATCCTTTGTCAGTTGCTTCATCTGCAAATATTTTTCTCCCATTCTGAAGGTTGTCTTTTCGTCTTGCTTATGGTTTCCTTTCCTGTGCAAAAGCTTTTATGTTTCATTAGGTCCCATTTGTGTATTTTTGTTTTTATTTCCCTTACTCTAGGAGGTGGGTCAAAAAGGATCTTGCTGTGATTTATGTCATAGAGTGTTCTGCCTATGTTTTCCTCTAAGAGTTTTACAGTGTCTGACCTTACATTTAGGTCTTTAATCCATTTTGAGTTTATTTTTGTGTATGGTGTTAGGGAGTGTTCTAATTTCATTCTTTTACATGTATCTATCCATTTTTCCCAGCACCACTTATTGAAGAGGCTGTCTTTTCCCCATTGTATATTCTTGCCTCCTCTGTCAAAGATAAGGTGACCATATGTGTGTGGGTTTATCTCTGGGCTTTCTATCCTGTTCCATTGATCTATATTTCTGTTTTTGTGCCAGTACCATGCTGTCTTGATTACTGTAGCTTTGTAGTATACACTGAATTCAGGGAGCCTGATTCCTCCAGCTCCGTTTTTCTTTCTCAAGATTGCTTTGGCTATTCGGGGTCTTTTGTGTTTCCATACAAATTGTGAAATTTTTTGTTCTAGTTCTGTGAAAAATGCCATTGGTAGTTTGATAGGGATTGCATTGAATCTGCAGATTGCTCTGGGTACTATAGTCATTTTCACAATGTTGATTCTTCCAATCCAAGAACATGGTATATCTCTCCATCTATTTGTATCATCTTTAATTTCTTTCATCAGTGTCTTATAGTTTTCTGCATATAGGTCTTTTGTCTCCTTAGGTAGGTTTATTCCTAGGTATTCTATTCTTTTAGTTGCAGTGCTAAATGGGAGTGTTTCCTTAATTTCTGTTTCAGATTTCTCGTTGTTAGCGTATAGGAACGCAAGAGATTTCTGTACATTACTTTTGTATCCTGCTACTTTACCCAATTCATTGATTAACTCTAGTAGTTTTCTGGTAGCATCTTTAGGATTCTCTATGTATAGTATCATGTCATCTGCAAATAGTGACAGTTTTACTTCTTCTTTTCCAATTTGTATTCCTTTTATTTCTTTTTCTTCTCTGATTGCTGTGGCTAAAACTTCCAAAACTATGTTGAATAATAGTCGTGAGAGAGGGCAACCTTGTCTTGTTCCTGATCTTAGTGGAAATGGTTTCAGTTTTTCACCATTGAGAACGATGTTTGTTATGGGTTTGTCATACATGGCCTTTATTATGTTGAGGTAAGTTCCCTCTACACCTACTTTCTAGAGGTTTTTTATCATAAATGGGTGTTGAATTTTGTTGAAAGCTTTTTCTGCATCTATTGAGGTGATCATATGGTTTTTCTCCTTCAATTTGTTAATATGGTGTATCACACTGATTGCTTTTCATATACTAAAGAATCCTTGCATTCCTGGGATAAACCCCACTTGATCATGATGTATGATCCTTTTAATGTGCTGGCGGATTCTGCTTGCTAGTATTTTGTTGAGGATTTTTGCACCTATGTTCATCAGTGATATTGGCCTGTAGTTTTCTTTTTTTATGACATCTTTCTCTGGTTTTGGTATCAGGGTGATGGTGGCCTCGTAGAATGAGTTTGGGAGTGTTTCTCCCTCTACTATATTTTGGAAGAGTTTGAGAAGGATAGGTGTTAGCTCTTCTATAAATATTTGATAGAATTCGCCTGTGAAGTCATTTGGTCCTGGGCTTTTGTTTGTTGGAAGATTTTTAATCAAAGTTTCAATTTCAGTGCTTGTGATTGGTCTGTTTATATTTTCTATTTATTCCTGGTTCAGTCTCGGAAGGTTTTGTTTTTCTAAGAAGGTGTCCATTTCTTCCAGGTTGTCCATTTTGTTGGCATACAGTTGCTTGCAGTAATCTCTCATGATACTTTGTATTTCTGCAGGGTCAGTTGTTACTTCTTTTTCATTTATAATTCTATTGATTTGAGTCTTCCCTTTTTTTCTTGATGAGTCTGGCTAATGGTTTATCAATTTTGTTTATATTCTCAAAGAGCCAGCTTTTAGTTTTATTGATCTTTGCTATTGTTTCCTTCATTTTTTTTTTCATTTATTTCTGGTCTGATCTTTATGATTTCTCTCCTTCTGCTAACTTTGGGGTTTTTTTGTTCTTCTTTCTCTAATTGCTTCAGGTGTAAGGTTAGGTTGTTTACTTGAGATTTTTCTTGCTTCTTGAGGTAGGCTTGTATTGCTATAAACTTCCCTCTTAGAACTGCTTTTGCTGCATCCCATAGGTTTTGGGTCGTCATCTTTTCATTGTCATTTGCTGCTAGGTATTTTTTGATTTCCTCTTTGATTTCTTCAGTGATCTCTTGGTTATTTAGTAGTGTATTGTTTAGCCTCCATGTGTTTGTATTTTTTACAGATTTTTCCTGTAATTGATATCTAGTTTTCTAGTGTTGTGGTCAGAAAAGATACTTGATACAATTTCAATTCTCTTAAATTTACCAAGGCTTGATTTGTGACCCAATATATGCTCTATCTTGGAGAATTTTCCATGAGCACTTGAGAAGAAAGTGTATTCTATTGTTTTTGGATGGAATGTCCTATAAAGATCAATTAAGTCCATCTTGTTTAATGTGTCATTTAAAGCTTGTGTTTCCTCATTTATTTTCATTTTGGATTATCTGTCCATTGGTGAAACTGGGGTGTTAAAGTCCCCTACTATGATTGTGTTACTGTCGATTTCCCCTTTTATGGCTGTTAGCATTTGACTTATGTATTGTGGTGCTCCTATGTTGGGTGCATAAATATTTACAATTGTTATATCTTCTTCTTGGATTGATCCCTTGATCATTATGCAGCGTCCTTCTTTGTCTCTTGTAATAGTCTCTATTTTAAAGTCTATTTTGTCTGATATGAGAATTGCTACTCTAGCTTTCTTTTGATTTCCATTTGCATGGAATATCTTTTTCTATCCCCTCACTTTCAGTCTGTATGTATCCCTAGGTCTGAAGTGGGTCTCTTGTAGACAGCATATATACGGGTCTTGTTTTTCTATCCATTCATCCAGTCTGTGTCTTTTGGTTGGAGCATTTAATCCATTTACATTTAAGGTAATTATCAATATGTATGCTCCTATTACCATTTTCTTAATTGTTTTGGGTTTGTTATTGTAGGTCTTTTCCTTCTCTTGTGTTTCCTGCCTAGAGAAGTTCCTTTAGCATTTGTTGTAAAGCAGGTTTGGTGGTGCTGAATTCTCTTAGCTTTTGCTTGTCTGTAAAGGTTTTAATTTCTCCATCGAATCTGAATGAGATCCTTGATGGGTAGAGTAATTGTGGTTATAATTTTTTACCTTTCATCACTTTAAATATGTCCTGCCACTCCCTTCTGGCTTGCAGAGTTTCTGCTGAAAAATCAGCTGTTAACATTATGGGGATTCCCTTGTATGTTATTTGTTGCTTTTCCCTTGCTCCTTTTAATATTTTTTCTTTGTATTTAATTTCTGATAGTTTGCTTAATATGTGTCTTGGCACGTTTCTCCTTGGATTTATCCTGTATGGGACGACTCTCTGTGCTTCCTGGACTTGATTGACTATTTCCTTTCCCATATTAGGGAAGTGTTCAACTATAATCTCTTCAAATATTTTCTCAGTCCCTTTCCTTTTCTCTTCTTCTTCTGGGACCCCTATAATTCGAATGCTGGTGCATTTAATGTTGCCCCTGATGTCTCTGAGACTGTCCTCAGTTCTTTTCATTCTTTTTTCTTTATTCTGCTCTGCAGTAGTTATTTCCACTATTTTATCTTCCAGGTCACTTATCTGTTCTTCTGCCTCAATTATTCTGCTATTGATTCCTTCTAGAGAATTTTTAATTTCATTTATTGTGTGTTCATCATTGTTTGTTTGCTCTGTAGGTCTAGGTCCTTCTTAAATGTTTCTTGTATTTTCTCCATTCTATTTCCAAGATTTTGGATCATCTTTACTATCGTTACTCTGAATTCTTTTAGGTAGACTGCCTATTTCCTCTTCATTTGTTTGGTCTGGTGGGTTTTTACCTTGCTCCTTCATCTGTTGGGTACTTCTTTGTCTTCTCATTTTGCTTAACTTACTGTGTTTGGGGTCTCCTTTACAGAGGCTGCACGTTCGTAGTTCCCATTGTTTTTGATGCCTGCCCCCGTGGGTGAGGTTAGTTCAGTGAGTTGTGTAGGCTTCCTGGTGGAGGGGACTGGTGCCTGTGTTCTGGTGAATGAGGCTGGATCTTGTCTTTCTGGTGAGCAGGACCACGCCCGGTGGTGTGTTTTGAGGTGTCTGTGAACTTATTACGATTTTAGGCAGCCTCTCTGCTAATGGGTGGGGTTGTGTTCCTGTCTTGTTAGTTGTTTGGCATAGGATGTCCAGCACTGGAGCTTGCTGGTCATTGAGTGGAGCTGGGTCTTAGCGTTGAGACAGAGATCTCTGGGAGAGCTCTCGCTGATTGGTATTACGTGGGGCTGGGAGACCTCTGGTGGTCCAATGTCCTGAGCTCGCCTCTCCCACCTCAGAGGCTCAGGCCTGACACCCGGCCAGAGCACCAAGACCCTGTCAGCCACACGGCTGTGGCAGGCACCCGACACTTGAGAGAGCAGAGGGTTTAAAGTCAGAAGAACTGGATGAAGTGATGCCTCAGTCACTTGCTGGTTGTGGAACTCAGGCACAGCCCAAATCTCCCTGAGCCTGTTTCTCACCTCCACTCAGCCCCAGGGCTGTTCCAATGTCGTCAGGTCTCCGCCTGTCACTCAAGGCTGCTGCACCTCCTCCCCGGTGTCCGGCCCTCAGCTGACCCAGAAGCAGACACTGTCATAGCATTCTTGAAGTGATAACTCATGTGATATTGCCCTGTTCAGGTGATGTTAATGGAAGCTGAAATGGGAATAACATCTCCAGAAAATCCCCCATGGTCCGAATGACAACAGCGCCTGTGAATTTTTCTTGTCTATGGCTCAGCTATGGGGTCGTTGTATTGAACCTTCTGTTTTGAATGCATCCAGCCTTGAATATGAAATGATGGATCTCCTTAGATTTTAAGGCCCCGACACTTTATTCTATTAATAAATATTCATTTTCCTTTTCTCCCTCCAGTAGCATTTTCTCATCAATCATGGCTGAAGTCATAGCTGTGAAAGCCCTTTATCTGTTACTGTTCATCTCTACATGATTCTGTGCATCCTTACAAAATTATGAAATTATTGAAGATTGGGTCTGAACCTTTTGTTTAGTGTTGTTTTTAATCATCACTGAATCCGTGTTTATTCCCAGAATGAAACCACTTTGTTATTTTTTTTCTTCATTTTCTTCTAGTACATGTATAAATCACTCCATTGGAATCTACTGTCTTGTAAAAATAAAAATGATCCCCAAATGTTCAAGAATTACTCAGGGACTATTCAGTATTCAATATGTCAAAGCAGCCAAGACAGACAGTCAGGAAGAAGAATAGAATCAATGAAGAAAAATCCATCCCCGGCACAAGTTGTCCTGCTGCCAGCGCTGTCGGAGAAGTCCTGCTCACTCGGCACTCTCATTACTGGGAGAAAAAGTCTTCAAGCATGAGACCAGGGAGGAGGCTGCAGCCTCTGCTGCCTGAGTTCTTAGGACAAATCCACAGTTTATTTTGTCAAAACGGATACTCCTATGGAGTGGCCGTCTGCTGTGCAGTTTTAAAGATCTCCTTCACCTCTCTGCTGCCTCCAGACAGGGAACAGTCAGTGGGGCCACAGCAAGGGGCTCAGGATAACCCCAAAAAGCTGGGATGCTGAGATCTCCACTTATTTCCTACTGATCCACCGACATAAGAGGCTCTCTGCCTGGGGCAGGATTTTTGCTCAGTTCTACCACTCTTCTCATCCTTCCAACCAGAGCTGCATATCATCTAGTCTCCTCCTACCCCAATCAAACTCCTTCCACAACTGGGGACTTTAAAAGGTTAACATCTGCCTGGATTTCAAATATGAAAACTGGCCCAGGTGTTGATACAGTTGATAATAATAGATGATGGTCACAAAAATGGGATGGGATCAATGAGCACCTCACAAACCGATAGTCTGGGAGCACCTTCTGTGGGCATGGCCCATGCCAGGTTGCACATTTGCAAAAGCAGCTCTGGAAGCCATTGGATGGCTACAAGTGTTGAAAGCAGGAAAGAAGAGAGGCAAAGAAGTTGGGGCAGGCTGAAGACAATGAACACCTGGAGCAAACAGGCTTAGTCCTCCCCTTCCATAAGAATATGCTGGAAAAGATGTCTAGTTCTAATGCATTGCTAGACTCACACAATTGCAAAAGGAATTCCAGCCTCGGCATCTGTCTAGGTTGTATCTAAAGGCCCTTCCAAACCACTGATGCTTAGACTTTCTGGTCTGGAAAGGAAGTAAATTCAGTTCTTCTGTATGGAATACAGGGTCTGCTTGAACCCCAACCTCCAATTACAAACTCCAAACTCTTTCTGTTTTCCACATCTTTATTGGAGTATAAATGCTTTATACTGTTGTATTAGTTTCTGCTGTACAACAAAGTGAATCAGCTATATGTATACATATATCCCCATATCCCCTCCCTCTTGAGCCTCCCTCCTACCCTCCATATCCCATCCCTCTATGTCATCACAAAGCATCGAGCTGATCTCCTTGTGCTATGCAGCAACTTCCCACTAGCCATCCATTTTACATTTCATAGCGTATATATGTCAGTGCTACTCTCTCACTTCATCCCAGCTTCTCCTTCCCTTGCTGTGCCCTCAAGTCCATTCTCTACATCTGCATCTTTATTCCTGCCCTGCCAACAGGTTCATCGGTACCGCTTTTTAAAATTCCATATATATGCGTTAGCATATGGTGCTTGTTTTTCTCTTTCTGACTTACTTCACTCTGTATGACAGATTCTAGGTCCATCCACCTCACTACAAATAACTCAGTTTTGTTGCTTTTCATGGCTAATATTCCATTGTATATATGTGCCACATCTTCTTTATCCATTCATCTGTGGATGGACATTTAGGTTGCTTCCGTGTCCTGGTAAATAGTGCTGCAATGAACATTGTGGTACATGTAACTTTTTGAATTACGGTTTTCTCAGGGTATAGTCCCAGTAGTGGGATTGCTGGGTCATATGGTAGGTCTATTTTTAGTTTTTAAGGAACCTCCATACTGTTCTCCATAGTGGCTGTATCAATTTACATTCCCACCAACAGTGCAGGAGGGTTCCCTTTTCATCACACCCTCTCCAGCATTTATTGTTTCTAGATTTTTTGATGATGGCCATTCTGACCGGTGTGAGATGGTATCTCACTGTGGTTTTGATTTGCATTTCTCTAATGATTAGTGAATATTGAACATCTTTTCATATTTGTTGGCCATCTGTATGTCTTCTTTGGAGAAATGTCTATTTAGATCTTCAGCCCATTTTTGGATTGGGTTGTTTGTTTTTGTGATATCGAGCTGCATGAGCTGTTTGTATATTTTGGAGATTAATCCTTTCTCAGTTGCTTCGTTTGCAAATATTTTCTCCCATTCTGAGGGTTGTCTTTTCGTCTTGTTTATGGTTTCCTTTGCTGTGCAAAAGCTAATACGTTTCATTAGGTCCCATTTGTGTATTTTTGGTTTTATTTCCCTTACTCTAGGAGGTGGGTCAAAAAGGATCTTGCTGTGATGTATCTCACAGAGTGTTCTGCCTATGTTTTCCTCTAAGCGTTTTATAGTGTCTGGCCGTACATTTAAGTCTTTAATCCATTTTGAGTTTATTTTTGTGTATGGTGTTAGGGAGTGTTCTAATTTCATTCTTTTACATGTATCTATCCACTTTTCCCAGCACCACTTATTGAAGAGGCTGTCTTTTCCCCATTGTATATTCTTGCCTCCTTTATCAAAGATAAGGTGACCATATATGTGTGGGTTTATCTCTGGGCTTTCTATCCTGTTCCATTGATCTATATTTGTTTTTGTGCCTGTACCATACTGTCTTGATTACTGTAGCTTTGTAGTATACGCTGAAGTCAGGGAGCCTGATTCCTCCAGCTCCGTTTTTCTTTCTCAAGATTGCTTTGGCTATTCGGGGTCTTTTGTGTTTCCATACAAATTGTAAAATTTCTTGTTCTAATTCTGTGAAGAAGACCATTGGTAGTTTGACAGGGATTGCATTGAACCTGTAGATTGCTTTGGGTCACATTACAGGTTGAAAATGCAACCTATAATTGCAATTTCACAATATTGATTCTTCCAATCCAGCAGCATGGTATATCTCTCCATCTCTTTATGTTATCTTTGAGTTCTTTCATCAGTGTTTTATAGTTTTCTGAGTACAGGTCTTTTGCCTCCTTAGGTAGGTTTATTCCTAGGTATTTTATTCTTTTCATTGCATGGTAAATGGGACTGTTTCCTTAATTTCTCTTTCTGATCTTTGTTAGTGTATAGGAATGCAAGAGATTTCTGTGCATTAATTTTATATCCTGCAACCTTACCAAATTCATTGATTAGTTCTAGTAGTTTTCTGGTGGCATCTTTAGGATTTTTCTATGTATAGTATCATGTCATCGGCAAACAGGGACAGTTTTACTTCTTCTTTTCCAATTTGTATTTCTTTTTATTCTCTGACTACTGTGGCTAGGACTTCCAATACTACATTGAATAATAGTGGTGAGAGTGGACATCCTTGTCTTGCTCCTGATTTTAGAGGAAATGCTTTCAGTTTTTCACCATTGAGAATGATGTTTGTTGTGGGTTTGTTGTATGTGGCTTTTGTTATGTTGAGGTAGGTTCCCTCTATGCCCACTTTCTGGAGAGTTTTTATCATAAATGGGTGTTTTTGAATTTTGTCAAAACTTTTTTCTGCATCTGTTGAGATGATCCTCTGGTTTTTATTCTTTAATTTGTTAATATGGTGTATCACGTTGATTGTTTTGTGTATACTGAAGAATCCTTGCATCCCTGGGATAAATCCCACTTGATCATGGTGTATAGTCCTTTTAATACAAACCCCAAACTCTTTAGAGCTGAGTGAAAAGGGAAATGTATCAAGTCAGCTTCCTCATTCATATTTAGGAAACTTGAGCCCAGGAAAGAGAAACTGGCCCAAAGTCATGCATTCAGGTGGACATGTGACCAGGGCTGGAAGCCATGTCTCTAGGTTTTCATACCTAGACTCTTTCCCCACACATCTTAAGTGGGGGCAATATGGGCAGTGGGTTCCTCCTTTCTCCTGAAAGCTGAATGTTGGATATAGCTTCCATCAGCTTGAAAAATAGAGCCAGGATGGTTGCAGGACCCAACCAGGAGACTCTGTGGCATGTAGTCATTGAAGCACAAGGCTTTTAACAAAGACCTCCACAGTTGTGTCTCCGGAAGTGTCACCAATACCTATTGTGGATTTGACTATATGACATGCAATCTTACCCTGGTTTCTTCTTTGTAAAACAATACAGAGATCCTACTGTTCTTATAGAGATGTTGGAAGATCAAATTAATGATTAGTTATGAGCACACAGAATTTCATGGAGATTACTTTTCAATTTCACATTATTATTTTCAACAAAACTGTTGTTATAATTACATGTCCAATGAGTAAGACTAAATATTGGAAGGATTTTTTTTTAACTTAAAAGATGACAAATGCAATCTGAATAAAACAATTTAATACAGTAAAAGCTCATAAAGCATCCCACAATTATGCTTGACATGCACAAATCTCCAATACCAGATGTCCTATGTGACAAATTTCTGACAGGCTTCCAATCCTCCACATCATGGCTAACAAGTACAGGCTGTTGGCTCCCTCCCCAAGCAACTATGAAGACGCCAAAGGTGAAAAAGGAAGCTTGCATATTTAAGAAAAGTGGTCAAAAACTAAGCAAAATGTGTGTGAAGTTTCTGGGGAGACAGAAGAGTGATGGTTAAGTTTGGGCTGTGGCCTAAAGTGGAGCAGGCCATGGTTCCATTGGGAGACAGCTGCCATACCACTATGAATCCCAATATGGCCCCAGCATATTACCTTCTGGCTTGCTTTAATCCAGGGTAGGAACGCAGCTGTTTACATCTCCCCAACCACCTTATGCCTATTATCACAGAGGGGGATACCCTGGAAGGGAGCCCTGGGAACTTCTCTGGAAAGGTTATAAAAAATGACTGAGCATAAATATCAGCACCAGAGTTTCCACATCACCAAGAGGAACAGTCTAGGATCTAAGGTTTGCTCCTCCACCCTGATGGTACTATTAGCCAAGACAGCTGGTGGTCCCTAGGATATAAAAAGTAAGCTCACAGAGAAAAGTGAGGTATTTGAAGACAACATGGGCTATTTTTAAAAAAGACAACAAATGGAACAACCAACAGCAGAAGATAGAATATATACCAAAAGGAAGACAGCTAGGTCTTTAATCTGTTTGGAGTTTATTTTCTTAAAATATAATAATGAGCTAATTCTCAAAACCTGACTAATGGTCTATTTGTTATATCCCTGATTTGTGATCCTGTCTCTGTCATATATATATATGGATTAAAAAAGCAGATTGTGAAAGGCAATACTATTAACACAGGAAATGTAGAATATATGGTTACCTCAGATTGGACAGATATTTACCTTATAGTGGGAAAGGCTTTATTAAACAAAATTCAAAATATATAAATCATGAGACAAAAAAACTAAACAGAAAAAGATTCCTGTACTTCAAATGCCACTCTGTGTGAAGGCAATAATAAGAGAAACCTGGAAGATATTAATAAGGAATTACTACCTGGATATATGAAGGATTTCTGTAAATAATCTAGAAAAGATAAGAAGCCAATACAATATAGATAAAGGATAAGAATAGGCAACTCAGAGGGGATCTGAAAGGCTAATAATAGATGTTCAGACTCGGTAATCATTATTATAACCATCTGATAGGCAAAATTAGAAAGTAGGCAAAACTAATGTTGGAAATAGAAATAGTTATGCACTGCCTTTCTGGAGAGAATCTGGTAAAACTTAGTGAAATTAAACATACACATAGACCATGATTCCCAATCATCGCATCCCTGAGCAGATAGCCCAGAGAAGCCCTCTCACAGGTCCATAAAAAGACATTTGTGAGGATGTCCACATCCACATTACTTTGACAGCAGGAAGTTGGAGCCAACCTAGATGCCCATACCTAGAGAATAGAAACATGAAATGTGCTATAAGCCTACTATGAAACTCTCGGCAGCAGTCAGAAATCATCAGCCAGTTTTGCATAGAATAACATAAGGCTATAAAGAGAGAGAAAGATTTAATCACTCTCTGAATTGGGAGGACATCCATTATCTACACTAGTGAGAGTACCTATGCAAGAAGGAGAATGGGATGGCAGTTTAAAAGGAAAATAACTAAAATTAAATGAAACAAAAGAGGCACCTTGCATGAATAATGACGGCATTAGGTATTCATTTCTGCATACATTCACTCATTCATCTGGTAAAATATATGCTGAGTGCCTACTTGTGCCTGGTAAGCACACTAGGATTCCCAAGGTGAGTTCTGCCCTCAGGCAACCTCCTATTGGTGGACTGAGGAATAGAACTGATGATTGTGAGTAAATCAACTCTGGATTACTATGATTCTAAGGGAAATTGAGATGGCAAAGAAAATGATGAGAGTGATGGTGAGAGATGAGGATGATGATGCCAACATTACATCTGAAGAGACAGAGCTTAAGGTTAATAATTCCCAAACCTCACTAGCATATATATTTAAAGGAAATTAATTTAGGCAAACTGGATTCTGGAGCTTGGTGAATTTCCTCTGGAAGGCATAACACAGAAACTCCCTGTGGGAGGACGTCAAGTTATCTGGTGCTCGGCAACATTTCTCACACCCTGCATGTCCCCTAGATGCACAGAGCAATCATATGACACATGCAGAAAAGAAACAAAATACCACCTGATTACTCCAATTTTCCTAGTGTTATCACTCATTAGGTTTTTCCCCTGGAGCCTAAATTCAGCCCAGCCTCCACTGCTGTACTGGATTCTGTTTCCTGTGAGTGGATCTGCCTCTAATACAGGTGGCCAAAGGCAAAAGATGGATTCCTTCTGAAAAAGAGAGAGTGCTGGTCAGTGCAAAATGACCAAACCCTTGCTACTCCGGGTCCCTCCTTGAAACCTACTCAGAAGAAATGAGTTTTGATGGACTCTTCCCACACAATCTACATTTTCAGGACAAAGCAGCTTTGCTGCCTCAGAAAGTGGCACAGGACTGTGGTGCATGTATGTGCTTACAGGCAGTTGAGGTGGTGGGTGAGGAGGATAAAGAGGAAATTAGAATACCCTCCAGAGACAGCACCCAACCTCAGGTTTGGGGCTAACATATCTCATCCTTAAATATCCTTTTCAGAAATTCAAATGTCTCAGGAAAAGGGCTCATTTCCTTTAAGACTGTGCCGCTTGCTATTTCTTAACCGCTAACCATTCTGGATTCTCATTCATCTCATGCTCCTTCCTTCCTTCCTCCTCCCCACACATTTTTCTGCTTCATCTGGATCAGAGAAACAGTCAAATACACTCAGGCTATGGATATGGCTGAGGCTGGAGGTAGGCAGGAATTTCCAGAACAAAACATGGACACTTTCTCAGGGTCGGTACACAGGCACTTAAAAACCTTCAGACACAAGGTTTTTGAAACATCGCAATACCCTCCAGTGTTGGCAAAGGTACAGGAGGTTAACCCTGTCACAGCACTTGGCAATGCATTTCAAGGACTTTCTATTTGTCCACTACCTCTGTCCAGAATTGCTCTTATGGGAATTTATACATAGGGAATTATCAGAAATATGGGCAAAGATTGACGTTTAGGAATACTTAATGCAACATTTTGTTTGTGACCCACATTGGAAGCCTTCCTGTCTTCTGAAAATTAAATAAAATTATCCTAAGACTCTATCTCATATGCTATGGAAACTGCAATGTCTTCCTCAAGATTTCTGATAATTCTCAGGGCTTAAGCTTTAAATTCCTGTAACGAGTGAACTCTAAATCTTCCCAATATTAATCTAAATTCAGAGCTTTATGCCAACTGAGGCTGGGGATTCAGTCCCTTTTCTTGACTTTCTTTCCAAAACACGTGGAATTTCTACAAGTTTCAGTATTTAGAGAGGAATCAAGAAAATAGAGATAATACAGGCACAGAAATACACTTTGTTTGAAAATTAAAATTTTTTAAATTCTCAAAATATTCCTTCAGCCTCCCAGACTTTTGATTCAAAAGTCCATCCCATGTAATGTTGCTCAGATCAATGTCCTTTTTGTTTTAATCATTTAACTCTCTTACTTCTCTATTTGCCCCAACCCCAAATTTTATCTAATACCATAAACAGAGCAATGTAATCTCTCTGTTTTGCCACCTTCAGATAGATCATGTTCTCATGGCCACACCAAAAAGGCTATTGAGATATTTTCCTAAAGATAGTCAGTTATGAAGAATTTCTTTCCTAGTAAGGACATGCAGAGAGTAAGCACCCCTCTCTGTCAGCTGACATCATCATGCTTTCATGTGATGCCTGAAACTGTGGCAGTCATTTGGTAACCATGGGGAGAAAATACAAGGGTCAGGAATGGAAGAGTAGAAAGGGCCTGGGACCCTAATAACATTACTGAGCTGCAAAGTTAGCCCTGACAGGAATTACCACCATAATTCTTCTTGCAAGAAATAATAAACATTCCTTTCTTTTTATCATTATTTAAAACATTTTTAGACAAGTGTATCAACTCAATTCTGACACTATTTACCCAGAGATAGTGTCAGATCCCACAGCCTAAGGGCTCAGTACCACAAGACTGTTCCTACCCCATGCCACCCCCCACTTCAGACACCAGTTGCAAGCCCTGGCTATCACCTGTGCTTCTGACCAAACTTCCTGTCCTTGGGTTCAATTAATTTGCTAGAATAGCTCGAAGAACTTAGAGAAACACTTCAACCTGGAAGCTCTCCAAAACCCCTACTATTGGGATTTTATGGAGGCTTACCCACATAGGCATGATCAATTATTAACTCCGTTTCCAGACCTTCTACTCTCTCTGGAGAAGTTGGGAGTGGGGCTACAGCTAAAAACCTGGGACAGAGATTTATAATCTCTGTAGAGATTATAAATTAATAATATAATAGAATAGAATATTATTAATATAAATTAATAATATAATATAAATTTATAATATAAAATAAAAAATATTTCCTATTATCTCACAAGTATAATTTTACTTGCAGCCAAAGGCATATTTGATATATAGTACATCAAACTCTTAGCATCTCTCTGCCTCAGTTTTCCCATCTTTACTATTGATATAACAATAGTAATTTATTATATTGGGTTCTTATAGAGATATAATAATCTAATGCCTACATACAGCAAATAACCTATATACATTATATATTATATAACTCTCTCTCCATATATATATATATATATATATATACACACACACACACACACACACACACACACACACACACACATATTCATTCATTCCCTAAATAATGATTGTCTAGTAAGAGAGATTCTGAAATGAAAAATACAGGATTAAGTTTCTCTCTTTCTAGCAGCCTTTAATAATCTGGCCTTTTCAGCTTTAGTTTTTGTCAAATCCCACCAAAAAGCCTTTGCTCTGGATCCACTGTATTCACATGTTATTTGCCTAGGAGGCTATGCTCCTTCTTGACTCTGTGTATTTGCTATTTCTTCTGCCCTACTGCTTCCTCCCACTCTTCAGGACCTAAAGAACTCATCTTTTCCTGACTTACCTACCTGCAGAATATACTGATCATTTTGTTTTCCTCTGTGACCCATAAAATGTGTGTGTGTGTGCTTCCATTGGCATGTTAGGCAAGAATCCAAAAAAGAAAATATTGAATCCTATTAATCAATGTTTCTCCCTGATGAGATTCTGATGAATATAGTCTCAAGGAACAGTAATCAAATGGGATATCCATTTGGCTACTGTTCCCAAAGTACCATTCTGCTATTAGCTCTAAGAGCATCCCAATGCTGAACCCTCCTAAAAATTGGGTTAGAAAAGTGGGTTTGGCTCAAGGCCTAAACAGGGCCTCCTAGCTCCTCCCTCCCACTGCTGCGAAGTCTAAACTTGGCCTCTTACCACCATCTTAGTGGCCACATAAAGAAAGGCAGACCAGAGCAAAGAGTAAAAGGGATGTTCAGGCACCAAAGAAGGTGCCCCCTCCGTTCGCCAGTTCTATCAAATACTGCAGAATATAGAGAGAGGGGCATGAACTAACTCTTTCCTAAGGGCAAGCTCTATCTAGGTCTGTCTACCTCAGGGCAGCAGGAAGTGCCAAAGAGCATAATTAGCGCCTTGAACAATGATTAGTCATATTAGCAAGCTTTCCTTCCTCGGCATATTTCTAATGAAAGGAACTGAGACTAAAGCTTCCTTTCCCAGTAGTGTGTGTATGACTAACTTCATATTTTTATGTAGTAAACTACATTACTACTCAACATTATTTATTGCCCTGCCCCATACCTCCCTGCTTTCCTGTTTGTGGCCCTGTGACTCCCTCTGGCCAATGAAGTATGCATTTCTAACCAGCTGACAACACTTGTGGTTAAAAGCTTCGAGCCAGCACTTGCTTCACCAAACTCTATTAACCCACTGCCAAGGTAACCAGGGATGTTCCAGAAACTAGCTGATCTATCATCCTGGCTCCTGGAGTGAGAAAGGGGATGACACAGAGCAGAGGCCCCAGCCAACCATCAGCAGGTAAGTGGGGTGTGTGAGCAATAAAACTTGTGATTTTGAAGTGACTGAGATGTTCCAGATGTTTGTCATAGCAGCAGAGCCTCGCCTAATCCTGATGATCCCAGGAGTTGCTCTAGGAATGGATCCATCACTATCTCATTAGTCTAATACAAAGCACAGCACATATGCATGCTCAGTGAATCTGCGAATAAACCAATGAATGTTTTTAATCAAAGCTATCATTTTCTGCACTGAGAAGCAATGTGGTTTAGCAAAAGAGATTAGACTTCGGAATCACAGAGACTCATTTAAATCCCATTTTGCCACTTACTAATTGTGAAACTTCAGGAAATTCAACTTTCTAAGTCTCCTTCTCCCCATTTAAGATAAATTTTGCTTGAAATGCCTTCCTTCAAAGGGCTCTTGTTAGTGTTAAATGAGAAAATATCTAGAAAGAACCTCATATGTTGTCAGGATTTGTAGACACTTAATACATTGTTTATTATTAATAATATTGGCCATGTTTTGTTTTATTCAAAAAAACACACATATTACTGGAGGTAAAGACAAGGAGCAACACAACATATTACAGATATTTCTGAAGTATAATCAATTGCACTGAATAACTGATTGGTTGAGCAGGATTGAGGAAAAAGAGCGAAGAAGTAAAACAGAGGATAATTACCGGATTTACAAAGGCTATGGCACTGCTATTTGATCCACATAGAGCAGACAGAACAGGTTATATGTGGCTTGACATGGCTGGCCAGGGGTATGGGATTATACATTCAATTTTACGTATCTTGGGGCCCAGGGGTTGTGGATCATCCACACAGAGTTTTTGAGTTGATATTGAATGTATAGGCCTGAAATTTAGGAAAGATCTATGTCTGTACCTATAAACGTTTATTGACTACATTAATGGTTAAATTCGGGTCAAAGGAGGTAAGTTAACACTCAGTGAGTTTTTGGTAAGCATATTTCATATTTCACGTGTACATTTTTTTTTGGCCAAGCCAGGTGGCATGTAGAAATCTTAGTTACCCGACCAAGGATCGAACCCTTGCCGCCTGCCGTGGAAGCATGGAGTCTTACCTGCTGGACCACCAGGGAAGTCCCCTTTCATATGTACATTTTTGCATAACCACCAATTGTCTATAGATAAAGGGATTAGCTTACTTTGACTCTGACTTGTACATGTCCTATTCTGACAAAAAAAAAAATTTTTTTTAACTATTTTGAAACTTGAAATTTACACTAAAGGAGACCCATGTCTATTTAACCAAATACAAAGATAGTCACCAAAGATTAAACCATTTGGGAAGTATAAAAAGAGCTAGCCTCATTAAGCAAAATTTTCAGAAAGCTGGTCATTTAGCACCAATTTTTTTTTTTTTAACATCTTCATGGAGTATAATTGCTTTACAATGTTGTTAGTTAATGCTGTATAACAAAGTGAATCAGCTATACTTATACATATATCCCCATATCGTCTCCCTCTTTCATCTCCCTCCCACCCTCCCTATCCCACCCCTCTAGGTGGTCACAAAGCACCGAGATGATCTCCCTGTGCTATGTGGCTGCTTCCCACTAGCTATCTATTTTATATTTGGTAGTGTATATATATCCACGCCACCCTTTCACTTCGTCCCAGCCTACTTTCCCCCTCCCTGTGTCCTCAAGTCCATTCTCTATGTCTGTGTCTTTATTCCTGTCCCGCCCCTTGGTTCTTCAGAACCATTTTTTTTTTTAAGATTCCATATATATGTGTTAGCATATGGTATTTGTTTTTCTCTTTCTGACTTATTTCACTCTGTATGACAGACTCTAGGTCCATCCACCTCACTACAAATAGCTCAGTTTCATTGACTTTTATGGCTGAGTAATATTCCATTGTATATATGTGCCACATCTTCTTTATCCATTCATCTGTTGATGGACACTTAGGTTGCTTCCATGTCCTGGCTATTGTAAATAGAGCTGCAATGAACATTGTGGTACACGACCCTTTTTGAATTATGGTTTTCTCAGGGTATAGTCTCAGTAGTGGGATTGCTGGGTCAAATGGTAGGTCTATTTTTAGTTTTTTAAGGAACCTCCATACTGTTCTCCATAGTGGCTGTATCAATTTACATTCCCACCAACAGTGCAGGAGGGTTCCCTTTTCATCACACCCTCTCCAGCATTTATTGTTTCTAGATTTTTTGATGATAGCCATTCTGACCAGTGTAAGGTGATATCTCATTATGGTTTTGATTTGTATTTCTCTAATGATTAGTGATGTTGAGCATCCTTTCATGTGTTTGTTGGCAATCTGTATATCTTCTTTGGAGAAATGTCTATTTAGGTCTTCTGCCCATTTTTGGATTGGGTTGTTTGTTTTTTTGATATTGAGCTGCATGAGCTGTTTGTATATTTTGGAGATTAATCCTTTGTCAGTTGCTTCGTTTGCAAATATTTTCTCCCTTTCTGAGTGTTCTCTTTTTGCCTTGTTTATGGTTTCCTTTGCTGTGCAAAGCCTTTAAGTTTCATTAGTTCCCATTTGTTTATTTTTGTTTTTATTTCCCTTACTCTAGGAGGTGGGTCAAAAAGGATCTTGCTGTAGCACCAATTTTTGTCTCATAAGTTTTAGTCATTAGTCTCTTAATTAGTATTAGTTATTAACCACAGCTGGAGATGGTAGTTTGAAGAAGATGGAGTGACTTTTCCCAAGTCATTAATTCAACAACTAGTTTTTTTTAAAGCATAAACTCTGAGAAAGGTACTGCCCTGGACATATTGTGGGATGATAAATTAGAATCAGATGTGATTCTCACCTTCAAGGAGATCACAGCTTCAGATGAGGCAATGGTAAGAAGGACTAAGGGAGAGATCCAGGTGAGGTGCCACGGATGGTGGAGCGGGGAGTGATTACTTCCAACTGAGGAGGTCAAGTGGGTTTGTGTGGAGCCTGTGATTTTTCAGCTACTTCTTCAAAATTAAGCATAATCTATATATGTGGGGTAAATGGTGTAAGGAGGGCATTCTAAAGAGGAGAATCTCAGGAGCAAAGGTATAGAGGTGGGAAGGAGTTGTGTACTTAGGCAGAAGAGTAAAAACTCAATTCGATTATAACTGAATATTTATCAAGTGGTGAGCAATGGGACAGAAAATGTAGATTAGGGCCAGGCCACGAGGGATTTTGAATACCGGGCTACGGAATGTGATCTTTATTCTGTAACAGATCCTAGGACTCCACTGAAAGAACTTAAGCAGAAGAGAGATTGACTCTTATAGGGAATTCCGAAAGAATGATATTTGGGAGCTTTCCTGGAGATAGATTTTCTCATTATAAAGTCAGGGAAATAATATTTACTGCACCGAGGATGGTTTTAAATGAGATAACCTATATAATGCCTTGGCAGGTAATAGGTTCCCTTCCCATCCTCTTCCCTGAAAGTGACCTGATAATATCCACCTGCTCCTCATTAAGACCCCAAGGGCAGCAGTGCAACAACACGGAGATATTAACAAGGGCAGGTGCTATAAAGGCAGCTGGAGACCCACAAGCAGGGATTTAGCAGATAAAGTAAAGACAAGCAATAAAAAGAGAAAGGGGGAAGAAATGTTTGCCAAGCGCTGTTGAAAAGAAATAAATTGGAAACCTGTTATGCATGTATCTGGGACACTGTTGTTAACTCAGGAAGGGAGGGAGGGCTTACAGAGGGAGCACCAGTGGGTCCTAAAGCACCCAGGAAACCGGACCCTCAGGCTGCGTGTGTGTGTGTGTGTGAGTGTGTAGACACTGCAGCCCATCCCAGCTGTATGGGCTGGCAGAAGGGAGCTGGAGCTAATCACCAGAATTGTTTCAGTTAGGAAAATCACTCTCATCAAGTCACAAGTGTGACACCACAGTAGTGTCTGCAGGCAAACTGACACATGCAAAGTTCCAACAGGAAAATCTGCAGAGGAGGGAACGGCAGCCCTCAAGGCACCACTAGCGACTAAACATACAGAGTGGAAACAGCTGAAGATGGGCCTCACTGCTGCCGGGGTTAAGTTCTTACCTGTACAGAAAGCCAAGGTAACCTCAGGGTGTGATCCAACTACATATCTGGCCAGCCACTGAAGTATCAAGAAGTCATCAGTGCCCTTGAAACAATGTGTCCACTGTTCAAGAATTGGACGGGAGGAACTGCACTTGATGCTTGCTCTCCAAGGAGGCCAGAGTCTAGACAGAGAGAAACAATGTGCCCTCTCTGAACTATGAAGACCTCTAGGCCTCCATGAAATATGCAGACACTAAGGGACGGAGATGCTCAGAGGGGCTGTACGAAACCATTCTGCTATAATCAGGAAGTTTCCTGGAAGAGGGGCACATGAGCTGAAGCTTGAAGAATAACAAGGAAACACGAGAGAAGTTAGCTAGGGTTGACAACACAAGGTGAACAACAGGGTGGGTGATGACAAAACTAACCCAAGACAAGACTCTGTTCCTTCTGCTTAGTGTTTTCATAGGTACACAGCTGCAACTTTCAAAACATCTACAGACAAGTTTTAAAAAACCATGAATCACTGCCTTTCCTCCTAACGTATCTCCTCCAGAGCAAATACTGACATGAACCCTGCCTGACTGTGGGAAGAGTTTACAGCTTAGGTTGTATCCTAAGCAGCCACCAATCATCCCAGCTCCACACCAGAGATCCTGGGTAAAGAACTGTTAGTACTTCTCTCCTACAGAGTCTTGTAAGAGGATGCAGGCTCCATAGGGCAAGAACGTTAGTGAATCAATGAATGAATGAGTGAACAGGATACGTAAACCTTCCAAAAGAACTTAAATGGGGGGCTCCGTACATATCCTAGAAAGAGGGATTGGCAGACTGTTTACACATATATATATCTGTTTAATTACTGAATTAAATAATGCAAGAATCAATGAGTAAAGGAATGAATGGATATGCTACTTTTAAAACTACCAGAGTTTTGATCCCTGAGAGAAGTCTTCCTGAAGGTGTGCACTGGGCAAGCTTTAACAGCACTGCTCACCATGGTAGCAGAGCTGAAGTTTCCAGTTCTGCTCTCAGGGTCCTACAGGACACCTAACCCCATTCATAGCCCACCCCCACCGCCCGTGCACATGCAGCCCACCTTGCAATGTCATAAGTTCCTGCAACCGCAAAAGCTAGTGAGTTAGCTAGTGAGCCCTTAAGGATGTCAAATCAGTGCGTGTTTTAGATGAGAAAAATGATACTGATCCAGACAGCTTGAGTTGCAATAATTTTGGGGTTCTGTGATTTGGAGGGTGTGTTTCCTTCCTTAGGTTAGAAGACTGGCGCCAGGACAGGGAACAGGCACAGTATTATTACCCCTACCATCACCAGCAAAGCCCATGAACAATTCCCAGGAAATCAAAATAGAATCTGGGTAATAAGATAAAGTCTAACCTTTTTTTTTCCTTTGCGCTGAGTGTAGTTTCACTTCCTCATAGGGTGCCGAGTTCAGAGGCCTTGCACCTTGCACTCTTCAGACCAGAGTTTCCCGTGCTAGGTGACTGTTCCCAGCCCTTCGGCTCAGCGCACAGCGTGCGTCAGCACTGCTCAAGACACCTCAATTCAAGATGGCGGGGGCGGGCCCTGTGCAGAGACGGGGCACCCAACTCGCGAGAGCTGCTCCAGCCCCGCGAGAGCTGCGCCAGCCCCGCGAGAACTCCGCCCCTTCCTCCCCAGACGAGAACCCTGTAAAGCGGCCCCGCCCACAGAGAGAGAACGTGTACTCTAGAGCCGGAGCTCGCGCTACTCTATTCTTTAATCGAAGAATAAAACCTTCATTTGCTTCTGCACTAAACTCCATCTCATTCTATTGGCCTGAACAGCACCAGGCAGAAGGACCCTTGTTGGGAACTCGAAAGGGTCAGTAACACTACTACCCCTTGGCTTAGATCATTTGTGATCTCCTTTCCAGGGGGACCCAACATGCTTTACTTACCCTAGTAGGTCCCTAAGTTATCTGTGGCAATACTTGGAATTAAGGGGTCAAGGCCCCCAGTCCATGCTTGTTCTGTGCACCTCATACTTGACAGATTTCAGCGATGTGCTTTCCTTCCTGGTTGGAAACAAAGCTCTTGGAGGGTTGTGAACGTCTATGACATTTTCTTTATAAACCTTCATGTCCTAAGAACACACAGGTGGCTCCCAAAAGATGCAGTTTGTAGACAGAGGCTCCTACCGGAGCTTCAACTCTGAGACCCTGGGTAGATGATGACCATTTGCTCATCACCAAAATGTTGATGGATTTCTCTACAGTGATCCTGCCCAAATTCCCAGGGAATGACTTTCAACTCAAGCAAACAGCCCACCAACCACTTGGACAAGCTCAAGCTTTTTGTGGCAATTCGTTTATTTAAGCTACATAAAGTACTAGCTTTGATTTGGCTCCCATGTCGTAGGTAGTTATCCTTCTTCATTCATAAACCAGCATTTAAAATGCAGAGGACTCACACTGCCTTTAGTGTCCTTAAGTTCCTGGCTTATGTAAGAGTTTTGTTTAGGTCAAAAATCTCAAGCCTCAGTCTTTGTCTTTCAAATATGGGCAGACTCTTTTCCTGTGGAAACTTGTATGCTCTCTGAGAAATTAGCACAGCTCCATGCTAGGAGCAAAAAACAAAACAAAACAACAAAAAAGAAAACAAAAACAAAAACATCATGAGTTCATCCCAGCAGAGAAAGATGGTCCCACGAGATGTTCTTCTGAGCCTTGGCGACAGGCAGAGCAGGCAGCAAGCAGAGTACCAACTGCTATTAAAGTGGATGATGGGACATGATGGTCATGACCAGAAGGTAATTCGGGTGAGGCAGTGGGTACCCAGAGGGCTGGGAGGTGGGCTGGCTGCCTGGAATGCTTAGGCAAAATTTCCTCTACTTTCATGCTGTCACTCTCAGCCCTTTATATAGCACCAATGTCATGCCACATCAGCTGCACCTGTGCCTGTGTGATGACTTTCAGACTCAGATAAATACCATCAACGGACGTCAGGATGATGGGCACAGTGGAACACTCTGGTGATTGATCTGTTTGTTTCCACCCTGGGGCTGTGGGTCTATTAAATAAACACTGGTATTTTGAAGGAAAAGCAGGAGAAAAGACGCTTGATAGTGGCCTTTAAATTTCTTGTTTGGTTTGGATGTTGTTGTTTGCTCTTTGGATCTTTTTCTTTTTTTTTTTTTGGTGGGAATGATTTTTTTCAGGTAAATAGATCTGGACACAAGCAGCAGGACTTCATTTGCCAGTTCCAATTCCTCACTGAATGTACTCCACAGCTGGCGAGGTGTCAGTGATTAGCTGATTTCCCTGCTCTGTTGTGAAATTCTGCCCAGTGGCCAGATTAGACATGAGAAATAGAGGGGCTATGTGATCTTCCCCAGAGGCCTCACTCCATGAATACTCCCAAGGCCGGCCCTCTCACCTCAGGCTGGTAGATAGAATCTGGGATAGAACAGACTCTTTTTCTCATTTTGCACAAAGCAAGTTAGGGTGTAAGTGTAATATTCTGCCTAGCTGCTGCATAATTCATTGCATTTTGGATTATTTAATTTTAAGGAGAAATTATTCATAAGAAAAATATTTATAATTGGAATTATTAAGAAATTCTAGCTCATGAAAAGCTACCCTCCTCCACACTTTGAAATTGGTTTTGTTTTCCAGTTTTTTTAATCCTGGAAAAAAAATTATTCAAAATTTGAGTGTTCCTTTTCTTTTCACCCAAGAGAGTTCCTTACTTAGTATGTTACCATTTCTTTACCTGTAAAATTCAGATGATATCACTGAGAATTTCATAAGTGGAATGATGTAAAGCTGTTTTGAGTCACTTTCTTCCTTGTACCCTCCTGAGAGGGTACCCAGCATTAGAGAATCATGATATCAGTATTAGGTACGTAGGAACTTGGAATACCGAAAGTTAACTCTCTCTGCATCATCCCTGCCAGGCCCTGAACTGAATGATCCTGGGAAGAACGTGAAAGGAACCTGCATGTCCTTGTAGCAACAGGTGGATTCTAAGAGGTAAGGTGATGACTCCCAGCCTCTGCTCATTAATTCTCCCATATCAAGCTGGAATTAAAAAATAAGATGGAACATAAGACAGTCACATTGTGAGAAAACTCCCTCCAATTTTCTAATTTTTGTTGAGAAATATGTGAAGAAGGGCAACTGACAACATGATACCCTCCTATACTACTTCTCTACAGTTGTGCTACTCAAAGTGTGGTCTGTGGACCAGGGCTAGAGTATGAACTATTTGTCAGTGATCTGCAATGAGATGAACAGAGACATTAAAAGCAAATATGTCAATACTTGGATAGCAATTTGACATTCCACAACATCCAGCCAGAAATCTGTGGATTCATCTTTTTTGAACAGCATACAGACTAGTCTGGGTGTTGTCAGACTTAGTGGTAAATCACAGTGGCTCAAATTGTATTCAGTCGTGTGTAATAGGATATATCTACCTGTGACAGGTGAGAAATCAGAAATGCTAGATAGATGACCCACAGATAGGAAGAACAAACAGGTCCTTTGCTACAGACAGTGAGAGGCACAGTGTTACAGTAATCACCAAACTTGTAAACTACCCACTTATTGTCCATCCTGCTAGGTTGAATGTAAGCTCCATGAGGGAAGGAACTGTGCCTGCCTTCTTCAGTGCTCTATCACCAAAACCTAATACAATTCCTGGTTTGTTGAATGAATGAATGAACGAACGAATGAATGGGGAATGTTTAGGGTTCCGCCTCCCTGTCAGGTTTGGCAGCCATTAGATGTCAAGAGAAGGCAGTTACAGTACCTATGTCAAGTCCAGACAGGGATCACTCAAAGCTCTCACTGTCCTCACTTACCCAGTCTTTAATGTCAAGGCAGTGAGACAGAAGACTCTGGAATACATCTTCAAATATGTAAGTCAAGCCTCTAGAGAAATAGGATTCCCTCTATAGAATTCATTTTATTACCACCTTTTCAGGATCACAGCTATTCCAAAAGCACAGTACGACTGATATTGCTTATTATAAGTACTTATTATTTGGAAGTAATCAGTGTCCCATAAACATGCCATGGTTCCTAATAAACTTTAGAGAGTAAACAAGTGTTGCTGACATTACTAAAAAACACAAAGAAGTCATGACCTTGTTCCCTCAGAGGACACATAGGAGAGACAGACAACACTCACCGTATCATAATATTTTGACTTAAAATATATTTTGTCGACAGGTAGTAAAAAGTGAAAGCATTAGGCTAGAATCCACAGTGGCTCCCACTTGCGGGTGGTACAGTCCTTCAGGGGGACTTGGAAAGGTATGGATGTCCCAGGTATCACTGCATAGCAATGCCCTCCAAATTAAAATGGCATAAAACAACCACCATTTTATTATGCTCACATTTTTGTGGGTCAGAAATTCAGAAGGGGTATAGTTGCCTCTACTCCACAGCAACCCAGGACCTCAGCTAGGAAGATTCAAATAGCTGAGAAGTTCTCAAATAACCGTAGGCCAGAATCATGTAGAGACTTCTTCATTCACATGTTTGGTACCTGGGCCAAGATAACTCAAAGGTGGGCTTAGCTGGGACTGTTGACCAGAGCAACTGTACATACCATAGCACCCTCAGGGAAGCCAACATCTTACATGCTGTCTCAAGCCTCCAAGATTAAGACTTCCTACAAACAAGGGGGAAGTTACATGGCATTTTAGGACCAAAGCTCAGAAGTCACACAGTGTCACTTTTGCTGTACTGTATTAGCCAAATTGAGCACAGGCACACCCAGATTCAGGGAAAGGTAATATGGGCCTCACCTCTTGACAGGAGAGGTGTCAAACAATGAACAGCCATATTTTAAAACCTCTCCAGGGCGGAAAACTTCTGGAATTTTAGTAAACAACAGCCAGGGATGCCAAGGATCCTACAAAGCATGTGGCAGTTTTGCACCTCAAGGAACTCTCCTTCTGAAGATGCCAGGAGTACCCCTGTCTATAAACACCAGATCCTTGGATTCAGAGAACCAGATAGAAGTCATTTCACCCAAGAACATGACCATCCATTTTACAAAAAAGAAAATCAAAGTCTGGGGTTGATGGGCTGAAACTAGACTCCAGGTCTCTTTCTTCCAAGGTAGATGGTCCTAAGCACCTTTTTGGGACAACGCACTTTCTTCAAGTAAGTCTTTGTTAAAAATTCCTAGTATATAAAATGTAACAGTGGATGTTAAAACTGGTAGTAAAAGTGTGATGAGTAACAGGATATTTACATGGCCCCAAAGTATCTGCCCACACATTATTTACTAAATAAACAGAGAAGAGTAACCTTACAATGGAAAAACCTGGTGGATAATACCTTTACCTGATGATCAAAGTGACAAATGGGCATCACTTGACTTCTGATATGAGGCACTGAGAAGGCACAGCATCACTTCTATGACATTCCTGCTCAAAATATACAACCTAAATCTACTCATGTTTGAGGAACATTCTACAAATAACTGGGCTATGTTTTTCCAAAAAGTAAAAAATCATAAAGACAGTCTCTTCACTCTCAAGTAATTCAGAAAAAAAGAATATATTAGTAGACACACACACAATAGAGAATGAGAAAGTAAAATGGACACAACAGTTGGTAAATCCAAAAAGGGGGTTTGCAAATGTTCCTGCACTACTCTTGCAACCTATCTGTAAGTTTTGTATAATTTTGAAATTATTTCAAAACAAGAAGTTACACAATCAGCAACAACAAAACATTTAATGGTGAATTTCTTGGTGATGTTCTCCCAGCTACTGCAATGAACTCCATTTCTTAACTTTCCAAGGAGTCACAGTTTAAACAAACCACAATGTCTTGAGCTCTGCTCTCATGCAGCTCTCTCTAGTCTTCAGGGAGTAGATCTAGGCTTTGGGGGGAGATGTCAACCAGAATATTTTAGGGCACAAATTGGCCCTGCATATAGATCTTTTAGTTAGGTTACAGGAAAGTTGGTATAACAAAGAGACCCAAAATCCAGAGGCTTAAATAAAAGAGAAGTTCATTTCTGTCTCATCCAACAGTTCAGGAAGTTTGAGCAGCTCTGCCATCCTCAATCTGAAGCTTCCATCTCTGGGTCCAAGGGAGCAGCTTCAATTACCATTTCCTAGTCAGAGGGGAGGGGGAAAGAAAGAGAGAAATACACATAGCTTCATTAGAAAATGCAGTCCAGAAGTTTACCTATATCACTTCTATTATCACTTTCTTGGTCAAAATTTAATCACATGCCACAGCTAGACCATAAGGAGGCTGAGTAATCAACCTCTATCTCTGTAGATGTGTACATGTTCCCAGCTAAATCTCAGGGTGGGGGTAATGTTCTATTCTTAGGAGGAAGAGCGTGAGAAGGGATCACGGTAGGTAATTTGATCCTCTGCCCAGAGAACAGACACTGGGGGGACTTCCACAGGACTAGCAGAGCATCTCAGTCATGTTTCCAACAGGGGTATGGGTTTTGGGAGGAGGTAGGAAATTCATGGAAGAAATTGGGCTCCCAAAATAGACACTGTCCTGTCTGGTGTCCATTTGAAAAAATTATCTAATTAGCTGTAAGATTTCCAGACCCGAGGTACTTTATTCTGGAGACAAAAACCAACATTTTCCCAGTCATGGAGAGTCAGAATTGCCATGTCAAATTATTTTCATTCTGTTGACAAACTAAAATGTCTTTACACAAACAAAGCGGCCTTCATCCATGCCTACATTCACATCCACGTGCGCGCACACAGGCTTGCACACTCACAGACATGGTGCGTGAAGTTGCCCCAGGGTACTCCCTGAATCCTCAGTGACTCCCCATTGACTGGGGGTGTGAGGTGTACTTACACTGTTGACTCTCACTTACATCATGTGGTTACTAAATGGTTTCCATAAAATAACAGGCAAATTACCCAACATTGCTTTTTAAGGGATTATGTCTTGACTCATCAAATTTATGAGTGGCTAAATTGCTTTATGTACATCTGAAAAAATAACTTATCCCAGATCAGGCAAGCTAACACATCTGTATTCTAGTTGATTAAAGCTCTATTTCATTTTTGAGGCTTTTCCCTCAAAATAGCATTTCAAAATGTCTCTTCCTTCCTTTTCTCTCACATCTCTGTAGGATGCAGACACGTACACGGGCAGACTGCAATGGGCTCTGCTTTTTCTGTCCAGCTTCACTGTACCCCTAGGGAGGCAAAGAGGAAGTTAACAAGGGTACAGGAGGATACTGTCTGCTCTATTAGAAGTGCCAGTTTGCCATTTTAACCCAAGTCCTGAAGATGTGAGGACCACCAAGGAACGTAAGTTGTTTATCATCATCACGAAGCCTGAAGACAGGGACACTCATGCTCTAGGAAACCACAGATCCTGAAGCCCCCAGGGTGCCACAAAGAGGTTTTGAAAGTCCCCCTGGCTTCCCATGAACTAGCCTGCTGACCCTGCCTGCTCCTCCCTGCTGGTGACTCATCCAAATGCCCAGTGAGGCTCTCCTTGGCCCCCCATTACAGCCTCTTCAGCCTGCCCTTCCGCACTTGCCCAGTCACAGCCCCAGACCAAGAACTCTCAGAAAGGCTGCCAACCTTGGCTCATCTGTAGACCTCTCAATACCAAGAACAGGAGCATCCCGAGACTTAAATGCAGCTCCACTGTTTTAATACACCCACACCCACTCTGCTTTTCAATCCCCCATTCCCAACCAAGGATTGTCACTGAAAGCAATATTCACATCTAGAAGGTCTCACTATCTAAATGTAAGAGGTAGCAGAGCATGATGGTTGCAAGTGTGGCAGTGGAGTATGATTGCCTAGGTTTGTGTCTTGTCTCTGCTGCTTGCAAACTCTGACCTAGGCAAGGGACACCTCTCTGTGCCACAGTTTCCTTCTTGATCTGATTGATAATATTACCTACTTCACAGGATAAAGTTAAGTTAGTTAATACATGTAAATCACTTAGAAACATGCCTGACATAATGAAAGCTCAATAAACATTAGCTATCCCCATCATTAATATTACTATTATTATAGAATCTGACAATTAGAAGATCATTAGTGACCTTGTCCAAAGTAATTTCGATAAACCAACGGGGATATATAAACCAGTGTGATGGGGACAGATGAGTGAATGGGGTGGTGAGAAAGTGGAAACATGGGATTTGGTCAAGAGAAGGAGAATAGATATGAGATAGCAACTAAAGAAGGTCACAGGGTCAGAAAGGAACCAATTCGTTCTTTGACCATAAAATACCTTGGCAGAAAAATTGTTATAAACTTTGGTAATTCTGATAAATTGGTATGAATTAAAGTCAATCTATTTACAGCAATGAAAATATTAATCATAACTTAAGCAAAGTACTTCAAAGTTACCAAATAGTCTATGTATATCTCACTTTATTCTTAAGTCTGAGGTTACAGGGGAAACCCCTTGACCCCATGTTATACAAGAAAAATCAAGTCTCAGGTGAGATGCCTTGTCCCAAGCCACACATCCATCCTGGGCAACCTTCTCTCCCATCTCTAAATTCTTAATATTTCAGAAATGCTGATATATGTCACCCCTATTCTCATGAACCTCACAGAATCTCTATTAATGAGACCAAGTATATTTTCTTAGTTCAAAATTAGAGAACTGCTACAATTTGCTGAGAGCCTGCTTACCCAAACCCAAACTCCTCACTCAGGACAAGTCCCATAACAGAATCTCCCGCATCATTCCTCTTGGTCAACCAGGGGTCACCTGAGCAAGTGTATGTGCTGACGCTCTTGACACCCGTCCAGAACTCTGAGCATCTTCCTCTTCTGCTTATCTCCTTTCTTACGACTGGGCCCCCAACACACACACACCCGAGCTGAGGGTGAAAGTCCCTTCTTTGACTCCAAAACATGGACCACCTGGGCGCTCATTCAGGATTTAATCACCACCACTGGTAAGTTATTTGTCTGCACATGTATCTTATCTTTATGTTGGATTTTGAGTTGGGGAAAGTTGCACTTCTTCACAGTCCTCTATCTTCCCATCACAACAGGCCTTGTACCTGTCACGGGATGTTTTGCTCCCTCCTTCTGGTTCCTCTGGTGGTTTGTGCAAAGCCCCAGTGACTTAACATTGTGCGTTCTCTTTGGCGTTGCTTCTTCTTGCAACTCCCTGGGGTCTTACCGTCTAAATGGAAGAGGTTCTGTGCTGATAGACAACACCGACCAAGATAAACTTGGCGGTGACTGGTGTTTGCAAGGTCACTCTGGGGACCAGTCCAGCTGAGCACAGCAGGGAATGCCGCCAGCTGCCCTGAGAGGCCCTCCCATCTCTAAACAAGGCCTGACACTTGCTCACCCAGGACCTGGGCTTATCAATCATGGCACGTCACAGAGCACTTCATGCTCCTTGCTCTTTTTCCATCCACGAGAGAACTGCTGTTTCAAAGCTTTCCTTGGATAGTTACAACAAAATGTTTGAAATGCTTTAAAGAGGTTTGGCCCTTTATTTTACATTCCTCTAGTCACAAGCAGCAGCTTTAAAACTACTTTTAAACACAGTGGGGAGTAGGAAGGGGTTGTAAAATTCAGAGCTTACATTAAATAAATCCTATAAATGTAATTTCCTTTATTAGGAAAGCAGAAGATGTCGCAGAAATAAGAAGGTAGATGTACTAGTTGCCTATGCTGCTATAACAAATTATGACAAACTCAATGGCTTAAATAACACAACCCTATTATCTTACAGTTCTGGAGGTCAGAAGTCTGAGGCATGTCTCAGGACGCTAAAATCAAGGTGTTGGCAGGGCTACATTCCTTTATGGGGAGAATTTGTTTTTCTTGCCTTTCCCGGCTTCTAGAGGGTACTCACAGTCCTTCACTTGTGGCCCTTTCCATCTTCAGAGCCAACAACGGTAGGTTGAATCCTCCTGACACTGAACTATTCCGAGCTTCTCCAGGGTCACATCTCCCTCCAGCTCACTCTCTCCCACTTGTAAGGACCCTTCTTATTGCATTGGGCCTGCCAGGATAATCTCCCTATTTTAAGGTACGGTGATGAGCAACATTAATTTCATCTGCAACCTTAGTCTCCCTTTGCCATGTAAGCTAATTTATTCACAAATTCTAAGGATTAGGATATTTACATCTTAGGGGGAGGCACTACTCTACCCACCACAATAGATATCATTGGAGCTATGCTCAGCTCACAATTTAGTAATCCTGATTTAGTTCAATTTCATTGAACTCTGAAATTTGGAAGACAATTTCAGGGGAGTCTGAACCATCCCCACATCCTCCCAGCCTCCCACGTCCAAAATGGGTCTGCCGAGGTGCTAGCCACATCCAGGCTAATTAAGACTCAGGTCCCAGGGATACCAGCTAGAGCAGTGCCCTCTGTGATGCAGACAGAGCTCTCATGACTAATCTTTGTAGAATTCATGGAAGTGCAAGCTCTCTGAACTGCTCTCCCTTAACCAACTATTTAATGAATCCTTTCCATGTCTTTGGTAAATCATACTGACTGATGGCACAGCATGCTGAAGGCTCTCTGCTAGTTGGCTAATTTCTGATATATATTAACACTGTCACTTCCACCAATTGAGTGGGATGCTCAGCCATGTCACCTGTGATTGTACCCCAACCATTTATGCCTGTATGTATGCTCTTGTAATGATGTAGTTTAATTAAATGTCACATAAGCCAATGGAAGACGAACATGAAAAGAGAGTTGTTTTTTTATGCACACCAAGTAGAATGCCTTGGAAAGACTTGATATAGATGAGTCATTTCAAAAAAAGGAAGAGGCAGGCAATTAGATGGTAGAACAACTCTAAGAGAGAGGAAATGCAATCATAAAAATCTCCAAGGATTTTGCCGAAAAGCAGACGTGGAGCCAATAGTGGGAAATTAGCTACAGTTAAGAAACGGCAGAACTGGAACACAGTGGAAACAAGGTGGGGGAAATCCTTGATGATTAAACAAGCAGTGTAAGTGATCCTAACCTTGCTTGTGCTGGCTGAAGAATGGGTGGGTTAGGTCTGACTGATGTGAACCTCCTGTGTAATCCACCTAAGGATGGATTTGAGAATGGTTTGAGAAGTGCTGTACAGATATGAGGATTATTTCTAAAAGGGCGAGCAGGACAGCTCTTTCTCCATCACAATAGTTGCTGTTTCCCCAAATCCCCCCTGCCTTCCTGCCCAGAACTAGCGGGAGTATTGGAACACCATTCTGTCTGAAAAATCTGTCAACCTGTGCGTGATCCCAGGCTGACAGATCAAGCCACTGAAATTATGCTTCTCTGAAAAACTATTTCCAGAAAATCCCAGCCCTTTGCTTGGTAACCTTACCCTTTTGGAGACAGTTATTAATTTGGGGAATATTGAAGAGCATTTGGTGACAGATCTGACCTCATCCTCCTTCTTGCTCATGAGCGCGTCTAAAGAAAAGGATAAATCCATTCTTTAGTCACTGTCTTAAAGCCTCTGTGGGCCTTGTACCCATACATGCAAAGAAGTCAGATCTGGGTCCTAATGGATTCAAGACAGTGGAAGAAGACAAACCAGGAACGCTGGCTACACATTTTCCCTACCTATCCTTTCTCTGTGGGTTTTTTACCAGTCAGAATGCAGAGTCTGCTGTCTGTGAGACTAGGATCTAGAGCTGCTCTAGAAGGAAGAGTTGGGCCATCGAATGAGCTAGAATCCTGGTACATTTGTGCAGATGCCATGCAAAACATGTGGAATCCAGGTCCCTAACCCTTGACCAGCCCTAGCCCTCAAGGAGCAAGGAAAATGTAATTGTATGTAGATGGGTCAAGAAATAGATATTTTAATATAATTTCACAACTAGAAAATAAAACAATAGACTTAAAACTAAAACAAGACGATTGACAGTTGAAAGGAAAAGGAAGTCGTGTAAGTGACAGGTATGTCTCATACACTAAGCAAATCAACAAACGGTATTTTAAGTTGGTAAATCATATCTGAATTACTATTAGAAGCATTAAAAATAGAACAGTTAAAAGAAGGTGTGGGACAGGGAAAGAATTTTTTTCTTTTCATTGGATACTCTCTTATACTGTTTGAATTTGTATGTAAATAGTAAAAGGTCTAGAAAAACATATGTTAAACTTTTAAAAATGTGTTCCTCTAAAGGAGTGGAAAGTGAGAAGAGAATCCATTTACTTTCCAACCTCACTTCTGTATTATTCTCAATGAACATGTGTCCCCATTGAAATTTGAAACTTGACAGTGAGTGATTATACATTTATAAAGTGGGATATTATGAAACTATTTAAAATATTGTTGTTGTGGAAGACTCATGGCATGGAAAATGTTCATAATATGTGGCCAAACTGTTAAGAAGAGCCTTAAATCCTGTTCCCATGTGGGCAAAATGAACTGATCACATTCAAACAAATTGTTGGCTTTGGAGCTTAAAATATGTTTTAAATTATATGTTTTGTCAGTTATAGAAATTGTAACAACTTGCTAGCACTAATCAAGTTAAAATAATAAAAGTATAAAAATTATAGAAAAATCCTCATGTTGTCTATTCCCTAGAGATAACACTCTAGTGTAGAGTCTTTGGAATTTTTTCCATGAATTTAGAAATTTTTACTCTGTCCATATATACATATAGATACATACACACATATGATTTCATTAAACAAAGTGGGATAACTCCTACTGTTCTACAAAAATAATACAAATGGTCCAAAAATATGTGTATCATTCTTGCACAAGGGCCTCATTAGTTTTTTTCTGTATCCTTTTAAGTTTATAATATGAACTGCTATAGTGAGGATAGTTTTTAAAATATTATCAAAATTATAGACTTTTGAATTTAAAATGAGTTCAAAGACAATTAGCTTAAAAAGCCCAAAAGGCTTTATTGAGTTAATGGTACATTTAAAAAATGAAATTAATTTTAAAGCATTGATATTCTCCTAAAAGAGCGATACATTTAAATTGTTTTTTAATTCAGTGTTTCAATTCAAGAAATTGAAATTAACTCAATTTAGCTTTTCTGTAGTGTTTGCAAATAGGTCTTGGTATTCACATGGCCTACACACCACAACATGCTAACTCCTGGTAATTTGCTGTTCCCCAGAAAGCTGAATTCAGCAGTCCGCAGGCTTGCCTTGAACAGCATTGCTTGGAAAATGGGTGATGGGGAGCACCATTTAGTTCTTGAGACTCTTAGGCATCGTTGAATGTGATGGTTCTATCTATGCATGTACCCTTTAAAAGGATGGCATTGAAGTTTTAGGCTAACCTTTGTGCTAGGGAAATCTAGTCTGGGAAAAGCTTCATGCACCAGCTTTAATTATTGCCATCCCCTGGAAGGCTGCCACCTTGGCCTCCGTATCTGCTGTCTTTTTCTTATGTGCTGCCTCTTCAAACCATATTATGTGTCTGTAATCCCTGTAATGAAAGCAGATGGAAAGACTGCCTTCATTGAGAACTGGAGTGAGAAGGCACTTCCTCTGGGTCCAGCACCTGCTCTGGCACACTGACACATCATGGTCTTGTATGAGAAGAGGAAGAGCCACACCTCTAAATGAGGCCACAGAGTGGGAAACCCTGGCTTCTGACTGGGTAGTGTGATTCACAGAAGCATTTATTAAACCTCCCTTATGTGTAAGGTACTGAACTGGAAGCACATCCATCAGTGAATCAGATTTTTGTGTTCTAACCCTGGGGCCTTCTAGGTAATAATTAGATGAGCTTGGGTAAATGATCTAACCCTAATGTGACTCAGTTCCCTAAATGTAAAATGGGGACAATAAATAATACCTCTGTAAATTAGCTTTTAAGCACTATCTTGAGCCAGTTTTGAGGAGCTGGCTAGAGGTCAGTCAGTTCCCCTTCTTGAGCAACCAAATAAGTCCACACTTCCAACTACCTCCCTTATCAAACTCTCATACTTCAGGTCTCTAATCATCCCAGGGCCAGATAACAGACAATTTTTGACAGCCCTTATGGCCCAAAGCCTACTAAAATTATCCAAATTAGCCAGTCCTAAATCTGCTGGCCCTGCCTTGCTCTTTCTTTCCTGCAGAAACCCCAATAAAGGTGCTTGCCCACAGCGTTCCTCCCTCTGCTTCTTTACCAACCCCAATGCATCCCCGAGTGGCATGCTGTGTTCTCTCCAGAGAACTGTGGGTATAGCAAAACTGTATGTTTCTGTTTTCTTTCTCTTGATCTGTGTTTGGCCTCACCATACCTACCCAAGGTAAGATGGTTAAAACAACCTGCTCTGCATAACTCACAGATTGGTTAAGAAACATATTAAGATAATGGATATGAAAGCCCTTTGAACAGTTGGAGGGATTATAGACATGTGATATGGTCAGAAGCACCCTGTTCAGTATTGGAGAGAAGTAAAATATGGTGACAGATACACATTGTGGTAGACATAATTAGTGGCCATCAATATCGAGTTCTCTCCTTACTGGGCACAATGAAGACTATCTCACCTAGATCTCTTGCACCTGGATAGAGCCAAGCAACTATTTCTGGCCAAAGGCTGTGAAGGAAAATGACATGCTTCACTTACAAACTGAGACACGGAAAAACCCTGCAAGACATTCTAGCTCTATCTTCATTTAGCAGTGGATATGGAAACCGTGCATGGAGATTGCAGAAACACAAGATCTAACAGCCTAGATCACTGGCTCAGTATATGCTTGGGAGCCCTTGACGGTTAATATGACCTCTAGCAACTCTTACTTGAGTGAGAAATAAACTTAGACTATATTCCACCAGAACTGGAGGTATTTTATAGATATTTTAAAAATAATAAGAGAATACTAAGAACCGTCATATGGCTATATATTAGACAACTTAAATAAAATGGACATTTTTTTGGAAAAACACAAATTACCAACAACACAAGAAGAAATGGAAAATCTGAATAGCAATAGGTCTATTAAAACAATTGGAATTTTTGTTTAAAAGCTTCTAATAAAAAAGTAGAGGCGTCCTCACTGGTGAAGTCTATCAAACATTTAAGAAATAAATAGTATTTCTATGCCAAGACCTGTTCTAAACAGAAGATGTAAGAACATTTTCAACTTATTTTATTATCCTGATACCAAAGCTAGACAAAGATATTATAAGAAAACTGAAGACCTTCATGAATATAGATGCAAAATTCCTTAACAAAATATTAGCATATCAAATATAGCAATACATTAAAAAAATACATCATGATAAGGTGGGGCTTATTCGAGCATTGGCAGATTTGTATAGCAGTCTAAAATCAATCAATATAGTTTATCATATTAAGAAAATAGGGAGAAAAACCATGTGATTCTATCAATAGATGTAGCAAAATTATTTAACAAATTTTAACACCTATTCTCATCTTTTAATGTGGTGGAGTTATCTATGAAAAACCTATAGCTAAGATAATATTCAATGGTAAAAACTAAACTATTTCCCGTGAAAGACAAAAACAAGGTAAGGAGGTTTGCTCTCACCACTACTATTCAGCTTTGTACTAGAGTTCCAAGCTAGCTCAATAAGGCTAGAAAAGGAAAAAAAGGCATACAGATAGGGAAAGAAAGAATAAAAGTGTTTTTATTCATAGGTATCATAATCATATACAGAGAAAATTCTAAAAAAATCTAGAGAAAAACTTTGAGAACTAATAATAAGTTGAATAGAGTTTCAGGAAACAAGATACAAAAATAAATTGTATACTAAAACAATTGAAAATTGAATTTTAAAAATACCATTTAGGATAGCATCAAAAAGTAAATACTTGGGAATAAATCTAACAAAATATGTTTAACTTTTGTTCCTTTAAAACTGTAAAACTTTGCTGAGAAAAATTAAAGAGGACTAAAATAAATGGGTAGAAATTACATGTTCATGGATTGATAGACTCAAGTTGTTTATTCTCCGCCAAATTGATCTATAGGTTCAACTCAATCCCAAACAAATTCTCAGCAGGATTTTTTTAAGAAAGTGATTTGATTCAAAAATGTATTTGGAAATGCAAAAATTACAGAATAGCTAAAACAGTTTGGAAGAGAAGAAAAAAATGGAGGAATCATATAACTTACTTTCAAGATCTACTATAAAGTCAAAGTAAGACATAAGGATAAACAAATAGATCAATGGGAAAGTATTCAGGGTCTGAAAATAGACCCATGCACATATGGTGAATTGACTTTCGGGAGCCAAGGTAATTCAATGGGAAAAGATAGTTTTTTCAAGAAAAACTGCTCGAAAACTGATTATTTATATGGAAATAAAGCCTGTCCATTACCTCATACCATACATAAAAATTAACTTAAAATGACTATAGGCTTAAATGTGAGAACTTAAAACTTTAGAACTTTAGAAGAAAGCATGGAAAAAATCTTGACTTTCAGATTTGCTAAGATTTCTAGATAGAATAGAAAAAACACAAGCCATAAAAGGACACATTGATAAATTGAACATCAAAATTTTTAAAATTTGTTCTTCAAAAGATACTAATAAAATGATAGTCTACAATAATATATTTGCAATACATATATCTGAAAAATGATTTGTATCGAGAATATATACCATACTCTTATAACTCAACAATATGAAGACACAATCCAATTTTCCAAACGGACAAAATATTTAAAGGGAACATCAGAAAAAAAGTAATACAAGCACCTGAAAATGTGCTTCAAATCATTAGTCAGCAGGAAATGCAAATAAAAACTACTGCGCACCTGGGATGGCCAAAATTTTAAAACACTGGCAGTACCAAAAGTTGGTCAGATTCATGAGCAAATGGAGCTCCATATAGGAATGTATGAGAGTTGCTGGTAAGAATATGCCACTTTGGCAAACAGTTGATTAGTTTCCTATAAGTTAGACATACCTTTATCATATTAACCAGTAATTCTACTCTGAGATATTTACCCAAGAGAAACAAAAGCGTATATTAACAAAAAAATATATATTCAAAATGTTCATCATAGGTTTATTCATAATAGTCCCAAACCAAAATCCACCTCAATAGCCATCAACACGTGAATAGATGAACAAATTGTGTTTATATCTATACAATAAATACCACCCTCCTATCAAAAGAACCAATGACTGACACATGCATCAAAAAGGGAGTGTTTTGATGAATGGATAAAGAAGATGTGAGATATATATATAGAGAGAGAGAATGGAATGAGATATATATGTGTATATATATATAGAGAGAGAGAGAATGGAATGTTACTCAACCATAAAAAGAATGAAATGCTGCCAATTGCAGCAACGTGGATAGACCTAGAGAATATTATGCTTAATGAAATAAGTCAGAGAAAGACAAATACTATATGCTATTACTTAATGTGGAATCTAGAAAATAATACAAATGAATGTATGCAAAACAGAAGCAGACTCACAGATATAGACAACAAACTTATGGTCACCAAAGGGGAGAGGGAGGAGGGGAAGGACAAATTAGGGTAATGGGATTAAAAGATACAAACTACTAGGTATAAAATAGATAAGCAACAAGGGTATATTGTACAGCACAGGGAATTATAGCCATTATCTTGCAATAACTTATAATGGAGTATAATATGCAAAAATATTTAATCACTATGCTGTACACCTGAAACTAATATTGTAAATCAACTGTACTTCAGTTTTTAAAAGGTTGTGTCTCAAAAACATTATTCTGAGAAGAAAAAAAGGAATACAAAGAGTATGTACTGTATGATTCCATTATTTGAACTTCTATAATATGCAGATCTCCTCTATAGTCACATAAAGAAGATCAATCGTCACAAGCCAAATATGTGATCATAGGATGGACTATAAACAGGTAGGCCTTCCTACTTTCTGGAATGATGGAAATTTCTATCTTTACTGTGCTTGTGGTTACACGTGTGTACATATTTACCCAAACTCATTGAATTGTACACTTATAATGGGTTCATTTAAATGTATGTCAATTACATCTCAATAAAGTTTATTTAATTTTTAAAAAAGGTAATCAGTGAAAGGTACAGGAAGTTTAGCAATATGAAAACAAACAGGACCTGAAATGTATTTTAAATTCCTATTTCATGGTAGGAATACAGAGAAAAAAGGATTCTAATCATGTTCAGATGCCTGTATCTATCTCTGAGTACTGTGTGTGTAAGAATGAAGTTAGCATGTGTGCCCTAGCTGTCCATTTAAAAGAATCATCTGAAATAGGAATATCAAAGACATCTATGAAACAAAAGCTTGAGCATCTTCTTTTGCCTAGTCAACACAGACTTTCTGGAAGCAGCAAAGAACTTGAAGAAAGATGCATCTTCTTTCACTGGCACCGCCCAACCCCTTCAATAAAAAACAAACAAAAGAAATCAAAAGATGAGAAGAGAGAGACTTGTGTTTGAATCTCAGCTTCTCTATTTACCAGCCTTGTGATTTTGGCAAGTACTTAACCTTTTCCAGACTTGCTCTTCTCATCTGTTAAACGAGGACAGAAAAGATAACTCATGAATTCTTTGCAAATATTAATAGGATACCATATGGAAACTGCTTAGCAAGGCTTGAAATATAATATACTTGCAGTAAATAATGGTTAGGAAAAAAAGGTAGCTCTTGTTACGTCAGGTTTTTGTCATATATTCCTTTTTATTTTATATCAGCATGTGTTCCCCAGAATTGCTGGGGTTTCAATAGCCTTTAAAGCACCGTAAGTTCTGCTGTTAGAATATATTCAAATTCTTCAGGAATAAGATAATACACAAATGTTTTATATGTTCTGTTATCGTTTTTCTCTTTGTTGTTTGTGTCTTCTGTAGGAAAATTAATGGAAATGCAAAAGGAATGTAGAGATGACTAATTTCAGAAGCCTAGGGAAACCAGAGGGGACAGATATGGCAGTTTAAATTTAGTCTGAATTTACTTTATTCTACAAAGTTTGAAAGGAAATGATGTCACCATTTGGACTGTGAGGAAGTAGGAAATTCTTATCTGACCTTGTGAAGGATGAGACATCTCAAAGTCTTATAAATGTAATGGCTGACCATCCTCAATGTTTAAATCTTACCCATCATTCAGGCTTATTCAACTGTTTATTTACAGTTTCTAAATTTATTGAAATCTGTTCAACTGCTTTCAGGCAACAAACAGATGGAGTTTAGGATTGGTGAATTCAAATCATCAAGCTCACAAATAGAGAGAATGGACTCGGTCTAAGAACAGACTGCATTGTTGAAGATAAAACGAAAGGGTAACCTTTATACACCAGCATTTAACTGCTGGGAAGTTCCAAACACTGATGAAAACAGTTGGCTGTCCATCTGGAAAATGTATTTAAAATTAACTAAAACGCAGAGTGTTATTTTAAGGTAACAATTGCTTCCTATACATGCCCATTCTGTTCAAAAGTAGGCCTCAAAGTCATAAAATATAACATTGGAATCTGTTAAAGGCTAAACTGCGGCATATTAAAATTTTTAAGTTTTTTTGAGCAAAAATCGATTTCAACTGAGTAGCGCCAAACCAGAAGTGTTTATGAGTACTCCACCTACAGGACAGATTTTTATGGAGTAAAGGCAGAAGCAAAGTTAAGGAAAAACCATTGACTGGCTATAGCTTAAAGTCTACTTGGCTGTTTGCGATTGGTAGCCCTTAGAGTTCAATTCTGAGGCATTTACAGGCTTAGATTTTGGTTTGCTTACATATGCTGCCATGGTGTAGAGCAATACCAGTCTCATGGCCTCCTTATTTAATTAATTTAAATCTCAGTAATCTCAATGCTGAGTATCTTCTGTAACTCTAAAAGTTACCATTGAATCACTTTAAAATTGAGAGAGGTTGAAGGTAGTAACTAATGTCAGCAATTTATGATGAATTCAAACTATGAAAATGCCAGATGTTAGGTTGTAAGATATATATGATTGCATTTAACAAGTTTTTCTTTTCACACAATGATTCAAGGATTTTAATAACATGTTCTAATCAATAGCAAAATGCCTGACCAAAGCTATTAGCCTCAGCATTAGAAGGCTAAAAGGTAATACTATCCCAACTATATCATAGCTACTAAGATTATGGCAGCAGTTAGCCTGGACATATGGTTAAATTACTTACGTGTTACCCAGAATAAATCAGGGAGCAGACACACTGCTTTTCAGAATTAGAATCACAATGGACCCACACAGCAGGTCTGCAGCTGGTGGGTAAGTCCTTTTGGGAATCTTGTTCTGCCCCCACAAATATGCAAGTTCCTAATCCTGGCCACAGGCTTACAGGTCATTGTAGCAACAGCAAAGTAGTCTAGTCTCTTCCATGACTACAAGACTCCCCTGTGTATTCATTAGCCAATGCTAACTTTAAGAAAGGTGAGATAGACACAGGGCCACCAAGACATCCATGGGTTCCTCCACATGTCACAGCCTCCCTTGCAGTTGGGTCGGGGCCATGAACTGGATTCTGAATAATGGAAAAGAGTGAAAGTGAAAAACCTTTTTGTGGCCTGACTATTAAAAGCATTTCATCATGGGATCCAGCCCTTTCTTCCCCTTCTGTGGCAATGCAAGAAGTTGTGGAAGCAGCCCAGGACTTAGAATTCACTGTGTGAATAGAGACCCAGGAGAAATGCCCAAGACACACTAGGTGTTGCCTCAGAAAGATATGATCATCCTCTTTTCTGTTATTGTTATTAAGCCAATGGGGTTGCAGGATTTATTTGTTTTTGCAGCATAGCTGACCATATGCTGCCTAATAAAAAGGATCTTCCTGTTTTGACTATAACACAGTGGAAAATACTTTTGATTCCTTTTATGCCTGATAAATCCCGGAGAGATTTCTGTGAGAAAAGATAACTTTGCTTGATATTCAACCAACAAGAAGGTTTAGATGTATAAAAGAGTAATTTCAGCCACTATCCAAAATTAAGAATCATATAACCTTCCATTTGTACAGCCATATCAGCTTTTTTCATAAAGCTTCATGCACACATCTTCACAACAGCCCTAGAGTTTTTTTTTAAGTGTATAAAATCTCAACTTTACAATTGAACAAAGTGAGTAACAGCAGGATTTTAAGCGAGATGTCCGGGAACTCAGCTAGTGAGAGCACAGATGAGACAGGCTGCTGCCTTTGGTCCTTCTGTAATCAAGAAATGCTCCAAGCTTTCAGCCTTGTTGCAGATTTTTACAAGCTCCTCTTTTAATAACCTTTCTCCATTGCATTCCTGACTTATTACCTCCCTGGCTCCCAGCACTCTTATTTATATGCAGACTCATTCCAGATGCACATCCCATTGTATATGCTGTGTTTACTATGTTGTCTCCTAACTAGAGTCCATTATCTGCTGAAACAAGAAGGATGTTCACGAATAAAACACAGCTTGCTTGTGGCTGCCAGACCAGCCGAGCAAAGATGTATCTTTGCTGATGGGGAGTAACCTGCTGTTTTCATATGAGCTTCCCCTTGGGTGGCTCCAACAGTAGGAGAAGGACTAGAGGGCTGAGAGCATGTGATTTACTTCAGGGAACCAAGCCAAGTGTCATTTCAAAGTCTCACTTCCAGGCAAGCTTTGCCCTCTGACCAGGAACCAAGCTGCAGGGTACATGGGCCACAATCAGAGCTTCTGATAGACTCGAGATCAGGGAGGTTGCATTTGTAGTCAAATTGACTTAAATAGAAGAAAGAAAGACTCTGTGAAGGTGGCTGGAAAATACTTGACCTAAATTGACTACTTGGAGTATTGAACGTAGCTCAAAGCCGGGTCCAAAAGCTGTCTCTACACTTCTTGTCTGGATCACACATCTGGCCTGTTTAGAGAAATAACAAGGAGAGGTGCCTAGCTTAGGTGGTGTGGGGAGTTGTGGCACGAGGGGCTGAGCACAGGGTGAGCCACTCTCACCAAGAGCCACAAGCCAGGTTGGGCCCCTCCCTCATCCCTTCTGCCAAGTATTAATGGCCATTATGGAAGGTGGTAAAATATAGACTAATGTAGATGTAATGTAGAGCCTGCTGGCTTTGAAGTCAGACCATTATGTTTTCAAAATCTGGCTCAGCGCTTAATAGCTGGGTGACCTTGGTCAAGTAATTTAACCTCTCTATGACTTGGTTTTCTCATACGTAAAATAGGAGGTAATAATAACTACCTTTGTTGATTGTAAAGATTGGGAATTAATATATACAAACATTCATACACATATATAATGCTTGGTGTGGCATAAGCCCTGGCATATGATCAGCCCTCAGTAAATGGTAACTTTTTAGTCATTTTTATAATTGTGATTATTACATGAAAAACTGCTTATTTGTGCTCTTGCTCTGATCTACCTCTCACCATCTCTATGAAAACCATCTGTGTAGTATCAACCCCTAAAAACAAACAAGCCCCTTTCGTATGGAATAGAAAGCCAGCAGAGGGCCAACACTTAGTACATACTCAACATTTCAATTTCTTGAATTGAATTGAATTGAACCCAATTGTGCCCAAAATTTTATATCCATAGGCAGCTTCCTTGGTTTGCTTTATTGGCTTTGATATTCCTCTAAAAATTAAGCTTGGCTTACTCCTGCCTGGAGCTTCTGAGTGTTTTGGCTGAAGTTATGAAATGTGTATGACTTTTTGTGTATGAAGAGCTTTATATTTGATATGTGCTTTCACATAATTATATTAATACTGGGTGAATTAGAAAAAAAAAAAAGAACAAAACTGATGGATCACATTTCTATCTGTATACTACCCATTTTGGACTGGTCTTCTGAAAAAAGTAGAAGAGACCCACAAAGAGGCTTCAGAATTATAGCTAGGGATGAGAGTTTAATATTGTAGAATATTAGTGTCATGGCTTCTAAGGCTGTGGCAGTGTCTTAAGATTAGAAGGGAATTTAGAGGTCATCTAGTCCTACCCCCACCCCAGGCACTGTCTGCCAGCTCCTATCAGGGAAACTGTGAACAGCAGTGACTCCACAGGCCCTGGCACCAACCCCAGTTCATACTGCCAGGCCCTGGGGCACCAGATGCCCACAGCTAAGGAGGGTCTAATAGGGCTGTGAGGATCGTTTTGACCACTGCATACCAAGGAGTCTTGCCTAGTTGTCTCCATCCTATGAAATTAAACAGTAATGGGCAAGGTTTATTGAATTAAATATGCTTTTAAGGCATAGAGCTTGAGAGTATACATGTGTTCATACGCGCTCATATGCACATTTCAAGGTCTAGATTCAGTTAATACTCACAACGAGGACACACAGTGGGCACAAAGCACAGTGCAGTTCACACACGACCTTTTACTCCTGGAGATCACATATTACTTTTTAAAGAACATCTGATATGCTTATTAACATAGATTTCATTTAGCGCACACTTTCTTCGTGAAAATGTATCTTAGGGCATGCGTTTGTAGTGCTTCCTTTATATCCCTGGGAGTGAGGGGCTGGGGGTAGAGTCACCATCTGCAAGCTTAGGCAGTTTAAGCCCCAGTCCCGGCAGCGACCAGGTGAGTGCATGGGTCCCATCCTGTCCCTGCAAGGGCTAAGTTTCTACAGAACTAGGCTTGGGTGGGGATGGCTGCTCCCTTAGCTGCATGCCCAAAGGTCTATTTACATTTTAAATCACTTTTGTGTCATCGGGTTACATTTTGATAGCTACCAAGTAGTTAAGTTCAGAATTTTTACTCTGAACCGTAAACAGTTTACTTTTCAAATAGCATAATTTTTGAAGTTTTTATTCTTCACCATCACTGTTAAGAAAGCTGTCAAGTTTTGGAATTTCATGGAGAAATGTGAAGTGGCCTTTGTAAGCGCCAAATGAACCCTCTGAGGCCTGACATTCTCAATGTGATGGCTCCATTTACATATATATTGTCCTTCCTAGGAAATGCTAGAGGTTTGGATTTGGGATTACTGTCTCTAGACAGCTCTGGTTGCCATAGGGGCCTTGTCTTTCTTATATTTATGTATGCATTCATTCATTCATTCATTCACTCACTCATTTATTTATTCTTTCAAAAAGAGTTTATTGTTTCATCTTTGATATCTGGGGAAGTCTGGGCTCTTGTTCTGCCATTAAGGAGGGTGTCAGGAGTCGGGAGTCAGGTGCCTAGAGTAGAGAACCCAAACACTCAGGTTGATCAGAACACTGAACCTTAGCAATTTTTATCCTGCCCAGAGAATTTTCAGTCAAATAAAGAAATTATATGGCTGTTCACCTATGGTTCATTTTGAGTATCTGAGATCCTTCTAGAGGCCTTCTCAAGAAAACCAACTTGTATTTATCCTTGCGTTAGACTGGTTTTTCCCTTTGCCTCCCTTCTCCTTGGCTTGAGTTTTCTGGACTCAGCTCATTAAGTCTTGCTGAGAAGGCAAATAAAGCTCTAGGCAGACTGCTCTTCCCCTTCAAAAATGGGGCTGAGGAAGGAGCTGAATTTCAGGGAGTGCCACGCCTGCGGTGAAAAAGTTATACCAGCTCCAGTGCCTACCACAGTTGCCAATAACTCCAGCGAGAGCGGCAGCAGTGATGTTAATTACAATGATCTGAGCGGTAATGATGTCGCAGGCTCTGGACTAAGGGCAAACATGTATCAGTCATCCAATGGGATGCTTACAAACCACCCTGAGAAGCGGATTTAGTGTCCCCTTTTTACAGATGGTAAAACTGAGGGCACAGAAGTCACACCGGCTACCCAAGTCCCTCCTCCAGGCAGCTGAGTTGGGATTCAAAGCAGCCATTGGGCTATGCTACCTCCCTCAGCCAGTTACCATAGCAAGAAGGCAAAGAATGGAATTGCAGACATGGCTGGAGTTTTTAAGCTTTTATAATGTCCCCATATTTATTATCTGTTTCCTCATTTTCCCATAGTGTTAATCAGTAAGAGTCAAACAGACTCTGACATTGAAGAATTCCAAGGGATATAAGGAGGATAAGGACAGTAAAAAGAAGGCAAAGGTAGTCTAAGTTGAGAGATCCTGCTTCAAGGAAGAAAGCAACCGGAGACCTAGATTTAGGAAGAGTTTCTGGGATATAACCATCACAAGGCCTCTATGCTTCCCCACAAACATCTGAAAGTTTCACAGAAGGATAGAGAACCTTACTATATAAAGAATGAGAAGCTTAAATCAAAATATAATTTTTGGATTTGTTCATTGTTTTCCATCACTTGACCTACTTAGTGCTCCTTAATCAGGAATACATACATAGCCATGCAGCTAAGATTGAGCACACAAATTGAGATGAAGAAAGATGGTTAGGGAAGTATCTGGCTGGTGTTCATTCAGTTCATTCATTCAAGAAATGAACAGATTCTGAAGCCCACTTCAGGGCTGGGTGCCAGGATCAGCAATGAGAGAACGGGCAAATAAAGCACAGCTCCCTTGCCCTTGAAGAACTGATACAGTACATTGTATCTGGGGGTGGGAGGAGTAACAAAGATGATCCATGCAGAGGAGGAAAGGCTACACACTTGTGTGTCAGGTGTGGGGGACACAAGGCAGTGGCTGAAATGTCTTAAGGCCATACATTATCCTGGGTGACCAAAGAATAAGCACACATTTTTGCCTTGGCAATGTGGTTCTCACACGTGGGAGTGGAGAAAGCCAGAATGCGAGCACATCCTGTGGAGGAAGAGACAGAGAGATGCTCAGAGCTTGCACCTCTCCCTGACAAGGAGAAAGCAGCATGGAGGGCCAGTTCAAGGCAAGCCACGGGTCCACAGATGGGGAAAGATTTAAATTCCCGAAACAATCAGGTCACGTATGCACTGGGCAGTTGTGTTAACCTTTACATTTACATTTTTGTTTTAAACAACATAGAGTGACAATGGAGAGATGAGGTCTGGTAAAGAGTCACTAGGGTGATAATACTTGCTATTAATGTTGAAGGCTGGGAAAGAGTATATCAAGGAAAAAGGAGAAGAAGAGAATTCCAAGTGGAGGAAACAGTGTCTTCAAAGAAGGTGAGGGAGAGCAAGGTGATTTGTCCTCCTGACACTCAGGGGTGGGCCTTCCTTCCACTCAGGGTCACCACAGGTAAAGGAAGATTCCAACAGGAGTTGGTACCTTAAGGTGTGTCTCCCACAATACTGACAACAAAACGCACATTATTTTTCTTTTGCAAAGGATTGTACCCCAATCATCTAGTTCCCAAAGGTGGAATTTAGATCGTGTATTTTTAAAATATTTGTGGAACACCTTATAATCCTGGCCCCAAGTAAATACTGATGTGAGAGGGAAAGAATCTGGGTGGGGGGTGACAGAGCTGATGTTATACTTCATAAGGCATCAAGCTAATGGTCCAGTAATGTAGGCAGAAGGCACTCATATCTCTGAAAATAAGACAGTAGGTAGTAGATGTGAAGTGGTTAAAACAAGCCAGGTTCTTGAAGACAGCAGACCTTGGAGGAGGAGGAGGCACTCCTTCTTTGCCAAATGAATTAAGTGGCTTGACAGATGGGGCAAGGAAGAGGGTGTCGGGCATTCCAGGAAGAGAGCATGTTATGTAGTAATGCAAAGAGCCACGAGTGTGGGGTAAATTTGGGAATGATAAAAATTATGTAAAGTATATATCAGGGACTCCCAGAAAAGAAAGATTAGAGCCAGATTCTAGAGGGCTTTAAAAGCCAGGCTAAGCTTAACTTTTAGTAGACAATGGGGGACCCTTGAATTTTCTTAAGTAAGGCAGTGACTTAAGAAGATGAATCTGTCAGGGAGCATGGAATAACTGGCGTCCAAGGAGCAGAGAGGCAGAATGTCCGGTTGAACCCCCATCATCTGAGAGTGAAATGATGAGAACTGGACCAGAGTTCTGGTGGTTGACATGGAGACGAGGGAAACAAATGGAGAGATGATTAGAGGTGGTGATTTATACTGTGTGTGAAATATTGAATGAAATAAAATGTGTGAAGGAAGGTGTAATGTTATGGAGAAGATGCTGAGGTGTAACAAGAAAAAGGATGTTCTTAACAATCGTTCACAATACTAAGCATGCCTTAGAAGAGTTATGGAGAATGCGGTTTTAGAAGGATTGGGGAAAGCACTCACAAGTTACACACACAGCAACCCCAGTACAACCACCCCAGGGTGGTGACTGCTTTTCTACAAAACCACTAGCTACTTCCCTTTCCCTGAGCCTATCCAGTCTTCTCCTTTCCTCCACACCGCCCAAGCCAGAAGGCCAAAGAAAAGCTAAGCAATCTGTGGGATGCCATTCGACATATAGTTTATTCAGGGCAACCAGGAAAGTATGAGATGATGTACCAACTCATCCCAAACCTGTCCCTGAACAGGAAGAAAAAAATCTCAAGCTATACAGGGTTCTATGTGAAAGCAGGTAGGAAATATTTTGAGAAGTAAGGAATGGAGGGTAGTGGGATTGAAGCATTGGCATCACATCTGTTTCCTGGTGCTTCATCTTCCTTATCATGGCTCTTGGGAGCCCTGCTGAGAACCACAGGGATGGGAGAGGATGCCAGCACTCTGGAAAGAGTACCCTGGGGAACCAGAGCATGTTTATGAACATACTATGGTTCTGTCCTTTCTAAGAAAAGTAGGTTCTGTCATCCATAACTCTTCCCCTACCTCCTTCCCAAAGGCTAACATCCCAAAACAATACTAAATGATGAGAAGTTGCACACAAGAAGGCTGCAGGAGACCCTGCCCCTTTAAATTGAGTTCATCTCCTTGTGCTGAGTGAAACTTTTGTCCCTATTTTCAGTGGGAGCAGCAGGCATCTGCCTTTCAGGGACCCAGTCCACCCCACACCTAGAGCCTTTCAATAGCTTCCAGACTCCTTGTAAGTCATGGAGACTTACTGACTTCAGAATGATTCCTTAAAGATATTGTACAGTCAATGAACCTGAGGACCTAAATAGTCAAATAATAGAGAAGGTTCTGTAAGTGGTTATTTGTTGTGTCCCTCGAGTGATAATAAGACATCGGTCTTCAAATTGTTTCTCAATTACCTGGCGTGGTCTATCTGCAGAATCTCCATTGTAAATAAGTGGCTGCCTCTGAAGACAAGACTAGAAAGCAAAGGTTAAGACGATGACATCTGGAGCCACATATTCTTGGAGGCTGATGCTTCTCTACGGACCATGGATATTTAAATCCCACGAAGTCTGTGCCCCATTTTAACTGAACCACCCCAGTTGATGAATGTGCCTGTTAATTTATTTAGGAGTTGGTTTTCTTTAAACTATGACATTCAGTTTCCCCTGAGACGCACCATTCCAAAATCAATGAAGACCTATGACTTATATTTATATGCAATTCAGTGGGAAAGAAAGAGATTTTTGAATCCTTGTGGCTGGGGATATAATACTAGGTACCTCCAACTCATTAATTAATTATTGCTATTAAATGAGTGTTTACTATCTGCAGTATACCAGTCTAAGTGCCAGAGAATATATATATATACACGCACAACCAATCTTTAAGAGGAGTAGATAATCCTGCAGTCTTGCAGGAAATAAAGATCAGACAAGGAAAGTAGAACTGTGACACAACAGCATTAGGAGAGGAGAATTTGAAATAATGCTAATAATAATGATAGCAATAATCATAATAAAACGTATAAATAGCATGCAGCATAAGTCAAGCACTATTCTAAGTATTTTGGATACGGTAATTCAGTGAATCCTCTGAACAGCCCTGTGAAGTAGATGCAGCATTTATCTCCATTTTACAGGTAAGAAAACTTAGCTCATGGAAGTTAAGTACCTTATTCAAGGTGATAAAGCTAGTAAATGGCAGGGCTGGGTACTGAACTAGGCTTATACAATTTAACTCCAAATGCCATGCTCTGAACCACTGTGCTATTGGAGCATGGCGCTGAATGTTCAGGAAGGCTTCTTGTGGGAACTAGGTTGTAAGTCAGTCCTAAAAGATGAGCTAGAATTTAGAAGTGTGAAGAAGAGGAAAAACAACATTCCAGGTAGCACAAACAATCTGAGCCTTGTTTGGGAGGCAGAGGTAACCACGCAGGAGTGAACAGCACAGTGATTAAGTGTGTGATCCCTGGAACCAGACTTTGCAGCTTCAAGTCCTGGTGCCACCACTTACTAGCTCTGTGACTTTGCACAAGTTCCCTAACCTCTCTGTCGTCTTGCGTTTCTTCTCATAAAATGGGCATAAGAAATAGTACAGAATAGTAAATTGGTAAGCATGTGTAAACCACTTAGAACCACCCCGATGCATGGTAAGTGTTGTATGAGGCTTTTCCGAGTGGGTAAATGTAAATTTGGGGCACTGAGAGACAGACCTGGCTAAAAAGCTAAATGACATTCAGCTGCCTGTCGGTATGTGTCTTTCCCTTATTTCCGTCACCTTTCAAGGACCATCTCCTTGGCATCCTAGCATAATTTTTGCTTGGGGATAGAATTAGAGAACAGCTCCTAGCCAAACCCTATGATAAAGGACACCAGTGCAATTGCCATCAAAATAACCACAAACATTCACCCAGAGCCTACATGTGCAAAGTACTTTTAGGTGTAGTTAGTAATTTAAAAAAAAAAAAAAAGGAAGAAGAAATTGCAGTTTGAATGCCTCCGGGTGGAACCGGCTGCATGGAAAGCCGTGGCTGTACCAGGCTCGTGGCTGGCTGCAGTGCAGGGCAGATATGGCTGGTGCCACTGCTCAGAGCAGCCCCAGGAGCGAGGGGAAGAGTCAAGGGGGTCAGGAGCCCGTACTAGCTCATTAGTGCTTCTGGATTTAAGAGAGAGATTCCCAGATCCCAAGAGGTGGCTCACGGCTCGGAACAAAACCCAGTGCATTAACATCCTCGTATTCCAAAATGCTCCCCGAAGCCCTGCAGTTATGCTGATAGAATGTGATTTATACCAAGGCGAGTGATGCCAAGGCCCAGACTGGGGAGGCAGCTGAGCAAGGGAATAATTGAGAATGCTATGAATTTCTCTGTTTGTGAACCTCCCGATTAAATAGGAGAAGTGCATCTCAGGAGTCCTGGGCCCCCAGCCCTAGACCCTGCTGGCCTCTCTGCCACACTGTGCCTGTGGATTGCAGACCTAGTCTGTCACCACATCAGATCTCTGCATCTCAGCTGAGCTCTGGGCAGCCCAGCAGGTTTTGGAAAGTGCCACAGAAGCCATCTCTAAAACCCTACACTCTGAGTTTGCTGTCTTCAGTGCAACGGTTACCCAGGAGATGGTTCTAGATCCAGCTCAAAGGCTGCTTCAGTTTCTTTCGGGAGGATATCCTTGGGAGGATGAGATGGGAACACGCTGGTTAAATGAGGAGGGACACAATTCACACGATGCAACAAAAATGTCCATATGCATGTTTGAAATTTTTTCTCCAGATCAGAAATATTACGAGTTAGCTTTTCTCGTACACTCTCGCACAGCACCTGATGGTTACCACTGCAGCCCGGGCAGAGAATGTTAAGAAACAGATCGGGAGCATGCTCTCAGGAGTCAGATAGGCCACAGTTTGCTTTCAGAGCTCTACTGTATTAGAAAATTGTTTACACATGTTCATAAGCTCCTATCTGAGGCCATGTTCAATTAGAGATCAAATGACTATTATTTTCAACTTGCGAGTCAATCAGTGTATTAGTCTAGACAGGCTAATTGTTGTAACAAACAACTTCCAACTCTCAGTGACTTTGCCACAATACAGGTTTATTTCTCCCTCTTGTCACCGTCTAATGTGCTGGGGGGCAGAGGGGGCTCTGCTCCACATACTCATTAAGGGATCCAGGCTTTTCAGATATAGTGGATCCCACCATCTCCTAGGACCTTGGCATTTTACACTGGTTTCTCCCTCTCCCACTGGCAGACAAGCAAAAAGTGAAGGCGTTAGGAGCCAAATTTGGAAGTGACATACATCACTCCCACCCACATTCTATTGTCACATGGACAGCATTTCCACAAAGGGGAAGTAGGAAAATATAGTCTATCTCTATATGCAGGAGGAAAGGGAATTAATAGAGCTTAGTGAACACTTCCATCGTCTGTGCAGTCAGGGAGGCTTCCTGGAGGGAGCACTGCCTGAGTGCTCTGAGGATGCACGTTCTTGTAGCCTCCCCTGCCTCTCAGGTTGGAAGCAACCTCAGAGGTCATTTCAGTCACTGTCTTACAGTTCAGCAAAGCAGAAGCTGAGTGCACAGTAATTGCTTGGACAACATTTGGTGTTTGATCTTAAATGGGATCTAGAGGGAAATGCAGCAGACAGAGGGGCTGAGGGTGGACACTGGACCCAGGGTCCAGAGCTCGGCTGTTGATACTGCCTGAGTGGGAGTGAGAGAAACGTTGGCAGGATCCCTACACATTAACTCCGCTAATGGTGGGCAGGAGGGTGGGCAAGGGAATCTGTCTGATGCTTTGCAGCTGTTGTGTGTATTAGAACTGTCTCCTCTGCAGTGAAAATACCTAGACAACTTCTGCTGAACACCATGTGTATGTGACAGTCACCTGATTTGGTTTCACCAAACAGTATCTGGAATATATAATCTGAGACATATGTAAATACTCATATTCATAATTAGCCCATTGTTGCTCCTTTTCTCTGGCGTTAAAAGATTTCTAATCTTGCAGTTTAAAAATCCCACTGAAACTTGTCGATGATAAATCTCTGCCCGTGTTCTTCCTATAGTTAGAGTTCTGTGGCTACAAAGGCCATGAGAGGTCGTTCGATCCTTTTTCCATTCTCCTGGAAAGACCCCAGTTAATGACAGGGACATGTCTTGTTTTCAGTACCACAGAAAAGGATAAAACACAGGGACGTGTCTTGTTTTTAGGACCACAGAAAAGGAAGAAACACAGAGTATCAGTGCATGAAGAGCCCAGGGCTGCTCCAGTCTGCTAAGACTCACAGAAAGAGGCTCCCTGCCCCTCTGGAGCCAGCGACAAGAACCTGAGCCCTGGTCACCGGGGCACTGCCTGAACTCCTGCTCTTCCCCAGTTGGAGACTATCAGCCCTGTATTCCTCTGCTCAGACTGTCATAACAAAATATCACAGCCTGGGGGGCTTCAACGACAGAAGTTCATTTTCTTACAGTTCTGGAGGCCAAAAGCCCAATACCAAGTGCCAGAAGGTTTCGTGTGAGGCTCTCCTCCTTGGCTTTCCTACAATGTCTTCTCACTGCGGCCTCTTCTCTGGGTGCGCGTGTGGAGAGAGCGAGCTCTGGTGTCACTTTCTTTTCTTATAAGGACACTAGTTCTATTAGATTAGAGGCCCATCCTTATGTCCTCATTGAACCTTAATTACCTCTTTGAAGGACTTATTTCCAAATACAGTCACATGGGGGGTTAGGGCCTCAACATGTGACCTTCAGAGGGATGCAATTCAGTCCATAACAGCCACTCACTCGTGAGGACCACCCAGATCCTGACACCGCTGTGTAGAGCTGGGTGGAGCTGAGCATCACACGTGGGGGCCCTCCTCTGCCTTGGGGTCCAGATCCTCATGCTGTCTCTCAGTGATCATCACCCCCTCAGTTAGTCCTGGATCCCTTCCTCCATCCTCCCAAACTACTGGTAATCCCCTGGCTGTCCAGAGGCAGTCTTGCCTGAGGAATTGACAAATTTCTGATCTAGACACCCTTGGTGACAGCCTGCATCCCTGTCTTCTCCCCACCTACAGGCTCTGGCCCAGGAAAACAGGGCTGCAGCTCCCACCATCAGGCCGCTTCAGGATTCTCACTGATGGTCAGCCCTCCTTGGAGCATATATTGTCCATGGTCAGGTGGAATCCCATGAATTAGATTGCTGAGTCCTGACTTATTCACCACCTGGTGGAGGTCGTTTCTTCCTGAACAGATTCTGGCTGATACTGACTGACTCCCCAACCTGTGTGAGTGGTGTGGCTCTTGCTTTTGCTGTGGGCCGAGATGGGAGGGCAAAACATGGCTCTGACCTCCCTGAGGAGCTTGAAGCCATCTCACAGGAGATGGAGGAATTACAGATGAAGTTGCTTAGTTTTAGATCAATCCAGGACTGTGGGGTGGAAGGCAAAGGAAGAAGGAGCCCAGAACAGGACGCCAGTCTTCTGTTTCCTGCTCCATCAGCTATTCTGTGTGACTAGGTAACTGACAGCCCCTGTCTGTGCCTCAGTCCCCTGAATGATTGAGCGGGAGCATGAACTAAATGATATCTCCAGTCCCCTGAGATCTGGTATGCCCTGCTGTGCCAACCTACTATCAGATCCTTTGTCCTTATCTTCCTGGCCCAGGACATCCAGGAGGATTTATTCCAGAAGGCTTCTTGGACTCCGCGCAGATTCCTTGGGCGTCTCCTAATCAGACTCACTCGCCTAGATTTCCCTGGATGGAACTGTGGCCCACCTACCTTCATGTCAAAGGCCTGTCTCATTTTCGAGGTCCAAGAAGATGAATGCTCAGCATTTTCACCAAGGGAAGGGAGTATTTCTTCCAGGAAGTTAATAAGATTGTATATTTTAGCCTTGGGGCACTGGAGAAGGGAAAGAAAAATTCCCTGAAACACCATGTCTCTTGTTTAATAAGGTTTTATTATTATTATATATGAGTGTGTGAGAATGAGAAATCCATATCCGTTCTTTGCGGTCACAGCTTTATTGGTTCTGAGCTTAAAAAATCAGTTTGGTGAATAACAGAATAAAGCACTGACTGACCAGTGATTTTTAATATTTGGCTCTTCCAGGAAGCAATCTAATAGAGTAAGAGCTTATTGGAAAGTGTAGATGATGTGGAAATGAGTTACGCAGAGGGATGGGCTGTCTGGGCTTCCACCTTGTGAAGGACAGGCAGGTATGACAGGTGACAAGGGCCTCTGTGATTGCTGGCTGTGCTAGCTCAGTACAACACCTCGGCTTTGGGGAGTAAAATCAAGCTGATAGTTTTGTTTTTCTCTTACTCTTATTACCAAGTCCTTGTTTTGAACCCTCCTTCTACTGAGAGAATCTTTCTCCCCTGGAAAACCCTTTTGTTCAGGCAGGTCCCAGTCTTCTACCATTGTGTGTGTGTGTGTGTGTGTGTGTGTGTGTGTACACATACATTGAGTCTCAGTGACCATCCACCAGGGCTTATAGTCTCACCCTGGGCTCTCCCTGGGAGATAGCACACCCTGCTTCCTGTTGGAGCTAGGCAAGGGCTCTAACTAACCTTGGCCCATCCTTGGACTCTAGAACCCCCTACATCCCAGGTCTAGATTGAGGTTTTTCTCTGGCCTGGGGATGGTGGTTAATAACTCTTTAAGAAACATCAAAAACTCTCTGTTTTCCATAGTGGCTACACCAATTTACATTCCCACCAAAGTGTACTAGGCCTCCCTTTTCTCCACATCTTCATTAACGTTTGTTATTTGTTGTCTTTTTCCACATGAGCCAGCAATTTTACTGCTGGGTATAGCCAAAAAAAAAAAAAAAATGAAAACACTAATTCAAAAAGATATGTGCACCCCAATGTTCATAGCTACATTATTTACAATAGCCAAGATATGGAAGCAAACTAAATGCCCATCAAGAGATGAATCGATAAAGAAGATGTGGTACATATATACAATGGAATATTACTCGGCCATAAAAAAGAATGAAATTCTGCCATTTGCAACAACATGAAAGGACCTAGAGAGTATGCTTAGTGAAATATGTCAGAGAAATACAAATACTCTGTGTTATCACTTGTATATGAAATCTAAAAAATAAAACAAAGGAATAAATATAACAAAACAGAAACAGACTTACGGATATAGAGAACAAACTAGTGGTTACCAGTAGAGAGAGGGAAGGGGAGGAGCAACAAGATAGGGGGATGAGGTTAAGACATACAAACTACTATGTATAAAATAAATAAGCTACAAGGATACATCATACAGCACTGGGAAATATACCAATTATTTTATAATAACTTTAAATGGAGTATAAGCTATAAAATATTGAATCACTATATTGTACACTTGAAACTAATTCAATACTGTAAATCAAGTATCTTTCAATGAAAAAAGCAGAATGTAAAAAAAAATTAAACCTGTTTCTGGAGCTCCCACTCTGGGGTCAGCCTCTCTCCCCTTAATTTCCTGAGCTTCCTTGTTATTATTCATAGCAACTGACTTTTGAATGCCTGAACTAGATAAAGCCTAAAATACTTTAAGTTTGGCTTTTCTGAGTACAGTAGCAGATATGACTTTCTTTAGATGTTAAAGTAGTACTTTGAGGTCAGGTGGCATAAGGTAAACCAAACTCAACGACCTTATTCCCAGGAGCCCATGATGACAGTAGGGTGCGTTGGTGAGTGTGTGTCGGAGGGTGGAGCAGAGGTGATATGATGCAGGGTATATTAGTCTGCTAGGGCCGCCATAACAAAGTACCCCAGGCTGAGTGGCTTAAACAACAAAAATGTGTTTTCTCTCAGTTCTGGAGGCTAGAAGTCTGAGATCAAGGTGTTGGCAGGGTGGCTTCTTTTAAGGCCTCTCTCCTTGGCTTGTAGACGGCCATCTTCTCCCTGTGTCTTCACATGGTCTTCCCTCTGTACATGTCTGTGTCCTAATTTCCTCCTCTTATAAGGACTCTAGTCAGATAGAATTAAGACCCATCCTAATGACCTAATTTTAACTTAATTAAGTACCTCTTTAAAGACTCTACCTCCAAGTACAATCACACTCTGAGGCACTGGGGGTTAGGACTTCAACACACAAATTTGGGGGGGACACAATTCAGCTCATAACACACGGGGTAAAGGAATGGAATCTGTGTGAGACACACACCAGAAATTTAGCAGTAAAATGTGTCTCTGCTGTCATCAGCATTCCTCTTGTACTGGGGTGTGCCTTCCCAGTTCTTAGTACCCAGGGTCCCCATCACCCCTTGGACCCCTCCTTCTGTACATCTTCTCCCAGCACATGAGTGGTGCAATGACTGATGAGGCATAGAAGGTGAACCCACACAGGCCACAGGAGAATAAGCCTCTATCTAATAGGGAATTATAAATATTAACCACAGAAAATATTGTTTTGAAAAAAGAAGATATCCATGTACCTCTGAGATCATGTACAGGAAGCAGTCACTCTCACTGCCTCAGCCCAAGACTGGGATGATGAGGTTTATTCGGTCCCTGAATATCTGAATCAGCTACTTATGGCCTTGCTGTCTATTTTCCTCTAGCCGAAGACATCGAGAAACCAATACTCCGAAAACGCAGAAATGCCAAGTGGAGTCAAAGGAGAGCTGTTTGGACCTGAGTGGCTGTCTTTCCTGCCTGGATACAGAGACCAAGGATCTACCTCCCAGAGAAAGAGTAAGTATAGGGTTAGTGACATTCTGGGAGGGGCACCAAGCTTTGGTCAGGGAAATGCAAACCTGAATTACATTTGGGAACAACATGCAGGAACGCATCACAGTTCAACAGATTTAAGTGACTGTCCCAGACCTCAGATCTACTCCACTGAGTAGAGGGTTTAGGTAACAGGGTGAACTGACCCTTGGAAGGGGGAGGGCCCCTCCTCCCATCTAGAGCCTTTATCTCCTCCTCAGGGAGCTCCTCCACGTTCCAGGCTGAGTTTCCTGCAGGGGCACCAATGAGAGCAACAAAGCAGAGGAGGGGGCCTCATCCATCTCTGCTTCCTCTGTTTTAGATTTGGCGTGTCCTGGGGATAACTATGAAAAGCTGAAAGTCTTCTAATTTTTTGCACTGAGTTTTCATTACACTTTAAACATTGCCATGGATGGAATTAATGAGCAGAAACCTACTGAATATTCAGCCAGAATTCTCAGAACCCCAGCAGTCTTGACTCTGAGAGCTCAGGACCACTTGGCACTTAAATGATTCCTAATTTTGTTTCTGATTAGTACCAAGGAGTGCCTCAGTCGCCCTGGGGACTCTTCCACCTTCTACTCAGCCAGGAGCATGTTTGACTCACTCTGTTCTTTGTCTCACGGACATGGTTCAGGGCCAGAGGGTCCCTCAGAGGTGGGAATTTATGATTCCCGAGGACATGAGCAGCTGAGAAGATCACCCTTTTTATAGGACTACCTTCACACAACGAAAAGCTGGCGCTCTCTGCATAGATAACCAGAAACATCCTTTGGCCCCTGAAACTTTCCTCCTCCTATGTTCTCAGTGCCTAGAATTATATTACCGGAACTTGACTCCCTTAGGATTATAAGACATTTTGGTCTTTTAAAGTCCTTTATTAAAATGCAAAGACATCTAGGAAGCATGAAAACTTATAATATCAACAAGAATTTGAAGTCATTGAAGGCAGGAAAGATGCCTTAAATGACATTTTTTATATATTAGATTCTTAGCCGCCCAGGACTCTCAGAAGGTTAAGTCATTCCATATAATCAAGGTGCTTATTGAAGAGTTACCTCTTATAAGTCTAATTTAAGTAATATGAAGTATCTTAGATAGAGATCTGGTCTAAAATGTTCCATGCTACCGTACCTTCTTAAATGCAGCCTACCAAATGCAATGAAACATTTTCTTGATAATTCAAGGTCATCATTATGAACTCCCACTACTGCCCTCTGCATGGATTCTCTACAGAGCGCTGGGGTGTTTGTACCTGCATGGCAGTCCTTGCATTTCCTTTAAAGCCTTCCGCCTTTTGCCTCTCATATAAGCCACTTTCACTGCCTGCTCATGCCGAAGTGTTTGCCTTAGGCATTCTTTCTCTTTCTAACTTATCCTTTTAATCACCTGTGGGTGGGAAATAAGATACCCAAGCTTTTGGAGGTCTGTGAGTAAAAGAAGAGAAGACAGGCTTTGAATAAGAATGTTTCCCACAGACAAAGGCAAGAATTTTATTATAGAACACACTAATTCTCACTACACAGATACTTTTGCTTTTTCTGTGATTGTCAGCTATTATTTGGATAAGTGAGGAAACCAGATATCCTGGTGCATTTCAGGGGACGTGACTTTCTTTAGAAAGTAAGGTAAAGAGATGCCTGACCTATAGTGTAATGGAAGGGGCAGGAGTTGGTGATCTCACTGCCCAAACTTGACTCAGTCTCATCAGCAATCCCTGCCCAGTCCGTAACAAATTTCCTCAAAGTAAATTATTTTCCAAAGTGGACACTTTTGAGAATGAAAGGATGCAAAATTAATAATTACTTCAAGACAACGGGCATAGACCAGGACTGTCCTGGGCAAATCAAGACCTAGGGTCTCCCTATTTCTAGGAAACACTGCAGCAATATCAGCTGGTACAGAGAACTAAAAATGCCCTGGACTACTGCAAAGTTGGATGTGCCTCACGGAAGCAAGCGTAGACTCTTGTTGGGCAAATTCTCCATTTGGATTTAAGTTTACAGGTCATGAACTGTGACCAATGGCTAAGACTGACATCTTAGCAAGGCTAAAACCAAGATTTTATTATCCCTCTCATATTTTATATGCTTACCCTTCTACTTCCAAATACCACTAAGTTTCTTGGGTTAGCAAATAAAATGTGTTTCTGGATTATATTCCTTAAAGTATCTCTTCTAATGAGTATATGGACTTCAGCTGGGGCTGAAATGTTACAATCATTAAATCACATAATGTATCTAAAGTGCTTAGTCTAACATCTGGAATACAGTAAGTTCTCAGTTAATATTAGCTAAAGCAAATGCATGTGCATTTGTGAGTGCATACACACACATACACTCACACACATATAACTCTGCTTTTAAACTAAAGCACAATCTGGCAATGTGTGTCAATATTTAAAATATCCTTTCACCTAGATATCCAACTTCTAAGAATTTGTCCTAAGGAGAAGCGTGTTTATCACAATGTTGTTTATAATATTGGAAACTTAGAATAACCCAAATCCATCAATAGGACATTAGCTAAAAGAATAACAGGGCATCTATACAACAGAATATGATACACAGCTCTTAAAATAATAAAGTAGAATTTTATTTATGATATGAAAAAGTCAAGGATATATTATCAAATGAATATGCAACTTACAAAGCAGTATTTATGTGTGATTTTTTGGGACAAAACAATGAAAGAAAAGACATCAAAAATACCTTGAAGAGGTATACCAAAATTATATATTTTTTAAAAAATTTTAGTTATTTTCTCTGAATTATGAGATAACTATTAACCTTTATTTTCTTTTTTGAATGTTCTGAATTTTGTTTCATACAAATGTATTTCATAATTATATATAAATAATATATATCCCATATATACGTAATATAGATCCCAGGCCCTCTTGAGAGGTGTGCCTTGGCTCCCTGGTCAGTATTCAAAGATTCTGCTCCTGTGTGCTCTCATAATTTCCAGTGCCTGTAAATTTTTTTTGCATTTATCCCTCTGCATTATAGTTTTCCTAATATATATCAGTCTTATCAACAAAACCATGTACATTTGAGGGCAAGCCCTTGACCTGATTCAACTTTGATTTTCCCTTATATGCCACCTGGCTTATAGTTTATGCTCAGTCAATGTTTGCTGAATGAATAGATGCATAAATGAGTAGGTCTCATGGCTTCTAGAACTAAACCAGTCTTCAGAGTCTAGTTAGAAAGCCATAAGAGAAGTGATACCTAACTTGCCCTTCATAATCTGGCTGTATCACACAAGACCCACAGTCTAGGATCCCCTGGAAGGGTTCCCTCAGGTACACACCAAGTGCTCAATACTCGTTTGTTGAAAGAAAGAATAAAGAATTGAATGGATGACAATGAAGAGAAGAGATTATAACAGCACCAGCTCCATCCGAAGCAGAGGATCTAGTAAGGGCTGGCACCAAGATCTGAACATCACTCTGAAATTAAGTCACAGAAGTGAAGGGATCTTAGAGATCAAATAATCCATCTTTCTCATTTCACAGGTAAAGAGACGATGGCCCAAAGAGGAGAGATGATTTCCTAGAGACACAGGACAGTTTAGCAGCAGAATCTAGGCTGGAACCGGAATTCTCACCACTCCCTGCAAAGCTGCCTCTTTCCTCAACCAGCGCCTGAGGTTTCTGTATATTTCAGCATGCTCTAGTTTTCTAGCTGGACAAATAGAAGGCAAAATCAGCATGTTCCCTGTTCATCTGTTTGTCTCTTTTCCCTTCTTCCATCCACTTTATATGCCGTCTGAACCGAACCCCTTCCCAGAGCAACTGCCCCTCTGAAAGCAACCTGCAAGTATCCAGAGACCCAGCTGCCCCAGGTGGTGAATCTCACCTACCAGGGTTTTGTTCTGTTGAATAAAAGCAAATCCTGCATCAGGCAACAAATACTTTCTGATTCCTGAATAATTGAAAGGCTGGGCCCCAAGCCACAGCAGGCGAAGAACTGATGAGAAGTGGGGAAGGGGCGGGGGGGGGGGGGACCAGCAGCCAGCATCCCGCCCTGCGAGTTAGGGCCCTCCACAGGGAAACCGCTCCCTCAGGACCTGCTGCGGGGCCCAGGCCTGTTTGTGGGACAGCGGGAAGAACTATGCAACCATTCGCATCTTCATAATTGCATAGCAAGCCTCTGTTTCTGCTACCAAATTAATCTATAGGGTGAAAGCAAGAAAACAGAGGTCACTTAATGTACCGCATCACTAAGCCTGTGAAAACTGATCAAAGGAATTGAAAGTATGAGTCAAACAAATGTCTTCATATTATCTTCAGATGGACTATCAGTGAGAATAAGCCCATTTCTCAGCTCACATATGAGTACTGAGACGATACAGACCTTCTCCTCATTTTCACGCTCTCCTTGCCCAGGTCAGATGAAAAAGATAAACCACACCTCACATTAACAGCATTTTTCAGCCTTATAACCACGGCACCTCTTATATCCACTCAGTGAGGCAGACAGAACAGAGATCTCCTTTATCCAGGGGAGATCGAAGAACACAATAGGAATTGGACCCAGGACCTGCAGCTCATGCTTGTGTTACCCTCTGGGACCAGCTCTCTCCAGTTTTATATGCCTCCTGCCCATGCTCTATATGGAACCACAGCCATTTCTACAAACTTCAGGTTCAACCAGATCATTCTTCTGTTACATCTATATTTTGCCAATGATTTCCCATCGCCCTCAAGATGGAGACCCAAGTGCTGAAGAGGGTCCAGGGCCTCCTCATTCCAGTCTGCCTTCAGGTTCTCAGCATGCACGATGCTCCCCGCAGTGGGCATGACCACAACCACAGCGACTTCGGCCCTCCTGGCCTCGGAAGTGCCAGAATCATGGCTCAGGTCCTTCACGTGTGTGTCCGCCAGGCCTGGAACATCCTCCCCTAGTAAGCTGTTCCTCACCCCTCAAGGCTTTGATCCCTAAGGCTCTCTAATCCCTAGGGAGGGGAAGTCCCTTGTCGTATATCCCTATAGCACCCTCTCCTCCCAGTTCGTCTCCCTCCCGTGATTCCTGCTCCAGGGCCCTCTTCTCCATCAGACTGTGAGCCCCATGATACTACAGGATCACAACTGTCTGGGTCATGTCTATGAACCAGCACCTATTACAATGCCTGGCTCAGAGCAGGGCTTAGTAAATATTTGCTGAATGAACAAATTTTTTTAAATGGCTAAATAAAAAGCAAAAAGTGAAACAGAATCAAAATCAGGCTACTAAAAAGTCCTTACTGAGTATATTTGCATTCATTTTTTATAATTGTTTAATGAATATTTATTTAGTGTCTGCTATGTGCCAGGAACTGCTCTAGGCACAGAGAAAACAACAGTGAAGAAAACAGGCAAAAATCCTTGCACTCAAGGGGTGGCTTTTGTTAAAGGAGACAATAATGAAGAAAATAAATGAAAGGTATAGTTTGTTAAATGGTGCTTAGAACAATTGGAGGGGTGATACAGGAGGAAACGGGATGTGTAAACATAGGTGCTGAGCACAGGTAGCTAAAGCTAATTCTCATGCTACCTGAGGAGTTCCCGAAGTCTGTATTCCACTAAATTTCTTTTCTCTTTTATCCAATTCCCCTAATGGTGTACATTTAATTAGCTTTCTATTTTAATGCTATTTTAGCTCATTCTGGGTTGATATATGGGTCAGGCATCATTTTTTCTCCCGTCAAATTATTTCCTTTGGATAAATTCCTAAACGGAGAATTATTTAATCAAATGTACATTTTTCAGACCTCGCAAGGCACTGTACTTCCATTTTGTTATCACAAATAATTTTAGAAACTGATAAGGCCACTTAAGCAAAAACTGATGTACCACTTTCATCATAGCATCAGCAGGGATGAGAACTATTGTTGCTTGTTTGTTTACAGTTGTTATTTTAGTAGATGTGAAAATAGTATTTCAAGGTTCCTTTCATTTGTTCCTCTTTTTTTTTTTTTTTTTTTTTTATAAATTTATTTATTTAATTTTGGCTGTGTTGGGTCTTCGTTTCTGTGCGAGGGCTTTCTTTAGTTGCGGCAAGCCGGGGCCACTCTTCATCGCGGTGCGCGGGCCTCTATCGCGGCCTCTCTTGTTGCGGAGCACAGGCTCCAGACGCGCAGGCTCAGTAGTTGTGGCTCACAGGCTCAGTTGCCCCGCGGCATGTGGGATCCTCCCAGACCAGGGCTCGAACCCGTGTCCCCTGCACTGGCAGGCAGACTCTCAACCACTGCGCTACCAGGGAAGCCCCATTTGTTCCTCTTTGATTCTCCCATTTTTATTTTTACAGTCTGATTGCCCGAATACAAAGTAGTGTTTCTCTACCTCGTGGACAAGCATGACCGTGTTTCCTAAACTCGAGATCTTTGCATTTTCACAAGAGAGCAAAGGCTGCGTGAAAGGCCAAGACAGGAAAAGAGATTCCACAGAATGACCAGGCTTTTTCATTAAGACAACTAGATCATGAAAGCTACTAGAAATGAAGTATGAAAAAGGGTGATTGATAGGGTTCTGACCATGTTGGCAACATGTCAAATACTTAAATATCAAATACTTAAGGCAAATAAGCAATAATCACATACAGTACTAAGAACTAAAGTTGTGATGGTTCTCAAGCACTTATAGAACATCTATTCCTTTTGACCAGTTGAAGAATAGCCCTCAAAGGTAATGTTTTTTGCTCTTTGTCTTTTTTTTTCTTTTTCTTTTTTTTTTGGGAATACACGTTTTAATAAGATTGCAACACACCCGGTAGGGGTCACGGTGTGGCACTTCATTACAAGGACATTTTTTTTGTTTCATTTTCCATCCTCCAATGATCACATTCAAGCAATACACGGGTAGCAGTTTCAGGTAAAATAAAGTCCTGGGAGACCCACAACAAATGCACTGGCATTTGTCTTCTGACATGTTCGTTTCTCGCAGCCTCATTCTACAAAGTCTGTTCTGCTGGCTGGAATTTAACCAGAAGCTCTTCTCTCTCTGCCCTCCTTTTCTGGGGAAAAGAGTGAACCTGCCCATCACTTGGGGCACGATGGTCCTTCCCCCACAGGGGGCAGGACACGGGAAACGGATACTGAGGACCATCAAGGCCAAGGACTTGCAACTTCTCTTGTTCTTTCTCACGAAAGACTTCCAGAGAGGCTGAGTCTGCTTTCAAGTGAGGCACCAGAGTGCCAAAGCCCTAGTACGAGAAGATATCTGGGAACCGGCTGCCGTCTGGGGACCATCTCTGCCGCTGACGTCGTGGTGTGCTATCGGAGCGCTCGCTCAAGCATCAGCTTTCTGTGAGCACTTCACCGGTGCACATCACTGGGCCCCTGCACTGCCTGTGAATGTTCAGTTTTTCCATGCGTTTTCCATGGAAGAGTCAAGAAGAGTTTCAAAACGTCACCTGCTGGAATCCAGAGATGGTATCAAGAAGGCTCCCCATCCCAGAAAATCTGACGCCAGTTACGGTACCTTAGTAAACAAGAAGGCTGATCACAGGGTGTTAACAGGAAGCCAGCCACTGTCCCCACATGTACAGGAAGGCAGTCCCCGTGGGCTATGAGCTCCTGTCTTCACGAGCTGGGGGGTATCCTCCGTAATGTACAAAATAGATATCACAAGGCATGTCTGTAAGCGACAGTCACGTCTGCCCAGTGCAGGGCCGCCGCTGGTCCTGGCTTTCCGCGCCCAGCATGGCTGGGCCGCTGGCTACTTGGCCTGGGCCTCCTGCAGGAGTGGCAGCCTGGCGGCCGGGGGCCTGTCAGACCAGGCAGGAAGCTTGTGCTGCAGTGGGGTCCTCCGGGGGTAGAACGTGTAGCTGATGTCATAGCTCAGGAGGCAGCTCAGGGATGCCACGTAGATGTCGGCAAATCGCGACAGGCGCCGCAGGAAGTACGTGGGGTTCTGGTCTATGCGGAACAAGCTTCCAAACTGGGCGCTGAAGGAACCTTTGGTCATTTCTCTCAACTCCTTCCTCTCCTTTTTCCACTCCTGCAAAACCAGCTGTGACTCCGCATCTCTGTGAACCTGCATCTGCTCCAATAACCCAGTCAAGGTCTGTAGCCAGGTAATAGTTTGAATGTACTGTCCCATGTTCATGATTCTGAGCTCAGATGTCAATTCCAGGATAATTGCACCCGTTCACCAGCCATGCTTTAGGGTCAAGTCCGCCAGGTCACTGTATATATGGTCACCAAAATACAACACTTTGGATTCCCTCCATCCAGTAAGCTTCAAAAATTCATATAGATTGCCCTGCTTATAAATCTGGCCTTTCTGCAACGTGTAGATTTTATCCTAGAGTAAGACACCTTTCACATTCACCTTTCGGAAAGGACTCCACTTATCACTAAAGAAGTTTGGCTTCTCCGCCTGAACAATGACCACATCAAACAGGTCCCTCCAGTCTTTTCCAACAATATACCTCATCCCTTTGTCCACAAAGCTACTGGGGCTACTGGTGATGAGAAACATCCTCTTGCCATGATCAGCCAGTTTGGCCAACACTGCACGGGTCTGCGCAGGGTAGCAGATGTACTTTTCAGTATCTGCTTCAACTGCTCTGTACATGATTCCTTTGGTGTGCACCTCCCGAATTGAATCCTTGATGTCTCTGTACAGGTGCACAGGCTCATAGTCGATGTTGTTCTTCAGAAAGTACTCGTTCACACAGGACAGCAGGGTCATCTCGGGCAGGGAGAAGATGTCCATGAACATGGATATGATGTCATGGTGTTTCCATGGGAACTCTCATAAAAGTTGCTCGTCTGTTCCAAAGGCAGGTGGGAGCCCTGGTACATTTCAATGACTTTCTCATCAGGGACCACACTGAGGCCTCTGTAGACAGTTCCCAGTTGGATATAATGAAAAGCACTGATCTTCATCAAGACCGACCGCTGCACGTCATAATGCAGTCCACGGATTGCAAAGTTTGGGTCATACTCATACTTTCTGATTTCCATGGGATACCTGTGTTCGTTGATGGGAAGGTCCCGAGCGGCATTAAATATCAGTGTGTGGAGGTGCTTGGAATAAAACACCAAGGTGTAATCATAATCAAAGCTGTAGATTTCAATGTCTGACAGGCTCCTGTCATTGTTTGAGAAGATGGCATCTGGATTCAACAAGTTGCTCACAACTGAAGTAACCAATTCTTCCGTGTTCCTCTTCACCTCCCAGTAGCGCTCCCAAAGGTAGGGCTTCATGTCCGGGGCGGTCCCAGGTGCCCTGCATAAGGGCCCCGTGCGGGGCCCGCGTGCGACCGCCCCCGAACCGCAGTCCGGCAGCCGCCCTTGCACCGGCCCCACGAGCTGCTGCCGCCCCCATGGCCTTGCCTGCCGCTGCCCCACCGCGAGTGGCGCCTCAGGCTATTTGCCTTTGTTGCGTAAAGATTTTCCGGTTTATATCCTGGAGGCTTGATTATGCAGATTATTTCTGTATTGCTGTATAGCTGAATAAATTAGTAAGTAAAGGCCTTTTTGGTTAATTATTTCATTTAGAAAATTATATTAAATAGCTATTTAGATCACTCATTGCTCTATTTCATTCTTATGTTATCGTTAATATGTAGTTTTCAAAGTTGTACATGGGCTCTAACCAATCAGATGTTAGATTCATCTTCACTTTCAAAGATAGTAACTGGACATTTCAACTGCTAACTTAAGTTTACTGTCAAATAGGAGACACTTTGGACAATTTATTTTTTTTTTATTGTCTGGCATATTTGTTCTTTTGACATCAACTAGTTACCATGTCTTTTGATTTCAACTAGATTTTATGTATTTGTATTCCTTTTTAAATGTAGCATAATTTACGTATGACATTGACCATTTTGATGTGCAATTCTATGAGTTTAACACAGCAGGTTACAAATAATGTAACAGCTACCAGGGTCAAGATTTAGAACTGTCCCATCTCCTTCAAAAAATGTCCTATGCCCCTTGGCAGTCAAGCCCTCCCTCTATTTTCAGCCCCTGGCAACTACTGATCCGTTTTTGCCTTTTCCAGATTATCATGTAAATAGAATCATAAAGTATGCAACCTTTTGAGTCTGGCTTCTTTCATTTGGCAGAATGCATTTGAGATTCATCCAGGGTGTTACACGCTTCAGTACTTTTCACTCCAGAATAGTGTTCCTTTACATGGATGTGCCACAGTTTGTTTATCCACTTATTAAAGTGCATTTTGAGTTGTTTTCAGTTTAGAGAAATGGTGAACCAAGCTGCTATAGACATCCAGGCACAGGACTTTATGTGATCATGTTTTCATTTCTCTTGGGTAAATATCTAGGAGTGGCACTTCTGGGTTGTTCAGTGACTTATAAAAAATTGCTAAATGGGGCTTCCCTGGTGGCGCAGTGGTTGAGAGTCTGCCTGCCAATGCAGGGGACACGGGTTCGAGCCCTGGTCAGGGAGGATCCCACATGCTGCGGAGCAAATAGGCCCGTGAGCCACAACTACTGAGCCTGCGCGTCTGGAGCCTGTGCTCCGCAACAAGAGAGGCCGCGACGGCGAGAGGCCCGCGCACCGCGATGAAGAGTGGCCCCCGCTTGCCACAACTGGAGAAAGCCCTCGCATGAAACGAAGACACAACACAGCCAAAAATAAAAAAATAAATTAAAAAAAAAAAATCCTTCCCTCTACTTAGAAAACAACAACAACAACAAAAAAATTGCTAAATGGTTCTACATTTTGCATTCCCACCAGCAAGATATGAGAATTCCAGTCACTTAACATGCTTATCACCTCTTGATATTGTCTGATATTTTTATTTTCGCCTTTGTATTAGGTGTGTAGCAGTGTCTCATTGTGATTTTAATTTGCATTTTTCTGATGACTAATGAAGATGAGTGACTTCTCCTGGGCTTGTCATCCCTGTGTTTTGGTGAAGTGTCTTCAAATATTTTTCCATGTTTAATTGGTTGGATGTTTTCCTATTATTGAATTTGCAGAGCAATTTATATATTTTGGATACAAGTCCTTTCTGTTTCGCCAATATATCCTCTTAGCCCATGGCTTGTCTTTTCATTTCCTTAACAGTATCGTTTGCAAAACAGAAGTTTTTCATTGTGAAGAATTCCAATTTATATTCCTTTTAAACAGTGTGTGTGTGGTTTTTTCCTATCTCTTTTTGCTCCTTGCACCATCATCAGTGATCATTGTACAACAGATTTGTTTTGGTCTACTTCACAAAGCACACGCAGTTGCCGCTTCATCTGCTTAACATCAAGGGAACAAGTATGAGGACATGGGATGAGCATTGAACTGAGAGTCAAGATGTCTAGATTCCTGTTTTGTCAGTGGTTTGCCATCAACTGTGAGCTAATTATTTCAATTCTTTAGGCTTCCATTTCTTCATCTCACATTAGAAATAAAACCCAACTTACCCATTTCAGGAATGGTGAGGATATAGTGAGATAGAAGATGCAATAGTACATGCAAAGTGCTGGAAGGATGCTACATGCATTATATTTTCCTCTTCCAAGAGCCTTGCATCAATTTTGACAGTCACACTGGACCCAGATTACAAAGGTACCTCTATAACTACAAATAGAAGGCTCTAATATACTTTGTGTACCCAGTACTTCCCTCTTTCACTCTAGAATATCCTTTGGTAACTTCAAATTTTCTTTTCACGCTCTTATATCCATTTTTAAAATGCTATATATTTAATACTGGATAATCTTCAGATTTCATTTCAGAAACTTGTAATTTTTATTTTTTTCAGAAAGAAATGCTCTAACCAGCAATAGGATTAAGATTTCTTCCCTTGGACATTTGGCAGAAACATCTTCTTTCATGAAATAGTGGTGTTATTCAACAATGGAGCATGATTTTTTTTCTTCTCTCTCTCAAGGGAGGAAACTGAAGTACAGCAGAAGATTAAACATTCTCTAGGATATGTACAGTCCCTTTTCCAGTAAAAATAGGTAAAGAAAAGGATATTTCTGTGGACAGGAATATTTGTGTTTAGGAGTTATAGCTGTAAGGTTCTAAAAATTCAAACTGTCTAGGAAAGGAATAAAATTTTTTTAAAGGTTTAGTCTATATAACCATAGGGAGTTGATAATTTGTTACTTTCATGAAGTATTTAAAATCTTTATTTAACATTTTGAATTTAAAAAATTAAAAAGGCTTCTTTATCAGTCATGTAGCTAATTTTGGCAAAATTGCTGTTAGTGTATTTTGGGAAATAGGTAAATCTTACAGTGAATTCGTAATAACCAAATAAGTCAAGTCCAGAATAATTGCTTTAAAATGAAGGTCAAATTATGTCACCACTCTGGTCAATGGCTTTGCCATCTTACTCAGAGTGACAGCCAATTGCAAGGGTCCACTCTCCCCCACCTCCCTGATGTCAGCTCCTGTCACTTTCCCCTCTTGCCTTCCCCACTCCAGTTTACTGGCCTTCTCTTCCTTGTTCATTTCAGCTCTTGTGTTCTCACTGGTGCCCCCTGCCTGGAGTGCTCTTCTCCCAACTATCGCATGGCTCATTCCTGGTCCAGGACCAGCTACATAATTTGTTGGGCCCAGTATAAAATGAAATGTATTTTGTTAAAAAATTATTAAGAATCTTAAGATGGCAACAGCAGAGTATTAAATCAAGTGTGGCTACATAGGTAAGTACACCCACAAAGCCTGCCCTGCCTGGCTCCTTGACTCCTTCATATCTCTGTTTCAAAGTCACCTTGTCTTAGAGAAGTTGTCCTTCTGTCCATTCTATATGAAAGAGTTACCCCTAGCATCCTTGACCCTTTTATTTTATTTTATTTATTGATTACTTGATTGTCTACGTTTCTCCAGTGGGATATAAAGTCCTCACGTGCGGTATCACCCAGAGCATAAGACATACCCAGCACATAACACAGTAGCCACTCAAATATTTGTCAACTGAATGAATAAAGGAGTAAATGAGAAGTAATAAAAATCCAAAGCCATATGAATAAAAAAAAATCAAGAGGCAGACCAGATTTTAAAACAGTAAATATAAAAACTGTATTTGCATGTATGGGGAGAGGCTCAAATTTGGAAATTCAAATTTAGGAAAAAGGAGAATGGACTCAACCTCAGTTCGTACGTTAGCTGGTTCTGTGACTTTGGAAAGTCTCTCGACCCCTCTGAATCCCATGCTGTCACCAGTGCAGTAAGGGGTCTTCCAACACTTCATTCTATGACTTTATGGAACAGTCTCAAATGCGACAGTATAATATAATGATCTGATTAGTTGAAGATATTTTCTATACATTTGGGTCAAAAAACAAAAACAGGATGCTCTTTGGATGACTGGTCTAGCATTTCTCCAGTCTTCTCCTTCAATGTGACGGTCCACTTACGAATATGTATGGTATACTGTATACATATATACTGTATGATATATTGTGGCCTCACAAAATCATTTTTCCTGAGGGAAAAAGAGCTCTGCTTTGAGGAGTAGATAGAATTCTTATAAATAGCTTATTATGTATCAGAGTTTGGGTGACTTGGCCATTTAAACTCTTAAATTGATGACATTCATGCGTTTATTCAAATCCACAGGCTGTCATATGTTAGTTCTTTAAGAAGAGATGCAAATCTAACTGGAGGTCCCCAGGCCCGCACACTTCTCCTCACTCCTTTTTGGGACAATTCTGGGGTATCTACTGCTGAATCCATTGTGGAAAACAGAGTCTTAATTTAATATGCCAAGCTCCCTTTTGATATTATTAATTTAAAAAATCATGAAGAAATGTTGTGATCATAAATTCTCTCAGCATAGACGATGTTGAAAAAAACCCCCACAAAACACTATAATGCCTTCTGGCTCTGTATGTGTCTGTGTTGAAAAATATTTGTTTTCCAAATCTCAGCCTCTCACCTTTTTGGTCAATAGCTGTGCATAGTACTTGCTCTGTAGTTTGTTTTTCACGTCCATTTTGCTTGGGATAATGTCTTATGTCTTTTTTATTCTTCTGATTCTTTTTCCTCTACTCATTGTGTTTTTTTAGCAAAGAAGCAAACCTATTTCTTCCCCTAGAATCCACATTAATCCTTCCCACTGAAAGATTTCTGATGTGCTTTTAACACTATTTTTAAATAATCCCCATATTCTATCTGATAGGAGAGCAAGATGGACCCCCATCACATAAGAATAGACAGAGGCAAAATGAACTAAAAGTGAAACCCAATACAGATATTAAGAGCACAGCTATAGCCTTGGTCAACTGAATAAGGAAGGGCTTAGGAGTCCTATAAATCTCAGTACAAGGTTAGAGTAGGACTTACTACCAGGCTCCGCTGATGTTGAAGTCTTGATATCCTCTTGATTATGAATCCTACTTCTAGGGACAAGGATTACAGTTCCTTATTGGGCAGCCCCAGTTATAACAGTTAGGGAAATATGAATATAGGAAATTTGCTTCATCATCAGAAAGGCAGGTTAGACACAGCAGAGCTTAGTGAATTAAAGATAAGTTATAATTGAATGCCTTCTTGCTCAGACAGTAAGGACAAAATAAGAATAAAAAGCACTGTATGTACATATTATTCCCAATTGTGCTACCAGCATGCAAAGAGCATCTGAGAAGCATGAAAATCCAGACTATCCCATGGACATCCCATAAATGAGTCTACACATATAGATTCAGGGACATCAAGGATGATTTCCTGTCTATGAAAAACACCTCCTTCTCTCCTTCCTAAAGGTTTGGATAAAAGCATAAGAAATCTTCCTACAACAAAAAATTAAAAGATAGATTTGGCCACCTGGGATAGAAGAAAAGACCTCTGTGGTAGGAACTGGAAAATCTGTTTCCAATCCCAACCATTTCCCTAACCAGCTTGAGTAAGTTTCTCGTAGACCCTTTGTACCAACCCTTCTGTCAGCTAAACACCATGGGTGGGACTCACCCAGCTGACATCAGGCGGGACAGAAGAATCACCCAGCTGAACCCTTCTCAAATGTCTGAAGCACAACACTGCTTCAAAATTATACAATTATATATAATTATTATAATTATATATAAAAATAGTTGCTGTTTGAAGCTACTAAATTTTGGAGTAACTTGTTACACAGTAATAGGTAACTGAAACTGAATTTTGTACTGGAGGCAGGTGCTGTTAGAACACAATCCTAAAGCATGTGGCATTGGCTTTGGAGTGGAGATGTGGGTGAAAGGTAGAAGAGCTTGGATGAGACTGTTGGTAAATTGTCAAATGACAAAAGGAAAAATGTTTTTGGAGCGTGGAGAAAAGATGTAGTGGTAGAAAGTTCAGTGAAACTGTTGCCTATAGTAATGTAGAAAATAGAAAAACTAATGAACCGTTAGATCAGGCTAAAGAGATTTCCAGACAACATCAAAAGTAGCAACTGGTTTATTTTTACTTTATGTGACAAAATGCCATAGAGAGTATTTAGATTAAATAAGAAAATGTACAATTTTCAAGCAGATTTTAGAGGAAATACAAGGAAGCCAAGACTTCCTGTTTCCAAAACAAAAATGTTTTCCATTCCCAGCATCTCTGGATGGTAAAATAATCTCAAAGTAAGAAATGGTCTCAGGGTAAAGATCTTAAGGGTGTTGCTACAAGACCTTTGTTGAGACTCAGAAAGATTTAAGGGTGTGCATAGTAGGACTGATAAAAATCTTAAGGAAATGCCTAGTGGATTCTCTCTGGCTGGAAAGGAGCCTTTAAGAATCTAAGGGTAAATTGTAAAATCTTTTATCTAGATAAAAAGGTGTCAAGAATCTTGAAGACTTTGTCCCATAGCACCCTGTGTCACAACAAGCCAGAGAGGAGCTTACCTGGAAGATAATTGTGAGTATGATTTTGATGTAATGGAATTAACCCCAAAAAGAGTCCTACAAACACACAAAGAGAGTTTTAAGAGAATTGTACTATAGAAGCAGTTAGCTGAATGGACAGTCCAGAATGAAAAGAGACCTTTGTACCCACAAAGGAAGAAGACTGAGAAAACTACCTAGCCAAGCATAGGTCATTTGTTATACAAAAGAAAAGATGACTCGGAGGGTAAAACCAAGAGCCCAAAGAAGAGAGAACGAAACCAGGGAGAATCATTCCCAGGGAGGAAGACTGGGCCTAATCAAGGAAGTGGCAACAAGTGCACAGTTCTATTTTATACGTAGTTGGATTTCTGAATTGGTCTAGACCAGTGACTGCTATGTGCCTCCTATTCCCACCTGTTTGGATGAGAATGTCTGTTATATTTATCCTCTTCCTGTATCACCACTGTCTGTTGGCTGTGAAGGGGCAGATAACTCGTGTCTTTATTCAACATATTCAACTTCTAGACTTACTCACATAACAATATTCTGAACCTCAGCTTGAGCCTGAAGCTAGAATTGGGTGAGAATTCTGAAGGTCTTGGGAGATGTAAATGTATTTGCAGGTGGAAGAAATATTCATGGTCTGTGGCCAAAAGGGGGACTGTGATAGGTGAAAGATGGCCACAGTTTCTTTGATGCTCCTCCCCTGGAAGGCTGGAGTCTAACATTCTTCCCTTCTAATCTGAGCTGGCCTCCTTCACTTGTTTGATAGAATGCAGCAGAATTGACATTCTGGGAATTTTGAGACTAAATCATATAAAGTCTTGAATTTTTCATCTAGGTGGCCTCTTGGGACACTTTCTGGGAACCAGGTACCACCATGCTGGAGAGGACACATGTAGGCATCAAGATGACGTCTCCACTTAGCACAGTCCTCCAGCTCAGACATGGCATGGAGCTCTCTTGGGCCCGTGGACCAGCCCATCCACCAGCTGTATATTACAGAGTGACCTCAGTCAATGCTGTGTGGAGTCAAAGAGTTGCCCAGCTAAGCCCTGCCTGAATGTCTGAATCACAAAATTGTGAGAAAAAATAAAACATATTTTTATTTAAAGCTGTTATGTTTGGGGGGGATGAATTGTTTCGCAGCAGTAGATAACCAGAACAAAGTCTCTTTCTCTTTCTGGGTCTCAGTTTCCTCACCAACAAAATGTGAGATTTGAATCAGACCTCTAAGTTTTTTCAAATTTTAACAAAAATAGCAAAATAACACGTAACTATTTTTATTAAACTGCCATAATTTTACTTATAAAACCATCTATAAATAGTAAGCATTACAAATTATGTCACTTCTGACTAAAATGTCAGAAATAGAGTTAAAACATTGGGGAATTATTGTCAATACACACTAACCACCATTCTGGCTGAAGATAGGTTAGCAAGGTTAACATTTTTATAGAGAGACAATCTGATTTCTCCTCAATGATTCTCCATAGGGGCTGGCTAAATGCACTCAAATTACTTAATATCTAAAACAGCTAAGTCTTTCAAACAAAATTTACCTTGAACAAGGCATATGAAAATTGATCCAGAAAATTAATTCCTATCTGCAAACACATCAGTGACTATGTATATATGTATGGGTAAACGCATGTACTTCTGTCTATGCATTTAGCACAGGAGGTCTTAACTCAGAATCTATGTACCCTCAAGGAGTCCAAGGATAGAGTTCAGGTGGTTCACGTATTTTCAATGGAAAAAATTACGTATTTATTTTCCCTAACCTTTAACTGAATTTAGCATTAACTTCAATTATGCATGCAGGTAGCAAACCAGAAAAGTATCAGCAGTATCTGTGATTTTTGTTACCAGTAGCAGTCACCAATATTTTCATATCACATAACAGTTGTTGCAGATATCTCTAATTATCATTTACGCTCATCACAACTTTGTAGGGTTATTAATCCCACTGATAGAGTCACTATTGAATGCATTAATAAAGATATATATATGTTTTTAATGTATGAATCCTACTATATCATAAATTCACTTTTGATATTTTAATATTTTATCATAATTGGTTTCCTTTTTAATGTTATGTTTTAAAATTTATTTTTTAAAAATTATTCTGAAAAAGGATCCCTAGCCTTCTCTAAGTCTAGAGAAGGGGTCGATGGCACCAAAAGGTTAAAAACCCCTCACTGGCCTCTCCAGCCAGGCAGCACACACCAAGCCCCTGCCATGGGCCCAACGTGGTCCTGGAGATCGACACACCAATACATTAGTTTTCTCTCATGCTTTGCTTCCTCTTCCTGTTTCCTACGTTAGTTGCTCTGAATATCAGCCCCTGACTTAGGCCCCTATCTCGCTTCTGGCCTCCTCATTCTTCACAGATTATTCGGCCTCATACTTCATTACAGAGAAATTGGAACTTCTTCATTTTATCCATGTCCATTGACTCTATTGCTACCTATATGCTGTTCTCTCTCAAATATATAAATTTCCAAATCTCATGTCTCTCTTGAATTTGAATTCTAACCACCTGCTCATCCTAAATACCCTCCACACACTTCAAATTAAATGGGATCATTCATTACCCATTCCTGCCATCACAAGCTCTGACTCACTCACACCTAGGCACAGATGGTGACAACAATTCTGTGCATTAGACTCTTTGGTGCCATATCTGGATTTAACTCCCTCTCCCTCATCCCCAAATTGTAATATTTAATTTGTCCCTTTAAATATTTCTGAAATCCATTTCTCTTACTCGACCCAGACCCTGCTCAATTCTAGCCATGACCATTTTAATAATCTTTTAAAGAATCTCCTGGCTTCTAGTATCTCACTGTCTTCAGTCCAACTAGAATTATCCTTCTAGAACTCAAATTAAGCCATCTCACTTTCCACCTTAAAAGCTGTATTGCCTAGATCAGTGAGCCTCACCTGGGTGATCTGTTAAAGAACAGGTTGCTGGGCCCCACCCTCAAGGTATCTGATCCAGTAAGTCTGTAGTGGGGCCTGGGAATTCGCATTTCTAACCCATTCCCAGGTGAGGCTGCTGCTGCTCAGGAAGCGAGCCTTGAGAATTACTGGCCCAAACCAGTAAAACTGTTTGCTTTGTAGTTCTTCCAAGAAAAAATGTTTCAGTACCACCCTCCTAAACATGTATGCCTATTTATTTATACATTATATATTCAACGCATGTTCTAATGCACTAACACAGTGGGTACATCATGAAACACACTAAAAATCATCATAAAAAGATGAGCTCAAAACAAATAGAAAGTTCAAGACTATTCTTCCTGCATCCAAATGGACCCTGTTGTTCACCCTGCATCAGAGGATTCTGGGAGGGATAAAGATTAAGAATAAGCCCACGACTTGAGATGCAAAGTCTTATCCTCAGTTTTTCTGGTCAATCATAGCCAGCCTGCGTTCTCTCTAATCCTGGCTTCAGACCATACGTTACAACCTTAGGAAATTTCCTTAACTTCTCTAAGCCTCTGTGTCTTCCTCTGGAAAATGGAGATAATGTTAGTAACTACCTGGGATTGTTCTTAGGATTAAATAAATTCATATGCAGAAAAAAGTCCCTAGCGTATAATAAATGTTTGATTAATGTTGACTATCATGATTGCTCCCGGTTAGACACCTTATGCTATAACCATGCTGATCAATTCACTGTTCCCTGAATAAACATCTACAACTCAATGTCTTTGCTCATGTTGTATCCTCTACCTGGAATATACTTCCTTTATCTCCAGTTGATAATATCCTTCTCATCTTTCACAGCCCAGCTGAAAATATTATGTCCCCCGTGACAACTTAACCTGAACTTCCTGGCATAATTAATTGGTGTCTACTCTGTGTTCCTCTGCACTTGTACAAGCCTCTGAATATGGCTTTCCACAATGTATTATGTACAGTTGCTTACATGCCATTTCCTCCAATATTGTGGGCATGATATGAACAATGTCTAGTTGACCTATGTATCCATCACATCACCCCCAGAAAGTGCTTGGCACATGGCAGATGGTAGATACTGATTGCGAAGGAGGGTGAGGACAAAAGGGTGACAATCCTATTCTAGTACCACAGCCCAGCCTGTGACCTTGTGTTCGGCTGCAGATGGTGTTTTCCCCAAGTGACTACCCACTTCAGCCCCACTTTCCCTGGTCCCTTGGCCAATGAGGCTGTGATATAATAAAAATGAAGATTTAGTCTTTGTCCCAGATTCCTAGCACACAGCTCCTAAAAACCTTGAAAACTTCAGAGTGATGAGTGTCTTATGCATGCTATCGAGACGACTGGTTCTAGGGGCCCCTGGACAGCTTCAGGATGGGGGTTGTTCATTAGAAAGATCAAGCCTTAAATAGAAACTTGGAACTTTCAGTCCTTTCCCCTAACTTCCTGGGAGAGGAGAAGGGCTGGAGATTGAGTCTAATCACCAATGGCCAATGATTTCACCAATCATGCCTGCATAAAGCAACCCCCATGAAAACCCCTGAACAACAGGATTTATTAAAGGGCTTCTGGGTTGATGAATGCATCTATGTGCTGGGAAAGTGCTGCACCCCAATTCCACAGGACAGAAGCTCCTGCACTTGGGACCTTTCTGGATCTCACCCTATGTACCTCTTCATTTGGCCGTTCATTTGTTTCTTTTATAATGTCCTTTCAAATCAACCTGGAAACATAATAAAGTATTTTCCTAAGGTTTGTAAACTCTTCTGGCAAATTATCAAACCTGAAGAGGGAGTTGTGGGAACGCCAGATTTAGAGCCAGTTGGTCAGAAGTACAGGTGTCAATCTGAGCTTACAACTGGCATGGAGGCAGTCTTCTAGGACTGAGCTCTTAATCTGGGTCATTAGTGTCAGATTAAATTGAATTGTAGGCCACCCAGCTGATGTCCAGAGAGTTGAAGAATTGGGTGGTGTGGGGAAAAGAACCAAAAAACACCCATTTGGTGGAACGTGAGTAAAACCAGTTCAGAGAGGACAATTAGGTTTCATATGGAAGTCTGCATCCATCTAATAGAAATATGCTAGAGGTACCATACCGCAAACTATGCCTTCATCAGCCCTGCATCCCGTCCATCTGAATAGTATGTCCACAAAATGGTGACAGACAAAACCTATTCAAACTGATACCTCAGTTCTTCTCCCTGGTTTCTGTAATGTCATGGCCTTGGATATAAAAAACTGAATGCTTGTCCTCAGTTGAAAACTCTCCCCAACCTCATTAATAAGAAAGCCCAAGCTTCCAAGGTCCTGAAGGCTTTAAATTATGTTTCCCTTGAGTCAACGCCGGACCCCTCTGTCACAGTATGTCCCAGTGCATATCCACATCCATTTGAACCACAGGTAACATGTGTTAGAGGTTGTGCTTCTCAACACTGCCCTGGTTGTCTGCAGGGCTCATCTTCAGTTCTTTCAGAGTTGCTACCAGGTTCTCCAAGTAGACTTGCTCTTTGTTAATCCTTGTTGCCCACTCCATGAAAAATACCGGAATCAAAGTACACTAACATTTTAATAAACCAGTCAAAGCCCATCCACCACCTGCTAATCAGGGTAACACTGTCACCCTCCCTCTGCCCAGATTCAACGGAGCTCTGTTTACATGTACTCGTGATACTGGGCTAATTTATTGTGAAAGAAAAGCTAGCTTCATGTCACATAAGGTATATTTTTAAACCACGGCACACAGCATAAGGGAGCCAGATACGCCCCTGTCAACCCTAATGAAAGAAGAATATCAGACCCATTAAAAGGCTAAAGTCCAATCACCCTTCAGTGACTTTTCTTCTCATCAGCAAAAATGCTCATTAATTCTAATATCTTTGCTTTCAGGCATGAACTATGAGATCTGAACAGAAATTTCATTTGTAATGAATACATTTGGACAGAAGTAAAATTATGATGATTCTACTGGTAATAATAAAAATAATAAAACATATCACAGGAACCAGAGGATTCTCTGAGCTGGCAGGGGATCTGTGAGACCCTCTGTCTGTGACATAGTCTTATGATGCCCAGAAGCACCTGTATAAATAGTGTGACTATAAAATCATGAGGCTGATTCTTCTAACCAATAAACCAGAATGCATAGGTCCAGATAGCAAACATCCATTACCAACTTAATCAAGTGTTGAGGATATGGACTGTTCTTTTGAATAACCCTGTGAGCCTATTTTTGAGCCTGTATTTGGTGAATCTACAGGAATGCTTTTTCTGGGATGGGAGATTATTGTAAGGATACTGGGGACAACTATGTAGACGGCCACAGAGTCACCTTGGAACCCAGAGATTCCAGGTCTGGATTTTCCTAAAGAAGGAGATAATCATTCTCCATGATTTAGACATCAATGAAATAACCAAGATTCTCTTACTTGACTTAGCATGTATATTTTCCACCAGAAAAAAAATCTTTGAGTTCTGCATACAGCAGGTACTTAACAAATATTTGTTCAGTGAGTAAGCGAATAGGTTCAGATTTGCCACTATCCAACACTATCCAATTGCTTCCCTAGTCTTTAAGGAATAAGGCTGTCCAATACCACAACCTAATCCCACAACCTAACCCCATGACTACACTAAAGGCAGGGGAAAAGCCTCATGGAATAGCTATGTCAGCCCTGGGCTCCTCACCTCTAAGATAATTTAACATAAAAGAATAGACTACTACTTTTTTAAGCCCCTGCATTTATGTCTCTGCTACCAATAGCCAAATATATCAATAGTTACTAATCCATCCCAACATATACTACTGCTCCCATTTCACAGGTAAGCAAACCAGTTCAGAGAGATTAAGATTCTTGCACCAGACTACACAGCTAGAAAGCACGAAGCCAGGCTTATAAACCCTGGTCTCTCACAGCAAAATCTTGTTCTTCCTAATGTGCCTACCACTGTAGTGGCCATGAATCAATAGAGCAATTAGAATTGTTATGTCTATTGTAATATGTAGTTAGAAAAAGGATTTGGTTTCAATAGATCAAAGAGAAAAGAAATTAGAAAGAGAGCCTGTGGGGAAATGTGTATGTGGAGAGTTGCCAGAAGAGAGGCCAGCCAAAAAAGGATTTAACACAATTGCTTATCAAATGGGCAAAGGACAGGACCTGCAATTCACAAGTGAGGACACATAATTAGAAGACAAATGGGGAAAACATTTAATTTCTGTAGATATCAAGGAAAAGCAAATTGAAACAACAGCTTTATGCCTTCTAAAACAACAAAGAATGGCAGCACTCAGTGTTATCAATGTGCTGTGAAGGCCATACACAAATGGACCCTGGTGAAAATATAATTTAGAACACCTATTTGAAACAAATTTACCTATAATTGTCAAGAGTCATGAAGATGTTTATGCCCTTTATCTTAAAGAACATACGAGAGAAAGAAATGTATTTATATAGATAAAGATGCAAACCATAGCAATATTCAGAACAGCAACAGTTTAAAATTAAGTACCCACAAACAAGAGGATGTTTGTGTAATATGGTGGAATATTACAGCGTTAGCTCAGTCTATCCCCTGTGGTCTGGACCACTGCAATAGATTTGTTTCTTGTCGCCAGCATTGTCCTCCAATCCAGGCTCCACTCTGTCACCAGATAGGTCTAATGAGTATGGCACTCCCATCACCAGCCTGGTGGAGTTCCAAGTTCTGAGACAGGCCCCCAGGGCTTCTGCAAGCTTTGTTCCACCTGCCTGTCCAACTTCATTCCTTGCACCTGCCCCACCTGCAGGCCTGTTTTCCCAGTGTATTAAATACAATATAAACACATTCATTTCCTGAATAAACATCTATAACCCAATGTCCTTGCTTATGCTGTAGCCTCTGCCTGGAATACCCTTCCTTCATTTCCACTTGGTAAAATCCTTCACATCCTTCACAACCCAGCTGAGAAGGTGAGCTGGGCTTTACTCATGCATCTTTAGAAATAGCGGGGCTGTATCTGTGCAACAGATGCCAGTTTGTCTTCAAGACTGAGCTTACTTACTGCTTCTTTGTAAATAATTTCTTAATTTTCTACACCTTCATTCCCAGGTGAAATCAACCATGCTTCCCTTGGGACCTCCAATGAATGGTCTATCATGGTTATATGGATGTTTATCATGGTATCTGTTATTCCTCATTGCATGTATTTTTGTATATGTCTCTCTCTATTAAACTCCTTGAGGTCATGGGCACATCACCATAACCAATCATATCAGCATCTTATTCACTATCATTTATTTAATGATTACTCTGTGCCAAGAACTGTGCCACGCATTTTGCATTTTATCTCCACATCTCATTAAAATTTTACAACTCTGATAAAGTATGTTGTTAATTAGTCTCAGTTTAAAATATGTGGAAACTGAGGCTCAAAGAAGTTGATTAACTTGCCCAAGGCACAAAGTGAGCAAATGGCATAGCCAAGACTTGAACCCTGGTCTAATTGATTCTGGCCATCTACCCACCATACTGTCTCATTCTCTTTTTTAATATAGTAGCTGAGCATCTTGTCATCATGGAGGAGCCTGAAGGTTCCCAAAGGCAGACATTGGGGCTTGTTAATGAAGACAGGCCAAACAAAGGTAAAGCCTTGACATGGAAGAACGAACAAGCTGAGTTCTGATGATGTCACTGGAGCCCAGGATCCAATGGTGCCTGAAGCTGGCCCTGTGCTGTGGAGACCTCAGCTTGCAGGATCTTGGTTCCAAGGCTGGAGGTCGGGCCCGAGCTCCTGTGGTGGGAGCGCCGAGTCCAAACTTCAGGACTAACAGAGAACCTCAGACCCCAGGGAATATTAATCGGAGTGAGGCTTACCAGAGGTCATCACCTTGGCAACAAGACCTGGCTCTACCCAACTGCCTGCAAACTCCAGTGCTGGACACCTCAGGCCAAACAACCAGTAAGACAGGAATACAGCCCCACCCATCAAAAAAAAAAAAAAAGAAAAGACAAAAAACTATGTTACAAACAAAGGAACAAGGTAAAAACTTACAAGACCAAATAAATGAAGACAAAATAGGCAACCTACCTGAAAAAGAATTCAGAGTAATGATAGTAAAGATGATCCAAAATCTCGGAAACAGAACAGAGAAAATACAAGAAACGTTTAACAAGGACCTAGAAGAACTAAAGAGCAAACAAACAGTGATGAACAACACAATAACTGAAATTAAAAATATGCTAGAAGGAATCAATAGCAGAATAACTGAGGCAGAAAAACGGATAAGTGAGCTGGAAGATAAAATGGTGGAAATAATTGCTGGGGAGCAAAATAAAGAAAAAAGAATGAAAAGAATTGAGGACAGTCTCAGAGACCCCTGAGACAACATTAAATGCACCAATATCCGAATTATAATGGTCCCAGAAGAAGAAGAGGAAAAGAAAGGGTCTAAGAAAATATTTGAAGAGATTATAGTTGAAAACTTCCCTAACATGGGAAAGGAAATAGTCAATCAAATGCAGGAAGTGCAGAGAGTCCCATACAGGATAAACCCAAAGAGAAACACACCAAGACATATATTACTCAAGCTATCAAAAATTAAATACAAAGAAAAAATATTAAAAGCAGCAAGGGAAAAGCAACAAATAACATACAAGGGAATCCCCATAAGGTTAACGGAGGATCTTTCAGCAGAAACTCTGCAAGCCAGAAGGGAGTGGTAGGACAATTTAAAGTGATGAAAGGGAAAAACCTACAACCAAGATTACTCTACCCAGCAAAGATCTCATTCGGATTCGGCAGAGAAATCAAAAGTTTTTACAGACAAGCTAAAGCTACGAGAATTCAGCACCACCAAACGAGCTTTAAAACAAATGCTAAAGGAACTTCTTGAAGCAGGAAACAAGAGAAGAAAAAGACCCACAAAAACAAACCCAAATCAATTAAGAAAATGGTAATAGGAACATACATATCGATAATCACCTTGAGTGTAAATGGATTAAATGCTCCAAACAAAAGACATAGACTGGCTGAATGGATACAAAAGCAAGACCCATATATATGTTGTCTACAAGAAACCCACCTCAGACCTAGGGACACATACACACTGAAAGTGAGGGGATGGAAAAAGATATTCCATGCAAATGGAAATCAAAAGAAAGCTGGAGTAACAATACTCATATCAGATAAAATAGACTTTAAAATAAAGACTGTTACAAGAGATAAAGAAGGACACTACATAATGATCAAGGGATCAATCCAAGAAGAAAACATAACATTGTAAATGTTTATGCATCCAACATAGGAGCACCTCAATACAAAAGGCAAATGCTAACAGCCATAAAAGGAGAAATCGACATTAACACAATAATAGTGGGGGACTTTAACACCCCACTTACACCAATAGACAGATCATCCAGACAGAAAATAAATAAGGAAACATAAGCTTTAAATGACACAATAGACCACATAGACTTAATTGATATTTTTAGGACATTCCACCCAAAAGCGGGAGAACACACTTTCTTCTCAAGTGCACATGGAACATCCTCCAGAATAGATCACATCTTGGGTCACAAATCAAGCCTTGGAAAATTTAAGAAAATGAAATTGTATCAAGCATCTTTTCTAACCACAATGCTATGAGATTAGAAATCAATTACAAGAAAAAAAACTGTAAAAAACACAAATACATGGAGGCTAAACAGTGTGCTGCTAAATAACCAAGACATCACTGAAGAAATCAAAGAAGAAATTTAAAAATACCTAGAAACAAATGACAACGAAAACACGATGATCCAAAACCTATGGGACGCAGAAAAAGCAGTTCTAAGAGGGAAGTTCATAGCAATTCAAGCTCACCTCAAGAAAGAAGAAAAATCTCAAATAAACAACCTAACCTTACACGTAAATCAACTAGAAAAAGAAGAAAAAGAAAACCCACTAAAACTTAGGAGAAGGAAACTAAAAGTTAGTAGAAGGAAAGAAATCATAAAGATCAGAGCAGAAATAAATGAAATAGAAATGAAGAAAACAATAGCAAGGATCAATAAAACTAAAAGTTGGTTCTTTGAGAAGATAAACAAAATTTATAAACCTTTAGCCAGACACATCAAGAAAAAAAGGGAGAGGACGCAAATCAATAAAATTAGAAATGAAAAAGGAGAGATTAAAACTGACACCACAGAAATACAAAAGATCATAAGAGATTACTACAAGCAACTATATGCCAATAAAATGGACAACCTGGAAGAAATGGACAAATTCTTGGAAAGGTACAACTTTCCAAGATTGAACCAGGAAGAATTAGAAAATATAAACAGACCAATCACAGGTAACGAAAATGAAACTGTAATTAAAAGTCTTCCAACAAACAAAAGTCCAGGACCAGATTGCTTCACAGGTGAATTCTATCAAACACTTAGAGAAGAGTTAACACCTATCCTTTTGAAACTCTTCCAAAAAATTGTAGAGGGAGGAACATTCCCAAATTCGTTCTATGAGGCCACCATCACCCTGATGCTAAAACAAGACAAAGATATCACAGAAAAAGAAAATTATAGACCAATATCACTGATGAACACAGACGCAAAAATCCTCAACAAAATATTAGCAAACAGAATCCAATGACACATTAAAAAGATCATACACCATGATTAAATGGGATTTATCCCAGGGATGCAAGGGTTCTTCAATATATGTAAAACAATCAATGTGATATACCATATTAACAAATTAAAGAATAAAAAGCATATATCATCTCAATAGATGCAGAAAAAGCTTTTGACAAAATTCAACACCCATTTATGTATGATAAAAAACTCTCCAGAAAGTGGGCATAGAGGGAACCTACCTCAACATAATAAAAGCTATATACGACAAACCCACAGCAAACATCATTCTCAATGGTGAAAAACTGAAAGCATTTCCTCTAAGATCAGGAACAAGACAAGGATGTCCACTCTCGCCACTATTATTCAACATAGTATTGGAAGTCCTAGCCACAGCAGTCAGAGAAGAAAAAGAAATAAAAGGAATACAAAATGGAAAAGAAGTAGTAAAACTGTCACTGTTTGCCAATGACATGATACTATACATAGAAAATCCTAAAGATGCCACCAGAAAACTACTAGAACTAATCAATGAATTTCGTAAGGTTGCAGGATACAAAATTAATGCACAGAAATCTCTTGCATTCCTGTACACTAACAATGAAAGATCAGAAAGAGAAATTAAGGAAACAATCCCATTTACCATCACAACAAAAAGAATAAAATACCTAGGAATAAACCTACCTAAGGAGGCAGAAGACCTGTACTCAGAAAACTATAAAACACTGATGAAAGAAATCAAAGATAACATAAACAGATGGAGAGTTATACCATGATCCTGGATTGGAAGACTCAATATTGTGAAAATGACTATACTACCTAAAGCAATCTACAGGTTCAATGCAATCCCTATCAAATTATCAATGGCATTTTTCACAGAAATAGAACAATAAATTTCACATTTTGTATGGAAACACAAAAGACCCTGAATAGCCAAAGCAATCTTAAGAAAGAAAAACAGAGCTGGAGGAATCATGCTCCCTGACTTCCAACTATACTACAAAGCTACAGTAATCAAGACAGTATGGTACTGGCACAGAAACAGAAATATAGATCAATGGAACAGGATAGAAAGCCCAGAGATAAACCCACACACATAAGTCACCTTATCTTTGACAAAGGAGGCAAGAATATACAATGGAGAAAAGAAAGCCTCTTCAATAAGTGGTGCTGGGGAAAATGGACAAATACTAGTAAAAGAATGAAATTAGAACACACTCTAATACCATACACAAAAGTAAACTCAAAATGGATTAAAGACCTAAATGTAAAGCCAGACACTATAAAACTCTTAGAGGAAAACATAGGCAGAACACTCTATGACATAAATCACAGCAAGATCCTTTTTGACCCACCTCCTAGAGAAACGGAAATAAAAACAAAAATAAACAAATGGGACCTAATGAAACTTCAAAGCTTTTGCACAGCAAAGGAAACCATAAACAAGACAAAAAGACAGCCCTCAGAATGGGAGAAAATATTTGCAAACAAAACAACTGACAAAGGATTAATCTCCAAAATACACAAGCAGCTCATGCAAATCAATAATACAAAAACAAACAACCCAATACAAAAATGGGCAGAAGACCTAAATAAGTATTTCTCCAAAGAAGACATACAGATGGCCAACAAATACATGAAAAGATGCTCAACATCACTAATTATTAGAGAAATGCAAATCAAAACCACAATGAGGTATCACCTCACACCGGTCAGAATGGCCATCATCAAAAAATCTAGAAACAATAAATGCTGGAGAGGGTGTGGAGAAAAGGGAACCCTCTTGCACTGTTGGTGGGAATGTAAATTGATACAGCCACTATGGAGAACAGTATGGAGGTTCCTTAAAAAACTAAAAATAGAACTATCATATGACCCAGCAATCCCACTACTGGGCATATACCCAGAGAAAGCCATAATTCAAAAAGATATATATGTACCACAGTGTTCATCGCAGAACTACTTACAGTAGCCAGGACATGGAAGCAACCTAAATGTCCAACAACAGATGAATGGATAAAGAAGATGTGGCACATATATACAATGGAATATTACACTCAGCCATAAAAAGGAACAAAACTGAGTTATCTGTAGTGAGGTGGATGGACCTAGAATCTGTCAGAGTGAAGTAAGTCAGAAAGAAAAAAACAAATACCATATGCTAATGCATATATATGGAATTTTAAAAAGCGGTACTGGTGAACCTAGTGGCAGGGCAAGAGTAAAGACACAGACCTAGAGAACAGATGTGAGGGCACGGCGGGGGAAGGGGAAACTGGGATGAAGTGAGAGAGTAGCATTGACATATATACGCTATGAAATGTAAAATGGATGGCTAGTGGGAAGCAGCTGCATTGCACAAGGAGATCAGCTCGATGCTTTGTGACGACCTAGAGGGGTGGGATAGGGATTGTGGGAGGGAGGCTCAAGAGGAAGGATTTATGGGGATGTATGTATATATATAGCTGATTCACTTTGTTATACAGCAGAAACTAACACAACATTGTAATGCATTTATACTCCAATAAAGATGCGGAAAAAAAAAAACATAGTAGCCGACACATAAAAGATGCTCAATAATTGTTATAAAAATAAAATTACGTGGCAAGCTGGATAAGCGTTTACAACAGTTAGAATAAAGGCAGAATATAAAAAATGGATCTACACACTGATTACAACTCAATTAAAACTATGTGTGCATCTTTGACAAAGACTTGTGAAACTGACAATGGCAAAGGTCAATTTACTAGAGAAATAGAATTCTGGAAATTTTAAAATTGATTTTCCCCTTTCATAGCATTCTTAAATTGCTTACCAAGAATTTTGTTCATGAAAGCCTAGCTCAGTGCTATTCTACCATCAGAGATCCCAAAAACATAAAGGTATCAACTGACTAGAATGCAGAAACCAGAGGTCTTAACTGGTTACCTACCGAACATTTCTGGAGAAAACTGTATGCATATCGGCAGGCCAGAAAAATGGATATGTACAAAGGAGAAGAAATGCCAGTTGCCTTTTGTGCTGAGCTGCCATACATAAGGAAGACTTGCACAAAACCTTAATTCTGTCTGAAAAGTAAACAAAACCAGAACTTGCCAGCACCATTTCATAGAAGTGAATTCCAGAGATGGATCTTTAAGTCAACTCTCCACTATATGCAAAGAATGTATTGAAAGAGTAGGAGAGAGAGGCAAGAGAAAGGAGAAAGAGAAGGAAAATGAGAGTGGAAGAAACAAAATGTGATTTGACAAAGAAGAAAGAAAAAGAGGCAATTAAAACACAAATACATCTACCTGTTGGTTCTCTTAAAAATCCTTCCCTGAATTTTCACATTTCAAAATGTGCTGTTGTTTAATTTCACCCAAGGAATAGGAAAAATGATGGTGCCATTAACCGAAATGGGAAATCCAAAGGAGGGGATGCTTTGAGAAAATATAAGCCTATAAAGAGGACTTGATAAACATGTGTGCGTAGGCCATTAAATGCAAGTGTCTTGTTGGTTGAGTTTCAGTTTCCAATAGGACATCTTTCATGGCCTGCCAAAATAGGAACACCTCCTCTCAGGGGGCAAGACTACATTTCAGTTAATTTTCTATTTCAGTAAGATAGAAATTGCAAGTCAGCAAGAAACAGAGACAGGCTACACAGTTCCCTTAGTCTTGTATTCCTGATCAAATGCAGGGCCCAGAAATAGCCAGAATAGACCTCACTGCTCTTGCCCTTTGCCTACAAATGACTAATGATGAGGGTAGGTTGGGTGGAGGTAGGCTGAGGGCAGGTGGGGCTACCCTGGCATTGAGGACCCATTGAGGGCTAACAACACACACCCCTTTGCAATAAGTTTAAGGGAACAGCATTGTCTTTTCTTCCCATGAGAGACTGACATTTAACCCCATCCCAAAGCAATCACCACCTCCACTTTTCCCTCCCTCTATAAGTCAACAAGAAAAATAACATTCCCCAAATAAGAGATTCATTTCTCATCAAAATAGAACCTTCTTTTATGTAACTACACAGAAGCTTCCTTACTGAAGCACTAAATTCAAAAGCAGCTATAAGTAAAAAGAATCTGCTCTTATCATAAATAAAAGATTGTATATGCGAACTTACTTGCAGTAAAATCTTATGATAAAAAATATAATTTATATCCTAGTTTCTCCTGTGTATTTTATGTAATATCCCAGTAAAATATTTCCATTTTACAACATGTACCTATTAAAACCATTCCTCATAAAACTGTCGGCATAAAATAAAATACAAAAACTGGAAGGAAAAAGCAGAGGAAAAGAAAATATATCAAAAAGAGGTGATGAAAGGCAACAGAAGGATGCTTGTGGAAACCCTCCCAGTGAGACATAAATAACAGTAATATGGAGGCAGTGGAAGATGCTAATAATTAAGTAGGATATTTTAAGGTGAATCCTTAAATCCTTCTTCAAATGCCATTCGTTTCTCTATGCTAACAAGGAATTCTCTCACAATAAAATCTGGAGACAGGACCTTACTAGTGACATAGAATGAGTCTACAAAATAAGTCAATTAAAAAGAAAGTGTCCTGGAGGACTTCCCTGGTGGTGCAGTGGTTAAGAATCTGCCTGCCAATGCAGGTGATACAGGTTCGAGCCCTGGTCCAGGAAGATCCCACATGCACGGAGCAACTAAGCCGGAGCGCCACAACTACTGAGCCTGCGCTCTAGAGCATGTGAGCCACAACTACTGAGCCCGTGTGCCGCAACTACTGAAGCCCACGCGCCTAGAGCCTGTGCTCCGAAAAAAGAGAAGCCACGGCAATGGGAAGCTCGTGCACTGCAATGAAGAGCAGCCCCCGCTCGCCGCAACTAGAGAAAGCCTGCGCACAGCAACGAAGACCCAACGGAGACAAAAATAAATAAATAAATAAATAAATTTAAAAAAAAAGGTCCTGGAAACGGCAAATATTGTCTGTGAAAATGCAGCCCAACATGTGATTGAAGTTTACTCTCGAGTCAACAGGTCCTCCTCCCACCTACAGGTGGACTTGCAGCCTGTGAGCCAAGGAGCCCTTAAAACCAGCAAATCGGATCTGTCAGTCTTTGGGAGGTTGTCAGTATTTATTTTGAAATCGTTTCAGATGTACAGAAAACTTGTAAGAATAATAAAAAGAACTCCAGATACCCTTCTTCCAGATTTTCTACAACTGTTAAATTTTTATCACTTTCTCATATATATGTGAATTTATTATATAAATTACATACATTCAAATTACACATATAATTAAATATACACATGTATTTGACCATTTGAGAGTAAATTGCTGATTTATGATACCCATTCACCCCTGAAACTTCAGTGTGTATTATTTGGGGGTACTCTTTTACATAACTAGGAGAACATAATCAAAATCAGGAAAATAATATTTAATATGATCTAATCTGTAGATCTTATTCAAATTTGGCCACTTGTCCCAACAACAACCTTACAGTTTTAAAAAATGAGATAACTAAAAAAGGAAGAGAAATTGAAAGAAAATTTTAGTCCAGGATCACACATTCAGCTGTCCCGTCTCTTTGGTCTCCCTTAATCTAGAACAGTACCTCCGACTCTTTGTTTTTTCTGACCTTCACTTGTTGAAGAGAACAAGCCAGTTATGTTGTAAAGTAACTTGGTTTTGTCTGGTATTTCCTCATGATTATATTCAGATTACACATTTTTGACAGAAATGCCGCAGAGGTGATATGTCTTGGTATCAGGAGGCATATGTTCATTTGTCCCATAAATGGTGATAACTTTGATCACTTCGCTAAAGTGGGGTCCCTTGTAAAATTACTACTTTTCCCTTTGTAATTCATAAGCGGAGATACTTTGAGATTAAGTAAATATCCTGTTCCTCATCAAATTTTCACCCAACAGTTTCAGCATCTGTTGATGACTCTTGCCTAAATCAATTATTATTGTGATGATTCCAAATGAGGAGTGATGCCGTGGTCTATAGATGGGGTGACTCAGATCTCTGGGGGATCAGATGGCCTAAGTTTTGACTTGGAAAAGAAAGCAGTATCTATTTCTACTACAATCTATAGAAAGTAAAGATCAACAAAATTTTCCTAGTTGATGGCACTATGGAGAACATAGCATCCATTTTCTGTGCATCAGTAATTCTCAATGGAAAGGAGAGGTTTTTTTTTATCACTATCAAAAAGGTCACAGGTTTAGAAAAGTTGAGAAATACTGTACTAGATGCTTTTCTTTCAAGAGAAATTAACCTCCAGTTTAGAAAATGGAATGGCTGTTTTTCTCCTAAGTAATTTTTTTTGATTTTATGCAAAAACATTCTGAATTATGTAACCAACCAAGTTTTTCCTTTTGACAATACCTGCTAGAAAACTTAGAACTTAAACAGTGTGTAGTTCATGGTGATAAGTCTTTTAACTCTGCATTTTAGGGTCTCATTTTTCGATCATTTAATGTTTCCAACTAGTTTTGCTTTCTTCTTTTGCTCTAATTTCTTATTTATGCATCTATTTTATTAGGGATTTTTGTAGCCAAATTGAAACTTTGTGGACTAAGATAGACATACAAACTAATTAATAAAATAGTCTATAATTTCTTTTTTCATCAGTTGCTCTATCTCAAATCTCCAGATCAAATTTCTTATCAACTGGGGCTATCTTATTTCGTTCCACTTGACATGACACGTTGGAGGAGGGGCGTGGGTGAAAGAACACATGGGAAACTTTAATTCAGTGTCATTGGTTAATTCAGTGACTTTATGCTTTCCAGGGCCCTAAAATAATGAGATTGGTTATTGCTTGTCACTTGGAATGGATCCATCTTGGTGCAGGGAAAAGAGCACTGAACTAGTCATCAGAAGGCCCATCCATGGTATAATTCTACTTCTGCCATAGATGTGGTGTGACCTTGAACAAACCAATTCCAATATCTGAACTTCAGCATCCTTGGGGAATAACTGGGAATGAAAGCACCTAAACTGCCTATCGCACCAAACTATTGGAAAACTCAATAGGAAACTGCTTCAAGAACTACAAGATCCAAGAATTCCTTATCATCTTATCATCTGGTAAGAGCATCAGACCATAAACAAGTAAACAAATATACAAATAACTTAATTTCAGGTAATAGTAAATGCTATGAAAACAAAATAGATGAAAAGATTCAAGAAGGAAGGCGGGGAGGGTGATTTGAGACCAGAGGGCCAAAGGAGACCTTTGTAAGGAATGGATATTTAATCAGAGACCTGAATAAGGAGAAGCAGAAAGCTATGCAGAGATGACAAGAGCACATGAAGCGGGGATAAAACCTCGAAGGCAGGAAGCCACTCAGTGGGCTCCAGTAACTGCAAGAAGCCAGTGTGTGTAGGGGGTGTTTACACAGGGCAGGTGTGGCAGAGGCGAAATCGAGGATGGAGGTGCAGCCTTTGCAAACCAATCTCTCTGCAGCCTCAGCATTAAGAGCATGGGCTCTGCAAATCCACAAACCTGGGTGCACCTCCTGGGTCTGCCTCTCACCATCGTGGTGGAGGTACTTAAGCTCCCCGTGCCACAGCTTTACTGTATATAAAACAGGAATGATAATAGCAGTTTCTTTACAAAATGGTGTGAGAATTGAGTGGGCTGATGCTTGGTACAGGGGAGCTCTCAAGAAGCTTATTACTTTCCGGTCAACTCCATCAAAGGAACAACAATGACCCTTAAAGAATAAACCGCACAAGTCAGGGTTCAAGGATATTTGATAAAACTTTTCTCATAGGATAAGCAGTAAACTCCTCAAGGATAGAGAACCTGTCTGCTCCAGCCCCTCAGCACCTAGCACAGAGCTGCACATAGTAGGTGCTCAATAAGATATCTACCCTGAGTAAATATTTGTGAAAGGCGGTTCCTGACAGTAGTAGCAAGCCAGCCATGAAACGCAGGCAGTAAATCACGCTCCCCTGTGCCCAGCTCTATACAGAATTCACAACAGGCACAACTTGTTTTTAAACTCAAGTTATGTGAAATGTTTTGAGATGGTCCTAACTTATTCAGAGGCATGCTCACCTTAAGTAATGGGTTGTCTCAGGAGTGAGTCCCTGGCTCTGCCATAATAGCTGATTTTTATCAACAATTAGGAAAAGAGGCATTTGTCTGATCACTCGGCCAGTGTCTGAACAAATGGCTCCTCAGCCAACCATTACAAATACGTCCCACCACCACCAGCGTTTCCAGGTTCAGACTTCTCATTCTGATCATGCTAGGAATGTAATCAACTCCCTCTGTAGAGGTAAGTTAATTATCTCCTCAGGCTGTGAAAGAACACACGGGTTTGGTTTCTGACCACGGTGCCTAAAGAGAGGGCCCTCCAGAGGAGCCAGAGGGCTTGTCGGCTGCCACCCCAGGGCCCCGGATGGCACCCGGGAGCCGTGGTTCAAAACGATCTGGCCTTTATCCCCCAGGTCCCCCATCGCACCTGCTTTAGTGATGCAGCGCTGGACACAGAACTTGGCTCTCTCCAGTCTCCTCTGGCCAGCATGGCCGTGCCCTGTTGGCTGGAGCTGGGCTCCTGGAGCTCACCCAGCACCTCCTGCAGCCCAGCTCAGCTCCCAGCTCAGGATGTCCCTCTGGAAGCTGATCCTGAGACAGATAAGGGAGGAAATCAGCTTCCCTGTCCTCCATCACCGGGCTGCCAGGGACAGCAGGACCTAAAGACTCAAACATAAATCACCTGCCTATCTCCATGTTTCAAACTTCAGCTTTAATCCAGCTCAGAGTAGGATTAGCTGCCTCAGAGACTGCTAACTGCCAGATGGTCGCTGATAGCCAACCAGGGAAACGTGTGCGTCAGAGCCTGCTGTGAAGCCTTAGAAAGTCAGAACTGGAAAGGATCTGAGGGAGGCAGGCCAACCCTTCACTTCTTCATCATCACAATGGGGACAGGGGCAAGGCGGCAGCTCCCGGATGCACAGTGAGTTAACAGCACGTGCTGGGACCTTTCTCTGGGTTGTTCGAATTGAGGGGAGAAAGAGAGATGAGCATTGAGAGACAGCAGCGCATCGCTAGCTGATTATGTCCTGCTGCTCTCAGACAGGGGCAGAAGCAAGAGGAAGGGAAGTTAATTTACTGAATACCTCCTATATTCCAGATGTGATGTCAGCTGCTTTCGTGTGTAACACCTGGGTTCTAATCCCTGGTCTGCCACTGACCCTACATGTCATCTTGGGTAAATCACTTTCCCTGTGGAGGAGTCTTAGTACCTCAAGTGCAGGCTGAGAAGGGTAGAGTGGATTATCTCTAAGACAGTGGTTCTCATTCTTTAATGTGCACCAGAATCCCCTGGAGGGCTTGTTAAGATACAGATTGCTGGGTCCCACCCTCAGTTTCTGAATCATGGCGCTTGAGAATATGTGTGTCAAACAAGCTCCCCAGTGGTGCTGATGATGATCATCTATGGACCACACCTAAAGGTGCATCGCTCTAAGATATAACCGCCAACTCTAAAGTTAAATAGCATGCGTGAGTTCATGAAAAAGAAACATACACATACACACACACACACACTCTCTTTAAAAAAGAGTAAAAAACAAAGGACCCCAAGCTAATAAATCAATCCCAGTGGGTCCAAGCCTATAGGTTTCCTTAAACTCTTGAAAACAACTCTAACACGTAGCAAGCCAAATCTGAACTCAAGTTTATGTCCTGTGGCTCAAGTCCTTTCTTTGGAGAGAATGAAGTGCTGCCTCACCCCCAAGAAGCCTATAAGCCTGAATGAAGCGCGTTCATTAACACAGTCACACTCAGATGGAGGCCCAAGTGGCATCCCAGGCAAGCATCTGAATGTCTTCAGTAGCTGGTACATCCAGACGTTTGCTATGCACCCAGCGAGGACTGCAACCGGCAGGGGTACCACCGGGATGGAGAAGATGCAGGAGCGCTCACCATCGCTTCTGCGCTGTGACCAGAGGTCCACGCCCCTCAAATCCCCACCCAGAGCACTGCCAACCTCCCAGGGCATCAGCAGATTGTTTCTGGGAAATTTCTCAAAACATATATCAACCCAAAGGAAAGCAGAAAAAACACACATATATATTGAAAAACCCAGAAAAATACCCAAATGCTCCTAGGAGAATGTTTGACCCTTGACACACTATACTCATGGGCTGAATATCTAAGATCAAAGCTACCTTGGAAGGGTATTATGGCTTTTATAGAACAACAACAAAAATGGGCAGGAAGAAAGCCCGGGGCAAGAAAGCCAGAGAACTTCCACGGGGCGCCGCCTCTCAGGGAAGATAGGTCGTGGCTAAAATCCGGGAAAGCTGTCTGATATTGGTGTCATTTTTGGTCTCCGGTCCTACGGGCTGGTCCACTATCATTGCAGACAGAATAAGTGATGTGGCCAAGGATGGGACATGAGAGGAAAGAAAAAAGAAATCTCCTTTCCGGAGTTCCCAGTGAGGCACCCAACAAGCTTAACCCCAGGCGGGAGCTGGTCTCTCACCCAGAGTATCATCTAATGCTTGTCTCCCCAGCCCTTTCCCTCCTACCTTTCAAATGGAAGCACTAAAAGCATTTACACTAAAAACTAATTCTATATAATTGTTACAAACCAGAATGCAAATGTCATAGATAATCCTTCCGGTAGAATATACATAATGTAAAAAAAATAATCAGTTTAACAATCAATCCAACAATTTAACAGAGTACCCATTTATCAACACAAGCCCAGAGTGGGGACAGAGGGTCGGGTGCAGGGGAAACAGAAGAGTGGAGGGTAGAGGTAAAAATAAGCATCTCTCTTCCTCTTAGACAACAGAGAGTTAATAGATATACTTGGCACGGATAATAAGTGACATATAAGATAAAATACTGTTTATTTAATGTAACCATTAATAGAATGTAAAAGGCTTTATATCCCACAGAAACTACCAAAAAAGAAATCAGAAAACAGACTGCATGGAAGAAGCAAGAAAATGGCAAAAAAATCACCACCACCCTTCCAAAAAGGAGGCATAAACAAGAGAAAATAGACAAATAAGATAGCAGAATTAAGACAAACCATGCTTTCCTAAAAGCCAAACCAAAAGGAAAACACCCACTGTTTCTAATGATCATGCGGTGCATTATACCCGTTCCTTCCGGGCCCCTTGGTTGTTTCATTTCTTCATCTCACGGACTTGTCTCCACTTCAACCGCTGTGGCCACTGTCACTCATTAGACCTTGTCATCCCCTAAAGTGTCCTCCCTTCAGGAACAACTAAACCAATCACTGTACTCACATCTCCTGACATTTCAGCTGCAAAAGGAGAGAGGGCAGGTTCAAGGGAAGGCTTTGGCTTCTTTAGGTTTGTAGTAGGAGAAAATGAGATTTTGTTTAAAAAAAGAAAGAAAAAGCCAATGAAAAGAGTTACAAAGTAAAAGGATGAACAAACAGGAAAGAAAAGGGAAATCAATAGTGGCAAGTTTTGAAGATGGCAGTTTTGAGGGAGAGATGGGGTCAGGAAAGGGTGGAGCCACTGGCCTCTGAGTTAATCAAGCCTGCAATTCCTCAGCCACATATCAAACTATGGAATGAGACTGAAGCAGCACTCAGAGAAAAATTCTGAGCCTCAATTTTATTGCTTCAAAAAGGAATAAAATAGAGAAACTAAGCATCTACCTCAAGATGTCAGAAAGAGAACATAATAATATGAGAAAAGTTTTTATAAGAATGTAATAGAGATAATATTACAAATTATGTTTTTTAGAAAGAAATCTACAGAAATGGAAAAGTAATTCTAACTGTTGACTTTAAAGAAACAGAAAAATATATAGTGGGTGCAATTAAGGGGAAAACGTTTAGGAATAAAAATGTGATTTAACCATAAGTATGAAGTTTACTTTTTTAAAAGGTAAATGAGTACTATGTCAGCCCTGCTAGTATATTTGAAAATCACTAGGAAAAGAGTTTCTAGAAAATCTATAAATCACCAAAATTGATTCATTAAACAAACAGCCTAAGTAGTTCAATAATTATAGGCAAACCTTAAAGAGTTCAACAGACTATATACATATAGACTATATATGTATTACACACATACATATAAAGCAAGCTGTACTCAGGTGAAACTTTCATGTTCTCAGGGGAAAGATAATATTAATGGTACCCAGACCCACAACCCCTTATTTATAGTTCTAAAATTCCAAATGCTCTGTAGTTTATTTTATAAAACCTTTGAAGACAAAACCTGACTGAAACTCATTTAACATTAAATTTGATCTGAATTCATACATATATATTATTATTATTTTCATGTCATGGTATGAAATAGTAACATGTTTATTATGCCCTGCTGCCCCACTTCCCACTAGGTGAGATATGTAATATTGGTTTGGCCAAAAAGTTCGTTCGGCTTTTCCGTAACATCTTACGGAAAAACCCAAACGAACTTTTTGACCAACCCAATATATGTTATACATCGTGTATTACCTTTCTAAAAAGCCAAAGGTTCTGAATTCTGAAACATATCTGGTCTCAAGGGTTTCAGAACAGGCCTTGTGGGCCTGTATAAACTGGTACAGAACATAGAAAAAAGATGAAAAGTTTCTCAACTATTTTAAGAAGTTTGTTAACCCTGATCTAAAATTTGGCAAAAGAGAATTCACTCAAAAAGAAAAACTACAGTCTGATTTCATTTGACTACGGAAGCAAAAACCTTCGATAAGTGATGTTTTTTTATTGTTTTCAACTTGGTGATAAAAAATATGGTCATTGTTATGAACCGGGGTGTCCCCCACAAAATTCATATGTTGAAGTCCTAACACCCAATACCTCAGAATGTGACTGTATTCGGAGATAGGGTCTTTAAAGAGGTAATTAAGTTAAAATAAGGTTGCAGGTGTGGGCCCTGATCCAATATGACTGGTGTCCTGATAAGTATAAGATGGGGAAATTTGGACACAAACACACACAGAGGAAAGACCATGTGAGGACACAGCAAGGAAGTCGCTATCTACAAGCCAAGTAGAGAGGCCTCAGAAGGAACCAACTCTGCCAACACCTTGATCTGGGACTTCTAAATCTCCAGAAATGTGATAAAATGAATTTCTGTTGCTTAATCCACCGAGTCTGTGGAACTTGTTGTCGCAGCCCTAGCAAATTAATACAGGCACATTTAATATTCAAGTTTGAATAATTACTAAGTATTCATTCCACCATTATAAAAACATCTCTTTTCCTTCTCTCTGGGCACTACTTTCATGAAAATTCCAAGAATCATAAGGACACCTACTCTGTGCAAATAGTCAGTCCTGGTTACTAGTTTTACAGAAAAAAATGCTAGAAAATCTGACCAGTCCACCAGAGGGCCAAGCGTACTGCTACTATGATTCTTGGACCACACACACGGTATTTGTTGAAAGCACGTGACTCAGAAACAGGGGTCATCCTTGTCCGTGGATCAGAGCTTATCAATGGTCCAGACACCAGCACCAGGTGGTCCATGCTCCTGGGCCATTGTCACAAGCATTGGGGTGCTTGAGGCATACACCACCCAGGCTAGTCCCATAGGCCTTCTCAGGATACAGAGAAGGAGGAGGGACGGCTCACTCCCTGTATTATGCCTGCATACGGTGGTTCCACATCATTCAGTGTCTCAGCTCCCAATGCTGCCATTCCTTTACACGGCGCTTTCTTCATGCACTCAGCCATTTTCCCTACGGCACTTGCACTGGGCCCAGGTGACTGAGTCCAGGAGGCTCCAGACTCAGCCACACACCCTGACCTGACATCCTGCCCCACACACTCAGCTTCCTGGCCCTCAGGAGAAAAAGCAGCCCTTCCCTCACTCAGTCCAGAGCCTGCCTATGCCTGCCTAGTATTATTAGTCATACTATTTTCAAGGGGAAATCTCACCTTGTGAAATGAAACGTGACCTGGTGAAATGAAATAAAAGCAAACCAAATCCTGCCAAGTGAAAAGAGGTGTGTTCCATAACTAAGTAAAGATTATTTCAGGAATGCAGAGACAGATAAATATTAGGGGAAATTTTTAAACATCATATCGCTAAGTCAAAGGAGAAAAAAAAATCTTCTTAAAAGATGAGGAGGTGACTTCAATAGCATTTCTAATTTATAACACTAACCACCACAACAAAAACATTTTATAAACTAGGAATGGAAGATTGCTCCTTGATATGATAAAAAACAAAAATTGTCCCAAGCCAAATGGCAGTAATAGCTAGTTAAAAGTAAGTGATGTTCCCACTTAACAGAAAATAATAAGACAAGGCTACTTGCAATCATGGTCATTGTTTATAGTATTCTAGAAGTTCTAGACCTGTACTGTCCAAAATGACAGCCACTAGCCACATGTGGCTACTGAGCACTTGAAATAGGGCTCATCTGAGTTGAGGTGCGCTGTACCAGATTTTGAACACTTAGTATTTTTTTTAAAAAGAGTGCAAAATACCTAATTTTTAATTTTTATATTGATTTAGGTTGAAATTTTATTCTGGGTATATGGGGTTAAATAGTAATATATTATTGAATTAATTTCATGTTTCTTTTTACTTTCTTTTACCGTAGCTACTAGAACATTTTACATTACATATATGAATGGCATTATATTTCTATATTTCAGGGCTCTTCTAGACAGTGTAATCAGGTAAAAGAAAAGAAAAAATCTTTAGCCACAAGAAATAAGAAGGTGCAATTATTACTGTTTGAGGATTAGATGACTGTGTAGATGAGAAGTTATTACACATTTTAAAAAATAATTATTTAGAAATTAATGACTACTTTCTATGCCAGCATTAGACAGTTAGAGAATATAATGGAAAAATAAATCTCAAATGTCCACGAAATATATAATATACTCAAGAATAAATTGTATGTAAAATGTAAGACATTTTTATAAATAAATAGTTTAAAATGGCTTTAGTTTCTCCTTTGACAACAGTTTAGGGAAGAAGCAAAGATGTTCTCAGAGAACACTAGTCTGAACTGAGGCCCCCAACTGAGCAAACAGCTGTACTCACCTGACTGCCAGTCTGTAGTGGCTGCTGAGGACCAAATATCCATGTCCATCAAATACTGTAGAACTCACAGCATACAAGTTCAGCAATGACCTTGTTTCTGGCTCCACTTTAGGTTTCCTATCCTGATGTTTCTTTGCTTAATCATCCAAGCACTGCATTGTAAAACATGATACATGCATCAGCTATAATTATACACTGACTTCATGGTTTGTTTTTTCTCCTATTCCTTTAACTTTTTAATGTAGGGCTGGTCCTTCCCCTTCTCTCAAATGACATTTCTCAGTCATCTTGTATCCCTTCTTCAGGGACAAGCATAGTCTCTGTTTCTGCACCTCTGCCTTTTCATCTGAACAGATACCCCCTTTTCATTAGAGGCATTTGAAAATGCAACTCTTAGGACTCAATCTTGACAAATATTGCAGAGACAGAGGGACATTTTAACCTTTGACTTGTCAAGGGTAGTCACATCTACACTGAGGCTTAGTAAGGATGTGAGAACATTCCTTACTAAATAAATCTTTTTTGTAACTTTGGATGTTAACTTTAATGTCATTTAATATAGGAGGAAATCTGTATATGATTTCTCTGGATCCTTAATAGCCTAGGTTTAATGACTGGAAAGGCGGGGCAGGGAGTCACATATCCTTGGCAGAGGATATAGGACTGTTTGGAGAAAACCTGAGAAAAACCCTGAGAGCCCCCAGGACCCAGTACCTTTGCAATTTGTCTGGTTTATAATCCTGGCTTGGAGCTTGGGACTTCTTACCTCCCAGGTGAAAGACTCCTTTTGGCCCTGGACAAGGACAATAGCCCCCAGAAGCCCAAGGGACAATTTACAAAGGCCCAGGGCTTACAGAGCCTTGCAGTGTCTCTCCACTCCAGACATGAAATAGGGCTTCTGATCCAAGGGCCATCCCAGGGAACTACTGGGAAGACGTGAGGATCTAGGCTGACAGGGGAAGTGTGTCATTTCTTAAGGCAAAAAGCAGTGGAGAAGAAGCAAATATGGAGGATGAGGAGTTGAGTTTGGGACATTTTTTTTTAATTTTAATTTTAATTTATTTTATTTACTTATTTTTGGATGCACTGGGTCTTTGTTGCTGCATGTGGGCTTTCTCTGGTTGTGGCAAGCAGGGGCTACTCTTCGTTGCGGTGCATGGCCTTCTCTTTGAGGTGGCTTCTCTTGTTGCAGAGCACGGGCTCTAGGGCGCACGGGCTTCAGTAGTTGCAGCACGCGGGCTCAGTTGTTGTGGCGCACAGACTCTAGAACGCAGGCTCAGTAGTTGTGGCACACAAGCTTAGTTGCTCCACGGCATGTGGGATCTTCTGGGACCAGGGCTCGAACCTGTGTCCCCTGCATTGGCAGGCGGATTCTTAACCACTGCGTCACCAGGGAAGCCCGAGTTTGGGACATTTTTATACTGATGTAGAACTACCAAGTGAAGATATATTAGTAGGCATTAGGATCTGGAATTCAGGAAGGACATTAGCCTACAGATGCAGATGTTAACAACTATAAACGTAAGTCCAGTGGTATTTGATATTTCTCTCCAGGAAATCATCGAGTTTTTCATTTTCAGGAGCACACAGAGGACATGTCTTGGATGACATAGAGGAGATTTTAGAGGAACAACACTGAACCTCTCTTACGATGCAGGTGGCCAGGAACTTCTGAGTGTTGTGTGTCCATTTTCAACTACTGCATAACAAATTATCACAGACTTAGCAACTGTGAACAATACACATTTATTATCTGACTATTGCTGTGGGTCAGAGTCTGGGTGTGACTTATCTGCATCCTCTGTTCAGGGTCTCATAAGGCTGCAGTTGAGGTTTTAGCCAGGCTGTGTTCTCATCCAGAAGCTTGAATGGGGAAGAACCTGACTCCAAGCTCACTCAGGTTACTGGAAGAATTCATTTCCTTGTGGCTGTAGGACTGAGGGCCCCAGATTTTGCTGGCTAATGGTTGGAGGCTGCCCTCAGCTCCTAGAGGTCACCCACCATTCAGAGAGGCCCACGTGGACTTTCCCAAAATGGCCACTTATTTCATCAAAACAGTGAAGGAATTTGCTAGTAAGACAAAGTCTCATATAACGCAATGTAATCATAGGAGTGACATCCATCACTTTTGCCATATTCAATTGGTTAGAAGCAAGTCAGGTCCCCCCACACACACTCAAGAGGAAGGTATTATACAGGACACAAACAGGAGATCAGGACCATGGAGGGTCAATTACCTCAGAATCTGTCTGCCACATGCTGCATGGATGGGAGAGGCATTGAAACAGAGTTGAAAAGCCATCTCCAAGGAGTAAACATATAGCAGTGGGAGGCACAAGAACATTCACCACATATTCTGCCATGGTAGGCCACATAAAAGGTGCAAAAGACCACAAATTTTGGCAGCTGCACATTAAATACATTCATTGACATATTCTGTTACTAGGGTCCCCATGTTATATTTTAGAAGGTTGAGAGCGAGAGAGGGGGGAAGCAAAAAAGCTAGCCTGACGATAACCCTCAAAATGTATTACGATATTCTGGGGAGATTTGATCAGCATAGGCATCTGAACATTGAATGGGCACGGTGATTGGTCAAAGAATATTTTGGTTGATTTATTTCCCCATCTTCCCACTAGGAAGAATGGAGTTGATGCAACTCTAGAAAGAGGAAATATCTGAAAACTTCTATAACTCAATAATCAAAACCTACGTGAAATATCAGATATACGCTAGGTGCTAAAAATCAGATCACAGATAACCAATTCATCAACAACCTGCACAGAAAGGTGTCTAACTGCTGAACACAGGAAGCTCTGGCCTGGGTTGTTCCTCCTGTGCCCTAACTAACCTCTCACCTCAGCACCGCCCCTGGAAGAGCTGGCCGAGACTCTCGAAAGCTGCCAACGTGAGGGGGTATGCATCGTGCGGGAGGTGCAGTTTCACCTCCGTCTTTTCTCCACCAGAAGCACCGCCCATGACACTGCCATCTGCTCAGCAACACAGCCTCCCAGGCACCAGGGACCCCGTTCGGGACACGAAACTGGGTACAGGGCCATTTCCTCTTGACACCTCAGAACTCATCTCCCTTCTGAAACAAGGACAGACATGCCCGATTTATCAGGGACCCAGCGAGCATGGAGGCAAATCTTTGTTCTCAGTAATTCTGAGACTTCAAGGATATTTGGTAGCAACTGAACCTAGTCTGCCTGAGCAACTGTTTCTGCAACACCAAACTCCATGAGGTTGTTAATGGTGAGAAGCGACTCTTGCTTCATCACAAACCAGCAAGAGGACGTGCCCATTTCTGCTTGTCCAAAGAAACAAGCATGTCAGGCAATACAGCTCTCCCAAAAGGGCAGATGGACAGCTTCTCCACCCGGCCCCTCCCTTCCCGACCCCATCACAGACGGGGGACAGAAGCTACAGGAGAAAACATTCAACCAGACAGGGCAGGGGAGGTGATACATGGAGGAGAGATGGATAAAAATTTCATTTCAGGCTTTGAAGATGTACCCTTTGGATTCTCCTTGTCCCTTTGTTTTGTTTGTTTATTTTCTTGCAGGGGTGTTTGGGGAAGCATGATGCCATTTTGCAAAAAAGAAAGTACAGGATTTCTGAAAAGACAGCCCCGGGTCTAAACGCTAGCTTCTCCACTTATTCTCTGCCCACCTTTCAATAGAATAGTCTAATCCCCTTAAATCTGTTTCCTCATCTTCTTAGATGGGAACATTTAAAAGGTACTTAATCTCACTGAGTTATTGCCACGGGAGCATGTTGAGACCCAACATTTCGCAGAAGCATCCTACACTCTGAAGGACTGCAGAGCTGAAGCCAGCCCGGGGTCCGCCACAGCCATGTTAACACCGCACGCCCGGAAACTAAAACCCGCGCTGGGAAAGGGACTTGGCCAAGTTCTCTATGCCAAAAAGATGCCACATGGGGTACTGCCTCCTGCCCAGGCCTGCCGGAGAGGGGAGATAGAGTTGAAAAGTAAACTTCAAAAAACAAAGAAGAGAAAAAGAAACGTAAACTTCTCCGCCTTGCCTGGGGGTGAGAGCCTTGCGGTTCGGGTGGGACTGAAGAGGGTGGGGCTTAGCGCAGGCGCAGGACTGGTCAGGTGGTGAGTCTCCCCCGCAGCCAATGACAGCTCCCATCCGACCTGCAGCCACCCTAGGTCTGCGTGACTCCAGGGGTCTCCTGCTGCTGGGCATCTGAGTGGCCCATCATCCCAGGCTCTCAGACTCTGTTCTGAAGGAGAGAGGTGGTAGCAGAGCTGGTGGGGTGGCAGTTTCAGCAGCTCCCGTGCAAATCGGCAGGTCTGCATCTCTGTATTGGGGCGGCCCCATCTCTCTGTGCATCAGGAAGCTCCATGGACATATTTGTTTACTCCATTTGCCGATATGCAGTTTGCATAATATTGAATCTGGAAAGGACACTGCATCCACTGACAGGAGTTTTCCCAGCTGGAAAAAAAAAAAAAAGGAAAGAAAGAAACCAGCTTTACATTTTTTTACATTTTGGAGTAAAAATAAAGACACTCCACCGTGTGCCAGGCTTTCCGATGGATGGTTCTCGGGGTGGGGAAGGCCACGTCTGTGGTCAGGCCACGCTCCCAGATCCAAAGTATTGTTGGATGGCTTTCTCGTAAACACTGTTGGCAGCTCCAGGGACGGCTCTTTTGGTAAAAAGGATGTGCTGGAACGAAACGTAGGCCTCCAGCCAAGACACATTTCTTCCCATAAAACAGAAAGCATGCACATGTCAGGATGCAAGAAGCCAAGCCTCTTCAAGAGTGGGGGCGTCCTCGTCCACAGCATTCCAGGAGAACGGGGGGAACAAGGCTGAGCTGGGCTTTGACCTGAGATGCGTGGTAGGGAGCAAAGAGCTGAGGATGTATTCCAGCCCTCCCCATCCCCCCACCTCTCCGAGCTAGGCTTTCAATCAGATGCCTTCTGCCAGCTTGCTCATATCCTCAGATTGGTCTAAACGCCTAGCTCCAGTGTAAGGTATAATGAGGCCCCTCCAAATCTGTAAGAGCAAAGACGCAAAGCACAAAGTCAAGGGAAGTGGAAGGAAGCCCAGGAGGGGGTGTTCTTCACAGACCCCGGACAGCCATTCTCCTGGATACTTTCTTCTCACTCAGACCCTTCTCATCACAGATCCTTCCAGCCTCCTTGGCAGGCTCTGGGGAGCTGCACAGAAGCACTGCTTGTCCAAACATCATTCTACACATGGCACAATTCCCTGGACCCTCCTACCCAGAGTGGGGTCCTCAGGGCACCATCAGCCTCACCTGGAGGTTGGTTAGAACTGCAGAATCATGAGGCCCAGGTGTTTCATAGGCACATGGAAAGTTTGACAGGCACTGCCTGGGGGCTTCCTGGAGCAGCCTCCTAACTGGACACGTGTGCCTCCTTCAAGGTCCTCCAGCAGAGAAGGATGGACGATCGGTGAATCATGAAGTGACAAAGCCCCTCCTCTCACAGCACCCCCAGGTCACGGCCTGGGTGTGGATAAAAGGCACTTTGGACTATAGATCCCACAGCGCCCAGGACTCCAGTTTTCTCAGCCACCCAACCTCTACAGTAGGGGAGCATCTGCTCACACTCTCTCCTGGAAGAGGAAAAACAGTAGAGCTCAATTCCAGGATGATTTAAGACATCCAATGAGAGTTAAAGAAAAAAAATCAGATCTGGGGTTCTTCATTGTGAATTTTTCACCCTTTAGCCAGAGTTTGGCTTTACCTGCTCTAGGGACAAAGGAGTCAGGTCCCAGGCAGCCTGGGTGAAGTTGGAAATTAAGGGTAGTTGTGTCCCTTGGGTGGACATCTGCAGGAGCACCGGCCCACTGTGAAGCCCAGTTCTGTCTCATCATTTGGCTCTTTCAACGCTGTTGCTCTAGTCTGGTCACTGAATCTGGAGAACTTATGAGCTCATTCCTGGGCAAATCACCAAGCTCTGCAGATGACTCAACAGCGAGCTCCCATCAGGAGCAAAGTCGCCCTGCACACCAGCAAGGCTCACAAACCTGGATCCTCCCTCAACATCCAACGTGATGGTGACATAACCACCCAGCCTCCGTGATCACTAAGCACAACTGCAGGCCTTCAGTGCTTCTCCGGGAGAAGCAGGGGCTACCTTTCCCTCCTGGTTTTGGCCCTCAGGACCTAGTCTATAAATATTATGAGTATCTCACCTTGTATGATGGGTGTGGCACCTGGAAATGTTTGTTCTGCCACCATAGCTGGTGCTTAGTGCTTACATCCTGTAAGGATAACGGGAACAGAATTGTATTTACTATCGACATGCTATTGGTGTGTGCTATAGAGAGTTTTTGTTTGGCATCGTACACATAGATTATAAATTGCAGTTTTGGCGCATCACATCCAGTTGCCATAGGTCATGCCTAGAAACTAAAGCCTAGGGTGAGAAGGGGACTTGACCAAGTTCACTGTCCAAGTTTTGTTTTGTATCTAAGGGCTGCAGCAGTCAGAGGGTTATAGCTGTTTAAAACTTTTTTCAGGTTAAAATTACTATAGCAGATTACATTCTATGAAACCGTGTGGCCTCGGTTACCATTTTTCCCATGTGTTAGGGCAGACACAAAATGACTTTCTGAGGAGAATCTTGGTCTAACCCACAGGTGCATCCTGGGTTATCTCCAAAAGGAGACACGAGAGCTTTCTATTCAGGCAGGAGTTCTTGTAAGGTGACACAATTTTGACAAGAGTGTGTTAATCTTACTCCCACCTTGGGTGACTATTAAAACATAAGGTTTTGCACCTACCCACTTCCCTGCAACAGAGAATATTTGCACTCTTCGCAGTTGTCAGGGAATGTAACCTTGAACTTGGTGTCACTCAAATCTCTCAGTTCCTCTTGGCTGAGAGGAATTTTATTTAGAGAGCATTTCCCGAGGGGAACTGTATTTGTTAAAATAATGCTAGTTACTCTAACAGACAAATCCGGAATTCTCAGTGGCTTGACACCATAGAAGTCGGTTCCTTGTGCATATCACAATCCAGTGAAGGTTTTTTGGCTGGTGTCTTCCACCAGACCCTCAGTAGCCCGACTTCCTCCTTCCTGTGTCTCCACCTTCCTCTGGGTCCTTCCTTATAGCCTTCTCCTCTAAGCCAGCGGATTGGGAAAGGGATTATGGAGAGAATGCATTTACTTCCCAACCATTTCAGCCCAGAAGTGACACACATCACTTCTGCTCAAGCTCAGTGTCAAAGCCATGCCCAGCTGCAAAGGAGTCTGGGGAAAGTACTCATGTGCCCAGGAGGGAAGGAAACAGGCTCTGGTGAACTCAAAGTAGTCCCTGCCATGGAAATGCATTGCTCTAAATCCCTTAAATTGACGCAGATTAAGCCAGACCATCTGAGAGCTGAGTATCTGGAGAGCATCAAGTGGGCTCTGCAGAATAGCTTCTCTAGAACAGCAAGGAGTTGTGCCCCTGGTCTAAACAGAGACAAAAGAGAAACACTCGGTGGGTGGGGAGATGGAGGAGGATTTCACACTGATGTGTGCCAGGTGCCGCTGAGGTCAGCAGCTGGGGCCTGATGAAGTTTCTTTTCAAGGAAGAATCCAGGAGGAACATCACTCCGAGGATGTGACACAATTTTGGTGTCACTGGTGTGCTTCCGCTGTGCTTCAACCTGTGTCCTCGCATCCTGGCCTCACAGTGTGAGTGTGTGCCAACTCCACTCCTGTTGGCTGTTATTTCTTGGGCTGTGACTCATGCCACTTATTGTGCTTTCCTTGGCCTTGGCTGTTGAAAAGCTTAGACTCAGATCAATACAGCCCATCTCTAGCAAATAGGTGAGACATTAAGGGATATGTATTTTGAACCAACCTCACACCTGGTTCCATTCATCTTTCCTATTCTTCCATCTCCTGTGCCTCACTTTTTGTCATTTTTATGTCATCTTGCCATAATCCAACTGTTTCTGTAAACTGCGTCTAGCCCACTTGAGGAACACAGTGGAATACAAGCAAATAGATTAACCACAAGATTATCACACAAATACAAGAGTAGCAATGATCCAGGAGCTACTAGAGAAAGTTGGAGACAGTGGCTTTTTCCCTTCTCTTCTTGCCAAGGTCTTGACATTATGGGCGTGGCTGCTTCGCCCATGGTGTCTCCTGATGAGCAAATCTCTTCCCTGTGCTCTGTGTAGCTCTGTGTGTGGCAGCCTTCAGGAAGGCACCTTCCCAGGTCTCAGAGCTCCCACACACTCCGGGAGATGGTAACCTCAGCTCGCTCTCTTTTGTATAGAATGACTGGTGTCATGGGTGCCTCTCCCTCCCACTGGGCTTCTTCCCGCGTCTTTGCATCCCAGTGCACCTTTGTACCCAGCAATTGCTCTAACACACCAACCTCTAACACCTCTGAGTTCCACGGCGGATTAGCCAAGGGGCAGCACAGCTCACGGTGAAAAGCAAGTCTCAGAGAAGAACTCCCAACAGAACAAACAGGCAAACAAAACAAAATGAAAGCAAACTCATAGATCCAGAGAGCACACAGGTGGATGCCAGAAGGGAGGTGGGCGATGGGGTGGGAGAAAAGAGGCAAAGGGGACTTAGAGGTACAAACATCCAGTTATATAATAAGTCACAGGGAGGTAATAACATAAGGAATGTGATCAATGATATTGCAATAATTTTGTATGCAGACAGTTGGTTACTAGACTTATTGTAGTAATCATTACGTAATGTATGCAAAAGTCAAATCATTACGTAGCACACCTGAAATTAACATAATATTGTATGTCAACTATATTTTATTACAGAGAGAGAGAGAAAGAAAGGAAGAGAAGCACTATTCAGTATGGTAGCTACTCGCTACATGTGGCCACAAACACTTGAAATGAGGCAAGTTTGAACTGAGATGTGCTGTAAGTATAAAATTTTGAAGACCTAGTACAGAAGGAAAAAAATAAATGATCACATTAATAATTTTTAATATAGAACAGGAATTCTCATCTAACCTCTCACCACTAAGTTCCGGAGGGGCACTTGCCTGGGATTCATGTTAAAAGGGAGAGACTGGGGATTCTATACCTCTGCCTACAAGTTTTAGCCCCCTGTCTAATGCACTCAGCTCTGAGACTCAGCCCAGAGAACAAAGACTTCGAGGTATTATTCACCTGTATCATGTGGGCTTTGTTTTCAAGGACAAAAACTATTAACTTAAGGGGAAAAGTCATTTTGGGATTTTTTCTTTAGTAAAATTAAATATTACCTAGAGCATCTTATCTTTCTCAAGTACAGAAGTTCAATTGCCCACCCTGGGTCCTCTGAATAGCAACTAAGAAAGATAAAAATATTTTCCTGTTCAGAGATGATTTCAGTTATCACAGCACTAAATAGATGGCAAATGAGCAACCGGTTTACAAATGTTTGTTCATGAAGCCTGAATCTGTTGCTTAAGAGAATCTGCGAGGAACTGCTGAGGAAGTCAATGACCAGTGGGTGAAAATGTTTTAAGTGCACATGATAACGCTGAAGCCTGGCTCACGGAGAACACTTGGAAGAACAGGACCTCAAACCACGTGATCAGGTGCATCTGAAAATCAATATGCCTGCAACACAAATCTGCGTCCCTTATCCTGAGCTAGGGAGAGCTCCCAGTTGCCCTGCAGCCCAGAGAGGCACCACCTTGAACTGCCAAGATGCCCCAACTTCCATGCCTTGCACCCTGCCAGGCCCCATATCACCTCCCTTTTGTCAATTTACCCCTTAAGCATCCAGGCTTCCCCTCTGGGAAGCATGTGCTCCTACATCCTTCCTCAGCCGTGCACACGTCCTCACCCCTTTGCTCACAGCACAGGCCAACAACCCAGTACTTCTTATCATGCACATATTGTACTGTTATTTCTCTTGTCATTTCTGTCCTCTTGGTCCCCCAATTTCTTAAAAATGGCCCTCAATGACACCTGACTCCAAGAAATCAATCCTTCAGTCTCCAGAGAGGGACAAAGAACCCCCACAAGCAGAGGATTCAGTAGAAGCCACTAATGGTTCAGTTATCTTCCTAATAAACCCATTTATTCATCAGCAGAAACTCATCCAAAGGCCCATGGACAGAAGTCAGGGGGTCAATGAAGTTAGACGGGGAAAATGTCTATCTTTATTTTCACTAACCTCTAACTGAACTATAGCATTTCGCTCAATTACGAATGTGAGCAATAAACCACAGTAGTTTTAGCAATGCTATGATTTGTCAACAGTAGAAATCAGATATTTTAGTATGTTATGATTGTTGCAGATTTCTCAAAATACTATTTATTTCAGACATATGTCAGTTATTCAACCCATAAGTAGATCTTGCTTTTTGATGAGTTAATAAAGAAGCACATATATGACTGTACCACACATGTTTTATTTATATTTTGATAACTGTATTTCAATATAATTAGTTTCCTTTGTAATCCTATATATTTTATTTTGTACATTTAAAAACATTCTGAGAATGAGTCCTGTCTTAGTCTGGGCTACTATAACAAAATACCACTGACCAAATGGCTTAAACAACAAACATTGATTTCTCACAGTTCTGGAGTCCGGAAGTTCAAGATCAAGTCAGTGTCTGGTGAAGAAACTCATGCAGATAGCTACCTTCCTGTTGTACCCTCACATGGCAGAGGGAGATCATCTGTCTCACATCTCTTCTTTTTAGGGCACTAATCCCAATCGTGAGGGCTCCACCCTCATGATCTAATTACCTCCCAAAAACCCACCTGCAAATACCATTACATTGAGGGTTAGGGCTTCAGCATATGAATTTGGGAGACACAAACATTCAGTCCATAGCAAGTCCATTGGCCTCACTAGATGCCAAAAGAGTTTATGGAAAAAAGGGAAAGGATGGTTAGCCACCCTCCCATGACCCCCATGAAGCATGCCCCCACCACAAAGATTCCTGTGACAACACCAGCCACAGAGTCTTCAACAATAGCTCTCCAAGCACTTTACAGACCTGAATTCTCTTAGTTCCTCAAGAGGCGATAAATATCCACATTCATGTCAAAAGCAGGAAACTCATTTTTTAGATTCTTTTCCCATATAGGCCATTACAGAGTACTGAGTAGAGTTCCCTGTGTGTATATGTCAATCCCCATCTTCCAATTTATCCCTCCCCCCCTTACCCCCTGGTAACCATAAGTTTATTTTCTACATCTGTGACTCTATTTCTGTTTTGTGGATAAGTTCATTTGTAGCCTTTTTTTAGATTCCACATATAAGTGATATCATATGATATTTGTCTTTCTCTGTCTGACTTACTTCACTCAGTATGAGAATCTAAAAAAGAGTAGATATCCGTATATGTGTAACAGATTCACTTTGCTGTACACCTGAAACTCACACAACATTGTAAATCAACTATACCCCAACATTTTTTTAAAAAAAGCAGGAAACTTAGAGTTTAGATGAAGCACAGGGGCAGAAAGGGGGTAGTGGGAAGCACTGAGAGGCCAGGAGAGCTGGTATCTGGGGCTCCTCAGGGTCCGTTTCTCCGGGAGAGGAGCTGAGTGGCCTCCACCCCCACTCTGTGAAGGCCCAGTTATGCCATGTGCAGAGGTGAAAGTCAGGAGGGTACAGCCGCAAGACCACCTCCTCAGGGGCAAAACCCAGCCCAAAATGTGTCTCCAGCCATGAGGCACCTGCTGATATCAGACCAACAGGGCAACTCTCTCAACTCTCACAAGAAAGGAAGAGGAAATTCTTTTGTGAACGTAATTCCAAACTGGGTGAGAGATATTGTGAGCTGCTCAGTTCCCTACCCCTCGCACTAATTACACAAGTGCTCTGGGTTAATTTGTAGGAGCGGACCATATTGCTGAGCACACATTTTTTCTGGGTTTCAACCACTCTACTTCTCAAGTTAAAATTACTTTGCTGCAACTTTTCTTTCTTTCTCTCACCTTTAACTCTAAGTCTGTTTGCATGTTTTCCTTTTGCAGTTTGGGAAAAAAATTAAAAAGGGGGTAAAAAAAAAAAAAGGTTATTTGATCCTTTGAAGAGAGAAATCCTGCTCATGGATTTTCTGCATTGAATTCATTGGAGAGAAAAGAGCGATTGAGAGAACAGAATGGGAAAGGGAGGACAAGGAAGGGCACAAGCAGCTTTGATCTCCTCCAGGGGGAGGTAGGGCAGCTGCCCCGCCCCACCCCACAGATATCCCAGGGCATCCGGGCTCCCTGCCAAGCCCTTGGAGACCCTTCTGCAGCCAGGCCACACCCACCTGATTGGAGAACTCTGGGCTACAGGTTCTTCAAACAGCACAGAAGAGGGGAGCGTGAGACTGAGCCAGAAATGCTTGCGCTCCCCTCCTGGCGCTCACCGCCTCGGGCACTTTGATCAGAGGAAGAAAAGCTGAGAACTAAGAAATCATTCTGAGCGCCAGCTGAGAGAGGGAGAGCTGATAAACCAGGGAAATACTCTTTGTAACATGAGCTTGTATTTCTTCCTTCATCTCTAGGCATAAGGAGGGAAGGCAGAATATGTGGTCATCAATACTAGGTGATAAATGCTCAGAACTTCTGGGTCAGCTCAAGGGCTCCCTGTAGCCTGAGAAAGACAAAACACCTAACATCTAACTCAGGGCAGGCATTGAGCTAAAAACACGGACTCTTACTGCTGCTCCCCACTGCAGAGCCCTCTGGAAATGTTCTCCTGACTTTAAGCATAGCTTTGCTGTCAAGGAGCTATGAGTACCATAGGGCAGTCATTAGGACTCAGTTCTGTTTAAAGAACAAAATCCTTAGCGCTTAATAAGTGCTGGGCATCGTGCTAGAAAAATCTGGAGTCCAAAGATGAATGGGAGTTGGGGTGCCCACTGTTTACCACAGTAAACTGATAATAACTCAGTGATAAGTGCTACAAAAGCTGTATTCACAAGGTCAAGGATAGAAAAGAGGGAGTGGCAATGATTCATTAACTGGGACCAGTGATGTCTGGGAAGGCTTCATCGCAGAGGTGATAGGCAAGTTGGGTTTGAACGAATGAATAGGAAGAAAACATGGCATGAGAGCAATGCTCTGTACTAGAGAAAGAACACACGCAAAGAGGCAGAAATGTGAAATCTCAAGGTGTGCTCAGCAGTCAGGGTTGGCTGGGGTCCGGTTTCTGGGGAGGCGTGGAGTCTTGACAGATGCGCATGCAGTAAGGTCACAAAAGACCTTTGCCCCACTGCACCTAGCTCTCCAGGGATTTTATCCTGGTGGAGTGGTTTTAAGAAAGTAACGTGATCAGAAGGGCATGAGTGTGTGAATGTGTTGTGCACATGTATCCTGGCAGCAGGGTGAATCAGAGGCGTGTAAAATATAGCAATTTCCCCTTTGGACATGCTGATTTTAAGGCACCTCCGGAGACACAGGCAGGGAGCAGCGGGAGATGTGTTTCCGTCGCTCAGGCGGGGAATCTGTGCTGAAAATGCAGATCTGGGAGCTGCCAGGCTAGTGGTGGTGGCTGAAGTCAGGCAGAGGAAGAAACAGACATGAAGCCGCCACCTCTGGACCCTGGTTCTGCCAAGTGGCTCCCTGCTTTAGAAATTCCTAGAACATCAGACCTGAAAGGTTCATAGGGATTAGCCCTCACCCCCCACGTTGCAGATGAGGAAGCTGAAGACGGGTGGCAGCTGCAGCCTTTGCTCTCTGGTCACCAGATTCCCACATCTGCCTCAGCCTTGACTGGCCTGCCCGCTGCGTCTAAAACGGGCCAGAGGTGGGAGGAGAAGAGAGAGACATAAAGGACTGAGGTGGCAGAGGCCAGATTTAGAGGGAGTCAATCTATGACCAAGAAGATGCGGGGAAGACAAAGGATATTAAGCAATAGGATGACAAGGGGGCTACAGGTTTCCAGTGTGGTGCCTTGTTTTTCTCCACCTGGTGAGCTCTCTCCCAGCTCAAAGGCCGTCTCCTCCATGAAGCGTCCCAACGAGCAGAGCCCAGAGTGACCTCTCCCTTCCCTAACCTACAGGAGTCCTTCTTGCATGGTATGCCCACATTTAGCCATAAATTAGAACCTGCTGTATAGCACAGGGAACTCTACTCAATACTCTGTAATGACCTACCTGGGAAAAGAACCTTAAAGCAAAAAACAAAAAACAGAAGTAGAGTCACAGATGTAGAAAACAAACGTATGGTTACTAGGGGATAAGGGGGTGGGGAGGGATAAATTGGAAGATTGAGATTGACATACACACACTACTATATATAAAATAGATAACTAATAAGAACCTACTGTATAGCACAGGGAACTCTACTCAGTACTCTGTAATGGCCTATATGGGAATAGAATCTAAAAAAAGAGTGGATAGATGTATATGTATAACTGATACACATTGCTGTACACCTGAAACTAACACAACGTTGTCAATCAACTGTACTCCAATAAAAATTTTTAAAAAAAGAATTATCCATGGGCAGGTCTCACGTTGCTCTTAACTGTGAATAGTGGATGCATATCATTGTCTGAACCCCCAGAACTGAGCAGGGGCGGGCCTGCCACAGAGTGGGGTCGCCATAAACAGGGGCTGGAGGAATCATTGCTCACTGGGAGGACATGAGAGAGCAAGGCTGGCAGAACCAGATCCGTGGATGAAAAACTGAGTAGGCAGACAAGGAAGATGAGAGCAGAGCTCAAGAGAAAGCTGTGGGGCTGCCAGCCTTCAGGAGGCCCAGACCAGCCCCCAGCCCCCAGCCCCCACCTGAGTCACAGGCAGGAGAAAGCACGAGTGATCTGATACCAGTCATGCCAGCTGTGGCAGAGGCAGTACGGGATGATCTAATAGATATTTTCCAGCCTTCCTGTGTATTATCCCCAAACAAAATGACATGTGCTTCCCAGCAGCTCCTCTCTGGTTATGAGCACTGTAATTAAGTACAAAGTACACACCTACCTCAGTCTGCACAGGGAGGGCGGGGAAGCCAACCACGGCCCAGCAAAGCCGCCTGGCTGCGTCAGTGCAGAGCCCCAGCCTCAGGTCGCTGGCCCTCAGACTCGGCGGCCCCGTGCCCGCCTCTGCGAGCTTGCAGTCCACTCAAGACCCCAGGGAGTCAAGGAGGAGGCCGTGGGCTAGGAGAGCGCGGGCAGGAGTCTAGCCCCTCTGCTGCACTAAATGGGGGTCCTTCTCATCTTGAGTCTCCAGTTTCTCATCTGGTGTCCCCACCTGGCTACTCTCCCTGTCACATGAGCCTAGGTTCCCTCTTCGTGCCTTCCCAGCCAAGCTTAGTCCAGAGGCCTCAGCAGCTACCCCTCAAACAGCAGCCATGGCTCTGGCAGGCATGGGATGTTCCTTTAGCACCCTGGCTGTCCCCAGAGTCCCCGTCACAGGCAACCCAGGTCTGCTCAGAGGTGGCTTTGGGAATACACGTCTGGATTCCACCAGGGGCATTTAGTAAGTTTGGAACCACAGCAAGATTCCCCTCCCAGACCCAGTGCCGGGCCCAAGCTGGAGGCGGTGACTCCTGTGACAGAAACACTGAGCACTGGGTCAGGTCTTGTCCACCCCCAAGTTTTAAGGGCCCCTGCCAGGCTGCAACAAGCCAAGGGACCCAGACCAGTCAGATCCTCAGAGTGCCCCAAACTCCCCAAGCTGTGCCCGTTGATTGGCAGGGACCCGGACCTGCCCTGCGGCTTCTTTGCTGCACTGTACCTAGACTCAGCACGTGAAGGGCCCCCAAACCCCTTTCCTTGCTGGTTTTCCAGGAATAGATCGTATGCATCTCCTCTAGCCCTGGACTGACCCCAGATTTTCCTGCCGAGTGTCCCCCAAGGTCTGCCTGATCTGGGCTGGCCAAGTCCAAGCCAGGCTCAGGGAGGCAGAGATAGAAGCAGAGACTGGGAGGGGTACGGCAGTCAGAGCATGAGATTCAACATCTGGAGAAATTCCCCGGGCACTCAGGTCTCCTCTCCCCATCCTGGAAAGTCGCCACATGCGCAGAGCGGTGAAAAAAGAGCCTGCGGGTTCCGCCAAAACAGCATCGGATTGAGGAAGTTGGAGTTTAGGCATCAAGTCCTGTGGTCCTTCCTGCCTCTCTGCGTCCCTCCCCTCTCTGCATCCCACAGTCACTGCCCTAGATCGCCGATGACTTCTTGTTCCAGCACAACTCTCCTGCACCTGCCAGAGGGACCTTTATAAAGTGTCTCCTTCCTGATGTCCTCCCCCAGCTGTAAACCACAAGGAGCTGTCCATGCCCGAGAGGTAAAGCCTGCTTAATCCGTTCTTCATCGCCTCCCAAGGCTGCTTCTCCACTTCACCTCCAGTCTCATCCCTTTCTTCCTCCTCTCCCACGTGCTTCTCCCCAGCCAGCCAGGACAGTCTACTTCGGCCTTCCTTCTGCCCTTCCTAATTTCCCCCAAGGCCACGTCCTCAATGCTCAGCCCGGCCTTCCGTCTGTCTGGACGCTCGCCCTGCCCTCGCCGGCTCACGCCACAGCACAGTCCTGGCCCCTGGGACCCTGCCTCTTGGGCACCTCTCAGTGGTCTTGTGAATTACGGTCCCCAGCTCCATCCTCCTCCCGCTTCACAGGGGGGCGGCGGGGATGCTGTTGTGAGGGGTGTTGCTGAGGTGGGACCCCGGCTACGGCCCTTACTACGGTCCAAGGCCTCCTGCCGCTCTCTGGCCAGAGACAGCCCACGGAGGCACCCTGCACCCTCCTTTCCACATTTTTCTCCACTGTTCTTACCACGTTCTGACACGATATTTATTTAATGTATGTTTATGTCTCCCCCCCAAAAAAATTCTACAAATAATAACCCTATGAGGGGAGAATTGTTTTTCTGGTTTTGTTCTCAGCTCTATCCTGTGTCCAAAACAGTCTCTGGCCCGTGGAAGGCACTCTATAAATATTTGTTGAACAAATGAATGACCGAGTGAACGACTGAATGCTATCATAAGCCCCAGCCACCCAGCATCCCCGTGTAGGTAGATTCTTTCCGTGTGAAGCCCTTAGAGAAGCCTGAGCTGAGGTGGAAGGACCCCTGGCTTGGGGCTGGGGTCCCCTGAGACCCGGCAGGAGCAACTTTCCTGTCCACAACCTCAGCTTTCCCACATGTAAAATGACAGGGTTGAGCGGTGCCTGCAGCCCACGTGCTGAGATCCTGCAGACCTTTCCCGAAAACTGCCCGCAGGCCCTGCCTGGAGCCCAGCGGGCTCTATTTAGGAGCTGGTCTTATCATTTTTATACTTTATTTCTCTCTGGTCAACACCACTTTAATGATGGGCCTCTGTGGGGTGGGTCCTACACTCACTGAGCAAGGCCACAGCACCATGTGGAAGCCCTGCTTCCCCAGGGACACAGCAGAGGCCCCCCGGCTAGTTTCCTGCCCTGGCCCTGACCCGCACCACTCTCACCATCCTCTCCCCACTGTTCTTTCTTCTCGCCCAGACCAGAGTTGTTGGCCCTTTCTTTCTCTGCCCCGTCGTAGGGACTTCAAGCAAGGCCCAGGCCCCAGGGGTGGGTTTGCCCTCACAAGGCTGCAGGGAAGAGTCGAGATGGGCACTCTGAACTGGCCTTTCCATCCAGGTCCTCCCAGGGGATGTGGACATCCCGCCCACCTATGGGACTAGGATATTTTTTCATCTAGACTTGAGGGTTATATTGCTATTTCTACTGTGAAGCCAGTGTCCTCGCCAGATCAAACTGAAATTTTTCCCAAAGAGCACTTGTCCTAGGAGGAGGTGGCCCTCCCCACACCGTCTCTGGGGGGGTTTGGGGGCGACAGAGCTGAGGCCTCCAAGGGCAGGAGGCAGGATCTGACTTGGCAAGAGGAGGGAGGCTGGAGGGGGTTTGGGCAGGATGAAAGGTTTGAATAAGGCTCCAGAGAAACACCCTTCTGAGTTGGAAGGTCCTTGACACGGGGCTGCAGCAGCCTCCTGGGAGGTCCATGCTGGCATATAAAGGACTGCTAGGGGGGCTTGGCCTGCACTTTAGGCTGGAGAAAAGGACACAGTATCAAGGCCAAGAGGCAGCTTAGGGAGAATGTTAGCATGAGCAGGGACGCTCTAAACCAGACCGCCTGGGTCCCAAGCTGGTGGTACCACCACCCACTGGCTAAGTAGCTGCGCAGTTTCTTAACATCTCTCCCCATCTGAAAGTGGGACTAACGAGAGCACTTCATAGGGTTGCTATGGCAATTAAATGTCTAATTATGAATAAAGTCTTAGGTCAGTGCCTGGGACAGAATAAGCACTCAATAAATGTCTGCTATTATTATTTGCTGTTATTTTTATTATTATCATTATTATGATTCCTCCAAAGCACCATTGCCCACATCACCGCCACCACCACCACTCAAGACATCCCAAATTATCAACACGTGGAGCCTCAACACACATCCTCTGGCCTCCTCTGAACTCCTCCTCAACAGAAATTGTGCAGCTCACCCTGAAGGGCCACATTCCAGTCCCCAGGGCAGCAGAGTCCCCAGGCTCTGTCTGAGGTCCCCAATATCCTGTAATCGTGAGAAATCATAAGGCAGCCCTTCATCAGAAGAAATCAGTCCACCCCACGGAAGAGGAGATGCCCCCTGGAGGACACCCTTTGGAAGTTACTGGGCAGCCGCTCTGGGGGTAGACCTGGTGGAGCTGGCTCCCGGGAAGGGGGGATGCCGAGTCCTTCCCTGGCCCCCTGACTGCTCGGATCATCCATTTCCTCTCCACCTCCCCTTTTGCCACCTCTGCCTTCTCTCCAGAAGCTGAGGTTAGAGCCCCGTGCCCAGAGCACCAGCAGTCTCTCCAGACCAATCAAGAATCTGCCTCTTATGGGGGAGACCCACTACCCATCTCCAGCCTCTAGTTTAGACAGTGATTTCAACTGCCAAAAAAAATTCATGCAAATTGGGCCCAAATTGAAAATCTGTTCATCACTTCTTCTGGTGCCTAGGGTCTCTCGCTGGGGAATTTTTTAATGGCTCAGGTCATCTGAAGCCAAAGAAGAGAGAGGAGACAGATGGAGTCATGCATTTTTTACAGTGATTCTTAAGAACTGTCCTGTGGAAACCCCCTCTGCCCTCACATGCTGCAGTGGGGAAGTCTCATTCTATGACCTACTCTAACTAAAGATATTTCTCCCCACACCTGATGGCTCGGGCACGTTTCTGCGGGGACTCACTTGCACAGTGGCCTGCAGGAGGGATGTTTCTCACACAACTAGCTCAGAAAAATCCAAGGCGTCCTTGCCAAAAAAAGCAATCTTTTTGCTGCATAAGAGAATGCAAGGGGCTTCCCTGGTGGCGCAGTGGTTGAGAATCTGCCTGCCAATGCAGGGGACACAGGTTCGTGCCCTGGTCTGGGAAGATCCCACATACCACGGAGCGACTAGGCCCGTGAGCCACAATTGCTGAGCCTGCGCGTCTGGAGCCTGTGCTCCGCAACAAGAGAGGCCGCGATAGTGAGAGGCCCGCGCACCGCGATGAAGAGTAGCCCCCGCTCGCCTCAACTAGAGAAAGCCCTCGCACAGAAACGAAGACCCAACACAGCCAAAAATAAATAAATAAATAAATTAAAAAAAAAAAAAAAAAAAAAGAATGCAAGAGCATCGGGTTTAACAAGAAAATGTCCACTGGTTAGAGGGACTTCTTGTCAATTAAAACCAACTCCACGCGAGAAGTGAAAAGACTGGGAGTGAGCCAGGCTCCACCCAACAGTCTTGTCACGCTTCTGCATGGAGGGTCCAATTTAAAGAGTCCCTGGGGGGCTTCCCTAGTGGCGCAGTGGTTGAGAATCTGCCTGCCAATGCTGGGGACATGGGTTCAAGTCCTGGTCCGGAAAGATCCCGTGTGCCACAACTACTGAGTCTGTGCTCTAGAGCCCACGAGCCACAACTACTGAGCCCGTGTGCCGCAACTACTGAAGCCCGCGTGCCTAGAGCCCGTGCTCCGCGACAAGAGAAGTCACCACAATGAGAAGCCCGCGCACCGCAACAAAGAGTAGCCCCCGTTCGCCACAATTAGAGAAAGCCTGTGCGCAGCAATGAAGACCCAGCACAGCCAAAAATAAATAAATAAATAAATATATTTATTGTATAAATAAATAAATAAATAAATTTATTTATTTTATAAATAAATAAATAAATAAATTTATTTATTTTATAAATAAATAAATAAATTTATTTATTTTATAAATAAATAAATAAATAAATTTATTTATTTTATAAATAAATAAAATAAAGAGTCCCTGGGATTCCCTTTGCATGAGCCCCTCTGGGCAGTCTCATGGGCATGGGACTTGACTGCAGAATTTGACTCAATGTCTAGTCCTCCAATACCCTGCGAAGGGAGCCCGGCTCTCAAAAGCTGCCCTCGGACCATGAGCATTCAGCAAAGCCGCAGCTCTGCTCGGGATGGTAGCCAGGGTGCTCCAGAGAAATAAAAGGATCTAAGTAGGTATATGGAGAGATTTATTTTAAGGAATTGGTTCATGGGATTGTGAGGGTTGGCCAGTCTGAAATCCATAAGGCAGGCTAGTAGGCTGATAATTAAGAGTGGATGCTTCAGTCTTGAATTCTGCAGGGCAGCAGGCTGGGAACACAGGCAGGCTGTCAATGTGACAGTCTTGAGGAGAATCCCTTCTTCTGAAAACCTTGGTCTTTGAGCTTAAGGCCTTAACTGATTAAGTGAGGCCCACCCACATTATGGACAGTAATGTGCTTTACTCAGAGCCAACTGATTTAAATGCTTATCACATCTAAAAACACCTTCGCAGCAACATCTGCACCGGTGTTTGACCAAACAATTGGGCACCATAGCTTAGCCAGGACGACACCTAAATTTACCATCATACTCGGCATACATACTCTGCTCTCTGACCGTCGCACTTAGCCAGTCTGCCCGCCTATACCTCTGACAGTGCCTGTTCCTTCTCCTTGAGCTTACACGCTCATCATCAGCTCTGCGCTTTATCAAGCGGCCTCTCCCCTTCCCATTGAAAAGTACCCCCATCCCAGCCCTCTTCAAATCCTTCCTTCCTCCTCCAGACCCAACTTCAGTCTCACTTCCGTGATGGAGTCTTCCCTGGCCTTTCTAGGCCACACGTGTCTCCCTTAGGCCTCCTGAATCCCCAGGTGTCCATAGCATAAGCCCAGCCTTTGATCACACACCTCCTGAACTCCTCCTTTTCCTAGTCTCATTTCTGAGTTAAGAGACCAGCTCACATACCTTCACCTCCCACCTAGGGGAGGACTGGGAAGATTGAAATGGATACAAATATCCACCTGCTGGGGGTTTTCTCTACAAAGAAAGAACAACGATGGTAAGCACTGGATTAAAAAACAAAGTCAAAACAAAAACAGAAAAAGCAGAGAAAATATGGAGGTCTTTCTGTTTGAAGTGAGCTAAAAACAAAAGTTGAGGTGGCGGTAGGTTGAAGAAGGTGACCTCATTGTAGATAAATACATCGTATGGCTCCTGCCCCAGCCAATCTGTAAGAATGTGGGATATTCTGGCCCTGCAACGGAGCTGCTTCTGAGCTGCAGAGGGAGTTTCCGGCAGGCATCGGGACCGCATTAAAGGTCTCCACTCTGCGGAGACCTCTCCAAACCGATGAGTTCAAAGTTCTGCTTTTAGTCGATTCAGTGTGTGATACCACTGGGCAGCATTTCCTCCAAAGATAATGGCAGCATCGATGATCAGATACGAAGTACAGGCAGCCTTGAGCAGCGAGGAGCCCACTGCCAGAGCAAAGGGGCCAAAACCAGCTTTGGGAGTGCGGTGCTGGCTGCTACTGTGCTGTGATGAATACAGCTCCCGGCTCAAGCTCCAACGCTGGTGGTGGGAAGGGCCCAGAGCCTCCCCACTGTGAGCCAGCCACCAGCTTGTGGGAAGGAGGGAAAAGGAGTGAGATACACAGAGCCCTCGGGCATTTCTGAAAGGCAGGGTGCAGCAAATCTCAGTGTCTGCTCCATCTCACTTAATTTATTAATATCACTGAGCATGAAAAAGTATCACACCCTGTGCTGAGTGCTACGGATGTAACTGACAGCCCTGAGCCCTGCCTGTAGGGGGCGCCCATTCCAACAGGGAAGAAAGATATAGGGCAAGTATTGATATTATAAACAATCGCCAAGAGAAGTCAGGTTGATCATGTACCAGTTTTAAAGGACAAAGTGACATCGTGGGAGTGGAAGGATTTTCCTTGCCGGGGTTGGCCAGAGTTGAAGGGGGTTGGAGATATTTTTTTTTAAATAAATTTATTTTATTTTTATTTATTTTTGGCTGCGTTGGGTCTTTGTTGCTGCGCGTGGGCTTTCTCTCTAGTTGTGGGAGCGGGGGTTACTCTTCCTTGCAGTGTGCAGGCTTCTCATTGTGGTGGGTTCTCTTGTTGTGGAACACGGGATCTGGGCACGCGGGCTCAGTAGTTGTGGCTCGCAAGCTCTAGAGCGCAGGCTCAGTAGTTGTGGTGCACAGGCTTAGTTGCTCTGCAGCATGTGGGATCTTCCCAGACCAGGGCTCGAACCCGTGTCCCCTGCTTTGGCAGGCGGATTCTTAACCACTGCGCCACCAGGGAAGCCCACGGTTGGAGATTTTACAAATGATTGCTTATCTATAAACAGAAGGCTTCCAACACTGCCTTTACTCCTTAGCCTTTCCTGTCCTGGTCAGCTTCTAGCGGCTCCGCTCAGCCTGGGGAGGGCTGGTACCAGATCTTAGACTATATTAGAGGCCCCTCCTATATGCTCATATTATGATTGGTGATAACCACCCCTCCACCACCCATATTACTTCTCATTTTCATTGTCCGTTTCATTGCCAGTCTCATCGACTGAACAGTAAGCTCCTTGCAGGTAAGGATGTGTCAGTTTCACTCACAATTTTATCCTCAGAGCCTACAGTTAACAGGGCACATAGCTGGCCACAGCTTTGAGTGCGTGTTTAGAGAAACTAATGCGCATTTAGAGAAACTTCGTTAATAATGATAGCTGACATTGTTTGCACTGGCATTATGTGTCCGACACGGTAAGCACTTGGCAAACACTGACTCATTTAGTCCTTGCAATAATCTTTTGAGTTTGGCATTATTAACCCCCTCATGCAAATAAGGGACCTGAAGCTCAGAGAAATTAAGTAATCTGCCCAAGGTCACACAGCTTGGGACTATATTCAAACTCAGAACTGTCTCTGGTCCCCACAGATGCTGGCCTGAGGTCCCCTGGAGTGGAAGCATGTTCTCCTCTGTAAGTGTACAAAAAGAGGGAAGTGGTTCTGGCCAGATGTGGGAAAGATCCACAGAGATTTGAGTGCTCAACAGACACATCCACGAGGAAGGCAGAAGGATCTACAGTTGTCAGGATCTAAAGCTTCCAGAGATTGGGTTCCTAAGCCCACAGCATCCTCTGTAAGGAGGTGAAGGCGGGTACCAGACTCTACGAGGCTTCTCCTGGAAGAAGAAAGAAGCCTAAGGCAGGTCCTAGGAAGGTGGTGGAAGGGTCAAGGATGAACGCCCCCTTAGGTTCTTGGCATCTCTCTCGGGTTCATCTGGGCTCCTCCCCGAAACTCAGGGCCTGCTGCATACAGGAAGCCTCAGAGCCAGTCTCAGACTGGGGCTGGATCTGGGGCAGGAAGCAGAGGGATAGAAAGAAAGCTTGTCACTGTGAAGGTCAGGGCACAAACGAACACAGACAAGAAGCACAGGCACAGAAGTGCCAAGTGATTTACCTGCTGTCACAGCACAAGCCTTAAGTGGGATACGCTAAAACATCATAGACTGGTCTGCCTGTGGAGGTATGCTTCTCCCCAAAGAGCCCCTTCAGCCTGCTGCTACTCCCTTGTGCAAAATTAAGAGAGGAGCTTGTCATCACCGAAGGAAAGGAAAGTAGCCTCGTCATTTCATCACAAAAACTCCTGCAAGCCTATGGCAAATGGCGTCGGTTCCTTCCTTCCACCTGATTTATACCGAAGCCATCGTTCACCCTGACGGTGCTCAATATATCACCAGAATGAACACTGTGCTTCTTGGTATTTCACCCTCCAAAGCCTCATAGAAAAATGAATGCTAATGAAGAGGCCTTCCATGTTTTCCTAAGAAGGCCATCACCTCTGATAATACAGAGAGCTTCAGCAGATCAATAAAGGCAATAAATCAATGCAATTTATTAAATACAACAAGCACTTTCCCAGGCAAGTGTTCAGGAAGAGTCCAGAACAGCATGTCACCAGCACTCAGAATGGGAAAAGGTTCTGGTAGCTACGTAGCATGAACAAAGTTTCAACAAATGCCTCAAGAGAGAGTTAAAGCCAGGAACAGTGACGCTCAAAATCACCCCATCCCAATCTCTAGCAGAGCTCTCCCTGTGGGGTCCTCATCTGTGCTCTTTAGACAGAATCCAATTTACCATCCTTTCTACAGCAACACCCAGATCAGCTCCTGGGACAGAGCTAGAAAATGTTCAAGTGAACAAGGGCAAGTTCCACTGCGCAAAATGAAAGCATGAGTGAGGCAAGATCAGACACAGTGGGTCTCAACAACATGGGAACTGATCTTTGAATCTGCCCATTGTCTTCCCAGGGAGAGAGCAGAGAATGGCCCCCCATCCATGGTATGTAAGGCACCCCAAAGGAGAGCCCACATCTCAAGCCTGGCCCTGACATATAGACAGAGCTGGTTTAACAATTCATCAGAGTAGGCAGAACACTAGTGTCTGCTTCCTCTGCAAGCAAGAGTTCCTAAAACAGCCCCTGCACTGATGAAGATGAGATCACACTTCTCCCCAGCAAGGGCAAGGCTGGGACTGCCATTTCCCCACCTCAGCTCCAGTTCTGTTCTTATCTCTCTACCTTCAGGCCACTGAGGAGAGAAGGGCCATGGCAGGGTTGCTGTGGGGTCACGGTCCACGCTGTAGACACCCTGGCCCTGGCCTGAGAATGGGCTCCTCCCTGGGCAGTGAGCTTTTGTGAAAACACTGACTCTCCACGTCATCCATCCTTCCATTCATCCATCCTCCCATTCATCCATCCATCCATTCATCCATCCATCTACCAAATCATCCATCCATCCATCCATCCATCCATCTACCAACTCATCCATCCATCCATCCATCCATCCATCCATCCATCCATCCATCCATCCATCCATCCATCCATCCATCTACCAACTCATCCATCCATCCATCCATCCATCCATCCATCCATCCATCCATCCACCAACTCATCCATCTATCCATCCATCCATCCACCCCCAAATGTTTACTGAGGACCTCACTACATTCAAGTCTCTGTAGGGATGCAGAGTGTCTCTCAAGGATCCAGAGTATACAACAGATGATAAAATAGCCTGCTGACCAGTAACATGACAGAAGAAATAGGAGTTCTGGAAGCAACTACACCTGGTGCTCATGTCAGCTGTGTCTTTGGGTAAATTATGAAACCTCTCAGTGCCTCTAATGCCAAACCTAGAAAACAGGGGTAACAATGGTACCTATCAAAGAGGTTCTTTTATCTCATTTAATAACGAGATAATGGAGCTTTCCTAAAGGATGATAAGGCATGCCATCAGGAGTAGAGGAAATAATTTTAGTCGGAGCAGGGCAAACTTTTATCTAATATACATATATCTTTCAGTAAAAAGTAATATCAAACTCAATTTCACAAATATTACTACTTAAGATAAATCTAAAATTTAAACTAAGTTTACACAGAGTGTGAAAGGTATTTGTAATACATGTTACCGACAAAGGGTTTGTATCCAGAATATATAAAGAATTTCTACAAATCAATAAAAAGATCACAAAATAATGAAATAGTACAACCACTGGAAAACCTATTTGACACTACCTCCTACAGTTGAATGTCACATCTCATAACCCAGCAATTACACTCCTAAATATACGGTCAGCATACATGTGCTTTAATAAGTATGTATAAAAATGTTAATACTACCATTATTTGTAATAGCCAGAAACTGGAAACAACACAAAGGTCCATAAACCACAGAATAAATAAATAAATATTAACAGCAGAATAAATACATAATGGTGCTGTATTCATGCAATGGGATACTACACAGCAAGGAAAATAAATGAACCCCAGCTATATGTAACCACAGAGCTATGCTTTCAAACACGAAACTGGATTATATAAATCAGACATACATAAAAACATACACACTGATCCCATATGTATAATGCGCAAGCTAAATGACAGAGTGTGAGAGTCAGAATAGGGGTACCTCTGGAGAAACAGTAGGGGAGCATGAGAAGTGTGTCCGAGGCCCTTACCCTGGTCTGTTTCTTGACATTTCATGATAATTTATTGATCTATGCACCTATGATTTGTGCACTTTTCAGTATGTTATATTCATACTTTTTTTAAGTTTTACAAAGTCTTTAAATATTAAGTAAATACATGGGTGCGTGATTATAGCAACATTGTGAAGATAATAATGCCTAAAGATGGGAAAATGCTCAGGTGATAGAATTCACTAAACTTCACGAGATACAGATCCTATTCTGTACGCTTTACATAAATCATCTCACTTAGTTGTCACAAGGATCCTAGGAGGTAGGTAATACTATTAGCCCCCATTTTACCAGTGGGGCATCTAAAGCACAGGAAAGGTAAGCTACTTGCTTAAGGTCACCCCACTAGCTAGCAGCAAAGCTAAGATTCAAAGCCAGGCAGTCAAGCACTGAATGACAGTCACGCTCTTAACCATCACCCCATGCTGCCCTCATGCAAAGGACCAACACAATGACTAACACATAGCCACGCTCATTCTGTATTGACTCTTATTATTACAAATAATGGTCTTTCCTCTTGATTCCCTGTAGTCTGCTCAGGGAACCTTCCTGTCATCCATCATTCCTCTCCCAATTTATTTCTATGTTAAGGTTTTGATGCCCCTCCTTCCCCTGAAAATTTTGTGCCCATATTTCAAGAAGTCTAGCGAAACACTGCCTACTTGGGGCCTAGGGGATATCAAAGACACAATAGCACAGCCTTTTGAAACATAAAAGAAAATAGCCCGGCTGGTGTCCGTGATATATGAACCACGAGCACACAAGGCGGGATTAGGCTTCACCTGATGATGGCTGTCCGGGGAGACCACCCAAAGGTTTCCAGATGAAGGGCTGAGGTGTCGACGTGTGCTCTTCCTTGGGATCCTGCAGGAGCATGGGCGCTGATGGTGGCTGATCACAGGGAAAGCCTGCTGTGAACAGCAGGCCTCTTCGCCTCCTAGAAGGAAGCCAGAGACGGATGATGCAAATGCATTCAGGATGAAGCAGGGGGAAGAAAAAGGCTCGCAAATATTAGAAAAAGAAAGGAGATGCTCCTAGGGTCCCAGGGCTTGAGGGTGTTGCCTGAAATAGACTCAAGATGAATCTGCTCTCAGGAAGCATCACCCTTTGAGAATGCGAGGACATCCACCTGGGGGAAGACCTGCCTCCCCTGAGCCCCTCCAGAGCAGGAAAGCCTGGCTAATTTGTCATCTGAAGACTGTTCTTCTGGCTCTGAATATCTACACAATCCTTTTGGTGCTAAATTTATTTGTCATCATTGCAGCAGCCTGTTTAATTGTAACTAATGGGTGTACTCATGCTAAGTGACATGCCGTTGGAAATCCCCCTCCCCCAACTGGAAATGTCCACAAAGATGCTGGGCAAGGAAGCAACTATTCTTAGGGAGACCAAGCTCCTCTAGTTGAGGCCCCACTTGGATGGAGAAATTTCACCCAAGAAATCTCCCCCCAGGTCACCTATGTGGACGGCTCCAGCCCTTCAGGCTGTAGGGCCAGGGTGTCCCATTGGTGAGCTGCCATTTCTGAAAGCTCGATGACAGGGGCAGAGCCCCCACCTCCCAGCCTCCTACAGAGGATGTGATTTCCCATGCACATTATTAATGAGCTTCATCCTCAAGTTACTCTGGCTGCATGTGGAGCTTAGAGGACTTGGGAGGACAACTTGGCAGGCAGGAGAGGCTTCAAAATGCAGCATGTCCCCAGCCTGTTTTAAAAAAACATAGTATCAAAGAGGAAATCAGAGAGTGGGGGGAGGGTGGGGGGCAGTAGCAAAAATGGGATGAAAGAGTAAAATGAGGAAAAGAAAATATTTTAAAAAGTATTTTTAAAAAGTTTTTAAAAGAAATATCTATATATATTCAGCTCCATTTCTGTTCTGCCCTGTTCCTCCCAGCCTTGGGGCCAGTCTCTTGCCCGGAAGCCTCTCCTGCTCTTCTCTGTCTGCTCAACCCCTGCAGGTCTGGCAGGGCTACCCGAACCATTGCCAAACATCCTCTGTTGACTTCCCCAGATCTCAGAGCACTTTTCCTCCTGGAAATTCCTTCCTAGTAGCCATCTGGCACTTCCTTCATTTAATTATCATCAAAACAGGTATGGATTCCTTGCTGTGAAGTATTTGTGGCAGACACTAATCCCAGGTCTTAGATAAGGCAGTTTTCCCGGTGGGTAACTTGTCTTGTTCAAGAGGTTGAGATCCTGAGAATAGGAAGCACAGCAGGTTCATGGCCACGAAGCCCAAGGCCTGGCACATGTTGACCCCTCAGGGAATGCCTTCTGGATGACCAAATTGGATTCAGCATGATGGAGAGTGGCCTTGCTTGTTCTTTCCCAGTGACCCCTGACAGGATGCTGTCAATAGCATCATTGCCCATCTTCCCAGAGGGCAGCTGGGAGCAGAAGACCAGTCCCTCAAGAGAAAGGTTTTTGGATGCTAACCCAGCCTTTGCTTGTGAAAGGATAGAACCTCTAAGCCCCAAACATCATCCTACTCTCTTATGTCTCCTGTCTGGGGACTTGGCATCCAAAGAACAAAGACAGTGATAGTGATGGGGGGGCGGGGTGAGGGGAGGAGCTACTGATGGCTAAAGACAGCTGGTTGTTTTCAGAGAGGAATAAGCATTTATTAGTGAACAAGTAAGGACCACAAAAGACTCTGATGAATGGGGAGCTTTATGGGAAGATGGGAAGGAGGGAGAGGTAGAGACCTGGTCTCTGCCTTGTCCTCAGAGAGAAAAGACATGGAAGGTAGAGCAATGGAAGAATAATCAATTCCTGGCCTCAATAGAAATGACAGAGTTACGCCAACCCCAATTCAGGGAAGAGTTCTGAAACCCAGTTCACACTTGTTCCCAAGGGAGCCTCTTCTCATATAGTCATGGACCAGCCCAGCTCCCTCAACATGCAGAAGCATTTTCAACTAAGCCCCATCCCTGGGACTTCCCTGGTTATAGACACACAAAAAAGGAAATCCTGTCATTTTTAAAGGTTCCCACAACGATGATTGTGATGCTTCACTTACTAAGATTTCACATTAGTAAATATAAAATCAATTTTCCCTGATCAGAATATTTTCCAGAAGTTTCCGTGATGCATCAATTACTCTTCAGGCTGCAATGAGAGGCAGGCTGAGTTAGCCATAACTTGGCCTGGAATTAAGGATGCTGACCCAGGCTCGCTAGGTGCTCCAACAGCAGAGGCTTCGGTCTCTGCTGCTCTTGAGTCAGTCTGAGCTCCTGGGGCCCCTCCTGGCAGAAGAGCAAGCCGGGAGATCTCCTTGATCAGAGTCAAGACAACACCATTGGCAACTTAATCATAAAGGAATGAAGTAAAATACAGATACAGCCTAAATGTCTCACCATCTCCACAGACGGGCCAGGCTTTGAGATTCTGGATGATGAAAAACATTCTTTCCTATAAGCTCCCAGTGGTACCCAGATTTCCACAGTACTTGCTTCCCCACTTCAGGAGGGAGGGGGCAGCTAGCCATGTCCCTATTGTAAGATGTGACACAACAGCAGTTTTCTGGCCAAGGCAGCACTGACTGGGAGACCTCAGACCTTGGCCCTCATTCCCTCCTCCATCATTGTATGGATCTGCGAGGGAAGCTTCCCCCCCGCATTGGAAGACACCTTGTTCCCAACCCCAAGACACAGTTAATTTCCCCAAGAGAAAACTTTGGCACACACATCACTGCATCAGTGAGTGCATCAAAATGAGAGTCACCCCAGGGTACATCTGTTTTGAGTCAGGATCTCCAAGTTACATTCCACAAACATCAACTACTCTAAAGTTTTCCTTCCATAGGCTTAAGTCTAGATTCTTACATCCAACACCAATCTCCCTTTCCATTGATGAAAATCTTGATGTGTGCCCAGTACCATGTTGTGTGACAGAGAGGCTTGCCACTCTGGAGACATATGACAGTGGCTTAGATCTGTCAACTTGTCCTCTTCTTTCCTGGAAAGGTTACAGTCAGGGTTAAATAACAAGTGATTACAAGGCAGCTTTCTCATTGAAATGAGAATTAATATTAATGCAATTATGTGTTGATGGCTTCGGTGTTCTGTTGACATGAATCAACATTTAAACACTATCACTTAACAAAAATAAAACCATCCTACAAAGACTTCAACAGTAATGCCAAGAGGCAGAAATGCGCAAAGGACTCTACAGGGTACCATTTTTACAAGACTGTTCTAAGAATTAGGGGGAAAAAAACCCACAACTCTCCCAGTTAAAAATGTTTGTTCCCATAAAAAGTAAAAGTTGATTTATTTTTATGAAATACTACAAATATGCTCTTAAATTCACTGAACTCCTCAGCTACCTCACCCCAAATCAATGCTTTATGGAGCTTTTAGGCCCTTCAAAATACAGCACTGTAGCTAAAATGGGGCCATTCCCCAAGCAACAGGATTGTAAGCAGGATGTTAGAGGAAGAAAGGATTCTTTCAGAACCATGGAAAGCTGTTGTCCTTTTCTTGCAACCCAGATGGTGTGATCTGAGGGCGACTGAACAGCATAAGCCTCTCTGCTCAGAAACCCCTGTCCCCTCACTATCTGAGCCTCACACTTAGAATCTCTGTCAGTTCATTTTAAAAACAAATGGGCCACTCAAACCATAGAACTCTAGGGTAGAAGGGACTTCAGTGGCCTTTCAGGTCAATCCACCCATGTCTCAGTGGGGAAAATGCAGGTCCAGAGACTCAGTCAGAATCATGCAATTGGTCATCGATAGAACTTAGACCCAATCCAAGGCCCCTGAATGGCCAGCCTGGTACCTTGTCCATTCCTCAGTGTTATAGAGTGAATTGTGTCCCACACATATAAAAGATATGTTGGCATCCTAACCTCCAGTACCTCAGTGTGTGACCTTATTTGGAGATGGGATCTTTACAGAGGTAATCGAGTTAACCTGAGGATATTAGGGTGGCCCTAATCCAATATGACTGCTGTCCTTATAAAGAGGGGAAATCTGGATGCAGAAATAGATGTGCAGAGAGGGAAGACGATGTGAGGAGACAGGGAGAAGACACCCTCTGCCAGGCAAGGGGGAAGATTTTGAATAGATCCTTCCTACACAGCCCTCGGGAAGAAGCAACCTTGCCAAGACAATAAATTTCATTGTTTAAGCCTCCCAGCAGCCTTAGCAAACAAACATCACACCCAATATCCACTGTCTGGAGTGGACTGTGTGTCTGAGTAAATTTCTATGTAGATCTGCAGGCTTCACTTCACAGTTCAGGCGTCTCTAAACCTTGACTTCTTTAAAATTGCAAAGACACAATTTCCCTAAAAGTATCTTTTACAAATTCTAGCCTCTAAAAGGCACAAATTTGGTCAAAACCCAAGGCTAGGCCAACAACCCTAACAAGTAGATACTATTATTAACTCCATTTTTGGGATGAAGTCCCTTGGAGAGGTTGCAAAAACTGCCAAAGAACAACCATTGAGTAAGTGGCAGAGTGGATTTCAAACCCAACTCCATTTGGTTCCAGAGCACAAATTCCTGAGTGGTACACCGCACACAAGGTAGTGAGCTTCCCATCACCAGCAGTGTTCAAGCAGAAGGTGGAGGGCCACCAGTGAAAGATACTTTCTAAGGAATCCCTTCCCTTGAAGGAGAGGGGAAGTGAAGCGTTTTCTAAGGCCCCACCAGCCTTGAGCTGCCCTGAGTTTACAATCCTATAATTACTGCTGGTTTGAGGATTCAAGGGAAATTTCAAAGAGGAAGGAAGATGAGAATATGAATCAGAGTTACTATAGACAGAAAGGGAGTTGTTAATGTTTTAATGTTGGGAGAGGAAGACTTCAGTAGACAGGAGGAAATTAGGAGGAACAGCAAGGAAGGTATTAACAAGAGTCCAGTTCTTGGGCTTACCTAGTTAGAAGATGCCCAAAGCTCCAACCCCACCAATTTTTATGCTGAGTGTGGGATCTCATGGGCCTCTCAGTTCAGCCTTCATCCTGCGTGCAGGCTGATTAGATTGACGTGAACCCTCGCAGACTGAAAAGTCACACGGTATTAAGGATGGATATAGAGCTGATGCGCTGAGCTCTTCATTTAGCATTTTTTTCCAGCCCTAAGTTAAACACATACACACACATAATGCTTCCACCATGCTATGAGTTAAATTCTGCTGGTGTCTGAGTGCCCACGTATCTTATATTATCCTTCATGTGAGCTACCTGCACACGCAGTGGAGGGAGAGTAGGTCTCAGGGCCCTCAGTTCCCAGAGCAGCTCCCGAATTTATGCGGAGTCAGAATCACAGTCATTTGAAGGACGGCTTTCTGTCTCTGCCAGAGTTCAGGCAGCAGACGCCGGCTTCCTGATGCGGAAGCCACAGAACATAAAACTTGCTCATTTTCAAGCTAAGTTTTCATTTTCTCTGGTTGGTTTCAACAGGTTGCTGTGCAAAGGATCCACTCAGTACGTGACATTTTCTCAGCTTGCTTCAGAAGAGGAAAGGCAGACTCCCAAAACCCACCGAAAGGTTTTTCTAGGTCAGTAGGAGAAAAGAGTGGTTCGGAAGCCTGGCGCTGGCTCCCTGGAAAGGCTGGTGAGGGGGCTGCTTACGGGGGGAGAGGATCGCCTTGGGGCTGCTTGGCATCAGCTAGGTGAGCTGGACCAGAAGAGAGACTCAAATCCCATACGCAAACGTGGGTGCCCTAGAGCGCAGGGGGTCGGCCCCTCAGGAAAGGAGGCTCAAGCTTCACCTCTGCCCCCCGAAAGAGCAGACCCTGCTTACTTCTCCCACTTTCTAGAAAACGCTCAATGCAAACCTTAAATCTGTCAACCTTCATCAGTTTGTGAGACACATCCGTTCATTTCTGCCAAAGGAAATGGGAATTTCTAAGAGAGGGAAAATAAAGCCACATGTAGAGTATCTTGAGTATCTTGCATCTTTAGAGAAGTGCTGTTGGTGATTTGGATTCTTAAGTGGTTGCTGCAACTCTTAGGTAGATGCCAGCAAACACCAGCTCCCCAGTCGCAAAGGGCTCCTTCAGAGAATGGGACGGGGGGTTTCCTTCTCTCCAGCAGCCAGGCAGCTCAAAGCTCTCCTTTCGTACTTCCTTGAAAAAGCTATTTTCATCCTAGGTTTCTGGTATATTTTTCACCCCATCACCACCACCTATCAAATGACATTTGATCATTAATTGCCTTTTAATGATTCCATCGTGACTGCATCTCATATTGTAAGCTGACGCAAATCCTCTTTGGAAGTAGTTGGTTATAAATAATAAGCACCATCACAAAGTGTGTTTAAGATAAAATGGGTGGAAGGACTCAGACTTGGAGGAAGAACCCTTCCAGTGATTATACAGGGCATTCTGGAGCAAGAACAGAATATCTATGTCTGAGCCCTCCGATGGGAACCCTGAGGTCAAGAAAGCAAATGAGACTTGCCCAGAGTCACACAGCTCATCAGTGGACAAACGGACTGAAAGAGAAGGTGCCTGATGACGACACGGTGCTAATTCCATCACAGTCACTGATCAGTCACTGAGTCGGATACGTGGGGCTCCGGCCACCTCTACAGATGCTGTCGCATCCACACCCCCCGCGTGGACTGAGCCAGAGGAGTTACTTTATTTCCCTTTTATCCTATTTGCTTTTCCTGCGGCCCTTGCTTAGACTGCAATGGAGTCTACTCTGCTTCTGAGGGTTACTATTTAGGGAGGGAGAATGGCATCCTCAGAGGTTGCGGGAGATGTGGGGCCATGGACCCACTGTGGCCTTGGCCTTTTCCATGAAAACACGCAGAATGCAATTAAGCATCAAGAGGACACCCGGGTGCCCGGCAGCAACGTGCAAAATACACTGTTTTTCCCCAAACTCCCAAATATCTTGTGTCAAGTTTCTTTCCTCTCACTCTGCAAGCAACACTTTGGGAAAAGCACAGATTTCTCTTGAGAATTTGTTGTTCTGCTTGTTCTTGGCTTGAAGTGACAATTCCTTGAGTGAAGAACCTGCGGCTGCTGCGGGAATAAGGAGACAGAGAGCGTGCACCTGCTGACGAGGAACAAGGGCAATGAACCTTCCACGAACCGTGGTGAGTCCCTGCCTGATACCCTGCAAGGCTCCCCACCCGCACGCCCTCACAGGATCGAGTTCAAACACCTTACCTGGTCCACAGGGGCCTCCCTGGCCTGCCCCTGTTGCCCTCTCCAGCCTCAGCCCATCACGTCACCCCCTCCCCTTCATCCCGCAACCCAGAAACACTCAGCTGGTGTAGCTTCCCAAACACACGGAGCCTGGTCTTGACCCTGGACCTCTGCTCATGCAGCCCCTCCTGCCGTTCCTCCATCCTTCTGAGTTCTCCCTTCTCCCCACCCTGGGCTCTGAGGGGCCACTTCCTCTCTTACCCAGGTGGCTTGATTTTTTCTTCTTGCAGTATAATATTATCCCAACTATTAGGAAGATCCATTTCAACCTAGAACCCTTCACCTTCCCCTCAAAGTTCAGGTGTCCCAGAAACTATCCAAAGGGTTGACTCTTCCCTATAGGTCATGCACTCTGGGGTCACCTCTGGTTTTCAGTGTCATGTCCTTTGTGGTCCCAGCAGGGAAGCTATCTAAATCCTGCTTCAGCCTCAGGGCTTTGAGCCACTGGTGCTCTTTTCCTGCAACCACAGTGACCAGTAAAACACCTTTATGTCTCTGTTTCTTGGGGAATACCCCATGACCATCAGTACTTCTCTCTCCTCCACCCTAGGAACTTTGGAGTCTCTTAAAGCCCCGAGGGGTCAGCTGGTCATGGCAAAACTAGAATATGGATAAAACTCAGGAACTCAGAACTCAGGAGACCCAAGGCTTTTTCTAAGTGTTAAGATGAGTAAACGTAAGTGGGAGGACATGACCCAGACATTTCCACGGACTGAGTCAAAATTCAAGATTTACACTTTGTTCAGATGATCTTCACAGGAGGTCATCTGCGGAGTCTTTATTTTAAAATGCTGTGGCGTAACTCTTCATATAATTATAGAATCACGGGCTGCTAGGACTCGCGCAAGATCTTCAATCCACCCACCTTTTTCAGATGGGGTGGCCGAGGCCAAGAGAGGAAAATTAAGGAATTCAAGTTTCTTCACTAGGACTAAGCCCTCTGTCCCCCAGCGCCACCTACAGCCACCTCATCCAGGGACCTGGCCTCTATTCATAGGCCCCTAAGTTACACACAGAGAAGGAATCTCTGCCCCTGCCCCAGGATCTGAGAGCAGCTTCACATCTCCCAACTGGGGCCGCTACAGCGTATGCAGTTATTAGCAAGTCTGCCTGACAACATCAATGGCAAAATCTCCCTCTCTCCCCAAGGGACTAAGTGACTACACACGGGTGTCATGTGGTCTGAAGGTTCTTGTCCCTAATCTCTCTTTGTCTTCGAGCCCATCTCCTGGAGCAAGGCAAACTGAGAGGGTTCGAGGGATTCTCCTTCCACTGTTTCCTGGTGGAATATCTCTTATAAATAGAATCTTCTTTGGGATTAAAAGTCCATCATGTACAGCAATTCAGAAGCTTCCATAGTTCAACACAAGTTCCAGTTCTGCTTCCCTTCATATGTAGCTTTCTTCCAACCTTGGGTTCTTGAGCCTCACTATGACTTCCCAAGGACCCAGAACTTTTTTTAAGACTTTATTTTTTTTTAGAGTACTTTTAGGTCCATAGCAAAATTGAGAGGAAGGTACAGAGACTACCCATGTTCCCCTGCCCCATCACATGCACAGCCTCCCCATTATCAACACCCCCACCAGAGTGGCACGTTCGTTACAGTCGGAAACCTACACTGACACATCATCGTCCAAAAGCTACAGTTTACATTAGGGTTCACTCTTGGTGTTGTACCTTCTATGGATTTGAACCAATGTGTAACGACATGTATCCACTATTACAGTATCACACAGAGTCTTTCTGCTATCTTAAACATCCTCTGGGCTCTGCCTATTCATCCCTCCCCCACCAACCCCTGGCAACCACTGACCTTTTTACTATCTTCATAGTCTTGCCTTTTCCAGAACGTCATATAATTGGAATCATATAGTATGTAGCCTTTTTAGATTGGCTTCTTTTATTTAGTAATATGTATTTTAGATTCTCCCATGTCTTTTCATGGCTTGATAGCTCATTTATTTTTAGTGCTGAATGATATTCAATTGTCTGGATGTCCCAGTTTATTTATCCACTCACCTACTGAAGGTCATGGTGGTTGCTTTCAATTATGAACAAAGCTGCTATAAACATCCATGTGCATGTTTTTGTGGGACATAAGTTTTCAACTTCTTTGAGTAAATACCAAGGAGTGCAACTGCTGGATTCTATGGTAAGAGTATGTTTAGTTTTGTAAGAAACCATTACAGTGTCTTCCAAAGTGGCTGTACCATTTTGCATTCCCACCAGCAGTGAATGAGAGTTCCTGTTGCTCTGCATTCTCTACAGTATTTGGTATTGTCAGTGTCCTGGGTTTTGGCCACTCTAATAGGTACGTAGTGGTATCTCACTGTTGTTTTAACTTGTGTTGCCCTGATGGCCTATGACATGGAGCATCTTTTCATATGTTTGGCGAGGTGTCTGTTAAAGCCTTTGGCCCATTTTTTAATTGGGTTGTTTGTTTTCTTATTGTTGAATTTTAAGAGTTCTCTGTATATTTTAGATGGCAGTCTTTTATCAGGTGTGTCTTTTGTGACCCAGAACTTTTGACTCTGTAATTCAGAGACAATTAAGACCCCTGGGATAGACCAGAGCTTTAGGATTCAGATTCCCAAAGAGATAGGTCTGAGCTAAGTGGAACCCCAGAGAGGACCCTGTCATGAGGAGTTGGATGAGTGACTCTGTTCCTTTTGAGAAAAGGCCATCCATTCTTAGGAGGCAACACCACTGACACTTTAGGAGTCAGACGCGTACAGTCTCCAGATACCCACAGGGCACTCACTATGTTCTTGGTACTAAATCTAACCATAGGCATAGGCATCATTGGTAGGAGCAGCAGTAATGTCTAATATCTTTGAGCACTGGTGCTTTCTGTGAAATATCTCATTTTATCTTCAGAATAATCTTATGAGGTAGTATGGTTGTGACAAGCTAAATAATGGCCCCCCAAAATGTCCACAACCTAAACCCTGGAACCTGTGAATATGTTACCCTTCACGACAAAAGGGGCTTTGCAGATGTGATTAAGTAAAGATCTTGGGATGGGGAGATTTTCCTGGATAATCTGGGCGGGCCCAACATCATTACAAGGATCCTTAAAGGAGGGAGGCAGGAGGGTCAGAGTTGAGGAGATGTGATGATAGAAGCCAGAGTGATATGGAAGAGGGAAGATATTGAAGATGGAAGGGGACCATGAATCAAGGACTGCAGGTGCTCTCTAGAAGCCAGAGAAAGTAAGGAAACAGACTCTCCCCTAGAGCCTCCAGAAGAAGTGTAGCCCTGCCATACTAGATTTTAGCCCAGTGAGACCCATTCCAGACTTCTAACCTCCAGAATTATAAGACGACACATTTGTGCAATGTTAAGCCACAAAGTATGTGGTAATTGCTACAGCAGCAATATGAAACTAATACAACTATCATTATTCCCATTTTACAAATGAAGAAACAAAGATGCAGAGAGGTAAAATAACATTTCCTAAATGGTACATCTAGCAACTGGCAGATCCAGGACTTGAACCCAGGTAGTTTGATTCCAGAGCCAGGATTCTTAGCTACTAAACCATAATGCTAACTACTAATTGAATCCATGAATTAATAAATAAACAAATAATGAAGATTCATCCTTGAGGTTGTAGAGATTAGAGTCAAGGTAAAAGATGATGTAGAAACAACACTAGAGAACCCAGAAGGCATCTAACGCAGGTAAAACATACCATAATTTCCTTTGTAGAAGAGTTACTATAAAATGAAATGATCAAGTTTTGCTGGTGGGAATGCAAAACGGTTCAGCTGTTGTGGAAAATAATTTACTGGTTCCTCGAAAAGCTAAACATAGAACCATAAGCCCCAGCAGTTCTACTCCTACACTTAAACCCAAAAGAAGTTTTAAAAAAAGTACTGAAACAAATATTTGAATAGATGTGTTCATAGCAGCACTATTACCAACAGTCAAAAGGTGGAAATAACCCAAATGCCCGTCAACAGATGAATGGATAAATAAGCTGCAGTATATACATATGATGGAATATTATTCAACCATTAAAAAAGGAATAAAGTACCAATACATGCTACAACATACATGAATCTAGAAAACATCATGCTAATTGAAAGAAGCCAGGTACATACATTGTATGAGTCTATTGATATGAAATAGCCAAAATAGGTAAACCCATAGAGAGAGAAAGCAGATTGGTGGTTGCCAGGCTGGGGTGGGGCTGGAGAGGTAGTGGAGAATAACTGCTTAACAGAAAAAAGGGCTTCATTTGGGGGCGATAAAAATGCTTTGAAACTAAATAGAGGTGGTGATTGCACAACATTGTGAATGTACTAAATGCCAATAATGATTAATTTTACATTATATGAACTTAGCCTCAATACAAAATAAAACAAAATAAAGGAATACTGAAAAAAATTATCAAGGAGGGCTTTCTAGAAGATGCAGAACTTATTCTGGGCCTTGAATGATGACTGGGATTAGGCAGGCTAGGAGGAGATGGAATAGTAAGCAAAAACTTTAATTCCACACAACAGACATTCTTGCAAATCTGCAAGTTCCTGCAGGGTCTTCCCCAGGCCAGCCTTACATAATCCCTCCCAAAGACTCCACCCAGCACTTAGAGATCCTGCAGGCATTATCAAGGGCACTCCCACACATTTGCTGATGGCGTTACATAAATCGTGTGAAAAAGAAGACTTACTGGAGAACAATGTGCTAATATCAGAAACACTGGGGCAAGTTCCAAGTGATGCAGAAAGCCAGAGAACACCCTAAATTAGTCCAAGGCTTGTGGTCAGGAGATCTGAGTGACTGTGCATCACATGACCCACCTTCCTCCCCTGGTGGCACTCACAGTTCTGTCATGCAGCCCATCTGCCATGATCTACCTGGCCCTTCCCCACCATTACCTGACCCCTCCCAGAATTCCTGTCAAGGCCACAGGTCAGGTGTCCCTGAAAAGCTACAGGGGTCTAGGGAGGGCAGTCCTCTGTAAGAATTTTTAAAAAGCCCAGCTTTTCTCAGTCATCAATCACACGGCCTGAGGAGCAAAGAAAATGCCAATGGCCTCCCTGAAGGCAGAAGGCTGAATCCACCTTTCTTCAGGAAGCAGAAGCAGTTCAAGGACCCAAGAGTGAGTGAAGTTTGCTTCCACTCCCTGCCCCTCTAGGGAAGGATCTGAGGAACTGCTTTGAGGAACTCAAGGCAGAACTCATGTCTACACCCAGCTTTCTAACTCTGAGCTCCAAGTTACTTCTGTGGGAGCTTCCCAATGCTGTCTTTGGTCACACACTGGGGTCTTCTGGTTCCTTCCCGCAAGCCCAGCCATCAGTCACAGCAGGATGGGAAGCTGCATGGAGAGAAGTAATGAGATACATTCAGTTCTGTTTACAAATTGCTTTCAGCCCTGTGGAGAGAGGTACTTCTAAATGTGAAGTGTTACTGCCACGCAAGGAGGATGTGTGACTGATAGCTTTGCCTGACCTACCAAGGCTCAGAGCAAAGCCACCGCCCCCGTCTGAGGCCCTCATTCCTCGTGCAGAAACAGGGACACTGGCAATAGAGTCCATCTCTTCTCCAGGCAAATGCATCATCCCATCCAAGTCCAGAGATCTTTCCTCTGAACTCCTTCAACCCTCCCTATTTGCATACTCGCTGGGTATGTCACAGACAGCCTCGTTCATTACCTTTTTTTATAGGTATGCCTTTCATCTAGTACCAGCCTGGCAATTCATCCAGGGGGTAGAGTTAGTTTTCTTCATCCTGAACTCTCATTGACTGTGTCTTGGTGCCTGCCCATATATACGCTGGCTGACCGAATGTTGTGCATTTATATTCTTGCTCCTGTGTCACCAATACTGCAAGCCTTTATGATCTCAAGATTTATACAAACAAGTAGTAAAATTGTTAACATTTATTGCATGTCTATTGTGTGCTAAGCACAGTGCTATGTGCTTTCTACACACTTTCTCCAAACCTTATAACTACCTGCAAGTATCCTATTCTCAGGGGACAGTGAAAGGCAGTGCCATCTCTACATCCTCAGCTCTCTCTCTCCCTGAGCCACACCAACTAGTTTCCACTCCTACCTTCCTGCCACTCCCCCAAAACTGCCTTTTCTGATATTGCCTACAACCCCCGTGTTGCCAGAACCGATGGCTACTCTTTGGAGTTCGTCTTGCTGAACCCAAGCAGCATCCCACCAGGCTGACCACCCCTCGATCTGGAAATATTCTGCTCTTAGCTTCTAGACGTCATGCTGCTGGTTTTCCTTCTATCTCCTGACACCTCTGACTACTTTGTTTCAGGCTCCACATGGGTTGAGGGAGAAGTTCTGGGGCCAGATTGCTGGGTTCCTACCTTAAGCTCCTCCAACTACTAACTGTGACCTTGGATACCTGTTTACTTCATAGGGTTATTGTGAAAATAAAGAAATAAATTCATGCAGCACCTTTAGAACAATGCTTAGCCCATAGTAAGCCCTCCATGAATGCTAGCTCTTTGTAAGGTCATTATGGTAATCTATTATTACAACATGTCTAAATTTTGAAGTTCACAGAGCCATTCTGGGTCCTCGTCTCATCTCACTTTCACCTAAGGCAGCCTCACTCATCTCTGTGATTTCCGATGACATCTATATGTTGGCATCTCCAAATTCCTATCCCCAACCCAGATCTCATTTAAGCTCCAGACTCATTTACGCAATTGCCTACTCAACACATCCATTTGGACATCGTGCAGGCACCTCAATCGACACGTCAAAAACTGAACGTTCCTCTTCCACTTGGCCCTCCTCTGTCTTCTTCATCATGGACAATGGCACCATCGTGTGCCAGTGGTGACTTAAGTAAGAGGCCATGGGATCATCCCTGACACTTCTTTTTCTCACCCCTCCCACAGTGAATTCATTGTCGCAAGCTTCCAATTTCACCTTCAAAGGATATCTTAACTCCATTTCCCTTTTCAACATTTCAATTGCCATCACCCTACTCCAAGTTGCAAATCTCCCTGTTTTATCTTTACCAACCCTAGATTCCTTTACTTACTTGCAACAATGAGGAAGCTCTTGGTGGTGGTGGTGGTGGTATCCTTTTAATGTTTTAATGTAAGTCAAATCATGAAGTCGATCTACGCTTAAAACTTTCAATTGTTTCCCATTGTCCATAAGAGAAAATCCAGTTCCTCACTGTGACCCTCAAGGCCCTTCAGTCTCTGCAGTGTCATCTTGCCACCGTCTCCATGGCTGACCCTGCTCCTGCTACACTGGGGCTGCGTCCCTTCTCCTCCCACAGGCAGCTCCTTCTCCTGCCTGCTGCCTTAGCCCTTTTGTTCTCTGAACTGCCTTGGCAGCCTGGGGAAGTTTCTGGAGCCCTGCTTGGGATGTTTGTTAGTGTATAAAATAAAATGCATAGGATTACAAAGGAAACAAATTATATCAAAATACAGTTATCAAAATATTATTTTAAAAATATATGTGGGGACTTCCCTGGTGATCCAGTGGTTAAGACTTCGCCTTCCAATACAGGGAGTGTGGGTTCGATCCCTGGTCAGGGAGCTAAGATCCCACATGCCTCGTGGCCAAAAACACCAAAACAGAAGCAATATTGTAACAAATTCAATAAAGACTTTAAAAGTGGTCCACATCAAAAAAAATCTAAAAAAAATTAAAATTTAAAAATTTAAAAATTAAAAATAAAAATGTATGTGTGATGTACCACTTTGGTGAGGGATCTTGATAGCAGTGGAAGCTGTGTGTACAAGGGGCGGGGGGGGGGGGGGTTGGGCAGGAGGTTTATGGGAAATCTGTGTAATTTCTGCTCAGTTTTGCCGTCAACCTAAAGCTGTTCTAAAAAACATCCCTTAAAGAATTCACTTGCGATGTAGCAATAATACATGTGCTTCTTTCTTTTTTTTTGTTTTAATTTATTTTATTTATTTATTTTTTGGCTGAGTTGGGTCTTTGTTGCTGTGCATGGGCTTCCTCTAGTTGCGACGAGCGGGGGCTACTCTTCTTTGAGGTGCGCGGGCTTCTCGTTGTGGTGGCTTCTCTTGTTGCGGAGCACGGGCTCTAGGTGCGCGGGTTCAGTAGTTGTGGCACAGGGGCTTAGTTGCTCCGTGGCATGTGGGATCTTCCCAGACCAGGGATCGAAGCTGTGTCCCCTGCATTGGTGGGCAGATTCTTAACCACTGCGCCACCAGGGAAGTCCCGACATGTGCTTCTTTATCAAGGCATTAACTAACAAGATTCAGCAATGGGTCTAATAACTACCATAATTTCAATGTGATATAATAGCTGCAATTTTCACTGGTGACAAGGTCATACACAGTCACCACTAACACTACCATGAAATAAGGCCAAATTGAGCCTTATTGTCCAAACCAAACTCTCTCTCTTGTTCTTTGACTAAGTAACTCCTACTAGCCCTTCAGCCCCAGAATTCCCTTCCTTGACCCCCGAAACTAAGGGAGGACCCTCTTCTGTTACCCTCTGTCCCTATACCCCATTTTTATATCTGCAAATTTATCTTAAATTATAATCACATATGCATTTGCTTGCCTGCTTAGTAACTATGTCACCAGATTGAAAGCTCTGTGAGACTGGAATGGTACTCTGGTTAGTGATGGAGACACAGGAGGGCACAGTTCAATGAAGGAAGGAATGAACGAATGAGTTGCTCGTAACTGGTAGGCAATGCAACAAGGCTATAACAACTCCTAAGGTTTTGCTCTTTCCCTGTGCCACATTAAAACATGTTAAGAGCTGACTTCTGCTTTACACACACATACCTTCTTTTATTATCTTTCACTGATCTCTCTGCTCAGCAGAAAAGTTACCTATGTCAGCCTTCAGAGAGGTTATCTTTACCAAAAATATTTATAGTTCCAATGGTAGCTTTTGCTGAAAAATGGCCCAAAGATGGGTTCATGATTTTAAGTTATTTTTGTGAAAAGCTAAATGATTTCCGATCTATTCAGTTCCTAAGAAATAGAACTGCGATGATAATGGTAGTAATAAACATTTACTGAGTGTTCTAGGCACTTTTCACATATTAGCTCATTTAGTCTTTACTGTATCCCTACTTCACAATTTAGGAAAGGGAAACACAGAAACATGATGAGCCCAAGCCAACAACTACACCCTGTTCCCCCTCCACCACCATACGTACCTATTTTAAATTTTTCTCCAGCATCCCCAAGAGCCTGAGATTTGATGACAGAGATTCTTAATGCAAACAGATTCTCGAAGGGGTGGCATCTTAACCCATTCATCTCAACTAATACACTACCCAGGACTGGTCTATCATCAAGTCAGGTAGTCTTTTACCTTGGGAATCAAAAAGCAATGATACAAGTTCAAAGTTCAAGGCTCAAAAAACCTGCCTGGGGAACAGGGGTCATCACATTAGGTATGCCCAGAGCAATAAACATGGGAGTGGAGGGGCAAGTGAGGGGAGGATGTGTAGAACAGAATATGCCACCCCAAAATTATCACTCTGGCATAAGAATTATTTTGAGCTAAAAACAGTTGAGAAAAAGTGGATACAGGATGAGTCCTCTACAGTCCCCCTGTCTACCTGAAAACAGATCCTAACTCCCACCTGGGGAGGTGTCCTCCCTAATCCACTTCCCATACTAGGAGGGGAATAACAACCTTATCACCAGAGATGTGATGGCACCAAAAAAGAGTTTATACAAACCTTACCAACTAGTCCTCAACTACCAGCAGTTTCCCCATATATTTGCCTTCCTTCAATTTGCTGACTGCAGAATCTCAAAATCCCCTTCCTTTGTGTTGTCACTTCTCTTAAAATTTATCCTCTTTTCCCCAGATGGTTTAAAAGCCTCCAAGCCTAGCTTTTTCTTTGGGAGTTTTCTTTCTATGAAGCCCTCCTGTGCCACATAAAACTTTTAACATCAAATAAATTTGCATGCCTTTTCTCCTGCTAATCTGCCTGTTGCCAGCTTTTTTTGTTTTTTATCTTTTTGTTTTTTTCACAGACCTAGCCAGAGAATAGAAGAGGGTAGAGGAAACTTTTCCTCCCCTACAGATGACAGATGAAAGCACCAAATTCCAGCTCAGAAGAGCCAGACCTTACAAACATTTCCTCGTTGGGTTAGGTTTAAAGCTGGGTTAAAATTAGAGTTTGAATCTACAGTGATAAGATTTATTTATAGTTAACATCTGGACCAAGGTAAGGGTTAGGATCAGGCTGTAGGTTAGGATGGGAACCCTGTTTCAAGTGAAGCTTGGTTCAGGTGGGGCTGGGCTTCCACCTAGACCTCAGCGTTAGGTTGTGTATTGGAAGCTGTTGAGATCTGGTTTGGGGTCAACGTTAAGAGTTGAGAGTTACTGTCAGAGTCCAAACTGCATCAGGAAAATAGCTTGGAGGTTCTACTAAAAGTAGTATTTAGGTCTGAATTCAGGTCTTCAAGAATGTTGTCCTTCAGATTACTGACAAAGACCAGAGGAAGGGTGTGTGGCCAGCCTGTGTTTTGAGTAGAGATGTGAGATAGGTTTATGTGTGTTGGTAAGTGCAGATAACAGTCTGGGATTGCATCTGGTGTAGACAACGCCACAAATCTAGAAGGCATATGGTAGACCCTACTACTGCCTAGAGCAGTTTTGCCCCCGGGTCCCTGGTATTGCTGTAAGCGTGATGGAGAATTCCAGGGTTTCAGACCTTTCCCCACCTGAGAGTCACTGCAGAACCAGCCCTCCTACCCTGGCTTGCTCACATTTCCTACTCTCAAAGCAGCAGCCCGTATCCCTCAGAGAAAGTGAGGGGATGCCTGAATACCCACACCACAGCCTCAGTCCCAAACAGCTCTGATTGGCCCTCATTCAAGCCTCTTTTCCCAGGCTGCTGGACTTGGAGCTGAGTATCTCAGCCTGGAGGGAATGTGGGGGATGGTAAATGGTGAGCACTGAGCCCCCAAACAAGAGGAGTGAGGAACATGTCAGACTAACGGACAATTCCCAGGACAGTGCTGGCCTCACCCAGATACCGCAACTCTCTCTGCTCTGCTGGTGGTAGGGGGGCCTTGTCCAGCGGAGAGACCACCACAGGAGCCTCATAAGTGAAATCAAACTGCAGAGTTTGATTCTGATGATTTAGCTGCTGAGAAACGCCAGGGATTCACTTCAGTCATCACGGTAGTAACAACAAGGAGACATGGCCCCCAATTAGGAAAGGACACACGACACATCTATGATACACAACACAGCAAAGAGCACAGGGAAACTCGGCCTCTTTTAGGAGACCTCAAGCTTGCAGAGGCTCTTCTCCACTCCTTCCTGGGACACCAGGATCTGATTTGAACAACAAATACCCACACTCTTCAGAAAGCTTTCCTGAGAACCATTTGAAAAAGCAATCAGAAAAGAAATCACCCTTTTCCATTGGGAAAACTTTATAAATGGAGGTACATTCCTCCCCAAAGCCAGTACAAGATAAGAAGGAGGGCGCAGGGACCTGGGTCCTAACCTAGAAAATGCCACTCACTGTGCCACATTGAGAGACTGGCTCCTTTAGGACTCGGACTGGCATCTATGAAATTGGGGTAGCTGTGCGGCCCCACCTCCCAGGGTACTGTGGCCACATTGTAAAGGAGCAATGCTTGCTGCAAAAGCCAGAGAGCTCAAGCAAACACACCTGTTACCTTCACAGATCGCACGTGTCAGATGCTCAAAGAGCAATGACCTGGGGAAATGGCGGAGTGCAAACAAATCTGCAGTTTGCCCCTGGTCCTGCAGGAACGGCTGGGCCTCCTCCGAGGTGGGCTCCTTCAACTAACTGACCCCCCAGTCACCAAGTGCTCTCACCACGCAGACTGCCTGTGTCCTTCCCTAATTTGGGGCCATTTCTCCTTGTTGTTCCTACACTGATGACTGAAATTAATCCCTGGCATTTCCCAACAGCTAAATCATCATAATCAAACTCTGCAGCTGCCAGATCTGCTGACTCAAACCCCCTATGTATTCATATGATATTTGCCGGGTAATTACAGAATAGAGGTAATTATATTCATGACTCCATTACTTTCATAATTCCAGAGACCCAGAAATCACTAAAAAAATATTCTCACAGGGCCCAGAGAAGAAATTCCTTCAATAACTACCCTAACCCAGCTCTTATCCTGTTTGTCTCCTCACATAATTCTTTCTGGTTTTTTTTAGAATTTATTTATTTTTGGCTACATTGGGTCTTCGTTGCTGCATGTGGGTTTTTCTCTAGTTGCGGTGAGCAGGGGCTACTCTTCGTTGCGGTGGGCGGGCTTCTCACTGCAGTGGCCTCTCTTGTTGTGGAACACGGGCTCTAGGCGCATGGGCTTCAGTAGTTGTGGCTCACCGGCTCTAGAGCGTAGGCTCAGTAGGTGTGGCGCATGGGCTTAGCTGCTCCGCGGCATGTGGGATCTTCCCGGACCAGGGCTCGAACCCATGTCCCCTGCATTGGCAGGTGGATTCTTAACCAATGCGCCACCAGGGAAGTCCCTCCTCACATAATTCTTTCTTCAAAACTGTCCCACTCAACAGTAGCACCTCCTGAGCTCCTCAATGAAGAGAGAAACCAGGGAGATGAACGCAGAGCAGGATGGGGTGGCCCAGGCTTGGTTAAGCCAAAAAGACTTTGAGTTGACTAGACCAATGCGCATTACTTATAGTAACACTAACTACTGTATTACTTAAGTTAATTCCCAGGAGTTCTCAGGGGGTTAACACAATGAATGCCACAGTCCAATTCGGGTGCTTCTCGTCAGGCACCTCAGGGACCCAGGCTCCTTCTATGTTGTGGCTCTGCCCACTCGAAGTCCTTCAAAGGTTTCTGCAGTCAGCTGACAGGAGAGACTTTTTAACTCCCTTGGTCCAGACATGACATGCATCAACTCCGCTAACATTCCTGTTGGCAACAGCTCATCACAGGAGCCGCCCAAACTCAAGGGTGCGGATGAGTGTAGCCCTCCCTGGGCAGCCCCTCCCAGCAACAGCTCTGTGCTCCCGTGGAGAACACACACCCTCGATGATCGGTTGGCCACTTCTGCCACTGATGATACTAACAGGGCATGGATGAGAGAGGCCAAGGCATCTGTGAGATGATGGACCACTGCACACTGCCATGCAATGCAAATGAAAGCAATAAAACAAATAACCTAAAGAGATGGCAAAGAAAATTCACTGTCTCCTCCTTCTGTTAATATAACATCTGAAGAAGATCCCTTTACAATTGTCTCCAGGTGGGACCCTGTAGCCCCTCCTGGGCAGGGGATTTAGTCCCCCTCCCATGTCCCACTTGCTACCCTGCCTTTCTTGCATGCTGTCACAGATGGTTTGATGGTGCTACACCTCAAACAAGCAAGGATTCTGCTCACCGGTCAAAGGGGCAGGCAGGGTGACCTCTGAGCCTGATGAAACTGGAGAAGGAGGCAGGTTGTGAAGGCGAAACTCAGGAGTTAGGATGCAGTCATGTCCTACAGATGGTACCCCAAGGGCTGCCGCTGGGAATCCTTGTCCCAAGTTTGATGGCAGCAAATGAGGCCCAGTAGCAGAGACACACGAGAGCACAGCAGGGTGACTGAGACCCTGGGCCCTGGAAAGCCACAGGAGGGGCCCTGCGCTGCTTATAGACTCGGAAGGGATCCCCCAGACTGAGCTGCGGTCAGCAGCATCAGTGAACCTGCCTGTGAGCAGTGTGGGATGGGGGCAGGGGTGCTGAAATGAAGCCAGGACTGGCAATGAGGCCAAACAAAAGAGAAGCTCACAGAAGCGGTCCACGGGAAGCATCTCACTCACGTCAGAACAGCCCGTTAAGACCCAAGTCCATTGCCCAGCAGATGGGTGGTCCCCACACAGTGCAAACATGGGGGAAACTCACAGGAATTCCTTCTCCTTTTTTGAAACTCCAACCTAATAACTACCCTATATTTCCCATTCTGAATTTTCCACTTCAGCAATTTTCTTTTTGTTTGTTCCAGAAAAGGGATAGAATTAAGTTTTACTGGGCTTTTTACACTTGAAAACCTCTACAACAAAATACAGCGTTTCCCCAGAATTGTTCTTGTGGCTGGTCAGAGAAACCCACGACTGGGGCACCCAGGCAGCTTTCCAGCCTGACAGCACTAAGCCCCAGCTCCCGAGAGCCAAGGGTGAGTGCCTCTCCCTAACACAGTCCTCTCACGGGAGAGTGAGATGGCAGGGCACAACGTCTAGAGCGAGGATAAGAATCTTCCAATTAATAAGCCATCTTCCAAGGCGTGATTTGCCCTTGTCAACTTTCTCACCTGGGAAACCCTTGGGATTTCCAAAACACTGGTGGAAAATATTTTTTGTGTGGCATCACAATTTTCTTTTCAAAATGCAGCATTTAGAAGCATATATTAATCAGCAATAACAAAGAACAGGTCAAGTTTCTTTCTTTGTGTTTTTAATTCCTCTTCAAGTAGAAGGAGATGGACTTTCCACTGACCTCTTCTGTCTGGAGGCTCACCCTTCGTGCACCGCCTGTTTCTGCAGTTACATTATGTCCCATCATCCAGAACTCAAGTACCCCGCGACCTCAGCCATTTGGAGCACAGTTGAGAAAAGAAAGGTGTTAAAAAGGCGACTGAGCGCCCAGGTGAGAGGTTCCGCTATCCATGCAGAGATACACATGGGAGACTCGCAGCCTTCTTGTTGCACCTACATTTTAGTAGCTCGGTGAGTTTTGTTTGTAGCCTGTAGCACACAAGGACAGCTAATTGGAAAGGGGACAGGAATTACCATGACAGGAGGTAGGAACACTGGTAGCCATAAGAGGTGAACAGACAGACAATCTAAAAGCTCTAAAAGCACAGTCAGCTGGGGTTTTGACGCCTGAGCAAACAACCTGAGGCTTGGCAGGAGCTGACAGGAGCTGGAGGGCCCTGGAGGAGGAGCGTGGCCTGAATGGACACAGAGGGGAGCATCCTGGGTTCTGAGCAGGAACGTCAAGGAGAGACACCAGGTTGGTCTGGGGAGTCCAGGGCTGTCAGATCCATCATCACACGACCCAGAACAGTAAAGCCGGGAGAGACCTGACACATCAAATTTCCATCCCAGCTTTGCAGGCACTGACTCTGAGACCCAGATGGGGGCGGGTGGCAGTGGTGGTAACTGGCCCACGCTCTGACCATAGGCCAGCGGGACACCCAGGGCTGGTCTGAGACCCCTTCCTCCCTGCCCGGGAATCCGCCTCTGCACGGGGCTGCCTCGCGCCCTCTCCCCGCCCCCATCCAGCGGGGGTCCCAGCATCTGTCCTTGCCCTGTGTTGGGGTCAGCAGGATCTCCTATTACCCTGAGCTCACCCAGCGAGCTGGCCTCAACCATTTAGCCTTGACAGAAGCAGGCAGTGGGGCGCCTGCCCAGCTGGGGATTTGGGAAGCTTCCTTAATCATGCTTTCAGAGCACTTTGTGATGCAGAGATGAAAGACGTCTGAAGAGAGCAAAGTACAGCCATTACCATCTCCATCTTCCTAATTGAGGAAAATGCGGTTATTTCTGAGTCCTCTGTGATGCCATGGGAAATGCGCTCCACAGGCCTGCATTTAGGGCCTCCTCACAACAACTCCTCAGGGCGCAGAGCACCCAGCCATCCCGCTCCGGGTTAGGGCCCCACCATGTGGACGCGCCCCAGCTGCCCAGAGCGGCTCCAGATGCATCAGCCCCGGGAAGGGCAGCCTCGACACAACATCAAAGTCAGCACCTTCGTGTGGCGTGAAGTCCTCCTCCTCTGCACTGAGTAATTGGAACAAAACGACCCAGGTAGTCTTGCTGTAACATCAAAGCTGCGTATAATAACCTCACAGATGAATTCAAGAGTGAATACGTTCACAGCCACTGCTCAAGTTTGAAGTATGCTGTGATTTTTTTCAGCTTCAGAACTGAGCAAGAAGAAAAAGAAAAATCACCAGCCATAGCTTTCTTTGTGAACCAGCTGTCCCCCCCCTTTCAGGCTACGGTGAAAGGTGTGGGCTTATAGCCTTTAAGGAGTGAGAAGTCAGTCCAGGAACACTGATGAGGATGGGAAGAACAAGAATACGAATGGAAGTCAGGGGAGAGATCCGACAGTAAAACACCATGATGAATGTGTCTGTGCACAAGTGCCTGCCCACCATCAAGGTGGGCAGCAAACCCTGGCCCACCAGCAAGGTCCCCAGCCCACAGAGGGATGAGGAGGCCAGAGAGGCACTGACCCAACACCTTCAATGACCATGAAGGTCACAGTGGAGGGGCTGGTCATTCTCTGTAGCCTCTAAGGAATAGCTCCCTTTATTTAGGCTAGAAGACTAAAGATATTTATTTATAAATAATAGAGCTGCCAAAGAAAGGAATCCACAATTGGTAAATAGAGCTAATACAGAAAGCCTTAAACGTTGAGCAGCTGAAGTCCTGGGACTTTCCAGAAGCAAGTCACAAGCCCCCCATTCTGGGAGGGATGTCAGAGGTCACAGCCAATGTGACCCAAGGACAGGATTATGACGTGCACCATGGCTGTAAAATAGCATCTGTTGAGATAATAGAAAATATACATTGGTCTCTGCCCCCAGTTCCTGGCACAGAACTGAAACCCTTGGAATTTCCTAAGTGATAAGAACACTAGGAGCACCTTTTGTTCTAATATTTGGTCTTTGAGTCCAGTTTTTGACACAGGGCTCCTGAAACCTTTGTAATTGGGTAATAGGAGTGTCTTTTGTTCTAATGAGGGAATTCTGGGTGGGCTCCTGGATGAGGACTGGCCACCAGAAGGATCAAGCCATGATTAGAAGTTTGTGATTTTTATCCCCAACCCCCATTCTCTTGGGAAGGGAGAAATGATGAAAATGGAATTAATGATAAATCATGCCTACATGATGAAGCCTACACAAAAATCCCAAAAGGATGGGGTTTGAAGAGCTTCTGGGTTGATGGAGATGTGGAGATTTGGGGAGTACCACACCTGGAAGCCCTTTGCCCCTTCCCAGATACCTTGCCCTATGCATCTCTTCCATCTGGCTGTTCCTGAGTTACATCCTTCTATAATAAACTGGCAATCTAGTAAGTAATATGTTTCTCTGGGTTCTGTGAGCCACTCTAGCAAATTAATCAAACCCAAGGAGGGGGGCAAGGGAACCTCCAGTTCACAGCCCATCAGTCAGAAGCACAGGTGACAACCTAGGCTTGCAGTTGGCATCTGAACTGGCGGTGGGGGGTCAGTCTCGTAGGACGAAGCCCTTGACCTGTGGGAACTAAGGCTGTCTCCAGGTAGATAGTGTCAGAATTGGGTTGAGTCAGAGATTTGCTTGGTGTGCGGAAGAAAACCCCACACACCAGAATTAGTTGGAATCAGAATCTTAGCATCGTTTGGAACACAGCTGAAGACAAGCTTTAGAATATCTCCTGCCTTCCTGCTATACCACACAAAATCTGCTGCTCTCTGCCCAGCTTGAAGACCTCTGTTTGGTGCCACCTCTCTTTTCCTCATGGCCTAACCAAATCCCCTGAGTCTTTTGTTCTTTGTTGATCTTAACTCCCTGCCCCCCATTCCAGACATGGCCTGCTGCCAACACACACATTGTTACCCTTTTTTTATAGCTGCCATGCTGCGGGATTACACACCCAGTTAATGCAGTATTTATCCAACCCATTTCATAGTTGAGAAAACAAAGGAACTAAGAATAGGACCATTCTCTTCAGGGAGGGAACATATGGGTGGCACGTTATTGCCATAACGACTGAGAAGTGCATGGTCTTCAAAAATCAAGGGGTCTTTAGATCCATCATCATCCTTGCACCAGCTCTGTGAAGTAGCACTCTGGAAACCCTGATTTTACAACTAAGAACACAAGTACTGAATGACCTGCCTAGCTCACATGCCACAGGGCTGCCACCCAGCCCATTCCTAAAACTCACATTCTTCCACGTATATCTTATAGCCCAGTGGCACCCTTGCCCCCTATTATGGTTTGACTTCTGTCCCCCCAAAAAGTTATGGAAGTTCTAAACTCCAGTACCTGTAAATGTGACCTTATTGGGAACTAGTCTTTGCAGATGATCAAGTTAAGATGAAGTCATTAGGGTGGATCTAATCCAATATGACTGTGTCCTTATGAAAAGGGGAAATGTGGACACAGGGACAGACATTTCCCATTGCTGGGAAAACAGCAAGTGAAGATGAGTCAGAGATCGGGGTAATACAGCTGCAAGTCAAGGAACAACAAAGATGCCAGCACACCAGGAGATGCTGGGGGAGACTCAAGTGGCAGATTCTCCCTCACAACCTACAAAAGGAACCAACCCTGCCAGCACCTTGATCTTGGACTTCTAGCCTCTAGAACTAGGAGACAATAAATTTCTGCCACTTCAGATGCCCAGTTTGTGGTACTTTGTTAGGGCAGCTCTAGTAAATGAATACAACCCCGTTACACTCACTTCAACCTTTTTGTTCTCATCGCTGATGTGGATGCAACAGGGCTTCCCTAGGCCCCCAGCGCAGGGTAGAGTCAGAAGGAAAATGATAGCCGCAGAGTGTTCAGCTCTCTCACTTGCCTCCCTTATACTGAGAATGGGTAAGAGGTGGGCGGGATTCCGGGGACTCTCACATATATCCTCTTATTCCAAGTCCTGCCCACCTTCCCCCACCACACACACAAACATCCTCCCCAGGCACAGAATGGAGCCGAAGGGCCTGGGCCAAGGTTGGCACGTTGAGCAGAAGGTGGAAAGACCAAGGGAGCCTCCCTTGTTACTGGAAGCTTCCACCTGCCATCAGCACCCTCCCTCTGTGGCTGAGGTCAGCAGCCTCCAGGGCAGGCCCAGCCAGCCTCCCAGCCTCCCAGCCTCACACTCCTCACTCCCCTTACCTGCCTCATCAAGGTGATAAACTGCTCCTGGCTGCCAAGGCTGACCATGCCCCCAGAGCCACTGTTTTCAGTGCTCAGTGCTAGGTGACCCCAGAAGGCACTGACCTCTGGTCCCCCAGTTCTTCAGAGGGCCCCACCCAGCATTTCCTGACTCCCTGCTCCTCTCCTGGAAACTCACTACTTCTCATCCCAGTGTTTTACAGAAACTCATGGTTACTTGGGTTTTCTTTTTTCTTTTTTAAGTTTTTAATAGATCTTTATTGGAGTATAATTGTTTCACAATACAACCACTATGGAAAACAGTATGGAGGTTCCCTAAAAAACTAAAAATAGAACTACCATATGACCCAGCAATCCCCCTACCAGGCATATACCCTGAGAAAACCATAATTCAAAAAGAGTCATGTACCATAATGTTCATTGCAGCACTATTTACAATAGCCAGGACATGGAAGCAACCTAAGTGTCCATCGACAGATGAATGGGTAAAGAAGATGTGGCACATATATACAATGGAGTATTACTCAGCCATAAAAAGGAACGAAATTGAGTTATTTGTAGTGAGGTGGATGGACCTCGAGTCTGTCATACAGAGTGAAGTAAGTCATGGTTACTTTTAATCACAACTTTGCCTTGTCTCTACCCTCAAACTTGGAGGATGCGTGGGAGCGCCTGAGTCTCTCTCTGTGCTTGTTCCTCCTCTTCACCAAGCAAAACATACTCTTTATGTCCTGACAGCTTCCAACGAGGCCCTCAATGCATTAGGTGAAGAAGCAGTCAGAACGGGGAGAGTTTGCACCAGCACAGCTTGGAGCCCATCAGTGCTTATCAGACTAACTCTGGTGCCCCGGCACCGTGGGCTCTCGCCCCAGGGGCTGCTTCCCCTTGGTCCAAGCTCCCTGTAATACCCTCTGCAGGGTCTTTTGGGCTCTGGGCAGAGACAGGGGTAGAGGCTGGCAAATTCAAACCATGGAAAATTCCCCTTGACATGAATTTATCACTCAGGAAACAATCAGGCTGAATGATTTGTACAAAAGTTCCTGACTCATCATGATTTTGACCTAGATGTTCAATTTTGGAATTTGCCTCTGTTTAAATTTTGTGACTTACTGCAAATAAAATAGTCGTATTGATATGATTTTGTGTCACTGTTATTTTTCTTAAAAGGGGTGATTTTTTAAAAGCTTGTCAGTTAGGTAGGATGACATTCTACCTAAACCAGAGTTATTTTTTTTCCTACTAATCCATATCTGATTTTATAGCATACTTAATAGAAATTGCTGCATAGCTAGCTCCTCTTCCACAAAGTGAGGATTGGAGTTTTATTCGCTTTGTGTTCAGTCAGTTCCTGCCCCCCTGCACATGGGGTGTCAACACGCACATACACAGGAATTAAGTGAATTAAATGCAGGGGCAGATGATGGAAAAGCTCCTCCACCAGATGAAGTATTTGGAGATTTATCAGCATCTCTAGGGTACTCTGAGCCTCTCCCGGTTACCTCTGAAATGCACAGGATTTGGGAGGGATTAGGAGAAACTTGAAAGTCTCTAAGAATGCAAGAAAACAATTCATGACTTGGAAAATAGGACTCCTTAAGGTAGGTTAGGAACGTGGCCATGGAGTTTGAACAAAAGCCAATTGAAGAGATAGGAATACTTTAAGGAGCCTTTGAGTCCAGCATGAAATCACTCACATCTAACCTACTTTTTCATTCTTTTATTATTAAAATAAAGCAATTGCTTCTTCCCCATCAGCCTCCTTTTCCTTGATCTCTATTCAACAGTCCCCATCCCTACGTTTGTCTACTTAGTGTTTATCAACTCTGAGAGATATGTCTTTGGTAGCTTCGCAGTGGCTCCTTGTTGTAATTTTCATAGCAATGTAGAGTGGGAGGAGAGAGAGTCCGGGGCAGCAAGACCCAGTAACCAGATAGTAACTTTCCACCCACCCACCACTCACCCACATTTCTGCCCAGTGCCTCCAAAGAGACCTGTTCTATCATGTAGTGTCTCTGACAGCTTCCCCGTTGCAAACCCTGCAGTCAGGCCTTATGTGCCACTGCTCTCTCCCCACTCTCCATAATATACACCACGTCTGCCTAACATGGGATCACCTCTACCAAGAAGGCCCCAGCCCTATAAACATCCCCATCCTGTAAGACCTAGCTCAAGTCTCTGGCTCTCCACGGATCCAGCTTCTTTCCTGCCCACAGGGAGCAATGCTTCCTCTAAAAGCCTGCCCAGACACTGTTCGCAAAGCATTTAGATTTATGTAGAAATTCATATTTTCACATGGACATACTTTATCCTCACAACTCAATTGTAAGCTTCCTAGAAGTCCATGTTACACATAGTTAATATTCAATAAATATTTACTTATGTGAAGGATTGTGGCCAAGGAGTCCCCACTGATTCCTGAGAGTAGGGGAATTAAAATAGGTAGCATGTGGGTGAAACATAAGAACAATTCTAACACTTTACTACTTGTATCCTTCTGCTTCATCATACTGGTCCTGAGTGTTGGCAGACATTCCAATATTCTTGAGAAGTACATAACACAAGTATACAGATGAGTACAGTAGAAACCAGGTTTGCCAACCTGCTAAGCCTTTTCTTAGGTTCTGTGGGTACAACAGTAGTCCGATGACACTCCCACCAGCGCATCATGACCCACCTTCATCTGGTACACCTGGGCCCCCATGCTTGTCTCACCTGCTCTTCACCATGCTTCTCTCCGAGTTGCCCTGGGGCTTGGCCCTTCACTACCTGGGACTCCAGGACCAGCGTCCATCTCTATATCACTGGTCCTCCACTCTGGTTGCATGGGCCCCACCCCCAGACGCTAATGTTACTGGTCTAGGTGGGGTCCAGACATAAGTGGTTTTGAAAGCCCCTCTTGTTTCTAACATGCAGCCGGTTAAGACCCACTGCATTATATGCCTCCACTTCTGCCCTGGTTAGGCGAACCCCACATTTCCTTTTATGGTCCTTGCCTTTGTTCTAAGGCTGAGAATATAAACAGACTCTCCCAAAGGTGTGTGGGCAACTACAAGGAATGAAGATATAGGGGTAGCACAATTTAAATGAGATACAATATGATTTTCCTAAAATTCAAGAGTAATTATAAGCTCTTCCCAGGAGATGCTCTCACAAGCACAGTCCAGTTCGTCAACATGCTTCCCAGTGTCAGGTCAGCCAACCCCGTCTTCTGAAAGACAGCCCTCCTCAACCCTTCAGTTTTTGACCCTCCACACACTTTACCACGAGGGGTTGGTCTCAGCCTTTCATGCAAACCTCCTGCTCATCAAGGCAATCACTGAGACACTATTGTTTCCAAGGTTGGATCTATTCCATCTGGAATAACCCCACTGGCGCTTTCAGCAAGTCACTCCAGGGTGGTGGCAGCAATATGTTCACTTCACTGGGACCCAGGGGAAACTTTAGCACCTATTACTCTTGAGATATTCTCAGTATCTTCTTCTCTCTTTCTCTCTCTCTCTGTCTCTCTCTCTCTCCATCCCCCTCCCCCAAGAACATAGAATTATTCTCAGATACGGGAGACAGCACAGTTTGAATCCATAATAAAAGGAGAAATATTTTCCTAAGGCTACATAATCCATAAAGACTATTGTCCCAGCCACCATGACAATCCCTGCATATTATTAACCAGAACAGCTGAAGCTCTTCTCTGCCACTTCCAGAACATGCCCAGGGGTCCAGGGGCCACCAATGCATCAGAAACAACTGGCTGAACAAAAGCATGTGCCCTTGAGAGTCAAACTTATGTAGCCAGGGAACCCTGAAAACAGTGGTTTATCTATCCTGGCTACCTAGTAGAATCACTTGGGGAACTTTAAACATTTATCCATGCCTGGACCTTACCCCAGATCAATTAGATGAGAAGCTCTCGAGAGGAGGCCCAGGTACAGTTGAGAATCACACTTGCAGCTGCTCTGAAAATAAAGTTTTCCTTACCTTGTGACAAAAAGGCCTCAGTAGGGCAGCTTACCTCTGCTCTCCATTAACAGATGACATTGATATTTTGCCCCCCACAAAAAACAGAGCAATCCTCTGGAGGCAGGGTAAGAAGGAGGTATAGTTGTACTCCCAGATACACATGAGGATAAAGATGCAGTCCTGTGATGGGCTGAACTGTGTCCCCCCACCAAATTCATATGTTGAAGTCTTTATCCCAAGTACCTCAGAATGTGACTCTATGTGAAGAGAGGGTCTTTTAAAAGGCAATTAAGTTAAAATGAGGTCATTAGGGTAGGCCCTAACCCAATATGACTGGTAGACTTCTAAGAAGAGGGAATTTGGACACAGACACATACAAGGGGAAGACCATGTGAAGCCACAGGGAGAAGATGGCCATGGGTAAGCCAAGGAGAGAGGTCTCAGAAGAAACCATTCTTGCTGACGCCTTGATCTTGGACTTCCAGCTTCCAAAACTATGAGAAAATAAATTTCTATTGCTTACACCCCCCATTCTGTGGTACTTTGTTATGGCAGCCCTTGCACATGAATACAAGCCCCTTTTTATCAAGGAGCTAGCAGCAAGAGTTTGAGACCCCAAGAAGACTCACAGTGAGTTAATGGCAAGACTCCAACGTTGGCCCTGACTCCAGGAAGTTGTGGAGATTTTTTTCCAGACCGACGAGCACACGGGTATCTCTTTTTCTGTCAGGAACACGTTAGTTGGAGTCTCACTACAGGCAAAAGAAACCCAAAAAAAAACCTGTTTCTAAAAGCCCCCAGGTCACTTACATCCCCAGGGGCCTAAGAACACTAACTCTGTCCCCAGAGGGCCTTCCAGCTCCCTCTGAGGACCTGGCCGCCCCTGGACCTTGATCTGATGGAGAACCGCGTTCCCTGCCTGTCAGAGCCGTCCCTCTCGCTCTCGGAGTCAGTTTCCCATTCAGATTGTATTCTGAAGCTCCCTGTGTGGGGCGTGAAGTGCATGAATGCTCTCAAAGGAGAGTTTTTATCCCAGAGCCTGAAACTGTGACAAAGAGGGCATCTTCACCTGTGAATTAGCTTGATTTTTCCAGCTGCCACCGCTCACTTCTCCATCAGAAGACCTGGCCTCTACACAAATGACGTCTCTGAAAGCTGGAGCAAAATTTTCTAGCTAATAGCAGGCTTCATTTTTTTTTTTTTTCCAACCAGGAAATGTCCTCTTTTAGCAGGCAGCTTGAAAAATACCCTTCCAAAGAACTGAGTTGTCAGTATAAATGTCTAAATGAACCTTTATTAGAACTATAAAAAAAGGCTACTTAACATGTAATTGGACCATTCTTCATGCTTAAACACACTGTTAAAATCATGTCAATAGCTGAGTTAGAAACCACAGTAAAAGGCAAACGTTTTGTCTGCAAGCTCCATTTTATAGCCTGGTAAGATGAGATCACATCCATCTCTGTGTCTTTCAAGATGATAGATAGAAATTTGCCCAGGTACCTCTATGCCATTCAATTTTTCCTCTCAGATTTACTGAAATTAGCTAATGGAAAAGTCACTCTAACGAGATCATTCTACCAAGGCTGCTCCAAGCAGGATGGAGAGGTGAACTCAAGTCCCCCACACCCCAATGTGGTTCCATTTCCATTTCCTTCCCTAATCCTAATGTTCATAGGGCTGTTTATTATCAACCAGTTTATAGATCTCTAGTTAATATTTGCTCAGGGCTTATGTTGATTTCTCAATACATGCAATTTTCTGGTTTCATCTTTATCTTTAAGGATTAGATTGGATCGAGCTGCCTTGTAGTAATTTAGTTTTTATCTTATGCCTTACAGTTTTATGCTCTTGTAATAGCACTTGCTTCTCCTTTTTTATTTAATTAAATATATCTTCTTTCACAACTACAGCATTTTTGTTTTGAGTTTATTTATTTAACAGCTGGCAGGGCGCTGGTGCTTTGTAGAGGGAACCACACTGGGTATTTTTAGAAATTCAGAAGTTGGGGAATGCACCAGCTGAGAAGATGGAAGAAAAATCTGAACTTGGGAGATGAATGCTTAGAGATTAAACTTGGATTGCTTTGGTTGCATGATGGAGCGCCATAGATTAAGTCCTTAAAACAAAAACAGAAACAAAAACAAACAACAACAACAAAATAGCTTTAAAAGTTTGCTCAAGAAAAACACTCCAAGACTCTCTCTTTGCCCTTCTAGAGAACAGCTGGCTCTGTTCATTGGCTCAGCTGGTGCAGAATATAGGCATTGCTAACACCTGAGGGTTGCCTCCACCTCATCCAGACAGGGTGCTATGGATTTGTAAGGCTTTCCAGCCATCTCTGTCTCCACTGACCAGCTCCATTCAAGTCCTGTGGACAGAAAATTCAGATCCATACAAGTCATGTACAGGTGTGTGGAACCCTGGGGTCAGGCAAGGTTGTACGAACCTGAGCGATACCACCTTAAAATCTGTGTTCTCCAGGAATAACATCCGTGTGTTCAATAACCATATTATTCTGTTGAAAGTATGCCCACAGCAGTGTTTAGAATCCTGGGGATGGATTACATGCAGGAGCAGTAAACAAGGCTGGGAGTGGAAGGGGAATTACCATGTGCTGAGGGGCTGCCACCGGCCAACCCTGTTGTTGATTAATTTCCTTACAACATCTCATTGACTACTCACCCAAAAAACAAAAACAACAAAAACAAAAACAAAAAACTTATGAAGGACTGCTAAAAGCTAGGAGGCCTGTGTATCCAGGTCCAAAATCTCTGGGGTAGAGAGTAAGGTAGGAACAGGTATAAAAAGATGAAAAGTGGAGGAAAAGACCCATGCTTACCCATGCCAAGCCCGGCCCAAAGGCCAATGTCTTCCTTCAGTGCCTTTCTAGGATCCTAGCATCTAATAGCCAATCCTGGGCTCTTCTTATAAATGCCTCAATGCATTTCCTTTCCTTGCTGACTATTATTGAAGAAAGAAAGTCAAGGGACCCTTGTCTTTAGCCTTTGATCCAAAAACCCAGATGCACCATTTGTGCTGAGTCAGGACAAGCAGAACTAGCCCCAGAAAGAACCTGGGAGGCATCAGGGCTGGTGGGTGTGATGCTAGGAGCATTTGATGCTGGGAGCCCAGGTTTTCCCAGCCACAGTTCTGCCACTCACTCATCCTGTGGCTTAACTTGAGGCAATGCCCCAGCCCATGCACTGCCACACCTCAGGGACTGGATTTTGTTTTGCTGAGTTTGCATATAACCAAGTCACTGAGTCAGTCTCTCTCTAAGAGCCCAAAGGACATAAGTGTCTGAGTACAGCCTATTGGTCAAGCAAATGCCCCCTGCCTCCAGGCATAATGAAGCCATTACCTGAAGTTTTAGTAGCTGCAGAGAAGCTGCCATTAAACCAACTTTCATGTCCCAAACCTGGCCAGGTGCCACCATCTGCTACCAGAGTCTCTGCCGGAGCCCAGCATGAACACTGCATCTTAGAGCAGTGTGAGGAGGGGGCTGCTTTTGGATTTTTGCTCTCATAGTCTGAGGCTTTCAAGGGTGCTTTGCCTTCCAGATTTATTTCGTCAAGTTGCTGTTAATTGCGTTTTCAATTAGTTATGTTTAAAACATCTTGAGATTTGGGCAACTGAAATTGCAGTGCATTAATAATTATTAAACAGAGGTTCTAATCCATTATTTATTGAATACATTTTTAATACTAATGCAGAATCCATTGTCACTGCCAACACGAGTTTGGCCATTAAGGAAAACGCTGACGAAAGAAAACTGAACCTCCAGGATCCTTAAATGAAGGCCTGTGGAGCAGAGCTTCCTGGAGGATTGGCAGCTGTTTCTCTTTCATGTCTGTTTAATCAAGGCTTTGTTGCCTAGAAACAGAGCGTTCCCACATAGTAGGTACTCAGCAAATGTTTGCCCAAGGAGCGAAAGAATGAATGAGTAAATAAATGAATTTAAGAGGAATTAAACTAGGAGAGACTCTTTAAGATCTAAGATCTTTTTCTATTTTAACCATTAACAAACACTTAGAGCATTCAGCTAGGCAATGAAGTATCCATGATGGATAAGACAGTAATCCCTTCCCTCTCAGTCTGGCAGATCATCATAATACAAATTTAAATATAGTGATAATAAAATGTAGTAACCCAAAGTGGCACAGAAACCCACGTGAGGGGTGACTCTTGTAGAGCAGTCAAAGAAGGCTTCAGTAAAGAGATGATGTGAGGTCCTGGATGCTGATTTTTCAGCGTAGAAATGAGGAAAAGATAATACAACAAGCATACTTACGGGTACAAGCAAAGACAAGGATGTGGGTGAATTCAAGATCATGAGGAGTCTGCTGGGAAAACAGGAAGTGAGGCTGAAAAGGAGGATGGAGGGAGAAAGTAAGCCACACTAAGAAGCTGGTTTTCACCTGCAGACAAACCCACAGGTGGGTGTTAAGTGAGGGACTGATTGGTCAGATTTGTATTTCAGAGCGAGCATACCAATTCACATTCTACTGAATAATCTAAGCACTATGCAGAGGGAGAGTGGCTAAAGTTGCAGGGATGGATGAGGAGAAGGGGTAGGATGGAGAGTGAGCTAGTAGCCACAAGTGTGGAACTTAGACAACAGCTAGCTCTAGAAAAGGGTGAGAAAGGCAGCGGGGAGTCAGAGGTGACCCCAGTGTTTTGGCTGTAGTGCTTTTGAGGAAGAAGGTCTAGGTTGAGTGTATGTTGGCGGGGGGCGTGGGGGGGGGGGCGTGGGGGGGATGGCAGATACCAGATACAACAAAAAGCTTCAGAAATGTTAACTCTGAGGTCTCTACAGGATATCCAGGTGGAAACCCAGCAAACGATTGGATATATAGGTCTGGAGATCAGCAAAAGGTATGGGTTGAGCTCTAGATGGAGAGTCACCCAAGGTGGCCATTCCAAGCATTTGTTCAGAATATACTATGCCCAGCACTTGGCTAGATAAACCTTTTGCTGTGGAGGGTCATTAAGAAGGATTATCTATAGAATTTTTTAATAAAATGAATTAAACATAGGGAGAGTCTAATGTCTCTGTTTAGGGCAAAGAAAAGAAATACAACAAGAAAGCAAAGCAGTGAAAAGAAAAGGGATCTTTTTAGAATTCACACCAGTCTTAAACTCAACCCAAAACGAATGGATCCGTCAGTTAATATTATAAAGCACCACCTCTAAACCTTTAGGAATCCAGGGATGCAAAGGTGACATCATGCAATCCCCTCTCAGCCTCACCAAAATCCCTCAGAGGCTTTGAGCCTCACCTTCACCTGTCTGCCCCACCCACTTTCCAGAATCTTCTCTGACCACTGAAGACTAGAGGGCCTCTACATCTGAGCACCTTCAGCCCCATCAACCTCTGACCCTCTTTAGGCTCCGAGCACACGTTAAACCTGTACAGTTAGGGCTCCTGGGAGGCCACTACTCCACCCTACCCCACCCCAGACTCCAGCAAGGCGCAGCACAGGGCTGAACACGTAACTTTTTTTTTTTTTTTTTTTTTACACGTAACATTTTGTTCTGGTAATTTCTGGTTCCCCAGCAACACTGCCAGCCTTACGGGGCCTCCACTCTCCCGCCTCCTGCCCCACCTCCAGGGAGGTTCTGCTTGGCCAACCACAGAGATAAGCTCATATTAGATGTTTAGGGAGGACCTGGGTATAATGGCCCATTGGATCCACATCCTCACACTTCTCAGGCAACTTCCAGCACCAGCAGGACGCTGAGCTCCTGGCTCTTGCAAACTTGCCAGCTGGAGAGAAGGGAGAGGGAGGGGAGATGGGTCAGATTCAGTAACCCTCTGCCTCTGCCTCTCACTGACATTCCTGGAAATATTTTAGAATCCCTCAGGACCAACACCCAAAGGATATAAAGACACAATGCCTGAGACAGGGAAAGTGCAAATGAGAGGTATGACATCAAAAGACGAGAAGTGGCCAACCCACCTTCAGATGAGGTGTGTCCAGGCCAGCAGACTCAGAAGTGAGGTCTGTAAGAACTGCCAGAGACAAGGGTATGAAAACGGTACCCGTGCAGGATGTGGAGCACTAAGAAGTGAGCCAAGCTCAGAAGCCGTCTCCATCCTTCCAGGCAAAATCCCCTACTCCTTCCTTTGTCTTCTCACATTTTTTTATCTTTCTACTTATTTCCCTACCTCCTTACTAGATATGAGCTCCTTGAGGTGAGGAACCTGAATTTCTCACTTTTGTATTCTCTACAATGTCTAGCAAAGACCTGGCACATTGTAGACCCTCAAAAAATTGTTGATGCATAAACGAATAAATGAACCCTATTTTTAAGAAATTTTATTTACTGTGAAATAGTTGAGGATTTCATAAATGACCTTCAATTCCTTCTAATCCATCATCAAGTTGGCAAGAAAATATAAAACAATACAGTGTCAAACTCTACTACTAAACACTATTATGTGACTTTCTGAATACATCCTACGTATCTGAGAACAACAGAAAGAGCAGAGGGGAGAAGTCGAACGCGATTACATGACTGTATGGTTTTTAAACTGTGTCTGCTATTTGGGTCAGTGTCTTCCAGGAGGGACTGAAGATCCATTAATAACATTTGGATTTTAGAGGAAATCTTTTTAAAGGAAAATGTTGTGCCTTGCAAATATTCTGTGTCCTCGGGGAAAAGAAAGCCAAGGAAAGAAAAACTGCAGCCAGCCCACTCAGGAAGAATTGGGTTGGGGCCAGGAAATCAAAATGAGAATGAATTTAGCATTGGTGTTGCTAGAACTAATTATCAGGAAGATTCTTTATATATATATATATTTTTTTTTTAATTATTTATTTATTTATGGCTGTGTTTGGTCTTCGTTTCTGTGCGAGGGCTTTCTCTAGTTGTGGCAGGCGGGGGCCACTCTTCATCGCGGTGCGCGGGCCTCTCACTATCGTGGCCTCTCTTGTTGCGGAGCACAGGCTCCAGACGCGCAGGCTCAGCAATTGTGGGTCACGGGCCTAATCGCTCCGCGGCATGTGGGATCTTCCCAGACCAGGGCTCGAACCCGTGTCCCTTGCATTGGCAGGCAGATTCTCAACCACTGCGCCACCAGGGAAGCCCTATATATTTTTTTAAGAGCAGGAAGGGGGAAGGAGCAGTACGCTTCATTAAAATTATAGCCAATAAACAGCAGGAATGGAATATTCCTTTTTTAGCTCTTGGATGTAATATCATCATGCTACTGAGATAGGCAGACCACTGTCATACTTGACATATAAATCCAATGGCTTTTTCAATAACAATGACAACAACATAAAAGCAATAAAACATGTTATGATCTCAAAGCTTACATGATGATCTAACTGACTACACGACAACCTTCCAAATACAGCTACTCTTGTCCCTGCCCACAGGGACAGAGATATTGAGAGTCCCAAAGTTAACCAGTGGTAGATCTGGGACTCAAATGCATGTCTTCTGACTTCATCCCTGCGCTTTTTCTTCTCTGTGTGGCTTGGAGAACTTCCTGATGGCAAATTCCCTGTAGGTCTAGGAAATGGTGGTGGTTCTTACTCCCACATGAGAGCTACAATGACTGAGGTCCCAGCTTACACAGAAAACTAGAGCCACAGAGGCCCTGGGGTCTTGTCCACCCAGCAGGGACTCGACTCTCGTAATTAGTAGCGTGACACGCCCACGTTTCCCAGACATAGATTCATGATGGAGCTGGCCCCACTTAGAAGCCTCAAACAGGTTTAGTCTGAAACAGGGCTGCCTGATGGCCCCATCAGAGGGCGGTTCATAGTTGGAACTCAAGAATCACAGACAGAAAGACACTTTTGAAATCAGGAAACCTACAAGGGGCAGCAGCTTCAATGGCTTGTCCTTAGATTACACCTCCAACCCTGCGACCCCTTGTTCTCCTAGCCTCCTGCTTCACTAGCACTCTTACTGTGAAGTAGGAATGAAAACAGTTCACGCACAGGCTTGTTGTGAGTACACACTAGAAAAAAAGAGCATGAACAAGCTCTTGTTAATATAGCCCACCCTATCTTAGGAAGAGAAGCCTGGAGACTGGCACAGTCAGCCTCTACCCTCCTTACTGCTGACCTTGGAGCCAAGGACCAAGTAAGAGGGAAGGCAGGGAACAAGGACTCAGTGTATTGGTTAAGATTCTCCAGAGAAACAGAACCAATAGGATAGAGAGAGAGAGATACAGCAGTGGAGACTTACTATAGGAATTGGATCAGGTGGTTACAGAGGCTGACAAGCCCCACAATCTGCCTTCTGCAAGATGGAAAATCAGGAAAGCCAGTGTTATAATAAGTCCAAGACCAAAGGCCTGAGAACCAGGAGCTCCAATGTCTGAGGGTGGGAGAAGATACAAGTCCCAACTCAAAAAAATGGGGGGAGAGAATTCGCCCTCTGTTTGCCTGTTTGTTCTATCTGGATCCCCAGTAGACTGGATTGATGAAGGAGTGAGTGTGAATCTTCTTTACTCAGTCTATAGAATCTAATGCTAATCTCGTTCAGAAACATTCTCACAAACAACAAACCCAGAAACAATGTTTTACCAGCTATCTGAGCATCCCTTAAGCGAATCAAGTTGACGCATAAACTTAATCATCCCATTCAGGATACCCTCCAGCCTCAAAATAAAGGTCCAGCCAGGCTCTGTTCCCTGTGTATGGTTTCTGGAACAGGGAAGCACACCTGCTCGTCGGTGCTGATTGCATTGTGTTCCAGGGCTAATTGTGCCCCCCTTGCCCTATGCAGACAATAAAAGTGTGTCTTAAGTGAAAACCCATCTCATTTCCCTTGACCATACTAAACCTCCTAATTTCTCTTTCCCTCCTCTGCAGTTAGTAACTTAAGTCTGCTTGCAGCTAAATGGCCCAGTTAATACAGCCTGGCTGGGAGCATGGCTCACTCAAAGCACCATCCTGCACTCACTGGGGAAGGGCTCTCTCAGCAAAGGGGCTCGTACATATGCCGTCATTTTCTATTCCATTCCAAGCTTAAGTTTCTAGGTCAAGAACTCAAGAGGCTGGAGGGTTCTGGATCCCCCAATGGGAGCCAACATCACCTAATTCTGACCTCACCAGTCGCACAGTTCATCTCCCCCCAGGCCTGGATGGATGAGCGAAAGGTTTATCTTGGTTATTAAAGGGGCGATGATTTCTCTTTTAGAGAAATACACTGAGAATTTATATAGAGGAAATGATGTGACTTACAAGATTTCCTTCAGAATAATCTGGGAGGGGGTTAGCGAGCCTAGTGTGTGGATGGGGCAGTCCTGGCTTGAGTGAACCACCACGGGCACCAGGTGATGAGTACATGGGAGTTCCCTACAAGAGTCTGTCTGCCTTTTACGCTCACAATTTTCCATAATAAACTCCATTTTTTTGGATAGCATGGTTGAAACCTGAAAGGCTAAAGGAAAGAGTCCTAAAAAGCCACATTTTAAGTAAATAAAATTTCAAGATGCATTTGGTACCTCTCTAACTCAGATTGTTTTTTATTTATTCCTTAACCTGGTTTTTACTTCTAGGGTTCATCAGAGGACTTCCTCTTAATTTATCCTAAATCTTTATTTCAAAAACAGTCTCTCTAGGACAACAGCTCCCAAACTGCATGCCAGGGTGACATCAAACGCCTTTTTGGGGGCTTCCCTGGTGGCGCAGTGGTTAAGAATCTGCCTGCCAATGCAGGGGACACGGGTTCGAGCCCTGGTCCGGGAAGATCCCACATGCCACGGAGTAACTAAGCCCATGAGCCACAACTACTGAAGCCCACGTGCCTAGAGCCTGTGCTCTGCAACAAGAGAAGCCACCGCAACGAGAAGCCCGCGCACCGCAATAAAGAGTAGCCCCCGCTCTCCGCAACTAGAGAAAGCCCGCGCACAGCAATGAAGACCCAATGCAGCCAAAAATAAATAAATAAAATAAATAAATTTTTTTTTAAAAAAAGCCTTTTTTGGCATCTTGTCCACAGCCTTCTTCCACCTTAGCCACGAGCAGATTGTTTTCCTCGTAGGGCAAGTCAGAAAAGGGAAGGACCCTACCATTTCCCCCATTTCCTTTCACCTGCCTGTCCTGCCCCTTTGTGCTCAGGCAAAGACAGAAAAGTCGTATTGGTGTCTCAGATCCCCTTTGGAAAATGTTCTGTTTGACTGGAAAAACATAAGAATCTTCTTCTCCATTGACCCATACCCATGTATCAACCACTGCTTGGACCCTGGGGCTGTGTCTCAGTACTTCTGTTTACCAGCCCACAGTATACCCAAATTATAAGCCTGTGCCTTAGAAGAAGGAGTCTTCTCAGAAGGGCTAGTGCAGCAAACCCAGTTCTGTTAAATCACAGAAAAGCCCCTGCTGCCTCGCTCAGCATTTTTCTCTCGAAACCTAGCTAACTGCTGGATCCCATCAGATCCCTACCTTACATCTACACTGTCGTGATACTTTTCCCTTCTCACTCCAGCACTTTCCAGCCATGAAAATGTCACCTTCTATCCAGACCACCCCATTCCAACAAAGATGACATTTTAAAAACTGGTTTCTATACAAATTAACTGGGATGTTAGTCAGAGAAATGAGTACATGTGTATGCTTACAATCCACATTGCCTTGGGAGACCCTGACTACAGTTTCTACCCAATTATTATCAGGACCAGCTCCGACAACCCCTCTGCCCGGCCGCAGGACACCCCATCCCCTGACGGCACCCTGAGCACTGTGAGCTAGGCACAGCCCAGGAGCAGCTACGTGAAAGCAGACCTCATGCCTTAGCCCTCTCTCCCCTTGTCTCGCTGAGCGTGAGAATTGGCTTTCTAAAGAAGTGTGCAATGGGGGACATTGCCAGCCCGGTGCCCTGTGTGCTCCAGAACCAGAAGCAAACAAGGGTAGAGATGATGGAGTATTTTTGAAAGAACGAAAGAAGCTGTACCCATCCAGGGATAAAGTACTCGATTCCCCTGGTGGATCTCTCCTCCTCCTTCCTGCTTTCATGTTGCCTACTACCTGGTTAATTGATCAAAGTATCAAATGGAGAAGCCAGGACAGAAGATGGAGCTGGAATCAGGTAGGATATAGTTGCTGGAAAAATGGGGTGCCCTTGTACCCAGGAAGGCAAACCTCCCGTCCACAAGCAGAGCCTGGGCTGCTATTTGGTGGACCATTCACACACCCTGATCTCCCGGTTAGGAAACAGCTTCCCGATATTTCTTCCAAACATATTTTTTCACCATATTTAACATCTACCTGGCACAATGACAGGTTCGGATAAACAGGAAGAAACATGACTGGACAATCGTGGTCCCATTGGGTCTACCTCCTTGGGGATCTAGCCCCCAAGATTCAACCACTCTAATTTAGCAACAGCTTTTGTCTTAGATTCTCACTAATTGCCAAATCTTTAGAACACAGGCCTGGATGTCAGTGAACAGGAAATAATCATCCTTCCAGTAACTCTGGGTTACTATCCAGGAAGTAGCTATATGCTATTGAGCATCCTGAATACGCTTTGGCGACCTCCATGACAGAGGAAGCCCTTCGCTCCTGCTGAAGAGCCAGATCACTCTTCCCAGGCTAAGCTGCAGCAACCATCGTGAGTATCCCCACGGTTCTCTCACTGTGCACTAAACCAGCTTTCTTTGCAGCAGGCAAAAGTACTCATTCCCTTCAGACAATACGAAGCCACTCCAGTCTGCTGGTCTGTGCGGATGGGGACATGTAAGCAATATACTGGGTGACCCTTCCTACACTTACTAAAGAAAGTGAGGCTGGCATCACTACAAGAAAGAGCCAACTAGTGCATCTGAGACATAACTTGAGATCACCTCCTACTCCTAAGGGAGCTTGACTTGATGCAGGAGGTTGGACTTTTTTCCCGATTTTTCAATGCTACGGCAGCTGAGATTCAAAAACTTAAAGCATTTTAAGGACTTTAAAAATAGTAGGCATTCAATAAATATTTAGTTAACAAATGAAAATAAGACAGATAGATACATCAGACTCCACCCTCCTCTTTCTTCTCCTCTGCTCTAAGGTAAGACATAAGGTAAGATTACTAAGAAATTTTTTTATCGTAGTGATTTCATCTGATCCCAAGAGAGGTCCTACTTGTTTCTGAAAACTGTCTAAAGTGTGTTCAGGTTAAATCATAGACAGGACTTCCCCATTCTCAATGCTACTGGCTGGAGGCACCTCCTCAAAATTAGGATCCTAAGTTCCTGGTGGCGATGAGTCCTTTCATGTTCACTTTCTTCTAACTAAGCATCCAGCCAGCTGCAAAGGCAAGTTTTCTGCATATTTCTCCCACTTAATGGAACTGGGTTTAATAGAGAACAGACCGCTGGCAGCCGCATCTGTTGTACTCAGATAGGTGAATCAGAGGCAGCGCCTTGTAGGTGTAGGTACCTAAGTTACTAAATTATTAAATTGGGCACTGATTCCAACTTAGCCCCAGCCTCACCAAGGCCTTCCACTGTGGTACTGAGGAGTGACACAAGAGATGGGAAACCTGGACATTTCTGATGATCAGAATCTAAGTGTCATTTTGTGTGTCTTAGCAAGACAGCTGGAATGTCACCTCAGATGTCACACAGTGTTCTTACATTTTTCAAGGAGTACTTCCATCATGTTATTAGATCCTTACAGCCACTCTGTGAGGAGGGTGGGGAAGGGATTAGTATCCTCACTGTGTACAGGGAGATCCTGCACCATTCAGCATCATTCAAGAAGTCACCAGAAGTCAGACAGGAATCACTGACAGAGTTGGGTCCAGACCTCGGGGTGGCCTCCACCTCTCCCTTCTGGTGGTCACCGTCACTCACTGTCACTGTTCCTGGTGCTCAGTACACTCCTCTGGGCCACGTATACACTGAGAGATCAGTAAGGTATCTGCCTTGGCCTCTTTCCCAACTTTTCTCTTTCTACCTTCCTTCTCCCTGACCTGGTGTAGCGCTCACAGGAGTGAGGCCAGGTCTGCGAGCATCAGCCCTTCCCTGAGCTATCTGGGGAGAGTGCCGCATGACATATTCCTAGATTAATTTGAGGTGAATTACCTTCATGAGTGCCCCATTCATAAACACAGTATGTTTTTTTCCTTTTTAAAAGTCTTCTTAAATGTCCTTTAATAGAATTTTTTCCATTTGTGTTTTATACATTCTTCATTAGATTAATGTTTATATATCCTGCAGGGTTTTATTGATATCATGAATGGTATTTTATACTCTATTATGTCTTCAATTCTGTTACTTCTGATATAGAAAGACTCTATATATTTTTATGTCATCTTGTTTCATAACCGTACTCTCTTACTGGTCCTAGTGGTTTGTTGATTCTGATGGTTTTTATAAGAAGACAGTAACAGTTTTGTATCTTCCCTTTTAATCAAAGTGGGTGTGTGTCTTTGTGTTTGTGTGTCTTTTGTGTGTTACTTCATTGACCAGAACCTCCATAAATCTGTGGACTATAGTGATTTTAGTAATTTAAGTCATTTCTTTCTTTATTGCCTTGGTCAGTTTAGCTAAAGATTTGTCAATTTTGTTGGTATTTTCAAAGAAACAACTTTTGCTTTTGTTTATATTCTCTATCATTTTCTATATTTCATTAATTTCTTTTTTTTAAATTAATTAATTTAATTTATTTTTGGCTGTGTGGGGTCTTCGTTGCTGCGGGCGGGCCTTCTCTAGTTGTGGTGAGCGGGCTAGTCTTTGTTGCGGTGCACGGGCTTCTCATTGTGGTGTCTTCTTTTGTTGTGGAGCACGGCCTCTAGGCACACGGGCTTCAGTAGTTGTGGCACTCAGGCTCTAGAGCGCAGGCTCAGTAGTTGTGGTGCATGGGCTTAGTTGCACCGCAGCATGTGGGATCTTCCTGGACGAGGGCTCGAACCAGCGTCTCCTGCATTGGCAGGCGGATTCCTAACCACTGCACCACCAGGGAAGTCCCTATTTCATTAATTTCTGCTCAAATCTTTGTTTTCTTCCTTCTGTTGGCTTTAGGTTTATTGTGCTGTTTTTTTCAGTGTCTTAAGATGAAAGATGAGGTTATTGATTTAAGATCTTTCTTCATTTTTTTATTCATATAGGCATTCAAAACTATAGATTTCCCCCTAAGCACTGCTGTAAGTTTTGGTATGTGTGTCTTTATTTTCATTCATCTCAATGTATTTTCTAAGTTTTCTTCAGTTTCTTCTTTGATCCACTGATCATTTAGGAGTGAGTTGTTTAATATCCATATGTTTGTGAATTTTCATTTTTTTGTTATTGATCTGTAATTTCATTCTACTATGATCAGAGAGTATACTTTGTATGATTCTAATTCTTCTATATTTATCAAAGCTTTTTTCATGGACTACCATATCCATGTGCACTTGAGAAGAGTATAATTTGGCTCTTATTTTTCTATAGATGTCTATTAGGTCAATTTGGTTTACAGTGTTGTTCAAGTCTTCTATTTCCTTGTTAATCTTCTGCCTAGATGTTCTATCCATTATTGAAAGTAGAGTATTAAGATTTCCAACTATTAGTTTTGGGTTGTCTATTTCTCCCCGCATTTCTAACAGTCTGTGCTTTATGCATTCATGGGCTCTGTCTGTTAGGTATATATATGTTAATTGCTATATCATCATGATAAATTGATACTTTTATGATTATAAAATGTCCCTCTTTATCTCTATTAACATTTTTTTTGCCTTTTATTTTGTCTGATCTTAGTGAGAGCCACTCCTGGTTTCCTATAGTTGATTTGTGTGATATATCTTTGTCCATTCTTTACTTTAATTCTATTTGTATGTTTGAATTTCAAATGTATCTCCTATAGACAGCCTATAGCTGGATCACAACTTTTTTTAATCCAGTCTGAAAATCTTTGTATTTTGATCAGATTGTTTAATCTATTCACATTTAATGCTATTATTATTATATTTGAATTTATGGTTGCCCTTTTACTTTTTGTTGTCTATATATCTCACATCTTTTTTGTTCCCTATTCTTCCTTTACTGCTTCCTTTTGCATAAAGCAAACATTTTCCAAAGTAACATTTTAATCCCTTTAATAATTCTTTCATCATTTTTAGAAGATATTTTCTTAGTGAAAGCTCTAGGACTTACCATATACATATAAATTTATCAGAAAATAAATCTATTTCAGATTTACACCAATTTAATTACAGTGAGACATAGCAATGTTACTCCTATATAAACCTGTACCTTTTCCTCTCCTGTTGTGCTGTTATTGGTATACATATTATATATAGATAAGCTACAAACCCAAGTCATAGTATGACTTTATATAATTTTATGTCTTTTAAAGAAGTTTAGAGAATAGAGAAGAACAAATATTTATTTATAGAGTTTGTTATGTTAACCTTCTTATTTGCCATTTCTGGGTCTTTGTTCCTGTAAATTCAAGTTACCAACTAGTGTCATTTCTTTGCTCAATACAGTTTTTCTCCAACCTATCTCCTTGTACTTATGTTGTCAGAAAGTACCATCTCTCTTTGTTAAAGTCCCAAACAATAGAATTATATACTTACTGTTCAATAAACTCCTTTTTAAACCAGGGAAGAGAAGAAAAAAGAAAAAAATATGCTTTTATGCTATCTTTTATAATAACATAATTATCTTTAGTCTTTCTTTCTTTTAATGTGGTTTCAAATTACTGCTTGGAGTCATTTGTTTTTATCCTGAGAGCTTCCTTTAGTATTTCCTGCAGATTTGCTAGCAACGAATTCTCTCAGATTTTGTTTATATGGGAATGTTTTTATTTTACCTTCATTTTCAAAAGACTGTTGTGCTGGATATGAGACTCTTAGTTTGACAAGTTTGGTTTTTGTTGTTGTTGTTTACCCAGCACTTTGAATATCCCACTGCTTTTCTGGCCTCTATTGTTTCCAATGAAAAATTAGTTCACAATATTATTGAGGTCTCCTTATATATTATGAGTCACCTTCTCTTGTTGCTTTCAAGATTTTTTTTCTTTCAGCTTTTTTACTGTGATATGCCTGGGTGTAAATTCCTTTGTGGTCATCATATTTGGAATTTGTTGAGCTTCTTGGTTGTGTAGATTAATGGTTTTCATCAAATTTAGAAAGTTTTCAGCCATGATTTCTTCAAATATATTTTTTGCTCTTTTTTCTCCTCTCCTTCTAGTACTTTTATTACACATATGTGTCCCATATTTCTCTGAGTCTGTTCATTTTTCTTCATTTTTTTCTCTGTTATTCAGATTGCATAGTCTCTAATTAATATACTTTTAAGTTCACTGATTCTTTCATCTGCCAACTCAAATCTACAGTTAAGCCGCTCTAGTAAAATTTTAATTTCAGTTATTGTACTTTTCACCTTCTTCATTTCCATTTGGTTCTTTTTTATCTATATCATTTCTAACTCTTCATTATTATTCTCTATTTTACGAGACACAGTCATTGCATCTCCTTTCCACTCTTTACTTCTTTAACTGTAGTTTCCTATAGTTCCTTGAGTATATAATACTGGCAGACCTCATTTCATTACACTTCTTTTTATTACACTTTGCAGATACTGCATTTTCTACAGATGGAAGGTTTGTGTCAACTCTGTGTCAAGCAAGTCTATCAGCACCATTTCTTGACAGCATTTGCTCACGTCATGTCTCTGTGTCACATTCTGGTAATTCTCACAATATTTCTTTTTCATTATTATCTTCATTATTAATATTAATAACTTTAAAATTATTGTTATATTTGTTATAGTGATCTGATCTGTGATCAGTGATCTTTGATCAGTGATCTTTGTTACTATGGTAATTGTTTTGGCATTTTTTATCAATAAAGTATTTTTCAATTAAGATATGTACGTTTTTTGGACATAATGCTATTGCATACTTAACAGACTATAGTGTAGTGTAAACATAACTTTTATATGCATTGGGAAACCAAAAAGTTTGTGTGAATCACTTTGTGGTGATATATGCTTTATTGCAGTGGCCTGGAACCAAAACTGCAATATCTCTGAGGTCTACCTCTAGTTGCTTTAAAGCCTTTGTCTGCTAAATCTGACATTTGGGTCCTTGACAGGCAGTTTCTGTGGCCTGCTTTTTCCCATCTGGGTCACCTTCTTCTATTTCTTTGCATGTCTCATAATTATTGAAAACTGGACATTTTAAATAATGCACCTCTGTATGTTGATCCCCTTCTCTGGGGCTTGTTGTTGTTTGCTATTTGTTTGGTGAGTTGGTTGAATTATTTTAGTGGTTTACTTCTCCCTGAGAAAGCAGCCTCTGCTGTCACTGCTCAGAGGGTTCAACCTTGGGCATGCATACTGTCACTCTGGGATGGCAGTGATTTTATTAGTGATCTTTTTGTCTCTTTTGCTGACCTCTCTGTTGTCTGCCTCCATTGATATCATGCCTAGCTACTAGCCTCCACTAATTGCTCACTGATTATTCTATTATTTTGACAATGCTCTGGGGCATAAATTGCTCCACAGTCTGTTACGATTAAATGTGGGTACCTTTGCAGTGGTAATCTTTGAGGCCAGTCTTGGAGGTTTGTGTTAACCCCAAGAGGGTTCTTCTTAACTGTCTCTTTCCATAATTCTCTCTGGTAAGTTGCTATATGGTCTAAGGTTTAGCTTGTTAGTCACATGGAACTGGAACTACAAGTCTCCTCTTAATTGCTTGTCACTAAAATCTCCATTGTTTTTAAGAACACTCCTACGTTTGAACTTCCTCACATCATTGTACAAACAAAGTTAGTTCTCTTGGGGAGAGCTTCAGAGCTCTTTATTCTTATGGCCTGCCTCTCCTCTTGAGCAAAAAATCTGCACCACTGCTCCACAGCTGGGGTCAGGGACAGTGGCCTACTTCTCTCAGAGTCACACCCCTGCTCCACGACCTTCATTACTGTCACCTGGGCTGGGATAGCAGCCTCCAGTCTTTGCAGCTTGCATTTCCTGGAATGGAGCCTCTGCCTTAAAACCAAGCTAGGGTGAGGTGACTAGGGCGCTCTATCTCTGGCCTTCCATGTGTGAAGTAGATTTTCCACCCTACAAGTGCAAACTGGGTAGAGGAAGAAAGCCCCGTACTTCTCAGTCACTCCTGCCAGGAACAGAGCCTCTGCAACACAGAGATGGGAGTGGGGGCAGGATGAGAAGTGCTGGTTGCCTGCCCCTCCCCAGGAGACACCACAGCCCTCATCTGGGGTCTGGGTGAAGATGGAGCCCTGTGCTCCTAGTTGCATTTGCCTGGAGTGGATGTCCATCACTGTGAGCTGGGAGGGGGGAAGGGAGGAGTAACTTGTGGCACAGGTGCCACACAACGTTACTGTTCTTACTGAGATTTAGTAAACTGTCTTGAATAAATACTTCATTTGCTGTATGTCCTGAAGACAGTTTCCAGAGACTTTGAACGGAGAGGGTCCATGGAGTGCCCCACACCACCATTGTAGAAATCATGTCTCCACAAGTCATGCTGGGGTTCCTAGAAGTGTGTGGGTAATGTGCACTGTGAGATACTGGTGGCAACTTGGATCATGGACCACTGAGAATAGAGATAAGAAGACGAAAAGGTAAAAAATGGACAGTGTTGGGGAAGAGGGGAAGAGAGAAACAAAGAGAAAAGGTGGAGGAGATGTCTATCTAATCATAAGTTTGAACATATTGCAAAAACAAATAAAAATTAATCTGGTTTCAGTCAGTGGCAACTTTGGACACAGCTTTGAGGTGTGCATACGTGGTCTCTGGCAGCTCTACCTTCCATCCGTGAACTTCTCCTCATCCCTGGTAGCCTCCGGGTGAGGGGACTTGTACTCTAGACTTTTCTCTCCCTCATCTGGTCCCTTTTCGGCTCTGTGTGTAAGTTCTAAAGGAAGTTGCCAGCCCTTAATTCACACTAAAGAAGGTATCACTGGCTGGGAACTGCTTAATGTGAGATATTGCTTTTGGAATTTGTCTTTTAACAGTGAAAATCCTACTCATCCCAAAGGCATAATCTTCTAATTGAGAAACTTAAGGATTCATCACTGGATCAGCCCAGGAGATATTAGGCCAGAGAGAAAGGGGTTCTTCTAGAACATTGACAAAGGCAGTTTCACACATTCCTGAGGCCTCTTGAGCCAGACATTCTAGCTGAGGAATTTATATCGTGTCCACAAATCTGAGGAAGCACGCTTTCTCAGTAAGCACAGCTGCTCTCCATTTGGTTAATGATAGCCCATTTCAAATTTGGTATATGCAAACAAAAGAGCCACCAGGCCCAGCTCTATATAGTTTGCCCAGAAAGACCTCTGTGCCTCAGGCTGCCACATGGTCTCTGGTAGAGACAGAAGTGTCTGTGTTGTATCTGGTGCATCAAGGCTGGACTGTGTCAGGTGAGTGCCAGGTATAGACACTGGGCTACACTGTGATCTACCAGCATTTGGTAGCAGACAAGCCAGTGAAGGGATTGCAGAAAGATACCAAGGGCTGTGCTAGCAGCAATGACAAAGCAGGAGTTTCTAAGGACAGTGGATTCCCAAATCTACACATAAAGGAACTGGTCCTCAGAGAAGTTACCAGGCCCAAAGTCATACACTTAGTAAATATAAAAAAATGTTAGAATTCAAGTTTTGATATTTTGATTCCAAAGTACGTGCTTTTTTACAGATTATTTCAGTTCACGTGATTGTTTAGGGCAGCAAAGATGTCCTTTATGGAGTTTCTCAACTCACAATGCATGTGCCTTTAAATAAGGCCATCCCTGAGAATGAAAAGTGATCCTATGGTGCCCTACTAAACTTCCCCAGGCTGAGGTTTGCTCCAACCATTCCCTGATCTAATCTCCCCTGTCCATGGTGCTGAATTTGAAGACCCGCATAGTTGGCATAAAACAAAAACAAAGTAATCTGAATCTGAATTGTAAAGGATCTTGAATATTACTCTGAGGCTGGCCATTCAAAATCAGTAAAGGCTTTTTCAAACCCTCTGCTTTAGCCTACAAATCTCTCCTCTTTTCCAAAATCTTCAAGTTGAACTGGATAGAATAAGTGAGGCTTTCAATTAACAAGAATTGTTCAAACCAAAATCTTTTCAGTTCTATAATTCCAAAGATTCCATTATCTGGGAATAAATTGATGAAAAGAGAATTAGAAGGTCTATTTCATAAACATCAACCCAGATCTAACCAGAGTTGAAATAAAAACAATCAGAGACTAGAAACCATCGAGTGGGTCTCAAGCCACAGCACTGAGCTAATGCAGTGTGCTGAGACTGGTACTGAGAACAAAGGCTGAAGACAGAGTATGTCTTTATATCTGGTACAGAATTGATTTTAAAGCCATAAAAATGTTAGTTAAGGAACACTGACATGAACTAGGGCAGGGTGGGGGAAAAAAGTTGGAAAACAGCAAGTGCAATTTCAGGCTTATGAGAAATGGAATTAAAGTTAAGAGAAGGAAGGCAATCTATTGTTGTCCAGAAACTGGCAAACAGCACAGCCACTGCATCATTATAGTGGCAATGACCTGCTGTGTACATTTCTCTCTGAGCTGTCTGACCTAGGAGCTGAGTGATTTATCTACTTTCCACAGCTTCAGCTGGGCCAGGCCAGGAGGATAACTTGGAGAAAGGGGTGGTAGTGGGGGTGTTGACACTCAAGCACCAAGCCAGTGAACTCCATATGTCTTGTGTTAGAGAGCATGATCATAAATCAACCAATATCACACATTTATTTCACACCTACTATAAATAAATCTCTGTGCTAGAAAGATGCTGGTCATACAAAGATTGAAAAGGGCAGAGTCATTGGCCTTGGAGAGCTTAGAATCTAGTGGCAAAGATTAAGCATGCAGAAACCAAATTAGTAATATATGTTAGATCATGACTAGAGACAACAGGAGCTATCAGAATACAGAGGAGAACTGTTAACTTTCATATCATGGAAGGCTTCTGAGAGGAGATAGGACCTGAATCAAATTTAAAGAGCAGGTAGAATTTGCACAGGCAGGAAAAAAATGGGGGTCAGCACTTAAGGACAAAGCAATTAGCAAAGCCGCAGAGGCAGGAATGAGTCAATTATGTTTTGAGAAAGGTAACACTGCCCATCCGAAGCCAAATGCATGATCTAGATACAAGAGAGACAGTACCCAAAGTCTCCACATCAAGGGAGAGATTTGAGGCAGCAGTTGAGGCAGTTGAATACTCAAGGCTCTGTGTACATCAATACTGGACTGAACCACTTTGTCAAAAATTGAATGACATCTAGTATGAAAATTAAATTTCTACATTGCTGGCTACAGTAGGATATGCTGCTAAGGTACAGAGAAACATCAGGGCCAAGCAGTATTTCACCCCATGACTCTCCCAAAAAGTTATCTGTGAAGTTAACCAGGATAATGTTTCTTCTTCAAGCTAGTGTGCTCTCATCCTGGTAAATAAGAAAATCCAATGGTGAGGGTTAATTCTGGCAGGAAGAATAGAGAGTCCATAAGAGTTTTTAGAAGTTAGACAAATAACATTTTGTTCAAGTGTCTTGTATTCAGTGACCTCATTGCCGACTTGCAACACCAGTTAAGCACATCACATCCTCATTACAAGTTAGGCTACCTCATAGAGCAGCCACCACAGCACAACAATTTGCAGTCAGAAAACAGATTAGAGGGAGGAAGGAAAGCTGAGGAATCCTCGAGGTACAAGGGAGAAAACATCTTATTTCTTATTCTAGACATATTTCTAAAATATATCTAATTTTTAATTCTAGCTCATAGAAGGAGAGAAGGAAAGAAAGTCCAGATAAAAATTAAGATGCCAAATCTCAGAGATAGTGGTTTTAAAATAATAGTCTTGTTTGTGTTACAACAAAGGGGCCTTGGGTATGTCGGGGAGAGGCAGGAGTAAATGTGTACTTTGGTGTTGCAAACAAACCTGCTCCAGAGGACTCATCCTGAGGAAAGATCAAAGCTGTATGTCTTTAGGCAGATAGAACTCAAACAAACAAAAGCAAATAAAAAGATATCTAGCAATTTGGTGTTATTCAACTAATGGAAATTCTAGAGAAAAAATACAAACTTCATTCAGAGAGAGGAGTTCACCTGAGACCTGACCACACTGTACCACTGAGAACATGCTCTAGAACATGCTCAGTGGTCTCCCAATCACCAACTTCTGAGCATTCACATGTATCAAGCATTCATTTAAGTCATCTCCCTTGATGAGTTCAACTCTGAGACTCCCTGATCCCTTGACTTCTGCCACCAGCACCTTCTTGGATCTCCTTCAATGCTTCCTAGCAATCGAATTCAGTCTCCTTTTCAGGACACTCTCCCTCCTCTCCCCTCCGGATTGAAGGTGTTCCCCCCTGAAATTCAGCTCTCTCTTTACTCCTTTCCCATATTAAACTCAATCCAAGGGAGAGAAAGGCAGAAGGCTTAGAATTTAATCCTAGGGACCTCCAATGACTAGCTTGGCAATGTTGGGCAATGTACTTAGCCATCCTCAATCGGTTTCCTTACCAATAAAACACAGATAATATTATCTTTTCAGCTTATGTTAGTTGACTCTTTTGAAAATCACATGAGATGATAAAAGGGAGAGTGCTTTGAAGACTGTAAAGACTTGTAAGCTGTTCATCTCTAAGGTAAGATGCATGATGAAAATTATGGTGAATCCTCTCTCATCTATACTGCATACCTTAGGAGCTCCATTATCTCTCTTCCAGCTAACTTGGCTCCAAACACAATCCCCATACTGTAACCCAAATGTGCTAATCACTCCCCTCCCTTCCTTCTACCTCCATTTTACCACTCTTAAGACAACCATTAAAAAAAACCCTCAGTTTAGGACATGGATTAGGGGGAGAATTGGGCTCAACTTGGATAAGACAGTAGCTGGTATCACTGTAAACCACACTGTTGTTCTACCAAGAGACATCTCAATACTGTATTTAACCACGAGGGCTCTGAAGTCATACTTACTGGGTTCAAATTCCATCTTCAACAGTATGACTTGCTCTTTGACCTTAGGTAAATTGCTTGACCTTTTTGTGCCTCAAATTCCTCAACTATAAAACAGGGATGTTAATAGTAGCATCTACCTCATGGGGTTCTTGTGATTTTTACATGAAATAAGATATATAAATTAACTGAGACATCATATATGTGAAATAAATATTTGGTCTAATTTCATATACTTAGAGGTGGTAACAAGAACTCAATCATTCAACAAATATTCAAGGATTAATTAGAAATCCATTTGCTCCAGGAACTGGGGATACAGGGAGAACAAAGCAGAGATCTACTCAGATTTATTAGAGTCTAATGTGGAATATAAAGAAGTAAATAAGAAATTCAAGCAAGTGGTAAGTGCCATGATAGGGAAAAAATAAAGGATGCTGTGAAAACACACAGAAAGGGCCTCTTGGAAGGATGGAAATGAGGAAAAAGTAATGAGGTGTTATGGGCTGAATTTTGTCACCCCAAAAGTCATACGTTGAAGTTCGAACTCCCAGTACTTCCTAATGTGAATGTACTGGGAGATAAGGTATTTAAAGAGGGAATTAAGGTTAAATGAGGTCATTAGATTAGGCCCTAATACAGTGTAACAGATGTCCTTCCAGGAGGAAAAAATTAGGACACAAACACACATAAAGGGAAGACCATGTGAAGACAGGAGAAGATGGCCATCTACAAGCCAAAAAGTGAGGCCTTCAGAGGAAACCAACCCTGACAACACCTTCGTCTTAGACTTCTAGCCTCCAGAACTGTGAGGACATAAACTTCCCTTGTTTAAGCCACACAGTCTGTAGTACTTCCTTACGGCAGCCCAAGCATACATAGGGTGTGGCAATGGTACTCTTCAGAGAGACACGACAACACATCTGAGACTGAAGTATGAGTAGGAGAGGGCATATTTTGGCAAGGGCAGAAGGCAGGGGGCCACAAGAGAAAGGTCAAGGCCATGACTGCTCATAATACGACCTTTCATTCGTATATATTCCAAGCTCTTTGGAGCACATTATTAACTTCTTTTGTCCTCACAACAGCTTTGAGGTGTTAGACACATCTGAGTCATAACTATCACTATTTTCCAGAGATCAAAGCTAAGGTTCAGCATTGGGCTGAACTTGACTCACCCATACTATAGATAAGTGCAAAACTGAAGCTCTTAGTGAGGAAATAACAAAACTATCTCTTCCTTGTATTTGGTACTGAATATAGTTTATCTTTATTGATGTCATGGAGCAGGAAAAACTTTAATTCCCAGTATAATCCCTTCAAAAACAGATAAATAATACAAGATAATCAGTTTGGAGACAGATAAGTGAACAATTTGAAAAAGACAGAGAGAATGGTTGAACATGGGTTTACAGATGAATTAGGCCAGCAGATAAGAATGGAAACTGGATGCAACAAATGTTTTGGAGGGGTTGTGGGTGATGGGTAAATTTGGTGAAATCTGTATGTTCTTTTCAAGGAAGGAGAGAAGTGAATATTGAGTCAAAACTTCTCCGCTAGTCCTCAAACAACTTCGATGGTGATTTAAACAGTCTGCCCCCCACACCTAGCACATCTTCCCTGAGGTTAATGAACCTGAGTTGAGCTCTTTGAGGTGAATGCACACCGCATGAGGACTTCCAAGAAGTAACAAAGTGAGGTCAACGTGGTGTTTCCACTGTTCTGACACAGTCCAGTGATGGGACGTTGGTTGAGTTAACTAAGAAAGCATTCTTAGAGCATCACCTCAGTTTTCTCACCTGTAACATGGGGCCTCATTTAACATGAGAGCTAAATGAAAGAATTAAAGGAGACATCTAATGCTTGGTCTAAAGCATTGTGCCTGGCACAAAGCAAGCACAGGATAAATAGTAGGTCCTTATATAAAATTTTAGGAGAGAAAAGGAGCTGCTTCTGACTTGGGGCTGCAGAATGATTTAGATGCCATTAAGCTCCCTTCCACTCTGAACTTTACACTATTCAAATGCATCAGTAACGGATTGACACTTCGACGGCTAAGAGTTCCCTCGAGCAGACAAACGAAGACAGCTGGCAGCACCTAGCATCACCTTCCTACTTTCTGAGATGAGCAAGCTAAAGTCAAAAGAACCTAGTGATATCAGGTAAATATATCTGAGCCTGTCATTGGAAAGTTCCTAATAAGGTTCCCAGGTGATTCACTGGGGGACAGGAGGCATCTGACTCACCCAGGCTGCCCTTGATCACATCCGCAGATTTGATGGACAACTGGCCTCAGATAGTTCTTTTTCAGAGCAATCCAAGGTGTTCTTCACAGGGTATCGAAAACACAACAATTATTCCACTGAGAAATGATGAGAACTAAAAATCACAATTATATTATCTTCACCAAGACAAGAGCACTGGAAAGATGAGAACCAGTTTTGCCCAGGAAGAGAGACACGCTCTTTTTCAACCCTATAAAGGGTAAACACCAGAACCACCAGATTCCCCCGGGGTTCATGTCCGTGGGCTGCACATGTCTGCATAGTCATGCAGTGCTGCATTACAGGGAGATGTCACTAAGCCAAAGGACCTCAAACAGGGCATCCAGTAAATTCTGAGCAAAAATAGTGGCCTCATCTGGCTGGACTCCAAAAGCAGAGTATTTGGGAACGTGACCTTGCTATACATGGAGCCTCCAGATAGTGAATTGAGGACAGCCTGCCAATCACAACTGAAAGATGCTCCCAGACACCCCTGTGCAAGTGTGAAATCTTCCAACCACATGCTCTTCGCTTCTGTCTACTCCCACACAGGCTCCTGTACCATTCAAGGTACTCCCTGATATTGACGCGTTATTTGATTTCTGCTGAAATAATGCTGTTAACGTTGTTCAAATGTTCTGCCTACCCTCCTTAATCTTAAATTCTTCAAGGGCAGCAGGAAGCCCTTCTCCAATTCCTCATGTCCTCCTCTCTTTCTCCAAACCCCTGCCCCAGGCCTAGCTTTAGCCCTAACCTCAGCACAGGCCCCACACTAATGCCTGTGGTACGACTGAAAGAACAGAACCCTATCTGCTTCAACCTCAAAACACATGGAAATCCCAGGATAAAGTCCTCATATATGACATTGGTCAAGGCAACTGCCCTGTACCAGTGTCATCACAGTGTTCACTCTTGCATATCAAACTCCTCCTTATTGGACTAATTTTTTAAGTTCATTAAAATGGCAGGCAATTTGCTGTCTAAACTGTGATATGTTTGTGATGGTTTGCAAGAAATTCAGAACAAGAAAACTAGTAAGACAGAAGTCGTTTTAATCAGGGCCAAGTATTGAAGATGATCATAATGGATGGGTGCTCTCTGTACATTTCCCTTCTCATCTCACACTGACTTTGCTGAATGAAGAAGGTTACAAGACTCTGAGTAGGGAGGCAGGGAGATCTTCCTAAAGACGCAGAGCTTCCCTATCCACCATCAGACCCTAGAAAATTGCACAGGCTCATGCCTCTAAACCACAGGTTTTAAGGACCCGCTGTACCTTAAGGCTCTGACTGCTGCTTCTAATGTGTTTCCAGAATAGTGCTGTCCACAGGAAATGTCCTATGATCTGGGACATCCCTGTGCCCCTCCTAAGACATTCTGGAGGACCTAGAGACACACAGAAGGGAAAAGTCTTTTCTTATCTCTTGCTTTCCATCTTCTCCGGCTATTTTCTCCTTTCCAAACTCCACATACATACGCACATGCAATGCACAGTTGGAAAGAACAGGAAAAATCTCACCAACTCTGACCTCATTCTTGAATTATTTGCCCCAAAAGAATAGAAGGCAGTAGAAACCAGAAATTTTACATGTTAACTATAAAATTAGTATCTATGAGTTAACTATGAATTAGTTAACAATGAAATTAGTAAGTACTCCTTGTAAAAAAAATTAAAACAATGCAAACTAGAAAGTAAAAGTTTCCATATATATATATGGTTTATGAAGATTTCACAAATGGGAAAGTCAACATTCTTCTTAACATCTTGAGCTACAAGCTCTGATTTACCTTCTGAAAGATAGTAGATGATTAGAACATTTCTGGAAAATCATACCAGAAATTGATAACTGTAATTACTTCTTGGAATGGAGAAAAACTTACTTTTCATAACCTTTTACAGTGTTTAAATTTTTCACTCTAAGCATGCATTGCCTTCTAAAAGTGAAGGTAACCAAATCAGACAATTAATCAATTGGCTAATTTTTAAAAGTTGTTCTTGTTAAGAAGACATCAAATCTAGTCGCACAAATTAAAGTTCTTTTCTGGTTTGAGGATCTGAAAACAGAAGCTTTAGTCCCAGCCCTCTCCTTAATATGTCTCATGACTTGTGTTTCCAATCCATGAACACAGAATTGTTCCATTTATTGATTTTCTTCTATTTCTTTCATCAATTTTGTAGTTTTCCACATATACATCTTATAATACATATCTTGTTAGATTTATACCTAAGCATTTTGGTTTCTGGTACCATTGTAATTTTTTTCAATTTCAAATTTCAATTGTTCATTACTGGTATATAGGAAAACATTTGACTTTTGTACATTAAGCTTGTGTCCTATGACCTTGCTATACTCACTCATGAGTTCCAGGAGAGTTGTTTGCTCGTTTCTCAATTCTTTGGGACTTTAGACAATCATGTCATCTGTAAACAAAGATTTTTTTTTCTTTTTTTGTGTTGCACAGGTTTTTTTTTTTTTAATGGAAGTATAGTTAATTTACAGTGTTGTATTAGTTTCAAGTGTACAGCAAAGTGATTCACTTTTATATATATATATATATGTACATATTCTTTTTCAGATTTTTTTTCCATTATAGGTTATTACAAGGTATTGAGTATAGTTCCCTGTGTTATTCAGTAGGTTCTTGTCATTTATCTATTTTATACATAGTAGTGTGTATATGTTCATCCCAAACTCCTAATTTACCTCCCCCCACACACCTGCTACCCCCTTTGGTAACCATAAGTTTGTTTTCTATGACTGTGAGTCTATTTCTGTATTGTAAATAAGTTCATTTGTATCTTCTTTTTTAGACTCCACATATAAGTAATATCATAAATTTGTCTTACTCTGTCTGACTTACTTCACTTAATATGATAATCTCTGTCTATCCATGTTGCTGCAAATGGCATTATTTCATTCTTTTTTATGGTTGAATAATATTCCATTGTATATATCAATATATACCACACTTTCTTTATCCAGTCATCTGTTGATGGACATTTGGGTTGCTTCCATGTCTTGGCTATTGTAAATAGTGCTGCAATAAACATTTGGGTGCATGTATCTTTTTGAATTAGAGTTTTCTCTGTATATATGCCCAGGAGTGGGATTGCAGGATCATATAGTAACTATTTTTAGCTTTTTAAGGAGCCTCCATACTGTTCTCCATAGTGGCTGCAACAATTTACATTCCCACCAACAGTGTAGGAGGGTTCCTTTTTCTCCACACCTTCTCCAGCATTTCTATACACTAACAATGAAATATCAGAAAGAGAAATTAAGGAAACAATCTCATTTACCATGCATCTAAAAGAATAAAATACCTAGGAATAAACCTACCTAAGGAAGCAAAAGACCTGCACTCCAAAAACTATAAGATGCTGATGAAAGAAATTGAGGACGACACAGATGGAAAAATATACCGTATTCTTGGATTGGAAGAATCAATATTGTTAAAATGACTACACTACCCAAGGCAACCTATAAATTCAATGTAATCCATATCAAATTACTAATGGCATTTTTAACAGAACTAGAACAAAAATTTTTAAAATTTGTATGGAAACACAAAAGACCCCAAATACCCGAATAGCAAAAACAAACTTGAGAAAGAAGAATGGAGCTGGAGGAACCATGCTCCCCAATTTCAGACTATACTACAAAGCTACAGTAATAAAATCAGTATGGTACTGGAATAAAAACAGACATATACGTCAATGGAATGGGATAGAAAGCCCAGAAATAAACCCATGCACTTATGGTCAGTTAATCTCTGACAAAGGAGGCAAGAATATACAATGGAGAAAAGACAGTCTTTTCAACAAGTGGTGCTGAGAAAACTGGAAAAGAATGAAAAAGAATGAAATGTAAAAGAATGAAATAAAAACATTCTCTAACACCATATACAAAAATAAACTCAAAATGCATTAAAGACCTAAATGTAAGACTATAAAACTCCTAGAGGAAAACATAAGCAGAACACTTTTTGACATAAATTGCAGCACTATTTTTTTGGATCTGTCTCCTAGAGTAATGGAAATAAAAACAAAAATAAATAAATGGGACCTAATTAAACTTAACAGCTTTTTCACAGCAAAGGAAACCATGAACAAAATAAAAAGACAACCTATAGACTAGAAGAAAATATTTGCAAATGATGTTACCAACAAGGGGTTAATTTCTAAAGTATACAAATAGCTCATACAGCTTAATATCAAAAAACAAACAATCCAATCAAAAAATGGGCAGAAGATCTAAATAGACATTTCTTCAAAGAAGATATACAGATGACCAAGCATATGAAAAGATGCTCAATATTGATAATTATTAGAGAAATGTGAATCAAAACTACAGTAAGGTTGTCACCTCACATCAGTCAGAATGGCCATCATTAAAAAGTCTACAAATAACAAAGACAGTTTTATTTTTTCCTGCCCAATCTGTATAACTATATTTGTTTTTATTGTCTTTTTGCATTAGCTGGGACTCCAGTATGATGGTAAATAGAAGTGGTAAGAGAGGGCATCCTAGACTTGTTCCCGATCTTAGGGAGTAAGTTTCTCACCATTAAGTGTCATGTCAACTGCAGGGTTTTTGTAGGTGTTCTTTACAAAATTGAGGAAATTCCCCTCTAATCCTAGTTTACTGAGAGTTTTTATCATGAATTGGTGCTGGATGTTGTCAAATGTCTTCTCTGTACCAATTTATATTATTATATGACTTTTTTTTTTTTTTTTACCTGTTAGTGTGGTGGATTATGCTGATTGATTTTCTGATGTTGAACTAGTTTTGCAAACCTGGGATAAATCCTATTTGGCTGTGGTGTATAATTCTTTTTACACAATGTTTGACTCCATCAACTAATATTTTGTTGAAAACTTTTGCTTCTATGTTGATGTAGTCTTTCCTTCTTGTAACGTCTTTATCTGTTTGGGGTTTTTTTTTTAAATCAGTTTAATGCTGTAGTCATAGAATGAATCAAGAAGTATTCTTTCTGCTTCTACTTTTCTGGAGGAGACTGTTGAAAAGTAGTATCACTTCTTTAAAAACATGGCATAATCTACTAGTGAACTATCTGGGACTGATGCTTTCTTTTTTTGAAAGGTTATTAATTACTGATTTTATCTCTTTAATAGATATAGGGCTATTCATGTAACCTATTTATCCTTGTGAGAGTTTGGCAGTTCTTGTCTTTCAAGGAATTCATCCATTAATCTAAGTTATCAATTTTGTGAGCATAGAGTTATACATGGTATTCCTTTATTATTCTTTTAATGTCTGTGGACTCAGTAGTGATATTCCTCCTTTATTTCTGATTTTGGAAAATTTTGTATCTTCTCTCTTTTTCCCTTGGTTAGCCTGACTAGATGTTTATCAAATTTATTGATATTTTCAAAGAATGAGATTTTGGTTTTATTGACTTTCCCTATTATTTTCCTATTTTCAGTTTCATTGACATTTGCTCTAATTTTTATTATTTTTTGGCTTGCTTTAGGCTTAAATTGCACTTCTTTCTCTAGTTTCCTAAGGTGGAAGCTAGATTACTGATTTAAGATATTTGTTCTTTTCTAACATATGCATTTAACACTATAAATTTCCTTCTAAGCACTGTTTTCACTGAATTCCACAAATTTTGATGTTTTATTTTCATTTAGTTCAAAATAATTTTTAATTTCTCTTGAAACTTTTTCTTTCATCTGTGTGTTATTTAGAAATGTTGTGTTTAATTTCCAAATATTTGAGTATCTTCCAGTTATCTTTTTGTTATTGATTTCCAGTTTAATTATATTACAGTCTGAGACATACTTAATGTGATTTCTGTTATTTTAAATTTGTTAAGATGTGTTTTAAGGTCCAGAATGTAGTCTATTTTGGTGAATGTTCCATGTGAATTTGAAAAAAATGTATATTCTGTTGTCATGGGATGGAATATTGTACAAATCAAGTTGATTGATAATGCTGTTCAGATCAAGTATATCCTTACTGATTTTGAACCTACTCTATCTATCAATGACTGAAAGAGGGGTATTAAAGTCTGCAGCTATGGTAATGGATTTTTCCATTTCTCCTTGCAGTTCTGTCAGTTTTGCCTCGTGTATTTTGGCACTCTTTTGTTAGTTACATATACATTAAGGATTGTCATGTCTTCTTGGAGAACTGATCCCTACATTATTATATAATTACAACCCCAATATTATTATATAGCTTCTTTATTCCTAATAATTTTCCTTGTCCTGAAGTCTGCTTTGTCTGAAATTAACATAGTTACTCCAGCTTTCTTTTGATTAACGGTAGCATGGTATATCTTTCACCATCCCCTTACTTTAAATATATCTGAAACATTTAAAGTGTTTTTCTTGTAGACAAAATATAGTTGGTTCTTGTCTTTTTAATTCACTCTGACAATTTCTCTCTTTTAATTGGTGTATTTAGACCATTTACATTAAAGTGATTATTGATATAGTTGGATTAATGTCTATTATATCTGTAGCTGTTTCTATTCACTATACTTGTTACTTGTTTCTTTTCCCCACCTTTCTGTGCTTTCTCTGGTTTTAATTATATGAGTCTATTTTCTCTCCTCTCTTAGCATATCAATTATTCTTCTTTTAAAAAAAATTTAGTGGTTGCCCTAGAGTTTGAAATATACATTTTTAATTAATCTAGGCCCACCTTCAAATAACAGTATACTGTTCCACATTTATGGAAAGTACCTTATAACAGAGTTTTCCCAATTCCTCCTCCCCGTCCCTTATGACATTGCTATTAGTCATTTCATTTATCCATAAGCCATATACTACTTCAACAGTTATCTTTTAGATGAATTAAGAGTAAGAAATGTAAAAAATTTTATTTTACTTTTGTTCTCCAGGTAAGCATATTTCAGTGTGACTTTTCTGTATTCACCTGTCTCTCCAGATTTCAAAGTGATAGTTTGCTCCACAACATCATTCTCTGATGGTCCAAGAAAAGTCATTGGTTTTCAGTTTGCTCAGCTTTTTCTTGTTGTAAGGATGACAGTGATGACTTCCAGGATCTTCACATGTAGGAGCTAAAATTGGATGTTCCTTTTGACTTGTGTTTCAATATTCTCACCTAGAAAGTGGAAAAGACCCTGCCCTGGAGGCTGCAAGGTGATGAATCATATAGGGAGGGGGCCTTTCAGGAGGATCATGAGCCAGGACCTTCTTTCTATGTGATCTATCAGCCTTTCATTTTATCAAAGCTGATTACTTTTTCATTCTACTCATTCAGAATCTCACAGAATTAACGTATCTTTGCCCATGAGGATTTCTGAATTACGTCATAAAGTACTAGATTATATATTCTTTTTGGCCTCTGTATCCCTAACATTTTGCCCTACTCTGCACTTTCATAGTACAGACTCTACCAAAAACAGAATCAGGTTCAAGTTAGGAATAACAATGGTGGTACTCAGGAATCAGGTGAGTTATAGGTTGTGGGATTAAAAGTGCAAGACTCAGAGATGGCTGGGGCCATAGAAACAGCATATTCAATCTTAGAAGAGAGCGTGGGTGGAAAAAAAGAAGGGCATCGAAGGGTCTATCATTCTCATTACCCTGGGATAACTCCTATTTCCTTGAGATTCCAACTTAGTCTCTGGTTGGTCTGTCTGCCTGCTTCCTCTTACTGTTCAAAAATTACAATAGCCACTATTTCTAGAATTATAAAATACTCAATGTATAAGGAACATGAGCATTCATATAGTCCGGTCATCCATCCAAAGCAAGAATCTTTTCAAGCCCAGTTACATTACTAAGACAGTAGTTTTGTCCTCAGCCAAACCTCATCTTACAATTTTCTCATCTCATTGTTCAGGACTTCACATTCTGAGGGAATCATCAGAATCCCCCAGTTGAGAATCACCTGAAGGCTTCGTTAACCTGAAGGATTTGCTCGCCACCCAACCATGAGCTGGATAAACTGCTGTCTGTCTCCTCCTTTGCTTTGGTCTTCTGGCCACTCTTAATCCGTGTGACAAGGGCCCATACAGCCAAGCTACCCCAGCTTTGAAATAAATGATGTGAACACTGGTGCCAAATGTGTAAGTAAAGTTCAAAGACTTATGCTATCTTTTAAAATTCGGCCAATTCCTGTGCACAAGAAAAAATCAATTGTTGGGCCTGCTTTGTTCTTGAAAAACAAAAATCAATCATGGTTCTTGCCAATGATCCCATTACCCTCTGGGTGCCAGGGTCCCTCCTTCACATCCCCATTGCATGTTTACATCAGCTATATTGAACTGCATTTCCATAAGGCTTCTGTCTTGGTTTAAGATTGAAACCACCTTTTATATTCCCCTCTCTTCCTAGCATCCTAAGATCCCTATTACTTTTCCCCAAAATAACTGTAAGTGTGTGAACTAATTAGCTTAGAGAGCACAAGCTCCCTTAATGCCTTCGGAATCCTGCCATCCCACACTGATTTCTCTATGTTCTGAGCTGCAAAATAGCCCCTCACTTGGTTTTGGCTTAATTATTCTTCAAGGTCATCCCTTTGCCACTCCTGTCCATGTTCCTTTTCTTCTCTGCTTCTGTTTTTAAGAGGATTTTTAAATAGGTTCGGCAGCTCAGTCATTTTTGAGTCATTACTAGCTTTAATCCCCTTTCACACTTATTACTTGTTCTATTTTTTCGCTAGCCTCACCTCCTTCTCTGCCGTATTTGCAAGAGTGTTTCTGATTCTCTCTGACCCCTTTGCCAGGTTGGAATTTTTCTGTGTTTTGGTGGCCTGTGCCTTTTCCCAGCAGTTTGAACTAGTCTCGCATGGCCTTGATTTGGGAATGGGCTCTCTCTTCCCGTTTACAGCACAGATGGGTCTTTTCCTTCATCTTCCAGCTGCCCCTTCATGAAGCTGGACTGAATGTTCCCTTGATCTTCAGGACACTCACTGGTCAGGCAAGAGCTCCAAGAAGACATCTTCCCCATTCATGGTGGTTCAACAGCACCCCAGCCTTCTGGGTTTCCAATCCACCTACTGATTTATTTCTATGTTTACCTTTGACAGAAACCAGAATCTTGAGGCGAGAATAATAAAGCAAATGCAACAATTATAATAATAATGCCACCTCACACTGGAGAGCACTGAGGGCTTTTCAAACACTTTCCTATAAATTCTCCCATCCAGAAGACACATTACATAACAGACTTTAACTTCCTGCTTTCTTCTAATTATTATTCTAATTATTTTCTATTTTCTTCTAATCTCTTATTGTAATTTCTCTTTCCCACTCACTTTGCATTATCAATCATCACCTAAAGAACCATGGAAAGCACTTCAGAGCTGGATCTAGACCAAGGGATTTTGAACTTTTTGAAGTAGCAGAACAAAAAATTGACACTGAAGCCAGAGTTCACATCCTATAAGCAATGTGTAAGGATAATTAGAAAACTGAGGATTAAAACCTCACAACCAAGCACACCCAACAAAAATGGGAAATGCTACAACTCTGAGGCCCACAGAAGACCTAAGCATCCCTCACTAACTCCAACAGCAGGCTCTGGGCAGCACCTCATTCCAGGCATCATAGATCATAGAAATGGGCTCTTAAATGAGACTTAATCTGGTTCTCAGGTGGAACTAAGTCTGCAAGGTATGGGCCTCTGTGGGCAGAAGGTCTGGGCAAGTAAGCAGAGTAGAATGCTAGGTAGAGAGGGAAGAAAAAGAGATACCCAACAACGATGCCAGGCAGAAGACTCAAAGGCCAGGAAAACAGGTCTTCAGAAGTTCACTGTTATGGCCAAAATTGGAGATAGGGCCTCTACAGAGGTGATTAAGCTAAAATGAGGAGGCCATTAGGGTGGGCCCTAATCCAATCTGACTGGTGTTATTATAAGAAGAGGAAATTTGGACACAGAAAGAGACACCAGGGATGCACACACAGAGGAAAGACCAGGTGAGACACAGCAAGAAGATGGCAGTCTGCAAGCCAAGGAGAGAGGCCTCAGAAGAAACCAAACCTGCCTACACCTTGATGTTGGAATTCTAGCTTAAAAAAAATAAATTTCCGTTGTTTAAGTCATCCAACCGGTATTTTGTTATGGCAACCCAAGCAAACTAATGCATTCACCCAGAGGATAAGTTAAGCAGAAAACCCTCAGGTCAGATTTCCTGGGTTCCAATCTCACCTGACCACTTACTAGCTATGTGACCTTGGGCAAGTTATGTAACCAAACTGTGCCTCAATTTTCTCATCTGTTTACCAAGGAGGATAATGGTACCTAGCTCACAAAGTTGTCATAAGAATTAAATAAATTAATCTTTGTAATGTGCTTAAAAAACTATCTGGCTTATGCTATATTAGTTGCTACTATTATTACTATTACTATTATCATCATCATCATCATCTAATATGCCAGGATTTTTCATGCGTTTCCAGAAAGGCAGAAGAAGATTGATGAGACTAGAGAGAAACTAGAGACTAGAGAAAACATGTAAACAGAAATGGATTTTTGAGGCAGAAAGTTTGTGACCTAAAGCTTGTACCCGGAAAACATCAATAGCTAATTCTAGGAAATGAAGACATTTCTGGAAGACAGAGTATGTCTCCTCTTTAATTCACACTCATCGTCAGAAGTCTGGGCTTCCCAGCATTCAAAAGCATTTCAGCAATAAACATTAAGCACCAACATTTGCCTTAATATGAAGAAAAAGAACAATAAAGATAAATATCATCAGTTCTTATGTGCCAGGGGGCAGACTTTATGCCACCACAGTCCAAAAACAGGAGAAAGAAAACTTCTGGAGTCATATCAATTTTTGATGTTAAATTTCTGCATACTCTTCTTTTATCGCATTGCATATGAGAAAACATGAATACTCCCTTCCCTCGAAGCAAAGACCCCTCTGAAAAAGATGAAGTGGACAAAAGACAGAATTCAAATTGTTTGATAGTGTTAGAGTCTTTTTTTAAGCAATAATATCCATGTTTTTAGATGAAAAGATTATTTGTCTAAAAAAGTAAGCACAGGCTCTGTGATGTGGTCATAACATGAAGAACTAAATATTTGGCCCTTTAGGTTCTTTGGTCATCATTTCAACCTGCCTAGGAAAAAGGAGATTGAAGCCACATTCTCAGAAATGTCATATTTATCGACAGTGATAAATTTCTCAGAATCTGAGGGACTCATCTGCACTTAATTTAGCAGCAAAGACTCAGAAAATGGGCAATCGCTTCCCCAACATGAAAAAAGCATCGAAGAGCAAAGCAATTGATTGGAAAAAATGAGACTAGCCTAAAAGATGAGAACTCTGGGAGGTCATCCACGTTCAGATAAAGGATCTAAGCGTGACTGAGAAAGGCAAGATGACTAGTACAATGAAAGGAACTCAGTAGAGTCTGCATATTACAAACAGAGGGAGCATGGCTCATGGTGAAATTGTTATTTTTTTCCATCACTTAGAAGACTGGGATCAAACTGCTTATCTCAGAGTTCTACTGGTCTACAAATCCATCTCAGAATCCCTGATTTTAGTTTTGTTTTTCTAAGGCTCAAGAAAGACCACTGTTGGTTTGAAAAGAGATGATTTCAAACTATTTTATTCTGATCCCCTGAGATATCAGATTTTCAAAAATATTTCAATTAGATTTGTACCCTTGTGACCCTTCATCCCACAACAACATCCCTAACAACAAAGTCCAGGAGCTATGAGTTATGTGTCTGCCAAACAAGTTAAGAAAGGGTTTTAATAAGACCAAATAAAGACTGAGCTCTTGGTAATGCAGGTAGGGAAGGGAATGCATAGGTCATTCATTGGTTTAGAGAGTTTTTGAGGATGTCTGCCTTCTGCAGCTGTGAATGACCCCATGAGTGTCTCCACTCTACATCCTGTTTGATAGATCAGTTGATCTATCAGCTAGTTCTACTCTACACAAACATGGCTAGGCTACGTAGCTAACCCAAGCTCTGCAAATGCTGAGGCCTGTTGGCATTACTTTTTCCCCTTGTTTATTATGTGTTGACATCGAGACAGATTCTTAGGCAGGTCCTGTAGACTTCAGATTTTCACAATATTACAATTTCAGCAGGCTGGATGTTAAAAAATGGAAATTGGACAGACTGTTATCAACTTTAATCGACCATTAGAGCATCGGAGCCTGAAAGCACAGTATTTAACGGTTGGAATGGGGTGGTCAAGTAAAATGCTGTCTCTTTCATTTGGAATCTGGGAATAAAGCCAACCCAGATAAAAAGGGAAAAAAAGCCATTACTCTGACAGCTGTGGCAGAGCACACGGATCAGTGATGCAAAGGAGCCCAAGATGCAAATATTGCAGGACACTTGGGTAAGGTTTGTCTACAAATTCTGGTTTGCAGATTTTTTACCTAATGGAGATAAATAAGCTAAGGAATGAGATACTGACCTACCAGAATGAAGGCTATTATCTAATATCAAAAATGGATCCTGTGACATCATATCATACTGCCAGACTTGGCCTCAATATGTCATCACCTCTCTGTGCAGAAATGGCTCTCTTCTCAGAAAGGCAAATAATGTGCTGCCTTGGTTAGAATTCTCCGCCTCAGCCCCTCAGCATGGTACACTGTGAATGCTTCAGAGAATGATTCTGGAATTAAGGTTTTTAATTACACCTGACATTAGTGAGCTTTCACCTGTTGGCAGCCATCTTGTTAAAACCACCCATGGGAGAAAAGTTGTTTTACTAGAAGTTAAGGCTCCTTTCTCCTTCGTGCCTGGGTTGGCCATGCCAGATTCCTTCCTGACACCGTTTACACTACTAAGGTGGTTTTGCACGTTATGAACTTTCAGAATGTTAAGCTGAGCACAGTTTTCTTTTAAACAAAATATATTGTTTATGTAAAGAGTCTAATGGCCCATAGCAATCCAATCTACATGTAAAGTACACGATTTCATATTGAAGCAGTTTTATTACTTCACATACGAAAGATATTGAGCAGTGGTAGGTATATTGTATTTGTATCCGAAAAATACAAGGGCAGATATATGGGGCTTGTGCTTAGTAATATTAGAATCGATTATTCCGATGAGAGGCGAGACATCTGTTCATTATGGGAAGAAGCATCATTTCCACCCCACCACTGTTGTCCGATGAACCCTTTCCCCTCTTCACTCAGTGAAATAACCATACTTAAAGGGTTAATTATGCCTCCCAAACTGATAACATTAACTGACTATCAGCAGCAAGGGAATATTGTTGATATCATTTAAAATTTACTAGGCACATGTGGTTTGCTGGACATTGTACCAAACCTATAAAACATTAGATATTTAATCACTGGCTGTTTTTGTATGCTAATTATGTTGATTCGCTTGACCTCTCAAAAACTGGATTTAATCTTTCCCATATTTTCTGCATTATGGAAACCCCAAACCTATTTTTCTTTACATTTTAGCTTCTTTTTCTGTGAACTCTAATCATTAGACAATCTCTTCACAGAGTAATCTGTACTCTTATAAACTATCAGTTATTTGAAATATTTTAGGAGAGAACTAATCTTTTTTTTTTTTTTATTAGTCTGGAAGGTTGTTCTTTAAGCACTGCTGTTGAGAGGGAAAAGCTAAACCTTTGCAATGTTCCTAATAAACAGATTCTCTAGATGCCCTCTCTCCTTTTACCACAATAAATATTCATTCAATATAATTGAAAGCCTCAATTAATATTACTTAAATCAGATGGGGTGAGAGCATATTCTTGAGTTAACAAAAACTAAAACTAGCAGGCAGTTAGGGACACAGAATAATTTGAAATGAAACCAATGCAAAAGGAAATTTGCTCATAATATCCTTTTGGAAATTTTTATATTTTTGGATACAAGATTTTGTTGTATGAAATTTCACTTTTAAACATTTATTTTTCCTTTTCCATCTTTTCAAGGGTGGAAAGAGCTTTCTTTTCCACCCTAACTTGCTTCTAGGAGTAAAAGATGGTCCCTAGCTGTCCATGTCTGAATTGATGTGATGTGCTTTGGGATTTAGTTAGAATGCACACATTTTTCCATGTCCTTCTAGCCTCTAGGCATGCAGGCCAAGTTCAAACACAACATCTTAAATAAACAAAACTAAATTGAACAGCTAAAGCCTTCTTTCAAGGAAAGATATACAGATTAGTGAAGGCCAGACCACGGTGTGATTCTCGCCTATACCCCAACGATAATTCAACCACACCCCAGAGAGAAAAATGTGCATCTGCTGCGTGACTGTGTGTGTTTGAGTCCACACATAGTTTGCACTTCCTGTGCCCTGCACAACATGGCCTGTGGTATGGATTAGATATAAAATCATTACACTGTGGATGTCGGTGCACTAGTCCTATTTTCCTTCAGTAGAAAAAGAACTCTTAGCCAAAATACTGTTTACATTAAAAAAATGTTTCCTCCGCAAGAAATCTTCCTCCCTGCAGATTCCCAAGTCTAGACTTAGCTGCAAAATCCAACCTTTGCCAGCAGGAGTGCTCACCAAGCCGTGAGGGAGCTGAAGCAGACAGACCTCTGCTCAGACAGGAAGTGGACCGCCCAGGTGGGTCATGACTGCACGATGGGCTCCAAGGGTCACCGATACGTACCCATCGAATAAAGGAGCCCTCAGGTGCTCCTGTCTCTTCAGATCTCAGAGACTTGGATTCCAGTGAGAGAAAACACACATTTAATCAACTAATAAATTTACTTTTAAGAGGGTCTCCTAATGTCTCGACAAGGAACTTCTACTTTTTAATGTGCTGCAATTTCTACTCTTAATACCTCAGTTCTACCCTCTTTGATTGATCAGCATCCCTTATTAAGCAAGCATCTGTAGCGCCTCACTCATCAGGAAACTAAAACAGCTGTCTTAGTCTGTTTGGGCTGCTATAACGAAATACCACAGACTGGGTGGCTTATAAACAGAAGTTGGTTTCTCACAGTTCTGGAGGCTCAAGGTCCAGGATCATGGTGCCAGTATGGTCGGGTGAGGGCCCTCTTCTGGGCTGCAGACTTTTTGTGGCTTCACATGGTGGAAGGGACCAGGGAGCTCTCTTTTATAAGGACACTGATCCCATTCATGAGGACTCCATCCTCATGACCTAATCACCTCCTAAAGGCCCCACCTACTAATACCATCACTTTTGGGTGCTGAAGTTTCAACATGAATTCTAGGGGAATACAAACATTCAGACCATAGCAATAGCCAAAGGACTGCTGTTCCTTGATCATTCCAGTTCTATTCATAGCTCTTCACGGGTCACTGCTAATGCCCAAGCCAAAGGGCTGGGTTTTGTAGGGAAGGTCAAGATTTAGGAAATATGTTCTGCTTCCCAAGGAATTAATGGACTCTTTGGACAGTGTCTTGGTCCATTCAGGCTGCTGTAAGAAAAATACCATAAACTGGATGGCTGATAAACAACAAACATTTATTACTCACAGTTCTGGAGGCTGGGAAGTCCAAGATCACAGCACCAGCAGATTTGGTGTCTAGTGAGACCCACTTTTTGGTGCATAAATGGTGCCGTTTTGCTGTGCCCTCAGAGGATGGCATAATTCCAATCATTAGGGCTCTGCCCTTGTGACCCAATCACCTCCCAAAGTCCCCACTTCCTAATACAATTACCTTGGGGGTTAAGATTTCAGTATATAACTTTGGGCGGGGGGGATAGAAACATTCAGACCATAGCAGGAAGGTAAGATTCATATGTGATATAATTATTAAATAACACAAGGAGATATGTGATTAAAACAATCAAAATGTGAGGCTGCTGAGGTTCAGGGAAACAAATATTCCATTATATCCACTACACTCTATTAGCAAGGCAGGAAAGTAGATTAACATATTCTTGAAATATTTCCAATGGTAATTGAAATAATGAGTTCTCCTTTCCTTGCCTATAAGCAGAAAAGTCAAGTAATCATATCACGTTGCTACCTTGTCATTCCATTTACTTGATGAAGCAAAGGAAAAGCATCAATAATGCCACTATTTTTCTATGAATCGAAATGTCTTTGGATTCCACCTTACTTCCTTTCCTAACACAGAATGCATTTTCCCAAAGAGACAATGTAATACATACGGCAATTAGTATCCCTTCTATTTCAGCCCTTTAAATGCACCTGCCAAGCCCATGTCAGCTGTTAGGAGAAATCATAAAAGGGCAGTCCTTCCAGAATATCTCCAGGTCCCCTCTAGCCAACCAATTCCAATTGTTCCCATACGCTAGTACCCTAGTTCTCGATTCTCTTTCATTCTCTTTGACACCAATCTTGGCTGTCAAACTCTATCAAGCTTCTTGACTTGGCCTTTTCACCCCTTTAGAACATGACCTCCTGTATCTGCCTCTGTGCTCCACATGTGGAAAGACCCTCTATCCCCTCACTCCATCCACACCTCACCAGAACACAGACCTTCAAGACTCAAGAGTGGTGGTTGGTGTCCAAGGGTCATTGTAAGAGCCAAAAGTATGAGGATAAAAGACTGTTTACTGAAAAGAACCAGGGTTCTCTCTGCCTAGAGAACTTTTTTTGAGCAGTATGACAAAATATCTGTCTATCTGCATATATCCTCCACTGGTGGGTGAGCTCTTCAAAGCATGGGACAAGGACTTCCTTATCTCTTCATTCTAACACACTGCCTAGAAAAATAACACACACATGGTTGCTTAGTTAATTAATTAATTAATTAATCCATGCTCCAAGGTTAATTAACTCCCCCAAACAAAACAATTTATTCAGTAGTCTCAACTAGAGTTTAGAAGGAAAGTGAACTAATTGAATTAATTCACCCTAAAGCATAAATTATTAAAAATACATCATTCTGATATAGGACCTGACAATGGTATTTTTTTAAATCTCCCCAGGAGATTTTCATGAGCAGCCTGTCTTGAGAACTGGTGGCATAAAATGTCCTCTGTGCTCTGGCCCCTGCTTCTCCCATCATCTACCCCATACACGTGCCTCTCTAGTTGTACTGAAATAAATGTCCTTTTTCATGCACATCATGCCTGCCCAGACCCCCAGATCTGTTTCACCATACTTGGAGAAATCTGAAGTTAGGGATGGTGTTAATGTCTCTTCCAAGGTCTCCCTATCAGTAGTATTTGCCTCCTATGATCTGAATGCTTATGTCCCCCCCAAATTCATATGCTGAAATCCTAACCCCCAAAGATGATGGTATTAAGAGATAGGGCCTTTGAGAGGTTCTTAAGTCATGAGAGTGGTACACTCATAAATGGGATTAGCACCTTATAAGAGGCTCCAGAGAGACTCCTTGCTCCTTCCTCCATGTGAGGATACAGGGAGAAGTTGCCAGCTATGAACCAGGAAGAGGGCCCTCACCAAATGCGACCACCCTGGTGCCTTCATCCTGAACTTCCCAGCCTCCAGAACTGTGAGAAACCAATTTCTGTTGTTTATAAGCTACCCAGTCTGTGGTATTTTGTTATAGCAGCCCAAACACTAAAACATTGCCTCCCAAATCAGGTTATTTTTTTCCCTGGAAATGAATGTCAGAAATAATGTTTCATTTTGAGCAAGAGTTAAATCACCAGAGTAAGGAAACTACATCAAAAGCTAGTCTGGGAATTTTGGGAAATTTGATGAATCTAAATGAGAAGAAAATACAGAGTGAAGTCTTTTAAGATTCCTCTGCAGCAGCTCATCTCTGTGGTGGATATATTGTGTTGGTGTTGGTTTTCTTCATCTGCAGGGTAAAACCCATTGTCTAACTATAGAAAAAGATTTATTGCAGTTGCCAGAGCTATGAAAGGGAATCATAATTCCTGACACCTCTCCCCATTCTTTCCTCATCCTCTAGCATAATATATCCAGACAATTTGGTTATGACTTAGTAGGTACTGATGGTAGAGCATAGGGTTCCATTTTGATGGATTCAAACCCAACCCATCCTGCTGGTCTTCTAAATAACAGAGAAGGTCTCAGAGACCAGAGTGAGTTCAGGGCAGTTTTCAAGTACATAAAAATGGGTGTTTCTCATGAAGTCAACATAATCATATTCTCTGATGATGTATCTGCTACACTCACGACTCCATCTGAAATATTTAGGGCTTGTTCTTTTAAGATGATCCTGAAACACCCCCTTCAGCTTGTCTTCCACAAACATGCCTTTTCTGAGTGATTTAGGTGTAGAAGGAGGAAAAAAAAAAAAAAAAGAGGAGGGGGATTTATCAGGATTAATTAATACACAAGAGGAAAGAGATGTATGTGATTAAACTAACCTCTCAGGTTCATTATAAATATTTTATGCATTTATGTGGCTCTGAATTCTGTCTTTGTCATTTAGGAAATAGCCCTTTGTCATTTAGGAAGCCTCCTACGAGTGAAAATAAGGTGCAAGGATTCTTATACCCAGGTCTGTGGTTGGAAAGACCCAAATAGAGAGCAGTTGGACTCCTGTCAGAAGGGGTAACAGTGCCAAGGAGATAGGAAGGGGCACACCATCACTGTATTCACTGGGCTGACTCTGATTCTCTGGAGACACTTTGTGTAGGAAATATAGGAGAAAGCCTTGGTGGATGAAGGACAGCTCCCAAAGGAGGGCATGGGTGGGGCTAGCATCCCCAAACTCTCCTTTACACGGGCCTCTGCACTGACCTCTGGAGATGCCCTGAGCGTTCCCTCCTCAGCACCTCCACTATTGCTTTCCCCACATCATCCCCTAGCCCTCCACCATGCAATGTCCTCCCTTGACCCTTCTGTCTGCCTGGCTTCTCCCACCCATCCTTGGAAATCAGGCTCCACTTCATCTCCACCATGAAGGCTATCATGGCATTACATATTTAGCATTATCTACATCCCTTGGAACCAGAGGTTCTATTTCAGAGTGGGGTTCAAGTGATCTCAAGAAGTTAAATTTCAACCACCCAAAGTAATTAAAAAGGAACTTCATTCTCTACTCACATTTTTCAAAAGTCATGAGAAGGTCTCCAAAAGCATAGTTTATAGGCATATTTATTAAAACTCTCTTTCGTCATTGTCCTTCCTATCCCCAAGGGACTCCCACAGCACTTTTTTCAACCCCCCCCCACAAGAAAGTGCCTCTTTGTCCCCCAGCCCATGAGTTTTTCTTTCTTCCTTTACTACAGCGGGGAAGATTAAAGTAGAGGCCACATGATTCTCTTTGGTGTTCTGGGGGAAAGGCAATGACTTTGAACATGCGGACCTCATGAATTTGTATCCCATCATACACTTATTATATATCCTTGTATTCTAGACATTTTTTCCTGTGTATTCATCCTGTCTTCCCGAATAAGTTGTGGATTCTTTAAGAACTATGTTTTATTCACCTTTGTATTTTAGTACAATATAGGTTTTCAGTAATAGTTTTAGAATGAATGAAAGAATTAAAACATATGAAAGTCAAAGATTAAATTTCATATTTCATTAATTCCTTCTGCAAATATCACACACTACACACTCAATTACTATTTGCTGATGATAATAAAAGAGGAAAGCAACCCAATCAGGAGGAAGAGAGGAGGCAAAGGCCCAGATCAACCCTGCAGTCTTTCACCCATAATGAGCTTCAGTCAACAAAACCTCCAGGGCTTCTTCACCCGGTAATCTGTTATTCAGCCTCTTGTACATGGACTTGCCCAATTCATTATATCAATCTTGAAAAAAAAAAAAAAAACCTGCTTTGTTTTGCTTTTGCCCCTACTAAAATTCATCTTATTAGATATGACCTGTCCTTTCAGCTCTTTGCAACCTGTTTGATACCTGGGTTTGTTATACACCATGATCCCTATTCTCCGAAGACTTATCAACATGGCTGTAGAGTCGCCTTTTTATTTTTAGTTGTTCATCACATCATGAAAGAAACTCATCTCCACCACAAGGAACTGCAGGTTGTAATTTGAAAGCTATGTACATACATTCAGATGCACAATGACGCATGTCACACGGGGGAATGCACCCACTCCTTCACCCAAAGCATAGGCACGCGCTGGGCACTTCTCCTGACAAACACCCACAGACGCACCTCAATACAACATCAAAATGGGTCCAAAGCACATGGTAGGCAGGACGTAGTCTGTACTAGGTGCTACCTGGTTGAGAACACTTGCTGGGGCCATAAAGAGAGGGGCACAGGCACACAGCGAGGCAGGAGGAGGTGCAGCTTCCCAAGGCGTGGCTTGAGCATCCTGGACCAGATATTGTCCTCATGGAGCCTCATGGTCAGAAAGTTCTCTGAAGGGAGAGCAGGGCCAATTTGCTGAGCTCCCATTACAGGCCTGCACCTTCAGATGCATTTGCTCTTCCACTCACCAAAACACCAGCATAGATCTTATAAACATCAGCATATTTGTACATAAAATTAAGGCTCACCTAAATTAGACCATGTGTCCGTGTCATAAGGTCAGTAAGTGCCAAAATCAGAACCAAAGAGTGATCTCATCCAGGCTCCAACTGCTGCTGCTCTGATCCCAGATAACCTGCTGGTAAACCCACAACCTGCATCAACCTAGACCTCAGCTGCTCCTCCCGGACACACACTGCTGCATCCGTCCCTAGGAAAGTCCATACAAGTCCTCCATCCTCACCTGGACCACAGGGCAAAGCCACTTCTTGCCCACAGTCAGATCCCACTTCCTTTCCCCACAGTGACAATGCCAGGTTTCCATCATCCTCCTTGGGAAGCCCTACTCACCCTGCCACTTTTTCTACCAGATGAGGAACTGAACTTCTTATTCGCTTGGTTCACTTTTCACCAGCAACTTGTCAATGGTATTGTGGTTACAGAGCCAGACTAAGTCCAAATCTTGATCCCTCTACTTTCCAGTTGTGTGATTTCAAGCATGTTAGTAAGCCTCTCTGAGTCTCAGGTTCCTTATCTGTAAAAGGGGGCTAAGAGCTGTATCTATCTACTGAGCAATCCCTGGGCGGTTTGAATGAATTGATGAATGTGAAGCACTTAGAACAATGCCTGGCACACCGTGAGCATGAGATGCATTCTGGTTCTCACGTGTGCCAGCTCTGGGAGCCAAGAGGACAAGATGGACACAGGCCCTGCTGTAATTCGAACAGGGGAATCAGTGCTAAAAATGTAATAATTGGACAAATAATTAATTAGAGCGGAGATGAGCACTCCGAAGGAAAAGGGCAAAGGGCAATGAGAGCATCTACCAGAGGGTCAGGATGAGTAGGAATCAGGTAGATCAGGGGTCAGCAAACTATGGCTTGGCAGCTTTAGTAAACAGAGTTTACTGGCACGCAGCCTCACCCTTCCATGTACAGAATGTCTACGGCTGCTTTTGCTCCACAACCCTAGAGTCTAGGCAGGGACCTCATGGCCCACAAAGCCGAAAATATTTACCATCTGGCCATTTAAGAGAAAGTTTGCTGAACCCTGAGCTACAGGAAGAGGGAAAGAGAAAACCAATCCATAAAGAGGATGTAGGAAGGCTGGCCTGGGGCTCAAGGAACTTGGAAAATGTGTCCCTCAGGCATGAACTCCCCCAACTTCCTAAACCATATCACCTGCACCTACAGACACCTTCAGCTGCACCTTCTTCCCTCTGGCCTCTGGGAAATGGCAAATGTTCCCCTCATTCAGGACTGCAGCCTCCTTTTTGCTCAAGATTTCCTCTCCTCTAAGAACCTGCCCTCCCAGGTTCATTCTTTCTTTCTTTCTCTTTCTCTCTCTCCCTCCCCTTTCTCCTCTCCCTCCCCCTCCTCCTCCTTCTCTCTCTCCCCATCCCCCCTCCCCAACTAGTCATCCTACCCCCAGTCTTCCTACCCATCCTCCCCACTCTGCCTTCAGTGTCATCATTCTAAAATGCAAATCTGACCATGTCACTCCCCTGCCTAAAACCCACCAGTGACTCCCAATTGTTTATGGGTAAGAGTCCAAACTTTAAAACAAGATATACAAAGCTCTACATAACCTGCTCTCACCACATCTGCAACTTTATCCCTGGCAAACTAGGACCACCTATCCTACTGTAACAATCATTAATCTTTCTTCTTGACCACTAACACCTTTGGATGCCCTCCCATGTTTCACAAATCCCTCACCTCATGAGTTTTGTGGGAACAGAATACAAACCAAATGGTCATGCTCCCAGCTTCCCTTGCAGCTAAGGTCCAGGCTGCCTGAGGTGACCTCAGCTTCCCCCGCCAGATGAACCCAAGTCAGATTCTGAATCTGAAGCCAGCAGTACGAAGAAGGATGCACAGCACAGAGTTCATTCTGCCGAGGGTGGGGACGGCAATGTCCAGGCTCAAGTGGCAGTGCCCAGCGCCCAGCATTGCAGTGTCCGTAGTGAAAGCCACCCTGGCTGTGTCCAGCAAAGGGACAAAGACGTCTCCTCTACTAACTGCCAGTCTAGTTCTGGGAATATAGCAGAGAACAAGACAGAAAAGGTATCTTCCTTTACTGGGATTATATTTTAGAAGCTGCATCGGACTTGCTTCTATTTTCAAGTGCCCACCATAGTGCTGGACACAGAGAATGTACTCAGTCCATGTTTGCCTTTTGTGTTCCAAGCCATTCCTCTGTTTTCAGTTCAGCCCACTGCCTAAGATCTCACAGTGCCCATGACCTTCATCCTGAGGGCTACTTCACCACCAGCACCATGGCTGTGGAAGTGGGCTAGACTCCATGATGGGCCCTGATCTTGTTTGCTTTTTACAAAATCCCTGGAATAACTATCTTATTCCTTTTAAGTAGCATGAAGCTGAAAGATGGCTCATTGCATGTTCCTGTTGTTCTAGTTATAGGTGACTAAGGGTTTTGATTTATTTCCTTGTGTCCCCATTAGCCTAACTCACCCCAGGACTGTGAACATAGTAGGTGTTCAATGAATTTAGGCTGAACCTGACTTTTAGTTGTTAAATGAGTGTGTGTGTGTGTGTATCTCCTCACAAACAGAGCTTGTGAAGAGAGTCACAGAGTCTAATTTTTGCAGAAAAAATTCAGAACAGCTTTGATTAGTGAGTTTGTTCCATTTCCCAAGAAATCATTTTAACCTTTAAACGCAGAAGGTCAGCCTCTCATCTCTCTGTTCACGCATAATTCCCCCTGCCCTCTGGTCTCAGTGCCTCGGCAACCCACCGGAGAGAGAGACCGAGCCTGCGGGAGGGAGAACGTGGGTGCTCCAAGGCCCAGGCTGCCTCTCTGGGACTGACTAAGCCGTCAGAATATGTTGTCTCCCTTGCTACATTATTAATAGAATTGCGAGAAGTTTGGGAGAAAACTTTCTCCCCCACCTAGAATAATTAGCATTTATGCCACACATGGTGCAAACTCAGGAAGATGAACATCAATAAAACAGAAAATGTTCCCTTTGAATCTTATTCTAGAGCCAGTGCCAACAGAGCACTTTGAAAGAGTGAAGGGCGTGGGAAAGCTCAGGTTGAATAAATCAGGGTTGCTGGGTCATCTGGGCACTGTGGGTGGCCCCAGTTAGGGCCGGAGGGGGCTGGGGGAGTCCAGCCAGTCCCAAATCTCTGTAGTATCATCACAGATCCTGGGTGGCAGTACTGGAAGTGGTCAGTGGTAGGATGTCCTGCCATGGATGATGGCTCGCAAGAGCCCAGGAGACGCAGAGTCACTGAAATGAGGCCAAGGTCAGACAGGCTGGCTTGGTAATTTTCTGAAAGGCCCGGATTGGCCTGCAGGGCTGACCCTGCAGCTGAAGGAAGTCACATGGTCTTAAGTAGGCGGAGGTATCCAAGCAGGTCACTCTAACTAGTGCGAATGATTCGTCATAGAGCCCAAGACTGCAGTAGCTTTATAACAACCATGTCAAACAGCTAGTGGGCCAAGTGTTACTTCCTTGTAGAAGTCTTCCCTGCCTCCCCCATTTAAAATAGCACCCCATCATTCCATTTACCATTGCTAGGCTTTCTCTTTCCTCTCACCACCCTTGGCTAGCCCGTATCATATAACCTACTTATTTGTATTGCATACTGTGTATTGTGTATTACATTTTAATACTAGAATGTAAGCTATATTTGAGGATGATGTCTTCTTATTCACTGCTGTGTCCCCAGCTCCTGGGTCAGTGCCTGGTATCCAATTAGTATTTATTGAACTCATAAATATATTCTGAACTAAAACTCTGATGTATTTTCACTTGAACTGCTCATTGACTGGGTTTATCTCAACTGTATTTGTACAATTGCTAGTTTTTAACTTTAAAAATGCAGCATTTTATCTTTTGGGTTTTTGTCCATTTTTCCAGCCTTTCAAGTTTAGTAAGTCTTGATTCCAGCACAATGGTGGGTCCCCTCAACCTCAATTCAATGCCTCCAAAACCTGAGCAGCATGCCACTGTCCCTCCATCCAAGTTGACATGCCAGTAGACATGCCAGTAGACACGTCCCCTCAGCCTGGATTAATTATTCTTAACCATTTGAGCCAGGAATCATTGCAATAGAGGCTCTCCCTCTGAAAAGGACCTTTGAGATCAAATGATCAGAAGCTTCAATTTTATAGACTGGGATTCTGGGACCGCATGGGGAAGTGAGTGATAAATGGATGGCCTCTCTGTGACATCATAAAAAGTGCAGTGATGGGTTCATAAAGCCTCAGCCACCCTGGGTTAAGTAGGTGCTTCCATAGCAACAAGCTCCCAGGGTGGCCTTGGACGAGCACCTGAATTCTCCAACACCCATGCTAGACAGGTGGGATCCATCCACAAAGCCTGTCTCTTCTTTATCTTTTCCCATACCAAGGGTGGTCCATGAGCAACAGCTGGAAGGACTCGGAAGCCAAGCCAGGGCCCTGGCTTCTTCCCTCTTCACCCTATCCTTCCTTCTCCCTCCTCCTGAGGTGGCAATGCTCTCCTGTTCTCTTCCTTTTCCACCCCACTGAGACATGTAAACTTATTCAGATGGGGTGAAAATGCCAAGAATATACTGATGAGCTATAGCCAACAGATACTCAAAGACAAAAGAGAGGTTTCTTGGCACTTCTGAGAGCATAAAATCCTTTGGCTCTCAGTGACTGGCAGCGTTTAAAAAAAACATGTCCTGAAACAGCCAGAAATATAAGGGTAAAGGGAAGAGCCAGTCACAGTAAGTATTTGTTGAATGAATGAGTGACTTCAGTATATGAAACAAAGTAAATGGACATAGTAATGGAACTGCTGGTGCCTCCTCAGACTTGCCTTGGTCTAAGTGGGGACATCAGGGGAAATCACAGCCAGTGCCTCCCCACCTCCCGAGGAAAGGCCGGGCAAGAATAGCCCAACGTTAGGGTACAGTGAACACTGCAGAGGTCTCTGTGCGTGCACCTGAGGCCACACCCTTCCTTGGCCTCCTTCCCCTGCCTCAGCCTGCTTCCCTCAGTCCCTGCTCCTGGGAGCACCGCCTCCATAAATCACTTTCTCAAGAATCCCCATCTCCAGCTCTGCTTCTAGGAATGTGACCCAAGACATTATATTTCTTAAAATACAACAGGCAGCGGAGTATTTAATATTGAATCTGGCCCCTACAACCTTTTTAAATCCCTCCCACCAGACCCCTCATTGCTGGTCCCAGAACACAGTGTCACCAGACTCCCACTTCTGCAGCCGGCGCAGGCTCTACAGCCATGACGTTAATGGCAACCCTCACAATGCAAGGACGCTCAGAAGTAAACTGTCTGGAGCCACAGTTTTAGACACAAGGTGAGCAGCTTAGCTTGTGAAGTTTCAAAGCTGCCAAAAGGTGTCTTCAGTTATAGGAACAGAACCCACTGTCACAGTCATTAATTATTTATGGAACAGATTTGGGAAAGAGGCAGGGGCAGGTGGTGAGACAGGCAATACAGAAATGGAGAAAGATTTGCACGTGCTTATCTTAAAAACTCCCGGGTGGGCTCCTCCCCACCTTTCACCCAGGAAAGCAGTCACTCAGGCTGCCCTCTGCCACCACCACCTCACCTCTCACCCTTCTGGGAGACCGAGAAGGAAGCAGGTGCTCCGGAGTAGAAAGCTCTGACCTTCCCAGCCTGCTCAGTTTGAGATTCGGAAGGACTTTAAATGACAGGCCCAACCTGGCCGCTTGGCGTGGCCTGGAAGTATCCCTGTGGCGCTGTGGCCTGTGTGCGCAGAACTCCCCAAGGCCGCCGGAGAGGCTCCCGGCCAGTACGCCCCTTCCCTCTCCACGGGGCTCCTTCAACTATCCCCCACTCACCCACCTGTTTGCCACCTTCTTCCTTATCGTACGAGATCTTGCCTCCGGCTTCAAGGGAAATGCAGCAGGCAGCAGAGGGTGAGGTACTGAACCTCTGGCTTACACACACACACAACACAGACACCACAAAAAAAAACACAGAAGGCACACACACACACCACACACACAATACACCCACAATAGACACACAACACACACTACAGATACACAACACGCAGACAACACACAATGCACGCACACACATGCACACACACACACGCACCTGCTTCTCTACCTGCCCTTTCCTCCTGAAAGCTTGGAAGAGGCGTCCTGCTCCTCACACACCCCCTTCCATTGCTTCCTCTTCTCCCAAACTTTCAACCCCTCTCGCATTGCAGGCCCCTTCCTGTGAGCATTTACTGTGCTGGAGTTTCACTTCTTAAAAAAAAAAAAAATGGGAACAGTCATAAGCGACAGATTACCTCCCCTCCTACCTGCAGTGAAAATAGAAGCATCAGATGGGCACCCCCCCCACACACACACACACCCCCGCATGTCTACACACCTAGTGGGGCCCCTCAGTGGCAGCCAGACCCTCCCACCACAGCGTCACCGGCGCTCCAGACCCACCCCTTCCCCACCTCCGGAGCCAAGTCACAGTTCCCTGAGTTAAACCCTCTCTTGAATGTGCAACTTCTTCCTTTGCCAGCTCCTCTCCCACTTTAAGCCCAGCTCTTTCTTGGGCTCCTTCACTTCCTGGCACCCAGCAGCATCTGAAGGATAACTGATAACTCCACACCCGTGTCTCCAGCCCATCTCTCCCGCCAGGTCAGCCGCAGGTGTAACAAGTTCCTAGCGGACAAGAGCCTTCAACAAAGCATGTCGAAAACTAAACTTCTCAAGCTCGCCCCCTTGCTCCTTATAATTAATGTCTCCCTTCAATAAATTAGCATTTCCAGCCAGCCAGTTGTCCAAACCAGAGACCTGGATATGGTCCTTGACTCTTGAGATTTAACCTCCTTCTCCCTTAACCAGTAGAACTCCATGTCCTATCTTTACGTCCCCTAAGTGTCCCTTAATCCATCTCTTTCTCCCTATTTCTTAACTGAGGCCCCCCCGTCACACCTTCTAACAGTGGAAGAGCCTCTGTCCTACATGAGGCCCCCCCACTCCCACGCACTGCACTCATCACTCTAACGAGCAAAATGGAGTTGTCACCTTCTCTTTAAACCCTTTCCTGAATACCTTCCCCCTTCACAGACCTCCTCCCAGGAGAAGCAGACTCAGGGAAGAGAAACTGAGCAGAATACAGCAAATCCAGGGGCAGGGAAATGACTGATTCATGCATTTGTTCGTTCATTAAATTATACCTTCAGAACTTAGAGTTAGTCCTTCTGGGAGTCTCCAGGCCCAAGCATTTAGTTTTCTTGTTTATTTCCTTCATAGCACTTACCTCCATTTGTTGGTTTTTTTGTTTTTTTGTTTTTTTGATTCATTACGTTTATACTTAAAAAAAAAAAATCTATCTCCCCTTTAAGAAGAAAAGTTCCTTAAAGAAAAGGTAGTCTCTCTGTCCGTTTGATATGGTATCCACAGCCCCTATTCCCAGGCGGGGCATACAGTAGTCACTTAATAAATATTTATAGAATAAATGAAGGGATAAATGAATGACCACATTGGCACATGGTAGTTTCTGTCCAGAGTCAGTTCCATCAACACTAGTTTGAGAACAAGTTTCCCATCATCTATCGGCAAGCATTTACTAAGTACCCGCCATCTACAGGCGGAGTGGGGTGGGCGCCAGCAGCACAGATACAGAAAGTGTGATTTCTACACTCAAGTCTCTCTAGGGAGGGATGGACTGAGGTACAAAGGGCTAACTCTCAGCAGTGTGGGACCAGGGCTCTCCATGCCCAGGGACGGGCCTCGCCTGGGGTGCCCGACACAGATGCCAGCCTTGGAGTGGGGACAGTTCCAGCCTGAGGAGCTGGGCCCTGGGGAATGTCCTGCCTCCTCTGCCTTATGCCAGACTCCAGATACCCATTCCGTGTGCTCAGCCCCCAGCAGGAGGAAGAATGGGCCTTCCACTCTGGTCCCATGAGGCTATAGCTGGAGGAGGGTGTGCACATTTATCAGGAGAGGAGGAAGAATGCGTTAAAAAAGAAATGAAGAGAAAATGAGAAGGAAGGAAAAAGGAAAGAGAAAAGCCATCCCCAACGACATCTCTCATCTCTCCTTTACAATCCTGGCCCCAGGCCCTAGGGCGCTCACCGGGACAATGCAGTGTCCTTCCCACCAGCCTCCCTAAACCAAAACACCCACCCCTGCTTCCATTGCAGTCCAAGCTCCAGCCAGGATCTGGTGTGGGCTTTTATAAACATAAACTCAGATTGTGCAGCTGTGTCACTCCCTGCTTAAAATCCTCCTTGGCTTCCCTCACATTGAAAATAAAATCCAAGTTCCACGTTCAGTCATGGAAAGCCTTTCATGATTTGGTATCTGTCCCTGTAGACTGGATGCAGCCACACTGACCTGCTTTTTGCACCTGAAAACACCAGGCTTATTGCAGCCACAGGGCCTTTGTCCTCATTGTTCCCTCCTCCTGGATGGCTCTGGCCCCTGATTTTCACCAAACTGGGTCCTCATTGACATGCAGCTTAAAAATCACCCTAGCGAAGTGATGCTCCCTTGACTCCCCTTTCTGAAGTAACGACGGGGCTCCCGCTCCATTTCACGCCTGGGGGTTATTTTTCTGTACAACCTTTACCACTATTTGAATCTTTCCTGGTCACATTTTTCTGTATTCCCCGATATATTAGTCTTCTACTGTTGCAAAACAAATTACCACAATCTTAGAAGCTGAAAACCACACCCATTTATTAGCTCATAGCCCTGTGGGTCTGAAGTTTGGGCACAGACAGGCTGAGTTCCCTGCACAGGGTCTCCCACGGCTAAGATAGAGGTGTTGGCTGGGCTGTGTACTCGTCTGGAGCTTGGGGTCCTCTTCCAGGCCCGTGGGGTTTTGGCAGGATTCATTTCCTTCAGTTGTAGGCCTACATTTCCCAGTTCCTTTCTGGCCACCAGCAAGGCGCAGCCCTGAGCTCCTGAAGCCCGCTCCCGTTCCTTGCCATGGGGCCCCTCCAACTTCAAAGCCAGCAACAGAGTTTTCCTCACGTTGAGACCCTCTCACGCTGCGAATCTACCCCACCAGGAAAAGCCCAGTCCCCACGAAGGGATCGCCTGACTACGTCAGGTGGACCCAGGACCATCACTTTGCAAGTCAAGTCAGCCATATAACATGACCTGATCCAGGGAACGACTGTCCCGTCCCATCCACACTCCAGGGGACAGAATTATACCCGGCAGGTATGCCGGGGGTGGAAATTTGGGGGTTAACTTAGAATTCTGCCTACCATGCCCCACTTGAGGAGGACATTGCCTGCCTTGTTATCTCTGCACCTCAAGGCCTTGGACAGATCTTCCAACCACACAGAGAACATGCAGACAATGAAAATATTGCATAGCACTATGTGGGAAAGCAACAGCATTGCTCAGAAATTAGAGGTGCCCCAGGCCCAGGAGCCCTGACCAGCCCCGGCCCTGTCTGTCCAACCCAGGGACAAGGGAATCAGAATCCCACATGCCTGAACCCAGCCATGGGCCACCAATGTGCCACCACACAGTATTGGAAGCCTCTGGCCTAGACTAGTTCCAGCACATAGCAGATGCTCATTAATTTGTTTTTCATTTATTAATGGAAGGAAGGGAAGAGGGCTATCTCTCCTGGAAACTAGAGATGGAAAGAATTGAAAGAATTGGGGTGGCGAGAGCAAAACAGAAGCCATGAGCCAGTCAAGTACTTTCCACCTCCCTCTGCTCTCGGCCTGTCCAACACCCACTTCCCGAGACCCAGCTCCCTCCAACCCCCAGGAAGCCTCCTCTGCCCCAGCCTGAGGTCCTGTGCACTGAACGTCTACCCACCTCATCCAGCCCTTTTCAGAGGGCTGCCTTTGGACCCCTCTCTCCTACTGTGGAGCATCAGGCCAAGTCCTGAGTGCTGTTGGCAGTTCACCACGCCTGCGTCTTGGGTTCCTGTCTCACCTTCACTCTCCTTGAGAAAGGCGGCCGTTTCACCCACCTTTGTCTCCACCCAGTGCAGATGGAGCGCATTTTGGCTGTGCGGACCTCTGGGACCTGCTTGGTGCTTTGGAATTGAGACCTGCTGTTAAGCAGGAAATGGGAGCTGGCCTGGGGTGGGGTAGTCGTGGGGTGAAGCATGCCGGTGGGGTGGTGGCAGCAGGGGGTGGAGAAGCGGGGGAGCAGGCAGCAAGAGCACAATATGAGGCCCTGGCACCTGTGAAAAGGCGACAGGGGCCAGAAGGTCACAGCGGACCTAGAAAAGGAGAGGAAGGAAAGCAATTGGACCAAGAGAGCTGGTCGTCATCAGAGTGGTGTGAGGACCCGCATCCAACCAATGGCTATCTCTACAAACACAGGCTACTTGCTTTTTGTCCAAACCTGCCTAAAGAGCCACAGTCAGAGAATTGTCTCCACTGTCGCTTCTCCTTACTTCCAGTAGTGGTCACTGTTGGTGCAGATAAAATGAGACAGTGATGCTGGTGGTAGATGTGATATATTTTGCCCTTAACATCCAAGGAAGTAAAGAAAAATGATCTGGTATGCTAGTAGGCTGAAAGGTGACCATCAGCCTATGAGTGAGACTGTCACCAGCACACGAGCCCCACTTGGGTACGTGAACAGGAAGGTAATGTTCATGCCATGGGTTCAAGAAAGACTCTCATTAGGAGTAAGATGGGTCAGAACTAACTAGACTCCAAGTTCTGGTTCTGGGCTCCCCTCCAGGGAGACTGGTACTTAGCGAGGGATCAGGGGGCAGCCTCAAAAGTGATAAGCAGACCGGGCAGCAGGGCCTGGGAGAAAAAGAAGCTGGGATTATTCATCGGGAAAAAACAGGCAGGCAGGATTTAATACAATCTTCAGGTATCAGAAGAGTTCTTAGGCAGTGCAGGCTAAATCTTGGCAGTGGCTACTGAGGATAGAATAAGGAAAGGAACTTAATCCCTAGCATAAGGGATTTAGGATAGCTAAGGGGGAGAATTTCCTGATGGTGAAGGTTGTTAAAAGTGGCAATGAATGGTCTGGGGAGAGACTCGGGTCTGCTCTGGAAGCTTTTACAAGTAGAAGAGATTATCCTCTGGTAGGGCAGCTTATCTCTAATCCTGCCTGAAGGCAGGGGAATGGACGCAATGACCTCAGGGTCTCCTTCAGACTTGGAAAGCAGGCTTTCCCATCAGTGGGCAAGGCAACACTGCTGAGCAGGAGATGTGCTTTAAGGAAGGCCCAGAGTGTTTCTGGAAATAAAAAGGAGCAGCCCCACGTGAGAGCTCCTTTCCTTTGTCTATCTTTCAGCCAGGGCTGCCTCACGGCAATGGCCAGGCCCCTCTATAATCTCAGGTCTAATCAAGGGCACCTGAGACAAGAAAGCCAAGAGCAGCCACAGGCCACGCAGAGACGGATTACTCCCCACTCGGCAAAGCACCCCGGACAGCAGAGCCTTGCTGTGGTCTTCTCCACGGAGGGCTCTGCATTTAAAAATCCATGTGAACTGCTTGTATATTTTGGAGATTCACTTTGTTATACAGCAGAAACTAACACACCACTGTAAAGTAATTATACTCCAATAAAGATGCTAAAAAAAAAAAATCCATGTGAAAAGCTTGCTGGCCCCCAGGCAGTAGCAACAGGACGTTTTCAACCTGCTGCTGCCAGCCCAGATGACCAAAAAGGGCTGCGCTAGCTCCAGCTTTCCTCAAACCACACTGCCACTTCCTGTCTGTAAATTGACAAGCCTTCTGGGAACACTGGCCTGTGCGCAGCTGTTCACCTTGGGGGCCAGGGAAGAAAAGCCCATGACCTTGTGCATGCACAGCTGAGACCATTAACAAGTACAAAGAGCACCGGCCGGGATGGCCTCAGAAGGCTTCTGCGCTTGCACAGAGCTCGAAGGAAGGGCAAGATCTGGGCAGAGACGAGAGCACCAACATCTTCTGAAGTGGTTTTCCAAAGTGCCGCCCAGATACGTGAACTACTCTCAGGGCCATAGTTGATTCAATGTTTTCTGAAACCCAGAAAGCCAAAGACAAGATGACCTTTGGCTTTCTAGAACCTCGGGGTCTGACTCTGCCCAGTATTCAACTAGATAAATTTGGAAGTGGGTATATCTTTTATTTTCAGTTTTATTTCCCCAATGAACAAAGAATTCTTTAAACCCTAACCCTATACCTTCACAGAGTTTGATTCTTCATCCCTGCTATTTCTTTCTTATAACTTGGCTGATGTCCTCCCACTGCTTTTTCTTTGTCCTCCATATCTCTGTTCCAACTCTTTTACAGGATTTGCACCAGCCCCATCTCTGCTTTCCACCTCTCAGCTCTTGATAAGTCCACAGCTCCATACCCTCCCCCACAAACAGGGCCCTGGGGCCACTGTCCTCCCTTCAAGGACACCTTTCCTTCTGGAGACTTAAACATCAGCCTCCTGGACACCTCTACTTAGACTGCATCGTAGCACAGGGATAGGACTGGAGCAAATGGCCAAGGATGCTTAGGGGAAATAAGCATGGAAATGTATTATTCTGCCCATTGCACATGCTGGACACAGGCAGGAGCTGGTTGCAAAAGCATATTAAGCATGCAATCAGCTGCATCCTCGAGCCCAAATAAAGCTATTTTCATTTCATAAAGCAAGAGAGCAAGTCAAGTCATTAGGGAAATAGAAATGGGGAGCTTAAATGCCTAATTGGAAGCTCTATTGCACTTGCAAAGTACCTTTGGTTTTTCAAAAATTTAAGGGAAACACATTGAGCTTAGAATTGCAGATAGATCGATGTCATGTCCCTTTCTGCATTAGCACAGAAGAAGAATCCCTTCCTGCAGGCTCATGCCAACTCAGGTTATGGTATATAAATGACACTGAGGGCCCAGAAGGAAACAAGTGGCTCCTAAAAGCAGGAAAAATTGAGGAGACAGAAAAAGTCCTCTTCCTTTCCAGGGAAGGCAGAAGCTCATGGCCACAGCACCTCTCTGGCTGTTTTAGTTTAACTCTTCCATATGTTAGTAAGAATTTTAATGAGTTTGATTTATTTATTGGACATTTCCTATGTGCCTGGTGCAATGTGAGGCTAAACTACCTCTGGGGCGTCAGTGACCTCCTCTGTTAAAGGCAGGGGTTAAGCATGATTGGTGGTTTAGCCCTGAGATTCCACAAAAGTGCCTGGGAGCCACTGAGGGGAGGGGTCCATGTGAGAGATGAACAGGCAAGGAAGATTCTACTCCCCCATGCCCATGTCCACTGTATCTGTTCAATATTTTGGGATTCCACGTAAGATATTGTTTGGCGGGGGCAGGGGGGCAAGGTTTCTGTTGCTTAAATACACACACATGCATACACACACACACAGAATCCACCGAGGGCTCCTCCAGGATTGAGAAATTGAAGATGTATTCTCCTAATCTCACCATGCAGATGAGGCAAGCGCTCATTGACCAGCTTGGTAACTTAGTTATAGAACTCAGTTGCTCATAGATTCTCTAAAGCATGTATCCCGGGAGCTCAGAGCATAAGAAAACAAGGATTATGTTTCCTGGGAGGTTCAGGCTTGACTTGTTGATTGATCCTGCACATGTGACTGTTTTGAGGTAGAACAAGAGCAATTCCTGCATCACATACTTTTTCATAGAGAGCTCGTCTAAACTCATCTTTCCCCAACTCATCTAAACCATGTTGTCTCTTACAAGTTGCAGAAATGAGAACATTCAGATTATCCTGGATGCTCATCTGGTGATGGGATCTTCTTACAGATAAGGTCTTTATCCAGAAAGTCTCTGTCTCAGGAGGGCTGAGGGCGTTTATCAACACAGGACTCTTCAATCAAGAGGAGCATGCAGGATCAGCAGAAATAGTCGGGAGGAATAGCCTTCTTGAGCCAACATCATGGTGTTTCTGAAAATTCCCACAGAGCCTGCAACTCCAAAGGAATGAATCTCTAATGGTTGAATATTGGGTACTCTGAGTGCACATAGGAGGTAATAACTAGAGCCTCTGGGAAAACTAACTGCCAGATCCCCTCAAGGAGCCAGCCCTGCAAACACACAAGGACTTAGCCCTTGACTTTTTCTTCTGATCCCTACAATGGGCTCACACTGCACTCTGATGGGCACTTTCCCATTCCACGGAATGTCTGCAGCCACCTTTATCATCACAGAGAATGCAACAAGAAGATAAAGTTAGAAAGTACTTCTTCCCCTGATCTGCAGGAATGACCTCCAGACCTCAGGCCTGTGGTTCATGAGAACAAACATATCCACTAGAGTGATCATGAGTAAGTCAGCTTGACACACACATGACATGACATGACATCCTAAGTGTGATTAGATTAGGTCCCTACCTGCACTGGAAATGAAACCACAGGCATATAACGGAGGACCTGCACCCAGTCACACCCAGTCTTTCTGCAACATCACCGAGCTGGGCACTCATGCCTCTGTCCCGAAGCACAGTCCGTTGGGAGTCCCACAGGGTGTGAAACTCAACTGTTTTCCCAGCTGAAGAGACAGTTGGATTTGCACGGGCAGCAGGGACCGGACTGCAACTACAAAAACTCTAGGTTCTCCCCAAAATTCTAACCCCAAATAGAGACAGTGTGTCCCTGGAGAAATGGCAGGATGTGGAGAGAGGAAGAGGAGAGAAGCGAAGTCGTAGAGAAAGTGATGAATGGCCAGTCTGCTTTGCCCAACTAGTTATTACTGAGTCGTTTGCCATTTGGCCCCATGTATTTTTAAAGCATATAGTTAAGGAGCATTTATTAAAATGTTTTCAAGTTGTCCTTCTAAAGAAGAGACCTTGACAGGCCACTCAGTATACTGCAAAGGTGGGTTAAATACTATTATCCCTGCTGCAGAGATAGGAAGACAACAGTATAATGGATTACCTTAATTTCCCAGAGACATGTGGTGCATTCATTACTGGGAGGGAAAAAGAAAAAGTAAAGAAAAGACAATCAGATGAAAGAGTCCTGAAGCCTGGGCTGCCTTGCCAAGAAAGCCAACCAGTTTGAGAAAAGGAGAGGCGAGCCCCATACCTCCGAGGGTGCTGCTCCAAAACACGCAGTCCTTAGAAACACAGACACCTTCAGGAGCTCCGAATTAAAATGCGCAACAGAAACAAATTCGCCACACAGAAAACTGCGAGGGCTCACCAATCTGCCATGTGAGGCAGATTGGGAGAGAAAGAAAAAATAATCCAGATCCTAATTTAGTTCAGGAGCTTGTTTTCTTACACCGACAAATCCTTCTAAAAATGATTTCCTGATTAGAGTCAAACGTTGGAGGCCCAAACTCCCTGAGATTGTTGTGTTGTCAGCATGTTAATGTGTTCCTTAGCAACTCTCTCCCTCCACCTTTAGGAGGAAACAACACCTCTACCAGTAACACAAAGCTGGAGAAGCCTCAGCACCTCTGATGATTCACGGTCGGGGAGGGAGGCGCAGATGTCTGAGGTCGATGGGAGAGTGGGACGCTGGCTGGTAGCAAGACACAGGCAGCAAATGCCAAGGCAGGTGCCAGGCTGTACGGGGAGGCTGTGCAAAAGGAGAGAAGAGGGGCCACTGCATCTCTGTATCTCTACATACTTGCAACCATCATTTGCCATTTCATAACGTGAAATGCGAATCCCAGTACTTACACAGAGCTAGTATCTTTTTTCTCACCAGACTTAAAGATGCAAAAAGCCCTAAGGAGAGCTCAAGTTAGTGAAGGTTAAGGAAAAGGTTCTCCTGAAATGATTTTGTTTTAATCCTAAACTCTGGAATCTTCAGAATCAGTTCGGAAAGAAATGAAAATCTAAACTTTATTTATCCATTGATTAAATACTTATTACACATTTGGCAGTATGCCAGCTCTTGTTCTCTGTGATTTCAGGTCAGTTCTTTGGGCAATGAGCACCATCAATGAACCCTAAAGCTAGAAGGGACTATCAACTCCAATAATCTCATTTTCCAGATGAGAAAGCTGAGGCCTCGTGAGGTTCTCCTCCTTGAGATATGAGATTGATTTACTGACAAAGCTAGAGTATGAATCCAAGTATTTCCACCATGACTACTAATTCTCAGACCAGATGCTTCCAAACTGGACTTGGATGGTCTCTGTCTGAGAAGGGGAGAAGTGAGATTCAATTTGCCAATATTCTCAACCTTGGAGGAAGTGATATTCATCCTAAGCCAAAACATACTGGTAAATTCTCTAATTTAGTCAGATGATGTCTCACTTTACATGATAAATGTTTCTAAAAAGTTGCATGCAAATCAAATTTTTGCAAATTGAATTACTTTTTTAAAAGCACAAGACAGATTGCTTTGTAAAGGAATCCTGGGCTGAAAATGAGAAATATTTCTGCAATTTAAATAATAACTACCTCCATAATTTATCTCTTGTGTAATTCATAATTTAATATTCCTTGGTTTTGTTTAGCTTCACTTGTTTAAAACAAGAAAGATCTATATTTATGCAGCTAGTGTCACCAAGAAGTTTGAAGTACATTAATAATAACTAATACTTTCCTTCTACATACCCTTAAGAACTAATAAGGAATTGGTATTCCCATTTGGCAGATGGAAAAAGTCAAGGCATGGAGTAAGGATAGATCTAAGATCATGGAGAAAGTCAATGAGGTGGACAGGATGCCTGCATGTTTTTGATTATAAATCCTGCATTTTTATCTATTGATGTTAGGACACCGTAGGCAACTATCATATTCGAGTTCTCCAGAGAAATAGACCCAATAGGATACATATGGATATATAAGAGGGGACTTATGAGAATTGGCTCATGTGACTATGGAGGCTGAGATATGCCATGACATGCTGTCTGCAGACTGGAGAACCAAGAAACCCAGTGATATAATTTAATTCGAGTCCAATGGCCTGAAAAAGGAGGCAAGGGAAATGGAAGAGGGGCCATTGGTATAGCTCCCAGAGTCTGAAGGCCAGAGAACCAGGAGCTCTGATATCCGAAAGCAGGAGAAGATGGATGTCCCAGCTCAAGAAGAAAGAGCAAATATGCCCTTCTTCCACTTTTTTTTTCCATTGGGGTCCCTAGTGGATTGGATGATGCCCACATTGGTAAGGGTGGATCTTTTTCACTCCGTCAACTGATTCAAATGCTAATCTCTCTTCTGCGAACATCCTCACAGACACACCCAGAAATAACATTTCCCCAGTTATCTGGGCAATTCCTTAGCCCAATCAAGTTGCAAAATTAACCGTCACAGCTATTGTCTCCCAGGGAGACATTCTCCACGTCACAGATACGTGGACTCCAAAGAAATTCATGAGGCATCTCAAAGATACATGTTCCAGGAATCCAAGAGAGCCTCCTGCCTTTCTCTCTGCCCAATCACTGGACTCACCTAGGAAACATGGAGACCAAAAAAGAGTCTCAATCAATCCATGACAATGTGGCTTTACCGATTCCCCATCACAATCCACCCCTCTGACTGTAGAGAAGAAAAGAGGAGAAAGTATCGGCTCTGCCCCCAAGAACTCTCAGCCTACTGGAAGAGGCAAGGCTCATACACAAAACTACATTAGAGTCTAAGTTCATATGCGTCTTCCCCACTAGATTGTAGAGCCTTTAGGAGAGGGACCTCTTCATCTTTGCAATGTTAGCACCTTGCCTTGGAAACAGTCAGTACCCAGCTGAATTTTTTGTCATATTAAATTATAAACATGTAGAGAGATTGGGAAGGATGTTATCTGCAAATATCTGGAGAGATGATATAGAATAGATAGAATAAACATATTGTTTGTATCTCCAGAATGAAATCATCTCCTCTGCAGTGCGGGAAGATTAATAATAATGCCAACCTCAGAGAGTGGCTGTGGCACTTGAGTGGCAAAATAGATCTAAAGCATTTAGCAAGTCTCTGGCACACAGTGAGCACTTAATAGGCAGTGCCTATCATTTATGTTACAAGGATCACAGATAGTGGTGACAGAGGACCGCATGACAGATCAATGTGAAGAAGAATTTTCCAAAAGTATCAAGGGCTGCTCCCTCGTGGAAGCTACTACATGGGTGAAGCTCCCTCTCCCAGAGGCTGGACAGTCATCTCTCAATGAAGATGTCAAGAAAAGTCCTGCACTAGGTAAAGGTTGGCTGACAGCACTGGTTCATCAACCTGGCTGAGAATTAGAATAATGTAGGCAGTGTTTTATATATACACAGTTTTAGACCAATCCAGACTTCTTTAACAATTGTGAAAAGACCCAGGAATTTATATTTTAATAAGCATCCCAAAGTGACTTTTAGGTAGCTCATCAAGCAAGGATCTAATTATCTAAGTTTGAGAACCACCTGTATAGAGAAAGTTTATACTCCCTTCCAGATTCTGAGGCTCTAGGAATTCCTTCATCCATCCTTGATCACCTTCAGAATAGAATCATGGAAAATCATACAGGTTGATAAAGTCAGAAAGATTGGCTTCAAATCCCTGTTCTGCCATTTCCTGTTTGTATCACTTAAAGTGTATTGATTATTCTCCCAAAGCCTCAATTTTTTTGTCTATAAAATAGAGATAAAGGTGATTACCTTGTATGGATGTTTATTCTAGGAGGGATTTCTGGCACATAATAAGTATTTAATAAATATTTTATGAGAAAAGTGCCTCTCATTGTACATGCATACATACATACATACATAAATAAAGACTTAATAAATACCAGTTCCCTTTCTCACCACCATCCCAAACTTTCGCATTATGTAGAGGAAACTGAGTTCACTTAAAGCAAGGAGGTGACAAAAGATGAGAAAGTAAGACAACAGAACCATGCATAGATGGAGATACCAGAAGAACAGGAAAATAGCCTGGGAGATTCCAAAAATCAAGAGGATTCTCAAAATCTGAAGTAAAGCAGGCAGAGAAAAAACACAATGCATTAAATTTCAGTGGGAAAGTGAAGGAGAGTGAAAGTATCATGGATCTTTCTGGATTTTGTTGGGTGTTCTCAATCATTACATCTGCATTTAGAAATATTTATGTTTGCTGAAAACCAAGAGCCTTGGCGCACAGGGAGAATGAAAAGAGCAAGGGACAGGGTCTAATTAATCATCAGGGGGCTGTCACATTGACAACTAGAAGAATTGGAAAGTTACAAAGTACCAGCACCAAACAGCATCAATCACCCAACGATGGTAAATAAATTAATCAAAAATCATTGGGTACCAAAAGGTCTGGGGGAAAAATAAAAGGCAGAAGAGAAAAATGATCAGGAGCAGCAAGCAAGCAAAATAGCAGAGCTTGACCCTGTTAAAGCTGAAGCCATGTACCTTGGCAGACTGCCAGCCACTCTGCCTTCAATGCCTTGCCCACCCCCAAGCAGAGTGCCAAGCACAACTGGGTTTGTAGCTATTACCCCTTCTGTATTGAATGGGAGATTTACTTAGCATCCCTACTCCCTACCCCTAATAAAAGGGGAAATATTGGCCTTGACAAGTAGGTCATCCTAAATACCACTTTGCTCAAAGCCATTCCCTGACTCATTACTGAGCTGCTATATTTGTGCGTTTGAGTTAAAACTCCCCACCTAGCCTGCTGGGGACCAGTTATTACCAGCCACAGGTCTTGGTGGAATACATGACTCTCTCCTCTGGGATACTAGGGGCCCTCACTGACCCAGAATTATAACACCTGGCCCACCCTCCCTTACCTGGCCTCTATTTCCCCCAATCAGTTTGTTTTTTGTTTATTTGTTTGTTTGTTTTTAACCTGGCAGAAGAGTGGTTATGGAGGATATTAACCAGATCATCAACTTCCCCATTCTTTTCCAGTCAGGATGCACACATCTGCCCCTTTCGGTTCACACAGGATTCAGGGGGCTCAGCCATGAATTAAAAGAATTGAACACCTGGATTTCCTATGGATCCACACAGGTCATGAAATATTCCAGTAGAATTTAACATTTGCTATGATCCGCCTTTTTAAAAAATATATTTTTGACATGATAGATCACACATCCTTTACAATTCACCCACAAGGGTTAACCTGCAATTTAATTCCATTTAACAGATATTCAGTGAGTGCACATAGGTTTCTAGCAATGTTATAGAAATAAGTGGAGTCATGTCTCTATTCTGAGAGCTCATAGACTAGTAAGAGAGACAAAACCATCACAAATGACATGATCTGGGCAACTATGACCATGGTGACCACACAGAGACATAAACCATGCACAGTAGGACTAAGGACAGAATTAACTCTCAGATGAGGCATTGGGAAAGGCTTACTCATAGTGGGGAGCACTGAGAGAGAGACAGGATTTGATATGACTTGGAAGAATGTTAAGACTTGGATGATGGAGACAAGAGAATGGCGTTAAAGGCACAGAGACAAACCTGAGAAAAGCCTGAGAAGCGGGTGAATGCAAAATATATGGGAGGAGCCATGGAGAGGCTGACCTTGCTGAACAGAGGAAGTGGGGTCACGAGTGGGAGACAGTAGTGATGAAGCTTAGGAAGAGTCTTATAAGTACAAAAGCATCCCTCCACCCTGAACAACTCTGACTGCCTGGGTACAGGATACTCTCCCTTCTCTAGATGTCCAGAGAGATCACAAGGGTGTCTCCTGGATCTTCCTGGGGGCTGGAGTCTCCAAATATGAGAGCAGCAGCTGTAAACACCAGAGGAGCTCCGGGGAGCTAGTCCCCAGAAGGCAGTGCCCATGTCTGAGGCCCGGCAAGGGAAATAACCCACAAATGACATCTGAGCACAAACAGGTTCTGTACAGACCACATGCACCCAACCAGGTGACAGACAGGTAGGTACCAAGTTGATAATTTGTTGGCTGGGTAAATTTTGGAAACTGAGACAATATATACATGTAACTGATTAACTGAATGAACCAGACTCGATAAGGTCCAAGCAACAAGAACTGAATTTTTTGTCGCACCGGCCGTTTCAACCTGTTCTATGGGATCACTACTCCCTGCTCCTAAATGAATACCCAACAGTCTCATCACATTTTTTGTTAACACTCAGATAAAAAGCACATTAAAAAGTCCAGTGCTATGTAATGTTAAAATTCTAAAATCTCCTCTAATTTATGATTTCACCAGTTAGGCCCATCACAGTCTTGGGGGCCTGAGGGGAGAAGTCAGAGCCTGTGTTCTTTTCTTTTGCTCCCTCCTCCCCACTCTGCGCTCTGATCTGTGGCTCCACAGGGGTGAGTGCAAGGGAGAGGGAGGGGAAGGAAGGGGCAGGAGAGGTCCTCTGGAATGGTGCAGATATAAGCCAGCATTAGTGCTCTTGGAACACAGGGAATGTCATCCAAAGCTAATTATTTTCTTCATGGGGTGCTTTTACGAGGACCCCCATCTTGCATTTTCTTGCAAAAACAATGCTTCCCGTGGCCCTGCAGCACTCCCTCCATCACTGGCACCTTGCAGTACACCCCTCAAGCCCCTCATCTCTCCAGGGGGTCCTCGTGAGCAGCTGCACCCCATCAGCCCTCTTCCTCAGAGCCTCTTTACTCTACAAGGATGTAAGCTTAGGCTTACATCCTAAGCCTGGTTATACCTCAGAAGGGCAGGCCATTCCCAGGGCCATTCTGATTCTTTCCTCTCTTCTTCCTTCCTGCAAGCTGACCAACAGAGTCCAGTCACAGTGTCCACCAAAGGCCAGAGAACACAGGTAAAGCTTCTGAGTGGTCCCCTTGATTAGAGAGACTCCACCTTTCCTTCCTACTTGGGATGTGTGGGGAACAAATCACTACGTGTTGACAACTTTCCCCATCCTAAATCCTGGCCTCCTACCTTCTACCCCTTTTCCTTTACACCCTGGAGGTGGCTGATGAGCTAATGCTGACAGCACAGTTTGGGGTCAACTCCTTTTAAAGTACTTTATAGATGGGCTAGACTATCATTTTAAACTATGGGTGCACTTGGCAGATATTTTTCTCAGACTTTGGGCATCAGCTGAAATTCCAAGCAACCAAAAAGTTTTACTTAACATCCCCCTACATGACTATCACAAACTTATAGAGGTTCAAGAACCCTTAGAGATAACACAAGGCCCCTAACTTATTTTATGTATTAGAAAAGTAACACTCCTCCCTTGTCTCACCTTGTACTTCTATCTCCTGTGTAGGGGGATACTGAGGCTGGTAAAGGACTGTACCACACCCGGCAGAAATGGCACCTCCCATCTGCTCAGGCAATGTCTCTCAAAACCTAAATAGCCCTCCTTCTCTTAAGGGAAAGGGTCTGTGAGCAGAAAAGGCCATAGGGCAGCTGGGACATGCAAGCCTATGTATTAATCAGGGTAGGTTCGTCTTTGCTGCAGTAACAAATAATCCCTGAAATCTCAATGGCTTAATAGCACAAAGTAAGTTTATTTCTAACCCACTTCAAGTTCTGTGGGGATTGATAGTGCTCCTGATCTGCTCTCCTCCACGTAGTGATTCAGGGACCCAGGTTTCTCTTCTCTTTTGTTACTCCCTTATCATGAAGGGAGTTGCTCTCAAGGTTGTCCACAAGCCAGCAGATGGGGGAAAGGGAGCATAGGAAGTCACATGATTACTTAACCACCTTGGTCCATATTACTTCTGCTCACATTTCATAGGCCAGAACTAGTTATGTAGTGAACCTAAATCAAGGGAGGCTGAGAAAAGAAGAGAAGTTCACAGAAATCTCCATAGGACCAAGTCTGTACCACCTACTGAGCATCAATTTCATTCTGGGGACAAAGGTATTTCTCCTCTTTATTCTGGTGCTAAAGTTCACACTCTTCTCACCACACATCTCTCCACTTTGTGATTTGATAAAGAAGAGGAATTTCATAATCAGAGGCAGGATAGCACTGAGATTCAGAGCACAGACTCGAGTCAGAATGTCAGGGTTTAAATCCAAGCTCCACCACTGGTTAGCTAAGTGACTTGGAGTAAGTCACTTAACTTCTTTCATCAGTATCATAGGGATAATAACAGTACATACCTCAAAGGATTGCAAACATTCAATAAGTTAATATATCTATAGAACTTAGAACAGTGCCTGACTTATGGTAATCCCTATAAAAGTGTTTAATGTTAATATTGTTGTTATTTTTATTATCTATACCAAACTCTTTGCCCTGTTAATTACAGTTGCTCTTGGCTATACATAATTCCTTATTAGCAGACAGCACCTCACTGAAAGATGCCAGAGCACTGTAGCTCATTGCTTTAGAAAAGAAGAAAGATCCCATTGTCTGCAAAGCTTCCTGGTCATTTTTCCAAATCAATTCTCTAGGACCAGGCATAGTCAGAATAAAGTCTTCACTGTCGCATTCCAGGCTGGTAGAAATGCTCCATGCTTCAATAGCTCAGTGGCCTCACACCAGCTCTCAGTGGCCTGCAGCCCTCTGAAGAAGGAAGTTATGTCCTAAGGGTGAAAAGTTATTTAGTTTCCCTGCCTGACATTCTAGTCCCAGGCCTTCTAGAAACAGAGAAGCTGTTGTCACCATGCCAGGATGTGACAAATGATGTGAGGGAGTGTTATGATACAGCCATCCATCCACCGTCAGAGGCCAGGACCACAAGGGGACAGAAAATGAACAGGGAAATTGTTAATTGTGTTGCTTTAAAGCTTCCCAAGAGAAACTTCAGAGGGAAGTATGTTTTGCCGCCATCTAGAGAGGCATAATATGCTGAAAGCCTTTAGAAGGTACACCACCAGCTAGGCAGGAGACTAGCAGAGCTTGGGGAGGGAAGGAAACACCCCAGAGTCAGTGAAAGCAAAAGAGGAACACTATAGAAAGAATCGTTGCAAAAGCAGGTGTCTAGTATGCTTGGAGAGAGAACTAAGGTTAATCTTTACAGGATCCTGGATAAGTTACTTAACATTCAGAGTTGGCACAATATGTAAAATGAAGAAGGTATATATCTTTCTTTCTTAAAGGCAGGGGGCTAATCTTGAGAACCCTCCAGAGTCTAAGACCATATGATTCTTTAAGTATGTGATGCCCTTTCTTCTCTCCAAAGTGTAGAGTTATTTATTTGATAAATGTAAAATGGGGGATTTCATGGCACTAGATTTAGTCTCACAAAAGATATAAGCAGGATGGAGGCTAAATATATATATAACAAAATTCCATTGCACAAATCACCTTCTCTTTCTGGAGAGTGGGTTCTACCATCACATGCAAATATCTGCCATGCTGTGAGGTTCTAGTACATGGGCTGGATATTTCTGAAGGGAAATACCTACTACATGCCCTATAGCCCTGATGTTTTTATTCTCTCCAGTCCACAACAGAGACTCTCTTGAAAGGATTAACACTTTGACTCTAACATGAAGCCTACAGAATCCATATTAAAACAACAGTGTAAAATTTCTGCTTATGCCTAAGAGGGAGTAAGAGGAACCAGATTTATCTTCCTACCTGAAGCCAAACAAAAACAAAATAAAAACAAAAAAAACAAGCAACATACATGAAGCAATGGTTTTCAAGACTCAGTACATCAGGGAATGAAGGATGGTGATCCCTGAAAGAGAAGAAACAAATGAGAAGAGCCTTAGAATTGCCCCAGTTTACTGCCTTGAGAGAGTCTCCAATACATGACCCAAGGAGAGGGAACCTAGGCAGATCCCAGCACACAGCCTGAGTCAAGCAGGTGAAGTTGAAATTCCAGGGGTCCTGGGCTTTACTCTTATAAGAATTTTTACCATGTGAAATAGTATAATATTACTTGAAGGTAGACTATGAAAACTTAAAGATGTGTTTTGTAATCCTCAAAGAAACTATTAAAATAACTAAACAGAGTTATAGCTATAAGTCAACCAACAAAGAAGATAAAGTAGAATAATTTTAAAATACTCCATTAATACAAAATAAGATTAAAAAAAAGGAAAAGAAGAACTAAAAATAGATGGAACAAATAGAAAACAAATAGCAAGATGATAGATTTATATTATAATCACATTAAATATAAATGATCTAAACACTCCAGCTGAAAGGTAGAGATTACCAAGACCATACAAAAACAATACAAAAAAAGAAAATTTCAGACCAGTATCTCACATGAACTTAGACACAAAAATTCTCAACAAAAAAATTAGCAAATCAAATCCAATGATGTATAAAAAGAATTATGTCCCATGACCAAATGGGATATATTCCAGGTATGCAAGGCTGGCTCAACATTCAAAAAGCAATCAATTTTTTTCAACAATGTTTTAGGCTTCTCAGTACAAGTTTTGCACTTTTTTGGTTAAATTTAATTTTAGACATTTCATTCCCTTTTACGTTACAGTACTTTAAATGGAATTATTTTAATTTCATTTATGAAAAAATTTTAAAATTTATTTTATTCATATTAAAATGGAATTATTTAAACTTCATTTATGGTTCATTGCTAGCCTGTAGAAATATAGTTGATTTTTTACTTTGATCTTATATCCTGCCACATTACATCCTGCTGAACTGCTACATTAGTTCTAATAATATTTAGTTGCTGAACATACTTTGTATAATTTTAATCCTTTTCAATTTATTGAGGCTTGTTTTATCATCTAACTTATGGTCTTTCCCAGGGAATGTTCCATGTGCACTTGAGATGAAAATATGTCTTACTGTTGTTGGGTGAGGTGTTCTATAAATGTCTTCAGGTCTAAATGGTTTATACCGCTATTTAAGTATTCTATTTCCTGGTTGACCTTCAACCTAGTGGCTCCATCCATGCTTGAAAGAGTGGTATTGAAATCTCAGCTATTACTGTTGAATTATCAATTTCTTCTTTCAATGATATCCATTTTTGCTCCATGTATTTTGCAGCTCTTCTTTTTAGGTCCATATGTTTATAACTGTTTTGTCTTCCTAATTTATTAAACACTTAATCATTATAAAAAAAAAAAAAAAAGCAATCAATATAACTCATCACAGCAACATGCCAAAGAAGAAAACTCATATGATAATATCAGACGATGCAGAAAAAGTATTTGACAAAATCTAATACCCATTAATGATTTTAAAAAAAAGACTCTCAGCAAATTAGGAATTGAGGGAAATTACCTTAACTTGATAAAGAGCATCTACCAAAAAAACCCACTGCTAATATCATATTTATGGTAAAAGACTGAATGTCAGAAATGGAGAACAGATTAGTGGTTGTCAGGAGTTAAAGAAAAGGGCAGGGTGGTTCAGAGGAAGGGAAAACATGAGATTTTTTGTCAATGGAACTTTTCTATATTGTGACTGTGGTAGTAAATACATGAAACTATTCAAGTGGTAAAACTGCATAGAACTAAAAACATATGTACACACATACATACAAATAAGTACAAGTAAAACAGGAAATCTGAGCAAGTCTGATGTATCAACATCAATATCCTGGTTTTGATATTGTACTGTAGCTTTGCAAGATGCTACTTAGGGAAATTGAGCAAAGGAAACACAGGATATCGCTGTATCATTTCTTACAACTGCATATAAATCTATAATTAAATCAAAATAAAAGTTTTTAGGGCAGATATTTCCGGATTGGATAAAAAAAATACAACACCAAACTTGTGCTACCTATAAGAAAAATATTTTAAATATAGACATAAATGGTTAAATTAAAAAATGAAATATATATGTCTATATATATATAGAGAGAGAGAGAGACATCCCTAAGTATCCATAGGGGATTGGTTCCAGGACCCCCATTATACCAAAATCTATGGATATTCAAGTTCCTTACATAAAATGGCATAGTACAGTCAGCCCTCTGTATCCACAGGTTCTACATCTGCGGATTCAAGCAACCCCAGTCCAGAGTTGGTTTAATCCAGGGATGCAGAACCTGTGGATACAGAGGGCCAACTGTATACACATATTTGTGTGTGAGCATATAACATTAATCAAAAGAAAGCTGGACTGGCTATATTAATAGCATATGAAGTAGATTTCAGAGCAACAAAAACTTAAGATACAGAAAAGTCATGTCATATTGGTAAAGGGGTCAATTACCAGAGTCACATAATAATTCTAAATGTTTATGCAACTTATAATGGAGCTTCAAAATACATGAAGCAATAACTGATAAAACTTCAAGAAGAAATAGACAAGTGCACAATTATAGTCAAAGTTGTCAACATTTACCTTCTGATAACTGATAGAACAAGTACAAAGAAAATCAGGAAGGTTATAGAATATTTGAACAATGCCACCATGTATACATGCAAAATTTGTCCACAGATGTTCATAACAGCTTTATTTATAAGAGCAAAAACTGGCAATAACCAAAATGTGTATCAACTGATAAATAGATAAACAAATGATGGTTGATCCATACAATGGAATACTACTCAGCAATAAAAGGAATGAACTACTTATACACATAAACATGGATGACTGTCAAAATACTTACACTTTGTGGGAAAAACCAAACAAAAGAGTACCTGGTAGCCGATTCAATTTACATAAAACACTCAAAAATGAAAATTTATAGTGGCAGCAGATCATTAGTTACCAGCAGACACGGGGAGCAGGGAGTGATGGGGATCACAAAAGTCTCCAAGGATCTTTTGTTGATGACAGTTCATTATCTTGAATATGGGGATAGTTTCCTGGATCCTGTATAAGTCAGGCCTTATCAAATTGTATACTTTAAATATGTAAAGTTTATATTATGTCACCTATATTCCCAAAACACACACAGTGTGACCAGCACCCACGAAGAGCCATCAATCACTATCCCCAACAATGATCCCTTCTATCCGAGCCAGACCTGTATTTTCACTGTGCCAGACACCTGGAACATCCCTCTCCTTCCTTCCTTCTGTCTCTTCAAAATCTATTTGTCTTTCAAAGTCCAGAACAAGTCCTACCTCCTGCAGGAAACCTTTCAGGACCTCTGTCCCTCACTGCACATATAGACTACAACTGTTCTATATGAGAGTATCTTCATCATCCAAATAGAGGTTGAGCTCCCTGAAACCAGGAACCATGTCATCAGGATCTTTCCTCTACCTGCATAGGCCTGGGTCCAAGAAGCCTCAGTTGGTACCTGTTGATTATTTGGTTGATGAATCTTTCACTGATAGGTCTCCCTCATGAGGCTACTCTTCACTCTGTGATGATATGTCATTAATTTTAAAAAGGGAAGAACATCTTCTGTGCTTTTGGCCTTTGCCTCTGCCAGGGACCACTGTGTTTCCAATCAGAGCATGCCTCTGGAAGGGTCCTGAGTGCTTGCTCATGTAAGAACTCCCTGCAGCTGGCTACAGTACTGAGCTTGCTGCAGAAAACCAGAGAACCAAGGGCTGCTTTGGTCCACTCTGTGCTTCACATATCCCAGGGGTTCAGCAACCTTTGCAAAGAAGCCATGCACTACTCTGATGTTACTACAGCCTCAGAACATAAGAAAATGTCTGGTGCTGACTAACTTCTTGCCCAGATGAATAAACCAAGGCCAGGGAGATCATGTGGGCAGTTTTGGGTTACTCACTGAACCTTGCTTCTTCATTCTTACTTTCTTTGTGTTTGGGGCTTGTCTCAAGTGAAGAGATCATAAGATAAACAGAAGGACAGACCTCCCATCCCCTGTTGCTTCACTAGACCAGAAAAGGGTCATCACAAGGTTTCCATGCTCTTCTACAGATGTTTCATGATCAAATTTCCCATCTCTTGTCTAAAGTAATTTCTTCTGCACCTCACACTCCAATCAACTGGTTTAAAAAAAAAAAAAAAAAAAAGTCAATAGGCTTACAGCCTTAGAAGCGGATAAAGATATTAGCAGGAGGCTTCTGGTTCCAACAGTAGTAGACAAATAATGATCAATAGTTTTTATCTCCTAATGACTGGATGGCGATTGGGTAGCCTCCAGCTAAGAACTTCATTGACAACTACAGTGTTGCTTCAAGGAGGGAGGGGAAGTGTACCTTTCAGAAACACCTGGATCTCAGTCACCACAATCCTAGCAACTGAGTTGAACTGGATTCTTTTCTCTGCACCTTGTAATCATCAAGTTCTTCTCTCAAATTGTCCCCACGTTCCATCCCTGCAGCCTCTGCTCAGAAATCACCTCAAACATGTCTGACAGCAGACAAAGAGGTCTTGGTCCATGAAAATTATTTGTATCCTATTATGTCCTCCCTGGAGATCTTTATGGGGGTCCCTAACACCACTCATGTCTACAGTAAGTCCCCTACACACAAGCCTTCAAGCTGTGAACTTTCAAAGATGCAAATGTGAGCTCGCATGTCCAGTCACGTAAGTTAGTTCACGTGTGGCGTACATTGTCATGTGCATGCATCCTCTACAAGTGGCTGTGCTTTTGTGTACTTTACTGTGCGGTACTGTATAGAGTACCATAGTACAGTATCTCTATTTCAAGCCCAGGATGTCCGGAAGCAAGCGTAAAAGCAGCGGTAATGAGCTGGTACTACTGTACTTTTCAAGGTACAGTACTGTAAAATTAAAAATGGTCTTTTTATTTTTTGTGTTTGTTTGTTTTTTATGTATTATCTGTGTAAAAAGTATTAAAACCTATTATAGTACAGTACTATATAGCCGATTGTGTGAGTTGGGTACCTAGGCTAACTTTGTTGGACTTACAAACAAATTGGACTTTCGAATGCGCTTTCGGAATGGAACTCATTCGTATGTAGGGGACTTACTGTATTTCAAACTCTGCAGTGAGGACTGAGCATCCTTCATTAGCTGTCCTCTGATTCCTCCATCTTTGTCAACAATCTCCCTCATGCATCAGCCAAGACATGGAACATACTTGCTTTCCACCTACTTACCTCCTTGCCTTTGCTGAACTGGCTGCCTTCAGCTAACATGCTCTTTCCTAGTGACCCATATCAGCCATTTTCATAAATTTTCACTCAAAAGCTCTACCAGATAGCATGCTGATTAACTCCACCTCATCCTGATGATATCTTTCCTCCCTGCTCTTCCCCATTTCCCGATACAAACTGTTCAATGCCATCTCATTCGGGGACGACACTGCCGCAGGGTTGGTGATATTCCCTATGGAATGAATTCTCAAATTACTTCTCCAGTGAGAGGCAAGGAAATGTCTCTTGGGCAGCAGCGGCACACGATAGCATTTGGCATGTTTGTGAGTGAATGCATGGAGCACATTCGTGCGGATGCCACATAGCCTAGCAGTGCATTTCCTCTAGTATGTCAAATGGAATGCCAATTCTCCAGGATGTTAACGGGGACCACAGTTTTCTCTACATGGATTTCCATGACCAAATAAGCACGGTCAATGTTAAATTAAAGAAAGTTGAAAAGTTTACTGCTGAAAGTCTCACAGTCTTCTCCATGATCAGATGAAAAATTCTCTCCAAGAGGGAGGCATATTGTACATCATGTCCAAGTTATATGATCATGGAGCCCTTTATCTACAGAGTATTGCACAAGGTTATAGCAGTCCAGGAAGCAGTCTTTGGGAAATATTCCCCTAAAACATTCAGCTCACAGGTTCACTTCATTCTGCTGAATGAGGATCTATTCTTTCCAGAGCCTCAGTTTAGCGATTCAGATCAGCTTTTCTTTGCCTAATTCTCACATGGCCCCAGTGTACCATGTCAGTCTGTGCAAGAAGAAGAAGGAGAAGGAGAAGGAGATGGGGAAGGGGAAGGGGGAGGGGGGGAGGGAGGGGGAGGAGGGGGAGGAGGGGGAGAGGAGGAGGAGGAGGAGGAGGAGAAGGAGAAGGAGAAGAAGAAGAAGAAGAAGAAGAAGAAGAAGAAGAAGAAGAAGAAGAAGAAGAAGAGGAAGGAGGAGGAGGAGGAGGAGGAGAAGGGGAAGAAGAAGAAGAAGAGGAAGAAGTAGAAGAAGAAGAAGGGGGAGGAGGGGGAGGAGGAGGGGGGAGGGGGAGGGGAGGAGGAGGAAATGAAAGTCAAAAATATTGGCAAGCATTAAAATTATTCCACAATAAGATTAAAGCATGAAACACCTTCTAGCACCAAGCCAAAAGGCAGAAAGCAGAATTATATCTAAAAATCAAGCTGCACCCCTACCACCTGTTCAACAATCAATATGCCATTACCCTGTCTATAGAAGTGGTTTGCAAGTAGCCATTCCCAGGCTATAACAGAGGCAAAGGCAGGATTGGAGAACTACTTTGAATGCTTTACCATCCCAAAGTAGAAACTTAGGATTCTGGACACAGGCCTGGGGGAAGCATGGGCTGCATGACCTATGCTGGCTGTAAGCAAATGTAATCACACCATCCAATTAGACCATGAAGACAGCCACGGAGCCAACTGAATCCTTTTCATGGCTGAGGGGAGCTGGGACTGAGATACCAAACTGGACCGTCCTCTCTTATCTTTTGAAAATTATAGAGTTGCCTGTTCCTTTGCATAAGCACTCTAGCCCAAATAAATGGCTAAGAAAACACACAACACCTATCAAGAGGTGGCCACAGAATAATGAGATATCTGTGTTATAGGCAAGAGTGCTATAGGAAATAGGAGGATTTAGACCAGAAAAGAGAAAATTCAGAGTATAAAACTGAATGTCTTCCCATGTCTGAACAGCTCTCATGTCAGGAGTATCATTTGTGTCATTATGGAGTCAGTTACAAGGGGGTCAATTTGGACTTGATAGTAAGAAAACTTTATAACTCTGTGCAGATGTCAGCAAGGGTTATGTTGCTCTTTAGGATCTATAAAGATTGCCTTGGGCAACAATTCAATGGGTTTTGAAAAATCAAATTGCCTTTCCAAGAATCACTAATGTGTACATCCGTGTGGGAAGGGAGGCTGGATTTATACATCTCTGAGTTTCCTTCTGAAACTAAGACTACATGTGTCAAGCGTGCCCTTTTTGCTCCAGCAAGAGAGGTGAATATACCAGAGAAGATTTTTACATGTGTGAACCACACTGAGAGGTATCCATTGGCATCAGCTCACCTCAGAAAATCTCCTGCACAGAGAGGTAGGCAAGGTCTGACTTAGTCATGCATATGGGACTCTGCTATTCAGTGAGGGATGAACATGAACGCTCTTGAAGCTCTGACCTGAGAATATATGCCAGCAGCTTCTAGAAGTTCAGAAGTATTCTACTAGCATGTGACTTCTGTTTAATGGAAGGAAGAAACTTTCAATCAAAATAGCTCAGCAAGTTCACACTTGACATTACCACCCTGGTTCCAAACATGCAGCAGTGATCTATTAAAACAACACAAAAATATCACTGGGCTCACAAACAAGTAAATGTCTTCATGGATGAGAAACACAACAGCAATTCCAAAACATAAACAGCTCTGAAGTCACAGACCTAGACCAAGGCAATGGTAACTAGGAGTTCAATGTCTCTGGGACCACAAGGGGCTAGAAGCAGGCTCACCGCCTAAAGCTAGAGGGTGGCTTGCCCCACCACATTCCCTGCAACACACGCGCTCATCACTTGAGAAAGGAAGAAGAAAGCAATACGAATCCAGCCCCAAGATCAGGAACTAAGCAAGATACCCACTAGCTCAGGAAGAGGGTAATTTCCCTGATCACACAACTGGGGTGGAAATAAATACCACCATTATAGGACCTGTTCAGGATCAGGGTTAGGCTTATGGAATGGTAAGCACATAGCCACTCAGATAGGAGTGAGCATTAGCAGGAGAAAAGAGAAAGAGAGAATAACAAAGAACAAATAAGATCGCCCCTCAAAATGAAGCCATAAATCAAAATTCCAACCATGTAAAGAAATATAACACTAGGAAATAAAACAAATGTACGGAGTCATTGAGACAAAAAAAGCAATCTATATCCCTTATATTCCTTTATTGAAGCATGGAAATAAGTATGTCTAGGTGGATTAATGAAAGAATAGCACCCTTTAGATGAGCAAAAATTATGGTAAAAGGCAAAAATGAAACAAGAAAATGATATGGAAATGAATGGGTAAGAAGTTTTAGAAATGAAAATTATAGTAATGGATATAAATGAATTTCTAAAGCAATAAATGAGATAAAATCTAGCCTGAAAACAGGTAAAAGCAAGTTAGTGATGGAAAAGATGGTGCTGAGAAGTCTACCCAGAGGCTGTGCAGAGAGAAAAAATAAGAACTGTTGAAGATCCATTAGGAAAGATGGAGTAAAATAAGAGGCAGAAACATGGGTTAAATGAGTCTTCCAGAAGAAGAGAATGGAGGGAATGGCATAGAAACAATATTTATTTATTTATTTATTTATTATTATTATTTTTTAACATCTTTATTGGAGTATAATTGATTTACAATGGCGTGTTTGTTTCTGCTTTATAACAAAGTGAATCAGCTACACATATACATATATCCCCATATCTCCTCCCTCTTGCTTCTCACTCCTACACTCCCTATCCCACCCCTCTAGGTGATCACAAAGCACCGAGCTGATCTCCCTGTGCTATGCAGCTGCTTCCCACTAGCTATTTTACATTTGGTAGTACTTATAAGTCCATTTGGTAGTATTTATAAGTCCATGCCACTCTCTCACTTCATCCCAGCTTCCCCTTCCCCTTCCCCATGTCCTCAAGTCCATTCTCTAGGTCTGTGTCTTTATTCCTGTCCTGTCCCTAGGTTCTTCAGAACCGTTTTTTTTTTTTTTTAGATTCTGTATATATGTGTTAGCATATGGTATTTGTTTTTCTCTTTCTGACTTACTTCACTCTGTATGACAGACTCTAGGTGCATCCACCTCACTACAAATAACTCAATTTCGTTTCTTTTTATGGCTGAGTAATATTCCACTGTATATATGTGCCACATCTTCTTTATCCATTCATCTGTGGATGGACACTTAGGTTGCTTCCATGTCCTGGTTATTGTAAATACAGCTGCAATGAACATTTTGGAACATGACTCTTTTTGAATTATGGTTTTCTCAGGGTATAGGCCCAGTAGTGGGATTGCTGGGTCATATGGTAGTTCTATTTTTAGCTTTTTAAGGAACCTCCATACTGTTCTCCATAGTGGCTGTATCAATTTACATTCCCACCAACAGTGCAAGAAGGTTCCCTTTTCTCCACACCATCTCCAGCATTTATTGTTTGTAGATTTTTTGATGATGGCCATTCTGACTGGTGTGAGGTGATACCTCATTGTAGTTTTGATTTGCATTTCTCTAATGATTAGTGATGTTGAGCATTCTTTCATGTGTTTGTTGGCAATCTGTATATCTTCTTTGGAGAAATGTCTATTTAGGTCTTCTGCCCATTTTTAGATTGGGTTGTTTGTTTTTTTGATATTGAGCTGCATGAGCTGCTTGTAAAGTTTGGAGGTTAATCCTTTGTCAGTTGCTTCATTTGCAAATATTTTCTCCCTTTCTGAGGGTTATCTTTTCATCTTATTTACGGTTTCCTTTGCTGTGCAAAAGTTTTTAAGTTTCATTAGGTCCCATTTGTTTATTTTTATTTTTATTTCCATTTCTCTAGGAGGTGGGTCAAAAAGGATCTTGCTGTGATTTATGTCATAGAGTGTTCTACCTATGTTTTCTTCTAAGAGTTTTATAGTGTCTGGCCTTACATTTAGGTCTTTAATCGAAACAATACTTAAAAGCTGAGAATTTTCCAGAATTAGACAAAGACAGAAATCTTGAGAACAAAGTTTCCCTCCACTTATCAGAAGGGGAAAAATAAAAATAAATCTATACCTAGACATATCATAGTGAAACTACAGAGCATTAAAAGTAATAAGAAGAATCTTAAAATCTACCTTTAAAAAGAGCTATCAAATTTAGTTGACAGCAGGCATCCCAAAGTCAAATTTAGATACCAGATGACAAGGAAGTAACATATTCAAAATGCTGAAGGAAAAACACTTTGTAGTGTTTATATCCAGCTAAACTATTATTTTGGAAAAAAGGCAAAATAAAGTTACTTTTCAGACATATAAAATTGAAATCAGATGGAAGATAGGATACATAGGAAATAGCTGTGAGCAGAAAATTGATATGATATATCATTAAAAATAAACACTTATCTAATATATGCATCACTATAAAAATATACTGCCTGTTGGTTCAAAAACTGGCCCCCTGACACAGAGGGCAAGGAGAGATGGAAGAAAGAGGCAGACCTCTCCAGAGTCGGGTAGGTGCAGGTTTAATAAGCAAAGGACTTACATACAAGGCTTGGGCAGCTGCAAGATGAATAGATCTCTGCACGCACCTGCCAGAATCTGAAAAGTTTATAGAGAGGCCTTAACTATGTTCATAAGTATTCAGTCCAGATGGTCTCAACCACAACTTACATTCTCAAGGCTACATCCTTGAAACCAGCTCCCTCTGGGAGAATGTGGGGTGAAATGTACATTCCGAGGACAGGGGAGGGGTGAGGAGCCTCCTATTGCCCGGGTCCAGCTTGAAGGTCAACCAACAGTCACATCCTCTCAATGACCTCCTCCAACGCTGCCCCATTATCCTGAAATAAAATTTGTAGACAATATAATCTTTCCTTTACACATAACTTCAAAAATATCTGTAGGCAAACTCTCAGGTGGCAAGCAACCAGGGCTGGAGGAGGAGAACTCTTCCAGCATGTGAGGAGCAGCGGGAGTTGGCAGTGCTTGGCTGAGGAGATGGTTCCTGTGATTGGGAGACTGGTTACTTACAAGGTGATTGAGAAAATAAGTCAATAAAGTAAGAATGTGCAAGCCAGGTTTCTCATTGTTGAGAATGGAGGTACAAGTATGGAAAGGAGAAGTCTAGAATAAACCTCACGATGTGAGATTGTATTTAGGGATACCGATGTGAAGTTACGGTTCCTAATAGATAGATAAATGTACATGTACATAGCAGTAGACATAGATATGTAGTGAGAGAGAGAGAGAGAAAAAGAGAGGAGAGATCGATTCTAGCTCTATCTGCTGAGAAGGCCTGGAAGCAAGACAAACAAGCAGCAATGAACACACCCAGTACCAGATCCTGGTTTCTAAAGGGCACCAGGGATTCCTGGAAAAATGGCTGATTCCAGGGCTATGGCAGGGAACCAAGCCTGGACCATCTTGTGATGGAATGATAGGAACATGCCTAAAAGATGCAGAATCCAGAATGACAGGTGTTCCACCAGCCAAGTTGAAAACAACCTGGGCATCAAAATAAATGCTAATGGTAAGGGATTATAACCCACTGAATAAAATAGGAACTCATAAGTACATACATCCATACATAGTAGTTCTACCTTACGTAGAAATGCCAACTCGTAAGTGTAGAAGGCAGGATGCAATTAGAAAATTGCCATTGGACAACTGATTCAGGCAAGATTCACCAGTAGACCCTAGGGTGAAGCTTTGGTAAGGAAGAGCATATGTACATAGTATCACAGGATCTGCTCTTAAAAATACCTACTAATTAGCTTTACAATGGAGAAACCTGATGGTTATCATTTTAACTAAGTGATAAAAGTTCACTGTTTTATCTTTATCAGTAATGGGAAAACCAATATCATGTGTCTTCTGAAATTACGCACTGAGAAGAACACAACATCAGCTCTATGACGTTCCTGCCAAAAATGCACAACCTGAATCTATTGATGAGGAAACCCCAGACAATGCCCAACTGTGGAACCATCTACCAAGTAACTGTCCTATCCCCTTTAAAAACGTCAAGGCCATGGAAGACCAGGATGACAGAGGAACCGCTACAGATTGAAGGAGACCAGAAAGCCATATGACAACTAAATGAAACGAGTGAACCTGAACTGGCTCCTGCATCCATAAAGAGCATTATTGGGACAAGCGAGGCCTGTGAATGGGATCTGTGGTCGTGTATATGTGATGGTAGTAAGATATCAATGTCAATTTCCTGATTGCAAGAGGTGTAATGTGGTCTTAGAGGAGAGTGTCCTTGTTCTTAGGAAATACATACTAAAGTCCTTAGAGACAATAGGGTATCCCCGTGCACTTAATCTCAAATGTATTAGGAAAAAAAAAGAGAAATGTGTGTGTCTTTATACATACATATACAAAGAGTGAGAATGGTAAGGCAAATGTCATAGTGTGTTCTAGAGGAAAAGGTACAAAATAGTATTACAGAGCAACTGAATGAAAAGGAAAACACTTAGAAGAAAGCTGAATTTTAGATCAACTGAACAATAGATAAATTTCCAACTGATATTTAGCAAATTGACCTTGAACCAAGACATGCAGCCGTCTAGGGGAAAAGCCTGAAACGGGAAGTTGGTTGCCCATGTTGACCCATAAAGGGGCTTTCTTCGTGCCAGAAACTGACTGCACCAAGGCTGTTCCTCAGAGCTTCTCATCAGAGCCCTGTCAGAACCAATGTTCCCTTTTTATAACGAGGTTTCAATAATGACACGACATGAAAAATATATCTGACCCACATCATTTTTTTTTTTTTAATAAATTTATTTATTTTATTTTTTTTATTTTTGGCTGTGTTGGGTCTTCATTGCTGCACGCGGGCTTTCTCTAGTTGCGGTGAGCGGGGGCTACTCTTCATTGCATTGCGGTGGCTTCTCTTGTTATGGAGCACGGGCTCTAGATGTACGAGCTTCAGTAGTTGCGGCACACAGGCTCAGTAGTTGTGGCTCACAGGCTCTAGAGCACAGGCTCAGTAGTTGTGGCGCACGGGTTTAGTTGCTCCGCAGCATGTGGGATCTTCCCGGACCAGGGCTCGAACCCGTGTCCCCTGCATTGGCAGGCGGATTCTTAACCACTGCGCCACCAGGGAAGCCCCACATCATTTTTTACAATAGAAATATATTGTCCTAAGTAAATGGAGTGATTAAAGTAAATAATCTACAATGAAATGCATAACTCAATATGTAAGGGATCATGCCTATACTGGAAGACATAAAGTCATGAGATGTTCACATCTATATCTGAAAGAATCATCATGAAGGTGATACCTAAAAATGCAGGCTAATCCAAGCGTCTTGTATTTACGACTCATATTCTCTGAGTGCTGTTTCTATCAGTGAGTTCATTTTCCAAAATGGTGAGCAACTCCTGGTAAAGTTCTAAGCAAAACAAAGTACATCCTTACCCCATTTCACAATAGAACTGTATTCTTAGGAAAAAAGCAGCAGCAATTTAAAACATGCAAAGACAAATACCAATATAACGTACTAACTAGAATGTCACGGAGAAATGCATGAGAAAGAATGTATGAAATAGCACTTCTTTCAATCTGTAAACACTCAGGAGGATGACTAACTAGAAGACATAGCGAAATGGCCAGACGCTTGTGTCTTTACATAGCCTCACCAGGAATGAGACAGCTAGAGGCACAGATTGCTACAATCTGTGGGCAACTCCGACACCATGAGAGGCGTTGCCATCGGTGACAATGATTTTCCATGACAGGAAGGATGTGAGAAATTCCTGATAAATTTTTGAACATCATAAAGTGCAATATTTTCTCAATTTACACAGTAGATATAGTCCCTGGGAAAGTCAGTGCAGGTCAGCATTATACACAAAACACTTCGTGTTATATGTAGAACAGTTAAGACCTAGGCTCAGCTAATTAACAAAAGGTTTTTCACCTACATCAGCATCCACTGAGATATTCACAATTCATGCAGGATGTGGGACAATTCCTCATGTACAGGACCCATCCTCCCCATCCTGTCCACATCATTGGATAAACCAAAGGCCTCCTCAGAGGCAGAACTTCTCCAAAGGTCAAGAAGTCTTCCTAAACAACCAGTTAGGTCAGAACAGAACTATGAGCATGTGGTCTACAGATTTTCGGACCCCCTGTCCCAGCCAACACCAAGGCTAAGGAAGGTTGGACATTTGAGCTCAGAGCATTTGCTTTAAGCCCCTTCTGCAGTAATGTATCCACCACAGGCAACTGATAAAACTTCATGAATGAATGAGCAGGTCACTTTTCTGATTTGCTGTAACAAGCAATACAGATGTTGTCTGGAAAGAGGTCAGCAGGATCAAGTAAATCCATGTGTAAATAAAAAAGGGAACATGCCCTCAGATGCACAGTTAGAAACAGTCAAGTGCTGCAACAGAGCCAAGATTCAAAGGCCTCCTTGGAAGCTGCTGCGGTCACTTCTCTGCTATTAGGCAGCTCCAACTTTCTCAGGTTTGAGGGTCAGTGCCAATTCTGCTGGCTTGCCGGAAAGAGGTCCCCAAGCCACAAATAAAAGCTAAAAGGTATTACAGGGTTCTCCTCAAAGCAGAAAGGGGGGTGAGGGGAGATCTTTCTGGAACTTTCCCCTAACTTGGCTGGATGGGATTCACTGAGCACCGTAAGTGGTCACAGAGACCAGGCCCCTGGAATCACAGAGTCGACAGGAGCAGAACCACAGATTCGTTCATCTTTGTTTTTTGAATTTGATGTAAAATCCTGAGTGCCTAACATCTTATAGGTGTTCAAAAATTCATAACTATGATTGTTATTTCTTTTATTTTCTGTTCGTGGGCAAACAAAAAATTAATAGCCTCTCAGCTATTTCCTGGGACTCCAAATTCAGTATTTATAAGATGAACCTGGGTCTGGAAATCTGTGAAGTTTACTTTCACCTGATACACATTTTACTGTCAATCTTTCCACATGTCTTTTACCAAATTTTTTAAACGCAGCAAACCCAAAGCAATTTAAGCAATTAAGTGCCCTGAATAGAAGTAATTTCCCAAAGATAGAGCCAAACAGATTATGAGCATGAATAAAAGATCACAAATCAGATACCCCTTGGAGATCCACCTCCAGATGGAGAAGGGGAGACTCTCCTCTTTCTTTTCCACAACACTTGGATCCATCAAAAATGCAGTCTGTACATTTGGTCTCTCCTCTTTCCTATTTTTCAAATATCCTCCTACCTGTGGGGGAGCATAAGGGCCAGTGGAAAAGGCCCCTGACTGAAGCTTCTTTTGCCTGACCACCTGGTGTAGCTCACCCTCAGCTGAGGTTCAGTGAGACCTTTGCCCCTCACACCGAATAGAAATGTCTTCATGAATCAATAATTGATCTCAATTCAGTCCTCTGAGTAAATCTCTCCTTCCTCACATCTCCACCTGTTAGTATCCCTGCCAGGCACAATTTTGGGTGGAGCTGGGGTCTCTTCCAGATCCCTCCAAGGGCTGGAGTCACTGGACACTGAGTACACAGATCTATTGCTTTTATTTCAGGAAAGAATGTTTATTTGCAGCAACTGCATCTCTTTTGGAGCTAGACGCCCCAGAAACTCTAGGAAAGCCATTCAACAAAGGCACGTCTGAATCTTGTAACACTGACACAAAACAGATGGACCCCCGTTTTCTCCATTCCATTCAGCATAAACCAGGAGTAGTTCTTCTCCTTCTTGGTGCTGATTTCTGCTCTCAGCTAGACCAGTTAGCCCTGAGAATGAATAGAGAGCGGAAGACTCGATCATGGCAGTAGCCAGGGGGTCAGCTCTTCAGACTGACAGCCCCCTGCCCCCAGCCTAATGAGCATCTGGGGCTGTGTGCTTCTCACTCGTGTCACTATGTTAACTCTGGTGTGTGTGTGTGTGTGTGTTGCCTCCCCAGACTTAAGGGCAGAGATGTTTTATAAAAATCTGTCTTCCCTACCACCATAGCTCTCAAAACAAAGAATGACACACATTAGCAACTTAAATCATGTTGAACAAAGGAATGAATGAAATAAAGTACTTCTGGCTCTATTCCCAACCCTGGAAAAATAACTGCAAGCATATGTCCGCCCAGCACACTTGCTGAAACGTCTCCATGAGATTCAGATGCTCACCACTGAGCCCACAACCCTTGAGCCTCTCTCTCTCTTTGTGCAAAATGAGAAGAAACCAGGTGTCCTCACTAATCTCCTCCAGTGCCAGGAAACAAGGGGTACAGTCTCCACAGATGTGCCCACTGACCCTGAGAGAAGGAGGAGAAATTATTGAAATAAATGCCAATTTTGAAAAGCATCCCACAAATGCAAAAATACTCTTATGCTACCCAGCAGACTTGTGGGATATAGCAGGTGGCATACACTGTTATTACTGCAGACCACACACACACACACACACACACACACACACACACGTGTAATGTCAGGGCAAATAATGAGCCTTGATGCTATGGCCACATCAGTCCAAAACCTTTGAGTCACAAAGAGACTGGGAAACTGTACCTGGGATATGTCTTATTAAACCTATTAGCTAGGGCTGGGAAGTAATCTAAACAGTTGTGGACTGTTTCAGAAGAATCTGTTGTGAAGGAGATACATCTATGGGCTACTTAGTGTTAAATTTCCCATCAGGGAGGGCACCTCCTGGCTGGCTCACCATCAGACCAAAGCCCTGGCAACACTTGTAGGCACTACTCTCCCAGTTCTCAGTTCACCAACACTTTCTTTTCTGACCGTGAAGAGGAACGTTCTTGGAGCTCTAAGTGTGCAGAGGTCCCAAGAGAGGGGCATGGCTTCCAAGAATCAGAAACAACAGAAAGAGATGAACAAATCTAGGGAAGAAGGCAAGTCAAGAAGCATTCGAGCCAGTCAGCCATCAGAGAGCCAACCAATAAACCAGGAAGGGTTCTTGTTTGACCCACCCCCCCAGTCCACCACACACACATACCGTAAGTTTGAATTCCATTGGTGAAGACAGACTGGACTTGACTATGATCCCACCGCATACCATAGTGCAATATTCGCTATGGGGCACTGATCTGTAGTCCTAAAACATCAGGCATTCCGTAGATACAAAATCATCCAGTATGAATTAAGCTAAGACATTTGTAACAGGTGTGATTGACATTATACGGTGCCTTAGTCACTGTTAACAATGAGCCTGCAAGTCAAGCCAACTATTGAATTTATGACAAATGACTGATTAGGAGAGAGATTTAAAGGGTAGTGGCTAACGCTGGAAAGGAAGTACAATGGGCGGCCTGAAGTTTTTGCATCTGTGAGAAGATACTCAGTATTCAGCACCAACAGAACAATACAATCAAGCTTCATGTTTTTCTTTTTTTTTTTCACAAACCAGAGCAAGGCGTCTTAGGAAACAGGTACCAAAGAATAGATGTGTCCTGAAGCAAAATTACTCAGTATAGTCCATAGAGACCAGATGTGCACTGAAGAGCAACTAAGCATGGGAGAGATTCAAAAAGACCCTGGGAAGCAGAAGACCTGGCGAATAAAGCTTGGAATTTGTATCAAACTCCAACATTGTATAAAAGAGCAACAGAAATGAAATGGGAGCATTCCCTTAAAACTGCAACCAACCTGGAAGTTGCCCGGAGTTGACCAAGCTGCAAGAATTACCATAACTAGAACAAGCCCAGTGCGGGAAGGGTTGTACTTGAGTGGGTGTATAATCATGGATGTTCAGGGTCTCTCTACGTGAATGAGAATGAATTCATCTCATGCATGAATGAGAAACAAATGTAATAGGGAATGCATCTGTTGAAAACAGGAATTCCATCCTTGAGCTCTAAGTGATGCTCTTTTCCACAATTAGAACCACCAAATCCCCAGAAGGTTTTGACAAACTCCCACATAGCTTTCTGTTGGCAAAGAGGGGAAATAGTGAGGCCAGAACATGAAGGAATTCCAGTATGTACTATTTAATAAGTGTGAACTACAGTATCACCGCTAAATGACATTTATCTTAAGCACCGAAGTCCTGAACACATATATCCACCAGAGAATTTTTTTCCATGAATATACCTCCCCACTTCCTCCTAAGTTTGGTTCTGGGCATCTGGTTCTAAATGTTCACTTCTGTTGATTCCTGACTCCCCCACCTCAAAAAATGAATCCTCTCCCAAGAGCTGATGGGTCCCTTCTTGGGTCCCAAATATACTTCTTGTTATTGCGCCTCACCAGTCCACCACGCATACTCAAGCATACATAATAAACTTGAACTCCATTGGTGAGCTCAGACTGGATTCAATCTATGGCCCACCACACAGTATTTACTAAAGCTTGCTGAGTTCAGGTTTGGGGGACAAGAAGAGGGGCAGATGAATGTGTCCTAAGGTAAATTTGGTAAGGATAACCCACGGAAGCCAGATGTGTCCAGGAGAGACAAAAGGCACAACAGAAGGAAGGAGGGGAGGAGGAGATGGGGCAGGGCCTCTGTCCTATGGGAAATTCAAAGAGCAAATAGGGGGAAAAGGTGTACTCATGAGACCAAAGCAATTCAATGCTGAGTGTATGGTACACAATAGGGGTTCTTTACCCTGGCTGTACATTAGAGTCATTGGAGAGCTTTTAGAAAACAGTTCTCCTGGCCTCACCCCAAAAGATTCTAATTCAATTGTTCTGGGGCGAGATGCAGACAACAATATCATCTAACAGCTCTCTGGGTGTTTCTAATGTACAGCTGTGGTTGACATGCATTTATTCCAACTACAGAATCTGTAAGAGCTCAGATGAGAGGAAGAATCCTGAGGGTAGGAGCAATCAGGAAAGCTTCCCAGAGGGATAGGTAGGGAAGGAAAAAAGAACCAGGACTGTAGGGTAACGAGGGGAGAGGAGGTCTGGAACATGTCTGATTATGAAGGCTTTGAACACCAAGCTCAATAGTGCAAACTCGATCTGATAGACAATAGAAAGAAATGAAGGTCCCTAAGGTGGGCTGGTACATCCACATATACATGACAGTTTTCAATTTACAGGGCATTTTTCCATCCATGGTCTTGTTTGTCCTTTCAACAACAATATGAGATAGGCAAGCAGGGAAAACATAAACATATCCATTTTACCAATGAGGAAATGGAGACTCAGAGAGTTTGAGTGACTCAGTAAGAGTAGTGTTTTCAGAAAATTAGTCCAGTGATAGCATGCAGCGTGAATTACAGTGCGGGAGAGGTCCTGGAGAACACGGTTGCCTTCCCATAAATGGGAGATAATACCAGTCCACAACCTGGCAGAAGCCTTGGGAAACACAGCAGAGAGGGGGTCTAAGAGCCGCCTTACTGCCATGCATCCTGCTATTTGTGTTTGGTGCATGGGCACTAATCTTTAACACAGTAGGTTAAAGTTGGAACAACTGTGTCTGCATTAAGAATTAGGGAGGCTGCAGAGCAGACGGGATGGATTACACTTGAGCAGACATGGCTGAGAACTTGGCCTGCCAGCAAGGGGAGCATTCCTACATGAATTGATTTTAAAGGCAGAGGAAGCTTTCTCTCCATTCCTGAAGTTTCCTTCCAAGTGGAGAGAACCTCTATTGTTGACAGATTTTGATCTCTCCCCATCTCCCAACACATCGTTCATTTGACTGGTGAATTTGAGAAAAATAACTAAGGATGCTCACTTGAAATCTAGCTTCACTACTTCCAGGAACCAGCCAGCCCAGGGGGAACAGGAGTTCTCCCAAAACTCTTGCCTGGGTAGCCCTTTCCCCGTGGAAAGCCCTGTTCTATTCAGTGCTACCAGGGTTGAGTGAGTGAGCCTGCTTCATTCTGGGGCTTAGAATCAACAAGCCCACTTGGCTACAGAACTGTAAGCATGACCTCCGACTTAGCTGTCCTCAGTGATATGTTTCGAACACATTCTTACTCTTCATTCAGTGCATAACTTCTTCAGGGCCAGGAAAGAGAAGAGGAGTACTACTCATAGGGAGCTTGCTCAGAGACCCCAACAGTTGACAACATTATTGGAGCAAGAAAACAAGGAGATTCTCGACATGAGCCCCGTGATAATGGCAGCCCCAGGGTGGGTTTTCACCCCTCAATAGCCTTGCAAAGGAAGAGATCACTGATGACTTTCCAAAGGAGCACAGAAGCTTAATTTCTCCACCCACCTGCCCAGTGGAGGAAGCTGCCTCTGATTCAGCTCTGGAACCCACTCTGGGAAATACCATCCGGCCACCAGATGGTATTTCCGGCGCCCAAATTTTGCAGGCATCTTGTTTAGTTACAGACTGTTGCCTCCATCAAACTCCTTCATTCAAACAGTCAAATAAATGATTGGCAGGCTCTGTTCTGTGATTTTTATAGCACTGACAAAGTGCAGAAGCCAAGACAAATATTTTAATATTCTTTACCTTGTTAAACAGCCTGACAAGCCAGCTGATTACACAGCTTACCTTTAAAAGGCAAAGATGGTATGAAGGATCATTTCTTTTTTTCTGAGATGAGATAATTTTGTAATTCTAGTTCTTTCAGTAAGTCTAAAGTCTGCACCTTTTAGGGAGCAAGAGCCAGTATTCATTCTCTATTTTTTACAGGTCTTGGGATTAAATCTTAGACTAGGTTGACCTCGATCATCTAGAAGCTGCAGCTACCCGCTTGTTCCAGGAAATATGTCCTCTGGGTCATAAGCTCCTTTATCAATACCATCTCCTTTTACCCAAGACTCTTAGATCATTCTCTGCCCTATGGAAGATGTGTAATAAGTATACATATTTAGCCCAAAATATAGTTAAGTGATGTGATTGATAGGTAGAGAAAACAGAAATTCAAATTTTAGGGTTTTGTGAGGTTTTTGTTTTTTTACAATTTCTACTTTTAACATTTGGTTCAGTAATTTGACCTCCATTTACCCCAATTACATTTCCAAGACTCCACGTTATTAGCCCACTTTGGTTACATATCTAAATAAGCTCAACTGTGGTTCAAATTTATGCCAATTTGTCAGTTTCATGTCCTTCTCTCCTCTTCTACCCCTTGGGGCAGGAGGGTGGGGGGTCAACAGAGGCCAGGTTTTGGCAGGAGATTGAAATTTGGGCAGGAGTTAATGTTTACTAGAAGTGTGTTCCCAGAAGGGTGGGGCCAGAACGTGAGTGACTGTCCCTGTGAAGGAGAGAGTTCACGAGACACTCAGTGCTAAGTAGAGGGGGACCTACTGTCCTATTTCCATCTTTCTTACACATAATGAGACCTTGGAGAGAGGATTTCTTGCACAGAGCAGGAAAGGTAGGAGGGAGTTATTGCCACTTCCAGGGCACAGATCCTTTTGCTGGCACTACTGTACTTAAATTTCTTTTCTTTCTTTCCAAGTTTATGTCAATGTCCAGTTTAAGCCTTGTCTCCTCCGAGAAGCCCTCCCTGACTACACCCACTAGAATAAAGTCCAATCCAGCCAAGAAGCATCTACCACCAGGTCAGCCCTATAGGTATGCCAGCATTGGCTGTTTGAAAACACTGTTGTGTATTGACACAAATAAAACAAGATAAAGAGTAGAAAAAATTAAATAAGGGAAGAAAAAGAACAAGGAGCAACATGAGTTCAAACTATGGTGCTTTCAGATGAAAATGAGAGACTAGAAATGGCTAAAAATTATGGAGGAACATCAGGGTTCATCTAGCTCTGACTCTGATGAACAAGTTCTTCTTTAAAAAAATAAAAATATTTCCAATAAGCTCTTAGAAGCCCTCCACACTGGTCCTACTTGAATCCTTGAAGAGAAAGAGAATGCATTTCATCTCCCCAACTCACTCTGGCAACATCTCTGAAAGTTGAGATCAATTCCTTAGGTTGGTTGTGGTCTATTTCCTTGTGTGACAATGGAAAGATATTATTAAGATGGACTCTTCCATTCATTCTTTCTCACAATCTATCTCTGTCCAGTATCAGTACAGGGGCACAGGAGTCTATCAATTATTTATCTATCTCTCCACCTATCCATCTAGCACCTACTTAGTACACCAGCTGGATGAAATTTCAACAAGCCAAGTACTCCCAATCACATTGCATGCAGCCTTACAACCAGACACTGAGGCTATTCATTCACTCACTCAACACTCTATTTGGGAATGTCTATGAGACACCAGGCACTGTTCTCAAAACTGGGTGTACAGCAGAGAACAAAACAAGCAAACTTCCTGCCCTTTCAAAGAATCTATGTTCTAATGAGGGAAATAAACTAACAAGAAATTATACCTGTATACATAAGATAATGTAGTAATAAGTGCTATGGAGGAAAATAAGGTGGTATCAAGGGACAGATGATGACTGAGGATGTTATTTCAGGTGATAAAAGAAAGTCTGAGGAGGTGACATTTGGGCAGAGACCGAAAAAAAGTGAAGAAATGAGCTATGTTAATGGCTGAAAGAAGAAGTTTCCATGGGGAGGGAACACCTAGTGCCAAGACTGAGACGGGAGGTGCCTTAGATGAACAAAACCAAGGGCCGTGCGCTGGAGCCATGAGCAAGAAGCAGGCAGGGAGGAGATGAGGTCAGGGACGAGACAGGGTTTCAGCAAGGGTGGTAACCATGTTGGTGCCACTCTTGCTGTGATAGAAAGCTCTGGAAGGGTTTTGAGGAAAGTCATAGTCTGATGTAAGACTTACAGCATTCACACCGGCTGCTCTGCGGAGAACAGAACAGATGGTTCAGAGCCCAGAGTGGAGGCTGGGAACCCAGGCAGGAATCTCTCTTGTTTGTTCCTGCTGCTTCTTGTGTATCATTTTCCTAGCCCAGCTGCAATCTGTTCTAGGGCAGACTGTTCTGGTCTGTCTCGAAACCCTACTGCTTGGCTCCAGGGAACCTTCTAGAGCCCCAAACCGCTCCCTACTTTCCCCTCAATGTGTTTTCCTTTCCTTTGCAACCCAACTAAATATGCTCATACCACTGTTTCCCAGGCATCATACCCTTCCCCTAAATGTTCAATCCGCCCACATCCAGGGTCAGATTCTGTTCAGATGGTGCTAGGGACCAGCCAACTAACCTCACATGCTGGTTCTCACTGAGGTGCAAATGGCCATTGCAATCTTAATGCAACGTGTCATCCATGTCACGTTACCTGGGAAGATTTAAGAAAATATACATTTTCTCAAAAGCAGAAGAGAAAGAGGGGAAACCTCCTTACTTGCTATTCCCTGGGCTCAGGTACAGTTTGGGTGCTGGCTTTTCAGAGGACCCTGGTCACCTCAGAGAATTTTGTTCTTCCAAACAGAGAAGGAGGAATCCTATGGTCTAAAGTCTGAGTGGTGGTGACACCACTGAAGCAGCAGATTAAATATTTTTGTGATTTCAGAAGCAGAAAACAAACCGCTCGATGAATGACAGGCACTGCACAGATGCCACATATTAAATAATTAAAATAAAGTAGAAATTAAAAATAAACAGTGGGAAATGATTTGAAACACAACCAAAGGAAGCAGAAAGAGTAACTTGGGAATGAAGAAGTGAGTAAAATTAGATTTGAGTTATTTCTAAATTCATTTGCAGCTAGATTAACTGGCTGTCTTTCTCCCATTGTCAGCATGAAATAAACAATACTTTACACTGAGAAATCCTAGAAGCAAGTGTAATCCTAATGCAGCAGCCATGGTGCCTCTTTTGATGGGCAGGAAAATGCCCGGATTTTGCTGATTAGGACAAAATGTGTAGATATAAAGTGAGGTGAAATGAAAATAGAATTTGTAGTGGCCAGCAAATGCTGTGTAATGAGCATTTACAGAAACTTTGTAATACACAGTGAACATTTACCTATCTCAGATTTGTGGGTCCATTGTGAATTTGCTGATCTGTATGGGGCTTGTCTAGGTGACTCTGTTTCATGCTGAAATTCAGGCTGGGATTGGTGTATCTCAACTTGTTTGTGCTCTGGTGTATTTCACAGTACTTAGTGTGGGAACCAGGCTAAAATGGCAACAGCTACTCAGAGGAAGCTTGTTTCATGGTAATGACAGAAATTTCAAGAAGGTAGGTGTAAACTCACAATTCCTCTGAAGCCTCAGCCTGGAACTGGCTACTCCTACCTACACCCCACCAGCCAGTACAAGTCCCATGGTCAAGCCCATGGTCAATGGGATGAGAAAATACACTCCATCCACCCTACTAACTGATACTGCAAAGTCATATGGGAAAGGGTATGATTATGGGAAAGGGTTTTATTAAACATGATACTTTTCAAAGCCAATTGTTTCTCAGGTCCTTCAAAATGATGTTCTAGACCATGGTTTGACAAACAATGGCACACAGGCTGAATTCAGCCTGCCACCTGTTTTTGTAGGCCCTGCAAACTAAAAATGTTTTTTATGTATTTAAATGATGGGGGAAAAACAGTCAAAAGAATAATAATGTTTTTGGACATGTTGAAATTATATGACCTTCAAATATCAGTGTCTATAAAGTTTTATTGTAACATATCCACACACATTCATTTATGTATTATCATGCTGTGTTTGCACTAAAACAACAGAGTTGAGTAGTTGCAACAGAGACCCTGTGGCCTGCACAGCCTACAACATTCACTAGCTGACCCTTTAAAGAAAAAGTTTACTGACCTTTAGCCTAGACCACTGTTGTCCAATAGAAAAATAATGTGAGCTATATATGTAATTTTACATTTTCTAGTAGGAACATTGTAATATTGTGATATATAATAAGAAATATGTATTCGGTCTTCCTCTCATTTCTAACTAGCTAGCTCCTAGCTCCTAAAACCCTTGGAATTTCCTAAGTGATGAGAGGAATAAAGGTGACTTGATTTTCATAACAATCTCCTTTCAACCACACCTGAGTTTATGTTAACGAGGTGACCTTTGGAAAGCACCTACAGAGGGTGGCTGGTTGCCATGGGAACCAGTTGTGTGATTGGAGGGTTGAAACTCTCCTTCCCATCCCCCTGACCTCTGGGGAGGGGAGAGGGCTTGGAGATGGAATTTATGGCCAGTGGCCAATGATTTAATCAATCATGCCTATATAATGAAGCATCCACAAAAAAGCAAAAGGACAGGGTTTAGAGAGTGTCCAGGTTGGTGAACACGTGGGGATTCTGGAAGAACATGGAAGCTCTGCACCACTTCCGGCATACTTTGCCCTATGACTCTCTTCCACCTGCCTATTCCTGAGTTATAACTTTTTATAATAAACTGGTAATCTATTAAGTAAAATGTTTCTTTGTTCTGTGAGCCACTCTAGCAAATTAATTGAACCCAAAGAGGGGGGTGATGGGAACCTCCAATCTATAGCCAGTGGGTCAGAAGCACGGGTGACAACACGGAGTTGTGATTGGCATCTGAAGTGGGGTCAGTCTTGTGGGACTGAGCCCTGGACCTGTGGGATCTGCCAATAACCAGATAGTGTCAGAATTGAGTTGAATTTGTGGAGAACTGAGCTAGTGTCAGAACTGTACACATCAAAAAGTAAAAAGAAACAGGTGAAATAAATTATAATAATATATCTACTTAAATATATCCAAAAGGGTACATTATGAAAAAGTATTAATGAGATATTTTACGTTATTTTTTCGTACTGAGTCTACAAGATTTGATGTGTATTTTATATTTACAGCACATCTCATTTCAGACTAATCACAATTCAAGTGATCAATAGCTATCTGGGCTAGTGGAGACCATACAGGAAGGCAAAAATGTAGACCATTTTTATCTCCCCTTTGCAAAGCCTAATCCTGCGTGGTGGTGGTTGTTTTCAGATCTCTTCTTAAATCAACTTATTCTCAATAATCTCTTAGCTTGAATGACTATGGAATGTGTATCTACAGCCAACGTTATGTTATCTTGTGCCAGGAGAAGAGCTCTGCCCACAATGGATGCTCAAAAATTGTTTGTTGGATGAATAAATATGTGAGTGAATGATGCACTTGCCCATATCATGTTTCTGGAGTCATTCTCTGGCTTCTCCCTGTGTTGGACTCCTGTCTCTCTAATTAAACAGTTTGCTTCTTAAGTGTGATGACCAGGTATCTCCTATTAGAGCAGCCCGCCTGCAGATAACAACTATAAACGGTGGAGAATATTTTTAAAACGGCTACATGAAAGTGTCAAAAACAAGAAACTAGAGAGGAGACCACAATTGGAAGAAGGGAATGGTGCTGGGTTAATTGTCCATTTTTACATTTTTTTACCTGAAGGCGGACTTCAGTCAGCAGCAAGTGGAACAACTAAAACTTGGTGGAAATCCCACAGTCTTACCAGATTGCAGAAGCAGAGGACAGAATTCACGGCGCCCATAGTTGCTGGGAAGAGGAGGAGGTGACCCAAAAGGGAATGAGCCCAGGATGGGGAGCCCTACATTCTGTTTATAAATTCTGCCCCAATCTCCGGCTGTCCCCTGAACAACACAGGTGTGGGACAGACACGAAGCAGCCCGGCTGAGACTGAGAGAACAGAGCAGAGAACTTTGCTGCTGCCCACAGTAAGGAAGACAGAGTTTAGAGTTTCAGTCCAGCCAACGCTTTTCCGAGGAATGTAACTGAACGATCCAGAGTGTCTACAATGTATCATTTAGAACATGCCAGACACATTTTAAATGACTGAACACTTCACTTCTGCACATCTTCCTGGAGAATTCCTTCAAGACCCAGTGCAAATATCAGTTTTCTTAAGAAGCTCTTCTTGCCTCCATCCTAATCACTCCCTCCTCTGCCCAATCTCTGAACCCAGGGTACTCCTGTCACACTATGCGTCACAATTTAGGAAATTTTAGTTCTTTTTTAATGCCTCTCCCTCATTACACTATGAGCTGTACGAAGGCATAAACCTGATCTATTTCCTCTTGGTCTCCCCAGTGCCAGGACCCATAGTAAGGATCCAATAAATGTACCTTGCAGGGGGTCGTGGGGATGGAGAGAAACGAAAAATACTATTTTTTCTGAAAATTAAAGGTCTGGGGAGGGGGGAGGGATAAATCGGGAGACTGGGATTGACATATACATACTATTATATATAAAATAGATAACTAATAAGAACCTACTATATAGCACAGGGAACTCTACTCAATACTCTGTAATGACCTGTATGGGAATAGAACCTAGAAAAGAGTGGATAGATGTATATGTATAAGTGACTCACTATGCTGTACAGCAGAAACTAACACAATATTGTAAATCAACTATACTCCAATTAAAAAAAAATTAATTAAAAAAAGAGGGTCTAAAAAATTTTATAAAATCCCTTTGACTCAAATGCAAGCTTTCTGTAATTGTCACAAGACTAGAGTTTTAGATAACAATAGCATCTCTTCACATTTCCATAACATTTATAATCTACACAGCACTGAATATAATCTCACTCAGTCGTTTTTGACACCCCAATTATGCATTAGAACTCAAATATTACAGCTGAGAAAGCCAATGATCAAAAACATGGACTTGTCCAAGATCTCTGGCATATGACTGAAAATGCACAGAACTTTGACCGAAACTTAGGTCTTTGGATTTAAGGTTTGTTTCGTTTTGTTGTTTGTTTTCACGACATACAAGCCTTGAGGATAAATTAACCCCCGCCTCCTAATGTGGGTGGAGCCTTAGTGTCTCCTAGGGACATGCCAGCCATCATCAGCGCTGAACACTACCAAGGCCTGCTGCGGCGGGGGTTCATGTCAGGGCTTCCAGAGGCCCAGGTACCACCAGCTCCTGGCCTAAATCCAAGACCCCAAGCTAAGACCCGACTCGCATCTCATGGGGCCAGTACTGTCCTCAGGCTCAGCTGTGCAGAGGTGCCTGTCACTTTCCGTCTGAGTCTTTCTGCCACCCGACTCCACACCTGATGTGCTTGCAAAAGGAGGCTTCATAGACAATAGAACATGAGATGAGTCTTCATGGATGGTCACGTGGACAGACAGAGAGGAATGTGCAAAGTGTTTGATGCAGGAAGATTTTGTAAAACAAAATTGCCAAAGCAGAGAAGTCTATAGTTTACTCCCAGAGTCTATAGAGATGGACACAAGTGGGGCTCTCATGGGTTGAAGAAGCCCCACCACCACCACTACCTCCGCTATGGCCTCTTTCTTTCCAACCATGTCTTCCATTCACATTGGACATGAATCTGAACATGGCTGTACATCAGGCAGACAGCTCTGGGGGACACAGTGGCCGATGCAAAGTCAGAGGTGGGCTTTGAGATCACACAGTCAGCCCTGCCCCACCCTCGAGCAAGAAGCTCCCGGCCACACCTGTGCACGGGCCTGCGGGAGGCCCCCTAGTGCGTGTCACGGTGCTCTATCCCAGGGAGCCCCCCCACACTTGATGGAGCACCTTGAAATGGCCAATTGTTTTTGAAAATGTCTGGGCACTGGGACCTGCCTGCCTCTGAATCACTGTGGGCAGTTTTTAAAACGAATTTTTCCCCATTTCTCCTACGGTAATTCTGATCTCTAGGTATAGAAAGGGTCTTTAAACATGATTCCCAGACCCTATACCGGACAAGCTAAATCAAAATGACCTAGGGAGGGCTGTGGGAACTGGTTCTTTAAAAAACCTTCCCAAATGGTTGTTTAAAAAAACCTTCCCAAATGGTTCTACAGCAAGACCGGTTGGGAACTGCTGAATTGGAGTATTCTAATTTCCAGCCCAAATCTCCACCTGGCCCCTCTGCCTGTCTCCCCCTGCTCTGTCCCCTGCAGCCACCAAAGCTTTCAGGGCTTCCTCCTCAAGACACCTGCTCGGTGTTTGAAAAATAAAAGCCATCATCTTCTCCTACGTCTTTTCTTTTTAACACTAAAAGGAACATCACAGCAAGAAAAAGAGGGATTTTCCTGCTAGGAGCCTCCAGAAATTAGTCTCAAAATAGTATTTGCTTCAGGGACTTATTTATTATTACTCAGAAACAAAGTGTTGAAAGTGTAGGGAAAATTCAAACTGATTTGTTTCACCTATGTATCAATGTATTCAAAATGCTGAGGAATTTCTTTTCTCAGAGTCAGTTTTGTTTTGGCAATTGACCCTGTGGAAAATCAAAGAAAAAAAGATTCAGGCAGATCCATGAACTGCCGCCAACTGAGGCCATCATTTGAAGGGTTCTGGCCCCTGGCTCTTCTCAGCAGGGAAGGGAGGGGAAGGGGCTCCATCCTTTGGAGGCAGCCTCCATGCAGAGCCCCAGTTAGTAAGATGAGATGTCCAGCTTCATCAGGGCTGGGCTCCGGATCTGGGAAAAGGGAGCATCTGTAGATTCACGTCCTGGGAATCTAACTGGAGTGGAAAGCTGAGAAGGATGGCCAGAGGCTGCAACACACAAATCTTACCCCTCCATCAGAGCCCTGGCATGTGAGAATTAGCTGGTTCTGGGAAGGGAGGACTTAAAAGGCATAGTTATCGGGATGCAATGGTACAACATTAAGCGCAGGTGCTTACATCTTAGACTGGATTTATCTTTTCACTGGTCAAGCATTGGTCCAGTTAGTCCCAACGGGGTAGGTGGATTTCCCCAGCGGGCATCGTCTTTGTGTGCTGACCACATTTCTTCATGACAAGCTTGATGTTTAGCAGGGGCTTAACACCAAATGTTGGAGAAATAAAGAAGGGCATTAAAATAAATCCTCAAACATAACTAACGTTGATCTATTCTTGGTGGAGACAGTTGGTCCAAAACTGCTGGGCTTCAAAATTGTGATATGCCTGAGATGAGGGGAAGGGATAGTTTAAGAACTCCTGCCATGGATATAGGTATCTTTCACCTAATATTTTCACAGCCCTCAAGAGTCTTTCTCATGCTTTAACCCAGCGTTAGTGTCAAAAAATCCAGTTCTATAGGCAAGGTACCTACTATTATCCCATTTTACAGATAAAAATAGTTGAGGTTCAAAATTTATATCACTACCCAAGTTGGCAGAGTAGAAAGCAGCAGAACTGGGACTCAAACTCTGTCTGCTTCCAAGTCCAAGATGTTTCCAAAAGATGACCTTCTTCACGAAGGCTAAAGGAACTATATACTAGCACCTACTAAAACCCAGGAGCCTCTGCCCTCAGCACTCAAGATGCCCATTCTAAAAATATTTCCTGTTGGTTGCATGGCTTTGTTTCTAAGAACTACCTGGGATCACCTAGGTAGAGTCTAGATGAACTAGCAAAGACCTAAGGAGAGAAGCTGGCACCTCCTCTTGCCATCAGCAAATCTCCTCTATGATATCTGGATTCCCAGGCCCAGCAATAGGGCTTACACATTAAGAGGGCCATCCTCTCCTGTGCAGTCAGGGGCAAGAGCTACTGTACTGCATAACAAGGATGGGGAGAGGAGACTAAGGTCCTTCAAATCCAGGAATGTGTGACAATCACGACTGGACAGGCAGGAAAGAGTGTTGGCTCAAGAAACCAAAAAGAGGAGAGGTCAGAAGTGAAAGCTATCAAGGAAGGGGCTCGGCCCACCTAACTCAGGAGGAGAACTGAGACGGGCACGCCTTATAGCTTCTTCAAGCTGTGTACCTTCCGCATGGCTGTTAATTTTTACCTGATTCCTGCAATTAGGAAGTGAAAATCTGAGGGGTAAACCAAGAGTGGGGGGGTGAGGGAGGAGGAAGGATACTGTGGCAGGGGACCTGGAAAGGGGACACTTGGGGTATTTGAGAACAGATGGAGGCAGCAGAAGAGATTCACAATCACAGACCCCTTACTAGCCAACATGGTGACCTTGCACACACTATAGAAGAAGAACTAGACCTTCCTTTCTCAAGACACTTTATGGCCATCTGCTGGAAAATTGTCATACTGGTGCTGTAAACTTAGGATGACTAGGAATGTGAATGGTGCTCCCTGGGGTTGTACAGGCACGTGCACAACCAAGAGTGGACGCTTCACCTCTGTGCCGGGCAGAGGCAAGGCAGGGCTGTGTTAACAACTAGGGGCACAGCACCCGGGATCTGGAGAAGTTCAGCCTCCCCGTCTGTTTTCCTCCAGTGCTCATTCAGATAAAGACACCTGACCCACAACAAAGAAGGGAATCCTGAGGTCCTTCTCTCCTGCTTTCTTTGGTTCTTGCCAACCTCTTCCTCTCTCCAGCCTGGTCTGCTGTATCAGACACTTGCCTTTAGGTTCACACTGATATTCACAGCTTCCATCGCAAAGGTAGAGCACAGAGATGCTCCGAGGACAGGACACTTCACTGATATAAGATTCCCCTGGGCACACACCATTCATTCACTCTTTCCTGGGAGGACATAGCCTTCTCTTCTAGAGGAATGGAGAAGAAGGACACTTTGGAAGCCTCTGGGGTAAGGAAAATACAGAAAGGAGAGACCAGAGATGCAAAAGAACTTAGAAATCATGGAACCAATCCATAGCAGAGCTGGGAGGGATCTGGGCTTCATCTAGCCCAGCCAGGGAGCCAGGGTTAACTTAAGCCTCTTAGCTCCCTGACCAAAGCTGCATTTCCAGGCTGCAAGGTACACCAGGCAGCTCAGTTCCAAGGGAGACAGAGGCTGTGCTCAAAGGTTCATGACAGCCACGAACAGGACCTGACCAATTCAGCCTCAGGCTTCCAGCCCTCAGGCACCTGCCCACAGACACACGGGCCATCCTACAAACGCATGTATAAAACACACACAGACCAAAACCTAACCACCCGGACACGCGGATGCAAACAGCACACAGGCACAAAGGCAATACATGCTCACACGGGCAAGTCAAAGTAACACTAGTTCCCATTTAATGAGCTTCTTCAATGTGCCAGCCTCTGTACTGGATAATTTATAGTCATTATCTCATTATCCTCCCAACAATCCCACTTGTTAACCTCACTTCACAGAACAGAAAATGAGGCTCAGAGAGACTAAGTAACTCACCAAAAATCACACAGATGATGCCATATATAAATATATATACACATATTATAAAATATAACATACGTATGCTAGACTAATAATAATACGTAATGTTAGTAGAGATAATGGTAATAAAGATGTGTAATAGTAATGATAGTGGTAATAATAACAGCTAACTGCCTCAGGTACTGTTCTAAACCACTCATTGTTCCAAGCCCTTTCCACAAATTAGCTCCTTTCATCCTCTCAGTAACACTCTCAATTAGGCACCATTTTGTAGATGAGAAAACCACAGCCCAGAGAAGCTAAGTAGAGTTCTCAAGGTCCCCCAGCTGGTAGGCTGGAGAACCAGGGTGTGAACGCAGTCACAGGGCTTCACGTGGGTCAGGAGGGGGGGCTGTAGCCAGGAGCCACCTGGGCCCTGGCTTCAGCCCTGAGGCTGACCCCATCATCCTCCCAGGTAGGTGCTCTTGGGAGGAAGCACTCCCGCCAGCCCTCTGTCCTCGGCCCTTACTCACCTCTGCTGAATTTGCAGCTCCGGTCGGCCAGCTCCAAGGCAGAGCTCTGGGTCTCCGGGGAACGGAGCAGTGAAGGCGGGCAGCGTGGCCAGCCCTGGAGGCCCAGCATCCCCGGCAGAGGGAGTCAGGCTGCTTGTTCAACAGCTGAGAGCTTGGGCGCTCCGGAGCACCAGGGCACGAGGCCATTTTCCAGGCGGCTACCTCCAGGGTGGAGGGAAAGCCAGGCTACTGGTCCTGCGCGGCACCCGGGGGCCTGCTCCCCCTCCCCGCCTGCCCTCCCTCGCACCTGGCCTCCTGGGCTGTCTTCCCGTGCTCCCCTTGCCTCCCGAGCCGGCTCCCCTTCTAGCCCCTTTCTTTCAGCAGATCAATCCATTTTGTAAGAGCAGAAGAGTGAGGCAGAGATCAGGCTGCAGAGACTGAATGCGCGGCCCCGATAAGAGAAGGGAGAACCACCATCTGTGGCACAGGGGGCTGTGGAGGGGATAATAGCCCAGACCCTGTGTTCTGTTCGGCCACACAATGCGCAGCTTTCAGCAAGTGCCCTCCTGGTCTCTAATCTAGCAGAAAGGGCTTGTGTGCAGTCTATTAGCATTTATTTTCCCTTTCTGCATTGTACTGATAACCCAGTTTCTGACCCAACCTCTTGCTTTCTTTTCACTCTACATTATAATTCTGCTTTCTTAAAATCCTATTCAGCTATATTTAAAAGAAAAAAAAAAAAAAAAAACCTCTAACTCTCTCTACCTTTCTACCTTTTGAAAGCACATCAGTAATTTTTTTTTCTCTGCTGAACCAAGGTGACTTCTACAAAGGATTTACCATTCTGGATGGTAATGATGGTTCAAGAGCTAAGGGACAGGTAGCGTTCTTCAGACTGTGTTTATGAATTCACTAATAGAAATCAACATAAAGGATGACCCTCAGCAGTGAAACACAGCTGTCACAGAAACCAGATGCCCAGGACAGGCAAAAGCTTCCTGGTCAGCTCTGCCTTCCAGAGAGCCTGGAATGAGCACATCACAGGTGGACTCAGGCCGCACCGTCTTGTGACTGCCCAGTGGACTTATTCACCCTGCTATTTGTTTTTAACAAAATTTGCCCAAAGTAGAATGCAGAGTTTAATCAATGGTTAATGATTCTGAAAGCACACATTTCATGAAACCCTCTTAAGCTCTGAGAAAACAAGCAAATTGCTCGTAATCATAGAAAGTGGAATCTTCTGTGGCCAATACTTTTTGTTCTTTACTGGAGCCACCCAGACAGGAGTTAAACCTATTGATCATCAGAATGTCCTAAAATAACAATTGGATAAGTGAGAAGACAACTGGGATGTGACCACCATGTGGAACACAGAGGCCTGAGCCCGAGTTTTATGCCATGCATGTGCTAGTTTGGTGTTATCTACTGATATTCTTTCTGTGACTTAAAAATAACCCTCCAACATAACAAAATGAATAGGCATTTCTAACCCAAGGGAAATCTCCTGGACTCCCCGCTTATGCTGGTTGTGTAAACATTAAGAGAAATTCTGATGCACAACTTCATCTAAAGGAGTAATTCTCACAGAAGACTGACCTCCTCTTGCCCTTGAAAAATATAAAAATCTCCAGGAGATTGGCCACATATACGAGGGAACAAGAACACAGGATGAGTGACACCCCAATTCTCACCCAGGAAGGCTTTTTCTTTTCCTGGAAGGGCTCTTTTCCAGAGCACAAGTGTGAGAATGATGAAGGATTGGACTCCAAAGAACCTTCTGACTAACAGGAGTGTTAGGTTGTTCAAGGGGAAGTGGAAGAGAAAATGTTCCCACTGTGGGTGACAAAGAAGGGCATGACACTCGGGTCATGACTTCTTCCAGTCAATAGATGGTCTTTAGGCAGATGACCCTACACACCAAATCAGCAGGACTTGAATTTTGAGTCATTTCCTCAGGAGTGGAAGCTCTGGTTAACACGAGCGTTCACCCTGTCTTTACCGTGCGTTTATGAAAATGTCTGGGAAATAGCCAGAGAACAAGGAAGATGCTAGGTTGTGGTATGACGTGACCAGGCCCAACTGAGGACCGGGCACTGGCCCTCTAATCTCCATGTGTCCACTGGAGACCGATCTCAGGCTGGTGATAAGTGAAGGGTGCCAGGGAAGTGTCCTCGCCACATGCCTTCTCAGAAGGATGGTCTGTAGAAATCTACATTGGACAAGGTGTCAAACTCAGAGGCCTACGGAGACCAGGTAGGAGATGCAAATGAGGGAAATGGGCTGAGAAAGAACCTTCTGTGGCCAACTGGAAAGCATGCATCCTGGCTCGAGGGCAGCCACTTCTCAATTCCAATCTCATCAGTGTGTTGCTGGAATGGAATGCAAGTCCTACGTTGCCAGACAACCCAGACTTTCAAGAGATGTAGAAAATCGATTTCATTTTATGTTGTCAAGCAATTCAAAAATTTTTAAATATTATGCAGGCCAGATCTGGATGGAAGTCAGGTCATCAGTGGGCAACCTTGTTCCAAAGAACATTGAATCCATCATTTTTATCATTACCAGGCATCTCCCTAGTATCTATTTGGACCAAGAACTTGTTTCTCCAGTGAAATTCCGTAAATAATTCTGCCTCTCTGGAGCTTGGTCCCCTCTGTGTAGAAGATATTTAATTCCCAATTGCAATTCTAGATGTTTTCTTTCAGGGTTCATTCTAGTATTCAGTGTCCTAAGCACTAAGAATACAAAGGTGATAGTCAAGATACTTGCTCTCATGCAGCTCACATGCTAGTTGGGAAGGTGGGAAGAGAGGCTACGTACATGTATACATACATAAATGCATATACATATATGTGCATGCATACACACATGCATAGATACACGTATGCATTCATACTATGGATAGATTGGGGTATGTGTTGTAGGTAAAGGCAATAGGATTTGCAAATGGTTTGGATATGAAAAATTAGAAAAAAAAAAACCAGAGAGGGTGCTTAGATTTGTGGCTTTAAAACAGGTGGATGAGGAAGATTGAGGCATGAGGTTTACTGAAAAATCAAGAGTTCTATAACTGAAGTTGTCAAATCTGAATTGTGTATTAGACACCCAGTGGCAATATCATGTATGACTCTACAGACGATACCTATGAAAATAGAAACTTCCTTGATGGTTTCCTCAAGAACCCCAAAAAGTCAATGGAAGTAGATCGAAATCTACAAAGCTGCTTATAATAACTCTGACCACCACCGTATCTAGTGGCAACATTGACCTAGGAGTCGGGGTCCACACTGTATATCACCAGGATCTTCATCATATTGTACTAACAGTTCCAGAACAATTATTTTTTACAATCTTATGATAAAGTTATGGGAAATATGCCACTTTAAGCTTTTATAGATCTGTTTAGATATCTTACTAAAGAAAGTGTTTCTATCCGTCACTAGAAATCCGCCTTGGAGTTAGCTTTCCCTGCTTCATCATCACAGGCCAAACCCAAATCACAGAGAGTGACCCTGACACCATGAACCACAGAATAGGAAAGTGCAAAGAGGGGCCTCTCCCGCCTGCCTGCCCCTAGATGCACATGCTCCCGAGTGCATCAGGGCGTGTGGTCGCCTGTGAGCGTGAAGAGCCATCTTCATTAATTAAACTTATTGTTGCCATGCTTGGAAAAATGGCTCATTAGCTCTGGCACTGTAACCATGCCTACAGTGTTTCTACCTAATGGAGCCCAGGGATTTACAGCAACTGCAGTACTCTTTGCAGTAGCTGTGATTTTTGACAAAGTGCACACTCACCACCTCCTCCTAATTTACTGAGCCCTTTTGCCCTCCAAGGCACCGTGTCAATGTCTGGTGATTTCTCAGCACTCCTTGCAAAGGACACTGTGGGATGTCAAGGTACCAGGAGGAGGAGTGGAGCCCTGAACCCAAAGCAAAGGCAGATTGAGCCTCCAGAAGAAATCAGACCCCAGACAGAGTAGAAGGTGTTATGTCAAGTGGGTGGTGAATACTAGGGATCATTCAGAGCAGTCATCCCTGATCACAGAAAAAAATGAAAGTAGCGGAGGAACTAGATGTCTCCTCTACTTTGTGAAACTCCTCCTCGGCCCCCAGACAGCAGGCCTAGATCTAGCAGAGCACAGGGGGAGGCTCTGATCTCTATCGTGCTGCGGAAGGTTTGAACCACTGCTCGAAGTCAGAGAGAAAATATTTACTTTATTAAACCCCCCTAACCAAAATCAGCCTAGTCCGATTAATATTGCTTCCCGATATTGCTTTCCAAATGTTAGGGGCAATGACCTGGAAAAGTGAAAAGCTTTATTTCAGAGTGTTGATGTCTGCATCTAAGTGGATGGGTCTTTGGATGTCAGAAGAACAAAAGAGCCATTGGTTGGAGTTTAATAATCTTTGGCTGTCCAGATATGAAACTTGCTGTTGCCCCCACGGGAGACTTCCAGGGAGCAGAGCTATAAAACACGGATGTTTGCTTTAGAATGCAGAAAGTCACAAGGGAGTGTCGCTTCCATGCTACCATTAGAAGAAGCCTGATAAGCTGTAAAATTATAGTTCTTAAACTCATCAGAGAGCTGAGGATATCAATAAGCCTAAATGAATTAAATTCCAGAAAGCAACGAGCCCTTCCTTGAAAAGGAGAGACTCAGAGCTATTGGCATCATTGGTGGAGTGGTGGGAAAGGAGGAATTCAGAGACAGTAGAGACAAAGGCACAGAAAAACCAGACAAACATTTCATAAATCTCCCATGGCCTGTGTGAGCTGGTGAGATAGGAAGCCCATGGTATCCCTTCCACTGAACAACTCAGCATCCATGCCCCCTATCTTTCCCATAGGCCTTCACCAAGCATATGGGCATAGTATATTAAAGGCTCAGGGGCAGGGCAGAGACCTGAAAGAGATGCCCCTCCCACAGCATACGAGACCTTCCCAAAGTGCAAGACAGGGACCCACTGCCGGGTGCAGGCAGGGCAAGAGAGCTGAGAAAATCTCCCTGAGACCCCATGGGCTCGTACTAGATGCCCAGGCGCAGCCACTGAAGGCTGGGACAGGCGCAGGGCAGGGGAGCCGGGAGCAATCCCTTCAAGGCTCTGCAGGTCTTTGCTGAGTGCACCGGCGTAGCCCTCCAAAGGCTGGGAGCAGGGGAACAGGATGGAAAGAAACTTCCCAAGAAATAGAAAACCAGCAGCAGGACTGAAGAAAACAGAGAAGTCTCCAGACAAAAGTTGGCAGGTGGGCTCTTAGAACAGAGCCTTCCATTGTTCAGGAAACTATAAAGCTTAAACATCTCTTTACTCTCACCTCTGTTCAGATCCCAGGTCCTGCTGAAGGGACAGTCTTGAGCACACACTCTGAATATTTAAAGCCAGAAGTGAACTGAATCTAACCAAAGCCGCGACAAAACTCAGGCCCAGCTCAACATATCAGATTAACTCATCCTTCCAAACTACCAGCCTGACAGAAGATGGGTCTTTTTCTTTTCTAGAGGTAAAGTTTATTTACCTCTACCACTTCAGTCCGTTTTTATAAATATGATGTGGCACACAGTATAAAAAAATTAGGAAACAAACAAGGAAGCAAGAGAATGTGACCCATGGTCAAAAGAAAAAAAAGAGCAATGGAATCAGAATAAGGGAAGTTCCAAATATTGGATTTATTATACAGGGAATTTGCACACACACAAAAAGTCTATGATAAATATGTTAAAGGATCTAAAAGATATCATGGACAGTATGTGTGAAAAGATGAGGGATTTTATTAGAGAGTTGGAAATTACAAAAGGGAACAAAATGGAAATGGTATAAATAAGAAAAACAATATCAGAAGTGACTAAGTCATTTGACAGGGTTAAAACAAACTGGACAAAGAAGCAAAGAGGATTAGTGAGCTTCAAAACAGGACAATAGGGGTTTCCCTGGTGGCGCAGGGGTTGACAGTCTGCCTGCCAATGCAGGGGACAGGGGTTCGAGCCCTGGTATGGGAAGATCCCACATGCCGCGGAGCAACTGGGCCAGCGAGCCACAACTACTGAGCCTGCGCGTCTGGAGCCTGTGCTCCACAAGGAGAAGCCGCGATAGTGAGAGGCCCGCGCACTGCGATGAAGAGTGGCCCCCACTTGCCGCAACTAGAGGAAGCCCTCGCACAGAAACGAAGACCCAACACAGCCAAAAATAAATAAATAAATAAATTTTAAAAAACAAAACAAAACAGGACAATAGGAATTACTTTGAATGAGGGAAGTTTCTGGAATCATGGAGATGTTTTACATGTTGTTTCAGTGTCAATTACACAAGTGTATACAATTGTCAAAACCCATCAAATTGAACCCTTGGGATCTATGCATTTTATTTTATGTAAATATCCATAAAGTATGAATGGACGAAAATATGGAAGGATATTATTCAACATATTTATTGAGCCTCTGTATGTGGCAGACACTTTACCACTAGACGGGAATAAGAGGGTGAGGTCCACAGGGCAGCTGTTGCCTTTATAGGGCTACAGTCCCTGAAGGAGTGAGACAGCCCCTTCCCTTTCGCGGAAGAAGTCAGGGCATTGTTTCCTCATGTGACGTTTTAAAAAAACAAAACAAAACAAGGTCCTCAGAGGGTATGAGTTGATCTAAGTGACACAGGGAAACCGTACTGGGCCCTACGCATCCCCCAGGCCTCAGCTCTGTGGTCGGTGGAGAACCTCGGCCACCATTTCGACCCCGCCCTACACGCCGACATCCTAAACACCTGCGGGGGCAGGAGTGGGTAGAGGGGTAAAGCGTCCTGTTCATTGCCCAGGACAGGAGCCTCCGAAGCTCCAGTGCCTGGGTCTGGCCTGAGGAAAGGCACACAGGCTCTCACTTACCCTGCAACTGCCAGGAGGGGCTTCGTAACACGGTCCAGAAATCGCAGGGACACAGTGCCCCGTGGAGTGAACCTGGACCTGGGCCAAGAGGCAGGAGCTAGGAAGAATCGATAAAGAAGCTTCCTGCCTCCTCCTCCCCTACCTCCGCATCCCTCTGGACTATTCCCAGGAGGAGTCATTCCACATGGCCCCCTGGAGAAATCTGTGTGTCGGGGAGGGGGCGGCGGTTAACATCTTTATTGGAGTATCATTGCTTTACCATGGTGTGTTAGTTTCTGCTGTATAACAAAGTGAAGACGGGGCCAACTGGAATCCCTACAAAAGCCCCCCTGGCGTTTGCTCCCCTTCCTTCCCTGCCTCACTCCCCTTTACCCCTCACTGTTGACCTGGGGATTAACCCACCCTCCTTCCCAATAAAACAGGAGCACAGGAGCTTGGTCTCAGGCTCTGTTTGCTAGGTACCCAGGCTCATACGAACACAAAGCTTATTTCAGAAAAAGAATAATACTAGTAATTTTTAATAATTACTGAGTTTTTACCGTGTACTTTTTTCTCTTCTTTTTAAAGTCCACTTGATTTACAATATTGAGTTAGTTTCAGGTGCACAGCAAAGTGATTCAGTTAAACACACACACACACACATATATATATATGTGTGTGTGTGTGTGTATATATATATATATATATATATATTCACATATATATATTCTTTATTTAATTCTTTTCCATACCGTGTGTTTTTTTAACTGCTTTACCTAAATTAACCCTGTCTAAGCAGTAGCCCTAAGCAGTAAATATTTATTATGATCCTTATTTTACAGATGAGAAAACAGAGACACAGAGAGGTTAGTAACTCACCCAAGGCTACACAGTAAGTGGCAGAACGACTAGACAAATCCAAGCAGCCTGGTTGGCAAGCCCAGTTCCTAACCATCATGCTATACTTCCTCTTTCATAGTAAATGAGACCAAAACAGTGAACACGCCAGGCATGATGCCTGTGACAGTATTAGCTTATTAGAATCTGAATGTCCGATAGGAAGCTAGAAATACAAATCTGAAGCTTGAACCAGACATGCGTATCCAGCCAAGGGCCTGGAAGCATTTCACCTCATTTAAAGCAGCTTCACTGGGCCCTGTGCACAGTTGTGCGCGCACCCACACACACTCTTGTGTGTGCAGGAGTCTCAGTGAGGCACACCTGCCACACTGGATATGGGAACGCAGGACAGTTGTTCTCTTCTCACTCTCCACCACTCCCCCATCCCTGCAGTCCTTGCAAATGCTCTAAGAAACTTGTCACATGATAATGATAAACTGAAATGTGACAGATTCAATTACAATTTATACTTTAACTTAACAATCAATTACCTTCCCCTTATTGGAGGAACATCCTTAAGCTATGATACCGGTTCTGGAGAGAAATGCTCTTAGGGAAAGGAGCCGCTGGCCCAAGGAGATCTGCAAAGGGCTGTTATCCTCCCAGGAACCTGGGGAGGGGGAGGAGAGGCACTGAGCAGGAAGGGGGGATGAAGAAGAGCTGGCTGGCTTCCCGGGGCTGCACAGGTGTGAGCAGGGAGGTGTTCCCTGTCTGTGCTGAGAGAGGAAGATAAGGGGATCCCCTCCTTACTCCTGCCCTGGTTCATGTGTCTGTGGGTGCTTCCCCAGGCTGTAAAATGAACTAGAAAGGTGAAGCTCCCATTGCTTGTCACCCAGGAGCAGCTGATCTCTGAAGTTAAATGTTTGCAAAGAAAGGGATGAAGGACGTTGGTAGCAGCCAGCGCTGAACAACACAGACCCCCCGAGGACCAGGCCACGGTGCACGAGGCAGAGGCAGCTTCTCCTGTGCAGCCTCTGCTGAGATTCTTCAAGAGGTTTGGGGCGATGGATGCACACTCGCTCCCCAGGTGGGCTTTGTAGAACTCAAGAGGCTCCCTGGGGTTCTGCATCCTGGAAAGCCACAGCAGCGATAAGCCCTGCACAGATGCAGCAACCTCCAAATAGCAGCCGCACAGGAGGATGAAGATTGAAATCCCAGCTTTCCTTCAGGGAGACATAAAGAAGGGAGGGAATCCCAGTGCAGGCTTCTCTCTCTTTCTCTCTCTCTTCCCCACGGGGATGGAACCCAGACTGGGACAGGTCTCCATGCCTCCAGCGTCTCCTCTTCTAAACCTTTCCCCACACTGCAGCCAGAAGGAGCTCTCAAACACACAGATCTGACCATGTCACTTAAGGCTTTAAACCCCTCATCTTATAAAATAAAGCCCAAATTCTCAAGTGTGGCTTTTGAAGGAGAGCAGAATATGCTACCCCCAAATATGCCACTTTGGAATAAGGATTATTTTGAATGTAAGGCAACTGAGAATCGTTCTCTGCCATCCCCTTATCTGCCTAAAAACAGGGCATAATTTCCCTTTGTGAAGGTGCTTACCCCTGTACCAGGAAGGGAAGAGAAGCTCTTATCACTGAAGATGAAAAGTCAACACTGAGATGAGTTTGCATAAACAGACCTCACTATAATAACCCTTATCTTCCATGAGTCGCCTCATGTATTTCGTAGTTACTTCCCCACAGTTTATTGTTCCTTCAAGCCCAAACCCTTTTTCTGTTGTTAAAATGGTATATAAGCATCCAAGTCTAACCACTTCTTTGAGTTTAGCTTCTTTCTGTGAACTCCCATGCATATAAATATTAATAAAAATGATACGCCTTTTCCTCTATTAATCTGTCTTTTGTTAGTTTAATACACACCCCCCAGGAACTGAACCTAAGAGGGTAGAGGAAAAGTTTTTCCTCCCCAACACATTCAAAGTCCTTCCCAATCTTGCCTCTATCACACACACTTTCCAGCTCCCCCCCTAAACTTGGCCTGGTTCTCAAACCACTGTTAACTTCTAAGTGCCTCCTAGAATTTACACACACTCTTGCATTCTCCCAGCTTCTCCATTTGACCCAACTCCTATTAAAACTTTGAAGTCTCTTCAAATAATTTCCTCTCCTGAAGCCTTCTTTCAACATCACCAGGCAGTGGATGGCCCTTTGCCTTGCTCCCAAAACACTGTGCCCACACTATTTGTTACACACTGTTGCAATAATTATGATGTAACATATAGTACAGAGTGAGGAGAGACAGCATAAGAGCACCAGGGGAAAACTGCTTGGATTCAAATCCCAGTCCTGTCTCTTCCTAGCTGAGGGATCTCAGACAAACTGCTTATCCATTTAGTACCTCAGTTTCCTCATCTGTAAAATGGGGTTGATGTGACTACCTTATATGAACATGGTAGTTGGAAGGATTAAGTGAGTTGCTGTATGAAAGCCACTGGATCAATGCATGGCAACTAGTAAGTGCTCAGTAAATGCTGATTACTAGTTATTTGATTTTTGGTAAACTAAAAGTTTTTATGAAAGTGTCAGTTAAATCTTAATCATCTTTGTACCCAATGTCAAAAAAGCCTGTCACAGAGCCTGGTGTTTCATAAATTCTCAAAAAAAAGGAAAAAGTGTGCTGAATGAACAGTCACTATGCAGAGCTATTGTGAACGCAGTAGCTGCTGGTATTCGAAACCATGAATACATAGGTTTGTGGAACATTTCAACTGCTGATCCTGTCAGATGTGCTTACATGTAAGTGTTGTGAAAACATTTTAAGGGCTCATACTGTCAAATGCATGGAGGAACCACTGTGAATGTTGACCCTGTCAAGTGGGGTGTCAAATATGGTTATATGAAAACAATGTAACATCAATGTATGTGACATATAGATCTATATTAAAGATATTGTACCAAGAATGAGGTTAAAGCAAAGCACAGTCCAAATAAAACACCAAGCCCTACCTTTCGGCTCATCGTCTTAAAACCGCGATGGCTCCAGAAATTCATCATATGCTAATTCTTTAAAAAACATTATGTTGTCCTGGGTGGGGGACTGAAATGTAACATGAAGGACCCCTTAAGGAGAAGCAAAGGGCATGGCTACCCCACCCACAGTGAGGAAGGCCTTTCCTAAGTGAGACTTCCGCACACTCTTCTACCTGATTTCCTGGAGCTGGGGGCAGTGTAAGCAATGACATAGGTGTGGCCGAGATGTTCAGATTGCAAGGTCTTTGGTCATAAATGTTGGAGTCTTGCATTACTCAAGCCAGCCCCAGTGAGGGCTGAAGATGAGATGCCCTCTGTCCCCATGGGGTCCTGAGCTGGCAGGGACCGTGGGGTTCCTGTATAATGGTCTGAATGATACAGTCCAAACCCACACCTCACCCAGACCTGCAGAGCAATGCCTTCACAAATTCTGGGAAAATGGAACTGCGTCTTACACATTATATCACTTCTGTTTCTGAAGGGTAGCCGTTACTTTCTAGCTTAAAATCAAAACAAACGCAAAAAGATAAAAATATCCCTGTGTTTCTACCGCATTAACTTGTCTATTGTATACAGGAAAGAGAAATCATAGTTTTGTTTTACATCTGCTGGTCACATCAGATCTGAATTGAATGTCCAGGTTAGGAAAGGGAATAATAATAGCATTACCCAAAATTTTTCACACTGTCTCAAGAATCATAAAAATGTTTAAAATGTTTACATCCTTTACTCCACTAGTTACAAATCTGGGAATTCTGCACAATTTCTCACATTCTGATATTTTTGAGATTTGGATGCACACTTGTATTTGATATACGCATGTAATGAAGTGTTTCTTCCCCCCCTCCCCCCGCCCCCCCGCCAAAGTGCTATTAAATTGATGGTGTGTCTTAAGTCAATTGTATTCATGTGCTCGGCTGCCATAACACAATACCACAGACACAGTGGCTTAAACAACAGAAATTTATTTTCTCATAGTTCTGGAAGTGGGAGTCCAAGATCAAGGTGTGAGCAAGTTTGGTTTCTTCTGAGGCCTCTCTCCCTGGCTTGTAGATGGCGCCGTCTCACTGCGTCCCCATATGGCCTTTCCTCTTGCACCCTCACATCCTTGGTGACTCTTCTTACAAAACCAGTCATGTTGGATTAGGGCCCACCCTCATCACCTCATTTAACCTTCGTTACCTCTTCAAATGTCTCATCTCCAAAGACAGTCACACTGAGGTTAGGGCTTCAACATATGAATTTGGGAGGCACACCATTTAGTCCCTAACATCAATGGTGTCTCAGAATCAAGGAAATATAGCATAACCTTCATAATCAATAAACAAGAAATGAGTGTTTATTGAAGAAAACAAGAGACATGGCCATACCTTCTCTGACAGATGGAATGTTCTGGCAGCCTGTCTGACCCTTTGCTGACCACCTCAGAGGCCTGGGCTCCACCAACGGTGGGACGACAAACCCAGCATCCCTCTCCCCCCACGTCCCCGCCACCCTGCCCAGTTCAGGAACGGCTCCTGCCGTGTTCTCTACTGTCTCAACGGATATGTTGGCCCCTGTGGCTGAGGACGCCAACACAGTGCCCTGGGCTCGCCTTTTGCCCCGACCCTAATGAGTCTTTTTTTTTTTTTTTTTTTTGGCTGCGTCGGGTCTTAGTAGCGGCATGTGGGATCTTTTGTTGCAGCGTGCGGGTTTTCTCTCTCTAGTTGCGGCGCGCAGGCTCCAGGGTGCGTGGGCTCTGTAGTTTGCACACGCGGGCTCTCTAGTTGAGGCGCACGAGCTCAGTAGTTGTGGTGCACAGACGGGCTTAGTTGCCCCTCGGCATGTGGGAGCTTTGTTCCCTTACCAGGGATCGAACCCTTGTCCCCTGCATTGGAAGGTGGATTATTTACCACTGGACCATCAGGGAAGTCACCCTAATGAGTCTTATATTGTAATTTAATCTTTTCTGAGTAAATCTTGTCTTTCTTTAACCACAGAATTACCTTCTCCTATTTAACTCCTATTTCTGCTTAAGTATTTAGCTGTCATCTCCTCCTCTGGGAAACTTTCTTTGACCACCTGCCACATGAAGCATGGGGTAGGTGTCCCCTTCTGAGCTGTCAGTACCAGTACAAGGTTTGTCCTAACTATGTACCATTATATCACACACACACACTCACATACACAAACACACTCACAGACACACACACTCACACATGCACAAACACACTCACACACACATACACATACACACATAGCAAGACCGTTAGTGCTGGAAACTCTGTCTTAGCTTTCCGCCTTCGTGGCCCAATACAACCACTTACTAGCTACGTGCCCTCTATGCCTTAGTTTCTGTCTCTGTAAATAGGGACAGTCACATAGGATCGATGGGAAGGTGAAATGAGACGGTGAAATATAGGCAGTGGTTTGCTCAATGCCCATATGTGACTGAGGAGGAGGAAGAGGAGGAGGACGGCAATACAGCAGCACCCAGAACGTCCAGAGGAGGAAAGGAAGCCTCGTCTAAGCCATGGTTGTGTGTTCTCCACCTTTTCCCTCCCCCGTGAGACCCAGGCACCCAGGTCTAGGCACGGGGATCACTTCTTAAACTAGATTTAAGGTGAATAACTGACTTGGGCTCCGTCTAACCTGGGGCCCATTAGGGTTTATAGTGACAAATGGTAAGTAGGCTCTCAAGAGTTTAACCATAATGATAATGGGTAGGTAGGTAGAAGAGATAAATAAATATAAGACATGAAAAGCCCACCTAGTGCCTGCAAAGCTTTTAATCCTGGTCCACAGGCTGCCCGCAAATATTCCAGCATTTCCTTTTCCTGTGCAGTATGGCTCTGCTTGTGAGGTATACTCATGGGGCAACTCACATCTCCAGGGAACACCCCTGTTACATGGTGCACAGTGTGTAAGTCAGGACCACGCACAGGAAAACATCACCATGGGCTACAACAGCTACTCAGTCTGACTCTGAAATCCCACCTCTGGGAAGATATCTTCAGAACATGATTCGAGAGGACAAAACTCTAGCTGTATGAAGATGCAATAGCATATAAGATCTTAAAAATACTAATCAGCTTATGAGAACAGTCCAATGTGCCCACGCATTGACGGTAAAATATTCTATGGCTTTGAAGAGGAGTAGTTGGAAGGCTATGCTTACAGTTAAAGAAGAGACCCAAGCTCCATCTGCACTATCATTACAGCTGTGTAAAAATATATATGCTGTGGCCAAAACACAACATATGCCAAGAAGAAGACAGATATTTTGTTAGGGAGGAAGGAATTGGGGGGAATTAGGAATGGGCTTCCACTTACATTAAAAAAAAGTCCTCAGTGCTTTTATAAGAAGGTTTCTATACGAGAATGCCCTACATTAGCAAGTTCCCAGCTGTTGGGAATGCTCCCTGACTCCAGAGGATTAAGAATTCAGGCAGCCCCGACGGCTGTCATTGTTCCAAATAGTCCTTAAAATTCACAATCGGAAAGAGTTGGCCAAGAACATTCTCGGTGTAGATGAGGCTCATGTCAGATGATGGCTGCCTGCTGCCTCTTTGGGGTTTTCCCAATTGCAAGATGCTTAGGAGAGACTTCCTCCTTGGTGTGTATACTTTAATTATTCATGCAATCAATTGGTGTTCACTAAATGTTTTTAAAGAGCTTCTCCGCTTGTTTCTGTGACTTCGGTGACGTTCAGTTCTGCACTTTGGCCAGAGGAACTCCAAGGGCTCCACGTAGCCCACTCAGATGAGGGAGTCTAGGAAGTGCCGCCATCTAGGTCGTTGCAGGGGTGGATTTGAATAACTGATGGTGTTCTGATATTAGTTCTGCTCTGATGATGTTTTTAAGTGTGTGCGACTTGTTTATTGAGCAATCTCAGCACGATGGGATATAAACATGAGTTTTCTCCATTCACTGCCTTTAATCAAACCTCATCCAATCTCTCCCATTCCCGTCCCTTAACAACACCCTCTTCAAGTTTCACGACCTTCTGATCACTTTTGGTTATTAAAAGTCAGATACGTTTAAAACTTCTGTGTCAAACTTAACCTCAACTGCTCCTCTCCTTCCAAGCAAGGCTGACAGTGACCTTGACTGCTTGCAGTGGGGGACTCTAGCCCCTTAGTCCTCCCAGCCCTTCAAGGTCTGGCTACTCTTGTGCTGGGCTGGGAAAAGAGTAGAATAAGAATGCAATCATCACTGTTTAACTCTGCTGGTGGTCCCAGCTCTCTATACCTGGACTTCTTTGGGGCCACGCCCTCCCCTGCACACTTCCCTGACATGAGAAGTCCAATTCCAGCTCTTACCTTTCATTGTGTGCTAAGGATGGAATGTCTGTGTCCCCCCTACTCCCGCAACCTAAATTTCATATGTTGAAATCCTAACCCCTAATGGGAAGGTATTAGGAGGTGGGGTCTTTGGGAGGTGATTAGTTCATGAGGATGGAGCCCTCATGAATGGGACTAGCGCCTTATAAAAGAGCCCTCCCCCAAAATCTCCTTCATCCCTTCCACCACGTGAGGCCATGCAAGAAGACAGCATCTATGGGTCTTCCTCAGATGCCTAACCTGCCAGGGGACTTGATCTTGGATTTCCCAGCCTCCAGAACTGTGAGAAACAAATGTTTATCATTTACGCTGCCCAGTCCATGGTGATTTTGTGATAGTAGCACTTACGGACTAAGACACTGTGCCACCACACATCCCAGTCTCTGCTGCTGGCCGCCACCACCCATCAGGCAACAGGCACGGTAGGCAGGGCATTGCCAGCCCCGCCCTCTTGGCACTGTCTGCTAGACCCATGGAAAACTCATGCCCTCTTGAAACACCAAAGCACACACACAGAGGCTCTTCCCTGTTCGGCTCTGTGTTCATGCTGCCCTCTCTCCCTTGTTTTCTCTTCTCCTGCTCTTCCAGGTATCAGGTCAGATCCGAAAGTTGGCAAACTAAGCAGACATGTAATCTGGAGTTACAATATGAGCTTCATATTCCTGTTGAAGAACCCCCAGTTCTCTTGATTCCCCCTCATTTGACTTGGGGGGTCAGGGTGGAAGCTGAGGGATTGACTGCTCACAGTGAACCATGTGTGACAATGACTTCAGCCATGGTGTCCTCTCCTCTCAAACTGAGGAAGGGCCTACCCCGGAACGGATGGCAGCAGGACTAGTGTTGACCCCAGATGTTGTTGATTCTCTCCAGCATGTACAGAACTTAGCAACTCTTTGTCCTTGGTCCTCAGTCACCAATTCTGGGTCAACAGAAAAATCCATTCAACTTCCTGTTATGTGTGCAAGTTTAGATTTGGGTCCAAACTGGCCTTCTATTTCTTTGGAGCTTAGCTCACATTTTAGAAAAGGGTAGAATTTGGTTTTACTTGGTCCAAGCTTTGGTTAAAGAGTGAAGTCCAAGAGCTAGCCAAAACTACAACCAGGCAAGAGAAAGCTGCTCAGGGCACAGCTGCAGAGGGTGGGCCCAGCCCCAGTTGGGCTGGGAGTGAAGGAAGCACCAGAGGAGCCCTGCCGCCCCATCTGCGGAACCACCTAACATGTGGACACACCGGGAGACCTCCAGGGCTCCGCGAAGGCTCTACCGTTCAGACCCTCCTGGCTGAGTCACAGCTGATCTCATTCAGGCAGAGCACCAGCGTCTTTCACTGGAACCAAGCCTTCTTCAATCTGGGGGAGAGAGGCGAGTTCAGTGCCAAGGGGACACCCACTTCTACCCTTTATAGGCATTGTGGGTCAGTTAGTCATATCTTCAGGCTTTGACGTTTTCCATAAAATAGGGAAAACCAATCTACCTCAACGGGATGCCAGAGGATTAAATGAGATGATGCTGTATGTGAAGTATATACGACAGTACTTAGCACGTAACAGGCAGAATAAATTCCCAATCTACCCACCCTGCAGTGAGACCACAGCGACCAGGAGATAAGTGGTCCCTCTGCCTTCAGATCTATCCATAATTCAGCTACTTCTCACCATGGTCACTGCCCCACTCTGGTCCAAACCAGTATCACTTACCTTGGCCCCTGCAGCAGCCTCCAAAGTGAAACCCTACTTCCACCCTTGCCCCCCACAGTCTATCAGAATGATCCTAATAAAAGGTAAGCAGATCATGATACTATGTAAAACCCCACAATGACTCCTGTCCTCTTCAGAGTGAATGCCAAAGTCCCCACAGTCACCTACAAGGCCCTACACATTCCACCTCCAGTTGCTCTCCTGTCCTGTCTCCATCCCACTGGCCTACTCCCTGTTCCTCCAACACAGCAGGCCTGTTTCTGCCGCAGGGTCTTTGCACTGAAGAGTCCTTCTGCTTGGAATGCTCTTCTTTCTGATAGCCACATTACTATCCCTTACTTCTTTCAGGTCCTGCATCAAATGTCACCTTCTTGGTGATCTACCCTGACCACTCTGTTTAACAGTGCATCATTCCCCCATCTGCCCCAATGGCTGTCCTATCCTGCTCCCCATAGCATTTTATCTCCTGACATACCATGTAATTTACTGATTTATATTATTGTCTGTTTCCCCTTCCCCCACCCCACACACACGCCAGAATGTAAGTACCATGAAAGCAAGAATTAGTGTCTGCGTTGTTCACTGCTGTATCCCAGCATCTGGGACAGTGCCTGGCACATATTAGGTGCCCAATAATCTACTGGCTGAATGACTAAATGAATAAAAGAACATGAGCACTCACAAGCAGGAAGTGTAAGACCCAGTTAACTACTCAAAACACTGGTTGCAGTCTAGCCTCAGCGTAGGGTGATGCTGAGAATGAATCAGAGGAAGGATGAAGTCAGCTTAGGAGAGGGTGCCCAGACTGCGTAAGTGGGCTCCACCCTTGCCTCAGCTCAATTTGGACCCAACATAGGAAACACATTTTGAAAGCATCCTCTTTAGTCATTCCAATCATTTGTTTCCTCTAAACTCCAATTTGTCTGGGGACCAAAGTCCAAAGCTCTTGTAAATAGAAGCTGTGTTAAGCACAAAAAAAGTTCAATGGCACTTTAACCATTTTGACTTCAGAGAGCAAGGGTGCTACCTCAAAGCCTCCCAGATGCTCCCTGTGGCTCGGCTCTCTTAGGTACCTGCGGTCTCAGACTCTCTTCAACCAAAAACTTGATTCACACCTTGAATTGAAGGGATACAGCTGTTTCACGTGTGGGGGTCTCTTCTCTTCACAGGAATTGCAAGTAAAACAACAAATGGGTGTAAGAAAACTATAACTCACTGGCAAGCGCTTGCTCCATCTAAAGGCATTCAGACATGAATGAATGAATAATAAATAAACAGCCAGCACCGGTCAAGTCAAACAAAACACTTTAGATCTGCAAACTGCCAGTCTGCAGTTCAAGTCTTGATTGCAAGCTTAGCCCCTATATCAGTGCAGCAATATAGCAGGCACTTAATAAATAGCTGTTGGCTACAAAGTACCAAGTACTGAGTCATAGAAAGTAACCCAAAAGAGGATTAGAAAGTCTTGTTTCAGGGAGTGATTCTGCCCTTTTGCAGATGTAGTATATGGAGTGTTCTGTTTCTCACCCCTCTCTCCCATGGTCTCTGACCCAGAGCATATGTGAGGTATCTGTGAACCCACTGGTCCTTGGGAAGAGGCTCACACTCTCTGTACGGAGGCAATGCCCAAAAAAGGGGTACAGAGGAGAGAACTGCTGGTGGGATGAGAGAATTGGGCAGGGAAGAGACTGTGGTTCTCGCTACAATGTAGCCTCTGCGCCATGCTGGGTTTTTAATTGGTGCTCAAAGCACTTCCATCAGGTCTGTCCAATCCATGCTTCCCACACACGTGCACACACACTCCCCCCCACCAACTTCTCTGACCCCTTTCCTTTCCTAACTGCACTTTTGCTTAACCTACTCAGTAGCCTTTAGAAATCCTCAGGACATTTGCATCGTTAAAACAAGTGTATCTCCATTTTATTGCACCTGTATTTCTTGCAAAGAGCAATTTCATTTTGTGTCTCCATTGTATTCAATCTGACTTTTGCACTCTGAAACTTCTCCAAACAAAGCTCTCCTTGTGAAGCAGGAAACACAGCTGACAGCCTCTTGCTCTCCCAGCATTTTTTCAGAATGAGGAAAAAAGCACAGAGCTCAGTCTGGAGTACGCCAGCCCAGTAGCTGCTTCATCCCAGTGAAGGGAAGAGAGAGCAGCCTCCACTGGCTGTAAGTAGGAGTTATGAAGGCACCACACCCCTCGCTCACTCCACCTACTTCCCACAAACCCAGGGAGGACACTTAGGAACTTGTGAGTGAGTGCGTGCGTGAATATTTGCATGATTGTAACAGCCCCGGAAATTGTCTTCTGAGTCTAATCTCACCTCTATCCAAATCATTCTCCACATACTTCCAGAGTAATCTTTCATGTCACTCTTGTTGACCTTAAACAAATAGGGTGCCACTTATTTCTCCAGCAAAAATGGGTTTACCCAGGATCAGCAAAGAACTGCAATTCGGGGACTGCGACCACGGTGAGCCACGTGCAAGTCTCGTGCAGCACGAAGAGCAGAACTCTTTTATAGAAGGGAAAAGGAAGTTGGGAGGCCCGCAGTAAACAAAGAGCCCATTGGAGGAATCGAGAGAGCTTGAAGTATAGTGGCTTTTCATTGGCTGCCTTGTGACAGTCTCTCGTTGGCTGAGCTCTTGCCAGGCAAGAAGAGGAAGCCTTTCTTCTTCCTGTTGGGCTCTGCCATCCTCGCAGTGCATATGAGTTCCCCCTTCTGGTCTCCCGACTCTATTTTAATTGAGGTCTCTATTTATTAATGTTCACACTCTCATACTTAAGACCATTCAAAGCCCTCAGGATAATCCAGTCTTCCACACGTGAACTTTCCTAACATGAGTGCCAACTATTTCTCCACTTGATCTCTTGTACTCACTCCCCTTCACCCTCCCCTCCAGCCAGATCCACCTTCTTTCCTTTTAGGCACAGGCCACATTCTCCATCACCTTTGAACTTTTGGCCTTTTGTCTCCATGCCCAGAGCACTCTCCCCTCCCCCACTCTACCCCCCTTTTCAGCCAATCTTGTCCTTGGTGAAATGAAGAAATGGGTGAATAAATGATGAGATCAAATGGAAATGTCTGCTCTTGGAGTTCAGGAGAAATATTTGGGTTTCAGACTGAGTTTGGGGAATCACCATGTGTCCCCTAAGAATTTTAGACCATGATTGAAAGAGCAGCATCTGCTGTTGGGTAGGGGAGACTCCAGAGGGTCCTCCAGGACCTAAAGGGTGTGTGCCTGAGACAGAACATGGTGAGGACACACTCAAGGGGAGTAGCACCAAGGCTAAGCACCTTCCCCCGTATCTCTTCCCCTCCCACCCCTCTTGTAGCCCATCCACCTTAGGAATAGGCAGCATCGCTTCTCAAACAAAGCTTATCTTCCTTTCTCTCAGGAGCCACATCCCGCCTACGTCTGGGAAGAGCATTTATTCCATTCAGCGGACCACACTACTTCAGGCAAAGCTTCTAACAGCCCAATTAGCAGCAGCACCAGTGTGGCCAGAACTAGTCAAAGCATTTCATCTGTGCTGGGTGTTCCACCTGCAGAGCACAGAATATTCAGAACATATGAATCAAAATAAAGCCCACTAGAGAAGAAAACTCTGGGGTCTAGGAGGGAAACAGCTCAGATCACTGGGGAAGGAAAAGCACCGGCCCTGTCTGTGGTTTCACCCCATCCAAAGAACGAGTCCTGGAGAAGCCCTTAGGAATCAGAAGAAGATGTACCCAGATGACACAGGGAGTTGCTTTAAATGATGTTTAGGAGACGGGAATCAATTCAGGAGAATGAGCACGTGTCCACTTCATTTTGATCAGAAGTTGCAGTGCAGAAAAAGTTTTATAATGAGAAATGGAAAGAAAAAAGATTTCCCTTAAACAGTTTTTCTCAGTTTGAAAGCTAATAGGAACACACTTGTTATGGATTGAATTGTCCCCCCAAATTCATATGCTGAAGTTCTAACCCCTAGTACCTTACTGCAGCAAAATGTGACCTTATTTGGAAACAGGGTCAATGAAGTTATAATTAGCTAAGCTGAGGTAATTAAGGTGGGCCCTAATCCAATATGACTGGCATCCTTATAAAAAAGAGAAAGTTGGACACCAACAAATGTCCACAGGGAGAACGCCATATAAAGGTGAAGGCGAGATCTCAGTGATACTTTTACAAGCCCAGGAAGCCCAAAGATGTCCAGCAAGCCGCCGGAGGCTAGGAGAGAAGCCTGGAACAGACTCTGCCTCACGTCCCTGAGAAGGATCCAACCCCACTGACACTCAGTCTTGAACTTCTAGCCTCTACAACTGTGAGACAACACACTTCTGTTGTTTAAGCCACCCAGTTTGTAGTGCTTTGTTACAGCAGCTCTAGCAAACTAATACAAAAAGCAAGCAATATATCTAGAAAATATTATTTTTCCTACTCAGTGTCCATTGCAAATACAGTGAGCCACCTCAAAAGCTCTGTGCCGGCGCTACTGCTACACTCGTTACTGAAGGTTTCCGAACCCTGCAGGTGCCTCACTCCTGGCCACCGTGGCATTTCCTTGCCTGTCCCTGTGACGGCAGGACAGTGCGATAGAGCTGTTATGAGCCTGGGCTTTGAAACCAAGCTGACCTGCCTTTGGACCCCTCTCTTGCCACTTACAAGCTGCGGCACTGGGGCACAGCTGGCCGCCCTTCCTTGTTGGTGGCCTGGAGCTAGCAGCACTGCCTGCTTCACGGGGCCGACGTGAAAAGCACCTGAGATGATTAGGGGTGCCCAGAAGCTGGCAGTGGCACACTGAGCCCTTAGTGACATCAGGGCAGACCCTTAACCCTAGATCAGGGTAAATCAAGACGGTGCTCACTGGCTGCCTTATATGCCTGCCCTCTCACCCGCAGCAGGTTTTCTCCTCTGCTCGCTTGGGACCTGCTCTGGCACCTGTACGTGCTGCTAGACAACTCCCCTCTGTCTACTCCAGACGGGGACTTGGTAGCTTGGGATAAGGGACAGAGCCATTTCAGGTACGAAAGTGGGTCCCAGTACTTGCCACCTCGGGACACATCCCTTTGCCTGCCAGCACCTCAGGGAAAGCCTTGCTGGATGCAGGAACGTGCTGGCTCCCTGAGACAGGGTTAGTAAAAGGACCCCGAGGGAGCTTCAGCCCCACCTCCTGCATCCTTCAGGCCAGTTCTGAGGATGCGATGTGCACTTTAGTTCCCTTTCACACCGCTGTTTGGCCCAGGAATGGGGCACTGTCCTCCAGCCGCCCTCGTCCATCACCCTGTCCAGAGGTGCACTGACATCACCACACTAACTACAGGTTGGAAGGAACTTCTCTCTGGATTGATGAGAAACTTACGGAGCCCATATTCTGGACCCACGCGCCAGCATCAGGTCATGCTACATCGGTCCATCCGCACACACTTGGATTTTTCCCTCCTGGGGCAAGACGGAGCCTCAGTTTACAGCTGCCTGAAAGCTGCTTAGAGGGGAGTTCAAGGAATTTAAAGGCTATCTTCTTTTCTTCTCAGGTAATTAGGTCCGGAGGAACATGTGATCACCTGCCAGCCTGCCCAGACAGCGGGTGAGGTAAGCCTTCAGCTCTGACAAGGTTAAAGAACTTGTGGCTGCCTGCAGCCCACCCACTGTTTAGCACTCGTCTGCCGCCCAGGGGGCCTGGAGCCAGGTCAGGAACACCTCCAAGCCCCAAGTTAACTGAGGAGCTGAGACTAAGCCAAGCAGGGGCAAATGCCCCTGGCCAGAGCTAAGAAACTAGGATTCATCTGCACCCACCCAACTCACGGTGACCTCAGGCAAGTCACCTGAATCCTCTGGGCTTCGGTTTCTTCGTTGGCACAAAGATCCCTTCTTGCCTCCCGCAAAAAAATTATTAGGGAGAACAAATGGCATGGGGGATGTAAAGGTCCATTGGAGATGATTTACAATCAGCATTGCTTAAGATGTTGTTTACAAAGGCAAAGTAACGCTGGGAATTTGCTGGAGGCAGAATGGAGTTTCATCGGAAATGCTTTATTGATCCTCTGACGATTGCTGACCTCAGTAAATCCTCAGCATGTACAGATGGATCCGAAATGCTGAGGTAGAGGAGGCTTCCCCAAGTGCATCTCTCTGCTCAGTAATACGGTGAGGGCTACTACAAATACCCCCAGCGTGCCCGACACATCCCAACAGAAACATGGTAGTGAGTAAAACTGAGGCATGATGCAAAGTCGAAGTGAAGTCCTCCCACCCCAGCTCAGCCACTAAAACAAAGATGGCCATTGGATGGTCCTGCAAGTAGGGAAATGGCTGAGCTAAGCAGGAACGAGGGTTGTTTAAGGGAAGGCAGGATGCTTTACTCCTTTGATTTTAGGAATGAGCTTAGCAAGGACCGAAACCCTGCTGTCTCCGTGCTGGAAGGTGAAGAATCCAGGGAAGCTGTTGCGTAGCCTCTGCGGATACTGCCCAGCTCCTGCCCCACTGAGGTCACTTGTCCACCCCGTGCCTTGGTTGGGCATGGCCTGACCGCCAGCTGTTTGCATAGTAAGGATGCCTCCTATGCCCACAGCCAGAGCAACTCCCAAGCCTATGGACAGCTAGGACCGCAGAGAACAATTACGTAGTCCTGGTTCCTCTGCCCACCTGGATTTCCTGAGCCAGGCTACACAAGAGCTTTACCTTGTAGCTGTGTCCCAGCTGGATGTCAGCAAGTCTCCATAAATCAGGAGGGAAAACCGTTTTGGAGCAAAAAGTCTTTCCCTCATAACAGAGCTCAGGCAGATGGTAATTATTTATTCTAATTAACAGTAAGAATAGATAAGCTTAGTAAGAATGTTCTATGGGCCAGACACTGTTCTAAGTGCTTTATGTGGATTGAGCTCATTTATCCATTATTTCAACCTTAGGAGATAATAACTTTTATTATCCCCAATTTACAGATGAAGAAACTGAGGCAAGAATGGTTAAGGGATTTTTCCCAACACTATACAGTTAAAAAGTGATTATCTTCATTAAGTAATGCCAGCTGCTGTCGTAAATAAACCTTGAAATCTTACAGGCCTGATACATTAGAAACTTGTATCTCACTCATGGAAAGTCTTTGGTGGGAGGAGTGGATGGTCAGCCCCGCAGAGTCATTCAGGACCCTACTGACAGAGGTGACACCTGCCATCCTCACCATGTGACATCCAGTGTTGCTCTGGGCATCTACCTCCAGCCAGCAGATGGGGGAGGGTGGACATGGAGAGTCATATGGGGGGTGTTTATGGGCCATGCCCAGAGGGGCATATATCACTTCCTTCCACCTTCTAGGACCCAAGCTCAGTCACATGGACCGGCTTGGAGGCAAGTAAAGGCTGAGAAATGTTGACCCTGGCGGGGCAACCACTTCCAATCACCATTTTACACTGTGAGAGGGAAACACAAACCTAGGGTGGTCAGCAAGCCACCTCTGCCATGGTTTTGGAGCTGGGATCCAAACCCAAGTAGCCTGGCTCCAGAGTCTGTCCTCTTTATCATTATGCTACCTGATCAGGGGTCAAGAGCTGCTGGCGAGGTGGTCACTGGTGGAGCTGGGCTAAGATTGGAAAGGAGGTAGCAGTCATCTCTCAAGTGCCCATCACTAAACAGTCTTTCTCAAGAATCTCCTCCACACCCCTGTCATAGGGTCTGAAATCCCACCATTAACATGATGAGTCTCTGGGTCATGGGCTCAGCAATATTAGGAGTTCCTACAAAGTGGCAGATATCTCTGGGAATGGCCACTCCAGATCTTTTTTTATTTTACAACTTCCCTGAATGAGTTTATCAGATCTTTTCCAAAGGGGACCCCTGGGTGAGTTTACAGTCCAGTGGGAATTGGAAGTCTGGAAGATGGGGTGAAAGTACTATGGGAAGGGCGGGGGGGGGGAGTTCAAAATCTAGGAACATGCCTCATGTGGCAGGGGTTGGTGAGTAGCCCAGTGTATCTAAGCAAAGAAAGCTTTGTGCAGGGATGTGATGGTTTCAAAAATATGTCCACAGATCCTTTGTTATTCCTCCCTTCAAGTGGTGGAGGCCAGTTCTCCTTCTCTTGAATAGGGACCAAACTTAGTGACTTACTTTTAATGAATGGAGCAAAGCAGAAGTGATGGCATATGACCTCAGATCATAAAGGACATTGAGGCCTCTTCCTTGTTTTCTCTCATTCTCTCTTGAACCACTTGCTCTTAGTAAGTCAGCTGCCATGTTGTAAGGATGCCCAAGCAGCCTTTGAAGAAGGCTACATGGCGAGGAACTGAGGCCTCCTGCCCACAACCACCTCGGGGGAGCCATCTTGGAAACAAATCCTCCCAGTCGAGTTTTCAGATGACTACACCCCTGCTAACATTCTGTCTGCAACCACATGAGACACCCTCAGCCAGAACCACCCAGCAAAGCCACTCCTAAATTCCTGACCCACAGGTACGGTAATATAATAAATTATTGCTTCCTTAAGCCACTAAGTTTTGGAGTAATTTATTTTGCAGCTATTAATAACTAATATGGGAGAAGGAAGGAAGCCAGTGGAGGCAACATGCTCCACTCATGGAGAGCTTTGAATGGCAAAAAGCCAGCTCTGGTCTTCATGTTTTATGAGGAAGCAAAGAATCTTTCAACCCATGACATGAAATAGGGAAAGGAAACAGGAAAGCATTCCTCTGGCCACGGAGAGAGGAAAACTCATGCTCCTGATATCTCAAGCTGGGAATCTGCCTTTCTCTAGCCCAGTGGTTCTCAACTAGGGGTGATTTTTCCCCCCTCCCCCAGGGACATTAAACAATGTCTTGAGAGATTATATTTTGATTGTCACAGTTGGTGGGGAAGTGGGGTGCACTACTGGTATCCAGCAGGCAGAGGCCATGGATGCTGTTTAAGCATCCTACAGTGCACAGGTCAACCCCACAACAAAGAAATATCCAGCCCCCAACTGTCAACTGTGCCAACATTGAGAAGCCCTGCCTAGCCCTCACCTTGAAACCACTACCTCCCTTGAAGCATCTACAGATCTGGCCTCTCCAAAGTTGGAATCACCAATTTGACTCTCACACTGAGACACTTCCCAATTTTGAGAACTCAGAAGAAGAAAATACAGCCCTGGTCAATCAGAAAGACCTTGGCCAGATTCCAGGAGGCCCAGGCATAGCTGTGGGCATAGGACTAACCTCTTCCATGGATTCTCACAGCCAAGAAGTCAGAATAGGGTAAATTATGCTATGCTAACAAGTTAACTCTGAAATTTCAATGTTTTAACACAAAAAGGATTTATTTCTCATTCACATCACGGTCCAGGGGAATCCTAGGAGTCTCTCCTTCAAGAAGTAACCCAACCTTCAAAGGCCACTTCCATTTACAGTTCTTCTATCTGGCCTTGGCCTTCTCTGGTGGCAGGGGGTAGAAAAAGAGAAGGGAGGATCACACATGGGAGATTTTATGGCCAGTCCTGGAAATACCTACATTCTATTAGCCAGAACAAGGCACACGCTCCCATCTAATTGCAAAAGAGGCTGGGAATGTAATCCAGCTATGAGCCTGTAAAGATGAGAAAAGTGGGTGTTGGTAGCAGTGGCAAAATCTGTACTCTGATATAGTCCCTACTTTTCCTCACTTTCAAGGCCCCACATTCAGGACATGGGCCTGGCCCAAGTCCACTGGTACAATCCCAACAGAATCCATCATAAAAGAAACAGGCATTGCCTGAGGTCACTGGCGGGTCCTCAGGAAGGAGATGGAAGATAGCACAGGAACCTTATCCATTATCTTTGCCTCTACAGTCAGCTATCCAAGGGGCCTCATTACTCTTTGGGTCAGGAAAAAAATTGAAGAACTGACCCTCCAACTATAGACCCAAATTAGGTAAGTTCCACTTACTAAAAGAACTCTCTTATCAGCCACACTCGATTACGATTTTGTACCTCAGTTCTCAATTCCACGTGAAAGATTTTTTAACCTCAGGTATTTTTGCAAAATGAGAAGCAAATCTGAAAGTTACTTCATAAGACAGCCTTCTTGAGTCCTTTATACCCTTAGCACTAGAACATTGTACAGTGCCTTACAACCCAGCTCAAGTGAAGATATGTCTGAGCCTGTGCGAAAGCTGAAAACTTAGTCATTTGATAAAAAGGAGAAGCTCCAAATGTGGGCGTTAAAGATAAAAACAGGAGTTCAACTGCACACCATTTATATACATTCTTTTAACTATATATTTCATTAAAGATTTTTTAAGAGCCAATTCTATATTCCCAATTTAAAATAGTAAGTGAATACTGCATTCTTGGGATAAAAATGAAGGTAGCTCCATTTGACATGTGCCCCAAATGGAATCAACTCACCCCAGCCTAACTCTTCTCAGCCTCTGTTCAGGAAGTTTGAGTCCTGTTTCTTTTTCTCTTTTCCTCTCAGGCCTGAGAAGCCGCCCTCCCTTCTACCTGTCACCCCGCGGGCGTGCTCTGTAATCCTACAGAGCATGCTGGAATACAGTTTAAATATAAGATGTTACAGGTAATAAAGTTTATCAGAATGGCTTGTCATTATTTTTGCATCATTATACAATTACTGCAGCTCTGGAAGGTAATAAATCACTGCACAGGTGACAAATTGAGACGCTAAGAAGAACAGTTATTCTCACAAATAAAGCAACTGCTGCCACTAACGAGATGTGGTGACTTGGTGCTCAACCTTTTAAAAAATGTCCCGTGGTCCTGCAAGATGTCAGTGGGAAAGCCATCCACACATGAAAGCACTCAAAGCCCATTGCCAAGACCGCAAAAGAGCTTGACGCTCCAACACCTCCACAAATGAGCGTCCCAGTCTCACTCCTTTATGGCCCAGAGGGAGCGTCGTTAACACCAATAGCCGAACTCCAGCAAGACTACATTTCATTGGCTCTGCGTTAAGTGCCCAGACAGCCCATTATTCACTCACTGATGTCTCTGGAAAAGCCTGTATCATCACTCGTGCATGTGTGTGTATGTGCACACATGTTTTAAGTTGTGTAAGTATTAAACTCTCTCTGCATAATTTCCTAGTACACTAAGTTTTGTTTTGTTTTTCACACTTAGGTAACAAAAAACTAACAAAGCATATTTTCTACAGACTATAAAAAATAGATCTCTAGACTAAAATCAAGCAGGCAGCATTTGAGTCCAAGAAACAGTATTCTAGGAGAGAATTATGAAGGCTGTGAGGGGTCTGGAAAAGAAGAACCAGTTCAACTCCACTCTGATGCTGATGGCTGAGCTGGTTGAGGTGCTGCAGACCCACCAAATTTATCAATGGGCTCCTAGAAGACAGAGAACTGCTGAGAAAAGAGCTAGTAAGACCCTCTTCCAGAACGTTCCAGTGAAGCCATTTATTTGGGACCAACCTATACCACTAAATAAGAAAGCATCTTTGGTTTTGATGAGCAAATCAGGTAATTAGTGCCTGGAAGTAGGAAAATCTGGGTCAGGGAATTACACCCCAGAGAAGTGGCTCTCACAATATGGTGCCCAGACCAAGGGCATCAGCATCGCTTAGGAACTTTTTAGAAATCCAAATTCTTGGGTCCTACCTCAGACCTACTAAATCAGCAACTCTAAACCACTAACCAGAAATTACTAAATCAGAAAGGATGCCCAGGCTCAGGCATTCTTCTGAAGCACTGGGTCAGCCTATTATTATGAATTTTTCCTTTATTCAGGGCTGCCACATCTGGATGTGCAAGTTGGGCACTACACAAATTCTCCCTGATCAGGAGATAATTAGGGGGCTAAAATATAGGCTTTGCTTGCTTCTGAGTCATGAGTTTAATATGCTACATACGCCACGAAAGGGTGCTTTTTTCTAATACATGCAAAGACATCATATAGGCTGGCAGCTCATGTTACCTTCATCCCTTTATTCAAATAAATCCCAACCTTCAGGATGAAAAAAAGATGAGCAGCAAATGAAAATCAGAATCTTACCCTTCCAGATAGATGGATGAGCAGCTTAACCAAAACGGTGACTTCATTCCCATAGTGACTTGAACTCACGAAAGCCCAGTTCTCATGGCCAATCTCAACTGAAACTAAAATGAATTGCAAAACAAAACTCTGAAACTCACAGCCTGCATGACATTCTCTAACCTGCACCCATCCTACAATCAAGGTTCTCCAAATACTGAAGTAAATTTGGTCCTATTGAATCCAGCTAAGTCCAGTACCAGGACCACCCCAGATGACAATGGGGCCATGCTGAGTTCACACAGAGCCCACATAAAGAGGTCCTTCCTCACATGGGGAACGGCAACAGGATATATTTTATAAGCCTCTGATATAAAGCATCAATTTTTTCATCCACACAACTTCCCAAGGTCCAAGCATCTCCCAAGACAAGCAAAGTCCTCTCCAAATTAAACCAGATAAATAAGTGCACTGGAAAGGGTTCTAATCTTCCTCTTCCGCCAACCTTTCCAGAAAAAAAGGCCACTGGGAGGTGGCCCAGTTCGTGCCTGCTCACCCCTGTGACTCCATAACATCACTGAGAAAACCCCATCAGATTAGGGGGATTGGAGTGGGAGGTTACTTCACTCCCATTGTTCACCACATGCAGAAAAATGATGGTTTTGTATATTATGCACTGGGTAATCAATTCCAATCCCCTGGAGATTTCCTGGGTCTGCTAAGCACATTTATTCTCCTGTTTCTAATCTATTGCTTTGATTTGCACAACTTGAACATACTGTCATCATTTTAAAGGAGGGGAGAGAAGAAGAAATGAGAAAGCAAGGGCAGAGGGAGCAGGAGAGAGGGAGGGAGAAGGGGCTTGATCCTGTCATTCCCCAGCTGGAAATTCCCCTTTGTCTATAGGACAAAATGCCTATGCCTCCCATTTAAGAGCTTAACAGCCTAGCCCCAGAACCTGCCTGTATATGTCTAGGCTGAGATTTCAAGGTTAAGTGTAATGACAATGATAATATAACAATATCATCATTATCAGCAGAGCTGAGCAGTCTAGACTAAATACTAGAATGTGCCTGACACTCAGCTTGAAGGCTCATAATAATCACATGAGTTTAGTGGCTATTATGATCATTATTTAATTAGCTAATATGTGGAAGATTTTGGATTTGGGCCCCAGCAATCTGACCCCACATCCCCATGTTCCTAGTTGCTCTGTTCAATGTTAAACTCTTCCTGACATAGAACCCCTGGGCCTTTCTGTGCCCTGTGCTCCTTGCAGTGAGAGGTCAGATGAAGCTTCAATTCAGGAATGAAATTTTCTCCTCTAAGCCATGACTGTTTACCCTCTTTCTCAGCCTCAAATCGGAAGAGACCTTGAGAGAAACTGGATATAAACTAATCAAGAGATACACCTGTACAGACATTCTCTGCTCCCAAGGATTCTCTGAATCTTGGCACCTAACATAAGGTTTCACAAACTAGCTGTTCAATAAACGTCTGCTGAATGAGCATGTTCTCAGATTCATGTTCTGTAAATTGTTGCACATTTATAAGGCAGGCAATGTGCTAGATGATTTCTTGGAGTTACCTCGCAGGAACTCAAAGAATAAATTTGAGTCAGGCTGATTTCTTTGTGGGAAGGTCAGCCTCCAAGGATGATCACTATTGATCCCTTCCCTCCCTCCACTGTTACACAGGTGTCATTTCACTCATCAAAGGTGGCATCTAATTTCCCCTCCCCTTGGATCTGGACTGACTTTATCAATACAGCATGAGGTAAAGTGACTTTGCAGTAACTGGCCTGGCCTTTCAAAGGACCAGCAGCTTCCACTTCCTCTGGGGGCCGTTGAACACCATGTAGGAAGTCAAACCTCTCTGAGACGACCATGCTGTGAGGAAGCCCAAGCTGGCCTCACGAAGCAGCCACATGGAGGAAAACCAGAGAACCCAGCTGGCAGCCAGAAGCGGAGCCCCAAACATAAGGCCCAGTTGAGCTGCTCCATCCAGCTCCTGGCCATGTGAGCCTTTCCAGTCAAAACCAGACATCGTGGATCACACACAGACTGTCAACGATATATCCCCACATGCCCTATTCAAATTCTTGACCCACACAAGTGTGACCAAATAAAACACTTGTTGTTTTAAGCCACTGAGTTTTAAGATAGTTTATTGAGCATCAATAGATAATTGAAGCACTTTCTAACCCCTTCCCAAGAATAGCCACACCATAGTTTTGAAGGGGGAGAACAGGAAAGCCCTGTGCTCAAGGGTTGCCCTGGGGGTGTGGGTTTGTCACACTGGATGAGGTGAGAGCTGGGTGAGTTTGCAGAAGGGAACATGGGAGGAAGCCAAGAACATATCTCCCCTGTTTCAAAGTTTTGCCCAAAAAAACTAAAGGAAAGAGGATTCTCTTCCTTCTTTAACTTCTCCTCCCTCACCTCCATTGACCCTCTTCCCAGGATGCACGGAGGTCAGAATAATATGTATTAAATTGAATTTTTAATTTATTTTATTTTTACATACGAAATATTTAACATACAGAAAAAAAAAAACAACAGAAAATAATTTAACAAACGCCCTTGTATTTCCCACCTAGCATTTAAATAGACTTTTGAGGAGCAGTCAAGACTCTTAATCAGTTTTCATAGAATTACTATTTACAGGAAAATATGTTTTACATTCTGAAAAAAACTGACTTGGGGATGAATTCCTGGGATACCCTGGCAGTCAGCAGTGGGATTGAGTATCTGCCTCCCAAGGATCTCAGAGTCTGGCAGACCCTAAAACAATGCCAGTGACTTCCATTTTCCATATCAATAGCCCCTCATGCCCCTTTTCCCACCACCACTCAGGTGTTCAGGTGTCCAGGGAAGTTACGCAGACAAAGGCCCCCACTGGAGAGCTTGCCTGGACTGCTTCTCCCTGGGCCACCCGATCCTGCACCATTAGCTTCCGCCTTACCCATGAAATGTACCTGTCCTGTGTTGCATCCCTGAGACGGCCGGTAGCCAACCAATTTGATAGACATCCAGACTTTTTACTAATGGCTAAGCCATCACTGTCCCAAGGTTAGATATTTGCAAGTGAATAGGGACCTTCTAGAGACAGTGCAGTGCGACCCACGGCAGGAGTGTCATTACAAGAGGTGTTATGAGGGCACTGGGATCCTCCACTGGCACCTCCAAATCCACTCTCCATTCTTCTCTCCCTGGGAGGCTGACCTACGAGGATTACATGAGGGGAGCTCTCGCTTCTAGCTTTCTACTGAGTTTGATCAATGAGGGAACACCCCCAGGAGATGACAGAAGGGAGGAGAATGCAGTTCCGGTGTTTATCCTTCTGGCGCCCTTCCTGTGGAGTCACCACGGGTGGAGTCACCAGCAACCAAAGCCTGAACTCCCACTAGACAGCAAGTTCACACAGCCCTCCCTTTCTTGGGGTGAGGAACTGCTCCCCACCCTTGCTTGCTCAGGCCCAGGAGAGGTAAGGAGCCCTGCTGTTCCTGCCCCAGGAATCTGCATTATTCCCTGTGGGTTCCCTCCATCCTGCCTCTACCTCTGTACAGAGTCTATTAAAGTCCCATCAAATTGCCTAATTTGAGTGTGCCATCCTATTCTCTCTGGGAAAGTAACAGTCCAAAAGGAAAGTAAAACCTCTCGGCACCCCTCAACTCTTGCCACTCCCCCTCTCCTGGACAGACGACCAAGCTGGAAGCCACCAATGACACAGGCAGAGTAGCCCTGTCCCCTGCCCAATCAGGGAGATACACTCCTGAGGCCATTTCCAACTCCACGTTCCCGGAGCCCTCGGAGATACACTCCTGAGGCCATTTCCAACTCCACGTGCCCGGAGCCCTCGGAGATACACTCCTGAGGCAATTTCCAACTCCGCGTGCCTGAAGCCCTCTGCCCTTGGCAAGCCTAGGTGTATGTGGTAAGCCTGGGACTACAGGTGAGGATGCCTCCACACTCCTGCTCCTACCAAATTAAGTCCCCCCTAATTGTGAGCACTTCTCTTATGCTTTATGCTTCTTCATAAAAGGATAGGACGTATTATAAGCAAAATAGGCTTGCTATATATAGTCTATTCAGCCTGGGGAAGGCTAAATTATTCATAACCAGACCAGGATATACAATACACGCTAAACACAAATCCATTTTTGATTTTGGTATTTTTTTCTGGGGCCTGTGTATTCAGCGCCCCTGCATTGATCTGTAACTGCCCCCCGATGCCTGCATTTGCTCAGGATGAAGATCTCAGCATCGGGGCCAATTACGAAGCTGTGAATAACCCCAGTCTTGCCCTCTGCAGGACAGCAGTGACCACAAGGTCATCGACTGTCCATCCTGTGCCGTGGTCCTGGAGGCATGTGCATCCCGGGAAAGGACCATCAGCTCCCCGCAGAGCCCCAAGGATAAACAAGCCCTAAAAAAGACATCACCGAAGCCAGCACAGCTCAGCATCCACTGCACCATGAAAGGCAAGAAGGGACAGAGTGACTGCAACAATTAAAACCACTGAGTCCTCAAAATGATCAATGCCCAGGAAACAATGGACAAGTCCCTTCCAAAGCAGAGGTCTCAGACTGGGCTCCCACATTTCAAATTATTTTCAACCCAAGCTCTCTTCACACAGAAGCTGCTGATTAGATTTTTCTGTGCTCTGAGAATCGTTGTTGAAAATACAGATGTCTCTGAGACATTCTTCTTTTCACTACTGCTGTTTTCCAAATAAGACGAAGTAGAACCATAAAATAAAACACCGATCTCAGCTATTCCTTCTGAGTGTTGCTCCAGGAGCTGAAGACTTAGCCAGCTGACCGTGACCTAGAAGCTTCCTGAGCACCTCGGAATGGAAAATTGGAGGAGGATGCGATGGAAAAGCTATAAGAAGGAATCCCTAGGCAATAATCTGCCAAGATATGGCATTTCTGTCCTAACAGAAAAGAGAAATCTGTCATAAATACATTATGTCTCTACTAAAATGGATCCAGATTTTACAAACAGTAGCTAGAAAGGAAGACGTTTTATCTGAGGACAGAATGTGAAGTTTGGATTGAAATGGACAGTGAGTTGGTAACGCATCTATTCCCAGGAACCTACCATTACCTAAGGCCCTTGGAGATTGGGGTGACTTCTCCTTCCTAGATGCGGGCACAGGCTGTATAGATTTAAAGGACCAACCTGTTGTTGCTTGACTCATGTGAGTGATTTAAGCGGCAGCCCTTGGTCTTCCAGAACCTGAGGTCAGGGAGATACCACTGGAAAGGTCATCTGGATGAGGGGCAGTGAGCAACAGCAAAACTCAGCTGCTTTCCTGACATCACAACTGCTACTAACCACCCCAGAGATGGGCCCAAACTTCAGGGTGTTTCATCTTGCAAGTGATTGCCTGGTTCCTTTCCCATATGAGAGGAGTGTGCGTTATTGATCAAAGAAAAGAGACTGGGATGAGGGATTCTGCAAGACTGGTGGAGCAATCAGCCCTTCTGGAAGCCAGTGAACATTTTGTTCCATTGCCTGCATCATTGGATGAAGAGTTCCCTGAAAATTCAAACCAACAGAACAAGTCCCATCCAAAGAGAAAGTTCTGGGAAGCACTGGAGTATGTGGGGAAGGGGCTGGGGCTCAAACCCCAGCTCCCCACTCCCCTGCTTGTCAGCCCGGGGCCTTGAGCACATCATTCAACCTCTCTGCGATTAGAAAAGAAACAACACCAATCCGGTCCCTTGCCTGGGAAGGTTGTGAAAGAACGCATGAGAAAGCATTTGTAAACAGTAAAGCACTTACAGCTATAGGAGATAATTATCATTTTCAAGTTGGAAGCCGTCAGAGTCTTGAAAGCATGACAGGCCCATATGATCTTTCCTTAAACAAGTAGTTCTCAAAGTGCCGTCCCCTCACCAGCATCACCTAGAAATTTGTGATCACCTAGGAATTTGATCATGCAAATGATCGAGACCCAGACTCACTGAATCAGAAATCCTGGTTGGGGGAGAGGAGGAAGGTGGAGAAGGCAGTGTTTAACCAGCCTCACAGGTAATTCTAGTGCACACTCAAGTGTGAGAACCACTGCTCAAAGGAACTTGTGACTTGTCTGGTATGTCTCCATCCCAAGATGACAGCTACTGCCTTGCTTAGCCCAGGAGGCCCTCTTCGGCCTGGGACAGATGAGGAGATGAGTCAGACACAGAGAAGAGAGGGGCCCATCCCCTGTCCTGGCCTTGGGGGGAGTTCAAGTTAAACAGGAGCAAGAACAGCATCCACAGACTATCGGCAAAGGATCACAGATGCCCAGAATGTGTGACTGGTTGGCCTGGCTCAGTGACTGTCACTGCTGGGGGTGGGAGGGCATGGGGAGGAAAGCAATGAGTCTCCGGGGACCTAAGTTGGATGGGAAAAGGCAGAGATGAGGAAGGGCACTCCTGTGTGTGGTTGGAGAGGGGTTCGTAGGATGAGCAACCACGTGGGAAGCAGGGTAGCTGGGAGGGGGATGGAGAAGGACCAGCTCACTTGGTCCAGGTGATTCCCTCAAGGGTCCTCTGAGCCTGAAGCTGGTTTTCCTTGTTCAGTTCAGATGCAGATTCTCTTAAATTAGTAAACCACAGGCCCTTCCAAGTTACACACTGTGCTTAATCCTCAAGCCTCCCCTAAATCTATCTTTTCCCCCCTGCCAACCACATCAGGCCTATAAATAGAGAAGCTTCAGGGGAAGGAATGGCTGAAATTACATGGTTTATTAGGATGATTATATATTATTTATGTAATAATTACATACATGATTATATAACATTACAATCATGCCTATATTCTAGCTTTATTAACCATAAAATATCAATTTTGCTTTTAAGGTTTTTATGGTTTTTTAAAAGATTTTAATTATTTGTAATTTTATTCAAATGCACCCTGAGGTTTTAGAATGAACAATGCTGCTCTAAAAATCTAATAGATAAGTAAATATTTAGTCTCTACCATCATTTCAAGAGATTTAGCCTAATATTAAAAGCTTTGGTAGTCTCAATGTGTGATTGAGAAGGATGCCGTATGGCTTGAAACCATCGTGGATAAAATCATTCATTGGATCAGCAAAAAATCTACTGAGTGTCCCCCATATGGCAGGCACTGTGCAAGGAACATCTTGGGATACACTTTCTCTGTACTCACGACAGATTGGGAGGGGCTTTGGGAAATGGTTCCAGAGGAGGACCCCTGGGTTTCAGAGGGGACCCTATCACCAGCTCTCTGCAGATTGTATTCTTTCTCCTCACTCTAAAATAAGGGTGTTGTTCAGGGTAGACTGTGAGAACTTGCCCTCGTTAATGAGCACTGTATAAGTAACAGGTACTCTAATGTAGGTCACTAAACACAACATAGGAATAGAACTCAGATCAAGGGATTTGCCTCCCCTGACCCGTAGCTATGCAGGAGCTGGAGCCCAGCCCCAAAGTTCTGAAATTCAAGTCCAGAGACCCCACACCAGGGACCATCAGTGAAGTTCTCACTGCCTCCTTTGGACATTTTTCTGCCTCATACCGCCCCTCCTGTTTCATGCCCCACAGCCCTGATATAACATCTATTAGCCAGTCTAAGCTGAAATCAAGGCACTGATAAAACAGAAGCACCAAAATATACATTTGAACACATTTGATTTTTGAAATACTTCAAAAATCATCCAAGTAATCATTTGGGGGGAAATAAGAATTTTCTTGGACCTTCTTATACTTGTTTCATGGTTAAGTGTTTATTTTATTTTAAATTATATATCAAGGGTTCTTTTATCTATTTAGCATTTGGTCCCCTAAAGGTTGCACTGGCAGGAGAAAAGAACATAATAACATAACTCACAATAAGGTGTTCATGACTTCCTCTAGCTTAGACCTCTGTCAAGTACAACTCTACTGAAAATAATGCCTATATTGTGAGACTTTGGGATATTTGCAGAAGACCCATGGCAAAGATAGTCTTAATAAGAAGGTTTTCAGAATTCCCCTCAAACCATACCTTGGTGACAATTGCCTATCTCATCCACCCAGAAGGCAGGAAGGGTATTTGGGTCAATGATTTCTGTGCAGTGGAAAAAAATGTTTCAAATCCACTCAACATGGAAGTTATTCTCCTCCCAACAGAATCCAGGGTCAACTGCACAACTCCTGTTTCTGCTGCAGCAAAACAAGAGATTCAGAAATTAGAGGGTCAAAAGCCATTTCTAACTTTTGCAGCAGACACTATGGTAGGCATTTTGCTGATCACTTACTGGAAAAAAGGAGACTCTGTTAGTGCCACCTGAATAGGGACCAGTGTCACTAGAGCTAACCAAACGTAGCCAATAAAGATACAACCTAAATATAACCCTGGACTCATCATATAACAAAGGAAGATAGCAAGGGAAGAAAAATGGAATAAAACAAGAACAAAACAGACAGGAAACTATTAATGAAATGGCAATAGTTAAATCCTCACCTATTAATAATTATTTTAAATATAAATGGATTAAATTCCCCAATCAAAAGACTTAGAGTGGCTGAATAGATAAAAGAGCAAGATCTAGCAATTTGCTGTCTATAAACACCCCACTTTAGACTTAAGGACATACATAGGCTGAAAGTGAAGGGATGGAAAAGCTACTCTGTGCAAATGGTAACCAAAAGAAAGCAGGCGTAGGTATACTTATGTCAGAAAAAACTAGACTTTAAGTCAAAAGCTGTCCTAGAGATGAAGATGGTCATTATTTAATGATAAAAGGGTCAATTCACCAGGAAGATCTAACAATTACAAATATATATGCACCCAACATCAGAGCACCTGAATATTAAAACAAACATTGACAAATCTAAAGGGAGAAATTGACAGCAATACAATAGTAGCAGGAGACTTCTCTATCCCACTTTCAATAATGGACAGAACATCCAGACAGAAAATCAGTAAAGAAACAGTTGATTTGAACAATGCTATAGACCAAATGGACCTAAAAGATATATTAAGAACTTTTCACCCAATAGCAGAATGCACATTCTTCTCAAGTGCTCTCAAAACATTCTCCAGGCTAAATCATAAGTTAAGTCACAAAACAAGTCTCAACAAATTTAAGAAGATAGAATAATTCCAAGTGTCTTTTCAGACCACAGTAGAATAAAATTAGAAATCAATAACAGCAAGAAAATGAAAAAATTCATAAGTACATGGAAACTAAATGACACACTCTTGAATAACAATTGAGTCAAAGAGGAAATCAAAGGGAATTTTTAAAACATCCTGAGATAAACAAAGACAAAAATACAACATACCAAAACTTATGGGATGCCATAAAAGCAGTTCTAAGGAAGTTTTAGTTTTTTTAGCAAAAAATACATCAAAAAAAGAAAAGATCTCAAATAAACAATCAAACTTTACACCTCAAGCAACTAGAAAAAGAAGACAAACTAAGCCCAAAGTTAGAAGAAGGAAGGAAATAATACAAATTAGAGCAGAAATAAATCAAATAGAGAAAGAGTAGAAAAAAATCAAGAAAACTAAGAATTCATTTTTTGAAAAAATAAAACAAAATTGACAAACACTTAGCTAGATTAACTGAGAAAAAAAGAGAGAAGACTCAAAGAAAATCATAAATGAAATAGGAAACATAACAATAGATACCTCAGAAGTAAAAAGGATCATAAGAGACTTCAAGAACAATTACACATTAACAAGCTGGATAACCTAAAAGAGAGGGATAAATATCTAGAAAGAGACAATCTACCAAACTAAATCAAGAAAAAGTAGAAAGCCTGAACAGACCAATAACAAATAACAAGATTTAATCAGTATTTAAAAACCTCCTCAAAATGAAAAGCCCAGGACAAATATGATCTACAGCTTCAATGCAATCGCTATCAAAACTCCAACATTTTCACAGAAATAGAAAAAGCAATCCTAAAATTCATAGAGAACCACAAAAGACCCTGAATAGCCAAAGCAGTCTTGAGAAAGAGGAACAAAGTAGGCTGCATCACACTTCCTTATTTCAAATTAACCATAGTAATCAAAATAGCATAGTACCAGCATAAAAACAGATACATAGAACAATGAAACAGAATCTAGAGCCTAGAAATAAACCCCCACATATACAGTCATCGAATCTTCAACAAGGGCACCAAAAATAAACAATGGTAAAAGGACAGATTTTTTAATAAATAGTTTGGAGAAGACTGTATGTCCACAGGCAAGGGAATGAAACTGGACCCATCTTACACCATATACAGGGATTAAAGACTTAAATGTATGACCTGAAACTGTAGAACTCCTAGAAGAAAACAAAGGGAAAAACTCCTTGACATTATCCTTGGCAATAATTTTTTTTGATATGACACCAAAAGCACAAACAACAAAAGCAAAATAAACAAGTGGGATTGCCTCACTTGGACTTCAGACATCAGTCGAAAGTTGAGGTTGTTACCTGTACTTCTGACCAACTAGCTATAAATCAGAGGTTCCCAAAACCCCCTCCTCAGGTTCCATTAACTTGCTGGAGTACCTCACAGAACTCAGATAAACATTTTACTTACCAGATTACCAATTTATTATAAAAGGATATAACTCAGGAACTGCCAGATGGAAGAGATGCCGAGGGCAAGTGATGGGGAAAGGATCAGCCACTCTCCCCAAATCTCCATGTGTTCACTAACCTGGAAGGTCTCTGAACCCACTCCTCTTGGGTTTTTATGGACGCTTCATTACATAGTCATGACTGATTAAGTCTTTGGCCATTGGCAATTGATTCAACCTCCAGGCCCTCTTCCCCCCCCCAGGAGGTTAGGGGGTGAGGGCTGAAAATTCCAACCCTCCAATCACAAGGTGATTGTGATAAACCAGCCCTCATCCTTAGGTGTTTTCCAAAAGTCACCTCATTAATAAAACAAAAGATAACTTTATCACTCTCAACACTTAGGAAATTCCAAGGACTTTGGGAGCTCTGAGACAGGAACAGTGGAGGAAGATCAAATATATATAAAAAATATATTTTGGTAACTTGAAGGATCAAATATATATTTCTTATAAATCACAATATCACAGGGTTAATATCCAAATTCATATATCTATAACACAATTAAAAAATGGGCAAAGGATCTGAATAGACATTTCTCAAAAGAAGACTTACAAATGGACAATAAATGCATGAAAAGATGCTCAATTATCAGGAAAATGCAAATCAAAACCATAATGAGAAATCACCTCACACCTGTTAGGATGGCTATTATCAAAATGACAAAAAATAGCAAATGTTGGCGAGGATGTGGAGAAAAGAGAACCATTCTGCACTGTTGGTGGGAATGTAAATCGGTATAGTCATTATGGAAAATAATATGGAGGTGCCTCAAAAAATTAAAAACAGAACTACTATATGATTCAGCAAGTCCACTTCTGGTTATATATCCAAAGGAAATGAAATCAGTATCTCAAAGAGACATCTGCACCCCATGTTCACTGCAGCATTATTCACAATACCTGAGATATGGAACAGACCAAGTATCCATCAACAGATGAGTAAAGAAATTGTATCCATTATATATATACATATATATATACTTGTATACATATTATACATGTGTACAGATGCACACACACACACACACACACACACACATTCAGCCTTAAAAAAAGAAGAAAATCCTGTCATTTGTGACAGGATGTGAATCTGGAGGACACTATGCTGAGTGAAAAAAGCCAGACACAGAAAGAAAAATTCTGCATTATCTCACTTCTATGTGGAATCTAAAAAAGTTGAATTCATAGAAGCAGAGTGTAGAATGGTGGTTACCAGGGGCAGGGCAGGGAGGGGGACTGGGGGAAATGTGGAGATATTGGTCAAACAATGCAAAGTTTCAGTTATGTAGGATGAATAGTTCTAGAGATCTAATGTACAATACTGTGGATATAGTTAATAACATTGTATTGTATACTTGAAATTTGCTAGGAGAGTAGATCTTAAGTGTTCTCACCACACCCACAGAAAAAGGTAACTATGTGAAGGGATGAATTTGTCAATTAGCTTGACTATAGAAATTATTTCACAAGTCAATTAGCTTGACTATAGAAATTATTTCACAAGGTATATGTATATGAAAACATCATGTTGTATACTTTGAATATACACAGTTTTTATTAAAAAAAGAAAAACTTCAAGTAAAAAATTATAAACATTAAACAGGTGAAAAGAGGAGAAAGTGCAAGCTGACTGAAACAATATGAAGTCTATTGGTAATTACATGCAATGTAAATGCAATACTTTTTAATTACTTTTTAATGGTTATGTGATGTATTCCATAGAATTGGTAATGCATTTTTAACATTCCTTTATTGATAAACATTTAAACTGTTTCTAATATTCCTTATTAAAACCAATGTAGGGAGTTCTCTGGCAGTCCAGTGGTTAGGACTTGGCACTTTCACTGCTGTGGCCCGGGTTCAATCCCTGGTGGAGGAACTGAGATCCTGCAAGCTGTGTAGTGCAGCCAAAAATTTTTAAAAATAAAAAATAAATTTGAGAGGGCAGATAGCAGAAGTAAGAAGAACTACAATTCTGCAGCCTATGGAAGGAAAACCACATTCACAGAAAGATAGACAAAATGAAAAGACAGAGGACTTTGTACCAGATGAAGGAACAAGATAAAACCCCAGAAAAACAACTAAATGAAGTGGAGATAGGCAACCATCCAGAAAAAGAATTCAGAATAATGATAGTGAAGATGATCCAGGACCTCGGAAAAAGAATGGAGGCAAAGATCGAGAAGATGCAAGAAATGCTTAACAAAGACCTAGAAGAATTAAAGAACAAACAGAGATGACCAATACAATAACTGAAAGGAAAACTACACTAGAAGGAATCAATAGCAGAATAACTGAGGCAGAAGAACGGATAAGTGACCTGGAAGACAGAATGGTAGAATTCACTGTTACAGAACAGAATAAAGAAAAAAGAATGAAAAGAAATGAAGAGAGCCTAAGAGACCTCTGGGACAACATTAAACACAACAACATTCACATTATAGGGGCCCAAGAAGGAAAAGAGAGAGAGAAAGGACCCGAGAAAATATTTGAAGAGATTATAGTCGAAAATTCCCTAACATGGGAAAGGAAATAGCCACCCAAGTCCAGGAAGTGCAGAGAGTCCCAGGCAGGATAAACCCAAGGAGAAACACGCCGAGAGACACGGTAATCAAATTGACAAAAATTAAAGACAAAGAAAAATTATTGAAAGCAGCAAGGGATAAATGACAAATAACATACAAGGGAACTCCCATAAGGTTAACATCTGATTTCTCAGCAGAAACTCTACAAGCCAGAAGGGAGTGGTGTGATATATTTGAAGTGATGAAAGGGAAGAACATACAGCCAAGATTACTCTACCCGGCAAGCATCTCATTCAGATTCGACAGAGAACTCAAAAGCTTTACAGACAAGCAAAAGTTAAGAGTATAGCACCACTGAACCAGCTCTACAACAAATGCTAAAGGAACTTCTCTAAGGGGAAAGCACAAGAGAAGAAAAGGACCTACAAAAACAAACCCAAAACAATTAAGAAAATGATCATAGGAACATACATATCGATAATTACCTCAAATGTGAATGGATTAAATGCTCCAACCAAAAGACACAGGCTCGTTGAATGGATACAAAAACAAGACCTATATATATGCTGTCTACAAGAGACCCACTTCAGACCTAGGGACACATACAATCTGAAAGTGAGGGAATGGAAAAAGATATTGCATGTAAACAGAAATCAAAAGAACGCTGGAGTAGCAATACTCATCAGATAAAATAGACTTTAAAATAAAGAATGTTATAAGAAACAAGGAAGGACACTACATAATGATCAAGGGATCAATCCAAGAAGAAGATATAACAATTATAAATAAATATGCACCCAACATAGGAGCATCTCAATAAATAAGGCAACTGTTAACAGTTATAAAAGAGGAAATAGACAGTAACACAATAATAGTGGGGGACTTTAACACCTCACTTACACCAATGGACAAATCATCCAAACAGAAAATTAATAAGGAAACAGAAGCTTTAAATGACACAATAGACCAGATAGATTTAATTGATATTTATAGGACATTCCATCCAAAAACAGCAGATTACACTGTCTTCTCAAGTGCACATGGAACATTCTCCAGGATAGATCACATCTTGGGTCACAAATCAAGCCTCAGTAAATTTAAGAAAATTGAAATAATATCAAGCATGTTTACTGACCACAACGTTATGAGATTAGAAATCAATTACAGGGAAAAAAACAGAAATACATGGAAGCTAAACAATACATTAGTACATAACCAAGAGATCACTAAAGAAAACAAAGAGGAAATCAAAAAATACCTAGAGACAAATGACAATGAAAACACGACGATCCAGAACCTATGGGATGCAGCAAAAACAGTTGTAAGAGGGAAGTTTATAGCAATACAAGCCTACCTCAAGAAACAAGAAAAATCTCAAATAAACAATCTAACCTTACACCTAACAGAATGAGAGAAAGAAGAACAAACAAAACCCAAAGTTAGCAGAAGGAAAGAAATCATAAAGATCAGAGCAGAAATAAATGAAATAGAAACAAAGAAAACAATAGCAAAGATCAATAAAACTAAAAGCTGGTTCTTTGAGGAGATAAACAAAATTGATAAGCCACTAGCCAGACTTACCAAGAAAAAGAGGGAGAGGACTCAAATCAATAAAATTAGAAATGAAAAAGGAGAAGTTACAACAGACACTGCAGAAATACAAAGCATCCTAAGAGACTACTGCAAACAACTCTATGCCAATAAAATAAACAACCTGGAAGAAACGGACAAATTCTTAGAAAGGTATAACCTTCCAAGACTAAACCAGGAAGAAAAAGAAAATATGAACAGATCAATCACAAGTAATGAAATTGAAACTGTGATTTAAAATCTTTCAACAAACAAAAGTCCAGGACCAAATGGCTTCATAGGTGAATTCTATCAAACGCTTAGAGAAGTGCTAACACCCATCTTTCTCAAACTCTTCCAAAAAATTGCACAGGAAGGAACACTCCCAAACTCATTCTACAAGGCCACCATCACCCTGATACCAAAACCAGACAAAGATACTACAAAAAAAGAAAATTACAAACCAATATCACTGATGAACATAGATGCAAAAATCCTCAACAAAATACTAGCAAACAGAGTCCAACAACACATTAAAAGGATCATACACGATGATCAAGTGGGATTTATCCCAGGGATGCAAGGATTCTTCAATATATGCAAATCAATCAATGTGATACACCATATTAACAAACTGAAGCATAAAAACCATATGATCATCTCAATAGACTCAGAAAAAGCTTTTGACAAAATTCAACACCCATTTATGATAAAAACTCTCTAGAAAGTGGGCATAGAGGGAACTTACCTCAACATAACAAAGGACATATACGACAAACCCACAGCAAACATCATTCTCAATGGTGAAAAATTGAAAGCATTTTCTCTAAGATCAGGAACAAGACAAGGATGTCCACTCTCACCACTATTATTCAACATAGTTTTGGAAGTCCTAGCCATGGCAATCAGAGAAGAAAAAGAAATAAAAGGAATACCAATTGGAAAAGAAGAAGTAAAACTGTCATTGTTTGCAGATGACATGATACTATACATAGAGAATCCTAAAGATGCCACCAGAAAACTACTAGAGCTAATCAATGAGTTTGGTAAACTTGCAGGATACAAAATTAATGCACAGAAATCTCTTGCATTCCTATACACTAATGATGAAAAATCTGAAAGAGAAATTAAGGAAACACCCCCATTTACCATTGCAACAAAAAGAATAAAATACCTAGGAATAAACCTACCTAGGGAGACAAAAGACCTGTATGCAGAAAATTATAAGACACTGATGAAAGAAATTAAAGATGATACAAACAGATGGAGAGATATACCATGTTTTTGGATTGGAAGAATCAATACTGTGAAAATGACTATACTACCCAAAGCAATCTACAGATTCAATGCAATCCCTATCAAATTACCAATGGCATTTTTTACAGAACTAGAACAAAAAAATCTTAAAATTTGTATGGAGACACAAAAGACCCCGAATAGCCAAAGCAGTCTTGAGGGGAAAAAACGGAGCTGGAGGAATCAGACTCCCTGACTTCAGACTCTACTACATAGCTACAATAATCAAGACAGTATGGTACTGGCACAAAAACAGTAATATAGATCAATGGAACAGGCTAGAAAGACCAGAGATAAACCCACGCACCCATGGTCAACTAATCTATGACAAAGGAGGCAAGGATATACAATGGAGAAAAGACAGTCTCTTCAATAAGTGGTGCTGGGAAAACTGAACAGCTACATGTAAAAGGATGAAATTAGAACACTCCCTAACACCATACACAAAAATAAACTCAAAATGGATTAGAGACCTAAATGTAAGACTGGACACTATAAAACTCTTAGAGGAAAACATAGGAAGAACACTCTTTGACATAAATCACAGCAAGATCTTTTTTGATCCACCTCCTAGAGTAATGGAAATAAAAAAATAAATAAACAAATGGGACCTAATGAAACTTAAAAACTTTTGCCAAGCAAAGGAAACTACAAACAAGATGAAAAGACAACCCTCAGAATGGGAGAAAATATTTGCAAATGAATCAATGGACAAAGGATTAATCTCCAAAATATATAAACAGCTCATGCAGCTCAATATTTAAAAAACAAACAACCCAATCAAAAAATGGGCAGAAGACCTAAATAGACATTTCTCCAAAGAAGAGACACAGGTGGCCAAGAAGCAAATGGAAATCTGCTCAACATCACTAATTATTAGAGAAATGCAAATCAAAACTACAATGAGGTTTATCACCTCACACCAGTTAGAATGGGCATCATCAGAAAATCTACAAACAACACATGCTGGAGAGGGTGTGGAGAAAAGGGAACCCTCTTGCACTGTTGGTGGGAATGTAAATTGATACAGCCACTATGGAGAACAGTATGGAGGTTCCTTAAAAAACTAAAAATAGAACTACCATATGACCCAGCAATCCCACTACTGGGCATATACCCAGCAAAAACCATAATTCAAAAAGACACATGCACCCCAATGTTCATTGCAGCACTATTTACAGTAGCCAGGACATGGAAGCAACCTAAATGCCCATCGACAGACGAATGGATAAAGGAAATGTGGTACATATATACAACAGAATATTACTCAGCCATAAAAAGGAATGAAATTGTAGAGATGTGGTTGGATCTAGAGACTGTCATACAGAGTGTAGTAAGTCAGGAAGAAAAAAACAAATATCGTATATTAACACATATATGTGGAACCTAGAAAAATGGTACAGATGAACCGGTTTGCAGGGCAGAAATTGAGACACAGATGTAGAGAACAAACATATGGACACCAAGGGGGAAAGTGGCGGGGGTGGTGGTGGTGGGATGAATTGGGAGGTTGGGATTGACATATATACACTAATATGTATAAAATGGATAACCAGTAAGAACCTGCTGTATAAAAAAATAAAATAAAATTCAAAAAATAAATAAATAAATGTTTAAAAACCCAATGTATCATTAGTATAAATATACAAAGAACTGTATATGATTACAACTAAGTTTATAGAGTGAACAATGTAATAAAATATTTAATTCAAATATAATAAAATATATTAAAATATATAAAATATAACCAAATATATAATATAATAATAAAATATTTAATTCACATGTTTGAATTAAATATACATATATCGCTGAGAAATCATATTCGTTGAAACCAGTAAGTTTAAAATGACTTTTCTGGCACAGACTAGCACAGAGCATGGAGCACATGGAACAAAGAAGAAGATGTGTTCATGATACAGAAATAAAACCATGGCAGTTAAAAGATAAAGAACAAGGGGGAGCCATGAGGGAGAGATTTGCCCTAGTCAGATGTTTCCAAGAGATTCATCGATTCCACCCCAAAAAGAAATTGGAAGCTAAATCAGACCCAAAAATGTACAGTGAACAGATTTACTTCTGTGTGCTCAGGTTTAGGTTAACTGGCTTGTAAACTCTACTGAGTTCTTATTTCATAGTGTGCATGTCCTCAATTAATCACTTTGTGGTTATTATCCAGCTACAGTTGAAGAACTGGTTTGGGAATTTTTATGAATGGATTATCTCAACCTGGGAAACTCACCTTGGCAACTGTAGTCAAAATAAGGAAGATCAACTCAACTTGGTTCTCTCCCAGAACAGGGTCTAAAGAAGGTCCAGTTCTGTCTGAAAATGTCTGCTTCATATTATACTAGCCCTAGATCTGAAAAGGGGATTGATATTCCAAGGGAAACCTCACCTCAGTTGTTTTTAGGACAAGTTACCAAAAGATATTTATCTCCCCAAAATATGCACCACGTCTTCAAGGTCTCTGGCCCCATCCAGTTTCTCACATTTGATGCCAGCTCAAGGCCATCCCAAGTACCCTCACCCTCAACTGTTCTTAGAGGACATAGACCAGCACTGACCAATAGGAAAAGAATGCAAGCCACATATGATTTTAAATTTTTAGTAGCCACACTTAAAAAAAGTAAAATGAAAAATGAAACAGGGAAAGTAATTTCAATAGTATGTTTTCTTTAACCCAATATATTCAAAATATGATCATCTCAACATGTAATCAACATAAAATATTATTCAACAGACGTCGCCCATTCTTTCTTTGGACTAAGTCTTTGAAATCTGCTATGTATGTTTTACACATAGCGAGTCTCTGTTTGGACCAGTCACATGTCATGTGCTCAGCAGCCACGTGTGGCTCCTGGTCGTCCTTTTGAACAGTGTAGACTAAATGACCTCATTCCAAGTCCTCCATCCCCAGCTGTCATGTCCTAGACTAGGCCCAGGAACCAGGCCTGGATGCCGGTACCCACCGTGGTATTTGCCAGTGTCCCTCACCTACGAGTCTGAAGTGGGCCAAAGAGAGCCAGCCTCTGTGCCCACAGGACCTGGCTGGGCAGCAGGTGCCAACTCTCCCCGCAGCCCAGCGAGCCGGACCTCGCTTCTTATCTAGGATCTGCTCTCTGAGTGGCCGTTCTGAGTCCTGATGAAACAGTTAACTCCCTTTATAAAATTTCTGAGAGGATGTTTTATTTCTTCATGTGAATTAGAAAAGGCTATTTTTAAAATCAAAGAATAATCTTTAGATCTTTAGGGGGAAACGGCTTCCTCACCAGTGACCTGTGTGTGCACTTCACCCTTAAGGAGCAATGGCCTCCAGAAGGAAAGCTCATCACCGCCAGGGAAGGTGAGTGTCAAGCCCGCTTGCATCCACCTAGCCCTCCCCAGGTCAGTGGGGGAGCCGGCCGGAGAGCAAGGAGATGAAAGCAGGCTCCTGGAGGGGTAAGTGGGAACACGTGCTGGAGACGTTTCTTTGAAAATCTAATCCAGGGTGTGCAGGAGGCTCAGCACCTCCTGGACCAGGAAGCAGTAACGAGATAATGCGTGAAATGATTTAGTGGCCCCTATCACCTCCTCACGGGGCTCAGCAATGCCACTGTTAGCACTTCTGACACTTAAGACACCCCAGGAGGAGACAGTTATTGTCACCCCAGAGTGAGGAAGGAACCTGGATGCGGGTCCTGAAAAAGGAAAGTCCAGGAAAGAATACAGAATGGCAGACAGGGTGCGGTGGGCAAATGTTGCTGACTCCCTCTTAGTGTCGGGCCCAGCGCTCAGGACAAGGCACAAAGGGCTAAGGTGGCAACTCAGGCACTAACCCATTCTGTGGTTCTCTGGGCTCTCTCAGGGCAGGCTGCTAGCCAAACGTTGGCCTGACCTCTCCGGCACCCACCTCCATAAGGCCAGCAGTGGATGCTACGTGCCACGGTGCTGATGGAGAGGTGGGCAAGTCCTAGGGCTACCAATCAACCTATGTATTCCCATGTCCAACAGATGCATATTAAACACCAAGGTCCCAGTTAGCTTCTTAAAAAGATCACCTCAACATGCAAACAACCCAAGTGTCCATCAACATATGATTGGTTTAAGAAGATGTGGTATATATACATATATATATATATATATATATATATATATATATATATATATATACACACACAATGGAATATCAGTCATAAAAAAGAATGAAATGCTGCCATTTGCAACAACATGGATGGACCTAGAGATTATCATACTAAGTGAAGGAAGTCAGACAGAGAAAGACAAATATTACATGATATCACTTGTATGTGGAATCTTTAAAAATGATACAAATGAATATATATATACAAAACAGAAACAGACTCACATACATAGAAAACAAACTTATGGCTACCAAAAGAGTAAAGGGAGGGTGGGAGGGATAAATTAGGAGTATGGGATTAACAGATAAAAACTATCATACATAAAATAGATAAGCAGAAAGGACCTACTGTAGAGCACAGGGAAATATATTCAATATCTTGTAATAACCTATAATGGAAAATAATCTGAAAAAAATATATATATATAACTGAATCACTTTGCTGTACACCAGAAACTAACACAGTATTGTAAATCAACTATGTTTCAATTAAAAAAAGATAATCTTCCCCCCAACTAATTGTGTTTTAACCAGTTTTGGAATCCTGAATCTGTGTTCTCTCCGCTCCTTTCTCCCTCCCTTGCTCTCTGTCTATTCTCTGGGTTGCTGAGTGTTCCTTATATGAACAAAGTTCTGTGGAGGCACAGAGCACAGAGGAACTAAATACTGTAGAGCTGTTGGCCAAGACTTCAGGACTGTGACATAAAAGCCGGAACTGAAAGGTTGGGTGAGAATTTTTCATGTAGAAAATGAGAGGAATATCCCAGACAGAGGACATAATAGTCATAAAGCAACAGAGCTGAGAGAAGGATTAGCAAGGTTGAATCCAACCTTAGAGAGTTCATAGGCTGCCCCAGGCCAGCTCAGAGACTGGACCTACACTGAGGGTCTCCTAGCTTCTGTAGATTTCTTTTGGCACATGGCACAGTTGGAATGTGTCTGGTCTCTTCTATAATTTCACTTGCACACCTCTGATTTCACATTTCTTTTTTTCTAGACAAGCACAAAAATAATCCCTGAATTTGACATGCCCAGAGCTTCCTAACATCCTCAGGTCTGTGAGCTATTCTTACAAACAGCATAAGTGACTTCAACATTCCCTACCAATGCAGCTGTAGCACTTTTAATGTTTACAATCCTGTGCCACCCTGGGCCTGAGATGCTCTTCCAATTAAACCCTGGTTACACTTCTCTTTCCAAGTGCGAAAGAATCCAATTAAAGTTAATGAAAGTAATCAGTCTGCAAGTCTCAGGTTGTTCTGCCCCATTTGTGAATACAGGTAATAACACCCACTGACCTCGTGGAGGGAGAGGAGGCGCCATCTTTGACTGCAAATGAGCCAGACCTGAGCCAGCCAGGGAAACCCGGAATTTAGGAGGTCACCCTGTTTGGACTCCCACACAGAGCTCAGGATCCCATTAAGCATTAACTATAGGAATCTGTCCTTTAAGGAGCTTCCGACTCATTTGGCTGCCATATGGCTGGGGCTTAGCAGTGCCTCCCGTAAGCCTGAATTCCTGGGACACCCTACACTTATTTTCAAGATGCCATTCATCGCATTACTCTTGATTTTCTATCTGGCTTCCAAGAAGCAGCTCCCAAAGAATAACACAGTTAGAGCACCAAAAACCCGTGAGATGAAATCAGCTCAAGTCCTCTATCGGAGCTTGCATGACCCTTCTCCAGCCCCTGGTGCTAACTCTCAGAGCACCAGATGGACCTGCTGGGTGTCAGCTCAGAGGGTCAGCCTAGGACCCTTCCGGAAGCATCAACGGGACCCACGTCCTCATGCCAGAGAAGCTGTGAGAACACCCCTCAGACACCAGAGACTTAGCAGGAGCGTCACTTGTCACCATTCATTCCGGAAGGGCCTGTCCTCCCGGGGCACTCCTTCTGCCCAAGTGCAGTTGAAAAACCACACACCCACCTAAGCTGCATTTGCTCCTCACTGTTCTGCGTTTGTTTTGAAGGCTGACTCACTCGACAGTCATTTCTTGGCATAATCTTGAAGTTTTGACCTCAAGTTATGGTCCCATGCTTTCTGTTTCCTCAGATCACTGTCCTTAGACGCGAGAATCTGACCCTGGCCCCATCTGATGCCAGTGAAGGAGCCTGTCCCTGTTCTCGGGGAGCTCGGCTCTGGCTGGGGAAACAAAGCCGACGCTTGTGAGCAGTTGGAAAACTGAACAAGGCAGTAAATAATTAAGTGCTACTTAATCACATAATTGATTAATTATAACTAATTGCTACTTAAATGAACTGCTCTAGTCCACATTGATCTTCCTCGGCTCTGACCTCATAGAGTGGTCATGGTCTGAACCGCTTACTTGGGCATTTGCACATTGTCCGGAACATTCTTCCCATCCTCTCATGGATGAGTCTCCTCTCTCATGACTGGTAGTGTCCTCAAGGGCAGGACCAGGTCTTTTCAGTTTCTTCCTCCTCTGTCTCCCACAGCAGAATCAGCCCATTCAAAGCATAAGGCTCTTTGCTTAATAAACACTTGGTGATTAATGTCAAAACTGTGGACCAGTGTTCATATAACCAATGTGCCCCAGCTTCACACAACGATGAGTACAAACTAGGGTCACACAACCACAATCAACTTTGCTTCATTAACTTAGCCCCCTAAGCATGTCCTTGGGAATGTCCCATCTTATGTTCCTCTACTCTGTCTTGTGAAGCCACCAGGATAGTGGTTCTGTCATTGGCCACACTGTCCTGCTAGGATCCATCCCACAGCCACCACTCTGATGGCTCACGCAAGACCCTTCTTTCCCCTATGTATTGTTTGATGGATGATGCAAAGGAAGGGCAAGCCAGGGAGTTGCCCACCTACCTCCTTCCGCCTGTGCTTCTTTAGGGTTCCAGGTCCCCTGCTAGGCTCTGAGCAGCTTGAGGAATCTCTATTCATCACTGGGTCCCCATTACCTGGAAGTGACACAGTAACAGTCAGCTAGGGCTGCCAGAACAAAATACTGCAGACTGGGGGGCTTAAACAACAGAAGTTTATTTTTTCACAGTTCTGAAGGCTGGAAGTCCAAGATCAAGGTGTTTGACTTGGTTTGATTTCATTCTGAGGCCTCTCTCCTTGGCTTGCAGGTGGCCACCTTCTTGCTGTGTCTTCACATGGTTCTCCCTCTGTGTATGTCTCTGTCCTAATCTCCTCTTCTTATAAGGACCCCGGTTAGCTTGGATTAAAGTCCACCATATGACCTCATTTTACCTAATTACCTCTTTAAAGGCCCTATCTCCAAATACAGCCAGATTCTGAGCTACAGGGGTTTAAGATGTCAACCTATGAGTTGTGTGGAGGACACAATTCAGCCCGAAACAGCCACTAATAGCCTAAGTGCTTAATAAATGTTTCGGGCTTGGTGGAACAGAGAGAGATGACAGATGGACAGATGGATGGATAGAAAACAGAAAGGCTGCTGAAAAGATATTTGGCCCTGAGCAAAAGGTGGGATTAAGAGGTGAGGAGATTCTTTCCTAGTCCTGGGCCCTTTCTACTCCACCACATCCTTCCCTTTCTCACAGGAAGAGACGGGCTTTCCAAGATGGGAATTCCTCTGTTCCCTCCCCAGCCACAGGGCAGTGACTCCACGTTGTCTCGATGTAAATGCGTGGAGTGAGGGCTGCTGTCCCCACACACACCCCTGGGTAGCCGTCTGGCTCTCTTCTGGGGGTAGAGCAGAGGACACGGCTCAGGCTGTGGCTTCCCAAGCAATGCCAGAAATGCTAACTCAACACTGAAATGAAGACTTCTTGTAAATAACCAACATCTAAAAGGGAGACAAAAATCCCAGAATTGGGGCCTTTTTGTTTTCATGTTCAGCGAAATCGTTACTGTTGTTGAACAGGAGCTGTGCTCCCAGCAGGGGGCGCAGCCCAATAATTACGGTGCGGCCAGGAGTGCTCAGGGTCAGGAAAACAAAGAGGAGGAAATCGCCTGCACAGATTGGCTCAAATACCAGGTTCAACGAAGAAGAAAACACAATTTGCTCATTTGGAAAGTGACTCTGATGACATGAAGGCCCTACGCGTTGTTGGAATTCAGGGGGAAACAGGGCAACAGCATGGGGAACCCCGCCCCCGCGCCCCAGGAGAAGAGATAGCGCCCTGCTTTTAGACCAGAGAACAATTTTGTGGGCCGAGCAAGTGGACAGCGGAAGAGACCCTCTGTCGCATTTATGAGTTTAGGTCTTCAGGTCCACAAATCAGCAGGGCTCCAAGGAGCTCTGAGTCCTTGTCTTGGGGCAGTGTCTTTGAAGGTGCCCTTGGCTCGAGCTCCAAGACAGGCAGCATTGCCCAGGCACCTCCAGGAAACAGGACCCCCCCCCCTTTTTTTTTAAATTTTTATTGGAGTATAGTTAATTTACAATGTTGTATTAGATTCAGGTGTACAGCAAAGTGAATCAGTTATACATATACATATATCCACTCTTTTTTTTTTTTTTTAGATTCTTTCCCATATAGGCCATTACAGAGTACCGAGCAGAGTACTGAGCAGAGTACCGAGCAGAGTACTGAGCAGAGTACTGAGCAGAGTACTGAGCAGAGTTCCCGGCACTGAGACAGGCTCCTCTGAAGGAGCGCTTCAGGGTGTCACCGATGGGATCTTCATCACTAAGCTGGGACAGGGGCGTGAGCTCATGGCTGCATCTGCATCCATCAACCATTCTAGGACCCTCTTGCAAGTTCCTTTCTCTTCATTTCTTCCTCTGCACGGTGTGACATTTAAACCTGTGGTGACCCAGTACAGAGGAGCCAGAGAGAGGCTGTGAACGGTCATCATGCTAGGTGGCTTCTGGGTCAGGGTGTCACCCACCTAGTTTGCCCAGGACAGTCCAGGTTTACACCTCTGGTCCCAGCATAATCATTAACACCCAAAGTGTCCCAGTTTGAATACTAAATTAAACAGGTATCCCGATTCTCTGGAATTTTACAGGACCAGATCCCCACTCTTCCATGCCTTTCAGCCATGACTCTCCTGATGGGTCCAAGCTCCACCTGGAAAAGACACCCCGGATCAGAGGCCTTTACACAGTGCAAGCAGGTCCTCCCTTTGGGAATTAGGAATAGAGAGCCAAGGAGAAGATCACTGCGGGTGTCGGACATCACTCAGCCCAAGGTTGCTGTGCAACCAGCCACCCATACTGAGCACATTCGCCATTGTCTCCGTGGTCTGGGGGTCCACCGGCCTCCCAGCACCCCTCCACCCCCCCCCTCAAGGTAGAGCCTAGCCACCTTTCTGGAGATGAGCCCCCTCCCCCTCTCTCCTCAGGCTCCCCAGTACCTTGGCAATTAAGCCTCATCCTCAAATGTAATCCAGACATGTCTCTACCTTTAGATCCTGCCTGGGCTGAGGCTTAGCAGATCTACCCTCAGATACAGAAACAAAGAGTTATTTCCAAAGTATAATTGGGGTTCTTGTCATCACCAGGGGCTAGCAATGAGCAGGGAATAGGAGACGGTTTTGTGAGGGAACTGATCTAAGTTGGAACTTAAAGCACAGGGAGGCTTTAGATCAGTGGGAGGGGCGGGAAGAAGGCCCAGGGACGTGATGGCACTGATGTAGGGAAGAGTGAGGAACTGGCCATCAGCAACCGGGCAGCAGAGGGCATGGGGCAGGGGTCCGAGGTCAGGCCCTGACCACGTCCCTGAGAAGCCCGGACTACCTCACACCCGCTCTCCAGCTCCCACAGATCCTGCCATCTGTGCTGTTCCATTTAATGACACTGTCTGGCATTTGATTGACTCTTAAACATAATGCTGCTATTGTGGACGAAGTTTAGTGTCGTTGATTAAGTCATTGAAAATTGAAATAAAACGCAAAGACTGAACTGTTCACAATCATCCAGTGAAACAGAATGACTTTGTAATCTGTAAAAAAAAAAAACAAAAACAAAAAAAACAATGGGACACCCTCAGTCTCCTCCCAGGAGTTTCTGACCAGGCTGGGCAATTAATGGGTGAGTGGGCTCCGCAGAGCCCAGGGAGGCCCATATCTGCTCCTGGCATCCTTCACTCATGTACGTGACCTCACGGTTTCTGCTGCTTTCCTTTGTGCAGGAACTGTGTGTTTCGGCCTTTAAGATTCCAATTTTTCTTCTAATTCACGTTTTGTTTGTGAAAGGTGCTCAGCAGCACAAAGATGAAGTTAGCTAAAGACAGTGTTTCCTTCGCCCACCTGGAGAAAGCACTAAACTGTGGGTAATACCTACCACTTTAGAAATAGGAAGAAAACAGAAAGGATTCTTTTAATCCCAACAGCTATTTAAAAGATAAATGGTAAATACAAGTGGAATTATACCACCTAACCATATTACCAGCAGTCAATTGCTGTAGAATAAACATTCTCATTTCCAGGGTGTTCTACTATATTCAAAGACATGGAGAATGGCACCAGAAGAATTTATCACTGACTTTTGCTAAATTAGATGTTCCCGAGGTTTGCCTATATGGATGACGACATTTTTAGCACTTCAAGGTCCTTGCAAGAAAAAAAGTCTCCATAAAAATTCAGGATGGTATCGTTATCATCAACACTTTAAAATTGACTGTGATTGTTACAGCAGTTTTAAAATCAAAGAGACCTAAAAAGAAGGGGGAAATTATATGTGTACTCTGTATTTGAATTTTTATACATGAGACTTAAAACATAATATCGCGATGTTTACTTCAGATAAATTTGTTTTCACCAAAGACTTTTTCCTGAGCCAAAGTCGATGCAAAGTTTATCGAAGACCCCGCCAAAAAAAGAGTTTATTGAAGACCCATCAGCCAGGTAATATCCATCAATAACCTGCCATTAACCAGCGTGTCATGTTTGACAGTTCAGCTCTCAACCTGTTTAGCTGTGCTTTCCATTTTGGCTGCTGTCCTAATTAATGACTAATCTATAAAACGGGGATAATAAAACATACCTCATACATGCAACATACATAATTATAAGGAGTGAATCATGTTGCACATGGTACCTGGCACAGTAGATGCTTGGTAAGTGTTTGAATTTTATGTTTCTTTTTACTTTTTCCTGGCATTTTGTTAATGCTTATGATCTTTACTCTTGGGTTTCCAAGGCTATTTGGAAATAAATAATAACAAAATCGAAAGATCTTTTTATATGATAAAATCTCCTGTTGTGGCTCTATCCCAAAAGCCACTCAAAGGAATCAGAAGCCTTGGGTATCAGTTTGAGGCTTTTTGGCTGGGGCTCCCACACCTCAGAGACTTGAGACCAAACTTTCATGGTCACCATGGTCCAGCTCTATCCCAGAGGATAATCAGATTAAAAACCTAGAAATGGACTGAATTGCAAACATATTTATACTATTTTACTAGAAATGCACTTGTACTCCTGCATCATTTTTGCTTCTTTCCCTACTTTGGATTCTCAAACTTCCGCTTTAGGAAAATTCTCAAAATTACGATGGGTGCCCATAGCCTCCCCCCAGTAGCAGATCTGGGCTTCCTGGTCATCTGTTCCCTAATCTTTCTCTCCCCTTCCCCCTCCAGTGACCCATCATCTGTACGTTTCTCTCTACTAACTCTGTTTACTAAAACTATGCAACCTCCAGAATTCAGAAACAGTAAATTCCTTAGGTTAAGGGCTACAGCTGGCATTGAAATCGTCTATAGGTGCTGTCAATAGCTGGTTCTCAACTAATCACTTTGTATGGAACTGATCTTTTTTGTTACTGCAATGCTGTCAGCAGACAGTAACAATGCTGAGATTTGGGGTCTAGACATTATGTTGGTGCCTGCAGTCAAGCTTATGTTCTGAAAGATGAGCCTTATCCAGACCATCTCAGCTCCAGCCACAGCTGGCCCTTCCACAGTGCCATATGCAGCACGAGCCTGGGACAGGGGATATGGCGCTTCAGTCAATGACCCAACCCTCCAATAGTCGAGGACAGCTGTTAAGAGGGGCACAAAGAAATCTGTAAACCTGCTATAAAGCTTAAATAAGACTTTAAACCTTGTTCATGTTTGAACTTTTTTTCCTTCCGAATTTTATTGTATTTATACTTACCATATATATTTGTGTATACCTATATACATGCCAACTGATATTACCTAACACTTTATAGACACATGGAATCAGCTTGTATATAATTTTATTCTACATAACATTAAATATAAGGCCCAGGTATGGCCTTAGAACGACATGCAATGAAACAGACCACTCTGCAGCCATATCCATCAAAGCCCCATTCAGCAGGACACAAGGGAATTTGAATCATCAGTTAATGTTCTGATCTGTGGGTAATTCCTAACCACAATTTAAGTTTAACCAACCCCATAACTTCTGCAGCTTTCTTGGGCTGAGGACCCACAATGCATAAAAATAAAGGAACTCATCCTGGCTTTTCTCCTCTAGGGCATCTTTATTGTGAGGAGACATTATACGCTCAGACCCATGAAAAGTACTAGAATTAGATTGTTGTGATCATTTTATGGGTTGAGGCCACAGCTGCATCCTCAGAGGCCAAACTTTCTCCTGGTAGAAACTTGAGCTCTACCACATCAGGTTCTTGTCTTCAACCTCTTCCATCTCTCATGCTGTAATTTCTCTCCGCCTGCCCACCAGGCATGAATATGAACTTCTCTGTATGCTGGGGGCACTGGCCTCAGAGTGTACCTTCGTAACTATCTGTTACAAACCAGACCTCCCAATAAAGAAGAAACCACAAATCTCAGACACCTCACCACACAATACTTCCTTTTGATTTTCAACTCTTAGTTGTGGTTATTATACAAAGGCAACATGTGACTTACTGTGTCTCACTGTGAGGAAATGTCAGATCAGGGGAACCAAATATCTCAATTAAGTTTTTGTGAGTCACAAACATGACACCTAGGAGTGCCTTCGGAGATCACCCAGACAACCCCGTCATTTGACACAGGAGGACACGAAGGCATGAGTGTTTAAGAGACCTTTATGCTTCAGTCCTTCTCTCCGGACACCTCCCCAGGAGGTCTCCCATACCCGCCCCAGCGCCAGTCACCCACATAATCGACAACATGCTCAAAGCTCTAATGCGCCAGAGTGATCTTTCAACACGGAGTCTGTCTTCTGCTTTGCCCAACTCACTTCCCACCTCCTTTGATGAGCAGACATATATTAGAACTCTACAGTGTTAACTCTTTTATAAATTTAATGCCTTCGTTAGATCCTTCAAAATAGGTTCTGGTAAAATAACCACGAGTAACCCTCTACATTGGGCATCACTCCGCATTTTACAAAACACTTTCACTGACCTTATCTCACTTGATCGAGTAAATAAACGAAAGGTTTCTTTGTTTAGGGAGAGAGGAATGGAAAAGTCATAGAGTGTTGAATAACAGAAGGGCCCATCAGAAAAAGAGATTCAAAAACATGGATGGGGCTCAGTGAAACATATTTTTCCTTTTTGGAGCTGGGAGCTGAAAGCCAACTTCCCCATCATGATCTCTCATTTGAGGAGCTCAAGCCTGAGAATCTGTCTGAAATAGAAATCAACTGATCTCTGGGTGAGGCACTGACATCAGACCCATCAGAATACCCAGCGCTGGAGTCTGCAAACCAAGTTCCCAAGAACGCTGAAACGCTCCCAGTGGAGTCTGAGCAAGGCAGGGTGTGTATTTAGGCAAAAAGTGCAGATTCTGATCACAGAGGCTGGAATCCAAGGAGAGGCCAGAAGCTGGTTCCAGAAGCCGGTTCCAGCCTCTTCTGACCCAGATGGACTGATTGCTCCCTCAGGGCTGGTTGGAGCTCATGCATATAAAGTCAAGGCATTTTTTTTTTGTCATTGATGATGAAAACATGTTTATAATGTCAGGAGAAATTATGACACATAAAATTCCACTATCAAATCATATCAAGTTCACATTTCTCCATAATCCCTGGTCCTTCTTATCCATATACACACACATTTTTTTACAGCCATAAGAGGTTACATAAAACTGTGTATCCTTTTTTTATGGTATTACTATCTGTTTCGTATTTTTTCGAAGTTTCTACAGTTTCCATGTCATAATGGTCTTGATTTGTATAATCATCATTTAAGAGTAGGGAAAGTTCAGATTATCCTTAAATTTGTAAATAAAGAGAATTTCTGCGTACAAACCTAAGTCAGTTTGCCAGAGAAGAGGTAAGCCAGCCACAGAAGGAAGTCAGGATCCAATTTGTTAGGTGGAGGCTGAGATGCTACAGGTCATGGACATGACTGGGTGTAGCCTCAGGGAGCCAGGGCTATGAAATGACGGCTCAAAGATCAGGATGTGTGTCCAGCAGTGCCTGGGAGGGAGGCCCAGCACCTGGGGCTTGGACGTCTAGCCACCAGGGATGTGTCCTCCTCTGTGAGCTGAAAATGGTTCATCAGACTCCACCAGGGCCCAGCTTAAGCCTCCCCCTTGGCTCTAATTCCTTGGTCACACAGCAGATTGGGGTGATATCCTTCCAGAAATGCTATCCAGAGATGGATATGCCCTGAGTGACGAGCTGAAGCATTCTAGTCACCATCTAGGTGTTTCCACTGTAAATGCATGATCTGCTCTCCACTTACACAACAGGCTCACACAGTTAGTGTCTTCACTTCTGAGGATCTGGCCACCTGGCTCAGGTTTCTGGACACATATTACTGAAAAGCAGTGACCACATCAGGCTGCACGATACCAATAAGGCCCTAGCCAAGGGCAAGTTGGCACCTTTCCAGGGTTTGGCCTTCTCTCTCTACCAATTGGACCACAGCAGGAGTAACTTAACCAGAATATGATTTCTGTTCCCTGGGGCTGGTTATCTTGCTTATTCATAGCTTTATGCTCATCTAGAGAAGATTGACATAAACACCCTTGTGCCTTTGGCTTTTGTCTTTAAGGGATTGTGAGGATGGCTGAAGATTATATTCCTCATCTTGGGGGCTTTTTGCCCACACGGCTTAAAAATTCCAGAATGGTGATTTGGAGTGCCACAGGAATCCAAGAGTGAGAGCAGAGAGGTTTCATTTTTAATTCAGGGACTCAAACTTTGAGTTCCATGGGCAGTGCTTATGGTATCATGTCATGCAGAATGTCATCCAGCTGAACCCCTGTGTCCTGTCCTCCTGTCCTCAGACATGCCTGGCCCTAGCTCATGAGAAAGCTTGAATTGCTATAGACACAAACTATTGCAATGTCCCTTCATCTTCAAATCTCTATTCCCTATTAAATTTAAATGTGAATTATGTATTTGCCTTCCCTCCAGATAACACTGTCTTCTGCAATATGAAATTAGATGGAGGTGACAGGAATGATTGCTGAGTTGTTTGAATTTTAACCATTAGACTCAAAAAAGAAATCGTAACTCAACTAACTCTTCATTAAAAGTACTATATTTCATCCAAGATAGAACATATCAGAATAAAGGTTCTTGGACACGTTTTGTTTGTTGTTGTTTTTTTAATTAATTAACTTATTTATTTATTTTTGGCTGCATTGGGTCTCCGTTGCTGCATGCGGGTTTTTCTCTAGTTGTGGCGAGCGGGGGTTACTCTTCTTTGCGGTGCGTGGGCTTCTCACTGCGGTGGCTTCTCTTGTTGAGGAGCACGGGCTCTAGGCACATGGGCTTCAGTAGTTGTGGCGCACGGGCTTAGTTGCTCCGCGGCATGCGGGATCTTCCCAGAGCAGGGCTCGAACCCGTGTCCCCTGCATTGGCAGGCGGATTCTTAATCACTGCACCACCAGGGAAGTCCTTGGGCACGTTTTTTATGGTGCATGTAAGAATTAAAATTTCCCCATGTATATGTCACCTTTTAATAATATTAAAACTAATATGGCTGATTGTCCCAAGGAAAAAGCCATTCTTTTATATATCAGAGGCCAGCAGCCCATGACCAGCCTGTCAAAGGTGACTTGCATGGGGATTCGGAGAGAAGCCAGAGAACACAGAATGCACCGATTTTCCTGACTTGACTTTCAGCATTACTAAGACTTTGGCTTGCTTATTGCTCTGGCTCTTTCTTCTCCTGGCTAACGCACAGAAGAAGCTGGAATCTCTGAGGAGCAACTCTCTGTCCAAGACTCCTGGCCCAAGGGAGGTTTGGGGCTGCAAGTGCCTCCAGTGTAACATGACCAAAATGGAACACATCATCTCCACAATCCCCTGCACACACACACATATAACAGAGCACACACACACTTATGCTAAAAACACACAACTCCTCTTCCTATATTCTCTGAGTCAATGAATGGCCTCACTAAGCTCCCAGCTGCTTAAGCCAAAACCTGGATAATTCTCAAATCTCCCCTCCTCTGTTCCCCAATAGCCATGAACTCTAAGCACTATCTATACTAATCCCTGAATACCTTATTCTCTACCCCATGATTAGAGTTCTCGTATCTCTCATCTGAACTATAGTATCAGGAGATGCTATAATTAAAGAGATTCCACAACACCTTAAAAATTCAAGGCACTGATCAATCACCAGGTGTACTGTGAGGAGCATCACAGAAACACCCTTGACCTTGAGTCTTAGACATGTGCTGCCTGACCATGAGGAAATGAGGGAGGGAAGCAGTGTCATGATAAAGTGACAACCAAATATAATAACCACCAGATGAGTTCCCTGGAGGGGAAAAGACTGATGGGGTAGGAGTTATCAGGAAGGCTTCCTGGAGGAAGTAGGAACTTGAGGTAAGCCACCAAGAGCAGAACTCAAATCTGTGAAGTTGAGGGAACAGTGGAGCAAAGTCTTGAGAGCCAGGTGGGCTACACAGAAAGAGAGGAGAGGAGACTCCATGTCGGGGGTGGTAAGAAACAAAAAAAAGAAGGATGAGTCAAAATAAGGAGGTAGGTGCTTCTGAGCATGGGTTGGCAGTTACAGAGACCAGGGAGGATAAAGCAGGGAGGCCAAAGTTCCAGGAGAAAGAGGTGAATGAGTGTGAGCTCTCCTCCTTGCTGAGCTCCAAAAGGCAAAGTGGGTGAGTAGCCAGTAAAACTAGGCCTGGAACCAAAACTATTGCCTCTTCCTAGAGCCACCTCTTTGGCTGAGGCCCCAGTGTCTTATTCTGTCTGCTGTCAGCCTGCCCAATCTACCAGGGTCACCACTGGAGACATGCAGCTCTTTTCCCAACAAGTGGCCAATTTCTCCCAGGATCCAGAAAAGTATCCACTTAGACTTCTAAAATCTATAAATTCCAGGGTCAATGGCACCACACTGGACATGTGTGGGGTTAACAGTGGGGAGTTCAGGAAGGAACTTCCAGTGGAAAAGCTCTTTATTCATAGAGGAGAGAAAAGCGTGCCTCACGCTGCCCAGGGAAGCACAGACCTGAGCTGCACATTCCTTTGGGTTTGGAAACCAAATAAATAGGCCCAGGACATTCAAGTTAGCAGAGGGAAATTAAGAATTCACTCCCTGGGGTCTGGAGAAAGTGAACCAATAATAGAGGCCAGGCTTATTTTTCAAAAGCAGATTCTTCCAACCCACTGGGGAGATAAGCCACGGAAGCACTGATGGCCTCCAGGGTCATGTGTGCACCTCCAAGCTGGAAAACAAGCAGTCAGAGGCACCCAGGACAAGAGGCTGAAATCAGACAAGAGAAGGGTGGAACAGGAGAGCTCAGGCTGGGAATCCAGGCTTCATGACTATTCCAACAGCCTTTGTAAGAGTAGAAAGAACCATGGCTGGCATATCTAGGGATATCTGTATTTTCATTCCTGCTCTGCTACTTGCTAGTTGTGGTATTCAAGGAAGTTGCTTACCCAGCGAGGCTTACCCAGCAAAACACAGGTTATCAGACCTCCCGTCCCCACCACTACCACCACAGAGGGTTTGCTAAAGGGATGACTGAACCAACAACCAAGGAAGTAGTTTGTCAGTGTGTGGTCCTATGCTCAAATGAAGGTATGTTACCATCACAATGTGCTCCCCGTGGCCCCAGGCCACAGAAGAGGGAATAGGATCATGCAGAGTCTGGCACTGCCCTCAAGAAGTTCATAATCAGACTCGGAAGAGAGGCATACCACCCAAGGACAATCGTTAGACTGGTTAAAAGCTCCTATCCAGACTGCTATGTGCTGCAGAAAAATGGTGGTAGATATAAGCAGAAAAGATATCCCAGGAAAGTTTGAACATGAGCTGGACCACAAAGGATAGAGTCAAATCTGGAAAGATGGAAAAGGTGAGAATGGAAAAGAAAAAGAAAGCTGCAAACATCAGAAATGTAGGTCAAAGGTCCAGTTTTAGAACTCATTCGTGGCTAATGTACATGCAAGCACCGGGGGCTGCAATCCTTTTTATTTATTTATTTTTCTTTATGAGCAAAGCCAAGAAATCTGAAAACTTTAAGGAAGGGAAAAAAAAAGAAGAAAATTAAGATAACCTATGATTTCATAACACTTGGGATAACCAGTGTTATTTTATTATGTGTCCTTAAAGTCTTTTTCAAATTTTCTTCTGCAAGATCATTTTTAAATGCTTGTATAAATTTTATTACATAAATGTAAAATGGTTAACTCATTCCCCTGTTGATGAGCCTTTAAGACATTTACAAATAATATAAACGATATTTTAAAGTTTGTGATTGGGAATGTGGAATTCTCGAGTAAGGGTGTCTGGGTTCAAATTCTGTCTCCATCATTTATTATCTGAGTTACCCTGGGTGAATTTAGCTCTCTAACTCAGTTTCCTATTCTTGTAAATTGGGATAAAAACAGAACCTAACACTCAAGAGTTTTAAAAAAAAAATTGTGGTAATATTCACATAATGGAAGGCTACTCAGCTATAAAAAGGAAGGAATTATAGGTACATGGATGGATCTCAAAATAATCATGCTGAATGAAAGAAGCCAGAACAAAAAAGAGGGTACATAGGGTATGTTTCCACTTGTATAAAATTCTAGGAAATGCAATCTATATTGACTGAGAGCAGCTCAGTGGATGCCTGGGATAGGGTAGGACATGGAGGAGCAGGAGGAAAGAATTACAAAGGGCAGGAGGAAACTGTGGAGGGTGATGGGTACATTCATTATTTTGATGGCTGTGGTAGTTTCATGAGTATATACATATGTCAAATGTTATCAAATCACACACTTTAAATAGAGTACTCCTTGCCTAAGCTATGCACAGTGTGCTGTGTGCAGTTTTCTGTGTTAATTATGCCTCAATAAAGTTGTAAACAAAACTTTTTTTTTTTAATTTGTGCTAAAATAAGCCACCACCAGGAATGTATGGGCATGCCTTTTGTCTTCTCCCTTCTGAACACTGGGTATTCCTTTATTTTAAACATTTTTGCCAATCTGATCAACAAAAATAAAGGTATCTCATTATCATTTTAAATTGTGTCTGTGATTACAAATAAAGTATAAAATACTTACTTTTTTGTGTGTATTTGCATTTCTTTTCTATGAATTATATGTTGATATGTTTCGCTCATTTTTGCTGGCATGTTTATCCTTTTCCTTATTTATTTCTTATTGTGATTATGCAAGTATGTCTTTCCAGACTTTTCCCATCCAAATACATATACTTTTTAAAAACAAAAATCGGATCATACTTTATATCCTATTCTGTAACCCACTTTTTACACTAACATAATGTGAATATCTCTCAATGTCGATAAATGTGTGGCTACATCGTAGTTTTAGTAGTTAGAGCAGCAATTCTTAATGCTGCTCCTTAAATCATATTTCAGTTTCAGAAAATGGAATGAGGCTCTCCCTCATTTCAAAGGGAGTTGAGAGTAACTTCACAAATCACTTTTTTATTTGTTACAGCCTCATAGAAACTGCAGTAGGTTCTTTGATGAATGACAACCAAGAATCCTCCTCACCCTGAAATGGAACTTTATGAAACTGACTCTTGCTAACTTCTTTTCTTACAGTTCCCTTAGAACAGTGCTGATAATGAAATTTTCAGCTAGCCGCACTTCACTTGACAAATTATGAAGAGATCAATTTGTTCCCATTAGTCTCTTCATTAATACCCAAGATGAGGTCCACTCTAGTAAATAGTGAACAACCTTTGGCTCAGGTAGAAATCAGGTAGAAATGTCTCTTTGTCAAAGTCTTAAGAGACGCTCTTCCTTAAAGTTCAAAAGGAAATACTTTGGTTAAAATCAAAAAGCTGCTCCTCTTAAATGTCAGGCAAAAACATTGGTAACGTCCTATGAGAAATACAATTATTATTCAAGGCAACACATTGCTATGACATTGGGGTTAAGAATTTAAAAGTGACACAGCTTAAGAATGAAAAGTTATGGTTTACCAGCAATAGTAATCTATCTGCTTTGCAAGTTACCTTTGAGTGACACTTAATATCCAGGCTCTGTCATCCAATGGGCTGAAAGAATTATTCAAACTGGGGTCAGTAGAACCTTACTTAAAAATCATCATTCCATTCACTTTTGTATTGTGTTTCAAACAAGTCAACCATATAAATGAGGAAATATTCAGTCTGAAGGTCAGACTGGCTGAGATTTTTGTTTTAAAAACACTGGTCAGAAACAAAGCATTATTTTTGAAGGGAGAAAACCAGGAATTGGGTTGCAATAACCAGTCCGTGGCAGCCTAGGCATTTCAAAAGGGCTTTTTCCCCCCTGATGATTAGAAAGGCATTGAACATTCAGTAAACACTGGGGCCTTCCCTGGGCCCTACGTAATTCTGGGTGCCAGTAAGAATATCATCAGCTAAGTGGACGAAGAGATAGGCATGTAAACAGCTCCCTTTCTGATGAGGCCAATGGGGTTGGGTGTAATCAGAAAGAAAAAAGTTTGCTGTGAGCATAAGAAACCAGTGACTAAGGCTGACAGGACAGGAGAAGGCTCTCTAAAATAGACAGCACTTCTGCCTGAGGAGAGAAGGAAATACGACTTTCCAAGCCCACCCATCTTACTACCTTTGGGTGCATAAAACCAACGTTGGAAATAACTATTGCAAGAGATCTTTTTTTTTTTAACATCTTTATTGGAGTATAATTGCTTTACAACGGTATGTTAGTTTCTGCTTTATAACAAAGTGAATCAGCTATACATATACATATATCTCCATATCTCCTCCCTCTTGCGTCTCCCTCCCATCCTCCCTATCCCACCCCTCTGGGTGGACACAAAGCACCGAGCTGATCTCCCTGTGCTATGCGGCTGCTTCCCACTAGCTATCTCTTTTACATTTGGTAGTGTATATATGTCCATGCCACTCTCTCACTTTGTCCCAGCTTACCCTTCCCCCTCCCTATGTCCTCAAGTCCATTCTCTACGTCTGCATCTTTATTCCTGTCCTGCCCCTAGGTTCATCAGAACCTTTTTTTTTTTTTAGATTCCATATATATGTGTTAGCATACGGTATTTATTTTTCTTTCTCTGACTTACTTCACTCTGTATGACAGTCTCTAGGTCCATCGACCTCACTACAAATAACTCAATTTCGTTTCTTTTTATGGCTGAGTAATATTCCATTGTATGTATGTACCACATCTTCTTTATCCATTCATCTGTCGATGGACACTTAGGTTGCTTCCATGTCCTGGCTACTGTAAATAGAGCTGCAATGAACATTGTGGTACATGACTCTTTTTGAAACTCTTCCAAAATATAGAAGAGGGAGAAACACTCCCAAACTCATTCTATGAGGCCACCATCACCCTGATACCAAAACCAGACAAAGATGTCACAAAGAAAGAAAACTACAGGCCAATATCACTGATGAACATAGATGCAAAAATCCTCAACAAAATACTAGCAAACAGAATCCAACAGCACATTAAAAGGATCATACACCATGATCAAGTGGGGTTTATCCCAGAAATGCAAGGATTCTTCAATATACGCAAATCAATCCATGTGATACAGCATATTAACAAACTGAAGGAGAAAAACCATATGATCATCTCAATAGGTGCAGAAAAAGCTTTTGACAAAATTCAACACACATTTATGATAAAAACCCTCCAGAAAGTGGGCATAGAGGGAACTTACCTCAACATAATAAAGGCCATATATGACAAACCCACAGCCAACATCGTTCTCAATGGTGAAAAACTGGAATCATTTCCTCTAAGATCAGGAACAAGACAAGGTTGTCCACTCTCACCACTATTATTCAACATAGTTTTGGAAGTTTTAGCCACCGCAAGAGATATTTTAAAATCTCAATGATCCTTAAAATAAATTGAAGGGGGAAAAGTGCATTTCAAGTAGCTAGGCTAACGAGCACTTTTTTCATAAAGGTGATAAAAGCAATTACACCTTAACAGAAAAGCTCTCTGTGGATGTCTCCCCAACAATGCAACACTTTATCAAGTTTCATACAAATACTAGATGTTTCCAATAAACTAGAAACTTACAGCTCATTTGAGAGTGAGAGACTCTTCCGCAGAGCACCAACCGCCTGAGAGGAGAAACCCTGGTGAGTGAGGAATCAGGTGCCCTTCAGAGTAGGCATGTAGGGAAGTGAGTGGGCAGGTAGGGAACGGAGCAGCACTCCTGAAGGTCCCCCCCTTGGATGACAAGGACAGGTGCTTCCCAGGAATCAGGGCCATAGGGGTTGAGACTGGAGATGTGAGACCAATAGGCTGCAAGGAATTGGCAAGATGAGTAAGTTTGACCACCCAACACGTGAGTGCAGTCAGTGGGAAAACCCCTCAACTCCCCACAGCTTGGTCTGAGGTCTGCAAACACAGGGAAGAGTTTGGGACCTAAAAAATTAGAAGTGCAACTTAGGAGAAGGGGGCTTGGTGGTCAATCCCTGATCCTTTTCTGAGATCTGAGTTGGCATGAAAGAGAACAGAACCTATAGGAAACGGGAGCTGAAATGAAGAGCTGAGGGACAAAGGAAAACCTGGCCAAGCCCACGGTGAGGCCATTGCTGCTGAAAAGCTGGTCTTAGAGCTTGGGCTGGTTCCCAGGGGCAGGAGGCAGAGGTCCCGCTGCAGATATGGTGATGCCTGGGCAGGATCCAATCATTCTGGATGGTCTGCAAGGCCTCCTATCAGAGGCCCTAGGGCTCACAATATGGGAGACAGGCAGAGAGCTGGCACCTGGGTACTTAGGATAAATGCATTAAAATAATTGCAAGATAATAGATATCTTCCAATGATGACACTAAACAAAGGATAACTGGTATCCCTGAAGTAGAGATATAACAAGTGGTATAAAATAAATGAAAGATATAATAGGAAAAAAAACTTTCCCTTAAATGAAGGAAGAACTAAATCTCCATAATTAAAAGCATATTCCATGTAGACCATGTTGTAGGAAATTTGAGACAGAATGAACACTACCAAGATCAACCCTGGTAAATTACTGAACATTAAAAAAAAAAAAAAATTGAGAGAATTCCTTAGGCATCTGAAAAGAGGAAACAAAAAAAATTTACTTAAAAGACTGATAAATAAGGCTAGCCTCATGTTTCTTTATAGCAACATTAAAATACAGGGAAAGAAGGGAAAGCATATGTGAGTTTCTGAAGGAAAAAAGTGTGATCCAAAAATTGCAGGCCCAACAAAATGTTATTCAGGTGTAAAGGTGTCAGGAATAAAGATGCAGACATAGAGAATGGACTTGAGGACACGGGGAGGGGGAAGGGTAAGCTGGGACGAAGTGAGAGAGTGGCATGGACATATATACGCTACCAAATGTAAAATAGATAGCTAGTGGGAAGCAGCCGCATAGCACAGGGAGATCAGCTCGGTGCTCTGTGCCCACCTAGAGGGGTGGGATAAGGAGGGTGGGAGGGAGACGCAAGAGGGAGGAGATATGGGGATGTATGTATATGTATAGCTGATTCACTTTGTTATACAGCAGAAACTAACACACCATTGTAAAGCAATTATACTCCAATAAAGATGTGAAAAAAAAAAAGTGTAAAGGTGTCAGACAGGCATTCACGGATTCACAAGAACTCAGGAAATACAGCACCCAGTAATCCCCTAGGAGAAAAAATTTGATGACAAAATCTAGCCATACAAGAATGAATGAGAAGTTGTGGTAAAAAGAAAAGAAAAGAGACCTATAATGAGCACTGAACCCACACATTTAAATGGAAGCTAAACAATTTTATATATACATATACTTATACATGCACATGCATACATATGTAACAAATTGGAGAAGTGCTATAACAGAACTAAATAATATGATGTATGTGGTTAATGGTGGTTATCTCTGAAAGTAAAGGCAGTCAGAGGAGACAGGGAGAAGCAATTTTATTTAATTTTTTCTCCCATACTCTGTTTTTAATTGAGGTATAATTTACATGTAATAAAATGCATAAATTTTAAGTATACAGTTTGACAAATTTTGACAAATGTGTAAACCTACATAATCACTACTCAAATCAAAAAAGTATTTAACATCTCCTCCACCCCCAGAAAGTTCCTTCATGCCTCTTTCAGTCAACTCTCCAGACCCCAGAGGCAACCATCGTTCTGATTTCCATCGTCTGTTCTAGAACATTATGTAAATGGAGTCATATGTGTTTGGTTTCTTTCACTCACATGTTTTTAAGATTCATCCATGGTGTTGCATATATGAGTGGTTTATGTTTTATTGTTGAGTAATATTCCATGGCTATACCATGGTGTGCTTATACATTCTCCTGTTGATGGATATTTGAGTTGTCTCCAGTTTTTGCCTCTCACAAACAAAGCCACCATACACATTCTTGTACAGTATATTGTCATCCCTCTTGGGTAAAAACCTAGTAATGGATTAGCTGGGATATAATGTAGTTGAATATATAACCCTATAATAAATTGCCTAATAGCTTTCAAAGTGATGTATCATTTTACCACCAAGTGCCAGATGTTCTACATCCTCTCCAATATTGTTACACTTCAAATTTTAACCATCTAAGTGTGTGTAAGGTGGTGTCTCTTTGTGGTTTTAATGTATGCTTATCCAATTACTGATGATGTAAGCTTTTTTTTTAATGTGTTATTAGCATTTCATATATGTTTCTTTGGGAGGGTCTGTTTAAAAGTGTTTTTGCAGATATTTTCACCAAGCTTGCAGTTTGCATTTGAACTTTCTGAAGAGTGTCTTCTGAAGAGCAAATGTTTTTCACTTTCATAAAGTCCAATTTATCAATTCTTTCTCTCTTAGGGGTAGTGCTTTTTAATGTCCTTTAAACGAATTTTGCTTACTGGTCAAGAAGATATTCTCCAATGTTTTCTTCTAGAAACCCTATCATTTAACCTTGTATGTTCAAATGTGTACACATCCTGAATAATTTTTTGTGTGTAGTATAAATTAGGGTTTAAAGTTTACAGCGTTTTTTTTAATATATAGATATCTAATTGTCCCAACATTGTTTATTAACAATATTTCCCCTCCCCATTAAATCACACTGTCATTATTGTTGAAAATAAATACTGCATAAAATAAGACTGCATTTGTGTGGATTTATTTTGAGATTTTCAAATCTGTACCATTGATCCATCTGTCTACCTTAAAAAAATAACACATGGCTTTGATCACTGTAACTTTATAATAAGTCTTGATATCAGGTATATGTCTTCCAACTTTCTTCTTTTCTTTTCATAAAGTTTTGCCTATTCTAGATCCTTAGCATTTCCTTACAATTTTTAGAATAAGCTTCTCAATTTCTTAAAAAAAAAAAAAAACGTTGATGTGATTTTGATTGGGTTTATGTTGAATCTACAGGCCAATTTAGGGAGCATGAACATCTTAATAATACTGAATCTTTCAATGTACTAATATGGCATATCTCTCCATTTCTTAGGTCTTCCTTAATTTCTGTTTCATATTTTATAGTAGTCAAAGAGCTAGCACATCTGATGTTAAATTTATTCCCATGTGTTTTATGTTTTTAATTTAACTTATATAAATTATATTTTTATTCCATTTCATTTTTCATTGTTTGTTGCTAAAATACACAAGAACAACTAATTTCTGCATATTAAACTTTGATCTGCAGAATTACTGAATTCACTTATTTGTTCTAGTAGGGGTTTTTTCCCCATAGATTTCTTAGGATATTCAACATATATTATCATGCCATCTAGAAAGAAAAACAGTTCTACTTCTTCCTTTCCAATCTTTGTTTTCTTACCTTACTGCACTGGCTAGGACCTCTGGCATAATGTAGACTAGAAACGTTGAGGGTAGATATCCTTGCCTTGTTTCTTGGAGGAAAGTAAGCATTTAATGTTTCACTGTATGATGTCTAATGTTTTGTGTAGGATGTTTGCTGTAGGTTTTTCATAGATTCCCTTTATCATACTGACAAAATTCCCTTTCATTTCTAGTTTGTCAATAGTTCTTATCATGAATGGGTGTTGATTTTCTGCATCTACTGAGATGATCCTGTGGGGCTCTTTTACTCTGATGACATGGTAACCAACACTGGTCAGGAAACTTTGCATTCTTGGAATAAACCACAATTGGCCCTTTTTACATATGTTAGATTGGATTCATTGATGATTTTTGTGTCCTTGTATATAAGGATATTGGACTGTAATTTTCTCTTCTTATATTCTTGTCAGGTTGTAGCTCTTTGGATTGTCTTTATTATTTGTTTTTTATTTTGTTGATTTTTGCTTTTATCTCTTTTATGTTCTTTCTTCTTCGTTTGATTTAAATGTGGTCTTCATTTTCTGGCTTCTTTAGATGGAAGCTTAAATAACTGATTTCAAACATTTCTTCATTTCTAATATAAGATTTAAAGGTACAAGTTTTCCTTTAAGAACTGGCTTAGCTATATCTCACACATTTTGTTAGGTTATATATCCTTGGTGATTTTGCATGAAATATTTGCTTATTTTTCTTGTGATTTCTCCTTCGATTCCTTGGTTATTTACAAGTGCAGTTTCATTTCCAAAAAATAGAGGATTTTCTATATATTTAATTTCAATCCTTTGCAATTTACTGAGTCTTGTTTTATGGTCCAGAACCTGATCTGTCTTAGTGAATATTCTATGTGCACTCAAATAATATGGAGGGATTTTTCTATGACCATCAAATAGGTTAATTTGGATGATGTTGTTCAAGCATCCTATTTCCTTACTGACTTTTTGTCTGTTTGTTCTGTCAATGACTAAGTTATGGATGTTAAAATAATTTATGACTTGATTTGTCTATTTCTCTCTTTAGTTTTATCCATTTTGATTCACATATTTTTGTTTCCAGTTTAACAGTACTAACTTGCTTTCTTTACAGTTCTATTGTGGTAGAATCAATGTACAATAAGCAGGACATATTTAAAGTATACAATTTGATAACATCTGACCTATGTGTATACATGGGAAACCATTACCAAAATCAATATAATGAACATAGCTATCATCCCAAAAAGATTCTTCATGTCCTTTTGTAATCCAGGCTTGCCTCATCTTCTCCCCATCTCAAGTTATCTACTGATCTTCTTTCTACCACTATAAATTAGTTTGCATTTTCTAGAATTTGATATACATGAGAACAAATAGCATGTACCCATTCTGTCTTGATTCTTTCACTCTGGAAAATTATTTTGAGATTCATTAATATTGTTGCATGCACCAGTAATTTATTCTTTTTTATTACTGATAGTATTCTACTGTGTGGATATACCACAATTTAGTTATTCACCTGGCAATGGACATTTAGCCTGTTTCTAGGTTTGAGTTATAACACATAAAGCTTCTACAGACTTTTCTTGTAAGTCTTTGTGTGGATATATGCTTTCATTTCCCTTGAGTAAATACCTAGAAGTCAAATGACTGGATTGCATAATAGGTGTACACTTAACTTACTAAAAAACTACCAAATTTTTCCCAAATGATTGTACCAGCAGTTTATGAGAATTCCAGTTGCTCCACATCTTTGCCAACAGTTAGTAGTTAGTCTCTTTATTTTTAGCCATTGTAGTGTGAGTTGTGATTGTCATGTGGTTCTACTTGCATTTTCCTAATGACCAGTGATGTTAAACATCTTTTCATGTACTTATTTGTCATCCATGTATCTTCTTTGGTGAAGACTATGTGCAAATTTTTGCCCCTTTTTAAAATTGGATTGTCTTTTTACAATTGAGTGGGAGAAGTTTTTATACATTCTTCATAAAAATCCTTTGTAAGATATATGTTATGCAAATATCTTCTTACAGTCTATGGCTTGTCTTTTATTTTGAAGAATAAAGTTTTTAATTTTGGTGATTTTTCATTATTGAACTTTTATGTTTAAAATTTGTTCTTTTTTTGGACATATTTATAAAATCTTTGCCAAGCCCAAATGCACTAAGATTTTCTCCTATGTTTTCCCCTAAAAGTTTTGTAGTTTAGCTCTTGCATTTAGGTCTATGATCTATTTCAAGTTAATTTTTGTATACAGTGTGAGCTAAGGGTCAAGATCCATTTTTCTGCATATTGTGATCGTTCCAACACAATTGGTTGAAAAAGTCATTTCAACATTAAACTGCATTGAGCCTTATAGAAAATCAGTTGGCTAAATAAATGTGCATCTATATCTTCAGTCTCTATTCTGTTCCACTAATCTACACACATGTATGTATGTCAATGTTACATTTCCTTGATTACTGTCACTTTATAAGTCTCGAAATCAAACTCTGTTCCTCTTTTTTGAAGTTGTTTTGGTTATTCTAGATCCTATGCATTCCCATATAAACTTTGGTATCTGCTTATAAATATATAGAAAAAGAATACTGCTAGGATTTAATTGAAATTAATTGAAATCTATACATCAATTTGAAGAGAACTGACTTCTTGATGCTATTGTATCTTTACATCAATGAATATAGTTTACATCTCCAGTTATTTGTGCTTTCTTCGATGCTCTCAACAAAGCCCTTTAGTTTTCAGGGTACACAATTTTTGTCAAATTTATCCCTATGCATTTCACACATATTGTACTATTTTTAATACAGTTGTTTTTAAAATTTTCATTCTCTGATTGCTATTGTTGCATATATAGTAATGTATAGAATACATACAATTGATTTTTTGTATCAATCTTGTATCCTGAATAGTGAACTATTTGCTACATTCACTTATTAGTTCTTATAGATTTTTTTTGTAAATTCCTTAGAATTTTTACATAGATGATCATGTCATGTGCAGATAAAGTACATTTATTTCCAGTTTAGATGTTTATTTCTTTTTCTTGCATTAATGCAGTTGCTAGCTTCTCCCATACAATGTTGAGTGGAACTGGGGAAAGCAGACATTCTTGCTTTCTTTCTGATCTTCGGTGGAAAGCATTAATTCTTTCAGGATTAAGTATACTATTTGTTATAGGTTATTCATAGGTGCACTCTATCAGGTTAAGAAAGTCTGCTTCTGTTTCTAGTTTGCTGTAAGTTTTTATCATGAATGTCATATGCTTTTGCTGCATCAATTGAGGTGAACAGAGGGGTTTTTTTTTAGTCTGTTAATATGGTGAATAACACTGATTGATTTTTCAAATGTTGAACCAATCTTGCATTTTGGGGTTTAACCCCACTTGGTCATGATTCTTTTTATGTAGTGTTGAATATAATTAGCTAAAACTCAAAAATTTTCATCTATTTTTATAATGGACATTGGTCTACCAATTTTTTTTCTTGTAATATCTATCTCTCATTTTGGTATCAGAGTAATTCTGGCCTCATAGAATGAGTTGGTTTTTTAAATTTCATTCTCTGATTTTCTGGAAGAGTGTGCAGAATTGGTACCGTTTTTTTTTTTTCTTAAGTATTTCTAGAATTCACCAGTGAAGCCATTTGAACCTAGAGTTCATTTGTGGGAATTTTTTTTACCTACGAATTCAATTTCTTTAATAGACATAGGACTTTTCAAGTTATCTATTTCTTTTAGAATAAACTTTGGTAGTTTGTGTCTTTTGAAGAGCCTATCCATTTTATTGATAATTTATTATCAAACTCACAGTCATAAAATTGTTCATAATATTCCTGTATTTTACTTTCATGTTTGTAGAATCTTTAGTGATGTTCCCGCTCTTATTTCTGATATTGGCAATTTGTATTCTTTTTCTTTTTTTTTTTTCCTGCTCTATATGGTTTGGGTTATCAATTTTGTTGATCTTCTCAAGGGACCATATATTAGTTTCATTGATTATTCTTATTGTTTTTGTTTTCTGCTCTTATCTTTATTATTTTCTTTCTTAGGCTTACTTTGTGTTTCATTCGTTCTTTTTCTAGTTTCTAATGTTTCTAGTTTCTAGTTTCTAATGCTCCTCTAGAAGGGAGCATCTTCTAAAGCTTAGATCAGGGGCCAGCAAAAACTTTTTATAAGGAGTCAGATAATAATTATTTTAGGCTTTGAGATTCATATCATCTCTGTTGCAACTAATCAACTCTATTGTTATTGCTAAAAGAAGCCATGGACGATACATAAATGAATGAACATGGCTGTGTTTCAATAAAACTTTGTTTGTAAAAACAAGCAGCAGGTTCAATTTTGCCCATCTGCCGTAATTTGACAATTCCCAATTTACATCATCCATTTGAGATCTTTCATCTTTCTAATAGAGGCACTTAGTGCTATATATTTCCAAGTACTGTTTTAGATGCATCCCACAAATTTTGATTTGTCATGTTTTTATTTTTATTGGAAAATGGAGAATGTTTTGGTTGTCGACTATGAATCTGGTCTTTACTCTCCTTAATCACCACCACCTCTGTGGGCTCTTTACCGTAATGTCACTAACTGAAAGCAGGCTGGGCATGAAACCTCCACCACTGCTATTGAAGCTTCTCTACCCTCCTTTCTCTGGGCCCTGCATGTGAGGCAGTGTCAATTTCTAAAATTTTCAAAGATGCCCAAACCCCAGACCCCTTTCTAATCTTCCTTCTCCAATTATATCTCCTCCACCTCTTTTTTTTTTTTTTAACATCTTTATTGGAGTATAATTGCTTTACAATGGTGTGTTAGTTTCTGCTTTATAACAAAGTGAATCAATCCACCTCTTGAATAGAATGGCTTGATCCCTCACACCAACGAACCCCCTGCTCACATTATCCTGAAACACAAAGATTGCAAGTTGACTTATCCCTGAGGATGGATAGATGGGGGAAGGGACTGCATTCATTTAGGTCCCTGAGAAGGGGACATCTAAACACGAGTAGACATGCAAGAGACTGGTTGGAGAAGGGAGCAGGGGAATGAAGGGAGCATCTTCAGATTATGGTGCGGATCTGACAATTCTGAAAGGAAAGAGGGAAGGAAGGAGGACTCAGGAGGAAGGCCCTTGGACTGAAGCACAGTTTCAAGAAAGATTCTGCAAGGCCATTGGAAATACTCAAGCCAAATTCACCTGTTGGAGCAGTCCTGCATTTTGCTGAAACGGGCCTGCCTTAGCACCCGTGCTCTTCTTAGTCATTGGTTGGAAGCAGCCTTCAGGAAGTACGACCTTAGTGTGAATACAGTGGTAGATCCCATAAAGACCTCAGAAAGAATCTCCAAATTATCTACAGCAACTGAATTCTATGTCCTGTTAATAAAGGAAGTGAATGGAGAAAAGCAGATGCCTTTATTCCTTGTTGGCTTAGGGCTGCTGCACTAATCAAGAAGCAGATCTCACTCCTCTCACCATGAGTCACCGATGGAACCACACACCACTGAAAGGCCTTCCACACACTGACAATACTTGCCCTCCATTGCAAGGACACCTGTCAAAACAACACTTGACAGGTATATCTTGCCTTGTTCGGAACTGCATTAACCACAGAAAAATATACCTGCTCCAATAAAACACTCCAATGTTATTATAAAGGCCACTAAATGTACTTCTGGGCACTTTTTCAGCAAAATGTGCTAGCAGTGGTGTGTGCTGTTATGCACATCATAGCGATGAATTTCCTGACTGTTGCCCAATGGTAAGAGCCACTGAAGCATTAGAGGATGTGACCCACTCGGTGATGGGTGGGCATAAATTCTATGCCTGTGTTGGTGGCAACCTAGATTGGGTGATGTGTCTTTAAAGGCAGAGTCAGCCCAATGGACCTTTGAGTCTGCACTAAAGGATTAATAAAGCCAGAGTGGCAGAGACTAAACCAGCCAGAACACAAGCAACCTTGCACAACTTCTTCAGGAGCAATTTTCTCATATACCACAGCAAACCTCCTGGAGTTCCATAGGCAAAATGCCCCATTGGATAAACTGAGGCAGGGGAGTAAAACCAAAACCTAGCACCACACTCTCAACACCCTCTCCCCTTCATGGGTAAGCTATTAAGCCATATCGCTTCCTCTTTCAGCAGAGGTGTTATTATCTACGCACGGCCTGCAATATTCACTGAAGACCTAACAGGCTTTTGTTTCTGGCAATAAACACTGCCCCTTGGTCATTCAGACAGAAGCAGCTCAGAAATAGCTTTCAACGTTTGAAGGCTCTGTAGTTCCCCAGATGGGCATCTGCTCCCTGAAGCTGGGCTCTCTGAAGGTGTAGGGCGAGGCAGTACCTGTCCACACAGGTAGATCAGCCCAGGACTCTGACCAGCTCCTGGCAGAGGGCAGAGTGCAGAACTGCTTAAATAATTCCCAGGGCAATTTATCAATGGTGCCCCTGGGAGGCACTTTACCAAAGCACTCTAACCTGTAGAATTGACAGCATGCTATTTTAAAGACTATTTTTCCTATTTATTTAATTCCTTCATTTATTCATCACATACCTACTGAGGTCCTGCTCCATGCAAACCCTCTTCTAGGCACCTGGGATACAAGGACCAACAAGGGGCTGCTGAAATTGTCCAAAGAAACAGCGTGGTCCTGGATTAAGATCGTGGAAGCTGAAGGGAAGGGATGTGGGTGGATTTGAGAGATATTTAAGAAGAGTAAGACCGAGCCACCCCTGAGCACCTACCATAGCCAGGCGTATAGTTTGTCTTCAGCAAACTACAGTTTACATGGCTCACTGCAACATGAAAATATAGGAAATGCAGGGCCACTTGTTCTGAAAGCAGGAAAAGCTGTTCCCTTGTTCCTTACTCTCTCCATCTCTCTGGACTGCAGCATCCTTCCAGAGGCTCAGCAAGGCTAGTGGAAGGCCTCAAGACAAAGTTTTGTATGGGAGGAGACCCGCAGCTTACTGGCATGGGCCTGCCTTACAGATACTCCCATGGCAAGTGCTGTCTGTCACAGGTCCCACTCTGTGACTCAGTACCACACCCTTGCTCAGGTCCCTTCTGAGAGAAGAGGGTGGCTGAAGTTGCTGGGTCAAGACAAAGGAGTGAGCAGCTAAGAACCTGTCCTGGGGAGGTGGTGAGGGTGTGGGACCCCCAGCGTATCTCCATTGCTCCATTGGACTTCACTTACAAAACACAAGCTCAAAGATAATGTTATTAAGACCGTCAAGTCGGCAACCACAGAGCATTTAACCCCAAGTGCAGAGCTCTTCTGAACATAGGGTTTTGCCTTTTGCAGCTGCATTGGTCACACACCCACGAAGCTGGCTCTGGTGCCAGCCACCGTGTTGGACTCTATGATGCAAGAATGAATTAGATTCAATTCCCACTCACTCACTGTGATGGGGCAGGGAACTGTGGGATACTCCTGGGACTTAGGGGGTGATTTAACAGAGGAAGTGAGGTCGAACTGGAGCGTAAACTGTTATTAGCTGCAGGAGGAATGGGGAAGTGGAGGAGAGGAACCTTCCAGCATAAGGAACAGCAAGTGCAAAGGTCTAGAGGTGAGGCAAGAGAAAGCTGGGAATATCTGGGGAACTACAGCTGCTCCAGCTCAGAGTAACCACAGTGAAAATGGAGTGGGGGAAATGAGACTGGAGAGGCAAATGGGTAAAGGATCATGAAAAAGTCATTAAGAATTATTTTTTAATTTATCCTAAAGGCAAGGGGAAACAACTTAAAGAGTTTTAAGCTGAGACATGATCTAATTTGTATTTGTGCTTCAGAAATAATGCTCTGGAGGTTAAATTGGAGCAAGTTAGGTTTAGGAGCAAAAAGTCCAGCTCTGGGTTGAGTGTGGAAATAGTCCAGGTGAGAGAAGTCACAGTAGCCTGGAGTAGTCAGGTAGTGAGAACTGAAAAGAAAATATATCAATGCAGTGCAATGTGATAAGTCCACACAGGAGAAAGCACAGAGTGTTATGAAGGCCGAGAAGAAGGGTCCCAGGTTGGCTATGTCTACCCTGCCTCATGAGAAAGGAGTTGATGTTTGTGGGTAAATGGGAGCAGGCCGGGGATAAAGGGCTTCAGGCAGAGGAAACAGTAGAGGTGTGGAAATAAGGGCAGGCTGTCTTCTGAGGACTAAGCTTCCATATGGCTGGAACAGAGAGTGAAAGCAAGACTGGCCAGAGATGAGGATGGAGAAATGAGCGGCAGTCAGACACAGTGATTCAAGATCAGTCTTTGTGCCAAAGACAATGGGAAGCCAGAGATTTAAGCAAACTTCACTATGGAAAGATCACGTTGTCATATGTGCAGAAGCTGGACTGGAGTTGGGCAAGGCTGGAGGCAAGGAGCCAAGTTAGGAAACAGGTACCATAATCCAGGTCAAACATCCCAGTAGCCTGAACTAGGAAAGTGGCAGCGGGACTGGAGAGAAATTAAGAGGGTGACATTGTAAGAGCTGGCGGGCAATGGAACGTAATAGGTGAGAGAGAGGAGAGGGTCACAGAGGATGCCCACATTTCTGGACACTGTGTGGATAGTGCAGATTGTGGTCCCCTGAGCTAGGAACCACAGGGGGAGGAGCAACAGGGGAAGGGAGGAGAGGAAGAGCTCAGTTTTCCCCATGTTCTGCTGGAGCTGCTCCTTAGTCATTCAGGTGAGATGTTTGGTAGACATTGGGATGTAAGGATCTGGCACCAGGTATGGGCTTGGGTATGGGGTTGTTTTCAGCATATCTTTGGTAATGAAACCATGAGCGCGTGTGGGGTCTTTCCTACAATTCTAACCCCTAACAGGGGAGTAGCAGCCTCTCTGGATAAGAAGCACCATCACTCATGCTTTCAAGCAAATACTGGGATCACGTAGCCGAGGGGAGGCTGGAATGCAAGGCCCCAAAAATTCCTTCAGTTGAGCCTCTGAGTCATCGGCCTTTTCTACCATCTAACATTTATTTTCCCTTTCACATCATAAGAAATTTCAACTTAACTTTAGAGTCAGACACACTAATGCTAAGACATCAAATTATATTTCCTAGAAGACTGTGTGCTATCTCTTGCTATCTTCCAGGCTTCTCCTCCTCTTGGGGACCCCCCTCTTGGCACTTTTCTCATCCTCTTTGTACCCCCCAAAACCCTGATCTTCCAGCCTCTTCTATCTCCCTTCCCCACTAGCCTGCCTGCCCTCTTTTCCACCTGCCCTGGTAATTCCCATCATATATCTCTGTGACTGATGAGTAGGAAATTAATCAGAGTGCAGTCAGCTGTACCTTTGAATCGTAGACTCATTTTGAGTTGTCTTAATTGAACCATCTCCCTGGGAAAGATGAACTGTAGATAACAATCAGAGAGGCTTGAGCAAAGGGTAAAGGGGCGAGTCTTCTAAAATGAATATATGTCAAAGTCAGATGACAAGAACCTTAGGTTCACCTAAAATCATTCAGTCAGCTAGTCATCGCTCAACAGATGTTTACCATGCACCCCACACCCTGCTGGGATCTCCAGGAATTCAGGATCGTGGCAGTCTCTGCCCTCAAGCTATTTCTCTGCCTTTGTCTGAAGACAGCAGAAGACTATGCAAAAAGGGATGCGCTTGAACATCCTTCCTGTGACAACAAAGAAAGAGATCATGGGAGCTTCAAGATGGCGGAGGAGTGAGACGTGGAGATCGCCTTCCTCCCCACAAATACATCAGAAATACATCTACATGTGGAACAACGCCTACAGAACACCTACTGAACACTGGCAGAAGAACTCAGACTTCCAAAAAGGCAAGAAACTCCCCACGTACCTGGGTAGGGCAAAAGAAAAAACAGAGACAAAAGAATAGGGACAGGACCTGCACCAGTGGGAGGGAGCTGTGATGGAGGAAAGGTTTCCACACACTAGGAAGCCCCTTCGCGGGCAGAGACTGTGGGTGGCGGAGGGGAAGCTTCGCAGCCACGGAGGAGAGCGCAGCCACAGGGGTGCAGAGGGAAAAGCGGAGAGATTCCCGCACAGAGGATCAGCGCCGACCAGCACTCACCAGCCCGAGAGGCTTGTCTGCTCACTCGCCAGGGCGGGCGGGGGCTGGGAGCTGAGGCTCGGGCTTCGGTGCTAGCCGGGAGGGAGTCCGGGAAAAAGTCTGCAGCTGCCGAAGAGGCAGAGACTTTTTCTTGCCTCTTTGTTTCCTGGTGCGCGAGGAGAGGGAATTAAGAGCGCCGCCTAAACGAGCTCCAGAGATGGGCGCGAGCCGCGGTTATCAGCGCGGACCCCAGAGACGGGCATGGGACGCTAAGGCTGCTGCTGCCGCCACCGAGAATCCTGTGTGCAAGCACAGGTCACTCTCCACACCACCCCTCCCGGGAGCCTGTGCAGCCCGCCACGGCCAGGCTCCCATGATCCAGGGACAACTTCCCCGGGAGAACGCACTGCGCGCCTCAGGCTGCTGCAACGTCACGCCGGCCTCTGCCGCCACAGGCTCGCCCCGCATCCGTACCCCTCCCTCCCCCCGGCCTGAGTGAGCCAGAGCCCCCGAAGCAGCTTCTCCTTTAACCCCGTCCTGTCTGAGCGAAGAACAGACGCCCTCAGGAGACATAAATGCAGAGGCGGGGCCAAATCCAAAGCTGAACCCCGGGAGCTGTGCGAACAAAGAACAGAAAGGGAAATCTCTTCCAGCAGCCTCAGGAGCAGCGGATTAAATCTCCACAATCAACTTGATGTACCTGCATCTGTGGAATACCTGAATAGACAATGAATCATCCCAAATTGAGGAGGTGGACTTTGGGAGCAACGATATATATATTTTTTTTCCGTTTTCTCTTTTTGTGAATGTGTATGTGTATGCTTCTTTGTGTGATTTTGTCTGTATAGCTTTGCTTTTACCATTTGTCCTAAGGTTCTGTCTGTCCATTTTTCTGTTGTTGTTGTTGTTTTTTAGTACAGTTTTTAGTGCTTGTTATCATTGGTGGATTTATTTTTTGGTTTGGTTGCTCTCTTCTTTCTTTTTTTTAATTACTTTAAAAATTTTTTATTTTTAATAATTATTCTTTATTTTAATAACTTTTTATTTTATTTTATTTTTTCTTTCTTTCTTTCTTTCTTTCTCCCTTTTCTTCTGAGCCATGTCGCTGAAGAACAGGGTCTGGGTTCTCCAGCTGGGTATCAGGCCTGTGCCTCAGAGGTGGGAGAGCCGAGTTAGACATTGGTCCACCAGAGACCTCTCGGCTCCACGTAATATCAAACAGCAAAAGCTCTCCCAGAGATCTCCATCTTAATGCTAAGACCCAGCTCCACTCAACGAGCAGCAAGCTACAGTGCTGGACACCCTATGCCAAACACCTAGCAAGGCAGGAACACAACCCCACCCATTAGCAGAGAGGCTGCCTAAAATCATAATAATGTCACAGACACCCCAAAACACACCACTGGACGTGGTCCTGCCTACCAGAAAGACAAGATACAGCCTCAACCTCCAGAACACAGGCACTAGTCCCCTCCACCAAGACGCCTACAAAACCCACTGAACCAACCTTAGCCACTGGGGACAGACACCAAAAACAATGGGAACTACGAACCTGCAGCCTGCAAAAAGGAGACCCCAAACACAGTAAGTTAAGCAAAATGAGAAGACAGAGAAACACACAGCAGATGAAGAAGCAAGGTAAAAACCCACCAGACCAAATAAATGAAGAGGAAATAGGCAGTCTACCTGAAAAAGAATTCAGAGTAATGATAGTAAAGATGATCCAAAATCTTGGAAATAGAATGGAGAAAATACAAGAAACGTTTAACAAGGACCTAGAAGAACTAAAGAGCAAACAATGATGAACAACACAATAAATGAAATTAAAAATGCTCTAGAAGGAATCAATAGCAGAATAACTGAGGGAGAAGAACGGATAAGTGACCTGGAAGATAAAATAGTGGAAATAACTACTGCAGAGCAGAATAAAGAAAAAAGAATGAAAAGAATTGAGGACAGTCTCAGAGACCTCTGGGACAATGTTAAATGCACCAACATTTGAATTATAGAGGTCCCAAAAGAAGAAGAGAGAAAGAAAGATACTGAGAAAATATTTGAAGAGATTATAGTTGAAAACTTCCCTAATATGGGAAAGGAAAGAGTTAATCAAGTCCAGGAAGCACAGAGAGTCCCATACAGGATAAATCCAAGGAGAAACACGCCAAGACACATATTAATCAAACTATCAAAAATTAAATACAAAGAAAAAATATTAAAAGCATCAAGGGAAAAACAACAAATAACATACAAGGGAATCCCCATAATGTTAACAGCTGATTTTTCAGCAGAAACTCTGCAAGCCAGAAGGGAGTGGCAGGACATATTTAAAGTGATGAAAGGTAAAAAATTATAACCAAGATTACTCTACCCATCAAGGATCTCATTCAGATTCGATGGAGAAATTAAAACCTTTACAGACAAGCAAAAGCTATGAGAATTCAGCACCACAAAACCAGCTTTACAACAAATGCTAAAGGAACTTCTGTAGGCAGGAAACACAAAGGAAGGAAAAGACCTACAATAACAAACCCAAAACAGTTAAGAAAATGGTAATAGGAATATACATATTGATAACTACCTTAAATGTATATGGATTAAATGCTCCAACCAAAAGACATAGACTGGCTGAATGGATACAAAAACAAGACCCATATATATGCTGTCTACAAGAGGCCCACTTCAGACCTAGGGACTGAAAGTCACATACAGACTGAAAGTGAGGGGATGGAAAAAGATATTCCATGCAAATGGAAATCAAAAGAAAGCTGGAGTAGCAATTCTCATATCAGACAAAATAGACTTTAAAACAAAGACTATTACAACAGACAAAGAAGAACACTACATAATGATCAAGGGATCAATCCAAGAAGAAGATATAACAATTGTAAGTATTTATGCACCCAACATAGGAGCACCTCAATACATAAGGCAACTGCTAACAGCCATAAAAGGGGAAATTGACAGCAACACAATCGTAGTAGGGGAATTTAACACCCCGCTTTCACCAATGGACAGATCATCCAAAATGAAAATAAACAAGGAAACACAAGCTTTAAATGACACATTAAACAACATTGACTTAATTGATATTTATAGGACATTCCATCCAAAAACAACAGAATACACTTTCTTCTCAAGTGCTCATGGAACATTCTCCATGATAGATCATATCTTGGGTCACAAATCAAACCTTGGTAAATTTAAGAAAATTGAGATCGTATTAAGTATCTTTTCCAACCACAATGCTATGAGACTACATATCAACTACAGGAAAAGATCTGTAAATAATACAAACACATGGAGTCTAAACAGTACACTACTTAATAACCAAGAGATCACTGAAGAAATCAAAGAGGAAATAAAAAAATACCTAGAAACAAATGACAATGAAAACACGACGACCCAAAACCTATGGGATGCAGCAAAAGCAGATCTAAGAGGGAAGTTTATAGCAATACAATCCTACCTCAAGAAACAAGAAACATCTCAAATAAACAACCTAAACTTACAGCTAAAGCAATTAGAGAAAGAAGAACAAAAAAACCTCAAAGTTAGCATAAGAAAAGAAATCATAAAGATCAGATCAGAAATAAATGAAAAAGAAAAGAAGGAAACAATAGCAAAGATCAATAAAACAAAAACTCTTCTTTGAGAAGATAAACAAAATTGATAAACCATTAGCCAGACTTATCAAGAAAAAATGGGAAAAGACTCAAATCAATAGAATTAGAAATGAAAAAGAAGTAACAACTGACACTGCAGAAATACAAAGGATCATGAGAGATTAAACTAAGCAACTCTATGCCAATAAAATGGACAACCTGGAAGAAATGGACACATTCTTAGAAAAGCACAACCTTCCGAGACTGAACCAGGAAGAAACAAAATATAAACAGACCAATCACAAGCACTGAAATTGAGACTGTGATTAAAAATCTTCCAACAAATAAAAGCCCAGAACCAGATGGCTTCACAGGCGAATTCTATCAAACATTTAGAGAAGAGCTAACACCTATCCTTCTCAAACTCTTCCAAAATATAGCAGAGGGAGGAACACTCCCAAACTCATTCTATGAGGCCACCATCACCCTGATACCAAAACCAAAGATGTCACAAAGAAAGAAAGCTACAGGCCAATATCACTGATGAACATAGATGCAAAAATCCTCAACAAAATACTAGCAAACAGAATCCACCAGCACATTAAAAGGATCTTACACCATGATGAAGTGGGGTTTATCCCAGCAATGCAAGGATTCCTCAATATACACAAATCAGTCAATGTGATACACCATATTAACAAATTGAAGGATAAAAACCATATGGTCATCTCAATAGATGCAGAAAAAGCTTCTGACAAAATTCAACACCCATTTATGATAAAAACCCTCCAGAAAGTAGGCATAGAGGGAACTTACCTCAACATAATAAAGGCCATATATGACAAACCCACAGACAATATCATTCTCAATGGTGAAAAACTGGAACCATTTCCACTAAGATCAGAAACAAGACAAAGTTGCCCACTCTCACAACTATTATTCAACATAGTTTTGGAAGTATTAGCCACAGTAATCAGAGAATAAAAATAAACAAATGGAATCCAAATCGGAAAAGAAGAAGTAAAGCTGTCACTGTTTGCAGATGACATGATACTATACATAGAGAATCCTAAAGATGATACCAGAAAACTACTAGAGCTAATCAATGAATTTGGTAAAGTAGCAGGATACAAAATTAGTGCACAGAACTCTCTTGCATTCCTATACACTAATGATGAAAAATCTGAAAGAGAAATTAAGGAAACATTCCCATTTACCATTGCAACAAAAGAATAAAATACCTAGGAATAAACCTACCGAAGGAGACAAAAGACCTGTATGCAGAAAACTATAAGATGCTGATGAAAGAAATTAAAGATGATACAAACAGATGGAGATATATACTATGTTCTTGGATTGGAAGAATCAACATTGTGAAAATGACTATATTACCCAAAGCAATCTAAAGATTCAATGCAATCCCTATCAAACTACCAATGGCATTTTTCACAGAACTAGAACAAAAAATTTCACAATTTGTATGGAAACACAAAAGACCCCGAATAGCCAAAGCAATCTTGAGAATGAAAAACGGAGCTGGAGGAATCAGGCCCCCTGACTTCAGACTATACTACAAAGCTATAGCAATCAAGACAGTATGGTACTGGCACAAAAACAGAAATATAGATCAATGGAACAGGATAGAAAGACCAGAGATAAACCCACACACATATGGTCACCTTATTTTTGATAAAGGAGGCAAGAATATACAGTGGAGAAAAGACAGCCTCTTCAATAAGTGGTGCTGGGAAAACTGGACAGCTACATGTAAAAGAATGAAATTAGAACACTCCCTAACACCATACACAAAAGTAAACTCAAAATGGATTAAAGACCTAAATGTAAGGCCAGACACTATAAAACTCTTAGAAGAAAACATAGGCAGAACACTCTATGACATAAATCACAGCAAGATCCTTTTTGACCCCCCTCCTAGAGAAATGGAAATAAAAACAAAAATAAACAAATGGGACCTAATGAAACTTAAAAGCTTTTGCACAGCAAAGGAAACCATAAACAAGACCAAAGGACAACCCTCAGAATGGGAGAGAATATTTGCAAATGAAGCAACTGACAAAGGATTCATCTCCAAAATTTACAAGCAGCTCAATATCACAAAAACAAACAACCCAATCCAAAAATGAGCAGAAGACCTAAATAGACATTTCTCCAAAGAAGATATACAGATTGCCAACAAACACATGAAAGAATGCTCAACATCACTAATCATTAGAGAAATGCAAGTCAAAACTACAATGAGGTATCACCTCACACCAGTCAGAATGGCCATCATCAAAAAGTCTACAAACAATAAATGCTGGAGAGGGTATGGAGAAAAGGGAACCCCCTTACACTGTTGGTGGGAATGTAAATTGATACAGCCACTATTGAGAACAGTATGGAGGTTCCTTAAAAAACTAAAAATAGAACTACCACATGACACAGCAACCCCACTACTGGGCATATACCCTGAGAAAACCATAATTCAGAAAGAGTCATGTACCATAATGTTCATTGCAGCACTATTTACAATAGCCAGGACATGGAAGCAACCTAAGTGTCCATCCACAGATGAATGGATAAAGAAGATGTGGCACATATATACAATGGAATATTACTGTGCTGAGTACAGCCATAAAAAGAAACGAAATTGAGTTATTTGTAGTGAGGTGGATGGACCTAAAGTCTGTCATATAGAGTGAAGTAAGTCAGAAAGGGAAAAACAAATACCGTATGCTAACACATATATATGGAATCTAAAAAAAAAGAAAAAGGTTATGAAGAACCTAGGGGCAGGACAGGAATAAAGATGCAGATGTAGAGAATGCACTTGAGGACATGGGGAGGGGGAAGGGTAAACTGTGACAAAGTGAGAGAGTGGCATGGACATATATACACTACCAAATGTAAAATAGATAGCTAGTGGGAAGCAGCTGCATAGCACATGGAGATCAGCTTGGTGCTTTGTGACCACCTAGAGGGGTGGGATAGGGAGGGTGGGAGGGAGACGCAAGAGGGAGGAGATATGGGGATATATGTATATGTATAGCTGATTCACTTCGTTATAAAGCAGAAACTAACACACCATTGTAAAGCAATTATACTCCAAAAAAGACGTTTAAAAAAGAAAAGAAAGAGATCATGGGCTGAGAAAGTGGCCCAGGTGTGAAAACCCTCTTAGCATGGGTTAGTTTCACCTGCTAGAAAGAAGCAAAGGAGATTGCAGCAGACACTGGGTTGTTATTTTCCAAACTGTTTCTCTTCTTTTGCCAGACAGAGCTGCCAGGCTACATTTCCCACCCTCCCTTGCAGTTGGATGTATGAGAGTTCTGTCCACTTGGTTCCGCTGGTGCCTGTATATTCAGGCCAATCCTCCTCCAGTTAGGGTGATGTGACCCACTCAGCACTCTAGCCAGTGTCTCCCTCTCATTGGCAGAAGCAGTGCCCAAGTGAAGTCAAGTTGATCTGCAAATTCCATTCCCAGCTATTTCAAGGAGAAAATGAGCCCATTCCACTTCCTGGATAAAGGAAAGTTAAAAAGCAGAATCTTCAGGCAGTAGAGCCAGGGTACTTGGCCTCCCTCAAAGTCCTGCTCAGAAGTCTCTGATTATTCAAAATCAGAAAGGACAGAGGCCAAATTCAACTAAAACTAAATTCCGGTCAGTGTCTGCACTCAGGAAGAATAATTAGCAAAGACAATCAGGCATTGTTTATCCTTCTATAACAAGAAAAAATCATTGGTTACCTTCAGCAAGTCTATGTATCACCATTCTAGATGTCAGTCCTAGAGAATACTAATTTAGGTTTGGGCTCCTGCTATGAAATGCAACCCAGCTGATATTCAAACATGCATAAACATCATCATTTGCTAATAATGGCTAATGGCTTTAATCACAGAATAAAACAAATCAATAATTAACCTTAGCAGTAGAAGTGCAACTTGGATTCAAAAATAATTAATTCACTAATGGTTCTTGCTGCTATTAGTACATATACATCAAGGTAAATATGCAGAAATGTGCCCATTTCCAGGTAGTTAATCTATTCATAAATATTCAGATTATGACTCCAATTAGGATATGAAGGTGGGTAATAAATAATACATCCACCAAGTTTTCTCTAATCTATTAAGAAAGCTATAAGCTTACATGTCAAAACATTTATTTACCACCTTATCCCCGTTATATACCAGGTCTGTGCCAGAAGCAGGTGGTAGAGAACAATAGAGCAACATTAAAATAAAACATTGGGCTTGCCTGGTGGCGCAGTGGTTGAGAGTCTGCCTGCCAATGCAGGGGACACGGGTTCGAGCCCTGGTCTGGGAAGATCCCACATGCCGCGGAGCAACTGGGCCCGTGAGCCACAATTACTGAGCCTGAGCGTCTGGAGCCTGTGCTCCGCAACAAGAGAGGCCGCGATAGTGAGAGGCCCGTGCACCGCGATGAAGAGTGGCCCCCGCTCGCCACAACTAGAGAAAGCCCTCACATAGAAACGAAGACCCAACACAGCCAAAAATAAATTAATTAATTAATTAATTTTTTAAAAAATAAAATAAAATAAAACATTAATGCCAATCTTTCTCAAACTCTTTCAAAAAATTGAACAGGAGGGAACACTCCAGAAACTCATTTTACAAGGTTAACATTACCCTGATAACAAAGCTAGATAAGGACATTACAAGAAAAGAAAACTACAAGCCAAATCCCTGATGAATATAGATGCGAAAACTCACAACAAAATACTAGCAAACCAAATTCAACAGCACATTAAAAGGATCATACACCATGATCAAGTGGGATTTAACCCTGGCATGCAAGAATGCTTCAACATATGCAAATCAATAAATGTGATACACCACATTAACAGAATAAAAGATAAAAATAATGATCATCTCAACAGATGCAGAAAAAGCATTTGATGAAATTCATTATCCTTTCAGGATAAAAAACTCCCAACAGGGGCTTCCCTGGTGGCGCAGTGGTTGAGAATCTGCCTGCCAATGCAGGGGATGCGGGTTCAAGCCCTGGTCTGGGAAGATCCCACATGCCACGGAGCAACTCGGCCCGTGAGCCACAATTACTGAGCCTGCGCGTCTGGAGCCTGTGCTCCGCAACAAGAGAGGCCACGATAGTGAGAGGCCCGCGCACTGCGATGACGAGTGGCCCCCACTTGCCACAACTAGAGAAAGACCTCGCACAGAAACGAAGACCCAACACAGCCATACATACATACATACATACATACATACATACATAAAAAAAAAGAATGTAAGCAGACAAGAATCTCATTAAAATTAAAAAAAAAAAAAAAAAACTCCCAACAAACTGGGTATAAAAGGAGCATACTTCCACATAATAAAGGCATATATGGTGAGTCCAAACCTAACACCATACTCAACAGTGAAAGGCTGAAAGCTTTTCGTCTAAGATCAGGAACAAGACAAGGGTGCCCACTCTTACCACTACTATTCAAAATAGTAATAGAAGTCCTAGCTAGAGCAATCAGGCAAGAAAAAGAAATAAAAGGCATCCAAATAGTAAAGGAAAGATTAAAATTGTCTCTGTTTGCAGATGACATGATGCTATATACAGAAAATCTTAAAAGACTCTATCAAAAAACTGTTAGAACTAACAAATAAATTCAGTAAAGTTGTGGAATATAAAATCAACATACAGGGCTTCCCTGGTAGCACAGTGGTTGAGAATCTGCCTGCCAATGCAGGGGACATGGGTTCGAGCCCTGGTCTAGGAAGATCCCACATGCCGCGGAGCAACTAGGCCTGTGAGCCACAACTACTGAGCCTGCGTGTCTGGAGCCTGTGCTCCGCAACAAGAGAGGCCGCGATAGTGAGAGGCCCACGCACTGCGATGAAGAGTGGCCCCCGCTTGCTGCAACTAGAGACAGCCCTCGCACAGAAACGAAGACCCAACACAGCCAAAAATAAATAAATTTTCAAAAAAATCAACATACAAAAATCAGTTGTGTTTCTACATACTAACAACAAACTATCTGAAAAAGAATTAAAGAAAATAATATCATTTACAATAGTACCATCAAAAACAATAAAATACTTAGGAATAAGTTCACCCAAGGAGGCAAAAGATTGAAACACTGAAAACTATAAAACATTTATGAAAGAAACTGAGTAAAACACAAATAAGTGGAAAGATAGCCTGTGCGCATGGATTGTAAGAGTTAAAATGTCCATACTACCCAAAGCCATCTATAGATTCAATGCAATCCCTATCAAAATTCCAATGGCATTTTTTACAGAAATAGAAAAAACAATCCCAAAATTCATATGGAGCCGCAAAAGACCCTGAATATCCAAAGCAGTCCTGTGAAAGAAGAACAAAGCTGGAGGCATCACACTTCCTAATTTCAAACTATGTATACTACAAACCCATATTAATCAAAACAGTATGATACTGGCATAAAAACAGACACACAGAACGATGGAACAAAATAAAGAGCCCAGAAACAAATTCACGCATATACAGTCAACTAATATTTGATGAGGGAACCAAGAATACTCAGTGGATAAAGGATAGTCTCTTCAATAAATGATGCTGGGAAAACTGGATTTTCACATGCAAAAGAAGAAAATTGGACCCCTATTTTACATCACTCAAAAATTAACTCAAAAGAGATTAAAAATTTAAATGTAAGACTCAAAACTGTAAAACTGCTGGAAGAACATGGGGGAAAGCTCCTTGGCATTGGTCTTGGCAATGATTTTTTTTGGATATGACATCAAAGCACAAGCAACAAAAGCAAAAATAAACAAGTGGAACCACATCACACTAAAAATCTTCTGCACAGCCTAAGAAATAATCAACAAAATGAAAAGGCAATGTATGAAATGGGAGAAAATATTTGCAAATCATATACCTAAGAAAATATTTGCATATTAAATATTTGCAAACTCATACAATTCAATAGGGAAAGAAAAGGTAATCCAATTTAAAAATGGGCAAAGGACCTGAACAAACATTTTTTCCAAAGAAGACATACAAATGGCCAACAGATACATGAAAAGGTTCTCAACATCACTAATCATCTGGGAAATGCAAAGCAAAACCACAATGAGATATCAATCACCTCACACCTGTTAAAATGACTATTCTCAAAAAGACAAGAGATAACAAGTACTGACAAGGATGTTTAGAAAAGGAAACCCTTATGCATTGTTGGTGGGAATATAAATTGCTACAACCACTACAGAAAACAGTATGGAAACTGCTCAAAAATTTCCAAATAGATCTACCATATGATCCAGCAATTCCACTTCTGAGTATATAGCTGAAGGAAATAAAATAACTATCTCAAATAAATATCTGCACCCCATGTTCATTGTAGCATTAGTCACAATAGCCAAGACATATAGACAACCTAAGTGACCACTGATGCATGACTGAATAAAGAAAATGTAGTGTGTGTGTGTGTGTGTGTGTGTGTGTGTGTGTGTGTACACAATGGAATATTATTCAATCATTAAAAAATAGGAAATTCTACCATTTGCAACAACATGGATGGACCTTGAGGGCATCAAGGTAAGTGAAGTAAGTCAGACAAAGAAAGATAAATACTGGATGATCTCACTTATATGTGGAATCTTAAAAAACCAAACCCGTAAAAACAGAAAAAAGACTGGTGGTTGCCAGAGGCTGGGAGGTGGTGAAAATGGGAAAATATTGGTCAAAGGGTACAAATTTCCAATTACAATATGAGTAAGTTCTGGGAATCTAATGTATAGCATGATAACTATAGATAACAATTCTGTATTATATACTTGAAAGTTGCTAAGAAAGTAGCAATGTTTTCACCACAAAAATACAAACAAACGAATAAAAACGGTTACTATGTGAAGTGATAAATGTGTTAATAAACCTTTTTGTGATAATCACTTTGCAAAATATGCATATATCAAATCATCACACTGTACATCTTAAATGTATGCTATGTTATATGTCAAATATATCTCAATAAAGCTAGGGGACAAAATTGGTTAGAACCAAATCCTGGAGAACCTAGAATGAGAATATGAGAATTTGTTGTATTTGGAAAACATGAAGTGCCTTTGCCTATCTAGATCTTAGGAAAAGGGCTGACATTAACCATCTGTGTTAGAGTGATCAGTCTGATGTAGAGATGAGAAAGGATTCGCTAGGAGCAGTTCTGGAGTCAGGGAGTCTAGAGCCATAAGCTCTAACAGAAGCAGTGTGAACGGAAAGGAGGGGACAGGTTAGGGGATATTTAGGAAGTGATGCCATGGGACTTGGTGACTCATTGGTTATAGGAAATAAGAAGGGGGAGAGACTCAGATGAGCCCATGTATATGACAGGTATACCAGGTCACCACAACTGACATTCAGTGTCATCATGATGGAAAAATACTATAATAACATCTTGACAGACAGGTACTTCATGTCATAGTGACAGACAGGTACCATCTATCATGATGACACACAAGTATACCAATTATTATGTCAGGGATACCATGTCATAGTGACAGATATGAAATCTTTTGCATTGTCTTTATAGACAACCTACCATGGCATGACCATGGCACACATTTATCATGTCTTCATCACATAGAGACACAATGGATCAACATGAGAGAGAGAAATAGGCCGTTGTATGCAAACAACACCTTAGCAACTAGAAGACACATAAAAGTGGTGTGACAAATTTACTGTGCTATTGTTATAAGTGAGCTTGATAGCTTCCACTATGACGAAAGTGATACTATACCTGTACATTGTTATAAAGCTTAGTGATGGCTTTAAACGATGGAGAAGTTTTGCATTTTGCTCAAACAGTCCTTATAATAAATGCTGAGAACTCTTTACACCGATTAGAAGTCCCTGTGATGACTGGTGTTACCATCATCTGGTGCCACCTCTCCACGGAGGTAGCAGCCAGAAGGGAAACTAAGCTTCTCTAGAATAGACACCGAGTGTTTTTCACTACTTTATTTACTCTTTTTGTTTTTTAGATATTACGTAGCATTTACTATGTGCCAAGCACCATTTTAAGTGCTTTTAAATTCTAACTTGATCCTTATAACAATCCTGTGAAGTAGGAATATTATTTCCATTTTACTGATAAAGAAAATGAGGCATGAAGAGGCCATTGAAGCTAGTGGGTGGTGAAATTGAGATTCAAACCCAAGCAGCTGGTCCAAGCTCTTTTTTTATCCTGGGATCCAAGCTCTTTTTTTATCCAGGGATCTAAGCTCTTAACCTCTACATGAATGCTGCCTAGGCATCTGTTGGGATGCTTTTAGTTGTAAGTAATAGGACTCATCTCAAACTGGCTTAAACATTAAAAGGGATTTATTGGCCCCCATAACAGAATTAAGTGTGGCTTCAGGCAAAACTTTATTCAAAGGCTTAAGGGATGTGACCAGGACCTGAGTTCTAACTCTCAAATTCTCAGCTAAAGTTTTTTGGCCTTGGCTCTATCCTCAGCAACGTCTCCCTGATCGTTACCAGATGGCTACTCATGCTCCCTGGATGTGTTTCCAGGTTATAATCCAGAGGAAGAGAGAGGTCCACATACCTGATATCTCAAACAAAAGTCTTTGGGTTGACTCCTGATGACCTTTGATGACCTGAATTAGGTCACAGGACCCTCACCAAATTAATCACTGTGACTAGCTGCTGGGAGGATGGTGTGGTATTGATCGGGTTCACCGATCCAGTTAATCAGGGGCACACTTACAGCTGGAGATAGACGCAACCCCTTCTAAACTACATCCATAGAAAATTTCCTTTTGAAAGAAGAAATGAGGGGACTAAATCCTGAGGAGGAAACCAATAAGTGTCCATTATATGATCTTATCCCCACCACCTAGATTAGCACGTGGCACAAAGTGTTCAGGGAATGTTTGCTATCTGGATGGGTGGGATAGATGGATGGATGTATGGATGGATGGATGGGTGGATGGATGACGGATGGATGGAAAACTCATGATTAGGAGAGAAGAGTTACACTGGTACATCTTCCAACCTTCACAAACTCCAAATTAGTTACCAGGAAGAGTTACATGGATCATGGGACCAGAGGACAGATGGGCTGACTAAGACATGTTTTCCTCCCAGAAATCACAACTTTGTCAGCATCTCTTCAGTGATTATGATTAGGCTATTGTTTTCGGTGACCATTTTGACACTTGAACTTGATATAGATTTATTCGCATCACTTTGGGGTCCTTAGTGAGTCTAACTCTTCTGGGATTCATGGATTATAATGTAAGTCTCAACTGTCTCTACCCTTGAGCAACCCTGGTCCTTGAGTACATCCTATCGAGAAAGTATTGCATTCCCACCTCTACTTGAAAATCTTCTGGATCTGGTTTAAGTGTGTTTTAAATGATTCATTCTGGAACACTTGGCATGTCATTGAGGAAGGAAAACATACCGCTCGTTAATGGAAAATGTTGGATTTCCTCATTTCCAGCAAGGAATATGAAAGGTCAGGACTCACTCCATCCTAGTCCCCTTAAATAAATCAGCCCACCTGTGCAAATTGAGCCTAGAAATAATGAAAGCCCCTTCAGGTATGAGCACTACAGTGACCCTGCTTCCTTGATGTCCCTCTCCCATGCCCCAGCCCCACGAGGCATTGCACCTTGACTCCCATGGTTTCCTTGGAGCTAACTGACGGACAACACATTTAGACTCAATTGTCAACTTTGACTCCAGCACCCCCTATAAGAGACAACTTACCTACCGTCTTGACACTTCCACTTCCACTCCCACCCTAGGCCCAGCGGGACCTGAGCTCTGGTCTGTGTCAAGAGCTAAGTGACAGCCCACTTCTGTGACAGGGACACAAAGCTATTCTTATTGAAAAACTAAAGAAATTCAAAGGGAGAAGGGGGTGGGAGAGGGATGGATTGGGAGTTTGGGATAAACAGATGCAAACTACTATATATAGAATGGATAAACAACAAGTTCTACTGCCCACATTATGGGCAGTGGTCTTGTCAGACCACCTCTGAGTATCTTTCATAAGTTAGTTATCCAGTGAACGTCTGTCTTTTGAAATGTTGGATCAGCCCTTTCTTTGAGAAACTCACCAGATGGATCAATGTGCTCCCGTGCTCAGAGGCACATAGTCTGTCTACGAAAATCCAGGGCAGGGATGAGCAAAGCCAGTTAGAAGCCCCTTGTCTGTAAGAGTCACAGTTTGTCTTTCCAAATGCAAGGAAAGGGAAGCAGTAATGTTTGGTCAGTTCTAAAGTAACATCAGCCAATTAATCACAGGGTGCCCAGTGTAAGGTCAGAAGTCAGCAAAACCAAATTTCCAAACAAAGTTGCAATACATTTGAAGAAGCAATGTTTAAAATCTCCCAAGATGAAAATAGCTGAAGAATGATGTTTTAGGAACTCAGATTTAACTCAGCAAGTGACAGTTCAGCAAGATGAGATGTGAGCTGGGCAGTAAGACAAGGGGATGAGCTCATCCTCAGGCCACCCACAATCTGACCCAACCTGCTGCAGGCAAGCGAGGTGCAGGCTCAGACTGGGTTTTTAAAAGGTAGAGAGAAATGGATGTGACTCGGCTGACCCCAGGGTCCAGAGCAAAGGCTTACTTGGACATCTAATGCGACTGGTTCCGGATAAGACATGGTTTTGAGATGAGGGGGAGGAAGCCAAAGAGGAAGGATAGAAATGCAATTTGTAAAATCTTTGTATTGTGATAAAAATCCAATACAGTTGGACTGAGTGAGGGCTTGAAATTTCATCAGTTCTATGAACCATCCCCAGGGTGCAGGGAAGGGTCTGGGTTTTACCATGGCAAAGAGTCAGCGATAAAAGAACTGTCCTGCAGTCCGGGCAGAGCCAAGCTGACATTTCAGCCCAAGATGCATTCCTTTTAAGGGCCAGGATTTTAAGGAATGTGCTTTTCATCCGCTCCCACGAGCTCACACAGGCAAAGCCAAGGCAGAAGGAGCTGTGTGCGCAGTGAGACGTGTTTTTCTCATTACCCTTAGATGCCTTTCAAGCCTTGCTCACCAACTCCTCCCTCCTGGCACTTTTCCCAGGCAGAGGGGGCTTGGCTGGAGGGCTGTCGAGGGGAACACACTTTGGAAGGAAGGTGAAAGGAAATGTTTTTCAAGTCTGGCTATCCTGAGGACTCGCTGAATATCATCTGGTCAGGTTTATGATGAGTGTGTACGTCAAGGGGAGGGTGCTGTCCTTCCCCAGAAATCCACAGATCTGCCCTCTGATGTGTAAAAAGCTCAAGTCTGAGTGTCACTTACAGTGACCTGCCATGCATGCGTGCATCCATTCATTTACCAAATTCATTTACCAAACAGTTCTCAAAAAATTTCTCTTTACCCAAATGCACACAAAGGAAATAGTGTCAGTCCTAAAGCCACATCTCAAACAATCACAGAGCAACCACTAGTGATGTTTTTCTGGTCATGGGCTGCAATGCTTTGCTAAACTCTGCTATCATCGCTTCCTGGGGTAAAAGAAGGGGAATGGGCATTTGGAAGACTACAGATGACCAAGTCCATATTTTAGTGTTCTCAGCTAATCAATCAATAAACAGAAATTGAACATTGCCTAAGGGTCTACTAATCAGAATATATTTCTGGTTAAACTGGAAACATGGATTTGGGATATGAGATTTTACTTTATAGACAAGTTAGATGGGTATGTCCCAATGCAGAATACTGGTCATCAAAAAGCCAAAGTCATTTCAAACCTTCAGGGCACAATAGAATCTCCAGAATGAGTTTATTGGTGAACATTTATTTCTATTGCTCAGTTCAAACTGAACTTTTGCATTATAACAATAGGGGTCCATTTTATCTTGAGTGTTACAATATTCAGCCACAGAGATGAAAAAGAAATCTCCAGGTAATTTGACAAGTGATTTCTGCATAGATACCAAAATTACATACAAAAGTAAAGTCTAAGAAAGCATTGAAACTAGCCAGAATGTCTTAGAAGCCCTTAATCTACTTAGCAGAAGTACTCACTAAGGACAGTGTCCAAAGTGTATGCATTTTTCCAGTCTCTAAGTTATTTCATAAATATCATTTGTGTTTCGTAGCACAACAACGGTTGATATCAATACAGTAGTTATTCCCACTCAAAGTTATATGGCTTTTGAGGCAGACACTATACAGTTTTTTGGTCTTTGTAAACAGAATTTTGAATACCGAAAGACATAAACCATGCTTATGAACACATGCATTCACTCACATATAACAAAAGTATCAGTTCTTCATGAGAACTCTAAGAGCAGAAATTCACGGTATTAGAAAGGATATCCAATGCCCATTGTTTTCAGGTAAGCTCCCACACAAACCAGGCATCGTTATGTTTTCTAAACTATAATGTGAAGATATTAAGAAGTATGAGATATTAATAGGTGTTAAGATATTAAGATATGAAAAGGTGTTCTGCCATAGAAAGGTTCAGTGGCCAACTAACACTGGGAAAATGGTAGATGAAACCAAATCAAATATGTTGGCATTTTGTTTGTTGTTTATTTATTTGTTTTTACTACTGATCCTGAAGGAGCTTTAATATGGTAACGCACACTGTGAATTCCAAGATGGGAATGGAGTGTGAAACATTTCTAAACTTAATTAACCACCTTTTTAAGGGATACCAGTCTTCTGCAGGAAACACCTCTATAGCGGACAATTATCTCTGTCTTGGTCATAAATATTTTAAGAATCATCTTGGCCCTACAGAATTTTCTTTGACCCACCCATGGAAAGATGAACACTCCTTTGTGCCCCCATAGTACTCTGAATAAAGTACACCGAAACCCAAATGTTCTTCTATCTCATACACGCCTTACATATTTATATGCCCAAAGACAAATTATGCGTTATTCATCCACATGTGCTCAGTGCCTGGCCCATGGTCACTGTATTAATCTTAGTAGAGTCTTTGAATGAATGAATGAATGAATGTTGCTATTGAAAAGCAACCTACTTTACTGAAGTTTCAGGTGTGTCAGGTTCTCTATTTGGATAATCTCACCTGCTACATGGTTAATACTGACCAATTCATTTTGCCACATGAACTGTCATCTGTGACTCAGCATCCAGTACACTTAGGTGCTCTGAAATCGTCTTTGTTGGGATGTGTGCATCCCAGTAAGCTTCCTCCTGGTGGTACCCCAGGCCCTCTACGGACTGGCACCAGCCTCCCCTCATGCTCTGACTTTCCACTACTTCCTGTCACACACCCTCCTCCTCAAACAGCAAAACTCCATCACCTCTAAACCTGGCTGACCTGGCCTGCCCCATCCTCTCCGTCCTCAGTCTTTTGACAAATATTCAGCCAAAGTCTACTGAGGCCTGGGCATTGCACGAGGCACTGGGTTACAAAGATGAATAGATATGGTTGCTGCTCTCAAAGGGGTCACAATAGACACATAAACAGAAACATGCTGTGACAGAGCCCAGTACAAGGTACTATGTTAAGACAGAAAGGGTACTGGCTAAGGCTTTAGGAGCAGGAGCTTTACAAACTGGATCTTTCCTTGAACTACATATTACCAGTGGGTGCGGTCACTGGTCCACAAGGGCAAGAATCTATGCTCCACCCTCTCTTCTGCTTCTCATTTCCATGGCATAAACTCACAGGGCATGGCCATGTAGGATATCAGGCATCCTCATTCATGCATTGCATTGGGTGAGTTGTATACCTGAGACCGTCCTACAAATAAAGGCTGAGATTAGGGAGGAAGGAAGTAGGAAGCAGTCTACCAGGCAGCCCTCATAGTGTTGGTGGTGGCATCTTACAATTACTGCTGAACAAGGTGGAGGTGATGGCATTGTCATAGGCCACACATGAGCATACGCGGCTGTTGTTCTGGTGGCAAGGTTACATAATTGCAAACCTTAGTCTTTCAGCTGACAAACTACATAAGGACCATTTGAGAAAAAAAATGAGTCCTGGGTTCTTCCCTTCTGGTAAGATCAAAGGAGCACCAGATCTAGAACTTGTAAATGGGTGTCAGGGTGAGGGAAGAAAACACCAGATCAACAGTGTAGTGCTCTGGGATAGAAAAGCTCATCATCACTGCTCTTAATGTCAGGGAGGGAGGCGTAGAGAACCACAGACAGCAGCAACCCTAAGTCAGAGAGACATTCAGAAAAGCCCATCTTGTGAAGACAGTTTAGGAATATTGCAGCCAGTGTATTCTGCTTATATTCTCATTTTACTGTATGCACAAATGTCTACTTAAGCCTTAAAGAGCTCTTTCAATAAGTACAAAATTACAATTCTAAGTTATAAAGCAAGGTGGTCATAGTTTAATTGGCAGTACTTTTTTCCTCAGAGGTACATAAAATAATGGTGCATCTTAAAATCTATAATGTCTCAGATGCTTTGAAATACAGAGGCTACTTGTTTATCCAGCTAACCCACTGAATCCTAACTGTAATTAAGTTTTCTCTTTATGTATCGCTCCGGTTGAGTTGAAAGCTTCTCCAGTCCATTAGCTATCCACCTGAGCTCTGGAAAAATATGTCAGTGTTCTTTGTGTTCTCTGGAAGAGAACAGCAAAATGTGAAAAACTTTAATATTTAATACTGGCTTGTTATCCTCATTTCTGGTTTCGGGAATTAGATGGGGATGACTTCATTGCTCTGCAGGCAACTGTATTGATGGAACGGACCTCACTCTGTGCAACAGATGTGCTCCTGGAGAAGATGTGCTTAATTTAGATTTTTTTTAAATTCAATTGTGCTCCCACAGAAAAACAGTTTGCTTAAGACATCTTTCATACACACACACACACACACACACACACACACACACACACACACACGCACGCAATTTCACTTGAGAATCCTATGAACAAGGATCACAGGACTAGTTAGGAGCAGAGTCGAGGTCTGCATGCCAAGTTTCCTGACCCTGGTGGCCGCTCCCATTCCTTTGAAGGATAATTATCTCTTTAGATTTACAAACCCAGAAAAATTGAAAACTCTTTCCACATTACCTCTTAAACATGGGGCAACACAGTGTTACTAACAAGTATGTAATTCATACATCTACAAGCCTTTGCTATAGGATTTTGTGTCAAAAAATAGGAAACTTAAAAGCCAGATGCTCAGCCTCGAGGAAGGGATTGCAATTGATGGGATTTTCAAAACGAGAAAATGGTCCAGGTCCAAGGAAATGGTGTTCAGTCACAGTATCCTAAGAGTTTTCACTGGAAGGATTTTCTCCTCCTGTCATTCTGAAAATCTTAATGGGTTTGAATTGATTCACTGAGCCGTGCCGCTGAAAAAGAAGGGAAGTGTCAAGTTTTCATGTTCCCAGTCGTGCTTTTGGGGGCCACACCAAAAAAGGCACCTCAGAACTTCTAGGTTCGAATGTGTTTTCATCAAGGAAAAGAAATCATTGGACAAGTCTTCCCAAGAACCTATCATGTTCCCTGAATTTCCCTGGGTCCCTCCCCCTGGTCCTTACTCTCAGTTGACTGTGGGGACATGGTGGGGGGCGGTCAGCCCCACACCTAAGGATAGGGGAGAGCCACCTAAGCAGCTTTACTGTTCCAAGGGGCCCGGGTTGTAGTTGCCATGGGACCAATGTGTCTGAGACCATCACACCACAGTCTACACCATGGTGGGAAGATGGAGTCAAATTGGTGGAGGAATGTGCCCAGAGGCCGGCAGTGGTAATAGTGCGCCCAGTACCCCCTGCAGAAGTGAAGACCTCCTTCCAGCAGCTTAGACTGGCACCTGGAGGTTACAGGAGAGACATCATCATCACCTTGAGAACTTTCTGCTGCCTGGTGGTTACCACCTGGGCTCTTTCACTTTACTACACAAATTGCCATCATTCTGGAGGCCTCTGATTGCCACTGGGTCTCTCTGTTCAATCCCGGTAAGAACCAGAAACAGGGAATCGGAGAAGTGGGTAGGGAAGCATACTGCTCTATAGGATGAGGCAGCGCATCGCTGAGAACTCACAACAGCCCCGTGTGAAATACAAAATGGTGTCATGACCTATTCTGGAGTTGAAGCCAATGGTCCAGCACTTGAATTATGTACCTCAATACAAAATGGTGTCATGACCTATTCTGGAGTTGAAGCCAATGGTCCAGCACTTGAATTATGTACCTCAATACAAAACCAGAGGAGGACACTCTTCTCATACATCCTAACTGCAACTCCAAGAGCCTCCCTTCTTTCCCCTTATGCAGGTTTTCATCTAAATAACTACAAGGATCTCAGTGCAGGGAGGAAAATATATGCCTTTAAGGAGAGGAGAAATGCTAGTGATTTGGTGGGGTAGGGACCATGTGTGTGTGGGTGGGGGGGTGGAAAGCAGTGAGGCATTCTTCCAAGGATTGGGGACCATGAGCTCAAGCTCCCACCAATTAAAAAGGATGTCACTTTCCCATCTGCCCTGGAACAGGAGTTGAGCCCACACAGCTGAGCAGTGCTGTTCCAGCTCCAGCTTCCCAAGAAGAGAGGAGAGAATACTAAGCACAAAGGTATCTAAGCCTGACCCTCTCTGACCTTTCTAGACACAGCCGTGCAGGCTGCCCAAGTCCACGGCCACTTTTCCCATCTCTGATGAACCCCCAGAGAAGTGCATTGTTTAAGCTACTCAAGTTTCAGAATAGATTAGCCCAGCTGAGAGCTCAGCTCTGGACTTGTCCCTGAACTACACAGATCTCTAAGCCAGAGACATTCTTTGTCAATGCTGGCAGATGAGAAAGTGGGGATCATCTCTCACATTTCTGATTTATAGGTTGCCCAGGGAGTGTCCCAAAGCTGGAAGGCTGAGGTCTATTAATTGGTTCATTGGTCTGAGGCCAAACTATCAGGCAACACTTCCTGCTGATACGTTGGATTCTCCAATATAGAATTACTTATTCATGAAGTTATTTAGACCTAAATACTATTCAAGCTTTTTCATTCCCTTACTTCCCCTAATAATCTATCATTGGAATTATACATCTGATTCCCAATTATAAGCTAAGACTTACCTCCAGGGCCCTGATATTGTCTTAGAAAATGCAGAGTTGAACCCAAAACAAAGCCAATAAAGAAGCCATCTAAAATTCCTTGGCACCGTCATGCAGTTTGAGTCTTATTTAAAACAACTATTCATTTTAATGACTGTTCAAGTTTATTTTCATAAAAATGTGTTTTGCATAAGTCCCAAAGTTTCTCATACAATTAATTCCCTTCACGAAGAAAGTGTGTTTCAAACCCAAAATGGTCATGCTGGTCTCCATGACCATGGAGGCTTGTTTCTTTCAAGTTGCAGTTGCCTTTTTAACCCTGTAATTAAGCTTAGGGAAAAAAAACATAATGAAAACCAAATAAATCCTGCCCTTCAGGCAATTATGTATGGTATGTGGTGAGAAAAAAATGATCTAGGTTTTGTTCATCTTAAAATACACTTGGCAGCCACTTCACTTAATAAGCTCCTTTCTCTTTCTGAGAACAAGAAAGTCATGAAATCCAAGCCATAAGGGCGGAATGCTGGCACCTCGGGAGGGGACATCCCGGAGGAGAGACCTGCGCACAGAGGCTCAGAACACTGTTCTGCTGCAGCTTCTTCAGGATCATGAGTTTGTCTTTAAGTCTGTCTCTCTGGGTCTTGCTTTCCTTATTGTTTCTGCCTCTGGTAGAATCTAATTTTTACATGATGAGATAAGGGCTCACAAGCCCTTAGGCTCCTATGGGACCCACAGGCCTCACTGAGCACCAATCTGCCCGCTCCAGTCTTTTCTTCTCTTACCACCCCTTCTACTCCCCAGTCACACAGGACTTAGCCTGAGATCCTGTCCCGCGGGAATCTCACAGCTCTCTCCCTCCGGGGCCTGCATTCCACAGCGATGAGCTTCCTCTTCATCTACCTTGATCAGATCCCATCATGAGTAAGCACCTTCCTGGCTTCTTCTCTTCCTGTGTTCACAGGCCTTGGAGCACTGCTGGGGAGGCCACAGAATGGGGCAACCCCTCCGATCTAACCACTTCTCCACCCTCGCTTCCACTGCTGACAATCAGAACTTCTACCTTGGAGTAGTCCAAAGCTACCCAACATCCCTGCTGTCTCCAAGCTCTGTGCCCTCCAAAGCAGAGAGCAATTGTTCTAAAATGCCCATTGAATCAGGTCACAACTCCTGCTCGGCAAATTTTTTTTTTTTTTTTTTTTTGCTTTTTTTTAAATTTTATTTTATCTTGGAGCATAGTTGATTAACAATGTTGTGTTAGTTTCAGGTGTACAGCAAAGTGATTCGGTTATACATATACATGTATCTACTCTTTTTCAAATTCTTTTCCCATTTAGCTTATTACAGAGTATTGAGCAGTGTTCCCTGTGCTATACAGTAGGTCCTTGTTGGTTATCTATTTTAAATATCTGCTCAGCAACGTTCATCAGCACCACTGTTGATCAAAGTGTGGAGAGACCCTTACGCTAACTTTCAGGAGTCTGGATCCCCACCTCTTCTTCCAAGTTGATTCTTCCAGCCTCTTTCTTCCCAGATAGTATATAGGACACACTGGACGACTTGCTGATCCCTGCAAACATCCCTCCTTTGATTACCTGCCCCTGTGCCTTTGTCGATGGCTGTTCCTTCTACTTGGAAGGCCAAGGCACTATCTGTTTGTATCCTATGCTCTATTCAAGGCTTGGCTTAAATACCACCTCCTCCCTTTAACAGAAAGTTTCTTCTTCTCCACTTGAACCAAAAAAAACCCTCAGGTAGCTCACTTAGAGCTCTTTGTTTCAACAAGGAGCGACAAGCACCCCAGACCCGATTGCGCACGTCTGCTGTCTATGAGGGTGTCTTAGTCGGCAACCAATATGAATCCTCCCGCAGGGCTGAAGCCACATCCGATTAATCTTTCTATTGCTCCTGCCTGGTAAAGTGGCTTGTATTGAATAGGCATTAAATATATATTTGTTGACAGAATAACTGAATGAAACACTTCCCCAGAGTTTTATATTATAAAGAAGCAGCTTAGAGAAGGAAGGAGAGAAGTAAATTTGCTTAATTTGTTCTGGATTACGTTTGGCACTTCATCACATCGAAGTAGGTAGCAATCTTTTAAGTCTCAGATTAAATGTTACTTCCCACGTGAGGTCTGCCGTTGCCCCTACACTGGGTTAGGTTCCTCCTGTGGGCACTGTCTCACACACATACACACACACCCCTCCTGTGAGTGGTGGTGCAGAGCAGAGGTGATGGGGGAGGAACTTCTTCCCTACTCCTGGTGTCTTCCTCCGCATGAGGTGTGCTTGCACTAATATCACACTCCTGGCCTCTCTCTCTGCCTCTCACTCACTATGCTGAGTTTATACTGATTCCTATAAAGGGGAAGGTGAAGAGGAGCCTGAGCCTGGGGGACCCAGCCCTCCACCTCCTCCTCCTTCTCAGAAGCAAGTTCCCTGCAGGAAGCACATCCCCTGCCCACCGCTCCGCCCACAGTGGATTTTACCCAGATGCTTTACCCTGGCCCAGGCGGCCTCTGGCTGGTGGCCAAGCTGGGCAAACTCTGTAATTCAGTGTCAGGCAGCCCACATGCCTGAAGAGATGAGTTACATTCTCCAACAGCAGCTTCCCCGTGGATTTCAGTGCTATTTTGATTTGCCAGCTGCCTTAACCTTTCATCTTATTTCTCAGTTGGCCCAGAGATTGGGTGAGAAAGATGAGAGTTATTCATTGGCCCTCCGCCTTATAACAATGACTTATTTAATCATCAGCGTTCTACTCTGGACCTCAGCTCCGTGAGGACAACTTCTTCTTTTTCAGTGTGTCCCCAGTACCTGGTGTGTGTTGAATGCCAAACCCGAACACAGGTTAATTTAAAGAAGTAATTAATTATTAATGTTATGGAGAAAATTAGGAGAAGAAAAGAATGAAAAGGGGAAAGGAAAAGGGGAGGGAAGAAAAAGGAAAGGGAAGGGGTTTTACAAGAAAGAGACCAGAGAGGAAGAGGAGGAAACAAGAGCATCGATGAAAGAGGAAGGACAGAAGAAAAGGAAAGAGGGGGGAGTTGAGAAGGGAAAATAGAAAGAGAGAAAAAATAAAGCACCAAGGCCAGGGGCCTCCACACAGCAGCCAGAATGTCCACTGGGAGTCAGAGCTTGACTTGGCTGACTCCTGACCCCTCGCCTGTTTTCTACCCACATCAGGGGGCTTCCGGTCCCCCTCCCCTCCCTACTTCCAGCTCCAGCTGCTTCACCTGAGAAATGAACATCCACTTTCCTGCCTCTCTGTCCACGGGCTGCCGGGAGGAGGAACTAGGATGGATACAGGTGACAGTGCCCTCGGAAGCGGAAAGCCTCACCAGAGAGAGGGGTTATGAGTGTTGAGAAGCCTTTTCTCCAGGACACCCCAACCCTGCAGAGGTCAGGCCCCACCCAGGAAGCATAGAGAGAGGCCTCCCCGGCTCCCCACACCACACCAGGCTGCCCTACTTTCTCCCCTCCTGCCCCCCTTTGCTATTCAATTCTCATTATCCTTCTGCTAATCGAGTAGAGCTGGGCACTCGATCAAAACTATTGGTTCTGTAACTCACCCAGACGCATCACAAGCTGAGACGTTTATGACCATCCTGGGGTATATATCTCTGTGATAGATCTCCTCCTCCATGAGCTCTCTGGCTGTCCCTGGAGTCTAGACACATCTCATAGCAAAGGATGTTTGAAAGAAGGAGACCGAGGCCTGTTATGGAGCTCCCTTCCGGCACTCCTCAGCCCTGCTCCCCACGGCTGGGGGAAAGGGGCACGGGCCTTTCTCAGAATATAAGTGGGTAAATTAAGGTCAATTATTTTGTGTTTATATGATCTATAGATGAACTAGTATCACTAGGCAGCACTCACAACTGAATACTCCCTGGGACTTTGTCACAGTGGAGATTTTTAAAAGAAATTCAGCTTTATTGATAAGAAACATATCGTCCTGTTTATACCCGTCACATCCCTGACAAAATGGCCTTTCAATATCTACACATGCAAAGTACATTGACAATGATGATTAATATTATGGTTGTGTTGTTATTTTAAAAACCTTAAGTTTTCCTCTCTGAGCTTCAGATGACTTGAATGACACCCTGTATTACTCTGCTAGGGCTGCCGTAACGATGTCCCACAGACTACGGGGCTTAAACAACAGAAATTTATTTTTTCACCGTCATGAAGTCTGAACGTCGGAGATTAAGGTGTCAGCAAGGTTGGTTTCTTCTGAGGCCTCTCTCCTTGGCAAGTAGATGGTCATTTTCTCCCTGTATATGCACCTGGTCTTCCCTCTGTACTATGTGTGTCTCTTCTTATAAGGGCACCAGTCACATTGGATTAGGGCCCACCCTAATGACCTCATTTTAATTTAACTGCCCCTTGAAATTCTCTATCTCCAAGTACAGTCGCATTCTGAGGTTCTGGGGGTCAGGACTTGAACACATGAATGTGGAGGGGATACAATTCAGCCCATAACACACCCTGTCCCAGATTCTCTCCTCAAGTCAGACCAGACCAGTAACCAGAACAGAAGAATAAACACCCAGCTTCAACCTCTCCTAAGAATGTGGAAATTGCTCACATATATCTCAGGATCACCCCAACCTCACAGCCACAGCCCTTTAGGGCAACAGAACTGGAACCAACTGTCCACCCAAATATGAGGCTGCCCAGTTCCGAGACACTGAAAAGAGATAAACGGCCACCACCAGAGACGCTAGCTCAGCTGTGTCCACACATCCAGGGGATGTGAAGCAATGTGTTAGATCTCCATGCTCCCAAAAGGAAAAGTAAACCCCGGAGGAAATGGCTGTAGAACCTCAGCCTTGCTAGTTAACCTCCCTGAACCTCAGTCTCTTCATCTGTACATGGAGAAAAGAATTGGATCTATCTCATTCAACCACATGAAGATTAAATGAGAATATCCGTGTTCTTTTTAACACAGTTCCTGGCACATAGTGAGTGCTCCAAACACTCCGGTCAGAGTGGCAGTGGAAGCAGCAGTGGGGATCAGGGGTCGGATCGTGTCAGCTTTCCCACTTCCACAGCCTTCCTGCCCATGCCACACGATGCCTCCCGCCTCTTCTCCACCCATCACTCCAGGGCCAGCTCCAGTCCCACTTTCTCCCAGATGGTTTTCCAGAACTCTCTAGCACACAGAGTCTCTCCACCTCGGGGCTCCAGCAGTTCAGGCCAGTAGGGTTCTCATTCGGCCCTGAACACTGCCTTGTGTCGCGACTCCGTGCTCTTCCTCACTCCCGTGGCGCCCCCTCCGCCGTGAAGGCCCCACAGCTTCACCTCTTCGTATTCTCTTTGGGGTGGTCCCTCCAACACGCCCTGCATTTTCAGCCCCTCGTGTCTTTGCTCACATGATGCCTCCCAGGGCACCTCTGACTACAGTGAAACCCACTTTGTGAGCCTGGCTAAAGCCTTCCTTGAAGGGAAGAAGGGAGCTCTTTGGCTTCCATGCACGAACAGCAACAAACAGGTGACTCTCACATCCCTTTGTGATCATTGCCGCGACCCACCGAACGCCTGCTATGAGCCTGGTGCTGTGCCAGGGGGCTTCTCCCATGCTGGCTCCTAAGTATAATGACCCCCATTCTGCAAGTGAGGAAACCCAAGCTCCAGGTGAACTGACTTGCTCTGGGTCACGTGAGAGTTAAAAAAGGAGGTTGTGACTTTCTAAGTCTGTCTGGCTCCAAAGACAGACCTTGTGCTACGATACCAGTGATTCTCAAAATGAGGAGAATGGAGACATAAACCATGGGGGGGGGGGGGGAGTCACGTGATGGAATACTACCCAGAGATAAAAAAAGAATAAACCACTGCCACATGCACCAACATGTAATATAGGCAAAGTAGCCAGACACGAATCACAACTGTGTGACTCGTTCATATGAAGTTCAAGAACAAGCAAAGCTAATCTACACGATAGAAATTAGAGGAGTGGTGACTTCTGGGTGAGTGGGGTAGGGGGATTGACTTGGAAGAGGCCTGAGGGAGCTTCTTGGAGTGCTGGAAATATTCCATGTCTATCCATGGTGGTATTCATACCAATGCATATGTATGTAAAATTCATATACTATATACTATATATGCATGTTATACCTCAATAAAATTTTTTTGAAAAACATCTCATGGAGGACATGTGTAGTTTTTAAAATATATTCAATATTATAATTTCATATTTGGAAACCAAAAAAAAAAAACAAACCTACTCTATTGCTTTCGAAACACAAACTTTAAAGAAATTTTCAAGATTTATGTTTCTCCACAGGAGACATATGTTGAAAAGGCTGAGACACACTGCACTACACTGTTCACATTCTGCCTCAGTTCCCTGAGTAACTCCGGCTCCCCCACTAGACTCAGGGCATCCTAGGGGGAAGGCACCATCTTGGTACGTGGACAAAAAACAGCTCAGGGTCTGCTCGGGCACACAGGAGAGGGTTAGTAAGAGATTGTCTCCCTAATGGCCAGAATGGGTCCCCAAAACTTACTGGCTAGCCATCCCTGCCCTCCAGAACCCCCAACATGCTGAAGCGTCCAAGAATTCAGGTCCCAGACTGCTCTTCCCCATCCCAGCCATGATTCAGCCACATTTTGCAATTCAGAAAAAAAGAGAAGAAAACAAGCACTGCAGCTAGCCTTGCTCTCAACCAAGGGCTGGCTGCTCGGCAGGCCTGGCAGGGTGCCGAGCCGCTGAGGGTCTGACCCCACCCCACCAATCATATAAAGTTTCCCTAGCCAAGGCCGCTGTCCCCTGTGGGCAGTTTGCTCTGCACACAGACTCCGGGCACAGAGAAGCTGCTGGAAGTTGTTCTAGGAGGCTATGGCCTTTGCTGTTCTTAGAACAAAGCCTTTAATTTGTGTGGCAAGAAGCTTAGTGTATTTCATGCTGTCATTCTCATCATGAACTCCCAGGGGACAGGGGTTGGCGTGAACCTTCCTGTAGTGAACACCAGGCACATCAAGCCCTCAGCATGGATCCTAGGATGTGGTGGGCATATATACAGGTAAATTCACTCCCCCTTCCCTGGCTGTTCCTCATGAGAAGGAGAGCATTCAGGAAGGTTGGAGGTATCAGCCAACCAACGCACAAATTTTTCTCGAGGACCTACCCTATGCCAGGGGGTTGTCAAGAGGGTGAAGTGTCTTTGATGGCCCCTTGAATAGCTGAGCCATGCTGAGCACTGGAAAGAAAAATGCAGAAGTTACTGTGCTCGCTTTTAATGGGGCAAACTGTGGGTGTGTGACACCTTCTTGCAGTTTTCACTCTGTATCAGATCTCACAAAATTCCTAGAAATTTCCTGCCTGGCTGTCAGCTTTGAATTACAGGTAGATGACAAGGCATCCTTGGGTTTAGTGATGCCCCAGACAGTAGAGGCTCTTGCCTTCATTGCAAAGATACCTCCTTATCTTTGTCAGATTCTGGAAAAATCTCAGGCTTCCACTAGCTCCTTTGTGTCACTCATTTGGAGAAGTTAGAGAAACTTTAGAAACTGATGATAGGCTCATGAAAGTCCAGCCTCTTGGTCTTTCTTCATTGGGACCAGGTGGACAGATTAATTGGCTGATCCTCTCTGAATATCCAAGAGGTGCCAAACATAGTCAACGGATCAAGCAATGGGAAGAAAGAGAGATGAGCGATAAGGGTCCTGTCTTATCTCTCTCTGGAGAGAGGCTCCAGAGACTCCCGGAGTAGAACGTCACTTAGAGATCTTCTAGTCCATTCCTTCTTTCCCAGTGTCTGTAGATGTCCCAGAAAAGGGCAGTGGCCAAATTCATCCTCCCAGAAATCTCAAGGTGGGAGTGGGCCTCTGCTGGGTCATTTCTTACTCCTAGGCCAAGTCATCTTAGTAACCAAAGTCAGGAGCTCCTCTCTCTTGCAATGAAGCTACAGGGTTGTTCTCCCAGTTAAATCTCTCACTCCTTCTCTGCTACCTAAGTTTGCAGAATAAGTTCTGTGGCCCCTCCATAGAAGAGGGCTGAGCCCAGTACGAGGCCCATTCTGACCCTAGGGTTCACAGACATGAGACCTGCAGGGCAACCAGGTAGCAGAGAGAGTCCTCATAATTCCTGACAACAATTTTTATACCAATGTAGATGAAAATCCCTTTCACATTCCTTCATGTCTAATGCATGAGGTACACTGAGGGTCACAGAGGTGAATTAGACATGTTTTCTGCCTTCAGAAGTTCTTAGTCTAATAGAAGGAACTTGTATTCAATAGCAGAATACAAGATAGGCCATGAGAATTATCCCCTAGGAGGGCCCAAGGCGCTATGGGGCCATAGAGGAAGGAGATTCCTCGTAGTTGGAGGAATCAGGAAAAAGTAACCATAGAAGAGAAAATATTTGTATTGGACCTTGAAAGAGAGATGTCTGGATATATGTGAAAATGGGAAGGAACTATGCCAGGGTGAGAGGACTCAGAACCGAAAATGGAGAGATGAGAAAATGCAGGTCATGTTCAGAAAACAGCAAGTAGATGAATTTCACTAGGCAGAGTATGCGAAAAGGAGAAGTGAGAGACAAGACCATTTAGGAAATGCTATAATATAAGAAAAGGCAAAGTCTCGGAGGACTTTGAATGCCATTTTGGAAGCTTAGATATTTTTCATTAGGCGACAAGAAGTTATTGAAGAGCATGATCAGGGCCAGGGTCAGAGTGGGGGGATTGTAATTAGCATGAACTTTGCCTTCAGAAGAAACATACGGAAGCTGAAGAATCCAAGGAAGAAAATACAGAATCCCATCCCAGAGGAAAAGAAGTTCTGCTTCCTTGTCAAGCTCTCCACAATCTCCGTTCACCAGTGTTCCCTTCTCTATTTATATATTCAGATTCTCCTCTCTTCTGGTTCTTTCTTCACAGATCACAAAGTGTCAAGCCTATCTCTTATATTAAGAAAATCAAATCTATATAAACTCCACCCTCCCATCCTTTTCTTTATAGCCAAGCTTCTTAAAATGATAGCAAGCCTCCTAAAATTGATGATTTTGTCCATGCTCTACTCTTAAAACCACACAGTATTCACAAGATGATCTATTAGGGAGTAGGAATAAAATATTAGAATCTTAATTTTATTTATTTTATCTAAAAATATATAAGTAAAATTATGTTTCACTAATTCAGTAGAACTCTGCCATAATTCAATAAGTAGAGTCAAAAATTTTTTCAATCACGTAAAATTCAGGGTAATGTTCTTAGAAGGTTAATGAAAAATAGCATTTGGGGGTAATGTACTGTCATGAGACAGTGCCAGATGAAAAGTTTACATTATCTGCAAAGAATATCAGCAAACATCTTAACAGTCCCAATAGAAGACAGGAGACAACAGAATATTATTTTCAAAGACCTGAGAAAAAAGTAATGGTCCACTTAGAATTCTATACCCTGCTAAGTTACCACTGAAGAATAAGAGTAAAGACTGAAAGAATTTACCACTAACAGGCTTTTGCTGAAAGAATTATTTTCTTCCTCCAAATATAAAGGATGAACATTAGGAAAATGGAAGTGGAAACCAGAGGAGCAAGATGTAAAAATGGTGAGCAAGAAATGAGTAAGCATGTGTATAAACCTAAACAATAACAATATAAATGATAAAAAAATCATGATTAATTTGGGGATCATAAAAATCAAGATAAAACTACAAATACTGGACAAAGGAAACTTGTAATATGGAAGGTTGTGATGAGAGTTAAAACTTCCTAAATTCTTTGTATTTCTCAGGAGGATGATTGAGCTATTGATTAACTTCGTTCGGTAAGGTATACATAAAATTCCTTTTAAAGTGACCATTAAAAAATGAGAAAAGGATATACAACTTTCAAATTAGTACAAGGGATAAGGAAAAATAAAGAAAATGCTGTCTATCCAAAGAACATAGGAAAGGAGAGGCGAAATCATAGCAATGGAAAAGAATAGAATAAATCCAAATATATCAGTAATCACAAGAAATTAAATGAATTAAGCTCAGCCATTAAAACCCAGATTATCAGACTGGATAGAAAAACTAAATGTAGTTACATGCTGTTTACAAGAAACATGCTTAAAACAAAAGACAGCTATTGCATGTTAAAAGGCAGAGAAAAGATATACGAGATAAATACCAACCAAAAGAAGCCTGATAAAATGGAGTTTCAGGGGAAAAGCATTATTTGAGACAAAGATGCTTACTACCCATTAATAAAAAAAAATTATTTCCCAGGAAGATATATCAATTCTAACACTGGTCACACCTAAGAATATAATTGCAAAATATACAAAGCAAAGATTGACAGAATTGCCATGTGAAATTGACAAACCAGCAATCACAATGGGAAATTTTAGCACCTCTCCGAATAATTAATGCATTAAGGAGAACAAAAATTAACGAAGGTATAGATTTTAATACCATAATTAAAAACCTGATCTAATGAACATCTATAGAGAGAGCTGTCTAGACATTCTCTGTCTATACTTCCTCACTTCCCATCCACTCTCCAACCAACTGCCTCCACTCCCAGCCCTCCTCTGAAAGAGTGGCCCCAAGAGTAACCTATGACCTCTGAGTTACCAAATCTTTACGGTTCTGCTTTTAAAACTGTTGGTTACACTCTCCTTGAAACTGTCTGATAAATACTCTTCCATGATGCTAGATTCTTGTTTCTCTTTCTGCGCATTCACTGTTTCCTTTATGTGTTTGACTTCATCTGCTGCTTCTCCCAAGGTTCTGTCCTCATCTCTTCTCATTCCATTCCACACAGTCTCCCTGACAACCTTATTTCACACCATGGGTTTATGTCAGAAATGCAAGTTTAGGAGGCAAGGGTTTAGTGCAGGAGACAGCATGGATGCAGGTACAGCCCACAGGCTTCCTCGGTGAACACCCCGGTGAATGCCAGGGCGTGGCGGTGGATGGAGGCTGGAAGGCCTGGAAGGTGGACAGTCTCCCTCTAAATTCAGAGCAGGGACCACGTGTGTCCTGTTCACTTCTACACCTAGCTCAGTGCCTAGCCTCTAATAGACATTTGATAAAAGTTTATTACTTGGTTGAGCACACACTGAATTTTGCATGTTCTCTAGAGAGCTCTAGAAATACAGTCTGTTGAGGGATGGAAAGTTATCATCAATCTCTGAGCTTCCTCAAGGGCTCTGACTCAGGCCAGGAGCTCTTGCCCAAACAATAGCCAAGATCACAATCAAGAGATCAATCTAAGCCAACCCCCAGTGAGGCCACTTCTTGGATGTTGCACGTACTGCTTTGTAGAACCAGAGCACTCTCTTAAATCATAAGACCCCGCACACTTGCTCATTTCTTCCTGTCCCTCTTTTTCCCTGTCCCTGGTAGAGAACATCCCTCCCTCCACCACCCACACAGCTGTGAAGCTGCCAGCAGTCCCTGAGAGAGACAGGATAGGGGCATCCTTTGTATCAATGACTGTGGACCAGGGAAAGAGACTTCTGGCAAAGCAAAGTGGCCATTTTCACAGACTTTTCATAAGTACATAAGCCAAACCCTGAGCTGCTGAAAAATCAGTCTCCTGTCCTTTCACATTCTTGCGGCAATAGAAGTTCATTTTCTCATCATATGCTGTAAATTACAGGCTGAAAAGGTGGGTCGCGTCTGACTTCAGCCTATAAATAGCTGATCTTCCTTTGCCTCCTCAGAGGGGCCATTCTCAACAGTGGCTTAGCTCAGTGCTTCCCCGGCCGAGGGATAAGAACGCAGGAACCAGAAATCAAATCTCCCTCCAGTGAGCCCGGGGCAGAACCTGGAGTTCCTCATGCCTCGGATCAGAGAAGACCCTGCCCGGTGCATACACATTTTTCTATGAGGCAACATCTAGGTAAATCCACTCCCAGTCTCTCTTCATCTCTCTTACGCACCCCTTCTGCAAATAGCTCCCAGCACTGTCCCAGCATCTTGTAAAATAAAAATCAAAGCTGAGCAAATAATTTCAGACTCGTGTTTAAACCTTTCCCGGGTTCCTGAGTCATTGCCTCTTAAAGGGGAAGCGCCTTTGCCACAGGCTCCGGAAGCTGTTCCCTATGACAGCACCTCCACCATCCCCACCGAAGAAGCATTTTGTTTGGCATTTCAGGAGCTCCTCACAGAGCTTATGGAAGGCGGCTTTTAATCAATCGACAACATTATTTATCATCAGCTGCATGCCTGGCACGAAACAGATGCAAAGGTGAATGAAAGACATGAGATTCATCCTCAGGGAGCACAGAGTCAAGTGCAAGAGACACACCACACTCTGTGTAACAACAGAGAACAGGAGAAAATTGGGATTCAGCATTCAGTCGAGTGGGTGAGATGGCAAGCGTGCTAGGAGTGCAAGGAGGGCGGTCTGTGAGGATGGAAAGCTTCCTGGTGGAGGTGAGGACTGAGCTGGAGGCTTTGGAGAAGAGAAGATTAAGGGGAGAAACTAAAGCCAGGAGAACAACATGAGCAAAGGCAAGAAAGCCAAATTAAAACCATGTTTGGGGAGATGTGACCCTGCATGTGTCACATGGTCTGTGTTTTGGGCTGAACTGTGTCCCCTGCCCCTAAAATTTGTATGTTGAAGCCCTAACCACTAGGACCTCAGAATGTGACTGTATTTGGAAATAAGACCTTTAAAGAGGTGATTAGGGTAAAGTGAAGTCTTATGAGTGGGCCAACATCCAACAGGACTGATGTCGCGATAAGAAGAGGCGATTAGGACACAGACAGGCACAGGGGGAGGACCACGTGAGGACACAGAAAGGCGGCAGCCACCTGCAAGCCAAGACTAGAGGCCTTGGAAGAAACTCACCCTGCCAACACCTTGACCGTGGGCTCCCAGCCTCCAGAACTGTGAGAAAATAAATGTCTGTTGGTTCAGCCCCCCAGTCTGTGGTGCTCTGTTATGGCAGCCCCAGCAGACTGATACAGTCAGGTTCTCTTGGAAAGAGCTCTCTGGAAGCAGCTGGAGGCTGTCCCAAGAGTTCAAGCACAAGGCCATCTTGGCCTGATCCAAGGCAGAGGTTGTGAGAATGGATGTAAGGAATTAGAAGGTAATAGAGACCAGCCTTGGCCACCAGTCGCATGCAGGGATGAAGGATATCTATAAAATCTGAGGAAGAAGGACTCCAGGGAAACAGGCTGACATTTCAGTTCCCAGGGATGACCCTATCCACAGAAACCCAGTGTCCTCTCCCTGCCCTTTCTCAACCCTGGTTTTTGTGTGGCAGGGGACACCTTTAGGCTGCAGGATGCTGATGAGATAAACCTCAACATCCAGTGTTTCATGCTGACTCAAGTTTGGAGCTTCTTGGTAGGAAAAAACTTTAAATCCTAACTTACACCCGCTCCGGCACTCCCCTGCCCAGGTGGGTAGTCAGGAAAGAAATCTCTCCTGGGGGCACCAGTCATTAAGAGACTCTGGAAAGCAAAGCGCCTAGCTCATCACTCAGTCACTGGGGATCTCAGACTCCTCAATCACTCAATTCTGAGAATCCCAGCTGTGATCACTGACAACCTCAAGCTCCAGACACCGCAGCTCGTGCTGGAAGGGGGAATCAGGAAATGTGTACCGTGACTCCTCAGGGACATCCCTGACCTCAAAACACCTAATGAGCTGGGTGCATGATGGCCCGTGCTCACTCTGCACAGGCGCAAAGGGCCCTACATGCATCGACGATGTATCTAATTATTCAAACAGACACGCTGCGATGTGCAAATCGTACCCACAGTGCAGCACCGCTGTGCACCCACCAGAGCTACCGTGAAAATCGCCAGTGTTGATATGGACATGGGGCAGCTGAAAATCCCCGTCACTGCAGGTTGTACAACCGCTGTGGAAAGCTGCTCGGTAGGATCTACCAATGCTGAATATACATTCACCTCATGGTCCAGCCACTCCATTCCTAGGTACAGAAGTGTGTGCCTATGTGCACCAGAGACACGTACAATCGCAGCACTACTGTACCAGATCTCCCCCAAATTAAATGGGGATGAACAAGTACAATGACACACAACAATATGGAGGAGTCTCACAAACATATTGGGGATAGGAAACAACACAAAAGACCACCTATTGTATGATTCAATCTACTCAAAGTTCACAAACAGGCACAACTAACCAACTTAGGGAGTTAGAGGTCAAGTTGATGGTTATCCTTGGGATGGGGACAGATGTATCCTCTCCTGCTCTGAGGAAGCATGAGGGAGGTTTCTGAGGTACGGGTGACATTCAGTTTCTTGAACTCAGTGCTTGTTTTATGGGTATGTTCACTCTGTGAAAATTCAATCTGCCGTACACTTATATTTGTGCAGTTTTCTGTGTGTATGTTATATTTCAATTAAAAGTTTTTAAAAATTAAAGCCCCATATGGTAGGAAAATGACTCTTTGCACTGAGGAAAACAAGGCACAGAGGACGTAAGTAACTGTCCCAGGGACAGATGGCCAGCAAGAGTCAGAGCCAGGACTTGAAACCAAGTCGTCTGGCTCTAGAGCTAGACACTCAACCACCCCTCCATGCCTCCTCTTGGGAGAAGAAGGGGTCTTAGCCCATGTCCTGAATTGACTGTCTTGTGTAAACCCTGTAGAACCCTAAGCACAGTGCTTGGTATTTCACAGGTGTCCAGTATATGTCTTATGTGGATGTAAATCAATCCCACGGAAACCACTTGCAGTGGGTTACGTGTTTTGCACAAGTCACAGCATGGCCACTGTATAAGAGCCAGACCATAAGGACAGATGACTAAAATTAACTTCATATCATGGACAATAGAAGTGACTCTTTAGACCTGGAAGCCTTTTCTCACCCACCCCCTCTCATCCCTCCTAAAGACCTCATAGGATGGACTGGTCCAGTCTTGGGTTTCCTCTGGGTTGAACACTTCTGGCAACAACTGATGATGGACTCTCCTTCCAGACACCTTGGAAAACCTATTTGATCCTGGCATTTACAGAGATATCTCAAGGCTTCAAAGGCCAACTCACAGGTCAGGAGGCTGCTTGAAGGATTTAGAATGCAGAATATGAGATGTAAAACCAGTGGAGATCAAATTGGACAATCTTTTCTCTAGAGAAGGGCTGGTGCCTGACTTCAGTCCCTTCACTCACACACTCATTCACTCAACAGGCAAGCTTTTCTGCCTGAAGATCACCCCCTCCTCTACTCACCCTTGCTCCAGGACTCACACTTGTTCATCCCAATAAGAAACAAGGGAAGCCAGGCCCAAGGATACTCAGGACGCCTCTGTGCAGACAGCCGAGGTTCCAGCCTCAATGCACTGCTCTTCAGAGAGCGCTGGGCCCCTGACCTCCCTGCCACTGCCGCCTCCCACTCAGTTCACTAATTCCCTCTCCTTCCACGACTACCGTGACTTTGCAGAGTCAGACTTGGATTTCACCTGAGAGGCTGATGCTGCCCACCCCATGGCCCCAAAAACCCATCACCGCTTCCCACTCACTCCCCGCCTCGCCCCTTCCTAGGAGCCTGGTCCTTGCTCTTGGGGTTCCCCAAGGTCTGGGGCCGGCTTCTCAGAAGTTTCTGCAAGCCCCAGCAAGGGGCCTTCACACCAGGGCACAGCCCCGAGCAAAAGCAGAACATCCGGGGAGCCTGTCCCCCACTCCCGATATCCCAGGGGAGAAAAAAATACTGCCTGTCGGAAATGTGTTAGAACTGTCAAAAACACATCAAAACAGCTATATACATTGTGATCTCTAAGTCACAGTTCCATTTGTTCCGTGACAGTGTAAAAATAACAAAATTTCCACGAGATGGAAAATAAAAACATAGGAACCACTTCAACGGTATGTGAAAACAATGTCTCAACAAAAGTCCCTTTTTTCCCCTCAGTGGTGGCCTCTATTCAGTGACATCTGTCTCCCTCCCATTCTCCCTCTCAGCACACCCCTTCCTTCTCTCTCACCCTCTTTTTTCTCTTCTACCTGGGCCTTTTCCCCATACCTGGCTCAGACAGCGAGCAGGAGATCGCAACCTCCTGATCTGAAGACAGGTCCAGATGGTGCCTCAGAGTCGCTCCCAGCTCAGTTCTGCCAGCTCACGTTCCCAGGACACCGACCCAGGAAGACACCCAGACCCTCCAACCACAGGATTTACATATTTAAGTTGGCCTGAACAAAGGCTGGGGGTGAGGGTACTCTTCTAGAAGGTGCCAAGAGAAAATTCCCCAGAGCTGCTGGCTCCATTCTCGTGCTGTTATAGCACTGAGCATCCTGGGTTGTGTCTTCTTCAATTAAGCCTCAAACTATGAGAAGTCAAGAGACAATGATCCTTTGCCTCCCCCCACCCCCATTCCCCAGCCCCAGCCCAATTTCTGCCCCAGAGGAGGAAGGAGCTGAAGAAATATTTATTGAATGACTGAACAAATGAATAAAGGCTGCCCTGAATGCATGAATAAATGAACGTCTAGATCACAGGGAAAAAGTGATCATAATATTTATTTGTTTGTATCAAAATAATACAGGCACACGGTCTAAATAAAACTCACATCGAACTAACACTTAAAAGGGAGAACAGAAATCTCCTTCTGCATCTCCACTCATCCACCAGTCCTGATCTCAAGTGACAACACTCCCATATCTTTTACCTCTTTGTTCTGATATGTACCTTCATATATCTTGATTGTTAAGAGTGGAGAGAAAAGACACCATGGGATGTCTACAGCACACTCCAGCAGGGGAATCCCAGCATAGTGCCCTGGAGTTCTGGAGCAAGGCCACACCATCTGCCCCAGAGAACTAAACACCACTCAAAAAGTAGCTTCTGGCGGGATACTGGGCCCTGGCAGGGATAGAATCTGATCCTGAGGCATCAGAAGACTATATGGGCAGAGCCACCCACCGTAGACTGGTTCTGTCAGACCCATCAAATCATAAGGTCAGGTGGGCCCAGCAGCAATCCATAATAAGATCAAAGTGGTACATTTGGACAGGGCAGAACCAGAGCCAGAGGGCACAAGTAAGCTGCATGAGCAGATGTCTCAAACCCTGTCATCCACTGCTATTGCACTGGTACTTCTCCATCGGCCCACATCTATGGCTACAGATAGAGGCGGAAGAGAGCTGAGCCCTGTTTACAGATAGGTAGCTTGACATGTGGGTGCCAACCGAAAAAGGATTACAGCTGCACTATATCTTCACTCGGGGTCTCCGTCACCCAGAACCCACCTCTCTGGCTCCACAAGTGTTAGATGACGGAAAATAAGTACAAATATTTTTTAATTGTGGTAAAGTACATAGAACACAAAATGTACAGTTTTGACTATTCTTAAGTATTTTAATGTTCAATGACATTAAGTACATTCACATTGCTATGGAATCATCACCATCTACTCCATCTATATCTCCAGAATATTTTTCATCTTATCAAACTGAAACCCTGTACCCAATTAACACTGACTCCCCACTTCCCTCTCCCCCAGTCCCTGGCAACCACTCTTCTACTTTCTGTCTCTATTAACCTGACAACCCTAAGTACCTCATATTTGCGGAATCATACTGTAGTTTTTCTTTTGTGATTGGCTCATTTCACTTAGCATAATGTCTTCAAGGTTCATCCATGATGAACCATGTGTCAGACTATCCCTCTTTTTTAAGGCTGAATAATAGTCCATCATATGTATGTGCCACATTTTGTTTATCAATTCATCTTCAATGGACACTTGGGTTGTTTCCACGTTTTAGCTATTGTGCGTAATACTACCATGAACATGGGTGTACAAATATCTGTTCAAGTCTCTGTTTTCAACCTTTTGGGTATATATCCAGAAGTAGAATTGCTGGATTATATGGTAGTTCTATTTTTAATTTTTTGAGGAATTTCCATACCATTTTCCATACCATTTATGTTCCCACCAGCAGTGTACAAGGGTACCAATTTCCCCACATGCTCACCAACACTTGTTGTTTTTATAATAGCTATCCTAATGTGTTTGACATGATATCTCACTATGGTTTTGATTTGCATTTCCCTGATGATTAACCACGTGGAGCACCTTTTCATGTGCTTATTGGCCAAATATCCTTTTAGCTACCAGAAAGACTCAAATTTACCAAATAATGACCAAATAGCCCCATTTTCATTGCAGAGTGATCTATGCAGGCAGCAACAATGCACTCACTTTGGAAAATAAACAAAGATGTATTTTATTGACCATTAATTCATAGTATCAAGAAGAAAAGGTTTTTCATTCTCAGTCATAGGAGGATTTGATCAGTGAATGCTGGTTCAATAGTTCAATTATATGAGAAAACTTAAGCTCAGTAAAGATGGCCTGACATCTTTACTGAACCTTCTAAAAACTGAAATGGAGTTTGAATATTGCACAGGGGTACTAATTTACCAAAAGGAAGCAGAAAATCTTAACCCTACACACGCTGCAGGCAAAACAAGCCCAGCAAGCCGTTAGAACCTCTCTACGTTCTTACGGCCTTGAGACCACCGCTTTGCAGGCTTAAAGTGATGTCAGTGAGTGAAAGGCCAATTTCTTACACTGTGAAAAAATACAGGTGGCGTCAGAGGAGAGATGTGAACAAGGGTTTGTATACATTGGAGACTTTTTGGTCTCCTTTCCACTCCAGGCAAAAGCAGTCCTCTCCCTTCCTCCCAGGAGCTCAGCACAAAAACTGCCTCGTACTTCATCACACTCAACATCTAATTACTCCCACAGGCCAGCGGACTCCACTTTCGACACCACTCTGCCCCCTTTCTGTTCCCTCCTCCTCGTCCCCTCTCCCCACATCACATTTAGAGGGACACCATTATGATTCCAAAGCAGAAACTGGCTACATGTTCACCACTCTCAGTTCTCCTTCCTAGACCCATGGGAAGACTACATTTCCCAGACTTCCTTGTAATTACATCAGGGCCAGGCGACGTGGATTGTGGGCAGAAATTGTATATTAGATTTTCAGTCTTGGCCATAAAACTCCCAAACAATTGTCCATACTCTCTCTTCCCCTTCCACAGCAGCCATGCAGGCAATGGATTGAAAATGGCAGCATGACAAGATGGAAGAAGTCTGGATGCCTTAGTCATTACCTGAGGCAGAGCTCCCAGAAGAGCCTCTCAACCCACATTAGACAGTGACATGAGAGAAAAATATACCTTTTTTCAGGTCAAGTCATTTAGATTTGAGAGTTGGTCATCACCACAGCATAGTATAGCCTATCCTGACCAATACAGACCTTCCCATCTTTCCATAACTCCAGTCACCAACAAAAATTCTCAGCGAACTCTGGACATTGGCTGGTTAAACCAAGTAGGACTCCAAGAGCATATGAAGTTCTACCATAAAGCTAGACTTTACTAAACACCCTCCTAGCCTAACTATAACCACTGAAAGTTGAACTCATAGAAGCAAAGTAGAGCCCTGGTTGCCAGAGGCTGTGCTGTGGGAAAAAGGAGAAATTTGGGCAAAGGGTACAAACTTTCAGCTATAAGAGGAGTAAGTTTCGGGAGCTAATGTACAGCCTTGTAACTATTTTAATAATACTGTATTGTATATTTGACATTTGCTAAGAGAATAGATCTGAAGCCTTCTCACCACATACACACAAAAAGTGTAACTATGTGAGGTGATGGGTGTATTAAAATAAGCTTGACTGTGCTAATCATTTCATAATGTGTATGGATATCAAAACATCATGCCGTACACCTTAATTAAATGCAATTTACCAAAAGGTGGCCCACTACAACCATAGAATATAAATGTTTTATTTTATGTTCAGTGGTATTTTATCTGTTGAAGTGGACATGCTCAATTATTTACCTAGAAAAAAATTAATGCTACTGTGTACTACATGACACAGAAAATGCGCACCCCTTGATTTCACCATAAGAATGACTGCTGTAGGGCTTCCCTGGTGGCGCAGTGGTTGAGAGTCCGCCTGCCAATGCAGGGGACACGGGTTCGAGCCCTGGTCTGGGAATATCCCACATGCCGCGGAGCAACTAGGCCCGTGAGCCACAATTACTGAGCCTGCGCGTCTGGAGCCTGTGTTCTGCAACAAGAGAGGCCGCGACAGTAAGAGGCCCGCGCACCGCGATGAAGAGTGGCCCCCACTTGCTGCAACTAGAGAAAGACCTCACATAGAAACGAAGACCCAACACAGCCATAAATAAATAAGTAAATAAATAAACCCAAAAAAGTTAAAAAAAAAAAAAAAAAGAATGGCTGCTGCAACCTGTCCTCTTATGGATGTGTTTCCCTGACTGATGTTAAAATCAATCAATCTCCATGGAAATTCAACCCGTCGGAACTGGGCAGTCGTGAACTGCTCACATTCAGGGTCTTTGTCCACCCTCATTTTCAGAATGCAGTAGCTTGGCTACTGTGTTAATTAACAACACATTTTGTAAGCAGCAAAAATCAATTGAAAAAATACCTATAATCTGTGGCTAATAACCAAATGAAACTCATCACAAAAATGCCAAGAGCATCTGAAAGATCACAGGGAGCCCAGAAACTTGTGTTCAGACAGAGGAGCCATGGGAGGGAGAGACGAGTGTGGTCCAGAGTGGTCGGGAGTGGTCATGCAGAAAGCCAACTCAGCTGGCGCAGAGTCAGACAGCAGAACAAGTGGCATGCCACAAAACAAAACACATAAAGTATGTGTCTTCCCCCTAGTGGTGGGGCAGCAGATGGTAAAGCTGTAGATCAGAGGCTGGAAAGATGGGGACCCACGGTATGCAATGGCAAAACATTCAAAACTGTCACCTATCATTACTTGGGATGCAGACCAAGTGCCTACTGAGTATGGCTTAGAGGAAATGGTTGGAAAGAGCCAGAATGTTACTATGTGTTGGTTGCTTCTCCATGCATTTTACAAGGCATAACAAAAAGATATGCACTCAAGAGAAATATCGGCTGGTTTGCAAGCAGAAAATGAAAGGGAATAGAGAGAATCCAGATAATAGGGCCCACCTGCTACACCCCCAAACAGTAGCACATAAGACTGCAAAATTCTTTAGGCAACTAAGTCCATTAAGATTTCTTGGTTAAAAAGGAAGACTCAATCCTGTAGCAAAGAGTAAATTAAGGATTCCCACCCAAGCCTATTGATTGAGATGGTCTCAGGATAGCTGCCATCATGCTGAGAGAGATGGATGAAGAAAAAAAATAAGGCTGGCTTAACAATTATATCTAGGAAAGAACTTTGGGTGAAGTTATGGACACCTGCAACTGTAAAAAGCAGGTTGATCAGAAGCCTGTTAAGTTTTTGACAAAATTGTATTGCCAAAGAAACTATAATCCTGGACTTTTATAAAAAGCCTGTGTTTATTAAATAATCCTCAAGCCCCTTCATCTTGCACCAGGAAGAAGCAAGCAAGGAGGGGACACTTGCCCACTTCAGATGTGTTCAGATAAAGGATGGTGGACAAGGAAATACCTTCCAGAGAATGGAGCCGGCAACCGTGGGAAGAGCGAACAAGAGTTCCTTCACTCAAACAGAATCAGGGCTCGTGAAGGAACCTCCCCACAGCTGGGCAGGCGTTCTCACGATGGACCAGTGTCTGCTGTGTCTCCCACTCCTCTCTCTTGTGAATGGGAGACATTGCTGTGCTGCTCCACCATGCACACGGGTAGGTAGAAGGAGGCGGCAGATTGCATGTCTTTTGGTTCATCAGTTACTAGGTTATAATGAGTCATATCCACACCTGATGGTTTAAATTCCAGGAATTTGAGCTGGATGCATGAATTTAACTTTGGGGAGCAGTGAGGACAGTTGAAGTGTGAGAATTAGGGTGTACACAGGCTTTTATTATCCAGGGACAGACTGTGGCAGTGATGACTAGCTGTCTACCAACTGATACTGCCTCTTCCACTGTGTGGAGCTGTCGCTGAGAGGCTGCTGTCAGGCCAGCGACTGCATTTCCCAGCTCCTCCTTTGCAATTAGATGTGTCCCCCCTCTTCCCAGAAGAATGTGCATGGAAGAAACGTATATCACTTTCAAGCTGGGGGGTTTTCATCTCCACTCTTCTTTCCCTTTCTGGCAGCTGGAAGCAGAAGACTTTGAGGTCTTAGGCAGTGGTAGAGCCTAAAGATGGAAATTATCTGGATCTCTGAACCACCATTTGGAGAAACATCACCTGCCAACCAGGAGCATCCAAAGTAGACTGTTACATGAGGGAGGAAATAAACCTTTATTGTGTTAATAAACCTTTATTGTGTTAAGCCTTTGAAATTTCGACAGTGTGTGTCAAGAGGTAGAGTTACCCTAACTAATATATTAGCAGACTATTTGAAGCAGTGTTCTCTAATTTCTCTGTTTACGGCACACTTTCCAATGTTAGTATTTTTGTCAGTGCACTTGAAGGGACTACAGTCTGTGCAAATTGTCACTCTACTCACTTCAGCACTGTCACTGCCTAAGTGGATCGATTTACTTGCTCTTTTACATGTAAAAGGAGGCAAAGTACTTGCATTTGGCAGTGAAGATGTGATTGCTCTGTGGCTCAGATGTGTTGTGATGCTATCATTCTTGCAATATATTCTATCATCTCTACACTGTGTCACCCGTCTCATTCAGCTCAACATTCCATTCCGAGCCCCACCTGAGCGGGTGGTTACAGAAGTTCATTTTATGCACTGCTCAAAATTCTGGCTACTCGCCTATAATGGTTCACAAGTCCCTTTCTAGGGTACCAGGGCCCACTGGTTGAGGACCGCTGGTTCAAAGGTTAGAAATACCCAAGCACAAAATGCTTCAGCCCAAGCATCCCTAGTGAGTTTTTCCAAGTCAAGGAGTAATTTCAGCTAGGGTAACTCTAGCTTTCATTCACACAGAGAAGTATTTCTGCAAAAGTCAAATTTGACTTTATGGCTCAGGGTCAAGAGGGGCTGAAATTTCTGTTTCTATTTCAGAGTGCTCACTGGTGTTCACTGCTATGCTGACAGCTAATATGAAACAGACTGTAGCCTTTGGTGATGCAAGTACAAAATCTACAAACATCTAAAGAGGAATAAAAACTAACTAATGCATAAATAACTAAATACACACACGCTGAGAATCAAACGATCCACATGATTCTGTCCACATTAACATGACTTCACTTTTCTAGGGGAATCTTGCTCAGGCAGGTAAAAGTTGTTCAAACCAGGAACTTTCTGAAAGACTCAACTCTTGAATAGAAAGCATCAGATGGCCATTTATCCCCCAAGACCCTTTGAACCCGTCTCTCAAACTCCTCGCCTGTTGTGTTCACCAATCCTAAACTATAAAATCATGATTCTTACCTGCTCCTCACCAAGTTTCTGCATTGAAAGGTCCACCTTAAACCAGACTTGAAATTCTCAGTAAATACTCCAACTTGGCTCATGCCTCAGTGAGATGCCACTAGACTCTGTCAAGCTGGGGCTCTCTTACCATGGTAGGCAATAAACTCCGCTTTGCTTACCTACAGGTTGTCGTGGTGATATTTTGGGATCCAGCATTCAGCAACCCACTTATAGGTACATTCTGGTCCTGTTTCTATAACTCATTCACAGGGTATCTCAGGGCAAGTATCTTAACCTCTCTGTTTGCTGACAATAAATCTGGAGATGCTAGATAAACACATCCGCCTAGTTATTTTAGACAAGGCTAAGCATGATCTACTGTGGCCTGAGGCAGAAAAAAAAATCTATCAACAGCACAGGCACTTGTATCATTGAGACCAATCACTAAATCCTTTGAGGATTCTTGTAAACATCGTTACAAACCAGACACATGCATTCACTCTGGGCAAGGAGGAAACAAAAGTCATTTAAACAGAGAAAATCAAAATTGGGAAGAGGTTTGGAGAAAAGGAAATAAAAAAAAACAAGCATTGTATTAAAACGAGAAACCTAGAATATAAGAGCTGGAGCAGAAAAATTTTTTCAACAGCTTTGTAAACTGAGCAATGATTTTTCTTCCCCATGGCCAGCATACTGAAGCTAATGGTAAAAGTATTAATTTATCATCAGAGTTTAAAGATCTCTCTTGTCAGTAATGAAATAAACATGTGACAGGGTAGCCAGAGAGTTATTGTTTATAGGAAGGTTATTATAATAATTAAGATTAATAGCAATTACTTGTTGTGTTTGTGCATTTTTTTTTCCTTGGGAAAGAACTGTAGCCATATTAAATAACTAATCAACACATCCTCATGTCAGGCTACGAATGCATGGATTCATAAGGCTTCCCATACTCCCCAGCCTGCCATAACCACCTAAATAAATAAACAAGCACGGAATAAAAACTAGCTCACATTTTGAAAGGCAACTTCAAAATTAAACCCATCACCAGATTGATGAGAGGGTCTAAAACGGAAACTGAGGCTTTCTCCTAGTAACATGCTAGAGTACCCTGTGGAGCCCACTGATGGCTGACAAAATGTAGATTTTGGATCTCGCTGCCTTTTCGTGTGTTTCTGTGTAGGTACATAAATAAATCTATATCTTGAGTGTTATATATTTTATATAATAACTTGAATAATTTTATCTTCATATAAAAGGGGATTTTTCACTCTTCAGTCACAGCCCTATAAGGGAAATCTTAAGCCTTAAGTATTAAAGCCTAAAAGCTATTTTGATTGAACATTTTCCAGAGCAGCATGAAAATGGATAGGACTGTTTTCTCATATATGAATTTTTTTTTAAGGGGGGTGGGCCTTGCCATTTACATAGCTCGATACTGAGAGAGGGAAGCGGGTCAAGGAAATCACTCCTCCTCGCCTGGAGAACGCTTACAGCCTGTCACTGAACAGAAGCAAAACACATTTGTAAATAAAGAAAGACTTGGTGGAAAGGGGGGGAGGAAATGCTTGCTCCCTCCCAAAGCCACCTTCCTTCTAACGGCAACACCACAGCTGAATTAGGATCACAGACCAGAAACGCAGACCAGGGCCAAGGGCTGGAACGTGTATAAAGGATGGAGACAAACTGGATGGTGAAGACTGCTGTGGTCCAGGGCAGGAGGGCGGGCTTCCCTCCTCCCATCCGGCCATTAAACTCACCCCTAAAGCTCCTCTTTTCTACCCTCCCTCCTTCACATACACACAGATGGACACACACACACACACACACACACACACACCCCAACACACATGCACACAGTCATTAACTGCAAAAGTGCAGAGACTTCCATTTCTCCCTGAACCTTCGTTTTGAAACTGGTAAATTATATTCATCCCACAATAAATCTGTGTGTTGTAGTGGGAGAAGAAGAGGGGGAAGGAAAGATGGGACGAAAATAAGAGGCATTTATTATTGGGTCTGCTCAGAGAGAGGATCAGTGCTCGGGCTCTGGGCTCAGTTAAGATGACAAAGACTCAGCTCCTGATCTTCAGGAGCCTCACATCGATTCTGCTGTAAGGGAGTTGCCGTCTTCAAAATACAACACCTAGCACTTTGCAAATTCTGCTCCCAGAAAGGATCTTGGGAGGGGGGCTAGTGTGACAGGGCTGGACCACATGCCACCCCTGCCTTCCTCTGGAATGCCTCACTCTGAATGCACACCGCCCAACCCCTGGAAGCTACGGCTGTCACCAGAGCAGCAAAGGCTCAAAGAGGATGTCTCTGCAAAGGCAGGGATAAAAGGGAAGGATGGCATGCAAGGGAGATATGAAGAGTATGAACAGAGGGATGGTGGTAGAAATGCAAGAGATGTTATCAAGTCTAAGGATCCACAAAAAAGGGGGAAATTCATGCATGCTGGATACATCACAGGAGAAAAGATGGGGCATCTTCTAAAACCAGAGTAGGTTTGTCGGAGAGAAAAATACTGAACCCTCCAGGGTGGCTCATAGATGTGGATCCTGCATCCCTGTCAGTGAGGCTCCACAAGGGGGTGGGCCAGGTAAATGCACAGTTGGGTACCCAGAACTGGTGCTCAAAGCAAAGTCTGGGCAGGAGATGGGATGCCGCATGTCAACAGCACATGGATGGTCGCTGTGGCTGTGAGAGCGGGTGAGGTCGCCAGGGAGAGTATACAGCGCAAGAACGCTGTTAACGAGAGGGCAGAATCGTAGAGAACACTAATCTATAAGGCTAAGCAGGTGAAGAAGGACAAGCAGGAAAAACAGCAGGGGGAGGAGCTCGGAGACTAAGGAAGGAGAAAGCTCAAGGCAAGAATGTCACCTGGACATAGCTGGTTCCAGTGCCCCATCCATCCATCCTCCAATCCACCGTCACATTAATCCTCAGTGAGTGCATTTGTGACCATGACCTCTGCTTACTCAGAATGCTCCAAAGACTCTACCATCTTAGACTGGTATTAAGGTTCTCGGCGAACCAGTTCTTGCGAAACTCTCCACCCTCATCTTGTAATTGCTCCCATAGAGATACCCTGGAACTAGCTAAATCACTTCCTCGCCATTTATTTCCCCTACTTTTTTTTTTTACCACCATGTCTTTATTCATGCTGTTCCACCTTCTGGAATGCCTGCCCTGCCTGGACTATCTTGCCTGCCAGAGAAGTCAGTGAACATGCTCCCTAAGTCTGTCTTATGACTCCATCAATAAGAAGCTAACACGTGTGTACATGAAGCCATGCTGTGCACAGGCACAGCCAGACGGACCAGTCTTTCCTCTCATCACTGTGGGTAGATATTGGCCAGCTGGTAGTCAGACAGTAGCCACAATGTGCAGTAGCACATCCACCTGGACACAGAAATGTGTGGGTGTGAACTCACGCCCCACGACCATGGGACTCTGTTTGTTCCCTCCAGCCCCAGAACAATGGTCTCCCAGCAGCTATGAAAACTCCAGCTGGCCTCTCTCTGGGTCTTCGTTGTCTCTCTGGGTAGAAGAAGCCTATCTGGCATTTGCGATAGCTGGCTCCTGGCGCCCCCAGCTACTGCCTAGAGAAATCTGAGCAGAGCACTTGGAGATGACCCAAGGTGAGGCCCAGTATCCAAAATAATAAAAAGCAAGTATGACTGTGTTACTCTCGGCTCCGACACAGCCTGGGAATCCTTATCAAACAAACACCAGTGTGGGAGGAGAGGTCACTGTGGATATTCCAGGGCTAACAGTCAAACGTTAATAACTTTACCGCGTAGATTAATTTTAAATGTCAGACCACGTCGCTGTGTAAAGCTAAGGAGCTTGGGAAAACCATACGTTTTCAGGCATCCTGATGCCACCAGCACATTTTGTGTTTGATCACTAGTGGGGTGGGCCGGATCAGAGAAGAGGGTGTTTAACAGTTGCTGCCCCTGCAATGCAAACATGACAAATAAATGGCATCTGAATGCATCCGCGGCCTAGCTTCTCAACCGGGAAAAATGGCCGAAATGACAGATTTCACACAGAACCACAAGACTGTGCAAGGGCCGAGACCCAGCCCAGGATGCCAGGTTCCAAGCCCAAACAAATATGTGTAACTTGGTTAAGAGCCCCTGGAAAATAGCATTTGTAATGGAAACAGCGGTAACGCTGGGCTGCTGATTCCGCCCCAGGCAGGAGGCAGAGCTGGGTCAGGACTGCTGAGGGTGGGCGTGGGTAGGGGAGCCGGGGGCAGCCCCAGCCCAGGAAAAGCTTGAAAGGAAAAGGGATGTGAGGCAGAGACTACAGGAGGAGCACGGAGGAAGGAACAGATGCTGCACACAAAACCCACCCAGGGCTGCCAGGATTGCAATTAAAAATTCACATATTTTGGACTGAAATTCTCATATTTTAAGAGAACTTGGGCAAAAATCCTCCTCCCACCAATATTAGCAATGCAAAACCGGCAGTCAAGACAGACTCAAATTATCATCCATTTTACAAAAAGGATGAAAATTGTATAGCACTGAGTCCAAAATTCTTCAGCGAAAACAATCATTAGAACGCACCTGGCAGCCCTTGGTCCGACCCCCCAGGCTCCAGGACCGGGACAAAGCGCCCGCCCTCTCCCCCACACAGCCCGAGGCTCCAGATCTGGGACTGTCACAGCGGTCACCAGTCGCCAGGGGCTCTCAGGATTCTCTTACAGTTTGAGAGGCCACCCTTATTGGGATAAATGTGCATGCCGAATTCAAGAGGCGATAATACTATAGCAGGATAAAGTGCAAGGGCAAACATGAAGCGTGCCAGAAATTCCAACACAAACACAGTCCCAGGCCTGATGCACCTGGATTGGGCTTCTGGTGTTCAAGCCAGCAAATGGGGTGGGAGAGAAGGAAAGAGGGGGCCAGGATGGAAATGTAGGCATGCAGAATCCAAAGTCAAGTGAACCCTCAATAAGCAGGGTCCCGCATGGAGCTGAGCACCTGACAGCAACTAAGTTTCTGGCTAAAACCTCTGAGGTTCTAAACTAGTGGTTACCAGTGGCGGGGGCGATGGGCAGTATAAGGGTGGGGAAGTGGGAGGTACAAACTACTGGGTGTAGGATAGGCTCAAGGATGTATTGTACAACACAGGGAATGGAGCCAATATTCTGTAATAACTGTAAACAGAAAGTAACCTTTTAAACTTGTATAAAAAAATGCAAAAAAAAAAAAAATAAATAAAAATAGAATACATAAAACTACCAGAGGAAACAAAATAAAATAAAATTAAAATTAAATCTTTGAGAGTCTACCTCCAAAATGAATCTCAAATACATCTCCCACCTTCTTCCCGTGTTCACCCTCCCTATTCCAAACTTCTTCCGCACCGCCTCCGGGGATGCTACATAAACACCCATTTCCTTATGTCAAGTGGCCACCACTGCAAACAGGATCAATATTCAGCTCCAGCGAGGCTCTCTGGGGGCTGGTCCCAGGTGGCAGCCCCCACCTGGCAGGCAGAAGCACAAAAAGTAGAAAAGCAAGAGGCATGATGGGGAGGGACTAGTCTTACCAAATAGTATTGATAAAGATGTTTATACATATAAATATTATATTTATTAAAGGGCTATAAATACAAGTACAACAGAAATGTCAATAGATTCTGAATTCAGCAACACGTTCTAAGGGCTAGGTGGACTCTCGACCCAATGGGCTGGACCTCTGCCGTGTTCGCGAACCTGATGCAGAGGGCAGGACTTGCTGGAACAGCATCAAGATTTGCGACAAGTGAGACCTCTCTTACCAGGTTAGCAGGTCTCTTCAGGATGGCTGAGAAGTGGAGAGTGGGGGCTTCAGAGGATTGGCTCTAAACTCATACATCTCAAGTTCAAACCCAGCCCATGGTTTCCCAGCAGTAAGAAGTCAGGCAAGTCACATAATCTTTCTGAGCCTCACTTTCCTCACCTTGGTCTGATAATAGTATGTACTTCATAGGTTTGTTGGGAGATTTCAATGAGTTGATTCATATAATGCATTTAGCCCACTGCCCCGTGACTCAATAAATGTTCTCTATTGTTTTTAGAATTAGGAGACCAAGGAAGAGGAAAATTCTGCCCAAGGTCACACAGAGAGCTGGGGGCAGAGCTAGAAGCACACTCTGGCCTCTGGATGCCCCATCCTGGCTCCTCCCCCACGCCAGGCTCCTTTCCTTTGCTGCAGAGTCTGCAGCACAAACATTACATCTGGAGCCAGAAAATAATCAACCTAATTGGGCCATTAGGACCAGTCACTTCCCTCTACATCGAGCCTTTGGGGGATGTTACCAGTGATCAATATAATAAATAATATCGCATAGTCTGGGGCACTTCTCAAGGGAGCATCTTGGAAACCAAGAGGAGAAAGAGACTGAGATCATCATAAGAGATTCAGAGAGAAAGCAGGATCTCCAAGTATCATTAAGCTTCTCCCTTGACTACCTTGCCTTGTTATGTGCCAGATGCAAGGTGAGGGAGGGGGGATGCCAAAGACGGACAAGGTAACCCAGCTGTTCCATTCAAGTTTTGTAATTCCTGGTTTTTCTTATCCAAGGTGTATCTCTCAGTCATGTCACCAATGCACAGACATGGTTCACAGGTAATAGTGGTGAGGCTTTGGTGAGCTTGGCCATAAACAAAGGCTTTCTTCTCTCTCAGCAGAACCTTAAATGCCTGAGAAAACCTCAATGAGCCCAGGCACACCTTCAGTGGCAACCCTCAACCCCAAGGGCATTTACCAACTCATGAACGTTCAGAATCATGCAGAAACATCTGTCCTGGATAAACGTTTCTCTGGTTCCCTAGAAGAACTCTGGGTTCAAAGAGCACAGTTTAGACTTACAGAACCAGTTTGGACAGAGAAAAGTGTCCTTGTGGGATCCCTAGCAAATCAAGGAGCTGACCAATGTACCAGAAAATCAGAAGTATCCATACATTTCCCTAGATTTCACTGCAAGTCATGGCCATGACCTAAGAGTATGTAATAGAGGTTCTGAGAAGTCGGGGCCACAGATCCACAGATAAACCCCAGTGGATGTGCAGCCCAGATGATACTGGAAGTGGAATGGCTGAACCGGAAACCTTTGAGTGTTGGATGCTAGTGAAGACATTCAGTGGTGTACACAACAATTGCTACAACGACCCCGTCTGCCAAAGCAGGAATGTTCTGTAAGCTTGAACTTCCATCAATAGCTTATTCATGTGTAGACATTTATCCAGTGAACACAGAGCCTTCAGGTGTGAAGTGTGGCAATATCAAGCCAACAGGCAAAGAAGCCGTTGTCCGGTTCTGAACAAGGCAGATCACAGCCCCATGCGGAGGGGACTCAAGGGATGCACAGCTCCTCAGCAATGGAATGACAAACATTCAGTCCATTAAAGACCTCTGAGCAAGTGCAGAAGTAGGAACAGAGAATTTCTCCAGGTCAAAACTCTAAAATCCGGAGCTGATGGGAGACAGCAAAAGACACCCAGGAGAAGTGAAGAATCTTAACTGTACCAGAGCAGAGGTTATTATCTAAGTAAGAAGGAATTACAAATTAGTAACAACTCAATACGATATTATCTGCTGTGCTAAGCATGCTTATATTCTCTGTCTGGTCACCATGTCTAGATCTTTCTCATTACATTCTGCTCAACTCATCTCTATTAATACCTTCAATGAGACGACTCCTCCACATATGCTGTTGACAAATGTGTGGTTTGAGTGAGCGCCGACATCACTTGAGGACACTATTCACAGAATGAGCAAAGCCAGGGACAGGGCCTCCTTCGAGAAGCCACCTGAGCACAGTGGCTTTCTGTCTGAGAGCTCTCCATCACCCACTCAGCAGGAACCTGCTCACACACGCACGAGCGCCGACAGCGCTGATACCCACAGACAGAACTCCTCCCCCACGTCTCACCTGCGCCCCTGCCCCTCCGTAGAGCGCCTACCGCCCATGACCACTTGTCTCTGAAATATCCATGCCTCCGTACCTGCTGGAGTAAACGTGACGGCCTCCCATGGATCGGATGAAGCCAGGGAGCCAGGAACAAGAGGCGAACCTGAAAGCGCTGGGTTTCCTTTGTGATTCCCCAGAATATAAAAAGACTCATTCCTCTGAAATATCGTCTCCCAACAGCATCAGGCAGGGAAGGTCGAGGGCAGTTTGGTTTCTGTGTCTGAGACAGCACCCGTGGGTGCCTGCATCTGAGGCTTTGTCCTTCCTGCAGTTCTTCCGTGACTGTGGGACCTGTCTGGGCACAACTGGCCAAGTCCCGAGCCGTGCTCTGGACTGTGCCTGTGCCTCTGAGCCAGGACTGTCCAAGACTGACCGTATCTGTGATCCTTCCCGTGACTTCCCAGGCTCCGAGCTACGTCTGTGCATAATTATTGTCTGTTCCTAGAATTATGATTGTTTGATTATACCTGTATACTCAAACAGTATCGGTTACTCTGATTGTAACTGTCTTGGTGAATGTTTCCTACCATTGTGATTACACCTGATTATGGGGGTGATGTTCAGAATATTTGACTAGTCCTACACCAACTGCTTAGAACAGATGCCCTCCGTGAACAACTGGTATGGCTGTGCTGAGGCATTTCAGCCAGACCGTACACAGTTTATTGAGCAGTCTCAATTCGGTGACGTATAGTCACAAAAGTGCTTTATTTTTTCCATCGCTGCCTTCAATCATGCTCTGTCATAACCCTTCCCTGTCATTTAACGACATCTTCAGTGGGTCCCACTGCTCCCCGGTCACTCTCAGTTATTGGAAGTCTGGTCCAGCCCTCAGGGTATGTCTGATTTAAACCCAGAGAAGACAGGCTACAGGATTGTGAGAAGAGAGAGCACAGCCTCTCTCTCCCCTCCTCTCATCTCTTGTCTGGAAACAGAAGTCGGGAGGGGAGATGGGAAAGATGGCAGGTGTCCTCTCACAGGATCGGTCACCTGTGGCAATGGGGCTGCGGGGACCCTGACTTTGCCCTGGCTCCATCTGGTTTCACTGGTCACTGGTTGTGGCTGTAATATGTGTCGGGTAGATTTGCTGGAGCTTCCTTGAGTGTGTGACCAGTGTCACCACAGCTCCCTCCATCACTGAGGACAGCTCCTTTGGCCCCCCATCAGCAGTCCACAGCCCAACAGCCCTTCAAAGGGCATCAGTGAGCCCTGTGGCTCCACACCCGAATCTGCATGCTCCTTCCCGGGGAGCCACAGGAGCCACTGAGGCCTCCTTTCCTGTCCCCAGAAGAACTGAAGGAAACAGCCCCCGTCTCATCCTCCTCCTCAAATGCGCACCCCCACCCCAGATCCCTTCTTGGAACCCGCTGACTTCAAAAATCTCCAGTGGGCAAGCAGGCATCAGTCACTATGGTCAGGAAGACCCTGAAACTCGAAGGGTCAAGTTCTCCCAAGACCTCTCCTACTCCCTCTGCAGTCCTGACCCCTGATGACCAAGACACCAGTGTCCTCAAGCCACCCTATGGAGAACTCTCACATGGTTCTGGGGGAGGGAGTGGGCAGCAGAAGGGAAGCCTTCTTGTCACAGACTCTGCACTGCTGTCAACTTGAGCAACGGCCCCTCTCTCCCAACCGGTCTTCTTTCATGGAAACGGAGGCTGGAGGCAGAGGGGCAGGTGAGAGTGCTGACTGCCAGCATCAGGGTTTCGGGGATCGATGTCTGGTCCCCACTGTTGGCAAACTCCATCCTTAGAATGCAGGGTACTCAGCCCCTCTTCCTCAACTTTGGACTGAGCTGACAATTCAGGGGCAACAGGGAAAACTCCATTCCCATCCAGTTCCCAATGTCTTCGTCCCTCTGCCTGGACCATTTCTGAGACTTCTGTCTGTTGCATGTTGCTGCTCCCTCTGTGGTCACACACCTGGGATTCTGTCTCAGTCTTCATACCACATGCCTATGACCACGTCTGTCTGTGGGATGAGGGACTCTCTTTGTGCCTGCAACCACGGCTCAGGGCCCACCCACCATGGGGTATCCGTGACCACGTCTCTGTGACAGCATTTCTGTGCCCAGGCCTGCACCTAGCCTGACTGGGGGACTCTGTCTCTGCTGCAGCTTCTTGGGTCTGTGACTCAGTCTCTGAGCCTACGTTTTGTGCTTTACAGACAGTGCCCCTGTGTCTGGGCTTGGATAGCTGTGACTCTCAGCTGTCTTCCTTGCTGTGTCGTCTGTCCGTGCTGTGGCAGTGGCCAGCGTGTGAGGCTGAGAGGTTTTCTAGAGGGGAAGGGCTGGAGTAGAACAGTGTGGGAGATAGTACACATGAGTGTCTGTGTAGGGCTGACTCCATTTCCCCCAGGGTTAGGGTTCCAAGGCATTTCTCTGTCCTCAGCTACCCTTTTCAATCTCTACTGCCCCTTCTACCATCTCCCCTACCCACCAGTCAAATCAGAACTGGACACACTGGTCAGAAACTAACTAAGGTCCACAGTAAGGATGTGGTCCTTTGCAGGCCCCAGCTAATTTTCAAAGGCCTCCTTGATTGCCCATCACCAACCCATGGACAGCCCTCTCCCTGCCCTCCTCTGGAGGCAGGTGTGGTCTGATAGAAACGCTGACTTGAAACCTGATTTATACTAACCTCCCTAAATCACAAACCCTGGTGGGATTGTTGTGAGGACTAGGGAAGACATTGTCAGTAACGCAGATGGCCCAGTGCCTGATACCTAAGTGCTTAATAAATCTTAATTCCTGCACTCCATAGAGCTGCCTGTGGCAGAAACAGGGTTTGGGGAAAACCCACCTGCCTCATCCTGATGGATGCTGCCCTGTTACATAATCTGGGTAAACTGAGGTGCTTCTGACAGTATGGATATTTCTACACATGAAACATCATCGTATATCATGGCATTCAAGGGCCCCACAATCTAGCCTACATTAGTTTTGCTGTAGTTGTTGCTGTTTTGGTCTTCCTAGGTTCCCATCTGCTCTGGAGAAAAGGCTCAGGATATAACTGGACAATTTTCTTTTTCTAGTACTGAAGAGATTAGGCATATGATTCATGGATCCCCTCAACCATCTCAGCCAAAGCTAGGAATAGAGGTAGGATTATCTAGGAAAGCTTTGTGGAGGACTCCCTTGTTTAATGATGTGATGACGTACACAGGAGACTCACAAGGTTCTTGAGAATGGCTTACCCTTAGAAATACTGCCAGATTGCATTGAAAGGGACAGAGACAAGATGACATAAAGGAAAACTGTCAGACACACTCGCCCCGCCAAGCTTTACAGGCAGGAAACAGGCTGATAAAACCACACAGCTGCAAACACGTGTTACCCTTCAAGCAAAAGGAAGAATGACTCCAAGGTCAGAGCCACAGTCCAGAGTGTGGAGCTGTGGACCCTGAGGACTGAGCGTTGAGCCACAAATGATAATTCCCAGGTCTTGAAACCTAATGGAATGTACCCTGCTGGATTTTCAAATTGCTTTGCCCCAGTGACTCCTTTCTTCCTTCCATATACTCCCGTTTTGGAATGAGAATGCCTGTAGCCTATAACTATTATCTCCTCCCTGTCCCACCATTGTACCTTGGCAGTAGCTAACGGGTCTCCTAATTTCACAAGTCCACAGACAGAGAATTTTGCCCCAGGATGTATCATATCCAGAGTGTCAGCCATACCTGATTTAGATCATAAGATTTGGGACTTTTGAGCTGATGATACTTAAATGAGATTTGGGACTTGAGTTGATGCTATAAAGGGTTGAGACTTTGGGGATCCTGGGATGAGGTGACTGCATTTCACATGAGGAACAGATATGAATATTTAGGGCCCAGCCAGCAGACTATAGTGGGCTGAATAATGACCCCCAAAGATATCAGGCCCTAGTCCCTGGAACATGTGTTACCTTATATAGAAAAATGGTCTTTGTAGATGTGATTAAGCTAAGAATCTTGAGATGGGGAAATTATCCTGGACTATCCAGGTAGGCCCTAAATGCCATCACAAGTGTCCTTATAAGAGGATGTGATCTGACATGCACAAAGGAAAAGGTGATGTGAGGTGGAGCAGAGAGAGGTTTAAAGATGCTGGCTTTAGAGTGACGCAGCCACAAGCCAAGGAATGCTGGTAGCCACCAGAAGCTGGAAGAGGCAAGGAACCGATTCTCCCATAGAGCCTCTGGAGGGAGCAAGGCTTGGTCAACACCTTGATTTCATGCCTGTGATCTGATTTCAGACTTTTAGTCACCAGATTTGTGAGGGAATAAATTTCTGTTGTTTTAAGCACCAGGTGTCTATATAGTAATTTGTTACAGCAGCCATAGGAAAGTTTACACCACCCAAAAAGGCTTCTTCTGGCAAAACAACCTTCTCCCTCTCATGACAGGGGTGGCCAGATGACCCAAGCCGAGCAGTCATAGCTTCCCATATCCCAGCCACATAACTGATGCAGGCATGGCACGTGCCTCAAGCTGGACCAGTCAGAGGCCTTCTCTGAGAAGTTTTTCTAAGTAGATTCGGTGGAGAAAGTCTCTTCTCTCTGCTTATGAGGTTATAAGGATCTAAGCTGGAGTTACCTGTATCCTTGGTTCCACCTCAGGGGAACAGCTAGCTTGAGAAAATAAAACTCTCACACAGAAGAAAGCAGGGAAGAAAGAAGAGGGTAAGGAGGAGAGAGTTCTGAGGCTGCCTCAACCCCCGGCTATTCTGTGAGTTCACCACAGGCACCATTATATCCCCTCTTTTACTTACGCAATTGATCTGGGGTTCTGTCACATATAACGAAGAATCCTGATGTGTTTTGTCATCCTCCTAATCCAACCTAATCTCATGCTACCCTCTACCTACACTCTTCACCCCTCTTAAGCCAATCTCAAATTAGTTCAAGTGAGCAAGCCTTTACCAAGCATCAAATTCATATAGGATATTGAATACAGAGAGGAAAAAATAAAGTCCTTACAGACAAAGGGCATTTAACATGAGTCTTCCAGAATGGATGAGATCTTCTGGCAAACAGAGATGAGGAGGAGGTACCTGCGAGCAGAGGAAGCAGCATGTGTAATGGTACAAGAATAGGAGATTTGGGACTGGAGAGTTCAGCTTGGCTGGTGACTGTAGTCATGACAGGCAGGAGGGCGAAGAGCTGATATACAGAAGGTCTGGTCTACCCTATGCAAGTGCTTAGACCCAACTCTGGAGATTATGGGGAGTCATTAGAGAGTTAAGCAAATGAGAGTTGCCCCAGAATAGATGCTTGGATGGTGATGGAAGCAGGGAGACCAGGCAAAAGATGATGTTGGTCTGAACCTGAGCAGTGGCAGGATAGGCTGAGGGGAGGAATCAGAACCCAGGTCCCAACGTGGAGCCACACCCCCTTTATGGACTGATGTTCTGCCCTCTGGGACCAGTCTCATTCCCACCCACCTCTGCACTTGTGCCCTTGCACATCCCTCACCTGTAATGCCCTCCCTTTTTTCCTGCCTTTATTAAGCCCTATCTTTCGAGGCTGACTTCAGGAGCAGCCTTTTCTGACTGATGTCTGTGTTCTGGCCACCCTTCTCTGAACCCAGACCCTTAGACTGTAAAATTTAGACCCCAAAGATGTCCTAGTTTCCCTTCCCAACCTAGGATTCCATAACTATTCTGGGTGTGGGTGCATGTGCATTCATGCATATGTATAGATATATATGTTTGTATAGAGGCACATGTTTATGGAGGGCTTCCTGTAAGTTCTTGGTGGGCAGGGGTCCTGTTGGTGTCCCATTGGAACCCACGGTGTGTGCACACCCTGCAGGTACTTTGTCGATACTGGTCAATATGTAGGATCTAAACTGACTCTGCACCAGTGGCCCTACTCATCTCAGTCCTTTTGGCAAGGACAGGTCAGGTGGACACAGGAAGGGACAGTGATGGCTGTAGGTCACACAGTGCACCAGTGACCAGGCCAGAGTGGGGGTAAAAGGCAGCCCTCTGACCTGCCAGCACAGAAGATGCTTTTCTCCCATTTATCTCTCTTGTCTCTAACTGCGCGGACCAAAGGGAAAGCTTTAGAAAAATCAGGTCAATATAAGTAGATTTTCCCTCCTCTTTCACTGCTCTTTTTTTTTTTTTTTTTTTAAGAACAGGTAATATGACCCTTCCTTTCCTTTACTTTACAGAGATTTTATTCCTAAATGAATTATGAATAATTAAAACTCCACTCCATTTGTTCTATATTGTTGTTAACTGAAAAAATTAAAGATGCATGTGCTGCAATGGCCGGGTAGCCCTGGGAGAAGCCGGTGGACGGCTCAAGAGGAGATGTGCCAGCCTGCTGCCAGCGCTACCTCCAGAGGGGCATCTGGTCGACCACTGCGAGCACTCCCCGTGCCTGTCCTCACCACTTCCCACCAAGCACACCGAGGGTATAATGTCATTTCTCTCCTTATCCACACTTCTCTTTGCCCATGTAAAAGCCAGGAGGTAAAAGAACTGTATTTATCATTAAAATGTGGGGAAGCCTCACTCATTTCTCTCCAGTGGCTTTCCAAGTGATCCAGGCCCCAGGTGCCAGGGTGACCTGCTGGGTGTGGGATGTGACATCTTCCAAGGACACTGTCTAAAGTCTCAAGTCTGTCGGCCAGACTAATCACACCACCCACCCCTACCACCAGAGCTGACAGGTACAGACCCAGAGCTGAACAAAGCAAGGTCAATGTCTCTTCCCTGGAACCTGGGCCAGGTGTGTGCTGAGTCAGCTTGGTGGGCTTCACCCCTGTCCTTTTACTCTGAAATCCTCTCCGTCCCTGTCTGCTTAGGCTCGTCAGGCTGCCCCCACTGCCTGCTTAGCCCACAACTGTTGCTGAAAAAATGTTTGTTGACTGAATAAATCCTGTCCCCGGGCTGGGCTAATGAAAAGTCAGAAGCAGTTAGCCATTGTATCAGGCAGGATACGCTAACTATTTTCACAAACAACCCCAAATCCCAGTGGCTTCACACAGTAAACATTCGTTTCTCATGACCCCCTCATACAGCACTGCTCTGCGGGTGGCTCTTCTCAAGCAGCAACTCAGAGACCCAGAGCCCCTCCTTCTAGCATCCTAGCTTATTCCGTGCAAGCTCCTTGGAGTGTCTCTACTTGGCGGTGGATAGGGAAAGAAAATGGCGGATCTCCTGCCAAAGCTTGTCATCATTCCTGCCCTCTCCTCCTCGGTAAGACTCCAGGGATGCTTTCCTCCAGGTCTTCCCCCCGCTGGTCTGTTGCAATACCTGATCTCCTTGGAGTCCTTATGGACGATCTCGCGTTACTTCAGGTCCACTCTGAGGAGGGCTTCTCCTGCACGCTCCATCTTAATAAGCTTCCTTTGACACGAGATGAGCTGCTGGGTTTGAAACAAGACCCCAGGCTACAGGGAGAGAAACTGACTGGGGATCTAGTCTTGGCTGGTGCTCCTATACTTGGTGAGCTGAGCCTCCTACCACCAAGGCCAGGCTGAAGTGTCACTGTCCAGGGGAGTGACCCCTTCCCAGGCAGGCACGGAACACGTGAGGCCGATGAACTCGGCTGGTTCCCCAGAACTGTTGCCCCACTGGAGTTCTGTTTCCCTTAGGCAGTCCTGTGGGAGAAGGAGGGGAGATTCACATCCAGGAACCCGGGGAGAACCACCTTCTAATGAGTCCCTTTCCTCCTTGGTTTGTGAGCACTGCTGGCTCAAAGTCATGCCTTGCTGTGAGCTCTGCTTTCTGCATTTTGCTTCCCCACCTTTAATGTTCCCCTGATCCAATTTCCTTTGCGATAAATAAATAAATAAAAGTGTTTTCATTGAATACAAACCTACTCACTGCAAGGGGCCTGGGTGGCGCAAACTATGAAAGATTCGCTCTTCGTCAAAGCAGTCAGTCCTTAATCTCCACTCTTTCTTCTTCCCCACAATCTGCCTTGATCAAGCGGAAGGAAAACCACAGCCTCCTCTGCCTCAGGGAGCTCATTCCCAGAGGGACAGACACTAATAAACCCCAGTGCCAGTGGATCTCACAGGCATCAGGCATCACAAGCATTAGAGCCAGCCTGGGGCCTGGAGGAAAACAGGCGGGGTGGTCCAGGCAGCTTCCCCCTGGAGTTTGGTTTTCTGTGTGTCTCGACAGCCCAGGAAGTCACCTTCGAGATGGTCCACGGTGAGAATGGTGCCCTGTAAAAGGAGCTGGAAGCAGGCACCTCTAACCACTGGAATTGATCAGTGGGCCCTCGGCTCCCTGAACCTGCTTCCTATGAGAGCCCGTGTGGCCCAGAGACGCTGCTGTGAGCAGAGCTTCGCACTGACCCCGCCCCCAGCATTACCTCGACAAGCTCCCAGTACCTCCCATCCCATTCTAGGGAGGGAGCTGCTGCGTCCCCAAGTCCTCCCCTGGATTGCAGACTGGCAGTGCCATCACCTGCTGCCAGGCTTACTCATGGATGAAGGCCACAGCTTTGAATGCAACGCTCTTCAGAACAGCACTGGGAGTGTCCCCCACCTCCTTCAGGGGACTGAGCCCTACTTTTCTGCTTTTTCAGGGCCATGTGGGGAAAGAAGAGGCGGTCTGGGGAATAATCACTGTCCCATTCGGTGCAAATCCACCAAGCTTGGTTAATCGAGGTTGAATTGGAACTACCTGCACATTTTCTTTAATGCAAATACATATGGAGCAGGTGTTTTCTTATTGGTTTGACTCAATCAACCACCCACTGATGAGTCCACAGGGCACCCCAGCCCTGCTGAGCACAGTGGGCTGGGGATGGAGATGAAGACATCTTCCTGCCCTTCAAGAGCTCCATCTAGTTGAGTCAACCAGACACACACCTGAAAAATGAGATGAAATAAGAGCAATTTAAGGCCAAATGAGACTGTTTAAGGGAGGCAGAAAGTAAAATTACAACAAGAGCTGCTATTCTCGGAACGCACGCCCACCACTGTGCCTCAAAAATCTTTAATCTTCACAACAACTTACTGAAATAGGTATTATTCACCCCGGTTGGCAACAAGAAAACTCATGCTTAGAGAGGTTAAGTGATTTTCCTGAGGTCACACAGTCAGTAAATGAGAGAGATGAAATTTAAACTCCACTCTGTTGACTCCTAAAAGCCTGTGCTTCTACCCACCGTGCAATCCCAGAGGACACATGCCAGTGGAGAGGAGACCCCAAGGCAGAGCTCAGCTCAACATAAAGACATTGCTACTAGCCCAGTGATGGGATAGGCTGAGTAAATGAGCCCCTGGCCCACGAGAGGTTCATAGGCTGCAGGGTCCCCTAGTACGTAAAAGAAGAATCTGGGCCTCAAAGGAGATTAGCTAAATACATTCCAGATGGGAGATGCTGTAACTGGTAGGGAAGTGGGATTTGGAAGGGCTAGAATTTAAGAGGAAGGTCAGGAAGGTGGTAAATGTGTCAGCCACGATGCAGAGGTAGGGATCACAGGTGTGTCTGAGGGTAGTAAGTAAAGCTGATTGGCTGAAGCAAAGACCCTGTGTTGGTCAAATCTCCCCTTGCAATGGGCAAGGTCTAGCAAGGCGATGGGGTCGGGTTAAGAGGACCAGTGATTAGAAGTGGCCAGGAAGATTTGAAAAGGTGGGAAAGTTAGGGAGAAATGAGTGCCACATTCTCAGTAGAGTCATGGCACAAAGAGAGAAAACTCAATTTCTGCCTTTAAGAGCCAGGAGCCAGCTATCTGCATCCAGAAACAAGGGGTCAGGCCACCACGGGATCAGAAACTGGAAGCAAGAGCCAGGCTGGGGGTCCTTGGAAATGCTTCTGGCTGCAGCGTCCATGTCACAAGTGGTCTTCCTGCAGCTACATGGGTTAAAGGTGCAGGGGGCTGGGGGCAAACAGTGTTGAGAGTGGCAGACCCACTTCTACCCAGCGGGGCTGGCCTCAGGGGACAGACTTACCCCCGAGGTGCCCCCCAGCCATGGTACAGCAAAGCCCTCGGAGGATGAATAGAGAATCAGCCCGAGACCAGAACAGCCCATTCAGTCCAGAGCACAGTGACACGGCGCCTGTCCCAGAAGAGCCATCTGGGCAGAGGCAAGGAAACTGCAGCTCTGAATCTGCTCTTGGCCATTTTCTAGAAATGGCTTCACTGGTTTCACTTGTTTTAAAAAAAAAAAAGGAAAGGAAAGGAAGGAATATGGTCCAATTCCGAGGGCTAATTGCCTTTGCTCTCAACGAGAGCCCATGCTTTTTCCGGCAAACATGCTCTCCTGTCGCTGTGCCACCAGACCCACTCTCCGTTTCCAATCAGCCCTGAAAATAGCCCTTGATAGAGATAATAGGAAGAACAAAGAGAAATTTAGAGGAGCAGAGAGAGGGAAACAAGTCATGCCTAACAGGCAGCCCTGAAGTTGTTTTCATAAAGAACCCTTCAGTTAGTCCCTGATTTGTCTCCAAACAGCGAGGCATTCAGTAAATCCCAAGAAACAGACTTGGACCAAGACCAAAGGTTCTTTGACTTTTTTAGGTCATAGACTCATTTGAGAATCTGGAAAAGCACAGACCCTCTCTCTCACCAGGAAAATGCACATAAACACATATTCCATATATTAATTCAGGGGCTCAGAAACTCCACCGGAAGCTCCAACCACAGACCCTAAAGACCCTAGTTAAGAACCCATGATATAGGCAATCTCTTTTTTAAAGGTTTTCCTACTTATTTCTCTCTCTCCCTCTCTCTCTCTCTTTCTCTCTCTTTCTCTCTCTCTCCGAGTATACGTGTCTGTTTATAAGGAAAAGGTTGACCTACATTTCTTCAGGCATAGTCTAAGGAATTTTTTTAAATTGTTCGATTTGAAATTTTGGAAGTCCTTCTGCAAATAACTGAGGGTGAGGGTCCAAAGAAGGGGGGTTGGTTCTATGTGAGCCATTCTCAGCAAAGACACTCACTGAGGGAGTCAACCCTCAGCCTTGGCACTCTCCCCTGCAGGCCTCAGCAAGAACAGGTGTATCACTAAAAGGCTAATAATGGCCATGGGGCCTGGAGGGGCTGTGGGAGCCCAGAGCCTCACACCTGAGGAGAATGGTCTATGCCAGGGCTTCGCAAACTTTACTGTGGATCCAAATCACCTGGAGGTCTGGTTAAAACGCAGATTCTGCTTCAGTAGGCCCGGGGTGGGGCGCAGATCCTGCACGTCTAACAGCATCAAGTGATGGTGCTGCTTTGAGTAACAAGAGTCTATGCAACGATCAGCTCCATGCTGGGTCTGAGAGCAGGGGCAGAAGAGGGGCTGAGGGATAAGCAGGAACTAGAATATCAAAGAGAGAAGAACTCTTAGAAATGTTATAGTTCAATCCTATCGTTTTACAGATGGGGACACTGAGGCCCAGAAACACTTGTTCAAGACCAAACAGCTGGTTGACAGCAGGGCCAGGATGCAAGTACAGATCATCTGACCTCCTGCCCATCTCCACCTTGCCCTGGCGTCTGGCGAGAACCGGACAGTCTTCCTCTCTGGATTCCCAGGTCATCCTGGGTAGTACTCTGCCTCAGGCCTGCCCTCCAGGAGGCCCCCACTCAGCCTGGCACAGATCCAGGCACATGCAGGTGTCAGGGGGCATCTGTGATTCAGCCCACGAGGGACAGAGAGGCTTACCTGGGAGCAGCGCTAACTTGGGGCCTCTCCCTACACACTACATACAGACTGTCAGCCTAATAGGCCTGCGCCAAGTGCCTGGGGGAAAGTCAGTTCCAATCAGGCCACAACCCGTGGCCAGCAGTCAAATGCAGGGTGAAGGCAGGAGATGTGGCCTCTGCAGGAAGCCAGCCTGGCCCTCCTGCTCTCTCAAACGAGCTGACGCGTGGAGAAGGGGGAAAATGAAAACTGGACTTTCCCACAGCCAGCAACAAGGCCCCTCTTCTACTCCTTTTGTCCAAGAACACCATTAAAAAGATACTGCAGCTCCCTTGAGACCCTGAGCTGCAGATGCTTGGAGAACCAGTGAATCTTTAGCCAATGTAGGCCAGCCTCAAACTCCTGGCTTCCGATCTGTGACCACAGCCTCCGAGTAAATCAGGCAGGTCCCTTCTGAGGACAGAATCTACTCCCCTGTGCCTGTTGATCCTGGGTCACAAACACCCATTTAAAAGCATCACATGAGAGATTGTGAAGGCCATGCCATGACCGGGACCATGGGAATGCCACGCTGTCCTCAGAAACACATGTGCAGGGGCAGGGGTGCATCCCTAAGCAGTGACTCAAATTAATTCCACAAACCAGTAAGCACCTACTGTGCGCTACTCTACACTCTTTGCAGTTTCAGGGCCAAGGCAGCTTGCCTGAGCTGGTCTCATCTCACATAAACTGAAACCAAAGCTTCTCTGTTCCACTTTCTGCATCACACAGAAACACACAGCATAGATTTGGGGGTGATGCAGCCAAATTTAAAAGCAGGTGCCTTCAACAGCCTTTCAGAAAACATGCAGCAACCATTTGGAACTCTTCAGTTTGCCCCTCTCCCCCTGGAGAACATCCTCTCCACCTCCTGTTGCTCCCAAATTTGACACCATGAAAAAAAAAAATCAGCGTCTAGCCCGCAGTTCACAGAATCAGACCTCCCTGCCCCTTTCCCCGAGATGCATGCAGGAGTGACTAGTTCCCCTCTGAGTCCTGGAGAAGCATCAGTTTCCTCTGATGTTACTAGTACCCACAGCTTAGGATTGATGTGAAAACCACGAGATCATTCAAGTAAAGTACTCAGCCTGGGCCTGGCACAGAGTAGGCCCTCAATAAATGGCAGCTATTATGACCATGGTCCTGATGGAGGGAGTAAAAAAGTGCACTCAAATACCCAAGAGCCACCATTGTTTCTGGACTCTACCAGCCCCAAAATGTTCTACTGAGACAGGATATGACAGTGGACCACCCCATGTAGGAGGCTTTGAGACAAGGCCTGACTGGTGCCATTGGGCTTCAAAGGTTGCAGGTGTGGATGATGTGCTCTGGTCTAGTAAAGCACAACAGAAGTTACTTTGTCAATCACCTCTGAGGGAGGGGGTCTGCCAGAAGCATAAGACTTCATTGGTGCTGCCATTGGAGCCTCGTCTTTTGTAGAGACTATTTTTAGCATAAATACTGTACACTCTGTTATATTGTCAAAACTGACAGATGAGCATTCTCGTGGCACCCACAGACCATGCATTCAATTGGGAAGATGTTAAGAAACGTTAGATGAGCTTCTCCCAACCGTGGCACAAAGAGCTGCTATGTATCACACGCCATGGCCACTGATATTCATGACAGGTGCCTCTGCCCTCTGCCCTCTGCCGTCTGTCATAGGTGTCCTGGCCTCTGAACTCTGCAGCTGGGATTCAGACTCGATTCCATGGTGGGCACATCTCAGTCAAACATTCAGCCAGGAGCAACTGAGTCCAGGGAGGCCACGGTGGCAAAGCATTTGCAAAAACTATATTACAGGTAAGAGGTAAGAGGTGTACTATAGGTAAGACGGGATGAGAACTCCATAGTCATTGGGGGCCTGGCAAACGACCTGTGATTTCTCATCGTCCAGTCTCACAGCCCTGACGCCCTCCTTGGCCTCCCCTGAGGGGAGCCACTGCTTGGGGCCAAGTAGGGGGCAAGAAACTCAGTGCATCTATCACACAGGAAGACCCAGATCACTTCTCAGGTCCTCCTGAGACTAAGGAATTCTTTGTCTGTTTGGTTAGTTGGTGTGACGTTTTCGTTTTTGATTTCTATCCTCCTCCACTCACTATGTTCCTCTGACGGTATCCCTGCACTATAGCGCCCAGCACGCTATATTCTGCCCAGAATGCTTTTTTCCCTCTCATCACCCAGCTAATTCTACTCACTCTCTAGAGCTCTACAAGAACGTCAATTCCACAGCCAGGCTGTCTCTGGCCACCCAATTTAAGAGAGCCCTTCTATGATTCACTCTCAGAGCGCCCTGCGCTTTTCCTGCAAAGCATTTGCATTTATGGCTTATTTGTCTCCCTTATTAGCTTGCAAGTTCCCTGAAAGCGAGGACATGCCTCTTCTGTTTGCTTCTGTTTACAGTGCCCAGCACAAGGCCAGGCACAAAATCCAGCACAGAATAGAGATTCATTAAGCGATACTCACTGAGTCAAATGAATGAATGAAGGATGGATGGATGGATACTTAAGAGGGGCCCAAGGATCATCTAGGTTGAAAGCCTCCAGAATTCTTCACATTCCTTAATCCACTGCATTCATCCTTAGAGAGGGAGAATCTTTTATCACCTAAAACGGGTGAAATGCATGCCTCTTTGTGGGGAAAAAAAACATGAGCAAATGCAATCATCTGCCGTTTGGATTGACCAAAGAAGGGTCCAGGGAAGGGGAGGACCCCAAAATATCTTTTCAGACACTGAAGGGGTGCAAGCAGACCCACGCGAGGCCACTTTAAGTCTTGACACCCTAAATTCTAGGATTTCCAGTCTGCTACCGACAAATGACAAAAGCTGAGGGCTCAGTGGGCCTGGCTCAAGCCTCCCTCTCCTTTGCTCACTGTGTCACCGCGGGGGCCTGTCCCCTTGCTATTCCTCCCCGCTCCCCTGAGAGGTGAGCTCCCAGCTGTCACCAGCATCACCATAACCAGATCCAAGGTCAGGCGTCCTCAGTCAAGCCTACTTGGTTTTTGGCTTGATCACGATTATAGGAACAGTATTTTTCAACAGGAGGGCAGATTAACAAAGGTACTATCGCACGACATAGAAGAATAAAGACGTGAGTACAAATAGAGAAGAAATAGTGAGGGATGGTGCCAGCTGCCTGCTGCAGATGTTTTGGATCTGGTCCCATTTATTTGTTCATCTGCATCATTCTGCATGCCAGAGGGGCCAGGCACGGTGATAGGTACTGGCTGGTGGAAAGGGAGAGCGGGGTCAGGGGACGCACGGAATAAGCAGGCCCAGGCCTGGCGGGCGCTATAAGGCTAGTAAATCATGTTACTGCAACTGAGGCAGGCTGGGAAGAGCCCAGGGAGGGCTGGCATCCCTGGAACATTCTTCTCTCCCCGAGGGTGGGAAATTACTAAACAAGAGGTGTAGTCAGGCATGCCGGCAAGTGGGCCACCAAGGACTGGATTAGAAGGAAGAGAAGAAGCCCCAGGCCACACATGCATGAGAGAAAAAAGGGAAGCAACAGAGTTGGGGGGGGAGAAGGAGTTAGGTCCAGAAACCTTGACAGGAACTGCTCCTTGTAGAGCAGAGGACATCAGAGCTTGTTGGAGCCCAGAGATCCATTCCCAGGTAAAGGGTGGGGAGGGGTGGGAGATAAAACCCCCCGGTCATCTCACAAGGCCCACAGATGGCAGAAAATCCTAACAGGAGGAGGTACAGGGGAGGCCAGGAGACAAAGTGGCAGAGAGACAGAGGCAGACAGAGAGACAGAGTTCACTGAGAGAAAGTTGCTGCCCAGGTTGTTACCAGGCATGATACTGGCCTCCTACGAGCGGATCCAGCCTTGCCCCCAGCCCTGGACAGTCACTAGTCTCCTTCTTTTTTTTTTTTTTCTTTTATGAACTAGTCTCCTTCTGTGAGGAGTTCGCTACCAAGAGCTGTGGAAGGTCCCAGATTGTATCCTCTTGCAAGCTCACAAGTTAGCCACAGTTTTACAGATGTGGGTAGAAGACATGAGACTCTTGGATCAGAAACAAAGCTCTTTATCCCTCACGGTCCAGCAGGTAGCACGAGCATCGCGTCTGCACTGGTGCCTCCGGTCCACCCACGGGGACGACGTGGAGGGGCCCAGAGGGACGCTGCACACACAGTGGGTTTGCTCCCCGGCCGACGGAATCCAAGCTTAGGAAACCTGAACCTTTTAAAATGGGCATAAACCTGCCTGAGGGAGCTATTGTCTTTACTGGAGGGTAAAAATACCTGCCATCTGTTCCTCACCCCAGCGGGAGACACTGTCTGCTTCTTCCAAGGCTGCGTGCTATACAAATATCCCCAAAGACAGAATCTAGAACAAAGGCCGTCAGTGCCTCTGCTCACAAGACTTGCAGGAATGCAAGAAACCCCCAGAGAATTATCTCCCAACACTCACAAACTGCAGAGAGATAGACTCCTACCGTCCCAAGACAGCTCCCATCTCGCCCCTGGGGAGAGCACAGGATAGAGCAGGCAGGGATGCTTCAGGAAGAGAAAGTCCTCGTGCCTTATCTTGAGGGATGGCAGAGACAACCTCACGCTATGGTTGGCTCGTCCTGAAGAACGCCTCTTCTACTGCACTATTCCTCCTCTATTCCTCTGTAATTCCACTTTAAAACATGGGTCTGCCAGGGTACAGAGAGGCAAGGAACCGTGCATGAGCAAACAGAATTCCCCCTGCCCTCCTCCAGGGAAAAAGATGCTCTAGAGTCTTTTTAAGATTGCCTAGAATCTGAATCACATTCGAGGCCATTCTCTGGCCACTGAATGAGCACCCGTTACAGCTCCCAATCTCCTTCCACTCTGTCTGTGGCACATGGCATTCCACCCCGCGGTAACGGTGTCCCCGGAGTTCTCCAAATACGCCTGGAGGGTCTTGCCCTCCAGGTTCACGCCCTGAAGCAGCCAGAGGGGTAAGGGGGCCTGCACATTCGCCTTTCTCTCCACAACAGGCAAGTGGTGAGAAATTTAGAACTGGGTCACCTGGCTTATCTTCTGCCCGCATTGAGAAGATTAATCCACAAACCTTGCATTCAGAAGGCAGGTCAGAAGGCCATTTCAGTGACTCCTCAGATCACTTTACCTTTACCTATGGGGGCCCACCCAGCAGCCAGGATCACTCAGGGTCACTCTTCTGAATTATAAGTAAGTCACAGCGCATGACACCACCAGCCCTTTCTCACAGAATTTAGAGCAGAGGTGCACATGCCACAGTACAGGATCCCCCATCTGAACAGCCCCCTCCTAGGAGCTCTCTCAAGGTTTCCACAAGCCCCTAATCTTCTGTCCCTCTCCCCAGGATCTCTTAAACAAATGTTATATGTTCAATTATTGCATTGGCCTATTTAATTGATTTATATGCACTTTAAAAAGCTTTACACTGTGCAGGAAACACATCTATCATAATCCTTGACTGAACTGGAGAAAGGAGAAGGGAGAAAGGGAATTAAAATTTATTGAGCACTTATTATGTTCCAGGTAATACACAAGGTACTTTACATACATTACTGAGTTTAATCCTCACAACTGCCCTGTGAAGTGGGTATTTTTTCCTACTTAGCAGATGAAGAAATTGAGACCTATAGAGGTTAAGGGACTTGCCCACAGTTACAAAGCATCAGCTGGAAGAAGCAGGACTCAACTGCAGCTCTGATTCCAAGCCAACATCTACTTCGGGGTTTAAATATCAAGTGTTTCTATAAAAAGTTACGAATAAGGAATGTACCCCTTATCGTAGCATTGTTTCATTGAGGAAATAAGATCCAATTGGCATTGTTCCCTTGAACCACATCTTTTACTACAACTGAACATGCCCAAGTGCACCATTTCACAGTAATGGGGGGAGGGGGAGGGATGAGGAAGGGGCCGCTGAGGGATAAGGTAGGGGTGCTTACAAAGCCTGAGAGTTTTCTCTCTGAACATTAACACTTCTTAGAAAATTCTCACTATTGAAAAAACTCTTCCACGATTTCTACTCAATGCCATTGTGAAGGGGTATAGAGAACATTCGTTCATCCAACAAGGGTTTATATATGATAAGTCACTGTGTGTAGGTACAAAGAGGCAGCAAAGAACCAACCACTCATGGTCCCTCAGAGCCCACATTCTAGAAACTGAAGTGGTGCTCAAAGTCTGAAACAGCCAGTTAGGCACAGCCCTGAGCAGACAGAACAGACACAGGTGTCAGTGCTGGGCAGAGTCCAGGGGAGGGGACAGCTGATCCAAGACCCAGGTGACAAGAGGAGAAGCCCTGTACCTTCCCTTCATGGCAGAGGTGAGCACTGTCAGTCCATCACGCGCAGCCCCAAGACCAAAGTAAGGCTTGGTCTGTTAGTCTGGCTTCTCCAGAGAAACAGAACCAATAGGATGAGATAGATAGATAGGTAGATAGATACACAGATAGGTACATAGATAGATACATAGATGGAGAAAGAGGTTATAAGGAATTGCTTAATGACGTTATGGAGGCTGAGAAGTCCCGAGAGCTGCAAATTTATAAGCTGGAGACCCAGGGGAGCCAATGGTAAAGTTCCACTCCAAGTTCAAAGGCCTGAGAACCAGAAGAGCCAATGGTGTAAGTTCCAGTCTGAGTCTGAGTCCAAAGGCAGGCGAAGGCCAATGTCCCAGTTCAAAGACAGTCAGGAAGAAAAGCATTCCTTCTTCGGCACAGGAGGGTCAGCCTTTTTGTTCTATTCAGGCCTTCAGCTGATTGGATGAGGCCCACCCACGTTGGGGAGGGCAATCTGCTTTACTCAGTCTATCAGCTCAAACGTTAATCTCATCCAAAACACCCTCACACACCCAGAACACACCCAGAATAGTGTTTGACCAAATATCTAGGCATCCCACGACCCATCAAGTTGACACATAAAATTAAACATCACACTTGGGCAAGTATTTACCCCTTTACTAAGTAGAACCAGACTGCTGAGTTCTTTGATTTTTGCATCTGTCTTGTAGTTTTTCTGTCTCTTATTACCAGACTGTCTGCTGTCACTGCTGACGGTCACTGCCCTTGCCCACAGAAGGACCTCTCCTCACTTCTAATTCAATCTGGGTTTGAAAAACAAGAGTGCTACTCTAGTTGGAATTTAATAACCTTGAAGGAATCCACAGACCTGGAGGTAAAATGTTTGAGATGTAGGGCAAATATTTTGTGACACCTCTTTTATCTTCTCACAGGGAACTTTTTTTTTGCATCTATTCTGATTCTTAGAGCTGTGAGCTAGATAAGGCAAGTTACCAGAGAACATGAAGACTTTCTGTATGAGGATGAGTCAAACAAAATTGAAATCACAATAGAGCGCAAGTCATGGGTAGAAATGTTTTCACAACTTCAGGGGGCAATTTGGTATTCAGGAATCACAAAACACAACAAATGTGAAAACAGGCAGCTAAACAGAACCAATCCTCCTAGCTTTCTTGTCTATTTAAATTATCCTAGGAAGAATAATTTCCTCCAAAGCCAACAGAATGAATCTTCACTGTGACTTCCCAGGCAATAAGCTAGTCAGATCCCACCAAAGAGTTTCCAGAAACAATGGGTTTTTTACTTTTAAAAATGATCAGAACATTCAGGACTTAACACACACACAAAAGTAGCAACCATTCTGCTTTGGCACCATTTTATCAAGTGTGAGTGTCAAAATTTTTATAGCTTCAAATTAACAACAAGGAGCTGTAATTTTTGTGTTTGTTTGTTTAAAAGACCAGCAGAGAGTTTTCTTTTTGCTTGTTTAAGCTTCATTTAATTCACGCTCCAACCTGCCCCTCTTTGATTGCATTTCCAAATCCTAAATAAAAGTGATAACTCTTTCTGCCAATTGTAACAAACTGCTGGTGCCAGTTATTGCTTTTTGAAAGAAAAAAAAAAAAAAAAAAAGCAAAAGCAAAAAAATCTTTTAATACTTAGCTGACAGCTTTATCCAAAAGGGGGGAGAAAACCCTGGCCTTTCAAAGCCACCCGATATATCTGTAACAACCTCTTTACTGAGTTCATGTATCTTCTTTATTGTTCTTCATAAACAGGCTATTGGATCTCTCTAGCCTGCAGTGTGAAAAATGAAAGAATTTCCTCCCATCCATGCCTCTCTTATCTCATAATTGTTTTGTTCTGAGGTAGGGGAGACCCGTATAAATGTCTCTGCTATTTTATATGTCCTCTCCAAGCCCATTCATGCTTTTCTCCAGGGCTTTTGACTCCTGTTCTGTTTCTGCCTGAACCTCTATCTGCTTACTGTTCTCCACATCAAACCCCACGAAAGTGTTTGAGATTTCATTTCAGAGGGTGATGTAAGAGAGATAAGAGTCAAAGGCATTTGAAAAACCACTTTCCAGCGTGTCTGTGCTGCACAGGTTGGAGGGAGAGACGCAGCTTACCTGACATCACAGAGAACATCCTGGTTCAGGTCGGCGACGTCCACTTCTCTTCTCTGTTCTTTCCAGAGGGCTCTGCAGCTGTGCGTTCTGCTCCTGCTGCTGCAGCTGCAGCGGCTCCTCCGTCTCTCTGAGCTCCAGCCTCATCGTTGTCCCCAAGAAGCTGAGGTCTGCCCACGACAAGAACAGCCCTTGTCAGGGACAGGAGGGTCTGAGCGCCTGTGGAATGGCTTGTTGGGGAGGAGGCAAAACTCTTCCATGTGGTTAACTGTCCTATAAATGTAGGAGATGCACACTCCAGGAAAAGGTCATGGAAAGGAGTCTGGAGGGGGGAAAAACTGCTCACTAAACCTCAATTCCTTGATGATATGCATCAGAGTGAGCATCTCAGACTTGAGTACTGGAGCAGTTCCATGCAATGAAAAAAACCATGAACACTCATTAGTTAGGCTTGGCTGTGATACTGCTGTGTAACAAATAATCCCCAAATCTCAGTGGCTTACAACAGACATTTCTTTCTTTTCACTCTTGGGTCCGCAGGTTGGCTGAACTCAGCTAGGCTTGGGTTAGGTCTGCTCCATGTATCTCTCCATCGTGGAACTGTGACTCACACAGTGTATACACATCTCACGGTGAAGGCAGGAGCACCAGAGGACAAGCCCAAACATTTGAGGCCTGGGCACACCCCCACTTCTGTGCACTGCTTACATGGCCATGCTGGAAGTGAGTGAGGCAAATAAGCATACACCATCCTGAGGAGGAAGAGAGAGGGGATATTGAGTGAATATTTGTTCAACAACAATCCTCTCTACCACACACACACACACACACACACACACACACACACACACACAGAGAGAGAGAGAGAGAGAGAGAGACTTACAAGGTCAGAGAGAACTGCTTTTCAGGAAGGCAACAGTCCTGAAAAATAGGAATTGCCTGCTCTTCCCACCTGCCCCTGGCTGTTTGCAGCAGTTCAACAAAGACATTTTTGGATCGGGGACTGAAAGCGACTTTAAATGCCATCTAGCCCTACATCTTCACCACAAGAAGTTTCTAGTAACAGCTCCAGTGACAGGGAGATCACTTTCTTCAAGGCAACCCACTCCAAGCACACAAAATGAGTCTCCTTCTCCAGTACAGCAATGCCTCAGATGTCAGTGGCCAGCTCTTAGGTATCCCCTAAGCCTTCTCTTCTCCAAGTGAAAGGCCCTGTGTGTCTTCCCCTCAAAGCCCATGGTTTTGAGTCACAATTTCCTCCAGGCACGTGCTATGTGTTAATGCACTCCTCATGTTGGGAACCAGAGCTCCAGAACCACAACATTTGTATAAGCAGAGCAAGGCGATCCTCTCCCCCATTCTGAGCCAGCATCCACCAGACAGGAACCATTCATATGTCTTCCTCAGGTTGAGCTTAAAGTCATCTCAAGTCAAAACAGTCTTACATGTGTTGCTAAACCATTCATCAGTCAACCAATTATGGAGTGCTTAGGATACAGCCCGCATCCTGCGAGGTGCTGGGGACACTGTGGTCAACAAGGTTGACGTACGTAGTTCTGGCTCTCATGGAGGCTACTTGGAGAGACAGATAAGAAATAAGTAAAGAGACCAAAAAAATAAGAAAATGGAAATACATACTATGAAGATAAAGAATAGATAATGGGAGGAGGGAAAAGGGAAAGCTGTATGAGATACGCTGGCCAGGGAAGGCCCCTCCAAAGAGGTGAATCCTGAAGCCCGGGGAGAAGGCCGACAGGAAGAGGGCAGGGAGGAGCCCTGGAAGCCGACTGGGCAGGATGCGGCCCTGCAGGATGAAGGATGGAGATGTGAAGGTAGGCCAGGTGGCCAGGCCTGGTGAGTGGCGAAGGGGGCACAAGGAGCAGGCAGAGGGTCAGCAGGTCTGGTTGGCCGTGAAGGGAGCAGAGTTTATTCTGAGCACAGTAGGAAGACACTGATGTGCTCTAAGCAGCAGAGGGCATGACGTGACGTGGATCTTGAGCAGCACCCTTGGCATTCCGAGTGTGTGCATCCGAGTGTGTACCTCTGAGTGTGTGCATCTGAGTGTGCGCATCCGAGTGTGTGCATCCGTGCACGTGGATCCGTGCAGTCCTCTGTGGAGAGAAGGCCCAGCCGGAGAACCTGATGTCTGTCCCAAATGAGTTTCTCTTTGTAAATTTAGGCCCCTTGGTCCAGCCTGTCGGCCAACAGCCAACTTTTCCTTGCAGCTCTGTGCCACCAACACAGGCCAGACCAGGAGGAAGTGTGACTCTAACGGGTGAATAGCAGAGCCCTCGGGCACATCAACTGAGATAGAAAAAGTATAAAACTCTGACAGAAGAACCTTAAAAGCAGAGCCTTCAGCAGCTCTTCCATGATTTTCAGGAACAAATGGTTCATCTTCCTAAACACCCAGCCCAATGTTGAGGAACAGATCCTGGGTGATGAGCAACAGGGGTATAAAACTGCACCCTTGGGAAACAGAAATGCAAAGCACTGTCCTAACCAGATGAGCTGAAGCCCGCCTGCAATCAGCCAGAAACCCCTGGAGTCTTGTCTGACCGGGAGGAAGAGGTCTCTGTGCCCTGCTTCTGCCAGACTCACCAACATGTCTGTGTGACCCCTGCTTGGTGGGCTGGTGCTCTGCCCAGTGGGGTAGCACTGCTTCCACCTTCTCCACCAGCCATCCCCGTGGGTCACTGCACGGGTCTGGACCATGCGGATAGGATGAGCAGAGACCAGAGGACTAGTGAGGAAGTAGGGGGCCCTTCGAGCACAGCTGAGTGGGCAAGGACACTTAAGAATCTGACCCGGGGGGATAAAGGAGAAGCTGTCAGCATAGATGAAGCAGGCAGAGGAGATGCCGTGGACAATTAGAGGCTTAGAGTTACCTGGGACTCTTTCCTGAGCCCATGTGCAGGAAGGCTCTTAGATATGCAGGAGACACCTGCTGATTTGCTAGGAGCCAAGGAAGGCCAGGCAAGGCTCACCTGACCAAAAAAAAAAAAAAAAAATAGAGACAGAAATAGAGATATTTAGATACATATAGGTATATAGATATCTATAGATAAAGATGTATAGATAGCTAGAGATATTGATACAGATGTATCTTCCCCAGAACGCATCTTGTTTTCAGTGAGTGACCTCTCCCAAGGAGCCAGGAGCTCTGGAAAAGGAAGTAATGACTGAGACCCACACCTGGAGGCGGGCACAGCTTTTGTGGTTGGGGACAGAGATAAAGAGAGCGCCATGCAACTGAAGGATGCTCCAACTCACCCCTTGCTTTTCTCTGCCTCCTCCCCCGCCCAGCCTCAGGGGTACTCTGTCCTTTGTCCCATCGTATCCTTCTTCCTTACTTCAGCCTCCTGGTCTTGTCTGAATAACACAAAGACTTCAAGGGTCAAACCCAAATTATCGAGAAGGAGGTGTTTCAAACTTCTTATCCTCATTACATTTTTCAGAGAGAAAACAGGTTTTAAATCAATATGTATGGTATATTCCTATCTTTAAAAATATATTATTTATTACTATAAGGGGCAGAGTATTTATATGTGCATATAAACAGAGGGGGAAAAAGTCTGACAGGACACAGAGGATTTTTAGGGCAGTGAAACTCTGTATGATACTGTAAGAGGGGGTACATGTCATTATACGTGTTTCCAAATCCACAGAACGTACAACACCAAGAGTGAACCCTAATGTGAGCCATGGGCTTTGGGTGATAATGATGCGTCAGTGTAGGTTCATCAGCTGTAACGAATGTCCCCTCTGGCGATCATGGCGGAGGCTGTGCAGGTGGCAGGGCAGGAAGTATGTGGGAACCCTCCATACCTTCCTCGCAACTTAGCAGTGAACCTAAATTCACATCAGGTTTTTTTCTTTAAAAATATAATCTTTATATATTAAAAACTTTAGCAGATATTTATCAGACAGATCACAGTCTTCTGAGTTCATTCATTCCCTTGGATATTTATGGGGACCTTCTGTGTTAGACACTTTACCAGAATTGAGCATCAGAATTTAATTAAAATGATTTACTTTTCTTTCTTCATTCTCCCTCTTTCTTCTTGCTTATCTCTCTTTTCTCATTTTGCAAGTCAACATGTAATGATAATGAACCAAAGAAAAAGAGTTTCAGAGCAGGCCTCCTCCTTTCCCAGCTCTCACACCCCAGGCTAGGCATCCTGGTGGAGAAGCTTCAGACTTCTGCTGTAGTGTTTGGACGTGAAGTTCCTGCTCTGCTCTTGGCCCTGGAATCCCCTCGGAGCTCAGAGGAAGCCCTACCCGGCCTCCCCAGTCCCCCACTAATCCCCAGGGCTGGGATTTGGCTGGCTGTTCAGAGCCCTGTCATCTCACCGAGGTAATATGGCTCTCAGTTCATGCAGCACTGGAGAGGGGGCAAAGGAGACAAATGGAATTTCTGCTCAGTGAGTTGATGATAATAATAAATAAGGCCTTTTCTCCAAAGACTTGAAATCTGTTGGCTCATTTCAATGCACAAAATTATTCATTTAAAAACTCCTCCCCACAGACTTGAAGTAGGTGGGGGATTAGTAATCATTAACCCCATTTTGCAGATGGAGAAACCAGGACCCAGCAGGAGCTGGAGCTCATAACCACTGGCAAAGCAGGTGTCCTGACTCCCCGGCCAGTGCCCTATTTGGAGAGGGTGCAGTCACAGCCTCAAGCTGGCACTGGAAGCACAGGCCCAGAAGGTCATGGCTGTATCCTCAAGAGTCTATGCTGAATTCTCCACCTATTCCTCTAACTGTTTCCCTCCTCTGACTCTGAGCTCCCAGAGGACCCGAAAACCATTTCTTCCTCTTTCTCTGTCCTCCCAAGACTGAGCAGACTGAGGGCAGGGTCCAGACACTCCCTCTGCTTCCCTCATGCTGAATGTGCTCAGGACAGGGCTCCCCAAAGGCCCCCCGATGCTTGGTGATCAATGATGCATGGATCGGCTGAACCGTGGCAGAATGACTTCCCTGGTCCAGGCTCTTATATTTGCCAGGAGAATACTGCCTGGGAGGCAGAGGCAATCATGTGGCTCCGAGCAGGGAGAGGACATCCTTCTCCTGCTCTGCCTTTGCCTGTCAGAGCTTCCAGCCTCGGGTAACCATGGTAATCACCAGCATTAACCACGGCAGTGACAGGAGCCTCAGCAAGCCAGCTCTGACCTGCTCCCACTGCAGATGGTGTCCTGGCTTCCTGCAGCACATCAGTCCCCAGTTCGTACCCCTGCTGCCTGTACACAGGGGCTGCAAAGGATGGTCTGTCTACCAGACCCAGGAGTCAACACTGGAGGGAGAAAACGGCCCTAAGCCTCCTGCACCATCAGCAGGACCTGGGTCAGAAGAGGTCGAGGATGTGGCCCAAGATCTTAGTGGCCATGATGGTGGTGCCCAAGGACCAGGGCTTATTTCCTGCACTCCCTGTCTTGTCCCAGCCCTGCCTTCAAAGATGGCAGCCATCAGCTGTCACCACAGGAGGCCAGCCTGACCTGAACCTATGGGTGCCCCTCAGGGCAGGAATTTGGGGCACCCACAAGTAAACTTCTGCTGCCCTTGACTTAAGGGCCATGCCAAAAATGCCGCAGCTGAGCCATTCTTGCGAAATTTGGGTGCTGCCCCTCTGACCCTCCCCACCGTGCCCATCAGCTCCACTGGCTCCACGTCCGAGACATCGGGAGACAGCTTACCATGTCCCCAGGTCTTCATACCAGCTACATGTCCTACCAGCCCGGCCTCACTTCTTCCTAAGCCCTGCTCCCCATCTCCCCCTCCTATGAAGCATTAAACTTTTTTCCAGGTGGCACGGAGCTGAGGCACTGCCCAGAACCCAGGGGCCTATCCTTTGCAGCTCTGAGGGCCAGTCCAGATTGCCCACGGGGGACAAACAGAGGCCTTTTCCCAGGTCCTCGGGTGCGAGGAGCGAAGGACAGCTTCTGTGAGCTACCAGAATCCCTGCTGCAGCCGCCCCAGGATTTGCAACAGGCTTGTGGCCGCATCCGGGACTGAAGGGCTCTGCAAATTCCTGACAAACAACACTAAGGATGGTTGAGCCCAGCTGCTCCCAGAAATCTTTAAAAGGGAAAGGGCAAAAGAATGAGTTTCCCAGGAACCGCCCCCCAGCCCTGGCTGCCGCCCAGCCTGGCTTCAGCCGGGAGCCCAGCGCCGGTGACGGAGAACGACGCGGCGCTCCCTCTAGCGGCGAAGCTCCCGCACAGCGCCTCGCGTCTGCCGGCGACCCTTCCCGCGTGCAGACGCTCCCCGGGGACCGCGCTCCTGTCCTCGTCTCCCGAGTGCAAGCGGTGAACCGGTCAGCTCTGAGGAGCAGGGCGGCCTCACCTGGGCCAGAGGGAGGTCCGTGCCACAGCGGAGAAGCCCCTCCGGCCTCGAGCCGCTCCCAGCCGGGAGTTCGCAGCAGATCCCCTGACCCGGGGTGAGGCCGCCAAGCTGCCCTCTGCCTGGGTGAGGCCAGTAACGGGCCAGGAAAGCTGCGTGGCCTGCCCCAAACTGAGACCTCTACAAGGTCTCCGGGCTGCTTTGCCAAGCCAAGCAGCACTGACGGCTGAAGCAAGAAGCTTCGCAGGACCACCTGCCCCACCCCTACCCCCCCCCATCGCCCCCCCATCGCCAGCAGCCCGCTCCCAGCCCCTACCCCGCTGAGCTACCACAGTTGGGTCACGTGCCCCACCCACCCCTTGGGGACGCACTCTCTTATTCATCTCTGTATCCTCAGCACCACGCACAGTAACTGTCTGTTGAATTCATGTACGAATGAAGAAATAGAACAGCATTTGCTGTGACAAAAGATGTTCCTCTACACAGAGACGATCTGTTTTGCCAGAATCCACAGGAGACTCGATCTGTGCCGAGGAAGTTACGTTCAGTCTTGATTGTGCTCATCCTCTCCACACCTCCTCTTCACCCTGCTCTGCTCCTTGAGGAGGAAGGCCCTGTCTACTTTATCTCTGGGTGGGGGTCTCCAGAAGAATGCAGAGAAAAGACTTAAGTGAAGAAGGGAGGGAGGAAGGGATGAAGAGAGACGGGAGAGAGAGAGATGGAGGACCTATTATTCATGTCCAATCAAAGCTGGCTTTTGATTCACACCCACTCTGATTGGCCTGTCCAGTCATGACATCATCAGAGAGCCAGGGGTGCTCTTACTCTAATTTAATTAATCAATGTTAGTAGCTTTATTGAAGTATAACTCACATACCATACAATTCACCCACTTAAAGTGCAATTCCATGACTTTTGCTCTATTCAAAGAGCTGTACATCCATCACCACCACCATTTGCGTGACCCCAAATAGAAACTCCACACCCATTCACAGTCACTCCACATCCCCTGCCAATCCCCCAGCCCTAGGCAACCACCAGTCTACCTTCTGTCACCATGGATTTGCCCATTCTGGACATTTCATGTAAATGGAATCATACAATTTGTGGTCTTTAGTGACTGGCTTCTTTCATGTAGCATAGTGTTCTCAAGGACCATCGATGTTGTAGCATGTGTCAGAACTTCATTTCTTTTTATTGCCTAATAATAGTCCATGGTATGGATATATACATTTTGTTTATCCATTTATCAGTTGATGGACAGTTGGGTTGTTTCCACGTTGGGCTCTTACAAATAATATTATTTTTCTAGTAATAAAAACCAAAACCGTTTGATGGTCCCCTTGCCTCCGAAGAGGATATGAGGTAGTTTACCCTAAAAATGGCAAAGCTACAATCAAATCCAAGGCTATTCGCATATTACTGTTTAATTTTGAACTTCCTCCGTGTCTCAGACAGGGTGCTAGGGACTTTCACAAAACATTATCTGTTTTTGACAGAAAATTTTGAGCTCATTTTTGCATGACAATTGAGTCTCAATTTACCCGTAAGCTTCTTAACAGCCAAGGCAAAAAGGGAAGTATAAGGAAATGTACATTATATTGCTGTGCCACTGGTATCACTGTTGGATTGGAAACAGCTCCCTCATTCACTCTTCTCCTAGAGTTAGGAGAGCAGAGCTGCTCTTTGGTTCTCCATCAAGCATGGAGCCTTATTCCGCCCTGCTCCATGCTCATTAGCCATGTACTCAGTCAACCACTGACATCACCAATACCATTAACTGGTTTGCCCAGCACTTTCATACCCGTGATCTCTTTTAACCCAGTGGGGTAATGCCTGAGCTGTATTACTAGCCCTATGCTGCAGGTCTTCAGTGTTTCTTCAACAAATGTTTGTTACAAGTCAAATACTATGAGTCCAGGTGAACAAGATAGATACAGCATTGCCCTCCCAGAACTCACGGCCCAGAGAGGAAACCAGACACTAAACAAGTAGACAACTAAGTAATCCCCAAAGCCAAAGTGCTGGGAATAAAACTAAGAGCGGGTAGTGATGGAGAATATCAAAGTGCGTGGAGAACATACTCCCAGGAGCGGTCAGGAGCGTCCTCCCTAAAGACGGGGTTTTCAGCTGCAACCCTAAGAAGGAGCCAGCCATGTGGTCAGAGGGAGATTGTTCCCTGAAGAGGGAATGGCATGAGCAGGGGCTCTGGGGAGCAAAAGAGCCTGGTGTGATCCAGGAACAGGAGGAAGCCACTGTGGCTGGAACGTAGGGACAGGCAAGAGGCACCAGACAGGGCTGCACGGACACCCAGGGGCAGATCGGGAAGGGCCTTACAAACCAACATAAGGAGTTCGGTTTTTATTTTCAGTGCAGTTGGATTCAGTGAAAAGTTTTGGAAAGGAGAGCGATGGGATCCAATTTAAGTTTTGAAAAGACTGCTGTGCGGAGGACGAACTGCAGAGCCAGAGAAGAGGCAGGGAACCCTGTTGGGAGGCTCTCGTAGGGTCCAGGAGGGGATGCCTGTCACGGGCAAGGTGCTGAGAGTCACGCTGCAGAGAAGACATAAAGAAGAGGGATACATCACAGGTGGCTCCTAGGTTTTGGTTTGTGGAACTAGGTAAAGGATAGTGCCATCTACTGAGGTGGAAAAGAGTGGAGAATAGGTTAGGAGAAATATCAAGGGCTCTGTTAGAGACGCAGTTGGTTTAAGATGCTTGTGTAATGCCCACCTGGAGAGGTCAAGCTGTCAACTGGATAGGAGCCTGGAGCTCTGAGCCGAGGCTTTTCTAGAGATGCAAATTAGGGACTGTCAGAGTAGAGGTGGCATTTCAAGGCATGGGTATAGATGAGATCACCTGGGGAGATCTCTGAAGCTTTTGAAGCTTTTCTCTATATCTGCCTCCCAGGTGCCAAAACAATAAGTCAATTCTGTCAGTTCAGAAAGGGAAAAAAACTCACAGATGATTCTGGCCATTTGGTCCCATGTAAATAAAAGTTTGACTGAGCAACTTTTCTTGCAGTCAATCACAGGTTTGATTGCGTGTGGGCAGATACACAAACCGCGCCTATCCCCCTGACCACATGAGAACAAAGGAGACTGGGGCAGCTGGCCAGACTCAGGACAGCAAGTGCGCTCGCCCCCAAAACGGGAAAACAGGCTCCTATCAAGCAGTTAGACTGCACGTCAATAGGTCACTGCTGCAGCAGAAATGTTACAGCACAGCCATTGCTGACCAGCAACAAGACTGGGATAATGCTCCAAGGGCTTAAAACAAGAAACGGAAACTCTGTGTGTCCACAATCAGGTACAAAGGGGAGGGAAGAAGCCAAGCCAGTTTTGACCATCCATATACCACCCCCGCCCACGCACACTCATCTTCACCATCATCATCAACACTCTGCTGATAGAAGAGACGTTGTTTTGTCCAGTAAAAATCCACAGAAAAATTCCCAAGTTTTATTTTTCTGAAAAATCAGCCTTTAATTAATAAAAAAATTTGCGCTGGGCCCATTGAGAAACACTGGTGTATTTCTGAGACACAATCACATCGTTTTCATGATTTTATAGGAAGAGCTGGGTGAAAATAAAAGGCTTCTCAAGAATCCCATTCCAGAGGCAAAGACAACTCCAACTTTTGCTGTTTATGAATGGAGGGTGACTCAGCCTCTTCTGCCGGCCCCGGGGCCCCAGCCATGGGGGAAGCGTAGGCGGCAGACACAGTCTAAGTTAGGGAAGGAGGAATTAGCATGGATTTGCTCAAATGTAGCTTTGTCCAATCATTTCTGAATGATAAGGGTGATTCAGATATAAATGAACTAGTGTCAGGAGGAAAAGAAAGATGTCATCAATCACCCAGTCATCAGTTATCAATCGTGATGATGGGTCAAGACCCAAGGTGGATGATGCCAGAACAGAGGAGAGGAAAACCCAGCCCTAGTCTCAGTAAAACCAAAGACAACAGCATGTGCAAAGTTCACAGCAAAGCCGGTCTGCATGTACCAAAGGCCAAATAAGGCAGAACTCAACCTTGCAGGAGCTCATAAGGAGACAGCACGGTGCAGGGGCAGTGCAGGCAAGCACAGAGGAGAGGAGACCTCAAGCTGGGAGGGTCCCAGAGGATTCAGAGGACAGAGGGTGTGCAGGGAAAGGGTTCAAGCACAGCTCCAAAGCTGGAAGGGAGGATGTGTCTGGGGGGCAGCAGGGAGACCAGTGTAGGTAGAATGCAGAGGGCAAGGGTGGGGACCCAGCAGGCAGAGCAGTGGGTGAGCTCCAGGAGGAGCTCTGTCTTCAGGCAAGATTTCACCTGACCTGAGCTGTGTAGGTACATCTGCCTCCTGTGACCCCACCTGAAACCCTGCAACAGGTCCACTGAACTCTGTCCTGACTCCACATTCACTGCAAACACATAGCTAAACACACTGGCTAAACATTGTAATGCAATTTATCAGAACGCATGCCTTGCCCTCCTTTGCCAAGCTTTCAACCATATAGATACGTGGGGAGAAAGAGCAGGTTAACAAATCATGCAGTTCTACCCCAAAATAAAGCACAAGCACCCCTCTCCCCGCTCCAGTTCCCCAGGTTAACTGATTCTCAGGAAGCCGTGGCATTTATTGCCCACTGCTCATCTTTATTTTAAAAGATCATAAGCGGTGCAAAAATTGCAGGGTGAAGACCACCTCTGGCTCTAACTGTTTAGTGAAAGGTTAGTCCCCGAATTAACAAAAGCGTGTTTGTTATGTTATTTTATTTAAAAACATATCTGAAGGGTGAACCTTCTGGATTCCTGGTTTGAGTGCATGTAAAGAGAGACTCAGAAATCAAGATAGTAAACCTTATCCACTTGCCAAAATTCGATTCAGAGTAATTACCAGCCCAATTCTTGGCAAAGAATTCTGTTTTAAGTAGGCTGGGCCCATAAGAAAAGCTGAGGGTGGGAAAGTGTCTGCGGGTCGCTCACACGGAGGCTGCATGAAGAGAGGAAAGGGCCTGGCCGGGCAGGGCTGGGCTGTAGGGACTTGATCCAAAGTAGGTGACTGAATTACAAGGTCCAAGGGGCTCGGCAATCCATGGCAATATTGATGTTAAAACGTGCTGTGATTTTTTTGGAAATGACTCCCAGTGTAATTTCATGGGTCCAGGTTCTTTTGTTTTCCCTGCATCCCTTCTGCCAGGCTAGACAATACAGTTTGTTGCCCAGTGAAGGTGGAAAAAAGCTTCAAAGAAGGTCATAGAGCAGAGAGGCAGGGTGTGACATAAAGATGCTCCCAATGACCTGAAAACTGAAGTAGAACATCCTTCATTGCTAGTGGAGGAGCCCACAGAGACGAAAAGTACAGGGAAGAGGTCACTGGCTCCCTCTAACTGTTGAAATCTCTGGAGGCAGAAGAGAAATTGGTAGGGCCGCCAGACAGGTTTGCAGGGAAATCCCAGCATGCGCAGCTTACTTCTGACTTCCCAGGGCACGTCTCAGGAAATCAGAGTGCCTGCAGGAAAACCATCTCTTAGGCACCGCAGTACAGGGTGGGAAATTAGAAAGCGGCTGAGGAGTGGTCCAGCTGGCCCAAGGTGGCACCCCTTCCTCGTCTCCTGCTGTCCTAGGAGTGTTGCATCAGGACCCGAGAAGCTCCCTCCCACCAAGCCCCAGAGTCGACTGCCACGCTCTGCCTGTGCCAAAAACATAGACCATGAGCCCCCGCGCCCAGCAGCGGATGCCTCAGTGGTGGAGCTGGTGAGGCCAGATGCCACCCCAGGGACAAGTGGGCAAGCAGGTCAGCCGGAGGACTGTGCAGGGACCAGGCAAGCCCATCAAAGCAGAAGACATGAAGATGTCCTGAACGAGGCATCCTCCTAGAAAAGTTGGCAGGAGGAGGAAGGGAAAAAGAGCCCACTTGAGGGGAGTCACAGACCTGAAGGAGAACATGTATTTTAATTGATTTATTTACTGGGGCAGGGGGAGGGGCACTCTTTCAACTAGAAGAAATAATGCTATCTTCCTTGTCAAGGTTAAAGACTGCTTTTGGTGGTGGTGGTGGTGATATTTGTGTTTTTATTATTGCTGTCTTTCCTGCCATCAGCAAGAAAGCAAGCTGAAACTAGTTCTGGAAAAAAAATTTTAAAGCTACCTTTTCCTGCACATACTAATACTTGCCAGTTACATTTCAGCCCCTTCACCACCTTCAGTGTCTAAAGGGCCTGTCACGCATGGACGCACGAGGCAGCAGGAATCTCGGGACTGTGGTATTTGGCGAAGTCCAATCAGGGGTAGCAACTTTGTCCCAGTGGGGGTCCAGCTGTGTTGAAGGAGGACTCTATCCACAGCTACAAACACAAGGACAGAGTCCAGCCTTTCTCAGAGTGGCCTGCAAGGGCCAGAAAGGATGTCCAGCATGAGCCAAGCATTCAGCTCAAGGAGAAATGAAGCTCCAGGCAGGACAACTCGGACCGACTCCAGCTTATGGTCTGGAGAGACTTACTAAAGTTTCCCTGGGGAAATAGCAACTCAGGGGGTCATCCTAGATTGGACATTCAGAGCAAGAATAACTGCAGCACCCACCCACCCACTGTGATAGTGCCCACCCACCTGCCGGGCTAGACTCCTAGGGAAACAAAGGCTGCTAATTCCCCAGAGATGCCAGCCCTCGGTGCTCTCCCACTTCCCAATCTCCCACAGACACACCAAGATGAGATAATGGATTCAAAAGCACATCGTCAACTGCAAAGTGCTGTACAAAAGCTGGCATAATTATTAATATTAGCGGTGGATTTTTTTTTTTCTTTTCGAGAGAGAGAGAGATGCCAGCATTTGTGCGTTCATAAATCATAAAACGCTTCCCGCCTGAGCCTTCTTCCCTTGTCTCTCTTTGGCTTGTGAACTTCCCAGTCCTAACAAATGAGTCCTTTTGATGGAGAGGTTGTTCGTTATAGTGGACGAGGAGTTCATGGCTGTCCCAGTGCCGGGGCCGTGGGAAGGTTTTGTCAACACCTGCCTGTACTGAACAGAACTGGAAGAGATGCCACCCTCGGGCTGATGTGAAAAAGATGGGTGAGCAGCAGTGACCACAGCAAGCACTTAAGGAGACTGCATCTCATCATTTACATGTAAACCTCATCCCTGGAGGCCTGTCAGTTTTCCAGAGGGCAGGGTCTGTTTATTCTGCATCTCTCAAACCCAACAGTGTCCATCCCGAGGCTGCACGTTTGCTGGGTGAAGGAGTGCTCGCCTGATGAGCTAGTGATCTGCTCAACTGATGATATGCTCGTCAAAATCCGTAAATCAATGCCTGAGCCCAAAGCCCAGATCTTGCAGGGGAGATGCTAGACTAAGGGGCAGGAGGCGTGAGTTCTGGTTCTTAGGGGCCACAGTTTCATGTGTGACTTTGGAAAAGTCCCCTCCCTTCTTCGGACTTCAGTTTCTTCATCTGTAAATTTAGGAAAGTGGGGTTAAAATTTTTTTGAGTGTGTGAACCCACATTCCGTGATCCCATCTATGCCTCTGCTCTCCTGGGCAGCGCAAACAAAACAGAACCAGACAAAATAATCATCAACAATTTAGCACAAAGAGCAGCCCTATTCTTAATGAGATTCCAGAGGTTAAGACTGGTTTTTATTAGATTTTGCAATTATTTAATGCTATGAGAATGTTGTTTGTAGAATGATTAAAAATTGTGAGTAAAATGTAAGTAAGTGATTCATTTAAATCTGAATCTAAAGATGATAGAGCCACAAGGAGGACTGAGAGCAAGGTCAAACAGGGGAGCCAAGAAGGCAGCAGGAAAATGGGCCCAGAGCTGCAGGGACCCACCATGAGACTTGCCACGTGCAGCCTAGAGGATGAGAACAAAGAACAAGTAACAAATCCAGGCCCTTTGAACTCTGACTACCACCGACACCTGTGCACCTCTAACTGGTGTGGCATCTAAATTTTCAAAAGCTTGCAACACAATTAATTTTGAAATCATATTCAGCATAGCTTAGTTTTGAATCTTTGATGATTTGAAATGTCCTGCCTCAAATTTAAATTATTGTGGCACATGCAGATTTACACACACACATACACACACACACACACACACACACACACCTCTCTTTCCCCCTCTAGAAACCACTGGAAGTTTCAGTCTTAATGATGAGGAGAAATTACAAAAGCACTGGAATTGACCAAGACTCTGCCACGAGAAGCCATAGCACAATGTCTGGAACACGACGGGTATTCCATTCAACAGACCTTAGGGGTGATATGATGGTGACGAAGAAGAAGATGATGACGATGCTCGTGATGACAACAATGACAGGAAACGCACAGGGAGACCCAGCCTGGACCAGAAGTCAGTGAGCCCCTCCCGGAGGCAGTGACATCTTGGCCAAGCAGAGCAGAAAGAAGGGACCTACTTCTGCTTGTACGCAGACCAGTGCGGCTCTGCACTGGCTGCCAGCAGAAATCGCCAAGGACGTAATTCCAACCTTGTGACTCGGTGCTCCTCCCAGCAACTGTCTCCATCCAAGCTTCGGACTTCACCCCTTCTCGATGCATTTCTATACCCACCTCACCTTTCTGAGCTAACTCTCACCAGTGCTGAATGTGTGCTCCCCAGAAGCTGCTTTTAAAAATAAACCTTTGATGTTTGTTTCCTGGGTGCCTGTCTCTTTCTCTAATAGCAACTCATTTAATCACAGACAATCCTATGAAGTTAGTAGCACAGCATCCTCACTGAACACGTAAAGTGGTTGTGAACCGAATAACTGAGTGCTCTTTTAAAGAGGAGGAAACGGAGGTGTAGGGAGTCCCTTGCCCGCATCATAGAGCCTAGAGTTGAGGTCTGAGCCCAATTCTGTCCACCTCCTAAGTCTGCACATTACAATAGGGTCTCATTCTCAACACACTCTGTTCTAAGGATTTCAGGTTGTCTTGCCTACAAAGCTGTGAGCGCTGCAAGGCCAGAGACATTGCCCGTTTTGTTCACTGCTGTGTCCCTGAGCACAGTCCTAGGCTAGGGTACTGAGTAGTGTCTCACTAAATATTTATTGAAGAAATGAATGAATGAATTCTGTCTACCTTAGGAGGTGATCAAGGAAATGGAGGTGAATGTGTTTCGGTGGCACTTAAATTAGATACACATGAAAGAAAAAGATGCTTGAGGTACAGTTTTTAGTAACTCAATTAGTTGGAATCTAAACAGGAAAGCCACAAGCCCTCCTAGTATTCACACACAGGGGATTTAATAACACGTATTGGTATTCCACGTGAGAAAAGAGGCTGAGAAGACAACAGTGAATGGTAAAGGACCCTAGAGATGAATGCAGCGGAAACTATGGCCAGTCTTCAGCTGGAGGGATAAAGAAAAGCCACAGAGCTACTGAGCTGGGAGCTGGGGCCACCCAGTAGATGCTGAAAACCACAGTGAGCCCATCCATGAGGAGCTGGGGCCATGGAACTTGCAGCTTCCGCCAAGGACTTAATCAACCCCAGGCAAAGAGAAAAGGAGGGAAATATGCCAGCTTCTCCCTTCTTCTTGCTCTCAGTTCTCCTCCAGGGCTTCTCACCGGCCAGACCCAGCCAGGAGCCTGCTCACAGGGGAGCCTGGAAGAGCAGCCAGCATCACTGTCCCATGAGCTGAGCAGGCGAAGGGAGGAAACAGGCTCAGGTACCGCTCAGGGACTGATTCCAAAGTGAAGATTCTTAAACTATTACTAGGCAAAGGAGGGGTCAGTCTTTTTCAGACATTTCTTACAATACTGCATATTCAGAAAAAACAGGAGGGGGACATTTTGAACAAGCTTGAGAGGAAACCACCTGTAGATCTGAAATTCCTGTCTGAGATGGTTGAATGATGCAGCGCTGGGGGGCCGGGGTGCAGCGTAAGATTTGTCTCTCATTCTGTCATTCATACTGGACTGCAGCTCCCTGGGAGGCCCACTGCCCAGGGCGCCTGCCCGTCCAGGAACATAGCCCCAGCCCGGTCCATTCAGCCCCCGTGTCCCAGAGAGAACTGGCCTCACAGTCACGAGACTGGCTAAGGGAGTAAGTTCTGTGGTCGAAGGGACGATGCATCTCGCAGAGCTGTCTGAGTGTCTGATTGTTCCACCAAGGATTCCCCAAAGCAAGGCACAGAAGACAGACTGACCATCAGAGCCGAAGGACCCTGTGAGCTTGCCTGGTCCCATCCCACTCCCCACGCCTACTTTGTATTCCAAATGAAGAAGCTGAGGACCGTGGTTGAAAGAGGCTTGGCCATGGTCATATGGCAACATAACAGCAGACTCAGAGACTCAGAACATCAGCTCAGGTCAGGGTTCCCAGAGGGGTGGGAAGAGGGTGGTTATAAAGTAAAGATGGAAAACTTTATTTATTTATATAGAGAATCAGCATTATGGTAAACTGAGTGATCTGATTGAGAATGATCACGCTTAGCACATTAATCTCAATTTCAAAATACTTAAAAAATAGTAATTATAAACTATATTAAACAGAACTTAATAATTTATTATCAATGGTGTTGAAGATGCCAAAAGACCTCGCCAGCCCTCAGTTGGGGATGCCTCAAAGTAATGCAGGAGATAGAGTTAAATGTGCAATGGCCTCAGGACATGTGCTGGAAACCACTTTTAAAAATAAATATCTGGAGATGTTGGCTTCTGTTTTTGACAGAGTAGCTTGTATCGGGTTAACCATCCTGCTGAGAGCAACTATAAAAACTAAATATATTGCAGAAAACAGCTGTTTGGAGTCATAGGAGAGTAACAAAAGCAGCCAGGACTTTAGGGGCCAAGATTCTGGAGAAAAGGGAAATGCAGTGAGTAAACCCTAAATGTCCCTCATGTTTTCCCTTCAGGGCATTTGTCAGTTCTCAAAGGGCATCATCAAGACAGAGAAGAAATGTAAGTCTAGAACCACAGCAGCCTTGCTGGTCTGAGAAGACAAAATTGGAATTCAAAGCTACCAAGGAAGCCAGAACATAGGGAAACCTTATCCTGGAGAAAGGTCCCATATAGAAATAAGCCAGGCACTCCACATTTGAATTCCCCTCAAGGAATTTTCTCATTCATAAGCTTTCCATGTGATAGGCAAGAAACTAAGCAGTAAACAGCTTCTAAAAGGCTGGGAAACCCATCAGAGTTTCAGCAATCTCAAAGTGTTAGAAAGAAAAAATACTGACATTTGGGGCCCACCAAGGAGGAGAGGTTTTGGTAAATAACCTAGATTTTCATTGAGACAGCTAAAGGATTATACACCAAGAGAAAAGACAAGCCAGACAGAGACTAGCCCTCAGAAAGCCCAAAATCCAGCCTTAAAATATCTCAATTTCTGACAGGATCAAGGTGATTTGCCCACTCTTTAATTTGCCCACTCTTTAACTAGGGAAAAAGATCCTCTCTAAGGGAAGGTAGCACCATCCAGAGCCTTGACAAATTTTCATTTACAATATCCAGTGTTTAATCAAAAATTATCCAGCATTCCATGAGACAGGAAATAAAGCCAAGTTAAAAAAAAAGAGCTAAAGACTTTAGAAAGATACAAGATACTGTAATTATCAAAGATACTGTAATTATCAAAGACTTTATCAACCTAGTATTAATATGTTCAGACAAATACATGAAAAGATAGAAAACTGCAATCTATTTTAAAAGAAACAAACAGAAATTCGAGAATCGAAAAATATGATAACAAAAATTAAGGATTCAATAAATAGGTGATAGATAGGTTTAATAGCAGATTAGACACAGCAGAAAAGAGAATTAGTAAATTAGAAAATAACCAAATCACCAAATAATAGCTCCCATTCAAGGAGCTCTAACAAAATCAAACACATAAAAACAAAGAAACCAACACAAAGGCACATCATAGTAAAGCTTCAAAAAGCAAAAGACAAAAAGAAAAATCGTAAAATAGCCAGAGGAGGGAAAAGGATACGTTAGGAGCAACAGTAAGACCTACTCAACGCAAACAATCGAAGCCAGAAGACAGTAGAATGACAAAGCTAAAATGCTGAGAGAAGAGGGAAAATTGTTAGTCTAAAACTCTTAGTCTACTCAGTAGAAACATCCTTTAAATTAAGACAAAAATGTCAAGCAAATAAAAATTAAGAAAATGTATTGTCAACAGATACACACTCTAAAAGAAATACTAAAGGAAGTTTTTCAGACAAAATGATCCCAGTTGGAAGAATAGTAATGCAGAATGCAATAGAGGGCACCAGAAATGGTAAATTTAAGAGCAAATAAAAATGAGTATTGGCTATTTAAAACAGTGAAAATGATGACGTCTTCTGGGATTTCAAATGCATGCAGAAGTAAAATACATGATCGAAATAGCATAAAAGGAAGAAGAAAGTTGGGTAAATGGAATTAAAGTGTTGTAAGGTCCATTTATTGTCCACGAATGAGTAAAATTATTAAAAAGTAGATTCTGTAAAGGCATATGGTAAATCTCTAACAGAGCTTGGTAAACTATCACGCATGTCCAGATCTGTTCCATAGCCCATTCTGTACAGCTTAGGAGCTAAGAATGGTTTTGCATTCTTAAAGAATAGTTGAAGAAGAAAGAAAAGAAGGGGGAGGAGAAGGAAAAGGAGGAAGCAGAGGGGAAGGGGGAGGAGGTAGGAGAGGGGAGTCAGAGACTGTAAGTGTCCCTCAACACCTAAAATATTTACTATCTGACCTTTTACAGAAAAAGTATGCCAACTCCTGCCCTAGGGTAACACTAAACAAATAATAAAAGAATTTATAGCTAAAATCTAATAAAGGCAGGAAACAGAATAACAAAAAGCACTTTATTAAAATAAAGAAGAAGAGGAAAAGAGAACAAAAATTAGGTAGATCTAATATAAAACAAATAATATGATGATAGAATTAACACCAAAAAATCAGGAATTTGTTAAATGTAAGCTGACTTGATAATCCAATCAAAATTAAAACATTGTCAGACTGGAAAAACAATACAAGACCCAATTATATGTTGCTTACAACAGACAGACACATAAAGGGTATAAAACATAAAAGAGTATAAAACAATGTGCCCTGAAGACACTAACCAAAAAAATATTGGCTTAGCCATACTGATATCAAACAAAGCAAGACTTAAGGCAAGAAGTATTCCCAGAGATAAAGTGGAAGATCTCACAATGGCAAAAATTCAATTCAGCAGGGATATTTAATAATCTGAAACTTGTATGCCCCCAAAACCAAAACCTAAAATATGCAAAGCAAAAACTGACAGAACTAAAAGGAAAAACAAATAAATCCAGTATTATAGTTGAATATTTCAAATACATCTTTCAGCAACTAATAGAGAAATCAGAAAATAAATCAGTAAAGATAAAGAAGATTTGAACAACATGATAAACAAAATTGACCTTGTTGGCATATACGGAACACTGAACCCAACAACAGCAGGATTACATTATTTTCAAGCGTTCAGGGGACATTTGACAAAATAAACCGTATTCTGAGTCACACAGCAGATTTCAATAAAGTGCAAGGGGCTGAAATTAAACAGAGTATGTCCTCTTACTAGAGCTGAAAAATCCTAGAAATCAATATGAAATACTTTAAAAATCCTCAAATGTTTGAAAATTACTAAGTAACACTTCTAAATAATCCGTGATTCAAAAAACGAATCAGAACTTAGAAATCTGCATGGGAATTAGAAAATATTCTCAATTGAATAATAATGAAAAGCCAACATGTTAAAAACTTGTAGCACAGAGCTTAAACTAGACTTAAGGGGAAAATGTATAGCTTTAAATGTATATTTTAGAAAAAAAAAAAAGAATAACAGAAAATCAGTGATCTAATGACTATCTCAAGGAGTTAGAAAAGAACATCATATTTAAGGCAAAGGAAATAAATAATAAAAATATAAGAAAAAATAAAATAGAATAGAGAAATAACAACTAAGCCAAAAACTGGTTCTTTGAAAAGACTAATAAAATTTACAAATCCCTATAAAGATTGCTCAAGAAAAAAAGAAGGAACAAACTACTAATCTCAATGATTTTCTTTTTTAAAAAAATGTGCCATCACTGGAATTCATACAAACATCAAAGGGGCAATGAGAAGATGTTATGACAATAAATTTGACAATTTAGATTAATTAGATTAATAATTCTTTTTTAAAAAATCACAAGCTGAAAATATTGACACAGGAAGAATTAGAAAGTCTTAATTATCCTATCTACTAAAGCTGAACACTGCTTTCCCATGATCTGGCAATTCTACTCCAATAGAAATGCCTACCTAGGTGCACAGAAATATGTGTAAGGAATGTTTATAAAGACACTATTCCAAACAGTTAAAAACTAGAAGCTACCCAAGTGTCCATCAGTAGTAGGAAAGATGACCATATCATGGTAGTCATACAATGGAATACTATATACAACAATGTAAAAGCTGAACTCCTGCTACAGGCAACAATATGGATGAATTTCACAGACACTAATGTTGTGTGAAAAAAGTCATATACAAAAAAAATCCATACTGTGTGATTCAATTCATGTGGCATCAAAGACAGATGTCGATTACTTTGTGGAGGCAATGACTGGGAGGGGTGTACCAGGAGGCCTTGGAAGTGTGGGCAATGTTCTCTACCCTGGTCAGAGTATGCTCGCTATGTAAAAATTTATCAGGATTCTTGAGATTGTGCACTTCACTGAATGTACGATAACTTAATTTTTTTAACTTACAAATAAATACTAAATAAGTCTCTGATGCAAGTTTGTTCCTGGGCAGCTGTCTCTTTCTCATAAATAGTAGACAGCAATACAATATTTAACCCCTTTATACTCTTACAAATAGAACTTGAGAGCATTTTACGGGCTTCCAACCTAGGATCATGCTTTTCCTATACTTTTTTGGGGAAAAATGATTCCCCTTCTGCTTGGGAATAAACAGTTCTCTGTATCTGATGGATCGACAGCATAAGGAGGATGGAATGTGAGATGAGAAGGAAGGGGCTTTGATTCCACCAATAAGCCCTATCAGAGGGACCTGCCCACATAAGCAATGGCGTACCTAACAGAGGAGCCAGCGACACCTTCTGAACTTTCTATTGGCTGTTCCCAAATGGGGATTTACAAGGGAAACCATTGGAGCATCCATTATTCAGCACACTCTTCACCCTTGAAGGGTTGGATACTGAATGGTGCCTTTGTTGCCAGAGAGTGGCCACTTTTGCAAAGGGGTGGGATTCCCTACACGAGTCCTTCCACAAATCAGGGAGTTCTGGAGAAGAAAGAAAATTCGACTGGAAACAAATTAAAAAGGTAAAGCTGTTTCTGCCATGGTAACTAAGGTCTGCCCATACCTAGATTTATTTCGTTGACTGAAGTGGTTGTGTGGGTATAAGTGATTTTTGAAGAGCAAATTAAAAAGACTTTTTATAAGTCCCAGTAGACAACAACATAGTATTAGCTAACGGCAGCTGCCGTCTCTAAAATAATTACTTTTATAATAATCTGCTTATTAATGAAGTGATCTGCAAAATGGATAATGATTTCTTAAGATTTAAAGCACAGGGATTCTTTCTTCCACTTCATTTTGCTTTTTTTGCAAAAGTATACTGTGAAGTAACTCAAAATTTGCTGACAGATTTTACATACAATAATTTCAGAAATGCATGTTCAAGAAGTATGTATTAACCCATATTTCTTGTATTGTGCCCTTAAATTATTCCCTCTGGTGAGAGAAATGTTCTAAAATTGGTTGTGGGGATGCTTGCACATCTCTGTAAATTTACTAAAATTGCACAGTTAACATGGGTGAATGTTTCGGTCTGTGAATTATAACTCAATAAAGCTGTTTTGGGAAAAAAAGGGAAAAAATAAAATCAATTGAACATTTAAAAAATAATTTTCTCTGTTTCCCCAATCTTGTCACTGAAATGCTGAGTGTTGAGAAGGGAGTGTTCCAGGGAAAGGTGGCAACTACACAAAAGTGAGACGCAAGCATGGGGAAAAGAAGATCCAAGAGTCCTAGCAGACCACAAACTGAACAATGGACACAAGTTAGCAGTGGAATGTTATTTTTAAGAAATCAAGCCCCCTATTAGGAAACGTTCTAAAGGCAGCACGTCTCATGCCTTAACACCAGAGTTCTGGCAGGAAAACAGACCCTGGGTACTCCCAAACCCAGCGCTTCCTCACTTGCTGCTCCTGCTACTTCCTTTTATCTTCATTAGTTACCACCTTGTTGAGTCCTCATGTTGTCTAGTAAAGGTTAGTATCCTGGACTCTGACCTCTCCAAGGGCAGGAATTATGTTGTAGTTTCCTTGTACCCAGAGTCAGTGAAAACCCCAGTGCCTAGCACAAAATAGGTGCTTAGTAAGGGCAGTTCCTATCTTTTTAGCTGAGTACCTGGCATAAACAAAGTGTTCAAAATGTTTCCTTCCCTTCTAGACTCTCAGGTACTCAATCAATACCAACCCTATAACATAGGCTTGATGAAAGCTGCCATGGCATTTTCATGCCATGGCATGCCGTGTGAACCATCTGGAAACCACCTGCCAGGAGGGTGAGCTGGGTCCCAACAAGTGAACAGGAACTGAACCCAGTGGACCCAAGGCCCTTCCCCTCCTCTCCCACCATCCAGCTACCGCTCAACGTCAGAGTCGGATCACAGCCTCTACCCCGCTTCCTGCGCCCTCTGGAATCTCTTGCTGGCAAAGACAGCCTGGCGTCATCAGTGATCATCCCCCCAACATGTGCCTCAGGCCTCTCTCCAGCCAAGCTGTGCTCAACCCACATCCAGCTCAGTTTTGACCCGGAGCCCAGCCCTGCACAGCGAAGCACAATGAGAACTGGCGGCAGATGGATGGTGGGCAAGGCTGACACACTGTGGTTCCAAATGGTCAAGGTGCCGCATGCTGGAAGGATGGCCAGAGAAAAGACGTGCATGTTCAGCGGCATGCCCATTGTCCCAGAGCAGCAGCGAGCGGCAGAGCCAGGACTAGAGCCCAGGGCCCTTGACTTTGGACCCGGTCTCCACCATGAGTTGGTCATGCGACCTTGAGCACAGCTCTGAGCCTCAGGGTTCCCATCTGTAAAATGGGGCATTGGCTTTCTCCCTCAGCTTTGCAGACGCTAGAAGAAATGTTCCAGCCCAGAGGGACAGGAGACTCCTCCACTGCCTACCTCAGCAGGGCCTGAGCTCTAGTTTCAGGGGAAGTGGGCTTCAACCAGATGCCACCACTTTTATATCTGCCCTGGGGCCTAAATGCCATTGTCATCATTCTGCTCCTGTTGCCTCACTGAATCACTATGTTTTTAGCCTGCATTTCTGGGATCTTTTTACACTCTACCTGACAACTCTGTTACTTTGGGTTAAAAACAAACTTTTACAGCTGTGTAGCCTTTAGTCTACAAAGATTGTCAGATCTGAATTCAGAAAATAACACTGTTCCAAACTCCTGTTGCTGAGAAGGCCCAAGGTGACAAAATCCAGGAGGGGCAAAAGCTGTGCGCTAAAGATGCTAAGGAGATATAGCAGGGGAGGCCACTTAAATTTCATAGGTAGACAGAAATGTCTGACTTACGTAACATTTCAGAAAAACAAGCTGCAATAATGTCACCGCTAAATTAACACCATTAAAGAAAAGCAATTATTAGTGCTTAGAATTATGGGCTCTGAGAATAATAAAAACATGCACAGTATAGTGTCAGAGTGGTGAGATTCCCAGCTCTTAGAGTCAGAACCCAGTTTGAATTCCAGCCTCACTGTTTTCACAGAGGGGTAGTGTGTTACTTAACTGTTCCACAGCTCCAATTCTCCATTTGTTAAGTGGAAATAATGTCCAACTCTTCAAGACAGTGAGGGATCAAATTAAATGAGATAATATATAAATGGCTTGTAGTAGACAGAATAACAACCCTCCCAAAAATGTCATCACCCTAGTCCCCAAAACCTGTGAATATGGTACCTTATATGGCAAAAGGAACTTTGCAGATGTGATTAAACTAAGTACCTTGAGATGGGGAGATGAATCTAGATGGGCAAACCCAATATAATCAAAAGAGCCCTTCTGAGACGGAAGTAACAGGATCAGGGTTGGAGCAGATACGATAACAGAAGCAGAGAGAAAGAGAGAAGACAGACAGATTTAAGATGCTACATTGCTAACCTTGAAGACAGAGGAAGGGGCCAAAAGCCAAGGAATGCAGGCAGCCTCTTGAAGCTGGAAAAGGCAAGGAAAGGATCTTCCCCTAGAGCTTCCAGAAGGAACATAGCCTTACAGACACCTTGATTTTGGACTTCTGACCCCTGGAACTGTAAGATAATACGTTTGTATTGATTTATGCCACGAATTTTGTAGTTATTTGTTACAGCAGCAAAAGAAACAAAAGACAACAACAAAACAACAACAACAACAAAAAAAAACTAGTACAGGATTTTGGAGCCTACTTTAGCACTGTGCCTGGCACATGTTATCACTAAATGGTAGCCAGTAATAGTAGCTACTAATATTTGGAGGGACTCTAATGGTTTCTTTGTGGCCAAACACCCAAGGGATGCCTTCATCCCTTCCTTGAAGTCCCAACAAGGGACTTTCTCTCTCCACCTGCTCATGTCCATTGACAGGTGCTCCTGTCTCTGAGCAGCCTGTTGTTTGGAGCAGCTGTGAGATGGCTGGAGGGGGTTCATTCTCACGTGGACCTGATATCTTCCCATCTGGCCTTTGAAGTCTGCCTGGGTCCCTCTGCTCCTGAGACCCCTTCAGATAACTGCATACAGGTCTCAGCTAACCCCAGAGGCTTCACAGCTAACCTCTGAGTCCGTACAGGGCTTTGGGCAGCTGAACAACATCTTTGGTGCCTCTCAAACTGCAGCTGCTGCCTCTTAGCCCTGGACTTGTGCAGGGGACTGTTTGGACCCACATGCTCAATCCTATCATTTGTCTGTTTCATCTCATATCATTACATTTAGCTTAATATTTGAGCCTATTCTTCGGGCCTTGTTATGCCAACCAATGTATTCCCTACACATCATCTCAAAATTTCAGGATTAACTAAGTCATTTATGTCTGCATCACTAATAAAAACATCAGATGGAACCATGGCTGTGGCCTTTCACTAGAAATGTACTTTCATACTGACAGTGATTAGCATCTTTGGGTATGTATTACCCAAATACTAGTCTGCAGTTGAAATTATCTTGCACACAAATTTATCATGAGATTCCTTGACAAATACCAGTCTGAGGTATGCTTTGTGTCTACCATTGCTAACACAATTCCCTGACATAATAATCTAGCAAGCCTATCACAAAACTGGGAATACAGTTTCCTGGTTGTGGCTTGCTCTTAAAGAAGCCACACAGGCTTTTAGAGAATTCTCCATTTTTCATATGCTCACAAATCAGCCTTAAATAATCAACTTAATGAGGGTGAAGAGACTATCCCCACTTTTGAAGTCTACATAATCTTTTCTCCTCTTTACTAATAAAAGCTATATTTTCCCATCTCTAGCATTCCATTTTCTTTCCCACTCTCCATGTTCCTTAAAGATTATCAGCAGAGGCTCTACAGCTCTGGCGGTGAGTTCTCTCTACTCCCTGGGGTGTAATTTGTCCTGGCCAAGAGACTTGAGCTCATTTACAGCAGGTTGGTGCTTGTTACAATCTCTTTACTCATCTTGAACTTCAATTTTCTCTTACCACAGTTTTCTCTTTCTCTTTAGTCAGTAGATTGTTCTCCTCAGCAAAGAAAAAGAAGGTAAAATCCCGTTTTTTTGCTGCCATTCTAAAAGGCAAATAGCATCACGTTACTTGGTCTATCTAAACCCATGAGTGGCTGGTTCCCCTTCGCCTCCACCAGGGATTCTCAAACTCCTCTAAGGTGCTTGTTAAAAATGCAAATCCTCCAGAGAATTCCCCTCTCAATTGCTGTATTAGTTAGGGTAACACTAGCTGCGAAAACAAACAAACCCCAAATAATAAAACAGCTCAAACACAATAGAATTTTATTTCTTGTTTTCTTGAAGCCCCAAAATGGGTGTTCCAGATCAGTGGTTGGCCCTCTCCAAACAATCATTCAGAGACCCAGAGCTTCCTGGGTTTTGTTGCCCTGCCGTCTTTAACATGCGGCTTCCAAGATTCCTGTGTTTGCCTGCATCAACATGGAGAGAGGGAAAAGAGCATGGAAAGCATGCAGGGCAGATTTTAATGGGTCAGGTCTGGCAATGGCACATATGACTTCTATTCATATTTCATTGACATGAGTGCACCTAACTACAAAGGAGTCTAGGCAATATAGTCTAACTGCAAAGGACGCTGGGAGATGTAGTCCAACTGCAAAGGACGCTGGGAGATGTAGTCTAGCTCAGGAAGAAGAGAACATGGTTATGGTGAACTATCTGTCAGTGTGGATGTAGGGTTAGGCTTAGGAATCAGCCTCCCATGTGATCCTGATGTAGGACCCCACTTTGAGCAACACTGCCCCGTTAATCCCCAGTGTAGAGTCTCCGAGGCCCCATGTGAAATGGCCTCCTCTTTCTTTTCGAGCCCTGTCTGCAGTCTCCACCCTGCTCTAATCGTATGAAGCACCAGCAGCTTCCCCTGCCTGTCGTGTGCTTGGCGATTCTTGTTCTCCCTGCCCTTCCTCCTATTGTTCATTTGGCGAAATCCTGCTCATCCTTAAGGACTCAGCTCAAGTGTAATCTCATCTGTACAGGCTTCCCCGACCTGCCTGCTCCCAAGTAGCACTGGCAGTGACCTTCCCAATGTCCCAGTGCTACCTGTACTGAATCTCATTATGGTATTGATCATGGCCTCGTTTATATGTGTCTTCGCATTAGACTGGAAGATCCTCGAGGGCAGCGACCTTTTCTTGATCATCTTTGTATCCTAAGCCCTTGGCACTCTGCCTCGTACACAGTGGCATTCAGTAAGAGTTTGCGCCACAGAAACCCGCAGTATTAGACATGTTACCACAATCACCAATCAGATCCTTTCTTGATTTTCTGCTCATGTCAAATAAGAAAGGCTGTTTTGTAATCCTGACCATTTTGCTGCCTTCATTAACTAGACCTCATTAGGTGTGTGTAACTCGACGACATCTATGCCCCTTCTGTCCTTTTTCCAGCTGCACTCAAAGGTGAACTTTCCCATGGTCACTCTGGTTTCATCAACACCCATTCCCACCTGACTATTTCTCTTCAAGAGCATTGGCAACTACACATTAAGAATTCTATCAACAAGAGTTCTTGAGCCATCTTTGGGAATCTCATGTAATGTCTCCTGATCTCTTGGGGACCTTCAGAAGCCTGAAAACCTGAAACCCAGTGAATACCTCCTACCATGCCCACTCTTCCCCTCCCTGAACCCATGGAATCTAAGACAATTGTTGTAGTAGTCAGCCTCCAATATGGCTCCCAATGAGCCCACCTCCCAGTATCCACAGCTTTGTGTCCCTTCTCACATTAAACCTCTGTTGGTCTATGTTGTCTGCCCAAGATTAAGTTATAAAAGACATTACAGCTTCTGTCTTGGCCTCTCTCTCTCAGATCACTTGCTGCTCAGGGAGAAGCCAGCTACCATGTCTTGAGGCAGCCCTGTGGAGAGACCCACATGACAAAGAACTGAGGCTTCTAGCCCGCAGCCATGTACGTGAGCTTGGAAGCAAATCCTCCAGTCCCAGTGGAATCCTGAGATAACTGTAGCCCCAGCTGACATCTGACTACAGCCTCATGGGAAATCCTGAGCCAGAGCCACCCAGCAATGCTGTTCCTGGATTCTTAACCATCAGGCACTGGGTGAGATAATAAATGTTGCATACGGTACTAAGGTTTGGGGAAATTACTAATACAATTGGGGGCTTCTCTCTTATTCTAATCTTAACTTCCAGTGTCCTTTAGGTCAGATTTCAGTGGCATGAGTGGTATGACCAAAGGCTGGGGATGCCCAGAGCTTACCAGTGTGAGGCACCTGGTATAGGCTTACGTAGTGAAAAGGCACAACACGACATCAGACTTCCATTCTGATTTTGAGACGTGCATCCAGAATGAGCCAGCCACATCCCCCCTCTAGCCGATGGATTGTATCACACTCCCTCCTGATGAAAGAACATCTGCTCCTCTCTCTATGTGTCTGCATTAAAATTTTTAGACTCAGGATTCATCAATTCCCACATCCTTTGTTGTAAGGAATATAAGAAAAAAATTTTAAAGAAAATTAAAGGCTTAGAAAAGTGTCTGGCACATAGTGCTAAACTAATATCAGCTATTATTGATATTTTCATCATCGGTACATCATTATTTTATATACTGTCACCCCAACTAACATCTCTGTTGCTTTTGAACAATACATACACATCTACTGCCACATGTCAATCTTGACTCCCAGGAAAAACAGCCCTGATTATAATGATGAGTTTATATCTGCAACCCTTTTAAAATCTTAAGTTCATTAATAGGATTTATCTGCAGATTGGTATATAACCATCTCAGATTCCAAATATTGCTCTGACTCTTTCCAAGTCCTAGGTTTTTCTAAACCTGCTATTCTAATGCTAAGTTCTGGTTATTTCTAATGAAATTTTACATTAGCCAAAACTCTCTGGCTAATTTTGAAACTGACCTGAAGCTCCACTGAAATTATCAAGGGTTTAGAATTAAGCTAGAAGATATCTACCTGTTGCTTTCTAGGAAAACTCACAACCACCTAAATGAAATATGTCCAATTTGCAACGCTTTTCCTGAATTGGCAAAAAGTAAACCTATAAAGAATTGAAATGTTTTTTTAAATGATATCGTCTGGTAAATATTTTTCAAAGGTTTAGAAGTAGTAAAAAAAAGTTAACACAAAGATCTGTAGTGTTACACTTTTCCACGATTAGCATTTGTCTCCAAAGTCTAAAGGAGAAAACTTTTATCTCAATAATACTACATTCTTCCATTTATAGCAGTCTCTGATTTTTTAAAACACTTTCTATTCAAGACATCTTTTATGACCTGATACAAATGCACCTTTCTTTATACAATCAGGTAACCTGGCGCATTTGCATTTGCCTTTTCCCCTTAGAGATCCTAATTGTAGAACCCATTCATCTTGTGTGCCTAATGCCTCTAACCCCACGTCCTCCCTTTGGTTTCTATCTGTTCTATTTCATTCCCAAATGTCTCCTTTTGCCCCATGTTTTAACCTGTAAATTGCTCAAGATGTCTTGAAAGTAGGTAGGTCACAAGCCTTAAATAAATAAAAATAAATTAATGTGTTTCTGACCAGTTGTATATGAACGGAATGTCTACTAAATCAGCCACACATTAAATATCAAAGGGGAAAGCTTCACTTATGGGCAGCTCATGCATCCTTTTGTGATGTAAACTAGCAAATCCTTCTGTTTTATCATTTTGAATTTTCATGTATCATATTTTCTTATATCAAGATGCACCTGGACCAGATGGTGATTTTTATCACAGACTTAGGCTATTTTTACGACCCTTAGTAAATATTCAGAAAGTACCCTGAGTTCAGGCCCTATTGCTTTTCTCCTCCTTGTCACCTCTGATTTCTTGGGGACAGAGCCTCCGGGGCCAATGTGTTGACAGTCATGTTTCCATCAGGCATGACCTCACCAATTCCTCCTTCCAGACACACTGCACATAAAGTGTACGCAGCTTCACAAATTCGAGTAGGGGTAAACATGAAGATAAAATACGGGGACACGTATTCCAAAAGACCCCAAATCGCTGAAACCATTAGATACTTCACCCTGCAAACAGAGGTTTATCTCAGACTCCAAGAGTGCCTGCAGCTTGATTCCCAACACCCCCGTCTTTGGGGAGAATAGTGAACTTGTTCCCTGGAGGACGGGCTGCCTTTTGCTTATGAACATGACAGGCAGCCTCTAGCTTTGGGGATACGGAAATAAACAATAACTCCTGAGACAGTGTCCTGGACTTGGCCGTGTTCATGAAACAGCTGATGAAGATGAGATTTGTGGCCAAAGGCTCTGCATGGTGGTCCCTCTGCCTCCCGCTGTGTTCCCCCCAACAGCCTGTGGGGACTGTGACACTCTCTTGGGCAGCCTGAGTCCAGACAGAGAGCAGAGAGCACAAGGGTCTCCGTCCTAGAGACAGAGCAGGGCAGTCACCTGCCCTGGATGGTCACTGTTCTGCTTCTGGCCCAGTTCAGGGCTTCAAAATGACCACACTAATGACATGGTCCTGGCCCCAAGTTCTACTGAAATCTCCGAGGGAGATAAAAGACATTGGCACCAATGGGTTCTGGAGTCAAACAGGGAACCAGCAGGCCCGTAACCTCTTTATTCTTAAAAACAGCTTAAAAAATATGTATGCAAAGAACTATGAGGATTCAATCTTCTCTCAAAAGTCTCCTGAGTTTTCCCTTTGGTGAAAACCTCCTTCAATGATCGAAAGACTCCTCTAACACTCAAATAAAATCTTCCTTTCAACCATCCTCCCAATCATTTGGGTCTTCTTTTTACACTCTCTAATAGAGAAACACCAGGCCCTTCTTAAACGTCAAAAAAGTAAAGTGGAATTTTGGTCACTGTGAACAATTCAACACCCAATAAATATGTATTGAGCAACTATGAAACCCATTCCTTTGACCACCGTGTTTGAAGAATCACTTTATCAATGGGGAGACTAGAAACTGCTCTCTTGAATCACCCGAGCAGGTTTCCTGTCGGTTTGGGAGTCAGAACCATCCAGGAAATTTGCTAGTGGCTCTGTCTAATTAGCACTCCTGCCACCTGCAAACTGGTACTAAAAAAAGCTGCTGCATTCCCGCCATTGAAAATGCCAAAAAAGACACCACCGGTTTCACTCTGAATCTTAGAATCTAATAGTTCACTGATTTGGGCAAAGAAGGAAAACACATTTTCATTTTCACCCAAAGGAAATGACTGTTACCAGCAAGCAGTGTTTCAGAAACTCTCACACTGGGATGAGTCCCCCAGTCCAGGAATCCTACTCCTCTACCCTCCTGGCCCCTGCCTTCCCCTCTGGCTGCTCTGGGCTCCTCTGCCCCCCAGGAAACACCTCCTCATTCCTCAGGTGCAGTCTGACACCCACCCACCCATCCTGACCAGCCCCACTCTTACAGATCATCCCCTGCATCCCACAACACTTGGAGTCTTTTCCCCACATCTGAGCACTCAGTTATGCTTCTTGATAACAACTGTTGTTACCTTAGCCTCTGTCAAGAACAAGAACCAAGTACAGTAGTCCCACCTTATCTGCAGGGAATCCGTCCCAAGAGCCCCGGTGGATGCGTGAAACCGCAGACAGTACCAAACCCTATAAGCACTGACTTTTTTTTACTATACCAATGGGCAGGTAGTGTACACAGCATGGATACGCTGGACAAAGGGATGATTCACATCACGGGCAGCTATGGCATGAGATTTCATCACACTACTCAGAATGGCATGCAACTGAAAACCTATGAATTGTTTCTTTCTAGAATTTTCCATTTAATATTTTCAAACTGGGGTTGACCACAAGTAACTGAAACCGCAGATAAGGGAGAGGGGGAAAATTCTGTATTGTATTTGGATGCCTCAGCCCCTTTTGGGGAACAGGAAGGGTAAACACGAGCAGAGTGAGGAGCGCCTTGTCCCTCCCCTATACTCCTGAGGGCACCCAGCACAAGGCTGAGCATGCAGGAGGCCCTCCGCGAGTCGCTGATTGCATGACTAGCGTGTGCCTTTGCCACGCATCCACAGAGCAGGGTGGCCACAGTGAAAATACAGCAGCTGTGACTTCTTACTTCCTGCTTTAATCAACACCACGGGGTTGAAATGCAGGACACACAGTAGGTGCTAAATAGATGTTTATGGATTGATTAGCCACTGGAGGGACAATGACTTATGTAGGATTTATTCATGCTTTTGATGCCAAATGGGGGTGGTTTTAGTGGAGCAGAATGTTAGAAAAACAAAACAGCAAACACAAAACCAGACCAGCAGAGAGGCTGGCTCCTGCTCTATTTATACCCACTTCGCTCCTGGAAACAGATGTCCTCTCAGACCTGAGGGTTTCTGATGAGGCGTCCACTCTTCCAAGTGACCTGTGCATTCAGTAAACAAAGAGATGCTTTTCCCTCTTCTGCATCAGCCCTCTGTGTCCTAAGACTGATTTCCAGTCCTGACTCCAGGACTGGCTGCTGAGAGAGGCAAAATCAGCATCCACTGTGTCTTCTCCAAGGGAAAAGCACTGGGTGAATGACAAAAGAAACTGCATTTGTGTGTTGAGCATGGTGAAAAGAACAAAGGCTTTGGAACCAACCAACCAGACTCAAATACCAGCTCTGCCATTTACTGGCTGTGTGATTTCAGGAGATCACCTACCCTCTCTATGACTCAGCGCTTGGGGCTGATAACACTAATTCCACAGGTTGCTATGATCATTGACCAGGTATTGTGGGTAGAATACCTGGTACAACGGTTGGCACATTGCAGCCACTGAGTAAACGATCATTTTGTTGTGATTATTATTATAAATACAAACAGGGAGGAAAGTCCGTCTCAGCCACAATGGGCGCTCCCAGACAGTAATGCTGTGGCTTCCTCTGGTGCCTCTCCAGGTGACGGCAGCAGCCTTTCCAGCACAAAGTCCTTGTCTGATGGACTGCGCAAATAATGGTCTATGCTCTGAGTGGGAAATGCATGTTCTGCAGCATTCCAGTCTACCTCCCTGGGCCTCACAAGTCCACTCCTTCACAACCCATCTACTTGGAGCAGACACATTAGTTCTGATCTCAGAGCCCAGCTTGGGGCATCTTCGTCAGGACAGGGAGGGCTGGCTTTTGAAGCTCACTCTACAGAGCTTGATCCCGTGCTTCATGGAGAAATCTTTGACTGGGGCTGAAGAAGCTCTCACGTGTAACACCGAACAAACCACATTTACCACAGGGAGAGATCCATGCTAACCATGGAGTGTATCCCAAGTACCACAAAGCAGGGCAGTGAATAACCCAAGACAGATCCCAGCTACGGGCAAGGTCTACACAGAGAGATCTCTTACACAACACAGAGCAGATCCACTGTATGTCACCAAGAGCCTGGGGGAACAGGGGCAGATGACATGAACAACAGCACTTCAGGTGAAATGGAGTTCATGTCTAGACCAGAGCCGACCCTTCCTAAGTCCAAACCCAACAGTTCCTAGCTGGGTGGAGCCCCACTGCAGAGGAAGATCTCAGCTTCAGACTCTGGAAATCCTTATTTGTATTCAGGCTCTGGGGATGAAAGAAGGGTGTGGTGAGGAGGGGGTAGACTAGCCCACCCACTGTGATTCTAATTCACACAGCTTTTCTCATTCTCCTGACAGGCTGGCACCCCCCCCACCCCCACCCCGTGAGCCGTTATCATGATCCAACCCTGAAGGCGTTGCAGCGCTCTAGAACCAGCACCCTTGGCATCACCTGGGTGGATGCAGATTCAGCACAGTCTCTCTTCTCTGATAATGCCAGCAGGGAAACTGGGAGAATCCTTACACCTTCACCTAGAGATGTAGCTGAGGAAGGATTCCTGGAGTGTGTATTTCCTGCTTTCATTTGAGGATCATTCAAAATCACGTCAGACATTATGAGTGCCTCAAATTGCCAGATTTTAACCTATCCCTTAACCCTGCAAACCTTAGCCACATTTCCATAATGTCTACACCTGTCCTATGTGCCACTGCTCCAGAATGTAGCCTGGTGGATCCCACAAGCTCACAGTTGGTGGACCCATGCAGATCATTTCAGAGGACAGCTTCCTACAACATGAATGAACATTGACTCACCTGTGCCTTTGTTCTCTTTGCATTCAGTGCTTGAGGTGTTACCTGAGTCTTTGTTTAAAACCCCAAGTAATCCTTCTTTCTCCTTTCTCCCATCTACATTACCCTTCAATCACTTTTCATATACCACGTTAAGGCCGTGGCATTCAAACCACATCTCATGCTCCTCTTCAGGTTGTTGGAGGAGCTTTTGTACCCCCACTCCCACCTGTTCCCCCTTCAAGGCACCCTCGATCACCCTCGCTTAAAGACACACCACTTCTCCTGGCTGACCCCACCATCAAGGGGGGATTCCTCGCTGCAGTGCTTTACTCTGTCCTCTCCCCACTGCCAGGCTTCACACACCAAAACTTCATTCGATTTTTTTTCTTTTTTCAGAAAATGCAGTTACTCTAATACCAATGGGCCCTTTCCCTGGTGTTCTCATTCCCTTTCACTGATGGTCCTCCTGCTACTCTCAGTAGATGATTATTATTTATTATTTATCAGCCGCCACACTGTACTCTGCTTCCCACAAGATATTAAAGAAGGCACAATCCTTGCACCGAGTTTACAGCCAAGGAGAGAAGAGGCCTGGATTCAGATATCACAGGAGTAAGCTGAAAGAGATTTACCAACAAACCCTCCCCATGTCCTGGCAGATGGGGGGCGGGGCCTGGCACAGCCCGCCCCGGGCTGGCTCCGCCCAGTTCAAGCCAAATAGCAAGCAGCTCCCTACCTTTCCACACCCACCTCCCCAATTTCTACCCAGGCCTCGAGCCTCAGCGGCTTCGCCGGGGAGGCGGGGGGTGGGGGGGGGGAGTTGTTGAAGCCCAGAGATGGGGGATGGGGGAAAAAGATATATTTCCTCTTAAATTCAAAACCAAATGAGGGGGAGGTAGGGGAGGAGGGAGAGGGCAGGGAATAAAAGCCAGATCTAGATCTACCAAAGAAGGGAAGACTGGTGCTGAAATGAAATGTTCTGGCACAATGGAAAGCCCGCACTGGGGCTGCCACGGGCCTCCAGCCAAACCTTTCCTATCAAGGTTGAAGTTAGGGTCTGTGTAGACAGCGTGTGGAGACGGGGAAGTGATGGAACTAAGAAAGTCAGTGTAGACAGGGTGGGAGTCAGTGTAGACATGGAAGGCTGGGGTGGCCTGAGTAGAGGCTGTCTAAACAGAGAGGTCCTGTGGATTCAAGAGGGTCAGTGTAGACAGGAAAGTCCGTGTACACCGAGGAGAGTCGAGAGTCGGTGGTCAGGATTTACAGGGCTAGCCGTGGTTCTTCAGAGATTTGGACAATTCCTGCTCCTTACCGTGGCTGGAGTGTCATAGGGAGGGCGGAAGCTGAAAGACGATTGGACTTTTCGTTCTCAAACTTTTCCGCCAGTTTCCTCAGGTGTTGAGAGAGGACGGGGAGCTCGCCTCGGTACGGTCCGCCAACCCTGGGCGGGCGGGGCCGGGAGGCCGGGGCCCAGGAGCCGGGGCCACGCGCCGTGCATCTGCCGGGCGCGGCCGCCGAGCGGGCCGAGCCGGGAGCCACCGCAGGGGGGCGGGGGCGGCGGACGGACGGACGGACACACCCGCGAGCACTCCGCCCGGGCCCGGCGCGCGGCTGCTGGGTATCCCTCGGGCCCGGGGAGCAGCGCTGGGTGCCCGGCCGGGGGCGCCCCGCCTCCCCCACCCTCCGCCCCCGCCCACTCGGGCGCCCGTGATTGGCTCCGCCCGCCCCTGGCTGCACGCCGCAGCCCGCCTCCCTCGCAGCTAAAGCAGACGGTACCCGGAGCGGAGCGAGCCAGAAGGGAGCATGGTCCCCGCGCCGCGGCCGCGCCAGCCCCCGCGCCGCCGCCGTCCCAGCCGCCGCGGATCTAGCTGCAGCTCCAGCCCCGGCCCCGGCTCCGCAGGGCCCGCCCGCAGTCCCGGCGGCCGCCGCGCCTGAGTGCAGCCCCCGCCCGGAGCCCGAGCCCCGAGCCCGGAGCCAACCCTAGCCCCGCGGCCGCCGCGGCTGCGGGGAGAGCGGGGGGGCGATGCTGCCGGAGCCGCCGCCGCCTCGGTGAGAGCCGCGCCGCGCCGCGCGTAGCCGCACAGGCTGACAGGCAGAAGGACTGACTTCCCTCTCTCGGGCATCCTTCCTGGGCTGCCGGGAGGCGGCGGCGGAGGAGGAGGAGAAGGAAAAGGGGGAGAAGGCGGAGAGCAGGAACGCGAGGAGGTGGACCTGGATCCGTTTCTCCCGGCCAGGACCCGAGCGGCCCCAGCTACAGCTACCCGCAGGCGCCGTACCCTATCCATCAGCCCTCCTGCGCCCACTCGCGACCCCAGGCTCTCTGCGCGTCGGACCGGGGCCAGAGCCGCGCGGCCGGAGGTAAGAGCCAGGCTAGGGCGCCAAGGATGCGGCGCCGGGGACCCAAGGTCCTGGAGGCTGCGTGGGGCCGGGCCGGGCTTGGGAGCGGGGCCCGAGTACCCGGAACGCTGGGCTCGGCTCCCGCGGCGGCGGCGGCGGCGGCAGGAGCCTCCCGCGTCTGGACTCGCAAGGCTGCAGGAGCCCTTGCGCCTGCGCTGCTCCAGGGGGGGGAAAAAAGGCGGGGGGGGGGGAAACTTCCTGCCCCCGGGTGTGTATGCACAGGGGCTGCCCGGGGCTAATGTCGCTGTGGTAGGGGGCCCTGGAAGCGAGTGTGACCACCCCCCCCAGCCGAGGCAGTTCCTCGGCTGGGCCCGACAGCATGCGTCCCTCTCCAAGCCACCTCCCCTGAGCGGCCCAGGGCCCGAGCCGGGCTGGGGGCCAGGAAGAGGCACCGGAGGGCTGGACCCTGGGGGCGGCCACGCGTCCGGCCTTTGGGGAGGTGCGCGCCTCTGTGCAGCGGGAAGCCAGGTTGGGGTTTCTGACCCCTCCCGTCCTCAGACCCGCATTTGGGGACCTGGTCTCTTCACTCAATCCCAAGTAACTTTCGAGGTAGAGGAGCGTGAAAACCACAGGGAGGAAACCCATACAGACCTTGTTGTGACCCGCCTTCCCTTAACACCTTGTGGGTGCCAGCGTGTTTTGGGGGGGGGCGCGGAAAGGAGAGCGTACGGGGCTGGTGAAGCGGCTAGGATGTGTGTTGGGTGGGGAGGGGTTGTTTATGTGCGGGATAGTGTGGACGGGGAGATGTGTAATGTGGGAGCGTGGACGCGCGTCCCGACTGCCGCGGGAGGTGCCAGGTGGCAGAGGGCTCACGTCCGGGTCTCTGTGGCCTGGAGCGAGCCGAGAGCGCGAGGGTTATATGCGGTCGCGGCGCGAGTGCGGCCGCTGGGCAGTGCGGGTTCTGGGCCCCGAGGGAGAGGAGAGCTTGCCCGGGGTCGGGAGAGCAGAGTCGAGAGCCCGGATAGGTCCGAGGCAGCTCCCGGGCAGGTCGGGTCTGCGTTGGCTGGGAAAGGCGGAGACGCGCTTCCTGCCTGCAACCAACGGTGATGGGGCCAAAGCGCGAGTCTCGGATGACTGGGTCCGCTAGCTGAGAAGCCAGTTGTCGTTCCTGAGCTCTGTAAGCCAGTGGTAGACACGGTCAGTTGGTCGGTCCCCCCCGCGGGTCCCTAGGGAGCCGCCGCCTTTGCCATCCCTGCCGCTCTGCAAACGCTCTCCTCTCTCTCTACGGTGCTTGCGCCGCGGCGCGCCCGGGGCGAATCGTGGACGCAGGTATTTATGCAGCATTAGACGAGACCTCGGCGCTGGAGGGACGGGACCGCTGAGGACGCCGATCTGCTGCTGTCCGCGAAACTTCCACTTCGTCAGCTCAGGGAAAGTCAGGCTCCACTGCTGCAGGCTCCAGCCTCTCACCAGCCGAGCTATGCTGGGACTCCTCTTGCAGTGACAGATCTGTCCTGGTTACAGCTGTATTTACCCTAATTTCAGTCGCTTTAAAGTCAACCGTCTACTCACTACAGCGTTCCTTTTCTTGCCGTGCGGTCTTATCTCCAACTCAGCCCTGGGAGGGCAGATTTAAGGAATCATTTAGGTTTAGGATGAATGACAGCAGATTTAATTAGCCCACCTCATTCGTGATGTTTTTAAAAATTACAATGGAGAGTGCAGAGCTACTTTTTCACTCTTTTGGGGGGGGAGGGCATGATGAACAACTTTATTGATTGTTCATCCCGACTCTTGGCCAAAACGTCGGGTAATTCACAGGTGAATACTTTAAAGGCTGGTTGGCATGTATGTATTTGAGTAGTCACATATTCTTGGCATTTATACTAGTATGGAACTGTGTGCCACTGGTGAATATAGTCTCCATCCGGTACATTGTTCTGAGTGCAGTTGATTTATCATCCTGCTATAAATCAGGGAATTACTAGCATATGTGCCCTTAAACTCTATATGAATTTAATGGCATTTAAATTGGTTTATGGGCTGATGTATTTAACCAATTTTAATAACTTTTCTGCACAAGCATCTTATAAACCGTGTTTGTCCATGATTAAGAAAAACATTTTCTTCTGTTCAGTCTCTCCATTTCTAGCACAGTTAACAGAAATTTATAGGTTTCCAACTTTCATTTGCAAGCAACAATCCAAACGAAATACCTAGAGTTGTACTGAAATAAAATATCCTATGGTAGCCATGGTAACAAATAGATTAAGGGTTACTGGTTTTCATGTGTATGTGACTGGAAGTGAGGAATCTAGGTTGTGTCTTTTTAATTATGCTTCTAATGAGTGGTGGTCAAACTTCAAGTACTCAATGCGGGAGATAAACAAGACTGAGAATTCAGTTTTGTGAGAGGTTGATTGGAACAAAGACTAGTAGAGCCCAAGAGAATGACTTCTGCTAACTGCAGCTCCTCATATCCAAAAAGCAAATGGATAAAACCTTTTTTGTTTTTCAAGTAGATGAGAAATGAGTTAGTCCCTTTAAGAATAGAAAATTTATTTTCTAAAAGAAAAGGAACCTTTAAATCCAGCCCGTGTTTTCTAGGAATAAACATGTTAGAAGTGTGGATGTTGCTGTGGATTGTCACAGTTGTTATCAACACCTGTCAGTCTAAGTGAGGCATGTCATTAGTGTATTCAGATCTTGCCTGTTTCAATATTCATGCATTTCCATGGTGATCCGTTCCATTTTTGTTTACTTAGTCAACCTTATAAATCTTTGGCATCAATTTCAGTTGTGCCATCTTTTTTTCTTTCATTTATCAATTGATTTGGCTGCAAATCATTCCCAGTTTAAAGCGTTTCCTTTTTTTTCCTCTCTCTCTCTGTCTGCTACTTCCCAAAAGTTTACACTATTCCTGGTTGCACACAGATATAAAAGGGTTAAATTTTTTTAATCGACTCAAATAACACCACTGATGCTAATGTAGTTTTCTAGCATCTCATTTGATATGTGTGTGTGCATGGGGTTTTGTTTGTTTGTTTGTTTGTTTTTCTTTTTTCTTCCAGCAGGCTTACCCTAAAGCTTTCTCACTTTATGGCCTGGAGATGTCAATCCAACCCAGCAGAATTGACTAAAGATTTCCCTCCCTTCCTTCTTTCCTTCCTTCCTTCCTTTTTTCCCCTCCTACCCTGTTATGGTTCAAGGATTCTTTATGTCTTCAGCTATATCTGGCTTAAACAGACTTCTGGACTTTTTGTGCTGGAACAAGCCTGTCCTCCTAGGATCTTTTCTCATCCAGTAGTAGCCAAAGACAGAAGGTTCTGGAGCATCTGAGCCTTTTTCTGAATACGATATACATTTAGTCACAGCATATAGTGTCTCTAGGATCATTGTAACATTGTAAGTTCACTGAACAGGAAGCTTTGCTTAAATACGAGTGATGATTTTGCTCACCCGCTTTCAACTTTGCTTTCTAATGATGCAGTCCCATGCTAATCACACCCTGTATATTTCAGAAATATCAAGGCAAGCATTAGCACGCTACTGACTTATTAGGATCAGGCAAAATAATTGGAGCACTTAAGTTCAAAGTCAGATGGAGAAACGGAATCATAACCAATCTTGTGATTCTGTAATCGGTCAGCTAAGTGCTTACTTGGGGGTAGGGGGAAGAATAAACACCATGAATAAGAAATCCAGCCTTTGGTTGTGGTGGGTGAGGCTAAACCAAAGCAGAAACCATGTGGGATGACTGGAGAATAAGAGATCTCTTTGCAGGGAATTCCCTGGTGGTCCAGTGGTTAGGACTCAGTGTTCTCACTGCCGGGGCCCGGGGTTCAATCCCTGGTGGGGGAATTAAGGTCCCACAAGCGGCGCGGCAAAAAAATGAAAGAAAGAAAGAAAAGAAATCTCTTTGCAGACAGATAAGTCACATGTAAACCCAAATGTTTAGAAACTGGAAGAATGTAGTTTATGCAGAAGATGGTCGTTTGTTATTACTCAGGAAATCGGGATTCATCTCCTAACATGCTAAAAAAAAAAAATAGTCTGAATAATTTTGGTTAAGAAGGAAAAGTGTGTCAGAATTTTTTACCTGCCTGCTGAGATCAAGGTCACTCTGAAAGCAAACTCTGGTTCTTCCTACAACAGCTACCCGCTTACTTTCCTGAAGTCCTAGGTCAAAAAGGTAGTCTCTGCTTTCTTTAAGGAAATCACTTGAAACCAGGGGAATTGAAGCTGAAAAAAAAAAAAAGATGAGTAGGTTGATCATTGGAAGTAGCAACACGATTATTTGTGAAATAAACTTCATTGTCTTGGGGCTTCTCCACCTTTAGGGAGGGAAAGGGAAGATTTCTCATTTCCCATGAGAGAGGATATCTGCATGAAATTCACATGGTTTGGACTCTTGACTCTGCAGCAGGTGATGATGATTCAGAAACTAGAACAGGGATGGTTGAGCATTGTGAAAGTGATCTGGTTTGGGCCAAGAGGTCAGCTCCCCAAACATTCGATGACTGCCATTGGCCCCACAGGTGTCATTTTTTGTAATTATTTTCTAGAGTTTTGAAATTTTTAAATCATTGACTCTTTTAAGGATATATGTGTGTGTATGTATATACACACATATATACAAATACATATAAAATATGTATATATACACACATATATACAAATATGTATTCTGCCACTTTATTTTTTTAAATTGTGGTAAAAAGAAACACATAACATAAAATGTATCATCTTTACCATTTTTAAGTGTACAGTTCAGGAGTGCTGATATTTATATTGATGTGCAATGGATATCCAGAACTTTTTCATCATGCAAAACTGAAACTCTATGCCGATTAAGCAGCAGCTTCCCGTTTTCCCCTTCCCCATTCCCTGGCAACCACCATTCTACTTTCTGTTTCTATACATTTGACTACTTTAGATATCTCATGTAAGGGGAAATCTTACAGTACATGTCTATGAACATGGGTGTGCAGATATCTCTTCAAGATCCAGCTTTCAATTCTTTTCCATATATACCCAGAAGAGGGATTGCTGGATTCTCCCACTTTTTACATGGACATGTTACACTGATCCTCTGTTTAAGAGACATGGTGAAAATGTAGTCAACAGAATACAGTCAGAGGAAGAATGCAGTAGATGTGACTGACATTTGTTCTTCCTTTTCTGTGGGTACATTTCCTCACAAGTCTCTCCAATCTCTTATGTTTTGCTTTTAGGGCTTGCCTGAGTTGCAGTGATATGGCACAGTGGGTAAAGGCATGGGCTTAATGTCAGAGTTGAAGTCCAGTGCTTGGTGCCTACTAGCTGTGTTACCTTGGAAAGATCCTTAATCTCAGTAAGCCTCCATTTTCTTTTATGAAAATGGAAGGAGTAATCGTGGCCAAGATAACTCCGGTAAAACCTGCATCACAGTGTCTGTCTGGCCTATAGAAGTGCTCTAGAAAGGAGAACTTCGGTCAAGTAGTTGTGATAGAAAAGGCAGCAGCAACCCCTGGAGATTTCAGAAACCATAGACACCTAGCCTGTTAAATTTGATCACACATGTTTTCATAATATGCCAGGGTGTATATAAATACATTGTATTCTGTGAGTCTCATTAGCAGGACTTATTCTGAAACGAGATTTGCATCACAATTACAATAGCTAAAAATATCCTTGAGTGGATTTGATATATGAACTTTTAATTCCATTGTTAGTATCATAATTTTAGAGTTGATGTGGATTTTAGAGGTCAGCTAATCTATTATTCAATCACCAAACCTGTATCAAGCCCCAGTAATATAATAATAATAGCTTCCAGTTATGGCTGACCACTATATTTTAGTACTTTACATACATTACCTCTAATCCTCATATCAACGATGAGAGGTAGGGATTATCCACATTTTGCAAATGAAGATGAGGCTCAGAAACATAATCAACTGGCCCAAGGCCGTGAATCTAGCCTCACTGTACATCTGGATTTGAACCCACATCCATCAACTACCAGTCTGTCTTGTCTTTTCGGTGTGTGTATGGTGGGGCGGGTGTGAGACTCCAGACTGGATCTCGATGCATTTGCACCACTACACGCTGCCTGCTATGCACCAGGTACCGCGCTGTCTGTGCTAATTAACATTTTAAGTAAAATAATTCTACTAGAGGGAACGTGAACTTTAATAAGAATATTGACCAGGTCCAACATTCACAGTACTTTGGGATTTGCTTACCTGCTTCCATTTCCTCTGTCTCCTGGAACACTAAGGAGAAAAACTTTTAGATGTTTGAATGGCAGCTGTTTCCATGTTGAGCCAGTGTAATAACTAAATAGCGAAGTAAGGAGTAGAAACAATGTAGAGGGGATTAAGGATACATCCAGGACCGCTGAAGACTGATCTGGGTGTGTTCACTTTTGAATCCCAGTGCCTAACACAGTGCCTGACGCAAACTTGATAGTAAAACTATTTGCCTGGATAAATTTATGCCCAGAGAAGGTGTCAGGTAATAGACATCAAAGGCTACTTTTTGGAGTTCCTTTTCACTCAGTTAGCTGTGTAGCTGTATCTTCATGGTTTTTCATTGTGTGGAATTTTAGATGCTGTATTTGGGCATATATCTATTAAATATGCTTGTTGATGAATTCTGACTAATCTAAATGGAATCTTTTAGGATTTATGACTTGAGACTTGAAGACTAATTTTCTTGGAGCTTCTTCATTCCAGTGATAACTCGAATCTATCTGGCACTTGTGAGAGTCGACGCAAAGTCCGTCCTAGTCCGTCCTTCATATTACACTTACTTGTGAGGTGTTGTCCCTACTTAGATTTTTTAATTTGTGGCATTTCATAAAAGCATTGTTTTAAGGGAAAATAAAACACCTTGCAATCATAGAGACCACTATGAAAGGTCAATAACACTGTATTTTCCAATTTCTGTCCTATTTGAATTCTTTGGGGGGGAGCGGGTTGGTTGGTTGGTTTTGGAGATGGATAAGAGGATGTGAACAGAACCTGGGGCAGACACCACAAAGATGTGTTTGCTCCCTGTTTTAACTCTTCTAACCCTCACTCAGGCAAGGAATGACTTCTCCAGTTTGAGATTCACTGTGAGAAAGGCATGGCTACAGTGCCTTTGATTGAACTTGTAACTGAGTGATCCCACAGGAAATGATGCTGGGTGAGGGTGCGGCTCAGCTCCAGCACCTCCCCCTTACTTACTCCTGGGCTTGTTTCTCCCCTCAAGGTAAAATCAGGCAGGAGGCTTTCTGTTTCTTCAGGCATCCCTGCAAAGCTCTTAGAAGCAGGGTCAGTGGTGGGGACAATGAAGCAAGAACAGACAAGAGAACTCTCTGTCTTGTGAAAAGCAAATGCTTAGGCCAAATTAGAGACCTAACAGTTGCCAGATCATCCCTGTTTTCCTTTTGGATGTTTAGCAACATTGAGAAGTACTGGGGAAAGGTGAAATGTGCATTTTAAAAAACAAAACAAAAACTTACCTTTCTCTTTTATCTTCTCTTTTCAAATTTCCAGCTTTAAGCATTTGCTTTCAGATCAAAACTGCAGCTGAACTTAGCCTCCTAAGGAACTTTAATGATATATTCATCTCCTGGTGCTTTTAAGCAAGTATAGACTCAGTAACTGTTTACTGAGCAGGTACAATGGAGAGAACAGTTCCTTTCATGCGGCATCTCTTTTGTTGCTCACCTTGTGATGTGGGTGGCATTATTCCTATTTTGCAGATGAGTTCTAGAGAGACAGAGCATTTGCCTGAGGTCAGATCAACAAACACGGGTGGCTGGGTGGGTTAAAGGAATGCACAAGCCTGGCCTCCAGATGACTGCCAACCTCTAAAGAAGGGAGAGAGCCAGTATTCCCTTTCATACAGACTATAAATTGCTTATTAAAATAACAATATATACACACTTAGCCACATTGCTCACTGATTACCACAGTTGACACAATAAGTTGAGGTCCAGCTAATTTTATTTTAAGGCTTGAAATAAACCTGAAAGTGAGACCCGTCAATATGATTTCAAATTCCTTCACACTGCCATCATCGTTTGTAAACTGAACAAAAGTTCGATTCTGAGTTTATCTTGAAGGCTTAGGTCTAACTGACTACTTATCCTTGTGGTCAGAAGGCTTCTTAGGGTGCCCTGACTTACATGGATGAGAATCAAATATTCGAGGATTAAATGGCTTCCTGTTTACAGTGCTTAGAACAATACCAGGCATATCGTAACTGCTGTCTACGTGTATGGGTGGGTTGGTTTCTGCTCCAAATCATGTGAACAGGTGGTTATTTCTGGATTCATTTTGGGAATCACGACCTCCTTGAAGACAAGGACCAGCTTTGTCTTTTGGCCTTGGACTTGACACATTTTGGGTACTCACTGTTCAGATGCCCTGAGATGTGGCCCCGACCATGAGCTCCCAGTCAACTCAGAAGCCCATGGCATGTGGAGAGCAGGTGGAAGAAGATCAATGAGGGTCTAGTCCAGCAGTTTCCTGTGAAGTTCTGAAAGACAGACCACAGGGAAAGAACCTGATCCTGAACGCTGCCACGGGCATCCACGCAGTTCCACCCGGGCACCCAGGTTGGGCACTGCTGCTGCAGGCCAGGCTATCCAGGCCAGTAGAAAATGATGCTACTCTAGCCCTGGTCCTTATGCTGCCAGACCGCAAATCGGTTACCAGCCTGAGACAAGATAAAACGGGAGTAAGCATTTAGAAACTTCTGTTGCATTTGGCACTGCCTTGACAGCCAAGGGCGTGATCCTTGGGCTTCTCTCATTGAAGGTGTGGACCAGTCTGGGGCCACGTCACACTCCCATGTGCGTTGCAGTATGTGGTGTGAGCTATGATCTAGTCGTGCATGCTAAGACCACATTTCGGTTCTTAACAGATTGGAGATACAAATAAAACCCCCAAACCTGGTCTTTCACCACAGATAGGGGTAGAGGGCAGCGTGGGAGCCTAGATGCAGTTGTCTTGCCAGAGCACGTGCAGTGATTTTCTAAAGCTCTGATCTAGCATCCCTCATCAGTGGGGCCAACCTTGCCACCTTTGGGACAACAAGCGGACTGAATTTTGGCCAGTCCGTCAGTGCTCCCTGTAGCGGGGAGAGCTGCCTGATCTGTTCTGTCCAGAAAATGATTACCATGTTGGGTGGGCTGTGAAGAGGGGCGTCTGCTCTGTGTTTATGTGCATCCCCAGTCGTTTCCCTCATGCTGAGTGAGAGCTTCAGGGCCTTAGCTCAGGAACCTCATACCCACATTCGTATGAGGCCATTTTGTTGCAATTCTGCACTGTTTTGACTTCTTGAGCCATGCGTAGGTTATTTCTGCCATTGAGTTAGCTTATTTGTTTGGGGTAGGCTATTCTGCCATTGAACTAGCTTGCTTGGTTGATCTGAAGAACTAGAAGATGACCATACTCTGATTCTGGCTTTCCAAACCAAAAGCCAGGGCCACTGAATTTGGGAAGTGTCGGTGCCGCATTCGGAAGCCGGATTAGTGAGACCCGGAGGCTGCGTGCAGCAAGTGTGTCTGGCTGATCTTGCTAGCGAAGAGCCTGCTGTAAGTGGAGTGCTGTAATCTATTCGGTTCATGCTGTTCCAACCAGCTTTAATCATCGAAACTTGAATAATATTCAAACTGTGAAAGGAACCGTTTTCTTGCTGAAACCTAGGTGTGCCAAGTAGAAGCTCTGAAGCTTCTCAATCTACTGATCTATGGCAACACATTGCAGGGAAAAAAAAAAAGGAGTACCTGGGTTGCTTCATGCCTTGTGGGAAAACTACCCTTTTCCACAATTAAATGGCACTAAGATCTAAAATTTCCTCCTTTGCCCCCAAGGAGAAGAATGATTTTCATGGAAACCATGCTTCATGGAAGTCACTTTTTTCCTCTCCATGAACTCACCACCTGTCTGGTAACTGAAGGGACATTTGTTTTCACTGGCCCCAGGTCTCCAGCAGGGTCTGCTCTGGCACCCCTGGGGGAGAGGCCTGACAGTGTAGAAGCCCACGGGGCTTTCTGGAGGGAGGGGATGTGGGTTGTGTGACCTGGAAGACACCAGCGACTGGGGACTGGGACGTGAGGGGAAGGTCACAGGCAGCAGTGGGGAGACTAATAGGAAAGCAGCTCGGGCTAAGATAAAGCCACACAAACCATTATCCTGTGGCAAGGGCTCCAGCCCTGCATTTCCAGATGGGCTGTGGTGACAGCCCCTGCCTCGCCCATGCTCTCTCCCTCACATCCCCGAGTGAAAAGGGCATTCCAGAGCCACCACCCTGCTCAGGTTCCCACCTAGGAATTTAAAACTTCTCTCCCAGATTCTGCAGAAAGCACAAAAAGCCCTCTTTGTTGGTGAGGACTCCTGGGGAGGTCACAGGGGTGGGGTGGGTACTCACTGAACTGTGAAGTCACAGTTCAAGAGCTGTAACTGTCAGCTGTTTTTATTCCAGGTGTGCCTCCCAGGACATCTGGTCTTCAGAAACATTTTTTTGATATCTGGGATAGACACCAAGGCCAGGTATAATCTCCTTGGTCCTAGGAAAAGGGTCAGGCAGTTGCCTGTCTGACTCTTGACTCCTGTGCTCTGTGTGACCAAGGGACCATTGGGGGTAGGGACGGGGACATGAGATTGACATCTAGGGACTGAGCATGTGACAGTGGGAAGGGCGAGACTGGGTTCTCAGTCCTGCACAAAGTTACAAATAAAACTTATTTACTTTCAACTCAACAACAAACAAACAAACAGCTTGATGTGAAAAATGGGCAAAGGACTTGAACGGACATTTCTCCAAAGAAGATATACCAATCACCGACAAGCACATGAAAAGATGCTCAACACCACTAATCATTAGGAAAATGCAAATCAAAACCATGATGAGACATCATTTCACACCCATTAGGATGACTATTATTTTTAAAAAATAGAAAATAAAAAGTGTTGGTGAGGATGTGGAGAAAGTGGAACCCTTATGTGCTGCTCATAGCAATATAAAATGGTGTGATCACTAAGGAAAACAGTTTAGAGATTCCTCAAAAAATTAAATATACAATTATCATACAGTCCTGTAATTCTGCTTCTGGGTATATACCCAAAAGAAGTGAAAGCAAGGACTCAAATAGATATTTACACACCCATGGTCATAGCAGCATTATTCACAATAGCCAAAAGGTGGAAGCAACCCAGTGTTCATCAATGGGTGAATGGGTATGTAAAATGTGATATAGTCATACAATGGAATATTACTCAGCCTTACAAAGAGGAAGGAAATTCTGACACATGCTACAACATGGATGAACCTTGAAGGCATTATGCCAAGTGAAATCAACCAGTCATAAAAAGACAAATATTGTATGATTCCACATCTGTGAGGCACCTAGAGTTGTCAAATTCATAGAGACAGAACATAGAATGGTGGTTGCCAAGGGCTGGGGGAGAGGGGAATTAAAACTGTACCCACTAAACAACCCAGTGTTGTTTAGTGGGTGCAGTTTTAATTTGGGAAGATGAAAAAGTTCTGGAAATGGATGGTGGTAATGTTTGCACAACAGCGTGACTATATTTAATGCTGCTGAACTGTACACTTAACTGGTTAAGATGGTAAAATTTACGTTATGTATTTTTACCACAATAAAAAAAAAAAAAGACTTCTAAACATATTCCAAACTGGCTCTCCTAATAAATTCTTTAAACAATTTGCTTGGGGGAAAAAAGGCATTTACTTCAATAGTTCATCAATTTGAGCACCTGCTATGTACCTTGCCCTTCGCTGGGCATTGTACATATGTATGTGTTTTATTTGCGGTATAATAGTTGAAGCAATACAATAAAATCCACAGATCTAAAGTGTTCAGTTCACTGAGTTTCGATAACTGTATGTACCTGTGTAGCCACCATCCAAAACAAGATGTAAAACGTTTTCGTCACCCCAGAAAGTTCCCACATGCCCCCTCCAAGCAATCCCCCTTCTTCTCCTGATGTCTGTCATCAGAGATGAGCTTTGCCTGCTGTGTGACTTTGTATGAACCGAAGCATGTGGTGTGTACTCTGGTGCCCTCTGGCTTCACTCAGCCTACCCCGGGCACCACTTATCCATCTTGACACTTACCCCCGTGGTTCGTTCTTTATTGCTAAGTAGTGTTCCGTGGTGTGTACCAGAGTTGGTGTGTCCACTCTCCTGTGGATGGACATTGAGTGTTGCAGTGTTTGGGGAGAGTTGGCAGTGTGTGAGGATGTTAGCTGGCCAACTGGGAGTGTCCCCACAGATTGGCATACAAGCTCTCCGTGAAGGGGGTTTTCCTACGAGACTGGCAGCTTACCCAGAGTTGAACAGTCTCCAGGTCCTGGCATTTGGGTGATTTACACTAGAAGTATGGCACCCGCTGGACCAGATGCTCGTGTTGCTACTGGACAGATTTCTCCCTTGAAGGCGCATCACACAGGAAGCTGAGTCTCTTATCGGGTGGCTGCTTGGTGACTCTGCCCTGGGGACAGGAAGTCGGTGGACAGTCTTAAAGGTCAGTGTCCTTGAGCAGTGACTGCACCTCCCCAGCTCAGGCGGCCACCTGCAGAACTGACTGGATACTGGGGGGATAGGGGCCAGGGTGACCGCTCCCCAGCTCGGCCCCTTCCGCTCTGGTTTGCAGCCTCAGAGCTGGTTGGCACGTTCTTTCTGCAGCCGAGTGAATGCCTTTAGTCTGAGACTGTAGCACAAGAGCTATTCTTGCAAGAGCTGTCCTTACAGTGACCTTGCCCTCTCGTTGTGACCCATTCTCCAGTGAGTCTGCAGTCTGACTCTGAGATCAGTGTCCCCCACTTCCACATTTCTGGGCAGCATCTCAGCTCCTGAAATAGCCGTGAGGCCTTGTGCTCACGAGCCGTGGCCTTTGCTGCCAGGGAGGTCAGGCCTCAGCACCCTCGCAGGGCCACCTAGAAATGGTGAAATCCTAGGCAAGTTACCTCATCTCTTGGAACATAGCCACCTCATATAATGACACTAATAATAGCTTTGCTGCCCTATGTACTGCCCGTAACAGGACTGTAAGGTGGGGGGCGAGGTAATTCTTGACTTCCAGGAATGCACACAAAGTACATCTGCGTGAAAGCTGAGTTCACTTGTCTCCCCTGTGTCCACTTGTCTCCCCTGTGTCCACATTCCTGGGCCATGCCTCATCGCATGACTTGGAGAGTGCGGGATGTTTACTGGAACTGTTGCCTCCAGTAGAGAGCTGTGGGAACACGGGCCGATGAGGGTGTGGTGGTCGCTGGGAAGTCCCCTGGAGCAGGGCAGTTGGAGGACCTCCCAGGGCAGGTGTGCTGGCGATGGTCGCCCTCCCTCCATTCGGGTGCCTCCCTCTGAACACCCCGGACCCCCGTCCCCAGTCCACCAGCTCACAAGCTCAATACAGCTAACAAATCTACTCTCCCCTGTGAGGGGTAAGCTGGGAAGGCCGGCTTGGGTTTGCACTGTGATTTCTAAAGGATGCATTGCTCTGAATTCACCTCTGAGAAGTGTTGGTGGCGCAGCTGGGAGTCGTGTGAGCCCCACGACCGTGTGGTCGGCTCCCTGGCCAGAGCCCATGGTGCTGATGGTCCTGGGACAGGGGAATGGGGCATGGAGCCCATCTCAGCAAGCCAGGGCCTGATGAGTCGTGCCCACCCACCCGTGGGCACAGGGAACCGAGCCCCTGACGTGGCTGGAGAGGAGGAAGGTGCGCTGGGGACAGAGGGACTGTCAGCTGGCTGAGGAGCCACTCTGGCCGGGCTGAGGCCACCCTTGGCTCCCCCCTCCCCTCTTCCATCTCTAGAAGGCTTGTCCATCTCTCTGCCCAGCTCAGATCCTGCCCGTCCTTCATGGCTTCCTCTGGGATGAGCCCGTGACCCAGGTTCTCCAGGTAAACGCTTCTTAGGGGTCCCCAGCTGACCGTGTGCTCCTGGAGGGTTGATCGCCTCACCTTGCGTTTATATTCCTTTGTTGATTTTCCTCTAAGAGCCTAGGCCAGTGCTGGGCACATGTCACAGTTTGATCGAGTGAGCCCCAGAGCAGGGGAATGCCATCTAAGATGTGCCAGTGAGAGGCAGAGCTAGGGCTGGAACCCCAAATCCTAGAACATGGAAACAGCATCCCGAGTGTGCGAGGAGGGGTGGGAGCAGCGGGTCTGGCTGAGGGATCCTCTCCTGTGAATCCTGTGCTGTTTCAAGCCGTGCTGGGTGAAAGAGTGCAAACCCCGGGGAATTTTATCTCTCTGCCTTGGTTATCGTCACATGCAAGCAGGGATGATTTCCTAAAACGTGTGACTAGATAAGGGATCCCTTCACCAGGATGTGAAATGACTGTGCATTCAAATCTGAGCCACAAAAGATGATCTTTGCTCCATTTTTCCTGCGCACCACACACAAATCTTCCCAGGACACTAACCCGTGTGCTCATCTGGAGGCCTCGGGGCTTGAGGTCACTGGTGAAAGCGCAGCCTGGATTGGCTCCCGCGTGTTGCCCGTGCGCACCACCCCCCTCCAATGTCTTCTCCCCCGACCCGGGTTTGTGTCTCCCCTGTGCCCAGTGATGCACCGACACAGCCTGGTTTGTCTCAGGGGAAAATCTGTCCTCAGAGTACGTGCTTGGGTACTGGGGTGGGGTTGGCAAAGAGGTGGCATGAAGAGCATTCCTTGCCTTTCTAATGATCAGGAGACTACAAGGAAAAATACAAAACACTTCTTTGGGCATTGAGAACAAAATTTTTAGAGTGACTTTATCATGAGTTTGTTTATCATGAGAATCGTTTTTTAAAAGGAAACTTGGTTAATGAAAAGAAATCTGGGACATATTATATATATACTATGACGTCAAGTATGTAAAAAAAAAAAAAAAAAGAGCATAGAACGAAAGACTGAAAATGTGCCGTAATGTTAACAGTAGTCATTATTCTACTTTTAAAATTCTACTTAAAATTTTTCTATTTAAAAAATAGGTTTTTAAAAAAACAATCAGCATATTTTTCATAATGGAAAGGAATAAAACATTTAACAGGGGAAAGAAATTTAACTATACTAATAAGGTTAATTTTCGCCACCTGCCACCTTCATAGTGAGCATGGTGTTTGTGTACACGCCCACACAAATACTGATGAAAACACGACAAGGACAGGCCACAACGTGGAAGAGATTTTTAAACAACCAGTTTTTTAAAGGGAGGAAGGAACAAAATTATTTCATATAATCCCATATATAATATTCTTCACAGTGAATCTCAGACTCACCTTAAATGAACAATTCTCTCAGGGTTCTGTTCCATCCTGGGGCTCCAGCAGGATCCAAGATTGGGGGGCTCTCTTCTTAGAGACAATCAAGCTAAAGCAGATGCCAAACCTGAAAAGCCTGCCTTGCTGCATGCTAGCTGAGTGCCAGCCTTCTCAAATAACTGTGCCCCCAAGTGGTCACTTGTCCCTGTAAATTACATCCAGCAAAAAGGTTGCAATTAACCAGATCCTGAGCCACAGGGTTTATAATTTAATAATAATGATGATGTCAGTTATATAGGACAAAAAGGAGTGAGAAAGGAAAGAAGAAACCCAAAATGTGTGTGTGTGTGTGTGTGTGTGTGTGTGTGTGTGTGTGTAAGTGTAGAGCAAAAGACAGGGAAGGATTTTCTGAATGTTTACCTACCCCATACCCCTCCAGAAAGGTGTGTGTGTGTGTGTGTGCGCGCGCATGCATGTGTTTCCACTGGCAGAGGAGCCTGGCCAGAGGGGTGAGGGCGACTGTGAACAGAACCCTCCAAGAATTCCGGAGACTCTGCCCCTTTCTCAGGACGCGCCTCCATGCCTTTGACGGCCTGCTTCTCTGCAGCAATAGTTCCATGATCGTCTCCTTGGCAGTCTGCCAGAGGCTCTAAGTGTACCGAGAATTGTGTTTTAATAGAAGGCTTTACCTCTGATACAGATTTAAAATGAGGAAGAAACTTTCTTTTCCTCAGCCAGAGCGAAATGCATTTTGCTGCTTGTGAAATGCTGGTGATTACAAGCTACTCTTACATAATTTTATTATTTTCAATTGCTGCCTGTCAATCTCAGGTGATGGTTTCCTGGGAGCAGAAAGGAGGCAGATTCTGGGCGGTGATAAAAAAAAAAAAAAAAAGCCACCCAGTCATTAGCAGATCATACAGAAGTTTAGAAAGGAGAATAATTATCTTTGTGACGATGCTGTTCAAGATAATCAGAACTTGCATTGCTAAGGTAGACATGCAGAAGTGAATCGAGTAACGGCCTTTTAGAAAATGCATTTTCACTTTCACAAAGGGTTGATGTTTGAAATTTTTTAAAAAAATCTTTAACTCTAATGAAGGAGTTCTCTTCAGTAACCACATTTTCAGAAATCTTTGGCACTATCGAGGAGGTCCACTGTCACGCCCACAAGAGGGCATTTTCTCATCAACTACTGTAAAAAACGATTTGTTTTTAAAGAGAAGCTGAGAGGCCTTGGGGAAGGAGAGTGTTAATCAGCAACTGGAGATGGAGAGCTGCTTGCAATTGAGTTGTATGTATGTTTCCACTGAATATGTCCTGCCAATGCATGAGCCAGTGCTACCGGCCAGGAATTCTGCTCAGTGTGTTTACTCTGTTTTTAATGTCTTATTCCCAGAATGACTGGGCACTAAAGGAAACCTTTACAAGAGTTTTCTCCAGATACAAGATACCACATGCTAGTGTAGCTAGTACCCAGCTAGAATTAGGTCCCGAACAGGTATGTTACCCATCAATGACTTTAATACTAAATTTGAGTATTAAAATTTTGGTCCTCCTTTGGAGGACCAATGTCCTCCACCCTTTCCTGCTCCAAGGTCCTTCCTTTACTTATTTAACAAATACTAATTGAGCACCTACTATGTGTGTCAACAGTGAGCCAAGCTAAGACCTTGTCTTCATGGAACATACATTCTCCATAGGGAGACTTAGCATTAAAAAAGAAAACAAACAAATACTGGAATATAATCTAGATAATTATAAATGCTATGAGGGACAATAATTGGGAAAAGGAAAGGGGTAGCTATTTGAGACTGGGTAGTTAGGAATACTTCTCTGAATGGTAACAAATAATATTCTAGTTTTGTTCAATGGGCGCCAGTACTATTTAGGTTACAAAGGCAATAAATTCTTTAAACTCCCTTCTTCAGAAAAGTTAGTTGCAATGTTTAGTATTTTATGGACCATGAAACATGATGAAAATGGGGGAAGCAACGTGAAGTTGCCAGTTATTAGTTTGTTAAATAACATTTTAAAATTACCATCTACTCCACCCCATCATTTCAAAGAACACTGAATGTTTTAACACCAAAGGGTAGGAAGGATATAATCCCAGAATATGGAAGAGTTGAATAAACTTAGTGTTTTAGAAAATTCACTACATACTCTTGAGTTTTCTCATTTTCCATGGACTGGTCCTGCTCATGGTGATCATCTACCCTGTCCCCAGACAGGCCCAAGCTACACAAGGTACAGTAATGGCAGCTCTGTTGACATCAGTTCCACAAGCCTGCCCCGCTCACAGCCACGCCTAAGACACAAAAGCGGAAGGTGGTGGTGTGCTTCCTACCCCAGGGATTCTAGGATACTTGGTAGAGAATTCAGCACAAGAGCTATGATGCTCTTAGAGACCCATGTGACAGTTCCTGAAGCCAGGAGTCCAAACTCAACTTTAAAGACATGTTTTGAAAGGTCAGAGCAGAATGGGCTGGGCAAATCAAGGAGGGCTTCGTGGGGGAGGTGAGCCTTCAACTTGGCCTTAAAGTATAGATAGGTATGAGGAAGAGGATAATAATGGGTGGCATGTTCGTTTTTTTTCAGTTAATGTGCAACATTTTTGGTAATAAAAGTAACACCCATTGTGTAGTATTTTCGGGCAAAATGAAGTAGGTATTAACCTCTAAAACCCTATTGTCTACAGATGGCTTTTCTTAATATTTTATCATATTTTCTTCTAGTCTTCCTTTTGTTTTGCACTTTTACAATAGCTGGGGCCATGTTGCAAATGAAATTTTGCATCTTGCTTTTTTAAACTTTAGAACAGTTTCCCACGTCATTAAAAGTGATTCCTAAACATCAATTCTTAATGCCTACATGGTATTTCGTCATGCCTGCAAACTGGTTTACTCAGCCATTCCACCCAGCAGCTATACATTTTTTCTCCTATTATAACCCTCTTGTGTATCATTTTGGTTCATAATTTTGGTGTCAGACAGATCTGACAAGGCCCAGGCTAAAATCAGGCTCATCACGTTATTCACCCAGGCCTCTGTCTCTCACATGTCACGTGGAAATACTAGTACCAGCATTATGGGGCGGTTGTGAGAGTTACATGAGAGAATGTTTTGGATAGAGTTCTAGAAATAGAATTACCAAGGTTTGATCTTTTAAAATTATGTAACTTTCTAATTATAAGAATAATCTTTATGGAAAATTTTAGCAAAAAGAAAAACCATGCCTAATCTCATCACTAAGAGATAAAAACAGTTAACATTTCAGAATCCATTTTTTGTCACTTTGAGTAGAATTGGGATTGTACTATAATATATATCATTTTATCTCCTGCTTTTTCCGTCTTAACCTTGTATTGATTTTCCGTTGTCATTATACATTCAGAAACATCTTAAAAGGCTGCATTTCATTATATTCCATTATATTAATGTGCCATATTTTATTTAACTTCTAATTGTTAGATATTTAGATAATGATTTGCTATTATTAATAATATTGAAATCAGGTGTTGTTGAACATAAATATCTGCAGACATTTTGGATTATTTCCTTAAGATTAATTCCTAGAAGAGGTGTTACCAGATCAGAGGTAGGAACATACAGAAGACATTGACCTGTACCTCCACATCGCCTATTTACTCTTCCATAAATCTACCCAACGCTTACCTATTACAATTTTTAAAACTATCTCAGTCTCTTCGTGGTCTCAATTTGCACACCCTTGATTACCTGTGGGCTAAAGCATTTGTTTCTGTGTTTACTGACACTCCTGTCCTTTGCCTATTCTTCTATGTATATTCATCTTTTCTTATTGATTTGTAAGAGCTCTTTATGCATAAGAGAATATTAACCTTTTGGTGTCATGTTAGAAATATTTTTCCCAGTTTGTCATTTGTCTTTTAAATCCATTTATGGTTTCTTGATTGTATACAACCCTTCAATTTGTTTGTTGTCCTATTTGTCAGCCTTTTTCACTTTGATGTTTCCTCTCATTTTTTTATGCTTGGAAAATCCTTTCCTATCCTGGCTTTAGATATCTGTTCATTTACATTTTCTTCTACCTGTGTCATGATTTCATTTTATAGATTCAAATTTTTATCCTGTTCTAAGTTATCTCGTTTTGTTGTAAGATGTAAGGTAGGAATTTAACTTTTTTCTTAATGGTTATATAATCCTTCCAGTTCTGTTTATTGAATGATCTTTCTTTTCTCCCAGTTTGAAATGCTACTTCTCTTAAACACTCAATCCTTATTTTAGCTTGAGCATGTTTCCAGGTTCTTTATTCTGTTCCATTCTCTCTCTGACCTAGTGCTATACCACACTGTTGTAATTACAGATGCTTTTATATTGTGTTTTAAAAGCTGGTATACAAATCAACTACATTATTATTATTTTCCAAAATATTTTTAGCTACTATCTCCAACACATCTAATAGCCCAGGTGAACTTTAGGATCATTTTTAACATGCTAAAAAATCTCTGTTGACTTTTTTTTACATGATATCATATGAATTAGATGATGTCTATAAATTGATTTATAAAGAATTGACATCCTGACTACAATATTGAGTCTGCTCATTCAAAAACATGCTATTCCATTTACTCTCTCGTATTCTGTTTATTTAAGTTTACTTTCATATCTCTCTGTAAATATTTGTGGTGTTTTTCATATTAGCTCTGCACTGTTCTTAGAAATTTCATTCTTAGATGCTACATACAGATAGAGTGAGATCTTTCTGTATTTTTCTGAGTTATTTATTACTGAGAAAGCCATTAATTTTTATGTATTTATTTTGTACCTTGCCAGGTTATTGAACTTTTTAATGGACTTTTGTAAGGCTTTCCAAACATGCTGATCATTTTACCAAAAGATTGTATCTACAACCAATAGTATCTGGAAGAGCTTATATTATCATATTTAAGAATCTATATTAATTTGGAGGAAAATGGCATCTCGTTGTGTCCTATCTACCATTTCTATGAAATTTCTTTCTGACGCTAAGCCTGAGTCCATAATAGAATTTATTTGGTGCGTACCATCTCAGCATGCAATGCTTGTAGGCCTCTCCTGAAGGATGGGCAGTTATAGTGACTCATGTGCTGAAGGGCTCAATCGTTCAGCTAGGAGTCTGGGGTTCACAGCCCTGCCTTGTGGAGGGGATGGGAGGGACCTGTCATAAAGAACATTGCAGGAGTTAGCCTTGGGCCTATGTCTCAGACCAATTGGGTAGAGTCTGCTGTTACTGATGTTAGGTTTAATTTCACCTAGATGTACACTCACAGCCAGACAAACCGGAGCGTAAAGAAACAGTCAGACACTACTTGTCGCATTGTTGAGCCCTGAAGGACACTCAAGATCTCCATTCACAGCACACAGACAACCCCTCCAAGTGAGCAAAAAAAAAGGAGAAGTCTGGCCAGAGATGTAACTGTAGTGTCTAGGCACTTGATTCTCAGCAGGTCTGCAGAACTCTCATTACATTGTTGTCTTCTCCAAATTAAGGCTTTCTGTCGGTTGTGGGGAAGGAAAAGGTTTCTCCTCCCCGGCTTCTCCCTAGCATATGGCTGGGGGTGTGGGCGGAATCTCCCCACATCCCCGCACAGACAGCTTGTGAATGTACCGATGGTGTGCACTTCCTCCATTGGACAACTCTTCTTTTACTCTTTGATTTTTTTTTTTTTTTTTTTTTTTTTAATTTTGGTCCCCACCCAGACCTGAATCAGAAACTCCAAGGGTGGGGTACAGCAATCTGGTTTTTTTTTTTTTTTTTTTAAAGATTTATTTATTGATTGATTGATTGATTGCTATGTTGGGTCTTCGTTTCTGTGCTAGGGCTTTCTGTAGTTGCGGCAAGCGGGGGCCACTCTTCATCGCGGTGCGCGGGCCTCTCACTCTCGTGGCCTCTCTTGTTGAGGAGCACAGGCTCCAGACGCGCAGGCTCAGCAGTTTTGGCTCACGGGCCTAGTTGCTCTGCGGCATGTGGGATCTTCCCAGACCAGGGCGCGAACCCGTGTCCCCTGCATTAGCAGGCAGACTCTCAACCACTGCGCCACCAGGGAAGCCCATACTCTTTGATTTTTATGCCAGTTCGAGAAGGTTGTTTTTCTCCCACTTGAAAATCTCCCTCTGAAGGAAGATGTTGCCATCCCCAAGTCCTCTATGTTGTAACCATCTCCTATGAAGCCAGACTGTAAGGCAATGCGTCTTCCCTCAGTAAAACCCAAACCCATTATTCGTGCTTCAGCAAATATCTGAGCGCCTTCTGTGTGCCAGCCTTTGTGCTTGGCGTTGGAACTCAATGGTGAGCAGAAACATGCCTGGGTCTTTCCCTCAAAGAGCTTCTAGTCTAGTGGGGGAGACAGACATTTACCAGGGAGTTCAGACAGAAGGCATACTGGGCTGTTGCCGGGAGCCTCACTGCATGTTGGGTTCAGGGAGCCGGTGATGACTGAGCTGAGATTTGAAGGAATGCTCGACCTCAGGATGTAAAGGGCGGTCGAGCTGGGGAGGGGATGACGCATTGCAGGCAGAGGAGACAGAGGGACTGTAGCCAGTAGAGGAGAGAGTATGACACTTTTCAGGAAGAGGGAAAGCCAGAGAGGCTGGAGCTGAGAAAGCAAGAGCAAGTATGGTCCAGGAAGAACCCAGAGAATTAGGTAGGGAGAGAGCAGGCTGGATCTTGTTGGCCGTATATGGGATCTTTGTCTTTATTGCAAGAATACTGCCTGACTTCGATGGTTCTTAAGCAAGGGAATGGCATTTTTTAAATAAATATTTGTCTATTATTTATTTATTTATTTATTTATATCTCTGCATTTATTGGGTGTTTCCTTATGCCAGGCACTGTGGTAAACACTTTACAGTCTATCTTTCTTTTGACATATCTTTGTCTTTAAGAGGTGGGAACTATTATTTGTTTGTTTGTTTTTGGCTGCGCCATGCAGCATGTGGGATCTTAGTTCCCCAACCAGGGATCAAACACACACCCCCTGCATTGGAAACACGGAGTCTTAACCACTGGACCACCAGGGAAGTCCCGGGAATGGCATTTTTTAAACGATGGCCCTGGCTGCCATGCGGGAACCTGCTGAAGAGTGCTGAGGAAGAATGTGGGGTTCGGTTAGGGGATGGTTGCCAGAGTCCAGGTGAGAATTGATGGCAGCGGCTGGGGCTTAGGTGATGGTGCAGGTGGACAGAGGTAAATGAGTCTGAGACACTTAAAAGGTGGAGGTGGGAGGCCTCGGTGGTGGGTGGGATGTGCGGAAATAAAGGAGAGGGTTGTCTCAAGGGTGACACCAAAATTTCTGGTCTGAGGAACAGATGGATGGTGGTCGTATTAATGGTATTGGGAACACTGGGAGGGGGTCAGGTGTGTTGGAGAAGATTGAGATTTTTTTAGGGCCAGGTGTGAGGCCTCGTGAGACATGGCAGTGGTAGCAGTTAAACATGTGGGTCTGGCTCTTGCTCAGAGGAGAGATGGGGGCCAGAGACATACATTTGGAGGCACCATGCAAATTAGGTTCAGGAAGAAGAATCTTAGACCTCAGGGACAAGCCAGCCAGCCAGACCTAGTCCGCTTGGGGCCCCCTGCTACTACCATGTGCTGGCTTCCAGAGACAGTGCTTTCCCAGTTATGGAGGAGATTTCCTGTGTGTCCTCCACCATGTGCCTGAGTCAACACTGGATTTAATAAAAAGGGCATAAACACAGAGAAACCACACATCTCAGCAATCTGTAAACTACTTGCCTTCCAGGCTCATAGGTCCCGCCCTTCAGGGTGAGTCTCTGAGTAACAAGATAGAACCAGGGTCTCTCCTGCCCCCTCCCTTTTTTGTCCTGAGCCTTCCTTTCCTCCCCGAAGTCCCTTGTTTCTGAATGATGAGCCTTAAAATACCTTGCCCGATCATTTTGTTACATGAGCCAAGAAGAACATTGTCTGTTTCAATTTAAGATCACTTATGCAATCATACGTTCAATAAATATTTATGAAACACCTACTACAGGCATCATCAGAGATACTGTGGGTTCAATTCAGACCATCGCAATAAAGAGAAACTGCAATAAAGCGAATCAACACAAATTCTTTGGTTTTCCAGTGTGTGTAAGAGCTATGTCACACTATACTGTAGTCTATTAAGTGTGCAATAGCATTATGTCTAAAAAAAAATGTATATACCTTCATTACAAAATACTTGATTGTTAAAAAATGCCAAAACAATTATAATAGTAACATCAAAGATCACTGATCACAGATCACCATAACAAATATAATGAGGAAAAACTTTGAAATATTGCAAGAATTACCAAAATGTGACAAAGAGACTGGAAGTAAGCAAACAATGTTGGGAAAATGATGCTGATAGACTTGCTGGACTCAGGGTTGACACACCTTCAATTTGTTAAAAACAAAAAAACAAACAAACGCAATATCTGTGAAGCACGGTAAAGCAAAACACAATAAAACGGGGTATGCCTGTGTGTGCCAGACACTGTAGCATGAATAAAAATGGTGATGAGAAATAGTCATGCCCCTCCCAGGGAACTTTTAGTCTAGGGGAGGAGACAAAAGACAGAAGAGATGGGTTATCATGTTGATGTGACAAATGCTAAAATAGAAGGATGTCCCAAATCTCATATGAGGCCAAGAGAGGGCCGAGCCTATTCCCTGGAGCCAGGAAAGGGCTGGGGTGAGTGTGACATGTATCCAAGGGCAGGGGTGGGGCAGTGAGGGCATTTGGGGTCAGAGGAGGTATTTGGGAAATGTGAAATGGTTTCCATGAGTGGAATATACCATATGTGTGTTGGAAAGGTGTGCATGTGATTGGGGTGGACGGGCCCAGGGAATAGGGGTAGATCCAGGGAGATGGGGGGGGGGGGGGTGATGACTAAGCTGCCCAGGTGAGCAGCATTCAGGTAACGCAGGCCCTGGAGAAGAGAGTGGCAGTTCGGCCGGATTTCCTTTCGTTGTGTGCGCCAGAAGAGTTTTCTCAGCCTTATCCGTTCCTGCTGTCAGGAGATGAGACAAAAATATCCTTCTTCTCGCACTGGGAAATGAAAGGCTGCACTGGAGTCTTAACAGGTACTGCTGGTGCTGCCTCCTCTACTTCCCAGACGAAAATGGCAGCTCCCTAGATCCCCACCATTGAGTGGTTTGTTCTGAGGCTCTTCTTGGGCTTTTTTTTGGCAGAATTAAGACCGGTAAGTTCCTATCTGAGTCACTTAGGCCCTGTGCTTGGGCCCAATCTAATAACTAATAACCTTCCAGAGGCACCAAAATTTAAGTCAGGGATGTTTTCTGACTCACGTTCTCACTGGAATGACCTTTAGTTCCCTTTAGGCGTGTCTTACTTCCAGGCTCCTTAGGAAATGTCAGAGGGCTCTGACCTAAGGCAGCTCGGGCTGGGCTTCCTCCAGCACCTCTAAACAGATCCAGGGATCGGGGTGCAGTGGGGTCATGGAGTAGCCAGCTCACACATGGATCTGCTCAGAGCTTGTCAGTAGTTGAGGAATTTCACAGAAGGGACAGAAACAAATCCCTGCCATTGCTCTGGCTTAGGTCCCAAGCAGTGTTGATGATTCCTGGACCAGACTCTCATCTGCCCTTTATTAAACACCCAGCCCAGTGGGTTGTGAGCACCAGGGGGCAGAGGAAGGTGAGGAGTCAAGAAGCTCTTTGGAGATAAGGCAGATGGGGTCAGCATCACAGGCCGTGGACTGCAGAGCTCAAAGTTTGACCAGCATATAGAAATGCAGCTGCGTTCACTGAATCTGAATTGCCCTCCGAGGCTGGGGAGAGGCTGTAGGACCTGAAGACCATCGTCTTGAGGGAAAGAGGGCCTGCAACCCCTAGAGCTGAGGACAACACTGTGAGAATGAGAGGAAGTGGAGATGATTGTGGACTAGAAGTATTTCTGAAGCTCTTTTGAGCAGCTGAGACTGAATGAAAGGATTTCACAGCTTCTTTCAGAAGGTAATCATCCCGCACTTGGTAGAGGGAGAAGGTGGTGGGTACCAGGCTCGGGCCACTGCATGAGCACCTGCCCAGGTCTCTTCTGCTCAGGAGTCAAAAGCAATGCTGCAGAACTCTTCTACCAGGTCTTTGAGGCTGTCTGGGGTCCACATGACGCCCCAAGGATGACTTGTCTCCTCCTCAAGAAACTCGGAGCTCGAGTGCCCTTTCACAACTGGGAAAATGGGCAGGTATCGGGCCTGTCGGGGGAGATGGCTGGTCCGGGCTGGCCCAGACATCCTTCTCCCTCTACCTCTGACTGTCTGACTGTTTCCAAGTCACCTTTAATGCTGTAAACCACTGCTTGTCACTTTGCCAAATTCCTTTGCTCTTACTTAAGCGTGATTCATGCACTGGATGTCTTTGACGTTTGAAGATTACTTGGTTCTTTGGGCAGTTTTCTTGTTTGCCTTCAAGAAAATGCCTGCAGTTCTCTGTTTCATTTGGGGAAAGGTGAGACCCAGGATGCAGGTAATGAAGTGGCTGAACTGCCAGGTGTTGGGTCTGGTGAACTTGGAGGGTGTGGCTGAGTTATAGGGCTTTTGCTCCTAAACAGATCAAGGCAACTCCTCAACCCTGTGTTAGGGATCATTTGTGAGTAAAAATTATTCATCTGCAGAATCACGTTCCCCCTGAGTTGGCCATAGAGGCCGTCTCCATGCAGAAGCCAACCATGGGACCAGCCCGTGGCCAGGGAAGGCACTTGGGTGGCACCTAGCCTACTGCTTTTGTCCTAGCAATGCCCACATGCTGTGTGATCTTTTCCTCTGTGGCCAGGGGCTGATCACTCCAGGCCCATGGACATGGTTGTTGCAATATTGTCTTTCCACTCCACTGAGCCAGGACTGCCATTACTGGGGAGAGATTGCTAATTGCATTTCATGTAATTACCCACTCACTTATTAAGATCCACCTCCCTCCCCCCCCAAAATAAACCACCCCCTTTCCAATGCCAAAACTGAGTTTATACCACTGCAGGAGGCAGAATTCAGAATAACCTGGTCCCCACCTTGAAGGAAACCATCGATCTACCAGGGAGAGGCACAGATTCATGGTCATGTACAACTGCTCATCCCTAGAAGCTTGCTAATTTTCCCGTTAGTTCCCTATTTGTCCGTTGCTCTCCACCGAAATCCAGTGCTCTGAACTTGGCATTCAAAGCCCTGGGTTTGTCCCAGCTGCCCTCCCTCCCTTTGTATGGTTTCCCACCCTTCCTCATGCATTCCAGGTGAGGAGTGGGTGCCCTGCTGTGGGGTGAGATGGCATCGGCCAAAGAGATAAGGAGCCAAGGCTGTAAACAGCCAGGTGATTTCACTTTTCGAGTGATCTGAAAAGAGGCCGCTGCTCTCATAGATGCCTGTGAACCCCACCTCTGAGCTCCTCAGCCCTCCCAGCTGTGGTGTTCCTCAGATGGAGTCCACTCCATGAAATCACTGGAAAACAGGGCTCTTGAAGACAGGGTAAAGGATTAGGGATAATTTCATTTCAGAAGAAAAAGGCTGAGGAGGGACTTAATTGTCTTTGAAGGATGCTGTTCTCCATCTCACCGAGAGAGAGAAGACAAAGTGGATCTCAAAGGCGCGAGCAAAGTTGCCGCTGAACTCCCCGCCTGGAGGGTGCAGGCAGACTGGGCCGGAGGGTGGGCGGCTCTGGAGGGGATGCTGTGGGAGAAAGCAATATCCCAGCCCTCTCTGTGAAAGAAAATTTTAAAAAGCAAGAAATTAACAGAAACGATAAGACTGTAAGACGGTGGGAGGAGGAGAGATCTCCAAGGGCCGGGAAGCTGGGCTGCAGGAGGGCTGGAAAGATGAGCAGAACTTTTAAAAGCAGAAAACAAGGGGCGGGAGTGGATAGCAATATGAATAGAGATGAGAAGTGGGGATATACTGAGTGTATCCTGCAGGCTGGGCAGAAACCATCTCAGCTAAAGCATCTCTGGAGGGAAAGCAGGAGGTAGGGAGATGGGGCTGGAGAGATCAGTTTTAACCTTTACCTGTGGGCAGTGGGGACACGCTGGTGATGCTTCAGCAAGGGAGTGACCATTATGGGGCTCCTGGTTCTCGTGTATAACCCCTTGAGGAAGGGTGGGCCAGCAGAATAGTGTAGCCCCAAACTCCTGTCTACAGGTCCCCTCCTGCCCATCGCAGACTGGTCTGCCATAGAATGAGAAGAACACAGACACTATAGTGAGCCTTTAATGGAGCTAAATGCTTTCCATTTAAAGTGCTGTCCTTTATTCTAAGATTATGTTCTATGAGTCAAGAGTCTAAGTAGAGGGATAAATTAGGAGGTTGAGATTAACATATATACACTACTATATATAAAATAGATAACCAACAAGGACCTACTGTATAGCACAGGAACTATACTCAATATTTTGTAATAACCTGTAAGGGAAAAGAGTCTGAGAAAGAAAAAAATATATATATCTATATATATATATAACTGAATCACTTTCCTGTACACCTGAGACTAATACAACTTTGTAAATCAACTATACTTCAATAAAAAAAACTTTTTTAAAGGATTAAGGACTTAAATGTGAGACATGAAACCATAAAACTCCTAGAAGAAAACATAGGCAATATGCTCTTGGACATCTTGTATGTGACTAGTTGCTTTTGTGGTATTTTTATTAAAACTTTGAAAACAATATTTCAAAAATGTCCTGAATAAAATTCTTAATTTCAAAAAAAAAAGTCTTAAGTAGCAAGCAACAGAAGCCAATTCTGGCTAATTGAAGAAGAAAAGGGATTTATTAAAAGGATATTAGGCAGTCCAGAGTCTCCAGGAGGGTGGGGAAGCAGGTTCAGAGGCCACACAGCCAGGAATGACAACCAGCCGTGCCCAGGTCTGACCCAGTGAGGATCCCACAGCTGCCCTGCTGGGTCAGACCTCCAGCTTATGCTACCAGCACTGCCAGCTCCAAACGGTGGGTGCTGCTACTGCAGTGATTCTGCACCATCCCCACTTCTGTGCCTCACTGGCTTCTGATTAAAAGTGGATGTTGATGAGTCTGATTAGTGGACAAAGAGAGGTTGGTGTGTTTGCCATTTTCAACGTCTTCCGTGGAAGGCGGGTTTTGTCTCCTTCGGAAGGGGTTCAGGAGCTGAGAGCCAAATAGAATGACGGGAGTCTCTCCTGTGTCTCTTCCCTCCTTGAGTGTACGTGCCCGTCTGCTTGTGCGTGTACTTGGTAAAAATGTTCTTTCTTTTGTGAGGTGAAGGCAATTCGTTTGTTTGCTATTTAAAACGTTGTTAATTGGCAAAATGTGAAGTTGACAGCCTATTATTTGTCCCCAAATGTTTTGGAAGCTTAGTAGTCCATGAAACCCAAAAGACTGGGAACCACGGGTTTAGATGATGCACTTGGGCGCCAGACAGCCTGGGTCCAAATCCCAGGGCTCATGTGAGTTGTGTCAGATTTCTCAAGCCTCATTTTCTTATATGTACAATAAAGGTCATAATCCTCACGTCTAAGAGCTGTAGCAAGCAGTGAATAAGAAAATATGAAAAAGTGCATAATCGGCAGCCGGTAAGGAATTGGTAATCCTGTTGGGTTGAAATTGACCAGAACAGCTTTCCAGAGGCAGATCCAAAATAATCCAGGACCCCTGAGAATCTGTTCACGTGCCTGTAGGAGGTACACCGTCACAGTACCAGATGCCTGGGGACATGCCTACCCCCTGGGTAGCCTCATTTATTTCTTCTCTGCTAACACTTGTAGGCTGGAAGGAAGCTGTGTTCCAGAGACTGACGGAGCCCAGGTTCAGAAGCCCTAACCCCCCAGAGCTCCGCTACTGGCAACACAGCCAGAGCAACCCAAGCCCCACCTGACTCAGGGATTTGGTATCTTGGGGCTGTGAGCATTTTCCTCCTCTGTCTCCCTCTCTCTCTCCTTCTCTAGCCCTTGTCGGGATGGACAGGACAGGTTGTGTTGTCCTCAACAGCTGCATAACCTCCGTTTCCTCATTTGGCAAAAGGCAAATGATTGACCAAGGTCACCTGGCCGGTGAGTTGGTGGCAGCGCCCAGAATGAAGTCCAGTCTCTCTTCCTGCAAATGTAAGAGGTGCTCCATAGAGCTACAGCCCTGGGCGGAGGGACCGCAGTCCTCTGCTGCCTGTGACGTTCATGGCACCCTGTCCTTTGGGGTATTCCCAACTCTCCATCAGTAATGCTGCAGACTGTCCCTGCATTTACTGAATATGGAAAAGCTGCTGTTTCATCCACTGTGGCCTCTCAGGAGTCACCAGTGTCTCCGTACCTTGCCAGCCATGCACACAGTGACTCTCCCTGCCAGGTTCACTTCCCACCCTCCCGGGCTCCATCTTCGTTCTTTTCCTCACTCTACATCTTCTCCTTGAGTCATGTTCTTAACTGCCAAAGACAGTGGTTCCCAAATCCACATCCTCAGCACAGACCCCACGGCTGACCACAAGGTCCATAAAATCAGCTCGCTGAGGATCATCTCCCCTAGACATCCCACAGGCACCTTCTGAAACGGACCCAGCCTCTCTCCCCAGCCCCACCCCCAAATCTCTTCCCCCTGGGTCTCTGTGGCCGTCCACCCTGTATGGGATGGTGTGGGCACAGGCTCTTTTAGGAACCCTCTTGGGAGGACGTGTCCTGAGGCTGGCACTCCCCTGTTGGGTGTGAGGGCAGATCCCATCTCCCTCCTGCCCCTTCCAGCCAAACTGTGACCTGTAGGGGGACAAGGCAGGAAGCAGATGAAGTGCTGTGGTTTGGAAATGTTAGCCTTCAACATGATTTAGTGCCCTGGCATTTCTGAGCTAGTTTACAGTAATCAGGCATTTGTTAATGTTCACTTTCTCCTCCACGGACTGTTGCTGACACAGGAACTTTCTTTGTTGATTAGACTTCAGCCTGTGCTAAACAGTAAGCAGTGTGGGGTGGCGGGCAAAGCTGGACTTCGGCGGCTACAGTCGTATCAGGGACACCTTCCTTGTCACTCACTAACTTTGTTAGCAACTTCACCCTCTGCATCTCTGCTATTTCAGCTGTGATCTGGGATAACCATACCTTCCCCTTCAGGGTTGTTGTGAGGATCAAAAGAGAAAGAATGTAACACACTGTGCTTGATGCATAATATGCCTTTAATAAATATTTATCCCCTTTTGATTGTCCCTTAGTACCCATGTGAAGTCTGGCTTGTTGTGACATGGTAACTGAAGGTGCCTGATGGTACTTTTCAGTGTAACGGAATAGATGTGTCATGGAATGGGCTTTCTTTTCTCCTAATAAGGCATTTCTGCCTTTGCCTCCTGCCCTGTCACATTCCCCATCAGTATTTTTTAGAGTCTAGAGTTGTAGACTACTACTAGTAAATTGTCCTACTGACTAAATTTAAATGGGTAGAGTTGGAAGAAACCAGGCTTCTAGATTCCCAGGCCAGTATTATTCATCCAAAAAGAAGAGATTCCATGAAGTCAAATTCGTGGCTTGAAATTTTGAACCCTGCAGATACTGACTCTACCCTGGAACCAGCTCAGAACTGTCTCACTCTTTTTCTTCTCGATTTCTCTTCCATCACTTTTGCTGTGTCTGGAGTCAGTGAAGGTGGAGGCTGGGTGAAGAGCCCTGCCCTTCTAGGTGCTCCCTTTGGCCTGATGGGTCCCGTTTGGGGTGGGGATGGCCACAGCACGACCTGCTGGGTGGTCTGCTCACCCACACTTTCTGGGGGAGCCTGGCCTGGGCTGTGGCTGGATCTTTACCACCAGTGTGACCGTGTGACTATGGCAGTGTGACCTCCCCCTCCCCTGACCCTCGCTTCCTGTGCCAGCTCTGGGCATGACTGTGAAGAGGTTGGCAGTGTCCCAGGCAGCCCCGGGGCCATCCTTCCTGCGGCTCCAGGAAACGGCCCATGGCGGGGACTCCTTAGAGCAGGGCAGCTAATTTATCTCCTTTTAATCACTCTGGACTCCGATGGTTTATGTTATTTTCAGGGCGTCGTCTCAGTTTCATCCTAAAAGTGTGTCTTTGTTCTGTTCAGAATAGATTTTTCGTTGCCCTTTCCCTTGAAAATGATGAGCAGAATTAGTCTTTGGGACACCAGTGGCCTTCATGAGGAGTCCGGTTTCCACTCGGTGCCCGAGGTGGTACCTTCGAGCAGGTCGAGGTGGCTCCGCGGAAAGGGCTTGGGGCCAGTCCGTTATCCCACGACTGGGCTCCTGTCCCAGCCGGTGCTGGACCGCCTGGGTGACTCCCCACAGCTGCCTTCTCCCCTTGAGCCTCGGAGGCCTCACACATAACACGTCACAGAGGCTAGATCAGCACTTCCCCGTTTGTTCACCCATGGAACGCGGGTGGAACAAGAGACTCAGGCCGCTAGTGGTGACCCGCCAGGGACGAGGGCCCGTATGACAGCACGTGGTAGCCATCGCCTGCACTGGGCCAGCCTCAGTGGCCCACCATTGGGACACACTGGGCCAGCCGACCTCGAGGAGCCCCCCCAGCTCTGACCGTGCCCCCCCGTCCACCCTGCCCCTTGACCCTCATGGACCCCCCACACTCTAGCACACAAATACCACCTCCTCAGCCATCGAAGCTGTCCCCAGCTGGAACTCCCCTGGCATTTTGGTTGCCCCTCCGCCCCCAGTCTCCTCGCTTTCTTTGCTGCCCGCAAACTGACCGTGTTATTGCTGCCTCTCGCCCCTCCGGCTACAAGGGTCGGAGGCTCCCTGAAGGGCGTCCGAACCCCACGGGGACTGAAGACCGCTGGCTCCAAGGACCGGATCATCCCACTGTGTCCTCCCCGCCAGCGTGGGTGTCCACACGCCTTCATCTTGGGCTCTGTCCCCAGAGCGACTGCTGCCTGCTCAGGCCCAGCCTTTCCTCTCCTGTCTTTCTTCTTTTCCTTCCTGCGATCCGCTGATGCCTCATGTGGGTTTTCTGGTGCGAATTCCAAAGGAACGGAGTCCAGCAGGCTCAGCGAGTTGGCGCTGCCCCACTGGGCAGAGCTCTTTGTGCCAGGGCATCTCCGCAGAGCGCCTGCTGGACGGAGTGTTGACTGCCTTTGGGTCAAGGGCCCATCTCTAGTCCCACCTGTGTCCACCGTCCTGCCAGGAGTGGCCCTGCTGAGGCCACATCCCTCAGCGGGGCTCTGGGCAAGAAAGTGTCACAAGAGCACCCTGGGTGCATGAGGGCGTGTACAGAGCCCATCCTCCCACCTAAACCCGACTGAACCTTCACATCCCAGCATAGACCCCAGGCCCTGCAAGAAGCCCCTTAGGGTCCCTCCTTCTCTTCTCCACTCAACAGAGCCCGCATGGAGGTGGGGGCCAGGCCCCATCCCAGTGCTTTCAGCCACGTTTTCTCCCTCCGCTCAGTCCTCACAACAGCCTTCTGGGAGCTGTATTCGCTCTTCACAGAAGGGAAACTGAGGCCCAGAAAGGTCCTATGATTCGCTCAGTGGTGCAGCCAAGGCTCGACTCCGCCCCATGACCGCCATCCCATGTTCTTTCCATCCTGATCCAGCGCCTCTGAGCCCCTGAGCCCTTGTTTTCCCTTAAACAACACTAGACAGTGCTTGGAGCCTGTCTTGTGGCGATCTCTGGTTTGTCCATGGCCCACGGCGTGTCTGCTCCTCTCCAGGTTAAACGAACGGTCAGGTCGGCACCCGGAGGGCGGGACAGGGCACCCTCAGGGCTCACCTGTGGCATGGGGCTGAATGGAGGTCAGGTTCCTGGCAGCTCCGCCTCTCCTTTGTCCTCGGCCTAGATGTCTTCTCCTTGAGGGAGGAAGCACAGGATTTCTGGTGCAACGTCTCTTCTGCTTGTCCTGAATGTTAGGAAGAAAGTTTTAGATCAGTGTGTGAGTATGTGTGCGTGTGTGAGTGTGCGTGTGTCTGTCTGTGTGTGTGTGTGTGTGTGTCTGGGTGTCTCTGTGTGTCTGGGTGTGTCTCTGTGTGAGTGCGTGTGTCTATGTATGTGTGTCTGTATATGTGAGTGTTTCTGTGTGTAGGACTATGTGTGTCTGTGTCTGTATCTGAGTGTGTCTGTGTGTGTGAGTGTGTGTGTCTGGGCATGTCTTTGTGTGTGTGTCTGGGTATGAGAGTGTGTGTGTCTCTATGTATGAGTGTGTGTCTCTGTGTAGGACTATGTGTGTCTGTGTCTGTA